>NC_073311.1:36574091-37959540 GCF_027595985.1 Sorex araneus | reverse complement strand
TGCTACACATGTCCAACAGTTAGAGGTCGAAAAGGGAGGGGGAGGGGAGTTTGAAGGCCTCTGCTATATTTGGCACAGAGGAACCTGGAGGGATGTTTGCAGGCAGGATCCTTACTGGAAATCTACAATCACTTATGGACAGTCTGGCTGACCTGAGTGCTCTCCTAAAACAATTGGTGATTTTATAATTCCCATAAACCAAATCTCTAGCTGACCTATCCTCAAAAAATGTGTCCTGGAGTGGACAGAAGCATCTCAGGGTATTTTGTTGGGTGACAGCAGGGCTCAGAAATGCATTGGAGAACTCTAAGAGAACTGTGGGCCAGGCTTAGTCTCTCTGGACTCCCACCCACCTCTATGTCCCCCACCCCCACCCTAAGGCTCCCAACAGAGTCTGAAGCAGAGACACGTGGAGGTCGGATACCGTCTGGGTGGCTGGGGCCACGGAAATGTGTTACATGCTCGCTCCCGCGCGCGCGCGCGCACACACACACACACACACACACGCACAAACACACACTTGCTCTCACACTCCAGCGGCAAAGCAAAACCTGCAAACCCGAAATCCAAAATGGCAAAGTGACTTCAAGGTTTTTCAAGATGCTGCCACCGCTAGGACCGCAGGGCGGCTGCCCCTCTAAGTAAATAAAGCCGTAACTTGTCTCCCCCTCCTGCGCAGGGCTGCCGGGCTGACAGTGGCCGTACAAAACCCCTCCTGTGCAGAGCAGCGGAAACTCCTAATGAGATTAGTTGGTGTGTGTGCAGACATTACTTAGCAATGACTAAAGGGGCTCTCTCTTCCTGCAGCGGCCAGTGGAAAATTCAAGGAACTTTTTCCCCCTGCAGCAGCAGAATCCCTTTAACCCTCTCCCCAGCCAAATCCAAAAACAACTCAGCTTCCCCCTGCCCCTCCTCCCAGAGTTGGGGTGCAAGAAGGAGGGGGTAGTGTAGTTAAAGACCCCGAAAGGGCCCTTTGCAAAGGGAAGAGGGTGGGAGGGGGTCGGCGAGAAGGGGGCGGGAGGGGGGCAGGGGAACCCCTCGAACACTACAAAGGAAACTGTACAAGGCACAAATACATAAACCTGAGAAGGAGCGAACCACAGTTTCTTTGTGAGCTTCTCCAGTGAGTCATTTTCAAGATGCTGTCTGCTGCCAGTTTCAAAGCGGAAGCGCATGGCAATTAGTCTTGCCGTTTCCAGACAAGCCAGAAACTCTCCCGACACTCGTTTTTTTTTTTTCTTTCTAAAAAGCCCCTTTTGCAGTTTCTGAAATAACATTTTGCTCCCAGCGCCTAACTGCAGGTTGTCCTCGATGACTCGGTCCAGAAGGAAAAAAAAGACCAACCCCAAAGAGACCTTTTCTAAACCCCCCCCCGCTTTTTTTTTTCCTTCTTCTCTCCACCCTCCAAAACGTTCGCTCCCCCTTCCCCAAAAAGTTACGGCAGAAAAGCAGGCCCACAGTGAGGCAGCGCGGAGCGCCCTGCCCGCACCCGCCCGCCCCTTCCCCAAGCCACCGGCTCCTCGGGGACCCGCGGGTCGCGCGCCTGGGGCGGTGGTGACCCGGGCGGGGGTGGGGGTCACCTGCCCAGCGACCCCGCACATTCTCGGCCGCCCTCCCTCGCCCGGGGACTCCTCCCAGCCCCCGAGCGCCGGTGCCCACCGCCACCCGGAGGGCGCCCCAGCTGGACGGTCGGCGGGGCTCCAGCCTCCAGGCACGCCGTCCCTCCGACTTTCCCGACCCCCTCCCCCCCACCCGCCGCGTGCAGCCGCCCCCTCCTCCGGGCTGGCCCCAGGGTGAGCGGGGTTGCGGGGGTGCAGCCGGGGGCGCCGCCAGCCCCCCGGGCCCGGCGCGCGGACAGGCGCGGGCGCAGGAGCATCCCCGCGGCGCCCCCTCCCCCGCGGCCGCCCCGCAACCCCCGGGGCCCACCGCCCCACCCCCACCAGGCCCCCGAAGGGTGAAGGGGGGGCGGAAAAAAAGGCCAACGAACCCCCGGGCAAAAACACCCCCCGGCAAAGTTTGCAACTGCCCAAGCAACAGGCAGCCCAGCTCGCAACCTACCCAGATGTGGGGGAGCTCTCAAGATCCTTCTTCGGGGGAGGGGGTTTCTAGGAGGAACCGGGCGAAAGCCCCCGACTTTCCATGCTGACAGGCGTCTGCAGACGGTCTGTGGCTCTTGTAATGAGATCCTGATTTTTCCCCCCTGTTTTTTTTTTTTTCTTTCTCTCGCTCCTCTTTTTTTTTTTTTTTTTTTTTGCCTCCTGTGTGTGAGAGCAGGAAGTTGGAGCAGTCGGGCCGAGCCGGCTCACTTCCTTTACTGCATTATTCCCCAGGCGGTGTGCAGTCTGTGTAAACAGGCTTTTCCGCCCCGCGCCGCGCGCCCGGCCGCGGCTGTGCGCCGGGGCTGCCCGCCCGCCCAGGCCCGCGCATACCCGGCCCCGGCCCCGCGCTCGCCCGCACCGCGCCCCGCTTCCTGCCCGGCCACCCCGGGGAGGAGCCTGGGCTCCCGCGGCCCCTCCCCACCGGGGGGAGTAGCGGGGCGGGGGGGACTCCTGAGCCCGGGCGAGCGACGGAAACCGGGTGCCCGGTGAACCCCCCTCCCTCCACCCCGCCCAGTCCCTGTCTTGGTCACCGCGCCGGGCCCCCGCTAGGGGGGTCGCGTCCTGCCCCCTGGGCCTGGGCTGGGAGGCCCCGAAGTAGGAAGGTGACGGAACCGGCGGCGGCGGCGGCTTTTCAGCCAGCGGGGGATCGAGGAGTTGGGGGACACCCGGGGTGTCAGGGTGCGCCGGGCCAGGGGCTGCTTTCCTGGGGAGTGGGGGTGGTATGTGAGGGCTAGGGATGAGCAACGTTGGGTGCCCAGAGAGAGAGAATGCGCTTTCTGCTGGGATTCTTGTTGAAAGCCAGGCTCAGAGTAGGGGCCCACTTGGGGGAAGGGGATGAACAACCGGGGGTGTTTGGGGGGTGCAGAATTCTCCGAGGGAAACCTTGCTGTATCCAGCCAAGGGCCCAACCATAGCCCAGAAGCTAGAGGAAACGCGGCTGCAAACCGTGGGGCTAGTGACCCATGCTTGGAGCGCCCGAGGCTCGTGGCCTCCCCAAATCTCCCCTAGGATAGGCGCAGGCCACGCTGGAACCCCATGCCCTGTCCACTCCTTAAGGCTGAGCGGAGGGAGGTGGCCTGGAGAAGAGTGACCAGTTTCAGTCCCCCATCCCACCCTAACAGCTCACCTTCTAGAACCTTCCAGGTCCACGCTTCCTCCCCTAGAATTGGACAGACCAGACCTCAGACCGGAATTCCCGATTCTGGCCCCTGGGGTGGTTCTCAGTTGTGACTGAGGAGTATTTTGAAAACCATCTCTCTCCACACACACACAACACAAACCAATTACGCGGGATGCCCTGGGGCCAGGCATGCCATAGGGCTCTTCTGCTTGACCCTCCACTGCAGTTCTTTCTTCTGCAATCTTTCGGAAAGGTGGTTTCCTCATCTCCACTGGAACTCACAATAGCTTCCAAAGGGCAGGCTTGGAACTGTCCCGCCTCCTAGTAGCTGCCCCCCAACTCTGAGCTCCCCCAGAACTCCTGGCTCCAAGGAGAGCTCTTGCTTCCTGCAGGTGAGAATTGGTCACTTAGAAGACTAGCAAAGCCCCCCAGAAGAGCTGAGAGCACTAGAGACCACCCGGCATGGAGTGGGCCCTGGGGGGCTAAGGTGGACCAAGGAGGGCCACAGGAGGCTGTTGATCAACACCTGATTCCACAGCCAATTTTCCACTGTACAGAGTGTCATTTTAATCCCTCCATGGTTTCTCTTGTCACTCAGCAGAGCTCACAAAGTGTCCCAGTATGATATTGCTGGCTCTAGAAAGGCAGACTATAAACTCAGTATCCTCAGGGCAAGAGAATCATCTCACGACACTCAGTTGAGAACACTGTGTTGCTTTTTTTTTTTTTTTAAGAACACGTGTGCCCACATCCAACCTAAGTATGTTTGAATCCTCTGATTTTTGTGCTTTTTGTTTGTTTATTTTCACTACAAATCTTTGGAGGTCCTCCTATGTCAGGGAGGAAAGGTGTGTCTGCTTTCCCCAGACAGTTTGTCTGGAAGAAACGCCACGTTTGAGGGACCCCTGAAACTCTTGCCTGCCCAGTGTAGTGTTTTCCAGGCAGAACAGAGATCTCTGGAGTTTTTCTGGTGTTCTTTTTGGAGTTAGAATGTGGGCTGAACCACACCCAGCAGTGCTCAGCGCTTGCTTCTGGTTTTCTGCTCAGAGGGTCACTCGAGGTGGTGCTCAGAACCATATGTCATTCAAGGGATTGAACTGTGGGGTCAGCTGTGTGTAAGGCAAGCGCCATCCCCACCTGTCCTATCTCTAGCCTTTTTTGGGGTGTTTTTCTGGTGTTTCAAGTCATCCCTATCATTACTTCCAGTTCTCCGTTGGAATGAGTGATGAATGCAGAGTTGACGCTGCTCTTCCTTGAGGCCAGGGAATAACTTTGTATTTCCATTTCTGTCCTTCGTATTTTAAGGAAGCCCGCTCAGGAAAACTCAGCTGCTTTAACAACGGTGCTAGATTAGGTGGTTGAAGAAACAGACCCTCATCTCTCCATGCTCCAAAGGCTGAGAGATCCAATAGCAAGGTGCTGGCAGATCTGGGTCTTGGGGAGGATCCTTTACCAGGCAGTGCATGGCCACCTCCACTGTGTGCGCCCCGGCACCCTCTCCCCACCTTGCACACAGTCTGGTTCCGTCCGCAGCATCACATACAGTCCCCAGAGCTCTGCAGAGAGCACAAAGCCAGGACTATCCCTGAGCACCCTTAGATATGGCCCAAAAGATAATGCAAAGCAGCCAAGAGGCATGGATTCGACATTGCCTGGCACATGCTTCTTTTTAAATGACATTGAAAAATAAATAAATAAAAAATAAGACGGGAGCTGGGACTGGATGGGTTACCAAGATTTCTTTAGGATTCCTTCAGAGCAGATGCCAGGATCTAGGGTGAGTGAAGAGTAAAGGTTTCTTAGCACTGACAAGAATTGCTGAGATGGAACTGGAGATCGGAGATTAATGTACTAATACATGGCACTATTAATACATTAGGATGCTCAGGACATCTGGAGAAAGAATTCAGGTAACTGCTTTCTCCAAAGAAAAATCCTTGCTCCTGGAAGGGTGGGGGTTCATTGGTCAGCTTTTGCTGAGAGGGCTGTGTAACAAAGAGTTCCCACTCTCAGGAGTTTACAAATGGGGATGGTCTGGGACTACATCTGCCTCCAAGGTCTTTAATCTGGGCTGAAGGAATAGACACGGCTTGGGACCTGTGGTTCTCTAGAAGGGCAGGAGTTTGAGCAATGAGTGGAGACTCAGGATGCCTCTTCAAACCTCAGTGGAGGACTAGCATGCTCTCACATCAATTCACAGTTCATCTGGCAATGCAGGCAGTCCAGATGAGAGTCAGTCAGAGGGAAAAGGGCAGGGGAGGAAGGGAGAATTCTGAGCAAATAATTCAATCGCTGCAATAGAAAACAAATGGTGGATACACAAAAACAACAATCTTTTAGCACCCTCATTTTCAACATGTCACAATGTCCTGCAGAATGAGATTTTATGAAAGGTTTAAAATAGATGTTTATGGAAAGTATCATGTTAAGTGAAATGAGTCAGAAAGAGAGGGACCGACACACAAAACATGCACTCATTTGTGGAATATAAAGTAACAGAATGGGAGGCTAACACCCAAGATTATTAAAGATAAGTACTGGGAGGATTACTCCACAGCTTAGAAGTTGGCCTCACATATTGGGGGAAGAGGCAGTTAGAGAAGAAATGACCAAGTAAATGGTGCTAGGAGGATCTGCTCAGGATGAGAGACGCATCCTGAAAGCAGACTATAGACCGAACATGAAGGCCACTCAATACCTCTACTGCAAACCACAACACCCAAAAGGAGAGAGAGAGCAAAAGGGAATGCCCTGCCACAGAGGCGGGGTGGGGGGAGGGGGAACGGGGTGGGGGTGGTGGGAGGGATGCTGGGACCATTGGTGGTGGAAAATGGGCACTGGTGGAGGGATGGATACTTGACCATTGTATGACTGAAATGTAAGCACAGAAGTTTGTAAGTCTGTAACTGTACCTCACGGTGATTCACTAATATATATGTGTGTGTGTGTGTGTGTGTGTGTATATACATATATATGTTTAATTAGAAAACCAAGGAGAGGGGCTGGAGCGATAGCACAGCAGATAGGGCGTTTGCCTTGCACGAGGCCAACCCAGGTTCGAATCCCAGCATCCCATATGGTCCCCTGAGCACTGCCAGGGGTAATTCCTGAGTGCAGAGCCAGGAGTAACCCCTGTAATTCACCGGGTGTGACCCCAAAAGCAAAAAGTAAATAAATAAATAAATAATAAAAAGGTGCTCTAAGTACCTCTTCCAGAAAATCAAGGAGACAAAAATAAGTTTTTAGAATACACCAAATAAGAATTTTCTAGAATGCATAGTATTTGAAACTTATGAATTGGGGGTAGGAACTTAAAAGTGGCTTGTCATCACTACTTTGAAGATCGCATGGGACCATACGGGAGATGGGTCAGGGGTACAAGCAGGGGTTACTGATAAGAAAGACTTCTACAGGTCAAAACCTGATGGGAAAGGAGGCATTTGGATTTAGGAATTTAGGGATCCTGTCCATCACCTCGCTTGATCTCAACTAAGTGTTTCATCATCTCTGAATCTGAGCATCAATGTTGACTGTTTTTCACAGCCATTGCCAACTTTACATGAAAACAATTGAATGTGGATGGTGATTCCAAAAAGCCAGGAACTTCATTTCCAAACTTAAAAGACTTACAGGCAGACCCCTGTGGAGGCAATTCTCCCTTTTGTGCTGGCAGACTGTTGGGGTCGGGGCAAAGAGGGTGGAATGCTTGAGAAACATCAGTTTGGACCATCTTCCTCCCCGCTCAGACTGACCACCCATGGCCGGAGATTGGCAAACTGCAGTGCGCAGGGCCCCACTGCCTCTTTCCCTGGGACTTTCAAGTGAAGAGGAACTGGCATTTGCTTTTTTAAAATTTTTAATTGTGGTAAGAACACATAGCATAAAATTTACTATCCTCACCACTTTTAAGTAAACAGTACAATAGTGTTAAGTATATTCATATTGTTGTGCAACTCATCTCTGGAACGTTGTCATCTTGCAAAACTGAAACTCTATACCCGTTAAATGCTCCATTCCCTCTCACGCCAGCGACTGGCAGCTGTCATGCTTCTTTCTGTTTCTCTAAATACAACTGCCTCATATAAATGGAATCAGACAACACTTGTCTTGGGGTGACTGGTTTTGTCTCTCTTAGTATCACATATGTAAGGCATGTCTCTGTTACACCATGTGATAGGATTCCCTGCCTTTTTTGAAGCTAAATAATATTCCATCAGCTTGGCAGATTACATTGGTTTAAATCCATTCATCTGCGGATGTTCCTGTGGACTACAGCCACCTCTGGACTATTGTGCAGAATAAGAATTTACAGGTTTGGGGCTGGAGCGATAGCACAGAGGTTAGGGCATTTGCCTTGCACACGGCTGACCCAGGTTTGATTCCCAGCATCGCATATGGTCCCCTGAGCACCGCCAGGAGTAATTCCTGAGTGCAGAGCCAGGAGTAACTCCTGTGCATCGCCAGGTGTGACCCAAAAAGCAAAAAAAAAAAGAATTTACAGGTTTAAGTGGGTGAAAACAAACCAAAAGAAGATTTTGATAAGAGGTTCTACTGACTCAGCAGTAGAGCACAAGCTCCGAATTTGGTTCCTAGCATGGAAAAAAAAAATTATGACACATGAAAATGATCTGAAATTCCAATATCACTGTCTATAGATGATATGTTAGAACATAATTGGTTCCACCCATTTGTTTTCATATTGTCTAGTGCTGCTTCTGCACTATGATGCCAGGTTTGGGCAGAAGTAGATTCTCTAAAGCTGAAATATTTAGTGCTGTAGATACTTTTGACTCATTGCCAAAAAAGTTTATTTACCTCCTGGCCCAGACATCTGAGACCAGGAAGATTTGGTCGTATTTGGGGGTTTTAATTTGTTTACTATGTTAGGAATGGGGAGGCCACATCCAACAGTGCTCAGGAGTTACTCTGGACTCTGCACTCAGGGGTCAACCCTAGAAGTACTCAGGGGACCATATGCAGGGAAAGGGATAAAAGCTGTGGTTGGCAGCAGGTAAGGTAAAGCTTTATTCTCTACATGATCTCTCTGGCCCCACATTTATTTATTCATTTAACAGACTCGATTCTTTTATTGTTCTTGTATAACATTGATGACCTGATAGCCCCTACTTTGGCTGGGGAAGGGCCCCTAAGCAGTGCTCAAAGGCCCCACCAGCTATTCTTGGTCAACCGTGCGGGAGATTCAAGCAAGGGGACTAGGGTTACCCAGGCCACAGTGGGGCAGGAGCCTTCGGAGTCGCACAAGGCAATGCTTGGGGGACCGTGTGGTACTGAGAATTGGACTCGGTTGGATGCACATGAGGCATGTGCTTTAACCAAAGCTATAGTGTTTATTCAACCGTGACTCTTAGGCAAGACACTGGAACCTGGTCCTCTGCCTGGAGATTCCGGT
The DNA here is from genome assembly GCF_027595985.1 of Sorex araneus. Classification (NCBI taxonomy): domain Eukaryota; kingdom Metazoa; phylum Chordata; class Mammalia; order Eulipotyphla; family Soricidae; genus Sorex; species Sorex araneus. Next base: position 37,950,911 of record NC_073311.1, on the reverse strand, counting down.
GACCTTTATAAGATGAGTAGCAGTTACTGGCTGGAAGACGGGCTGACCCCAGTGTCTTTTGCAGAGTCCAGTGTTTACATGGCTGGAAGTTACTGATGGTACCTGAGGTGGCCTTGGAGAAGTGCCCAGTGGCAGTGCAGCCCGGGCTGGGGGTTCATCAGTACCAACCAGGAGCAGCAGTTTCTTGAACACAAGAGACCACCTCCCTCGGGGTCCAGACAAAACACACCAGCAAAGCTCCCATGTCCCCCATCTTACAGGGGACAATGAGGGGCTTGCCCGTCTTGTCACACCACCAAACTTAGCTGCAGGAGTTGGGATGATGACCAGCGCTGCACCCTTGAAGCACTCACATCCAGTCCCACACGTCCATTGTCATTTCCCATAATAACCAATGCTCCAGCCTGCCCAGCTAACTGAGCAGGGGTCTGCAGAGATGGATGGCCACGGGGACACCCCAGTGCCTTGGATTCCTTCATAGACACAGAAAAGAAAATAATATTCTCCAGGGACTTGATCTGACTAAGAGACCCAGCTTGGGGACAGAGATCAGTGAGCTCTGAGGCCAGGCCACAGACCCAGACTCTAGCGCCAATTCCAACCTTAGTATCTCCGCACGGACCTCTATAACTTCCCCACTCCTGGGTGATGTGGGGGTGGGAGACTCCCCGGGTACCAGGCTTTGGAACAATCCTTCAGCGTCACTTCGGAGAGGAAGCTTGGGTTTCCTCGTAACTGTGTTTTCTTCCTTGTTCCAGAGAGAAGGCTTGTCTGCACTAGGCAGGCCAAAATGTTCATGTCTTTAACAAATGTTTTATCTGGGAAATTCATCTTCAAAGGCAGCTAAACCCATGTGCCTCATTTAATTCCTCAGGTTTGCTCTTCTGCTGAAGTAGAGAATGCCTAGCCTTGTCTCAGCCCCCGAAATCATCTTTCCAGCTCTCCTTTGGTTTAGGAATAACCCTGAACCTTTGTTTGTGGTGGTTCCAAGCTGCGTAGGGATCAGACTGTGCAGGGCCTCACCAGTGAGAGTCTGAGGTGGAGGAGTCCAGGAATGTGCCTCCAAAACTCCCCCACATGCCTTCTCTTCACAGGAAACTGTTGTCAATGTCTTCTTCATCCTTTAGATTTGGCTCAAAACCTACTTCCTCCAAAATCCAGCAGACGAAGTTCATGGCCCATTTCTCCTACAACCCCAGTCTTCAAGTGTGAATTTAAGTTCTGTCATTTAGTTTACTGGCATCTCTGTGGGCCCAACATCTGCCCAGCCCCACCCCCATGCTTCCAGGTTTTGGCTGAATCCATAAGTGGATAGTGAAGGGAACATCACACAGCAATTTGCAAATGTTGGTACATAGAGCTGACAGACACATGGGGTCACCAAAAGGGAGGGAGAGAAAGGGATGACCTTGAGGACACATTAAAACTGAATCCGGCTTTGTCTTTTCTAATTCTAAATAGACTGAAATTTATGAAGACTTTATTTGCTTGCTCTTACCACAAATCCATATTGCACCATAAGAAGGGAAGGGGGATTGGGAGTGTTGCGACTCCAAAAATTGTGAGTCCCTGCTGTGATGTCCCAGGATAACTACAGTGGACAAGCTGTCCTGAGCATATGCTGGTTGTGCTTGCTCTTCCCGAAGAGAAATTTAATGCATCCAGAAAGATACAAATGGTCTTGGTCCATTTCCCTCTCTATGATGCTCACTGCGCAAACCTAAGCTTTAAATTTTAAATGAGTAGATCAAAAACCATTTTATCTCTTGTTTTGATCCAAGAAGGTGTTGGACAAGGCTTTGTAGGAAATTGCAGCCTTGCTTTATCAGGCACAATCAGACAGTTACAGGAAGCCTAGGAAATGTGTGATGGGCAGGATGTCATGCTGTGTATTATGGCAGACATGGGCAATAAGTAGTTGGGAGGGTTCAGGACCAACTAATTCAGGATGGAAGAAGCTAAGGGACTGCAGGTTGATTCAAAGAGTTTAAGAAGCTCCAAAAGGAAGTGAGAATAGTCAGCTGGGGCCAGGGTGACACAGGAGAGCAAGCTTGCGGATCTAATCCCTCTTATCAGGTTATTTGCATGGGTTGGTGGGTCATATTTATGGAAGCAGGAACCAAGGTGGGGGATTCTGGGCACCCTCAGAACAGAGGAAGTTGTGTCGTGCCTAACTTCAGGATCTAGGAGCTCAAGACTCTCCTTCCACAGGGGTCACCATCACAAAGATGGCATGCATGGAGCCTTATGGTCCTGCTGTTGTGAGGAAGTCCCTGGACATGTCAGACAAAGAATGAAGGTCAGGAACATGCCCCCCAAAGCTGGAAGTCCCCCCTCATTCTCTCATGCTAATTTGAGTCTGGAAGAACTCGGGTAGGAAAGGGCAGAGGGATGGTTTCTGACTGACAAGTTTAGGCAAAGAAACAGAAATCCTAAGCTCAGAGGCCATCTCCTCTTGGACTGGAGCCAACCTACCCCAGCAAGAGTGTCCCTGTTCTCCATGCTGGGCTACCAGCACCTTCAGCTCAGCCAAGGGAGTGGAGTTTCATCTGGGGCCCAAAAGACAGTCAGCCTACTGTGCCAAAGGGAAGGGGCATCTTCCAAGTCAGCTCTTGTCAGCTCGGAGACAATCACTTTAATCTCCATCTGTCTGTCTCCTGTGTCTCTCTCAGTAGACTCTAGATTGGTCTGGGAAGGTCATTGTTATTTGCTGGGCTGGATTCATGTGGAACATCACTTGGGAATCCTGAAAAGTAGAGAAGACTATGGTGCTGTATGTGTGTGTGTGTGTGTGTGTGTGTGTGTGTGTGTGTGTGTGTGTGATTGTATATGTGTTTGAATGTGTATGTGTGTATGTTGTGCATGTATATTATAGTTTGTGTGTGTTGTGAGTATATGTAATAGTGTGTGTATTGTATGTGTAACAGTGTGTGTATGTGTATTTGTTGTATGTTTTGAGTGTGTGTTGTGAGTGTGTGTGCTTGTACACTTGTGTGTGCTTGTACACTTGTGTGAACAACTTTAAACTGACTCATGAAATAGGTGCCGGTCAAACAATATCCTAAGTGTGGCACCAATACTAATAATTACACCTTATGGGAACCCACATGCTAATGAATCTATGAACATGACCCAGGATGGTGAAGGAGAGAAGCACAGCTCTATGGGAACCTGTTTATCAGGCACAGGTGAGGAATGGAGCTAGCGGGCAATTTAGGAATTCATGCTGTCAGTGATGGAGTTTGACAAAAACCCAGGATTTCTGACTGATGTACAAATCCTTGCAATTCTTCACCATCTTACCCTAGAACCAGGTTTCTTAAAGCTTTTCTATGCAGGACCCCTTTCACCAGAGAAGTTTTTATGTGCTCTTGGGTATATGAATATATAAATTGATATATCAAGTTGTTTTGGATCATACACTACAAGGAATTTCATTTTAAAGCACATTTAAAATTTTTGTGTGGGGTCTGGAGAGAGAGTACAGTGGCTAGGGCATTTGCCTGGCATGCAGCTGACTCAGATTCTATCCCCATCATCCCACATGGTCCCCCGAGCACCACTAGGTGTAATTCCTGAATGCAGATCCAAAAGTAACCCCTGAGCATCACCAAGTTGACCCAAAAAGGCCAAACAAAATTTTTTTTGTGACTCCCTACATTCAGTTACACCACCTCCTATGGAATGATAACCAAGCTTTCGGGAGCTAGGCATGGGGGGACAGGAAGAGGAATGAGGAGAATGAGGCTGGAAGGGGAAGGTGAGCGAAGGGCAGCTAGTGCAGGTTCTATGATCTCCTGTTACCTGAGATTCTGCCTTTGCCCCCCTAAAACTGTAAACTGAGGTTGTTGAACCAGAGAATCTAAGAGCCTGAAGAGCTGAGAGGGACTGGGACAGCCCCCAACATTAGCTGCTCTGCCTGCAGTTGTTCATACACTCCTCCCAGTGACGCCCATGGTCACAGAATCCTCTCGGTGGACTGAAACCATTTACTGCAACCCATGGTCGGAAATGAAGTTTACCCTGAAACCCAATACACACATATATGAAAATGAAGCAGTTTTCATAAAACCAGTCTTACTTCTTAAAAAAAAAAACCCAGCTTTACTATGTGTGATGTGCCTGATATTTTCTACCTTGTTTTATTGGCCTAGAAATTGTTGCTTGCAGCTCAATTAGTTGATCTCCTAACTTATGAGTGGTTTGAGATATACAAATTGGAAATTCAGAAATTGGGGATCATGGTGTGCACAGGGTACGGGAAGGGTGGGAGCACAAAAGCCAGGGAGAGGAGACCCACCAGGACAATTGACACGACCTAAAGTGGGGAGTATTTTGCGGTATCTGTGGGTGTCCCTGTTCTTCTGAACATCCCCTGACACTTTCACATTTTCTACCACCTCACCAAGCACATTCCCACCCCATCATGAAGCCCCTTCCCCATGAGGAATGTTGTAAAGGTACTCTCTTCTCCAGTGCCCTAGCTTTGTTTGTCAGTCGGTCACCCTGCGCCTTGGGGATGGCGGGGCGGGGGTGGGGGGCATTCATAGGCTATGGAACCAGTGTCCAACCTAACCATGATTGTGGCATGTGATGTTGTAAAGGAGAAGGTCAAGGTGCAGAGTCTACCAGGGAAGGGCTGATTTGGCTGTGGGATGTTGGGCCGGGGGCGGGGGTGGCATGATGGTTTGGAAAGGACACCTCCTTCTCCAACAGGAGTCCAAGACTGTTAGGAGCTTCACCACAAAAGACCTCGTGGGTTTTTTTTCTTTTTTTCTTTTTCTTTTTTTAAATTTAATCACCATGAGATACAGTTACACAGCTTTCATAATTGAGTTTCTGTCATTCAATGATTGAATACCCATCCCTCCACCAGTGTACCTTTTCCACCACCAATGTCCTCAGTATCCCTCCCGCCACCCCCTACCCTACCCCACCCCCTGCCTCTGTGGCAGACACTTTCCTTCTTACTCTCTCTCTCTACTTTGGGGCATTGTGGTTTTCAATACAGATACTGAGAGGCCATCATGTTTGGTCCTTTGTCTGCTTTCAGCACACATCCCCCATCCCGAGCCATCCTCCAACCATCTTAGTGATCTTTTCTCTATCCCAGCTGCCTTCTTCCCCAGCACATGAGGCAGGCTTCCAACCATGGACCAATCCTCCTGGCTCTTGTCTCTAACTGTCCTTGGGTGTTAGTCTCATACTATGATATTTTATACTCCACAAATGAGTATAATCATTCTATCTGTCCCTCTCTTTCTGACTCATTTCATTTACCATGATACTCCCCGTGTCCATCCACTTATAATAAAATTTCATGAATTCATCTTTCCTAACAGCTGCATAGTATTCCTTTGTGTAGATGTACCAAAATTTCTTTAACCAGTCATCTGTTCTCAGGCACTTGAATGATTTCCAGATTCTGACTATTGTGAACAGTGCTGCAATAAACATATAAGTGCAGAAGTCATTTCCATTGTGCTTTTTTACATTTCCAGGATATATTCCTAGAAGTGGTATTGTTGGGTCATATGGAAGCTTAATTTCTAGTTTTTTGAGGAATGTCCATATTGTTTTCCAAAAGGGCTGAAACAGTCGGCATTCCCACCAACAATGAATAAGAATCTCTTCCTCCCCACATCTTCACCGGCACTGGTTGTTCTCGTCCTTTATGATGTGGGCCAGTCTCCGTGGTGTAAGATGATATCTCATTGTTGTTTTGAGTTGCATCTCCCTGATAGTTAGCGTTATAGAGCATTTTTTTCATGTGCCTTTTGGCCATTTGTATTTCTTTTCTTGTTTTTATTTCTTGTTTTGAGGAAGTTTCTGTTCGTTTCTTCTCCCCATTTTTAGATGCAGTCGGAGGTCTTTTTCTTATAAAGTTATACCAGTTGTCTTGCATATCCTGGATATTAACCCCTTATCGGATGGGTATTGGGTAAATAATTTTTCCCAATTTTTGCTCTCTCTGTACTTTGGAAAAGAACTCATTTTTAACCTGGAGTGATCGTGTTCGTGCAGAGACAGAGACAGCTTGAGAGGCCTGGGAGTGGGAGCCGATGATCTATATTGACATTCCCACCCCGCCCTCCAGCCACCATGCTTGAAGTGTGCTAATATTTTGTAGCCCTTCATCTGTAGTGTCACCAGCACAATGCTCAAAATTGTGCGAGTTAAAAACACCAACTGGTTCAAGGCAGAAAGGAATACACCAGGGAGGGCTGGTTTCACTCGTTTTTTATTTTATTGGAATCCCTACAGCAGTGCTTCCTGAGGACTTGATGCTGGGACTGAGTGAGGCAGTACAGTGGCCTCAGAACCTCAGGGAGCCATCAGGCAACACCCCCGGTGTTGGTGCACAGGTCAAGGGAGCAAACTCAGGGTCTCGCCTCACACAGGTAAGCATAAGCTTGTTTTCTTTGAACTGTCTCTTTGGCACATGTGCCACAAGTCTGATGACTGTACTTTAGTATACAGTTTAGCACAGCAGGTAGGGCATTTGCCTTGCACGCAGCTGACCTGGGTTCGATTCCTCCATTCCTCTCGGAGGGCCTGGCAAGCTTCTGAGAGTATCCCACTCGCATAGCAGAGCCTGGTAAGCTCCCTGTGGTTACCACTGATATGCCAAAAACAGTAACAACAAGTCTCACAATGGAGACGTTACTGGTGCCCACTCAAGCAAATTGATGAACAACAAGATGAGAGTTCTACAACAGTGTTACAGTGCTACTTTAGTGTTTGTTCAACTTTTACTATAACCAGTACCTCCCCAAATGGCAGGAGCCAAACCGTCCTCAACTCTGAGACAACATAGCTCCCAGGAAACCCAGGTTCTTGGTACACAATCTTCTTGAAACAGCGGCATGTGAATTCATTTATAAGGAAGCACATTCTTTCTTCGATGATCCCGGAATGCTTGCCTCGCCTCTCCTATCCAGAGAATGCCCTTGGGTAGCCATACATCCAAATGGGCATGGAGAACCAATTGCTGGTCACCAGAGCCCTACGAGGTGACTATCTGATTATAGCGGGTCCTTTCTAGAAGCCGAAAGTACCCACAATGTCCCCCACTTTACATGCTGCTGAAAAACCAAACCAGAGTTTGTGCTTTAGGCTCCAGACAACACCCTGGACAGTCCGAACATTCTTTCTTTAGACATTAAACTCTAGGCAAGTAGCTGTTCCAGGAGGTCTGAAAGACATCTGCTTCCATCCGCCCCCTTCCCTCACCGCCCCCCCAACTCCATTACATGTGGATTTAATTTGCTTGGTTTAATTTCCCAAACGAAAATGTACTTCCAAGCCCCAGGTTAAACCTGCCTTTAGGCTCTGCATACTCCCAACACCATAAAACATAGAATAGACCCGGGGCCTGAGCCTAAGGACCGACCAGATGAGAAAGGGACTAAGACCAGGAAATCTGTCTCAAACATATAAGCTGGAGGTGTTGTGGTTTGGTAGAGAAGCCAACAGATTCAACTGCCTACACTCTTGTCCCAGACCTGTTGTCTGACTTTTGGAAGTCCTGTCTTGCAAATATTTGGTCTGAGACATGTGGGAGTGTTCAGAAAACCTCCATGGAAGTAGGGAGACAGTACAGGGGTTAAGGCACTTGCCCTGAATCCTGCCAAATCCTGTTTGAATCCCTAGCACCACATCTGGTTGCCCAAGTGCCACTAGGAGTCATTACTGAGCACAGGGCCAGTGTCCACATACCTGAACACCTCCAGGTATGACTTAAAATTTAAAAACAAAGAAGGGAAAAAAGAAATGAAGAAGGAAAGAAGGAAGGAAGGAAGGAAGGAAGGAAGGAAGGAAGGAAGGAAGGAAGGAAGGAAGGAAGGAAGGAAGGAAGGAAGGAAGGAAGGAAGGAAGGAAGGAAGGAAGGAAGAGAAAATCTCCTATGACTGGAACTCATCCACTCATTTATTCATCAGGTAAGTATCTGCACCTCCTAAGTGTCAGAGACTACTCCATGACAAAATGGTAAGATGAGTAAGACGAGTAAGATGAGTAAGAGCAGAGCCAGTGCATTAGTACAGCAGGTAAGGCGTTTGCCTTGCATGCAGCTGATCCCAGTTTGGTCCCCAGCATCCCATATGGTCCCATGAACCCCACGCAGAGTAATTCCTGAGTGCAGAGCCAGAAGTAACCTCCTGAGCATAGCTAGGTGTGGCCCCCGACTGCCAAAAATAAATAAGAGTTTCTGTCTCCAAGAAACTTCTAGTTTAGTACAGTTTCCAGGTTTACAATTTCATGATTCAAAATAATATACTAATAAGGAAAAAATATTGTACAGGGGAGGATCAAGATCTTTGTACAACTGTGTGCTACAGTGGGATGATTCCTTCTAAAAGTCCAGAGGGCTGTAGGTGTAAATTCAGTTCTGTCGGCTGGAGCTCATTCCTTTTCTTTAATTTTTTTCTTAAGTTTTTATTTTATTGAATCACTGTGAAAAAAAATTACAAAGCTTTCAGGTTTAAGTCTCAGTCATATGCTGATTAAACCCCCATGCCTTCACCAGTGCACATGTTCCACCACCAAGAACCCCAATATACCCCCCTCCCACCCCCCCACCTAAGTAGCTAATGATCTTCACTTTATTCTCTCTATACTTTGAATACATTCAATATTTTGATAGAGAACTCACTATTATTGTTTGGAATTTTCCCCCAACAATCAGTCCTGCTGAAAAGGCATCATTTAATAATTTCTTTTCATTGCTGAGAATGAAGACTCTATGAGCTCTATGAGCTGTCACGGCCGCACGGTTTTGGATTTCTGATATTTTAGCTCAGTTCACAGTCTAGATGCATTTCTGTAAGAAGCCACTCTGGGTGCCAAAATGGGTTATAAGACCTCTTGATCAAAGTCTTTAGGAGCAGAGGGTCCATTTCTCGAGCTGCAGCTTCGGATCATATCTGGGTGGCTCATTCCTTTTCTTCTTCCAGCCTGCTTCCTCCACAGAACGGGAAGAGCAGCACAATCTATCACACAGAGTTTGCACAGAAAGTTAAGTAAACCATCTTCCCCATATCACCTCTGACCCTCCATTCAGCTAGCCAGATTGCTCTTTGAAAAATGTGAGTCGTGGGGCTGGAGCGAGAGTACAGGGGTAAGGCACTTGCCTTGCATGCTGTCAATACCTGTTTGATCCTTGGCACCACATATGGTTCCCCAAGCACTACCAGGGGCCCACAGAGCTAGGAATAGCCCCTGCGCACTATATAGCCCAACACCCGCCCCTTACCCCAATTCAGTCAGGGCCTATCACCTAGACCCCTCCAAAAAGCACTCTGCAGTATGCCAATTACTTACTCCGTATCATAGTTTTACAAAGTCCTGGGTGATCAGGCCTTTACCTCCCTCCCTGGTCATCCTCTTCCTCTCTCCTCACTGCTCTCTCCAAGGCCTCCCATCTGGCTTCTTTAACTATCTGCCAACACTAGTTGTTTTCTCTTTTGATTTTTTTCAAGTGTCATTTATTCCTCATCTCATACATAAATAAGTCAAGGCTCAACTCAAACCTCAGAGAGGCCTGGGTTTGCACTCAGGAATTACTCCTAACAGTGCTCAGGGGAACGTATGGGATGCTGGGAATCAAACCTGGTTGGCCACATGCAAGGCTAATGCCCTACCCACTGTACTATAGCTCCAGCCCCTCAAAGAGGCTTTTCATGACCATCTATACCACCCCTACCAACCACCTATATCCCATTTTTCTGTCTTCTTTTCCAAGCACTGGTCTCTACTCTTATATTGGAGCATATTAGCTACCTCCATCCTTAGAGAATATAAATCCTCCAAACATTGATGCTTGGTTCCTCTTATCTACTCTCTCTCAAACCCAGGCTGTGCCTGGCACTACATAGCTGCTCAATAAACATTGTTTGAGGCTATCTAACTGCTGTTTTTTTTTACCACTATCATTTTGTGGTTGGAATTGATCTGAGAGAAGATTCTGGGGTAGTGTCTGAATCTTGAGGTCCAAGAGGTTATTATTTTCATAATCAACATACAGAGCTAAGGAGGACAAGTGTGTAACTCAGAAATCAGAAAGAGGTCTGTGAACCTCATCCCCAGTGATACTGGGGAGACCTGAGACACTCTTGGTGATGCAGACATGATGATGTCATATTTAGGGGCCATGGAGCCTGGGATCCAACTCAGAACCTCTTAGATGCTAGGTATGTGCTTTCTTCCTTCTCCCTGGCCCCTAGCTGGGTCTCTTAATATGGTAGAAAGAATTCTGCATTTGGAGCAAAGAGATATGAATTCTAGATGGAATTTTACCCAACGGTAACTCTGTTCCTTAACTTCTCAGACATTAGTTTCCTCATAAAAGCTTTTTTTTCCCCAAGGACTCTATTGACCAATTTCAGAGCCTACCAGCTCTCCTCATTGGCCCCCTTGAAATTCTATGTCTAGTACAGGCTATTTACAGAAGAGTCCAGAAATCTGTGCACAATACCACAGAAAGCTCCTTGGAAAGGAGCAATGGGTGTACTCTTCTCTCTTTTCTTTCCATGCAGAACCCTTCAGAGATTCATCACAGGTAGGTTCTCCTTCTTATATCACTTCCTGGGCAGAGCTGGCACACAGCAGCTTCCGAAAATTAAATGAAGGAATGAGTGGATGAATAGATGAATGAATGAATGAGTGAATGAATGAACGAACCAACAGCTTCTGGTACCACAGACTGGGGGGACTGGTAGCTCAGTGACTCAGAGGAAGTACTGCTGAGTCAGTGCTGAGCCACTTCCTATCTTGCCCAGTGTCCCCATGCCAAGTTCTAACAGAGTGGGAAGGAGGCAAAAAAGTTTAAGCTCTGAGGGGTCTGGGCTGCAAAGGGAGGAGCATCAGAGTCAAGAAGAAGGAGATGAGGGGGAGGATATGAAATAATTCCTTAGTCTGTGTGTAAGTTCTCTGCAGCACACCCTCCCACACAACTATCAGATTGTGTAGCTTGATTTCTTTTCCAGAACAATAAAATCATAGTATAATTCTTGGATGTCTTTAAATGGGGCTGTATTATCTACCCAGTCCTGTGTGGAAATGTACATTTTCATTGATTAAAGCAGCCATTATCTTAACTGCTCACAGTTCTGTGGGTCAGTAATTTGGGCTGAGCCCAGTGGAACAGTCTTCTGGTTTTGACTGGGATTAATCATGTGACTTTATCTGGCTATTTCACTGGAGTTAGATAATCCAAATGCCCTCACCTACTTGCCTGGTGGTTGATGCTGGGTACTGACTCCCTCTCTCCACACGATTCTTCCTCAAAGATCCTCCTAGGCTCATACACGTGGCCATAGCATCAAACCAAAAGAGTGAGAACTTTTGAGCTTAGATTTAAATCTAGTGTCACTTGTATTGCATTCTATTCAGCAAAGCAAGTTTCAGTGTGAGGCCAGATTCAAGGAGAGAGGAAACAGATTCTACCTCCTGAAAAAGGCAAAATTTCATTGCAAAGTAGATAAGCATGAGGGCATGGAAGAAATCACGACCATTTTTGCAACTAATTGACTGTCAGAGATCTTGGTGCACATGTAATCCTCGCTTTAGACAGATCAGAAGACTGAAAAGCACACAAGTGTGTTGATGGGTCAGGTTTAGAGATGGGAATGTCCAGAAAGTGCAGATGGGAACCCCGGTATCCTGCATCTCATCCAATGTTTCTACATCTCTGTGGGTCTCTTCTACCTGCAGCCTAATCTTCTATATCCAAATCTAGTGATAGAACTCATCCTTGAAGCCAACCCAATTCCCAGACAGCCTCCTTTGGATGACTAATCTCAGACTTAGTAATTCTGTGATTCATATACTCAGGGTTCTGCCCCCACGTGAGTTGACAGCAGCTGCCTTAGTTGTAAGAGTTGCCTTAGTAGGAAATGAGATTCCATCTCATCTTTTGCTACACGATTTCAATTGCAAAATCATGACTTTGATTGCAAAAGCTCATTTCATTGGGTTCCACTATAGATATTTAATAAAATAATTCTTTGTAGTTGTGACACTTTTATAGGCACTATACCTTTTTGTTTGTTTGGGATACATATTCTGTGGGGTCCTGGGGCTACTGCCAGCTTGATGGTCAGGGTGTTGCTCTTGAAAGTGCTTAGGAGACCATGTGGTGCTGGGTATCAAGCCCAGACTTCCTGCATGCAAAGAATGCACGCAGACACTGAGCTAAGCCTGTCTCAAGACACTATATCCTTTTTGAGAATTTCTTGGAGGAGTTGTCTGTTAGATACACTGTGACTATCAAAATTTATCTACCAGAGTAACTTTTGGAGGTGATGGTTAGAAATATTAATAATAATTATTGAGGGGCTGGAGAGATAGCACAGCGGGTAGGGCGTTTGCCTTGCACACGGCCGACCCGGGTTCAAATCCCAGCATCCCATATGGTCCCCTGAGCACGGCCAGGGGTAATTCCTGAGTGCAAAGCCAGGAGTAACCCCTGTGCATCGCCAGGTGTGACCCAAAAAGCAATAATAATAATAATAATAATAATAATAATAATAATTATTGAATATGTGTTGAGCTTTACTTTCACATAAATACTGCGTATATAATGCATGCATGCTGGACAGTAGGTTCACCTTTTATGCATATTGGCTTATTGAACTCTCACATGCATAGGTTTGCTATCCCCAGTCTTCACAGTGGTCTTTCAAATTGTATGTTTGCCTAATCCAAAGTCTCATTTATATAATACTTTATACTTTTTTGTTTGCTTGTTTTTGCCTTGGGTTGGGGGCACACTTGGTATTGCTCAGGTCTTACTCCTGGCTTTGCTTTTATTCCTGGCAAGCTCAGGTGTCAGGAATTGAACATGAGTTGGCCATGCATAAGGCAAGCTGCACTATTTCTCCACTGTGCTATTTCTCTGATCCCTACAAGCTTTCATCTTTTCAACTTTGCACAACTTGAAAATTGTCTACCCATGTGCATGCAAACCAAGAGCTTCAGCTTCTTTAGATATCTCTCAGGCCCAGTAACTTGTCTGTTCATATCCTCCTGAGTCTTCCTGTCCTGTGGGATGGGTACTTTGCATAAGTAGCACCTAATATGATGGGTGTTGTCTAAAAGGATGTGGGAACCTTTCTTAGGAAGAGACACTGCTGGATTCCAGGGGTCAAAACTCTCCAGACTTTAGTTCCAGTTTCTGTGACCACTTCTTTGCTGGTTCTTTTTTTCTTCCTAGGCTCTTTAAACCCTGACATTAAATTCACCCTGCATCTGTTCCCTGGCTATGTCTTTCTTTCTTTTCCCATCAGGTGAACTCATTGGTCCAGCTTACCCCTGCATCCCTGGCTCCACTCACCAGACTTTCCTCCATCCTCCTGGATTGATAAGACTCTTCTCTCCAGGTTCACATTTCCAGTCCCACCACAGGACTATGGAATCAACACTTCCAGAACCACACCTGCCATTGCTACCTGTTTGCGGAGTTTTAGTTTTACCCTCAGCAGCCCTGGCCTCTTCCACCAGTAAAATCTCACTCATCTTCAAAGATACAGCTCTCCTCCACCTCCAGTAAGTCTACCCACCTGACTCATGGTGGAGTTAGACCTCCTTCCTCTGAAATCTTCTCAAATATGCCCCTCTTACTAGTCCTGTACTCATCATCACCTTATAGATAAAGTCAGACATGACTTATGATAGCTGGACTTGATTTTACAGCTTATTGCTGGTGGTAAAGTGATACACATTCAGTAGAAACTATACTTAGCCTTCTCCAGTCGAGACATAAGCCATTGTGGTACTTCCTCCAGATGTCACAGGCAGAGTCATCGAACCCAGTTCCCAGTCAGTAACAGGATCCCCAGGGTAATCAATTACTATTCAGTAGACCTTTCCACTCGGAGTGCAGCATTCAATAAATGGCAAAAGCAGCATGGTCTAAGTTAGACTTTGTGTTAGATGTGTTGACCAACTTTAGGTAATGGACATGTTCAAAAGTGCCCATGATGGGGCTGGTGAGATAGCACAGCGAGTAGGGCATTTGCCTTGCACACAGCCGACCCAGGTTCGATTCCCAGTATCCCATATGGTCCCCCGAGCACCGCCAGGAGTTATTCCTGAGTGCCGAGCCAGGAGTAACCCCTGTGCATTGCCGGGTGTAACCCAAAGAGAAAAGAAAAAATAAATGCCCATGGTGGGTTAGGCTAAGCCATGATGTTAGGGGCATTGAAGGCATATTTTACCTGTGACACTTTGTTTTTGCCAAAGGTAGGATTGTCAGGTGTAAGCCATCCCAAGCTGAGAAAGGTGTGTTTCTCTTCTACTTTCTGATTTGTCTATTTCCTCTGCAAGATTATGTGTTCTGGAAGGCAGGGCAATGGTCTGCTCACCTCACTAGGTCCTGTGTTTTGCCTAGCAGTCAACAGCCACATACTATGTATTGAACTGTTGAACCCAGTCTGGGGCTCAAAAACCTTTTGAACCCCCCAGTTGGAAGCAGAGCTTTCTAATGAGACCACAACCCTTCTTGTTGCCTTTCCATGAGGAGTCATGAAGTATTCCCCTCTCCACTCTTAGAGCTCATGCAAATCAATCTCTCTGGTGAGAACCTCTCTCACATGTTCTTTGTCTTTTGTACACTAAACCTTCTGCACCAAACATATAATAAAAATGTTTGTGGTCCAATTCTTCCATTACATTGATTCATCCCGAGTCAAAGGCTTACTTATTCATCCAGTCATGGCTTCATGGACTCACTTCACAAGTACTAATTGGGGCCAGGCATCATTCGAGGCAAAGCCATGGTCCTCAAGGAATTTAAGTCCTAGAGAAAACCCAACCAGCCCCAAAATGAATAATGGAGAAAATACCAGGTTGGTAAGTACTATGAAAATAAACAGACAGGGTGTTTAGAAGGAATGCAGACCATGGCATCCTTAGAAGAGGGGCGCCAGGCACAAATAGTCCTGTGAGACTGCAGGAGAAGAACAGGAAGGACCCCAGCCCTGGAGCAGAAAACTAAGGGAGGGAGGGATGCTTCTCTGAAAAACCGGAAGGAGCGTAAAGTGCTCTGGCTGGAAGGCACACATGGACCAAGTCAGCCCGGGAGAGGGGAGCAGAGCCCTTTTATGTGGAGCCCTGCGGGCTTAGGAGGACTCCTGATTGCATTAGAGGCCAAGGGGACGGGGGAGGCATTCGATGAGCTTCTGCTGATGGGAGACACAATCTGATTTATTTGGTAAAAATAGCTCTCAGAAGAACGGCGACAGGGTGGAGTGAGCGTAAAGGTCAGAATGCGAGTGTAATGGTCTGAGCAGAGTTGCCGGGGGCCTAGGGCTGAGTATTTGACCCCAAACACCACCCTGAAACATAGTCTGCGTGTGGTCAGGAGAGATGCCCAGGTGAGACACACTAGCACTGGCCAGGAGTTTTTGTTCTCCCTGTCTCTTTGCCCCCTTTGGCGGGCAGAAGTCGCCTGCTTCTGAGCTCGCGCCTGCCAGGGTCTTGGGAATCACAGCAAAGAAGCCTCAGGGCTGCAGGCGCGGCCGTGGAGCTGGTAGCTGCCCACTCTTAGGAGGCCGGGGGCTTGCTTAGCTGCATAGGCCCACCCACTAAGGGACAGCCTCGCTCTTGTCTTTCTCTGTCCCTGGCTGTCCCCATCTGCTTCAGGCGACCCTGCAAGCTCAAACCCAATGGATTGACAATATGGGAGCATTTCCAATCAAATAAATTGCAGCTTGGGAGGCTGGAGAGATAGATAATACAGTGGGTAAAGCATTTGCATTGTTTGCTGCTGACTCGGTCCGATCCCCAGCATCCCATACAGTCCCGCAAGCTCTGGCAGAAGTGATTCCTGAGTGCAGAGCGTGGAGTAACCCCTGAGCACCGCTAGGTATAGCCCCAAGACCATAACTTGCAGCTCAGGAAGGAGCTGGTAAAAGTAAGAGGGATCAGGAGATGCCTGTGTTCTCCTGCTCCTACTCCTCCCTGCTCCCTGCTCTGAGAGCCTGCTTGCCTTTGGTCCTCGGCTCTCTTCCTTCTAGTGCTGGCCCAGGGCCGCCCTGCCAGTCTCTGCTGGGCACTGACTGTCAAGCTCTAGTCCTGCTGCATGCTAGGCCTGCGGGTAATTAGGATTTACGCCGGAGGGGAAATATACCTACAGGGCAGCTCCTGCCTTGCCAAAAGGTAGCGTCTGTTTTTTTATTTTTACATGGATCTCTTCCACTCCCCCTGTGACATCTCTGGATGTGTCGGGAGTAAGGACGGTGCTTGAGACCCTTTTATATTTCTTTTTCGGCCACTCGTGGGCCAAAAAGAAGCAGGGAGGCTGTCAGGTCTCTCTGCGTGGAAACCAGTTTCATATCCTGTGACTGCCTCATAGGCAGAACTTCTTCTAAGTTCCAAGAAGGAAGGAGAGGCGGATCTTGGACTAGTTCTCTCCCCCCCCCTTACCCTTATCCTGTTCTTATCTCTCCAAGATGTACCCCTTCACCCAGCTGCCTTTTCTGAGTCCTAGTAACATGTTTTCTGTCAACTGATGTCATGTCTTACACCATGAACAAACCCTACAATTCTGTTTTGCCTCTTGACATGAAAAACCAAGGGACACCTTCCCCCTGCCACACACACACACACACACACACACACACACTCCTCTATTCTTTCTTTCCCCACAAGGTCTGCCTTTTAGGATTATTGTCTAAAAGACATGAAAGTTGAATCCAACCCTCAATTTTAAGCAATGACTTCTTTCCCTCAGCAGACAGTCCATCTTCTCAGAAGCCAACCAGCTTTGGACAGGAGGTGCAGGAAAGAAGACACAGTTCCGCTTCAGGTTCAAGAGATGAACTTCCTACAAGAATCATTCGTCAGATTCTCTCTGAAGATCTCCTGCACCTAACTGGCTCACACAAGCTCTGTTTTCTTTGTGACTCACGTTCAAGTGACTAACACATATATTTTATCATGATCGAAACAAATGATTTATCTCTGCAATAAACACATCAAAAAGGCCAGGGCCCCCGAGAGCTCCTTCAGCACAATCCCTTCATTTTACAGACTCATTTTTGGGAGTCACATAAGTAATGGCAAATGCGTGTCCTCAACCTTTATCTTTCTGGCCCCGTTCCCTATCCCCACCCCCCACCCCCACACACACCCCCACACATGCTTTATTTGTTTTGTCTTTCCCCCAGCTATTATGCATGGAACTGCATTTATTGCTCCCAAGTCTAAAGTAGGCAGTGGTTTAGAGAATGGATTGCCTGAAAGGACTCTTCTTTTCTTCATCTGAGATATTTAAATATTTCATTTTTAGGATGGAAATTCAGTCACTGTCACTGTCATCCTGTTGCTCATCAATTTGTTCGAGTGGGCACCAGTAACGTCTCTCATTGAGAGACTTATTGTTACTGTTTTTGGCATATCCAATATGCACGGGTTGCTTGCCAGGCTCTGCCGTGCAAGCTCCATACTCTCAGTAGCTTGCTGGGCTCTCCAAGAGGGGCGGAGGAATCGAGCACGGGTTGACCATGTGAAAGGCAAACGCCCAACGGCTGTGCTATCGCTCCAGCCCAGGATGGAAATTGTTTGATTAAAAAAAATTTTTTTTTGTATATGTGAGGAGTTTGGACCACAGTCAATGGTGCTTGGAGTTTATTCAGGACTCTGTGCTCTGCTATCACTCCTGGCGGCACTCAAAGGAGATCGTGTGCAGTGCTGGGGATCAAATGAGTTCAGCCATGTTCTTGGTGGGTAAGACTTACCCACACAACCCAAGAACTGAATTATGGTTAGACAAATGTCAATGAAGAAAATAAAAGCCATACATTTGTGCTAGTGAGGTTTATTCAGTATGTATGCTATCTATTTATATCAATGTATATGCTACCTTTCCAGGTTGAATAAAGGATTCAGCATGATGGACCATATCCACACCGTGACCAAGCTCATTGAGGTTTTGTGAGAGTTCAAGAGGCCGCTCTGTCTAATGTTCATTGACTTAAAGAAGGCCTTTGATTCTGTTGAGACAGAAGCAGTCATCGAAGCTCTAGCCAAACAGGGCATTCAAACTCAGTACATCAAGATCCTCCGTGAGCTGTATTATGGATTCACCACCAGGATCTCACCATTCTACAAGGAAGTGGTCATCGGCATAAAGAGAGGGGTTCAGCAGGGCGACACCATTTCACCAAAACTCTTCAGTTCCACCCTCGAGAACGTCATGTGACGACTGGAATGGGAAGGAATGGGAGTGAAGATAGACAGTTGGCAACAACACCACCTGGACTTTGCTGATGACATCATTCTAATAACACCAAACATTAGCCAAGTGGCAACTTCGACCATGAGTGTGGAAAGGTTGAACTGCAGATGAATCTCACGAAGACAATGTTTATGAGAAACAGACTAGTCCCTGACGTTCCATTTGCTCTCAACAGAATGAACATCTCCACATGCAGCAGTTATGTGTACCTGGGTCGAGAACTCAACATGATGAACGACCTGGTACCTGAACTGCGCAGGAAGAAGAGAGTGGTGTGGAACACCTTCAAGAGTGTCGAATAAGCTGTTAAGAGGAGAACCTCCGGCTCTAGGCACACCTTTTTGATTATACCATTCTTCCTGCACTAACATACGCCTCAGAGACCTGGGCCCTACGAAAACAGGATAAGAATGCTATTCGGGTATCCCAAAGAGGAATCGAAAGAGCTATGCTTGGAGTACTGCGTTTCATCAAGTGAGAGAAGGAGTCTGGAGTTCTGACCTCCATCAATGATCGAGAATCAGGGATGCTGTCTCATTTGCCAAGGCATCAAAAACCAGATGGGCTGAACATGTAATGCAATTTGGAGACAACCACTGGACTAGAGCTGTTACCAACTGGATTCCACGGGACATCAAAAGAATACCTGGCTGACCACCTATGAGATGATCAGACTTCTTCATCAAGACCCTGAATGAACAGTTTGAGGCTCTTTGTGTTCCTGGAGCGAGCAGACACCATTGGGCTACACTAGCACGTGACAGGGATGAATGGAGACGATACTGGTGCCCGCTCAAGCAAATTGATGAGCAATGGGATGACAAATGATACAAGTGATCTGTTTGTACACATAGATACACATTAAAATATAATTAGAGGGGGCCAGAGAGATAACACAGTAAGGAACTTTCCTTGCATGCAGTTTACTGGGGTTTGATTCCTGGCACCCCATATGGTCCCCCAAGTCCACCAGAAGTGATCCCCAAGCACAGTCAGAAGTAAGCCCTGAGCACTAGTCGGTGTGACCCCCAAATAAACAAAAATGTATAATTAAATATTGATTTTTTTTTCACCAGACTCTTTAAACAAACACATGAAAATTATATTCAAATTAGCAGTGATCCCTTTCAGGAGAGGACCTTGGGAGGCAGATACCTATTTTGATGATGTCATAATACATTTACATAATTGCCTCCAATACTGCTGCCATTTGTTTTTGTATCTGTATAAGAAAATACTCATCCCTTGACAAATTTTACTTTGGAACCATCGCATGACTTTAATAACGCTGGAAAAGATAGGTGTCAAAATAAAGATACGAAGAACAGTAATGAAATTAACTTTTATTGTACGCTCATCATTGTTTGGAAGATTAGTCCCCGTGAAAATATACCACCCAAATTTTGCTGGTATGGACGACATGGAATAAGGTGCTTATATCACAAGGAGATCATTCAGAAGGTGGGAGACTATCATCATTCTGAGTCTGATTTTTATAAAATTTCAATAAAATTTTCAGTAGATGAACTTCAAAGAGTATATTCATGTTTTGCATCATATTAAACTATAAAAGAAGATTACTTGTTACTGTAGGAAATTAAGTTTGATAGATGATCTTAAGCAGAATTTTTAGATCTCATGATTTGGTTTTGAGAGACCAGGGTTTTTTTTTTTCCCCAATTGTTTCAAATTTTCACTGGACATTGCTTTGAATTCTTCTATCATTACGTTGTTTCTCTTTTCAGTGTTCTTCCTTTACCGGTACTTAGTAACAGTTAGCCCTTTATCTACTTCTTTTCTTTCTGCTAGGTGTATTATCAGTGTTAAAAATGGAAGCTATCCTTAAGAAGAGTTGATGGGTCACAGATAGCTGTGACCTATGGGTCACAGATACCTATGGTTGAGCGTGGAAAGGGCAGCCAGTGAGAGAAATGGGCTCTCTGAGCAAAGAGCAACCCGCTGGGGCTGAGTCAGTGACAGAACATTTGCTTTACACACGTGAGGCTCTGAGTTTAATCCCTTGCACCACATCAAGAAAAAGAAAAAATTATTCCAATCTGATGACAATGACTGTCAACACAGTATTTGGAAAGAAATGGGGAATGGTGGAGACTGGAAAAAGTAAAAAACAAAAAAAACAAAAAAAAACATGTTCTCATGTAAATGTGCTCGTTCTCATCACAAATGGCTGTAGGGTCAGGGTTATTGGAACTTTCTGGTCTTTCACTTTGACCAGCTGCAAATCTGGTCTTGTATTTCACTCCTCTTGACTTCTAGATGTCAGCAAATAATTCAAACATTCCAGAAAGGCAGAGGTGCATAACCGTCAAGAAGACCTATCAGAGTAGAAGCCAGGTCCCTTGCATTCAAATTCCATGTCTGCCATTTATTAACCCACTTGAGGCAACATACTTAACCACTCTGTGCCTTGGTTTCCTTATCTATAAAGCAAGGACAGTCATAATGGTCAAAATGGCATTGACTTTTTTAGGCAACTCTTTTTTCCTCACCCTGTCCTTTGAAATCAGTGTTCAGGGCTTGCACACTTGTTCATGCTTCTTGCCAGAGGTACCACCAGGAGGAATAATATTGGCAGTCGGTCGTCACACTCTATAGTGGTGTCAGGGATCCAATTCTCAGCTTGAGGCATGCAAGACAGGCATTCCACACTCAGTCACATCCTCAGGTCCTCCCTTTTAGGTCTGATATGAAAATTGAGTATGTGTGTGTATATATATATACATATATACATATATATGTATGTATAAAACATGCATGTATGGTCTATAGTACTATAAAAATGTTAACTTCTATTATTTTAAATGACACATCACTCATGGGCTACATCAAACACACCTGCAGGCTGAATCTGGCTGAGAAACAAACAATCTGGGTACTAGAATCAGGAATGAAAGCTTTTGATAAGACGGTTTGTATAATTTGTACTCACCATCTCGGGTTAGTCCAAAGCACAGAGATTTTGGAAGAGTTTGTGAAGGTCACTCTGATCTTTGCTCACTCTGACTTGCTGATGCACACAATTGTCCCCATAGTCCTTCAGTTGTCCCCTAGGTTGTATGTGGAGGGGTGCTCCAAGTCCACCTGGACAAGATTCCAGAGCTACAGCTTTCCACGTTATGCACACACTGAAATCCCTCTGGAATGCCCCCTAAATATAATGGTCCCAGCCAATCCCTTCCATAACTTTCTATCCAGTGGCCCCTAGCTCTCAGACTTGACAGCAGCTCATAATCTGATGTTTCCTCTCATTGGTTAATGCCCTAAAACACTCTTTTAATCACATCTGCACACAGTGTAGCAAAGTCAAATAAATTTCAGGTTCAACCCTTAATAACTTTGTTGTCTTAAAACGTTACCCACTCTAATTCATTTTTTTTTGTGGGGAAGGTAATCTTCCAAGTGGGTTTCAGGGGACCCATTCCAGTGATTCTCAGTCAATAAGTCTGGCAGCTCAGCATGAGGTCCCAAAGCTGCAGTGCTGGGGGCTATCAGACCCCTGTGACAGTGCTCAGATGCCTCCAGAGCTACACCAGGAGATGCTGACATCATTTGGTGTCAGGAACTGAATGTGACTTGCTACTTGCAAGACATGTGCCTTAACTCCTATACTATCTCTCCAGCTCTGGCTCATTTTCTTCTTTATAAAACAGAGCTAATGTTAGTATTATCTCTACAGTTTTTTGTGATGAGAGAATCCATGTAAAACACTTAGCTTGGTAGATAAAATATGGTGCCTCCTTCCCATAAATGTTACCAATATGATTGATTTAGCTTCTCTACCACTGGGTGAAGATCATGTCTCACAGTTTTTAACCTTAGGAAGATGTCATCTGGTTTTAGATGGGCTATCTGTTCAAGACCTGTGACTTATAACCGCCTCTGTCCAAAATATTTAATACAAGTAACCATAAAAAATAGTAATCAACTGCCCTTTGGATCCGGCTGCGGAGCGAGCATGATGGAAGAGCCCAAGGGAGCGCCCTTGGACTCCAGGCAGCCCACTGAACTAATTCCGGCATGGGACCAGAGACCCCACGGTGCGCTAATACAGTGGGAACCGGGCATCCCCCAATTCTTTTAACCTGTCTCTCTCTCTCAACTCCTCCCTCCTGAACACAGCGCAGGACTTCTCCATCTTATGAGCACCATAAAAGGGTAAAAGTTTGTAGTGATGTTATTTCTGGTTGTACTTTCCCTGGACTTTATACAGAAACCCAAAACCGCGTGGCCGCTGCCGCGGCCGAGCGACCTAATGTCATCTTAGCATCAGCAATATGTAATGGTTCGCTTTTAATGGGTCGGACTTTTGTGGGAGATCCTAACAAGAATAGTTAGTCTGTTGCTGAAATATTGAAGGCAATCAAAACGGTAGCCATCTCTCTAGACTAAACTAAGCTATATCCCCACGCCAGCTGAGAAGAAATTTTCTTCTTTCTCGGGAAGAAACGCGGCGTGTCGTCAACTACAGTGTGATGTCCATTAAGCAAACAGACCTGGTGGCGTGGGAATGGGATATAAGGGGAAAAATTATGTACATGGAACAGTGGGACGCTGGTGGAATCTCGAGCTGGAGCCGATACCAGCACAAGACCTTCGGTTCCAGAAACTGCTTGCAGACACTCTACTAGTCTATCAACTAAGCCAGAGCCCCACGTCTGCTGATGACGGGAAATAACCATCCTTTTCGTTTTTTTTTTTTCTTTCTCCCTTGTCAGGCAGCGTGGCGATTACTAAACAGGTGTGAACTCGGTGGCGCGGGGCAAGGGGGAAAAAGAAAAGTTATGTAACAAACAGCGGGACTTAATATCTCTATATTCTTAGCAGTGGAGAACTATCAAATGCCTCGTTGGCAATAGGACTGCTTTTCTTTTTTGGGGGAAACCCCAACAACGGTAGTGAGTTGTGTGTTGAAACATGGAATGTAATCGAGATAAGGCATAAACGAAGTGAAACTTATCAAGTACCAGGGTGGGGACTGGGGAGGTGGGAGGGGGCGGCAGGTATACTGGGGGGGTTGGTGATGGAGGATGGGCACTGGTGAAGGGAAGGGTGTTTGAGAATTGTATAACCGACATAATCCTGAGAACTATGTAACCCTCCACATGGTGATTCAATAAAATTAAAAAAAAAATAGTAATCAACTTATATTTTGTTCATGACAATAGCTTACAGATACATAGACACATACACACGTATATGTATATATACATATATATGTGTATATAATATATATACACATTACAACAAATGTGTGTATATATATGTATATATATATGCATATATATATATACATCATCATCATCATCATCCCATTGATCGTTGAATTTCTCAAGCGGTCTCAGTAATGTCTCCATTCATCCTAGCCCTGAGATTTAAATTTTTTTTTCTTTTTGGGTCACACCCAGCGATGCACAGGGGTTACTCCTGGCTCTTCACTCAGGAATCACCCCTGGCGGTGCTCAGGGGACCATACGGGATGCTGGGATTCGAACCTGGGTCGGCCGCGTGCAAGTCAAATGCCCTACCCGCTGTGCTATTGCTCCAGCCCCTAACCCTGAGATTTTAGAAGCCTCTTTTTGCTCATCCTTTACAATAGTGCTTCATTGGAGGCTCTTTCAGGGTCTGGGGAATGAGACCCATCATTGTTACTGGATTTGGCATATAAATACGCCATGGGGAGTTTGCGAGGCTCTCCTATGGGGGAAGGAAACTCGGTAGCTTGCCAGACTCTCCCAGAGGGAGAACTAGGCTATAAGATGTCGCTTCCGGGAGCTTAGTTTTATAGTCTCTGGATGTTGGCCATTAGTGGGATTACATGGTGCCGGGGGAAGTCCCTAGGTATGACTGCTTAGCTACTGGAACATGGGGATTCTGGGCAGAAGAGGCCCAGTCCCGATCAAAGCAGGCTTGGAAGTCTTAGTCCCAGGTCCCACACATCTGGGTTCCTCTGCTGGTTTCTTCAGGTGTAGGGCTCGTCCGAACATGTGGAGAGGGGCCTTGAGCATATATATCAGTCCTTCATATGGGTCCATAGATCAGCAGTTATAACCAAGGAGGTAGGCCAATGGCTTTCAACCTTTCTATAGTTGTAGGCCTGCACAAACCTGTGGACTTGTGGCTGAAGACCACTACTCAAGGTAACTTTCAATAACAAAGATGGGGAGAAAAATGAACATAGAACATCTCACCAACCTAGAGTACTAGATTATCAGTTTTTAAATAGCATAAATAGGAGTAATTAAGAAGAAATTGTTAAGAGACTCAAGTATTATTTTCCACTTGCCATTTAAACTGAGGGCAATTGGGGACAGGGTCATGTCCACCTTGGCAATTGCTGTATTCTGAGATCTACTGAGTGTCTGATCATACTGTTATAGACTACTTTCTAACAAATGCACTAATGTCAGATGAACACTGACAAGAGAGCAGGCACAAAATTTTAGAGCCAGGGAAGACACACTGGTTGTCCACTAATCAGAAACTGGTCAATGGGTATTGTGGGTTCCAAATTAAGTTTCTTGGAAGGTGAAATGGGGAAGAAAGGTTGAGAGTGAGGGCCTACAAACAGAACAAAACAAGATCTCAGGGTTAGAGGACAATTCCCAGCAGTGGAATAAAAGGTTGGAGTGGAATGGCTGGGCTGTTTGAGAGACCCCCATCAAGTACCTGGGGGGCTTACAGCACAGCAAGTCTGTTCCAGGTAGCTTTATCCCTAAAGATTAAAATAAAACAAAACAAAAAAACCTAGCATCAAGAGCATGGAAAGTTCATCATCCTCATGTCAAAGTTCTTCACCCCTTTTGCACCTATAGACCATGCCTCTCCTGCATATGGGTCCGCAGGATCAGCAGTTATAACCAAGGAGGTGGGCCCTTGGTTTTCAACCTTTCTATAGTTGTAGATTTGCATGGACCTGTGGACTGGTGGCTGAAGACCACTGCTCAAGATAGCTTCCTTCCTGGTGCCAACTCCTCCTCACCCCCAGCACCTTGGATGAGAAGGTCCTTCTGCACTCCTTTCTGTGCTCTCCAGGGGGAATTGCAAACCTGTTAGTGTCGATGCAGGACTTTAGGTGCAGATACACAAAAATCCTTAGAGCAATCAGGGCCAGAGAGATAGTATGAGAGTAAAGGTTCATGCATTGCATGTGGCCAACTGCAGTTTACTTCCTGGTGCCACATACAGTTCCTACCAGGAGCGATTCCTGAGCACTGCTGACTATGTCCCACAAACCAAACCAAAACAAAAAGCAACAACAATAGCTATGGATAGGTTCTGACTTAGAGTAGTAGGCACTAGACTGGCATCTTCTTGAGATGGAGACTAAGTACTGGACATTGCCCTATCAGCAGTTTCTGCAGCTGACATGCACTGCACAACTGTAATGGTTACTAAATGCCATAAGCCAGTCAAGGGTTAGTACCTGGCACAGGGGGGAGTATCACTGTCATCCCGTTGTTCATTGATTTATTCAAGCGGGCACCAGTAACATCTCCATTCGTCCCAGCTAATATTTACGTTACTAGAGCAGGCACTAGTAACGTCTCTATTCCTCCCAGCCTTAAGATTTTAACAGCCTCTTCTTACTCGCCTTTCCCAACTATTGGAGATCTTTCAGGGTCAGGGGAATGATACCTGTTATTGTTACTGTTTTTGGCACATCACATATGCTATGGCATATCACATATGCTATGGGGAGTATCCAGTAAGAACTCCAGGAACTAATGCCTTTTGTGAATGCATTGAAAAATGAAACAAAACAAAATCAGTCTCTCCCTGGTTGTCTTTAAAATGTAACCCAACACCTAGCAATTATTATGTAAATAAATGAGTAAGTGAATAAATGAAAAAAGGGGAGCACATAGGTAACACTTGTTCCATAGATTTGTGTTGCATGAGTTATTTGTTAACCGGGAATGTGGTATCCATTACTTGCGGCAGAATATTCCAAATCTTCAGCGCCACTGAGATTGATTTCAGAATACAAGGACACCCTCTTACTTGTACCCAGACTCTTACACAACCTGCTTCCATCACCCAGATGGACAATGTCAGTAAAGCTTTCTGCTGTTACACATCCAGAGCACAAGCTCTAGTTTGCTTTCAAACTGAAGTGAACAATGGCCTTTGGCTGAACATAATAGCAGTGATTTATTGAGGGGGGGGGAGGAAAACAATTTAGAATTTGATAGCACCTCAAAGGCTAGAGGATTCTCCTCAGAACCCTCGTCTCTGAGGGGCAGTGGAAGATACTTGGGCTTTAGAGCTATTGGTGGCAGTTGGAGTGTGTGTATGTCTGTGTCTGTGTCTGTGGCGGGGGGGGGGGGGGAAGAGGGCGAGGGGTGGTTCAATTTCCCATAAAGGCATCTTGTAGGAAGTCTGTCTATTCATTATAAACTTTTGCCTTTATGGTGTGTGATTGGCTCTGTCTGAGATATAACGAATGTTCCTTTTAGTCTTGGGCAGCCCACCAATTAGAGCCCGTGTTGAAGTGGCTTCCACAATTCCTAGCCTGATCTGGAGGCATTTCAACCAGTGGGAAAGACTCTATGTACTTCACAGATGGCTCTTGAGACACTTTTCCTCAAGCCCCTTGGTCTGAGCTCTGGCAGCATCGTCCACCCAGCGGAGGCCAAGGAGAGCCATTTTGGTTGAGTCCACAGAACTTGAGATGGGGGCAGGCATGCCCCGAAGCTGCTCTTGTTTTTCATCTGGGCCCCTTTTGGTCAGGCTGAACCATGGAAATTCCTTCTCCCTGTTATAGCTGTGGTTTTCATAACTCAGCCCTAAAACTAGAGAGTGGTGTGACCTCAGGGCCGGGCAGTGGGCATTCTTGTGGCAGCTTCTTCTGAGAGCTGGTGAGGAGAAGGACAGCGGGAGGGAGGGGTTCCCGTAGCCCTCCCTAGAGTGGGGAGACCGTCCTCCTTCCATCCCTTGCCAGTTTGTATCTCCAGGCGCGTCTCTGGCTGTGACAGGGGAGCCAAACCCCAGACGCACTTGCCTTGTTGTGGGAAGCAGTGATTTAGCTCCTTTCAGCTTTTGTTCAAAGTCTCCCGAATGGGAGCCGCCCTGTCCCATGCGGGACTTCAGGGAAGCTGTACCCTCCCCAGAAATGACAAATGGAAAAGACAGAGCAGACTCTGGCCAAGCCAGGATACAGTCTCTGGAAAGAGGTTGTTTTTGTCTCCCATGCCATAGAAAACACATCCTCTTAACTTATTAAGTAGGGAAACAGTACAATCACAAGCGCTGGGGGTTACCAAGGTGAACCGAGCCTGAGATTAAAATCTGCCAGCCCAGTGGAGCGTGGAAGCATGGAAGGCCCAGAGAGGAAGTCTAGTTCACTGTTGGTAAATTTTTTTGGATGCTGTTTATGTTTGAACTTTTCTCTGTTTTCCTGTCGAAACTTCCGTACCCTCTTCCTGTGTCCCTACAAAAGGTTGGGACAATGCAGTCCCCGCTTTGCTGTAGGACATGGGCAGGGCCCCACCTTCCTCCTTCCTGCAGGGATATCCTTTCCTATAGAGGAGGTAAGAATGTAAGGTTCATGTGAAAATGTTATTATACTCCTTATCTCAGTCATTTCGTGATTTGCTGCTTGGCGACAATAAGGCAGCCCCCGCCACGTTCACAATAGAAGTGGCCCCAGCTCTCCTAGTTATGGCTTGTGCTGTTTTCTCAGCTGAAGAGGGCAAATGGCTGTGAAAAATGCTGCTTGTTTTCCAGGATCTTATCAAGAGTTCATGTCTAAGGCCAGAAAGAGAAGGGAGGGCTCCATTTTTTTTTTCTCTCTCCTCATTGTTTCCAACTGAATCGGCAGGAAATGGGAGTCCTCTACCTGTCCCTCTTGGGAGCAAAATTGATTCGATTCCATTTTTCAGATGTATCCGCTGCCACCAGAAGTTGTGGACATTTCCGCTCACCCCAAAACTAGTGCATCCTGCATTTACAAAAATGACATCTTTCAACATTGGGAATGACTCAAACGTACACAGAGAGTTTAGAGATTGGGTATTCTATAAATCACCTCACAGAATTTTTTTTGAAGTAAAAAAGTATATATTTATTTTTCTGCTCTCCTCTACCCTCCTTTAATCTTTTTTTTTTTTTTTTTTTGCTTTTTTGGGTCACACCCGGCGATGCTCAGGGGTCACTCCTGGCTCATGCACTCAGGAATCACCCCTGGCGGTGCTCAGGGGACCATATGGGATGCTGGGATTTGAACCCGGGTCGGCCGCGTGCAAGGCAAACGCCCTACCCGCTGTGCTATCACTCCAGCCCCCCCCCCTTTAATCTTTTAAAAATTTTACATGTTTCTTGTCTTGATGCCTGGGAGTCACACACACACACACACACACACACACACATACACACACACACACGTTGTGCTACTGGTGTGCTACATAGCCAAACTCTCAGGGGCTCACATACTCAGTTTCATCGAATGTGCTTGGTCTTCTCATGTGTCTCCATGGAAAGAGCCTTTTAAGGCTGTGAACCTTGGCTACGGACTCATACACGTGTGTGTGTGTGTGTGTGTGTGTGTGTGTGTGTGTGTGTGAGAGAGAGAGAGAGAGAGAGAGAGAGAGAGAGAGAGAGAGAGAGAGAGAGAGAGAGGGAGAGAGGGAGAGAAAGAGACAGAGACAGAGACAGAGACAGACAGACAGATGGACAATCAGAGCTGCTGCTGAGTGTGTGGATGTGTGTGTAACTGATGGCATAGACACTCAGAACTGAGACACTTCATAAAGGAATCACATTGATTAGTAAAACAGTTGCCTTGAACACTTGTCTGAGGGCATATGATAGAAGCAGGTAATATAAAATCCAGACAGAAGGTAAGTCAGTTTCTTCAGAATCCTAGTTGGGTTTGTGGTCCACCAAATACTTTCCACTTCACCCAATTCAGCAGATTCAGTTATTTTGGACTAGAAACAAGGCCTATTTAGATGTTTCATCTTATATAAAATCAACCTCAAGTGATTATATTGTAAGGAATGTGGTTGTTTTACTGCATTAGATGAAGTTTACACATAGGAATTCTATAAACCATGGTATTCCATCAACAGAGGAAGCTTAGACAGAATCTAGATTATTACTGGGTAAAATCATGAAACAACCCATTTTCAACTACCCTCATGAGCACAAGAGGGTATGCTTTTATGAGGCAGAATTAAAACAGAAATTCTGGTGCAATTCTAGAGGGTCTTGATTTCCCCAAGTGGCATCGTGGCATCATTGACAATCCAGGGCTCTGTTCCCCTCTTCTCTTGGATTATTAGGGAACTCCCAGGTCCAAGATCCAATGCTCCCCACTGGCAAATGTTTACAGCTATTCTACTAGGTGAGAATATTTGAAGACTGGGAGATATCCCAGACTTCCTCTTCCTGTGGGTTTTAAGTGGCCCTGGGTTGCTGTCCCTGTATTCCTTGGCTGTGTTTGCTGAGAGCCACACTCATCTTCTATGTCCAACTTGGAGTACCTAACTGAGATTTCAGACACAGAAACCTATTACATCTGCCAAGAGTCACCCCAAGATAATTTCTTTTTATCCACCTAAGTGAAACAGCTAATTTCAGACCGGGTTCTAAGGAATTAGATTTGTGGAGGAAAATCATTACCACTCTTGTATTGTTTAACTTTCCCTTGATTTCAATATTTCCTTTCTCTCCTTGTTGCTTCCCTCATGTCCCTATTCCCTTTGAAGTCATTGGGTTCTTCTGTGCTGCCTGGTGCAGAGAAAGGATATTACAATGGAAAACAGCCGGGGAAAAAACTCTTCCTGACTTTTGAGTTTCAAAAGCACAGGCCATTAGGGAAATGGAAAAGACCCACAGAAAGCAGAAAACATTTGGCAGAAATGTCACAAATGAAAACAAAACAAAACCCTCACCAGCCCTATCCCATGAGCTTCATGAATTGGGGAGAATCAATGGGGAAAGTAGCCTTGCTGGAGTCTGGGGTCAAGTGAGCCCAATCAGAAAGGGAAGTAGGGCACGAGCAGAAACAGCCTGTATAGACCTCGCAGTATCTACTCACAGGGCTCCATTCCACTCTAGCTGACTTGTTTGGTGAGCATTGAGAACCTCACTAGCAGAAATTGCAACTGTCTGTGCTCCCAAATGTTGTCACCATTGAACTCACTCCATTGGATCTACCTGAGATATGTGATCTCAGGTCACTTCTAAGCATCCACTTCTAAGAAGGAGAATGGGAGATGGCAAGATAGTGCCATAAAAGCAATCCCTCCACTCCCATCCTCCTGTCCATAGCTAACAGTTGAATGGAACCAGCTAAAAAAAATCTCATATCTCAAACTAAACCAATGATTAAGTCCCACTTTCCCTCATAGCCCCCATTCTGACTCTGTCCTAAAAGGAGCCATCTGGCATTTCTCTGTTAGCCAAAGAGATGGTCCATTAGTTTATTTGCATCATTCTACTCTGCGCTGCTTTCCCAGCCTCTAACTTAACCTTGACCTTGACCTCAATTTGGGATAACTACCTGACTTTCCAGATTCTTATGGTCCTCTCAGTAGAAGCCTGCCTTTCCCAGCCCCCAGGCCAGGCTTGGTGGCAGGTGTCAGCAGTATCACTGGGGACCTGATTCCAACATTAGGGCTGCCTTCCTCCTCATGGACATCAAGCATACACCTGGAGTTTCTCTAAGACCCTCAACTCATATCCCCTGCCCCTTCCTTCGCTGGATGAATTGCAAATAAAATTAAGTCCTCGGAATCACTATGAATGTCAGCTTGTGGGTAGATTAGGACATTATGTAATTGAACCAGGTTTAGGTAAGTGGCTGACTCGGATTCCTTCTGATCAGGAAAGAGAGAACCTTAACCTTGCTTCATGCTCTGTCTTCACATGCAACTGGTACGCTAGATCATTCTGAAGATCACCACCTTCCTGTCACTCTTATAGTTTAGTTACAGGCCCTACGGAAATATCTCTCCTGTGACCTACATACAAGACCCAGTGGGCTATGGAATGCTCCTGAAAGACAAGTGCCAGTGCTTGGAGGTTTATTTTTCGTTGGTTTGAAGTGTCAGGGATTGAACACTTGAAAAAGGCTTGAGATTCACTGTTAGGTCACATGCCCAGCCTCAATGATTAAGGTTTTAAACTAGAGAAAAATGTTGGGAAGCCAGAGAAGTCTTTATGCTCAAGGACTCTGAAGGTAGCCCTCCTGAAAAGATGGACACAAGAAACATAAAGTGGAGGAATCCCTTCAGCCTTACATCATATAGATGGCATACTATTTGTTTTCATCTTTGCACATTCCCCTGACACTTCCCTGACTTACTGAGGTGCTATGAGGCTTCATTAATATACGTGAAGTGTTCCACAGGCTTCAGACGGAAGCGATTATAAAGCACAGGATATGATCACCATCCCTGACCCTAATCAGCCTGAAGTCAAGTGAGTGGAAACGCAATTTATAGGTGTAGGAATGTTGGTGTGTGTTTCAAAGGCTCCCACCGTGGGAGGAGAAGAAATTCACCATGAAAGGGAATTTTTCAGGGTGAAATGATAAAAGTAGTCAGTTTAAAAAAAAAAAACAACAGAAAGAAGCAACTCAAGGGATTATGAGTGACCATGAAAGCAGATACTTTAACACAAAGCAAGAAGATCCTCAAGGAGGAGGACGATATGGTTGATTTTTGCATAAAGTTTACAGATTGGTCAGGTCTGTATGCTTTCTTTAGCACAATTTCTCTGAATTGAATACTAACTGACAATAATAGGGCATGGGTTGGGTCTGGGATACATTTTTGTTAACATACAGAATTTTTAAAAAGTTGAATCACTGTGAGATACAGAGTTACAAAACTGTTCATGATTAGGTTTAAGCCATAGAGTGTTACAACACCCATCCCTCCACCAGTGTACATTTCCCACCAGCAGTGTCCTCAGTTTCCCTCCCACCATCCTTCCCCAGCCTCCCTTTGTGGCAGGCACTTTCTTTTCTCTCTCTCTCTCTCTCTCTCTCTCTCTCTCTCTCTCTCTCTCTCTCTCTCTCTCTCTCTCTCACTCCCCTCCTCCACTTTTCACTACCCCCCTCCTTTTGGGCATTATGATTTGCAATACACGACAGAGCCTGGCAAGCTACCTGTGGTGTAGTCAATATGCCAAAAACAGTAACAACAAGTCTCACAATGGAGACATTACTGGTGCCTGTTCGAGCAATTTGATGAACAACGGAATGACAGTGTGACAGTGCTACAGATTTGCAATATAGATAGTGAGAGGTTATCATGTTTGTTTCTCTACCTAATGCAGCATGCAGTTGTTATTCAGAGTTTCCAACTGTCTTTGTCATAGTGCTCCCTTCTCTATTCCAACTGCCTTCTCTCCCAGCACTTGAGGCAGGCTCTCAGCCCTGAACCAATCCTCCTGACTCTTGTTTCTACTGTCCTTGGGTATTAGTCTCATAGAGCATAATGAATTTTTGTGTGCGTGTAAATTGTGGTAGCTAGAGAAGTTGTAGTTGAGGGATGGAAAAGTTCTAGCACATATTTCCTACCAGTTGCCTTAGCAATCTCATTGCATAGCTTCTAATCCTTTGGGGACTTGGTGTAGTTGAACCATTTGGTGCTTCTGTTTCCTCATTTATAAAATGAAGAGATAGTTGTGAAAATGCCTTCCTTGAAGGGTAGGTGAGAGGATAAATGAGTTATTATGTAAAAAGCAGTAGCACATTGTAAATACCACTATAATGTTCAGTATCATAATTATAGTGGCATAGTCAGCAGCCGATCTCCACTACCCAACCGCTGCCATGCTCCAGGCTGCTTTCCAATGCTTGGGCCAAGCCTCACGCATGAGTGAACATATTCCTGGACCGCACGGCAGAAAAGCGGCTGCGTGATACATCATAAGACACTCCCTACCCATTTTCCATAAAAATCACAGGTGGGGGGGTTGGAGCAATAGCACAGCGGGTAGGGTGTTTGCCTTGCATGCGACCGACCAGGGTTTGATTACTAGCATCCCATATGGTCCCCTGGGCACCGCCAAGGGTGATTCCTGAGTGCAGAGCCAGGAGTGACCCCAAAACAAAACAAAACAAAAAAATCATAGAGGGAAATAAGGTATATATATATATATATATATATGTATATATATATGTGTGTGTGTGTGTGTATATATATATATATATACCTCTCGGAGAGCCTGGCAAGCTACCGAGAGTATCCTGCCAGCACAGCAGAGCCTGGCAAGCTCCCTATGGCGTATTCGATATGCCAAAAACAGTAGCAATAACAGGTCTCATTCCCCTGACCCTGAAAGAGCCTCCAATCCTTGGGAAAGACGAGTAAGGAATGGCTGCTAAAATCGCAGGGCTGGGACAAATGAAGACGTTCCTGGCTCCCGCTCGAATAAATCGATGAACAAAGGGATGACAGTGATACAGTGATCATAATTATGGTTACCATTACTATTATTCTACTCTGCCCTAGGCAAAATCTTGAACAGGTTGTTGATTAGAGTATGTACTGCCCCATAAATGTCCTGAGCAAGTTCTAAGGACTTGGGGGAGAAGACATTGAGAAGAGGGAGGGAATGAAAGCAGATAATGGATTTGCTATGAAGATTTTCTTCAGTGGATTCCACCTCTTCCAGAAAATTTTCCATCCTGGGGAGCAGAGAGATACTGCAGGCAGTGTGCTTACCCTGTACACAGCTGACAAGGGTTTGATTCCCAGTACCTCATGCATACCCCTGAATCCCAGTGGGAGTGATCCCTAAGTGCTGAGCCAGGTGTAAGCGCTGAACTCTGCCAGTGTGTGTGGAAAATAAATAAATAAATAGATAGATAGATAGATAGATAAACAAATAAATGCTTTTCCATCTTATTCCTCTTCCTCTGAAGCCGTATTACAAGATTTAAATGATAGAATTAGATTCTCTAAGCAGATTCAAATCCTTTCTTTAGTGAATATTTTGAAGTAGTGTTGGATACAACAGCATCATATGGATGTTCTCTATAGTTCTCACAGGATCTTCTGAGAAGGATAGTTTAGATAACAAAGAGGAGATGCTGATAGTGATGTTTTTCCAAGATTCCCAACTTTCCTCCTGCTGGGTGATTAATGATATTACACTTGTGTACTCAAACTCTCCCAAACAATAGAAGTTTATATTTTGCCTACTTACCCCCATGCTTTATGTGTTATTATTACTCTCTTTCCAAAGAGCTATTAGAACACCAAGAAATGATGTTGAAATATCAGAACATGGATACTATGTGCACTATATACCCAACCTTTATCAGTAAAAAAAATAGGAGAGGGCCCTGCAAGAACCAATGATTGACGTGTGAGTTGGACTAAGGATTAGGCCACTGAGGACCCGGCACATCAGTGTGGATAGTTTCTATGGCCACAGCATCATGTCTAGGACTTTATCCTGCAGCTGCCCTGGCAACATGTACAAAGTTGCACATCTGAGAAACTCACTGCTCAGGGTTTATAATGGGAGAAATTGAAAACAATAGCAACACCTCAGTAGTCACCAATATGGTTCAGACTAAATTAATCATAGGTCCATAAGCTGGCATCCTAGGCAGTTGTTAAAAGAGATGAAATATGGTAATATGTATTGGCATAGATTAGCATGTCATAGTTGCATGGAAAACAACTTGCAGAGAGTATGTGTGATATGATTTTGCATATGTTGCTAAATATACTTTATATTTTTAACTTCCGTGAGGATAGTCACCAAACCACTGGCAATGGCTATATCTGTGGAATTACATTGTTGAAGTGAGAAGTTTTTTTACTTTATTGCTAGAACTCTTATATAACAAATATACAAATTTATTATAAAGAATTAATTTTAATACAAATAAATGTTATGGGGATTTTTTACCTTTATTGTAATGGTAATAAGGGGCTATCATTAATTCACATTTATTCACATTCACATTAACTCACATTCAACGGGCTATCATTAATTCACATTTACTAAATGTTAGGGACACCACTAAGTTCATATGAAAATTATGATAATGTCATATCAGGAAGAAACTATTTTTATGATCCTTATATTGTGCATGGGCTGGAGCGATAGTACAGTGGGTAAGGCATTTGCCTTGCATGCGGCTGACCTGGGTTTGATTCCTCCATCCCCCTCGGAGAGCCCGGCAAGCTACCGAGAGTATCCCGCCCGCACAGCAGAGCCTGGCAAGCTCCCTGTGGCTTCGATATGCCAAAAACAGTAACAAGTCTCACAATGGAGACATTACTGGTGCCCACTTGAGCTAATCAATGAACTGTGGGATGACAGTGCTACAGTGCTTTATTGTGCATGAAGAAACCAAGAGAGAGAAATGTGTAATAATTCACCCAAATTTAATAAAATTTAAAAAATCTGGATTTGAACCCAGTTTACTATGTTATATATGTCATTTAGTCACTGTCCTACTGTCAAAAAAAAAGAGCAACATTAAAAATAACCCTTTCTCACCTCTAGATATAGGTGCTATCTCAGACCATATCAGGTCATTTATTCAACAAACATCTGCTAAACATCTAGGACGACGAAAGGGCCTATTTGGGATATTGCAAAGTATGCAACTCAAGTCATAGTCCTTGCCATCTGAAAATCTAGTAGAAGATAACTGGCCTTGAATACCAGAAGAGGTGGTGCTGTGAGACAGACACAAGATTCTGCAAGTGCTCAGAGAAAAGTGAAGGAATTTTCTAGAGAGAGTCAAGGTCTGAAGACAAGAGAAGTACATGATTGTGTGTTGCCTGAGTGAAGGGGAATCAGACAAAGCAGCTAAGGTGGGGGTACGGGTGGGAGTGGGGATGGACTTGGAGAATTGCCTACACACATGGCTTCAATTGGGTAGAAAATGAGATCCCATGAGAAATATGTGAGTAGGGCAGAGATAGGGCCAGAAAAAACCCTAATGACAACAGTCAATATTTGTCAAGTGGCAGTTAGGATGCTAAGTGCTTTAAAAATATTCACTAATTTAATCTTCAAAAGAATCCTGATAGGTCAAAGCTGACACCCTCCCAATTTACAGAGACCTGGTCTCAACTGGCTTATGAAGTGGCACAGCAGTGAGGTGAACTCAATCCATAAGAGTCCAAAGCCATAGCCTTTACAATTCACTTGCAGAAATACACTTGGTCCCACTCCATAGGGCACTGTAGGTGCATGGGAAGGGGAAAATAGCAGGTCATGAAGCTAATACAATCCTCCAGGCAGGACACCATTCCAAACACCGATATACCTCTGGGCAAATTGTTCATGTGAACCTCCATTCTAGGGTCCATTGTACATGCATTACCAACCTCTTCTCGAAGGAAGAGAAACAGACAAGTATCATTTCTACAACCCATGTAGCATACAAACACACATATATAGGGGCCAGAGTGATAACACAATGATTAAGGTGCTTGCTTTGTATGTGGCTGACTGTAGCTCAATTTCCCTGTATGCACC
Source organism: Sorex araneus (assembly GCF_027595985.1). Lineage (NCBI taxonomy): Eukaryota > Metazoa > Chordata > Mammalia > Eulipotyphla > Soricidae > Sorex > Sorex araneus. The sequence goes on along the minus strand of NC_073311.1, from coordinate 37,914,187 downwards.
AATTATGTTCCCCTGAGTCCCATCTAAAGTGATCCCTGAATAGAGTGCCAGGAGTAATCCCTGTGTAGAGCTGGGTGTGGCACAAAACCCCCAAATTAAACACACACACACACACACACACACACACACACACACACACACACTCATACACACAGAGATCACACCAAAGGGTTAGAGCAAACAATTTCCAATATTCTGTCATTCATCCGGAGCCAAAGACCTCTGGAGCCCAGTCAAAACTATGCTCAAGGCCCCTCTCCACATGTTCAGATGAGCCTCACATGTGAAGAAACCAGCAGAGGAACCCAGGTGTGTGGGACCCAGGGCTGAGATCTCCAAGCCTGCTTGGATCAGGACTGGGCCTTTTCCGCCCAGATCTCCCCTTTTCCAGTAGCTAGGCAATCACACCCAGGGACTGCCCCCCCCCCCCCCGCCCCCCAGCCCCTGGTGCCGTGCAATTCCACCAATGGCCACTATCCAGAGACTGTAAGACCAAGCTCCCGGAACATCTTATAGCCTAGTTCTCCCTCTGGGAGAACCTGGCAAGCTACCGAGAGTTTCCTGCCTGCATGAGAGAGCCTCACAAGCTCCCCATGGCGTATTCATATGCCAACACCAGTAACAATAATGGGTCTCATTCCCCTGACCCTGAAAGAGCCTCCAATGCGGCACCATTGGAAAGGATGAGTAAAGAGAGGCTTCTGAAATCTCAGGGCTAAGATAAATGGAGATGTTACTGAGACCGCTTGAGAAATTCGACAATCAATGGGATGATGATGATGATGATGATTGATGATGATGATGATGATGATGATGATGATGATGATGATGGTGATGTCATTCTCTGACTTCACAGAGAACTGGATAGTAAGTTGAGTGATAAGCTATATGCACAACACAGTTTCACAGTGACCTACAGAATCATTTTCATTCTGATCTTTAGAACAACCTTCTGAAGTGGCTAGAATAAGCATCACTTCTTACAGACAGGGCACAGACCAGAGGACAGTAAGTGACCAAAGCAGGCCTTAAGAGCTAATATATATCTGGTCCAGCAATTCCTAGGGCTACTCCAAGCTCTTAGCTTAGGGGTTGCTTTTGTCAGTACTTGGGGAACCACATGGTACTGAAGAACAAGTTGGAACTGGTGTCATGCTAAGCATGTACTTTTGTGTTGTCTCTCTGGTCCCCTGGTGCCTTTTTAAAAAGCTGAATAAAAGTCCATGCTTCCCCATGACTGTTTTCTCTTCTGCTCTGGAAGTGGACTGATAGTTTAGCGGGTAGGGACAACCCGGGTTAGATCCCTGGCATCCCATATGGTCCCCTCTAGATCACCAGGAGTGATTCCTGAGTGCATAGCCAAGAGTAACTAACCCTTGAGCACCAATGGGTGTGGCCCAAAGCAAAAAACAAACAAACAAAATTCCCCCAAAACAACAACAAAAAGTATAAAACCTAATCTTCTTGAGCTTTGGTTCTGAGAAACTCAGTGTTTTGGAAAGCTCACCCACCTTTCCAGAATTTAAAGATCTAAAGGGGCTGGAGGGTAGAGCTAAATCTGACCTGAAAGTGGGTAAACATCAGATTACTTCTCTGGTGCAGGAGGGCTGGAGTGATCAGGGCAGGGTGGGAGCAGCCTTCCATCTCCCTCCCTCTCCACCCCCACAGGTGCTGTCCCCTCCCACCTCATCACCTTGGATTGCAGCTTCCTGAGCATTCCACTCCCAGCCCCATTCATTTTGCTGCCCTTGCATTCATCCATGAACACTTTGATGTGAGGGACTCTCCAACTCACTTCCACTTCAAAGAAACTAATGATGAATGAACTGACTCCAAGTAGAGCAAAGTATTGGAAGTCACTGACATGGCCCTGCTAATTTTTACAAGAAACCCTCCTGGTCAGAATGACTGGAAATGCTATTACATGATAGGCCTGACATAGTGCCCATCTTTCAAAAACTAGTCATTTCTGTGTGCTGGCTGAATTTGGTTCTGCTGTATGAGCAAATAATAAAGTGGAAAGGAAACAAGACAGATTTCCTGTCCTCAAGAAACCTACTGGGAAAGCAGAGAATAAAGAAAGAAATAGCCAAGAAGGTATATCATATCTGGTGATGTGCGAGGAAGAAAATGATTCAGGTGGTATGATGCAGGCAGACTTTGGAATGACTCCTCTAGATAGGAGAATCAGCACAGGGCTTGATAATAAGATGTCTTTATGTTAAGGGTTAGTCATTCAAATACCTACAGAAACATCATTTGGGCAGTAGCACATGTAGGTTTAACCTGGGGGATGAAGGCATCAAAAGAAATCATTGTGGCTGGAATGTGAGCAAAAGGGAGAAGGCTAAGATAAAATTCTGGGAAGAAGCTAGTATATATAGTTATATCAAAAAGCATCATAGATGTTCATTGAGACTGGAGAAAGGAAAGTGGGTTATACTCAAGTGTGGCTGGAAGTGAATGTAGTGGTTGAGGCAGAATGACATCATCTGAGTTGAACTGGTACAAGTTGACTATAGCAGGTGGGTAGAAAATGGGGTGTCAAGAACATGTCTTGGTTCACTCAGGCTGCTCCCATCAAACTTCATAGCCCTGCATTTATAACAGTTCTGGTATCTGGAAAGCTCAAGATCAAATGCTTGGGTAGGGCCCAGATTTATGGGTACTTCAGGCTCCTTGCTATGTCGTCATATGAAGAGAGGGAGAGCCCTGGTCTCTTCTCTTTCCAGTCTGAGCACTAATTCCCATCCTAGGGTGTCCTGCTCTCATAACTTAAGTTAACTCAGATCTGTTCCAAAGGCCCTACCTCCTCAAGCCGTGACATTGAGGATTAGGGCTTCAGCATATGATGGGATGGGGTGGGGAACCAGCACCCAGTTCAACACAGGGAAGGTGCAGAGTTTGGATGAGAGACATTTGGGGCTGGACCAGTAATGGGGAGTCAAGGAGGTGAGGTGGTATTTCCCATGGTATTTCCCAAGGTGGTGGCACTGTGCATAGTTGGGTGGAGATATGTAGGCAGATTCCAGTTGTCCTTTGGAGCCCTTGGGACTGACCTGAATAAATGTTTCCACACATGCTTGCTTTTCTTTTCTCCTTTCCTGCTTTGTTCTCTCCTTCCTTCCTTCCCTTTATTGAGCTTGGCATATGGTATTTCATGGCTAACTTGCACTGAAAAGTGCAGATCATAATTGTTTCAAAGCCAAATAGATTCCAGTCAAGGAATCGTCATTGAGGATAGAAGACCTTCTCACGCCCAAGGTTCTTCCGCCTTGCTTCACCTCAGCTATGGGCTGTGATTAGCCGTGATAAGCTAGGCACAAAGCATGGTTCTGGGAATTCAGATGGAAATTCACACATGATAAAGATGGGGCAAGGAAACAAAATACATTGCAGGGAGACCAGAGACATAAGGAACACAAGGGAGCTAGGACCTGGAAAAGTACAGAGGAGAGAGTCACTCCATGACAGGAAGAGGATAGAGCATCCTGGAAGATCAGGAACGTTTTTTGAAGGACAGAAGGGAGAGACCGTGGAGGCAAATCTGTGGGAGAGTGAAATAGTAGCTTGTTTAATGAACCATAGGTCACTTGGTTTTACTGGATCAAATATAAAAAGAGGGATATGAAGCAAGCAGGACATCGATTATAGCAGGCCTCCCTTCTTATCCCTTCTTATATTGAATGGGCTTGTCCTGTGTTCAGTAAGTCATGGGAAGTCAAGGGGGTGAGGTGGTATTTCCCCCAGGGGTGGCACTGTCAGATTTCATCTCTGTGCATCTGCCAAGCACACCTTTAAGACCCCCACACAGACCCACACATGAGGGTTGAGGCTATCTGCAAAAGTGTGTGAATGATAGGCTTTTAAAAGCACTGGAAATTATATAATCTGGAAAGGGTAGAGAATGAGGAGAGGAAAAATTCCAGCGGCTGGAGGAGAGGCCCCCGGCCCCCTTCCAGCCCCTGGGACAAGTCTGCTGCCGGAAAAGCAGCCTGTCTGTTATGTCTGCAGGCGCCCGAGCAGCCCGGCTCCTTCAACAAAACGGGGCGATTCATCCGAACGTACAGATGAGAGGTGCCCATTTTCCAGGGGCTGCAATGCCAGCTCCTGCTGCAGTTAGAAGGTGACAGGAGCCTAGAGGCTGGCTTGTGCCAAGGTACACATTTCCAGTGGGCACACCATTAAGGCCTCTAGTAAAAACTCCTAATTGTGCGCTGAGGATTTTCACTGAGCTTGGCAGCTTGGACCCGGCATGGAATGTGGAGCTCTTGGTCTGGGAGCAGCAAGCCAGCCCTTGGTGGGTCTGAGAAGTGGGGTGAAAGTCTATCTGATGCACAAAATCAAGGTCTATAGAATTCCACTTTGGGGGGATGATGCATAAAACTTGGGAAGGAGAACTGCAAATGGATGCATCAACTCCAGAGATGCATCATTTGATGACATTTTTGCAGTGTGGAATGAAAAAGGGAAATGTCAAGATTTCAACATGAGAGGCCAGAGCGATAGTACAGCGGGTAGGGTGTTTGCTTCATATATGTTCATCACAGGGTCCGTCCTTGGCATCCCACATAGTCCGTAAAGCACTGCCAGGAGTTATCCCTGAGCACTGTCTGGTATGCCCACCTCCAACCCCCAATAGGAAAGGATTTCAACATGGAAAAATCTTTTCCTACTGCACTTCTCATTCACCCCCCCCCCTTTTTGGCTTGCTTATAAAAAACATAAGGGTTGCAACCTTGCCTGTGTAGTGGTTAGAGAAGTAAAATTAAATTTAGGGCATGACTATATAGGCATTGTTATGTTCTTTAGGCTGAAAAGGTTCAAATATCCCTATTGTTGTTGCCTAAAAATCTTATAAACCTGTTATGCCCATGGCAATAGCTACTTATAACTTGAGTTTCACCTCGCATCAGCAGCATTTAAGCTAACTAGCTAAATAGCTAAACTGGGCTAATGGCTGTCCTGTGGATGGTGTGGTTAGAAAATATTCTGTCAATTCAACTTCCAGGAAGTTCTTCTGGACAATGTTGCTTTCAACACCAGCTTCTTGATGCTTTTTGCTCTGACCAGACACACTACTCCTTCCTCTATTGTTTCAAGGAGATTAATAATTACATTAACAATAATGATGATAATTCACATCATTGAGCTCTTGCTTTGCCAGGACCTGTGCAGAAGTCTTTCCATGTCTGTCAGATTCATTCATCAAGATGTTTTGTTTTTCTTCTGCCCACTCCCAGCCCCCAAATTCTGAGCACAAAGCCAGGAGCTTCTTGTCGGGGAGGGGAGTTTTGTTTCTGCTCCCCAAAGGGCTTCCTGATCTTTGTCCTCTTTGCAGTCTGGGGGAGTCTATTGTCCTCCTCTCGCCTACTTTTTCTTCTCTTCTCTCTCCCCTTCCAGGACACCCAGCGTGATCTCTTCCTGAGCAAAGCACTGGTGCTCAAGACAAGCAGATTAACGTGTCTCCATCAACTTTGACTTATTGTGGGGTGGGGAGACTCACGCAGTGCCCAGAGGCACGAGAGGTCACTCCTGATGACCCTCAGCTCAGTTGTACGGGCCTGATGGCTCAGCGAAGAGGCGCTGTAGAGCCCCAGTGAGAGTGGGTGTCAACAGGACCATGTTCAGTGGGGCTGGACCACGGAACCCAGGACCTTCCCATGTGCTTCAGCCCTTCTAATTTCAGTTTTGGGACCACACCCAGTGCCCTGAGGACAGTGCCACCACCACTAAAGCCAAAAACAGTAGAAAAGGGGGCACTCTCTTGGTCATATAGAATAGTTTATGGTCAAGCGGCCGTATTATCAATAAGGGCTGAATCATGCTTTCCACCCCCCAGCTTCAGAGCCTGAAACCTTCAGCTCGTATGTAGGAATGGGGCATCCAGAAACGGGGCCTTCTAAAAGAGAGTTAAAGTGAGGCCCAGGGAGCAGAGCTTCCGCTCAACCTGACTGGTGTCCTGACAGGAAGAGAAATCAGGATGCGAGACCCTCCCAGCCCGGCACAGAGAGGCCTTGGGAAGGGGCAGTCGAGGGGCAGCTACTCGCAGGCCTGGGAGAGAGAATGCAGCGGAAGCCGCCTGCACTTCCACAGCAGACTTCCTGCCCCCAGAAATTTGAGAAGATAAATTCTGTGTTCTCTGTGGCCCAGGCTGTGGGGGCTGATGATGGTGCCTACCCGCTGAGCCTCGGGAAGGCGGGTACCAGGGGCCTTCCCAGAGCCCCTGTGAACATCAGCCCCGACTCAGCTCACACCCAGGCCCACTGACTCACTCCACCTGACACCAGGACAGGCGTCTATCAGGGTGCAGGAAGCGTTGCAGGCCTGCAAAAGCCTAAGGACTGGCGTGGATGGAGTAGGGCTTGTCTTTCTTTATGTTTTCCTTTTAAGTTTTTTAAAAATTGAATCACTGTGAGATAAAGTTACAAAGCTTTCTGAGTTTCCGTCATACAATGATTGAACACCCATCCCTCCACCATAGTCTCTCTCTACTTTTGGGCATTATGGTTTGCAATATAGATATTGAGAGGCTATCACATTTGGTCCTTTATCTACTTTCAGTTGCTCTCTTCCGGGAACTCCCGGAAGAGAGCAATGCAGAATCTCACGTGGCAGAGCCTGGCAAGCTACCTGTGGCATATTCAATATGCCAAAAACAGTAACAATAATGGGCTTTATTGACCTGACCCTGAATGCAACAGGGACGAATGGAGTCATTACTGGCGCCCGCTCAAGCAAATTGATGAGCCATGGGACTACAGTGATACAGTGATCTACTTTCAAGGGCTTATCTTTCATGCCTATGTGCATGCCTGGGTGTATGCCTGTGTGCCTCTGTGTGCACCTGTGTGTATGCCAGTATGTGTCTTTATGTGACTCTGTGTGCATCTGTATGTGCCTTTGTGTATCTCTGTGTTGCCTCTGTGTGTGTGTGTGCACGTGCAATTTTCTGAATGTGTGCGCTGCTGTGCATGGCTGTGCTTCAATGCCACAGGGCCTTTATTGTTTTGCACCCAGTTTTATCCTCAGTGTCCAGAAGAGTACCTGAGATGTAGCTGATGCTCACGACACATCTTGGTTGAATGACTAAATGAGAGAATGCTTTCAAGATCACCTAAGAACCATGGGATCCTGCGGGATTTGAACCCAGGTGAATGGTAATACTCACAGGCCTACGGGACCCCACAAGGTCTGTGGATCCCTGTCAGTCAAAGAGTTTGTGAGGTAATCATAAGTTTGTGATTTCGTACATTTATTTCAATGGAAGCCTTCACACAGCATATCATGGATGCCCAGGCAAACATCTGTTCCATAAACAGGGACCATTGAGAGATTTTTGTGCCTGTTTTTGTGTTTAGTTATATTGGCACAAAGTGGTGTCACTGAGATTATCTGGCTAATGAGAAAGAATCATGGGAGTACTTAGTTCTTAAGTAGTTCATAAATGATGCTTATGAGAACCAAGTGACCTTACCGTACACTGCACAAATGAGAAAAATGGAGAGTCACTTTTGTGAAAGAACTGACCCCAAAGGTCAGAACCATCCTCTCCTTTAGTAACAGGTAATGTAAATTTGTTTACATCTCTCACACGGCTATTGTTATTCTGATTATACTGAACACGCTGTGGGTTTTGTTCTTAGTTCAGGGTGACTCAATAGTGGCCTAGGAGTTGGGATATAATTTTATACTCATAAATCTTTGGGGAACTGTAGCTTAAATAAATTCTTAAACATTTTTTTCTCTTTAAAATATTCCCAAATATTCAAGTGCTTAGATAAGGCACTATGGTGGTAGTAGGAATTGCTTTACAGGTGAATCCCAGACCTAACTAGAGATCAGATAGAAAAAGGAAAAAAAATCTTAATGTTTTTCTCTGAAGCTGGAAATAGTTATTTATTGAGCACTGATCAGTTGCTGTAGTAAGTTCTTTCCTTCCATATGCCATGGACTGAATTGTGTCCCTTCCTTGGAATCATATGTTGAAGTCCAGGCCTCCAAAATGAAGGTATTTGGAAATGACTTTGGAAAGCTTTACCGGGGGTCATATGGGTGGGGCTGCCATGATGTGATCAGTAGCCCTGTAAGAGAAGATACTAGAGTTTGTTTCCTCTTGGCCAAGTGAGCACACAGTAAGGAGGTAGCCATCTGCAAGCCAGGAACAGAATATGCTGGGCCCTTGGTCTTGAACTTCCCAGTTCCCAGAACTATGAGAGATTCACGTCTATTGTTCAAGAATCCCACCCCTCACGTCTATGGTATTTTGTTTGAGGGCATGAGCTAACTGATGACACATGTTTATCTTAAAACACGCTACCAATTCTGTAGTGTCAATTATTATTTCCCCATCTCACAGATGAGGAAGCTGACACTCTGAGACCTGGGGGACTTCCCCAAGTCACACACAACTAGAATGTAGAGAACAGAGATTCATCTATAAGGTTTATGAGTCAAGGTTTACAGATTTTTTAAACAACTCCCTTCTAAGTTGTTAGGTCTAGGTGACAAAGGACAATGATTTCTACCATCTCTGGTGGAGATTATAAAGTTAATACCAATAGAAACTCTTCCTACTTCTACACAGATACTGTCTAAACATGTTCTCCACCTTTGTTCTGATCTGTAGACCATTTGTTACTTGTCCAGGGGTTAATCTGGAGAAGCTGATGATTCACTACAATTATTCAGTTTTTTAGCCCCACTGAATCTAATTTCTTTTCTCACTAAAATCATCCAGTATGGACAGGATATTTTATCTGCTGGGAGTGCTGTATAATCGCACGGCTAATGCTTAGGTACAGGAGGACCACAGGAGTTTAGCCTGGCATTATTCAAGTCTGCAGCTGCTCTTTCTATTCCAACTCCCTTTCACTGAGTTTCAGAATCGACAACAGCCTGTCCAGTCTGGTAGAACAGAATCATGGGTCAACCTCATGACAAAAGCAAAGACGTGATACTTCATAGAGTCCACAGAACAATTCACAGTTGTTGGCTTACCAGAATTTCCCATTAGAATGATGAAATTATTCCCAATTTGCAGGTGAGAAAATTGAGTCCCAAAAAGAAAATAATTCCTGTTTGGGGGCAGGGTGAGAAGAGCTCCCCAGTAGTTCTTGGGGATCGAAGGTACTACTACCATCACAATACTAGGCCTCACCGGGTAAGCCTGACTTGACATTTAAGCCTGTGCTTATCTTCATTTGGTTGTCTCCTCCCATCCTAGAGCACAGACCCCTGGGATATGTTGAGTTACTGGGAATGTAAATTCTATATGGACGAGAGTGGATAAGAAACAGGACTCTGCACCCTGACTGCTGAACTTAAATCTTAGTTCCCCAGCTAGCTGTGTGACTTGGGGCAAGTACATGAACCTCTCAGTCAGTGCCCTACCTTCCTCATTAAAAATAATTGTATTAAAATGTAACATGTAATGAATAATATTAATAGCATTTATACTACAGTGTTTTTGGAATATGTTGATCATAAAGCCTCTAACAAAATGCTTAACATGGTAGGTACACAGAAAATGCTCAATATCTACTAACTATAGATATTGTTTACCAATGTATAAAATATTATTTTCTATTTATTCAGCATTCGGATATCTCCTACATAGTACACCTTTCAAATACTTGTTGGTTGAGTGAAATAAATAAATGTGTTTCCCCCTCCCTTTCCCTTTCTTGCTATTGCTGCTGCCATGTCTGGGGGTTTGCACACTTGGTCGTGGCATGTAGGAGACTAGACACATGGGTGGTGCTGGGGTCTCATGGACAGTGCTCTGGAATCATACCTGACCATGGGGGCTAGTACCAGGGATCTAACTCAAGGCCTCATGCCTGCAAGGAAGGTGATCCACCACTGAGCCACATTCCAGGCCTTACAAAAAGGATTCAAAACTTAAAAATGCAGAGAGAGAATCCCTTTAACAATTTTTTTTGTTTGTTTTTTGGGTCACACCCGGCGATGCACAGGGGTTTCTCCTGGCTCTGCACTCAGGAATCACCCCTGGCAGTGCTCAGGGGACTATATGGGATGCTGGGAATTGAACCCAGGTCGGCTGCGTGCAAGGCAAACGCCCTACCTGCTGTGCTATCACTCCAGTCTCCCTTTAACAATTTTTAATAAAAGTATTTATCATATTATAAAGTATCACACCTGAAGAACATGTCTCCCGGCGACTGTATGACAGACAGCTGACCATGAATTTACATTTCTAGACAACTTTAAGTATCTGGAAGAAACCCATTTCAGGCCTCAATTAAGGTAGCACATATGCTAAAACTGGAATGAGTCAGAGGAGGTTACCTTGGTTCCAGTGCCAGAATGACATGCAAATTAGACAAGTGTTCCATACTTTTCAAAACGAGGGAATCGACAATGTCCAGAGAAAACAAACTCTTAGACTCTGGCCAGAAAGTTGAGTCAAGAAGAGGGCAGGAGCAGACAGAAAGAGTCTTATGGACAGTGGTGCAGGGATATTGATTGGCGTATTGGTGTGGGTGTGATGTGGAAACATTGTACTCATAAAACAAACATTTACACTCCTGAAAATCATTTTCACCTCAATTAAAAATTAATTTGGGAGTCAGAGAGATAGCACAGCAAGTAAGGTGCTTGCATTGCACACAGCAGACCCGGATTTGATACCTGGCACCACATACGGTCCCCAGGGTACCAGGAGGAGTGACCCTGAGCACAGAGTCAGGACTAAATCCACACACTTCGGAGTATGGCCCCAAAACAAAGCAAAGCAAAACAAAACAAACCAATATGTATGAAACTAATGCCAACACAATCAGATGGCATTCAAAACACGCACTAAATGTGAGTTGTTGGGAATAAATGCAGTATCTTATACCTGTGGGGCAAGGACAAAGAAGATCACATTTTCTGTAACATCATCACTGCAGAGGCTCTAGAAAGGAGCAAGGAGGGCTGTGTCTGTTCCAACCTTTCTTGCCGCACCCAAGATGAGTCGCGCTAAACGCTCAGATGAGTAGAGGTAAACGCTTTTCTGCAAATGGAGTTTCAAGCGACTTTTTAATGCTCCTTTTCTGAAAACCTTTGCTTTTTTTCTACAGTAATTTGAGAATCAGGACGGGGCACTGCAGGTGGTTTTGCACCCCGGCGAGAGGCACACAGCTGGACACACAGCCCATCTGCCAGAGCTGCCCGCCCATTTACCCTGGAAATGCTCTTAACCCGCCGCTCTCCCCAGGAGCCTCTCGCCCTGGCCAGCCCGATTGACAGTTTGCAGTGGGGAATGTCCCTGGACCCGGAGCGCCTCTCCCAGGACGCGGCCGGCCCTCCCCCGCAACTGGGAATTCGCCCCAAGACAGGTTTGCGGAAAAAGCACCCGCGGGTCTTTTCAACACACGGGACTGTTCACAAGGCTCAATTGTTTGTCTTCCACTTGGAATTCGTGGCCATTGAACCAGGAACAAAAAAAAAAAAGAAAAAAAAATCAAGGCGACAGAGGCTTTCGCATTCAGACAGGAAGTTCTGCCCTTTTGGCCCAGGAAACCAAGAGGAAGGTGAGGAGGAAGATGATAAAGAAAAATACCCGGAGCTCTGACATCTGCCTCTGCAGAGCCGGCAGCGACCGACCCTGCGCGTCCCCCCCGCCCCCCCCCGCCAGCATTATTGAGGTCGAAGTGGACTTTTTCAAGGCTTCGGAGGGACTTCAAGGGACCCCCTGAGGCACCCCTGAAGCCCATCACGCTGTTATAAATCCTCCCTCCCTCCCCAAACATCACTAAGGCAGATCTCTCTCGTGGGAGCAGGGAGGAATGGAAAAGCAGAGTCCTGTGACCCATCCCTCGGAGACTCTTCCCACACGCAGACCCACCCTTTCTCCCCTCCAACGACCCCCACTTGCTTTCCCCTCTTGCTCCTTCTGTCCTTGTCTGTTTCTTCCTGGCTCTAACCCAGTTCTGGCTGCAACTCTTCTTGCAGCCCTCCAAATGCTTTTCTCCTCCAGGCCCCCCCAAGCCCAACTGATTTTTCTTCCTCTAAACCACTTTTGTTCCACTTCTTTCACTTCCGCCCTTTGTTCTCAGTAGGATTTTGAGAGACAGCACATCTCTTTGTGTAGAATCTGACTCCACAAGTTGTGACATAGTATGCAAGGGTGCTACACAGCCAGATAAAGGTAGTGTAGCAGTCTAGGATTAGTCTAAGTTAAAGTGGGGGGCTGGAGAGATGTTACTGCGGGTAAGAGGTTTACCTGGCATGGAACTGACTGGAGCTCAATCCCCGGTACCACATCCGATCCTCCCAAAAAATGGCCAAGAGTGATTCCCTGAACATAGAACCAGGAAGCCCTGAGCACAGCCAGGTTTGCCCACAAAATCAATAAAATGAAATAAAACCAAATCTATCACTTCCCTCCTCAACAACTTAGATTCCCACTCCAGTTTCTCCGGTCCTCCACCTCTTCATCTGCCTCCTGGACACCCCCAAATTAAGAAACCCTCTCTCCATCCTCTAAGGCCAAGGCTTTTATTGATTTTTGTTTGCTTTTGTTTTGGGGCCACATCCAGTAGTGCTCAGGGCTTAATCCTGGTTCTGTTCTGTGCTCAGGAATCACTTCAGGTGGGCTTGGCAGAACCATATGGGGGCTGGGGATTGAATCCAGGTAGGCTGTGTGTAAGGCAAGTACCCTACCTGCTGTACTATCACTCCAGTCCCAATTTTTAAATATTTGTCCTCCTTTTCTTCCTGTGGCCTCAGTTTAAGCCTTCTTCATCGCTCACCTGACCTGTTTTCATACCTCCTAATCCTGTTCTGATACCTTTAGTCCTCTTTTCGCCCTCCCCCATCTGACTCAGCTCTCCACTTTTTCCACTAGTGACCTCTTCCTGAATCCCATGATGAAACATGTCCTGCACTACCCAAACATGTAGATTCATGATGATTTAATTTTAATTAATTTTTTGGCTATTGTGTATGTAGAAATTGTTTATTATTGTCAACTGTTTTGTGACCCCTATGGTCAGTGATGGGGGGGGGTCATGATCCCTCAGTGCAGAAGCTTTGCCTTTAAGCACATATCTGAGCATCCATTGCTTAAACATCTCCCGTGGCTCAGCCCCTATGGGACTGACCCCTCATCCTTTGGCTCAAATTTGTGTTCCCACACCTTTGGTTTCTTCTTGATTACTCTTCAGCTACCACCCAAGAGCACTTCTGGTGCATGTGTGAGGCCCTGGGTTCAATTCCTGGCACTGAAAACAAACAGTTTTGCCTTAAGATATTTTGTTTCATGCTTATAGTAATCAGAGTTCAGTGGCAAGGCAGCAAAATGAAACACAGCAGTTCCTGAAGCAGATACAATATATTGGCCTCAGTTGTCATTCTAGGACCTATGCATGCCTCTAAGCTTAACAGGGTGATTCCGGCTCAGCCCTCAGTGCTCTGAGCCTGTGTTTCCTCATTAGTCCCATGAGGTGTATGGGACTTCAAATGACACTTCTGTGGCCACTGTGGACATGGGAGACACATATTGGCACTCTGGTGGCAGACATGGTGTGGTTAACACTGCACCCACAAAGCATTGATTCATACCCTTCTAAGTCAATGATATCTCAATTAATTAAAATATATTTTAAAAACAGGAGAAATTAAAGGTGATAGCACTAAAGATGATGTAGATAAGACAGATAGACCGTCCGGGTCAGAGTTCCAGGGCAGTGTCACTGAGACTCTGAGGCCAGCTCTGGTCCCTAGGCTCTCTCCATCCAAAGCCATCTGCTCCTTCAGAGATGAGATCAGAGCCTGGTCTCATCTGATGAGAACTGACTCATCCTGCCCAGACAGACAAATTGGATTTTTACCAGAAGGTTCTTATGAATATGCAGTGGCCAGGAAACCTCCATCTGTTATCCAGAACACTTTTCCCAAAGACTGATGATTTATGTGTATTCATAAAATAGCTAAAGATTTTTCTTGGTAAGTTAGTTATAAGGAGATGAGTTGAAGATTTAGTTTCAGACCATGACCTGGAGCAATGCTTCTCAAACTGCTGTCTGCCACTCCCTTTGCCCAAGAAATTTTCATGTGATCCCAGGTATATAGGGATACAAATAAGCATAAAAAACAAATGTTTGCTGATTAGAAAATCATAAATTAATTAAAAAATGATCCCCCATTTAGTTCTGACACATACGATTTAAAAGCTAGAAGCTAGAGACATGTTTTCAGGAAATTTTAGGGCTTGATGAATGTCCTATGTCTGTGTATCTGCTAGAAGCATTTGATTGCAACAAAGATTCAGCTACATCAAAGTATGAATGACTTTCCCTGAATACACTTTCTCCTCTCCTCAGCTCATGTCTGCCACTACCCTATTCATTCCTTTTCTGTTATTGTTTGTTCTTGTTTTGTTTGGGAACCACACTCAGCAATAGCCAGGGGTTACTCCTGGTTTTGCACTCAGGAATTACTCCTGGTGATGCTTGGAGAACCATATGGGATACTGGAGATTGAATCTGGGTCAATAGCATGGAAGGCAAATGCCTTCACTAGTTGTCCTATTGCTCTGCACCCTCTTCCACCCTTCACTCATTTCTTTCACATCATTTATCAAGTAAGTGGTTATTTTATTTACCTGCTTTTCTCATTAGACTTATGTCTGCATGAGGGCAGAGACACTGCCATAATTGTTGTTCTTTCTCTGGAACCTACTGTCCAGTATGTTCAGTATGTTCAGTAATACTTGTGGTATAAATACACGAGTGAAAGGGGAGGTGAAAAATAAAGCGTTAGGAAGGACTAGAGATAGGGATGACATGTGCCCTAAACTTTCCTTGTAGGCATTGCCATGCAATAGCAACCCCATCTCCGTTGTCCCTCTGTGCTGTAAGTCCACATGCTGAGATTCGAGAGTTTAGTTGGCCCCTCTTGACTTGTGGTTGTTGGAGTCTTGGAGAAGCTGATCTGAGGGTAGAGTCTCAGATGGGTGACATCAACTGCATGTTACCATAGTGATTTCTTAGGTCAATTGGTTATAGCACACCTGCTATCTAGATCATTGATCTATCTGAAGAAAAGCTTGTTTACCAATTGTCCCTCAACCCCCAAGAATTACATCTAAGTAGGTCTAAACCACTCTAAAGTTTTACCTGTATAAGGCATCAGAGACTATTAGGGCCTGCAGATGTGATTTATGTCCTTTCTGCCTAATGTGTCCCAGTATTTCTTTTTGAACATTTGCTTCTTATTTTCTAGCTCATGAATAAAACATACATCTACTTTACATTTGAAAAATGTGTGCTTTGACTTAACCCAAATTCCTTGTTTTCTGTAAGCCCATGTTTGGATGGCTTTGTTGTGGCTAACACTGTGGGCTGTCTACCCAACGGTCACTCGGCTGCTATTCACCAAGCCCCAGGGATGAATCATAATGGATACATCTCCCTCTTTGCTCATGATTGGACTAGAAATGACATGTAATACAAATCTAGATCATGAGAAATAATTAAAAGTCTACTGGGAACTTTGAAAAGGTTTTTCTTTCTGATGAGAGAGTCACATAGAGAAAAAAAGTGTTTCTTTTTTTTTTTTTTTGCTTTTTGGGTCACACCTGGCGATGCACAGGGGTTACTCCTGGCTCTGCACTCAGGAATTACCCCTGGCGGTGCTCAGGGGACCATATGGGATGCTGGGATTTGAACCCGGGTCGGCCGCGTGCAAGGCAAACGCCCTACCCGCTGTGCTATCTCTCCAGCCCCCCCCCCCAAAAAAAGTGTTTTTTTTGTTTGCTTCTTTTTTGCACCCTTTCCTTCTTTCTTCATGAGACTACTGTTGCATTGGGATATGACACTTAGCCATGTTGCAAATATGAGGTAATAACGGTAAGGACAATATGCAGAAGGTGGTAGAGTGGCAGAATGTAGAGGTCTTAGCCCTTGATTTCATTAGTGAAGCATATAAATCAACACTGGGTTTCCTAGGTAAATCCTGTGGCCCTATGAGCTAATTTCTTAATATTTAGTGTATCAATAGATTTATTTTTTATTTAAAAATTTGCATTGAGATTTCATGGTTTAAAATACTGTGAATAATGGTTTCTCATGCACATATCCAACACCGTACCCATAACCAATCACCAATGTACTCCCTTTTCCTAGAATCCCACTATATTCCTTTTATTCAACAATCTCCCCACCCCAACTCAATTGTGTGAATCTGTTCTCCCAAAGGTAAAGTTGTGTTACCTTTGGCCCTATGTTGCTACCTCGCAATTTATCTTTAAGCCCACATATGAGAAAGATCATTCTTTATCTATCCCTTTCTTTCTGACTTCATTCAGCATGGTATCCTTTAGTTTCATTCATATTGCAGAAAATTACCTGATTTTGTTTCTTGGAGCCACATAGTATTTCATTTTGCATGTATACCACAACTTTAGGACTCTTTGATTATATTTGTGCATGTGGGTTGTTTCCATATCAAGTACAGTGATGAACATAGGCATGCAGGTATCCTTTTGAATAGATGTTTTTGTATTTTAGGTAAAGATGTCAAGAAGAAGTATAGCTTGGTTATATGGTAACTCTGCACCTATTTTTGGGAGAGACTGAACCAGATGAAGTTCCCATGGGAGGGTTCTTAAGTTACAACTTTGCCAATACTGACAGTTTCTAGACTGTTTTTTATATCTGCCATTCTCACTGGCATGAGATGATATCTCTACCTCAATTTTTAAAAATTTGTGCTTCATTAACAATAGTCACAAAGAACACACATTTTCATATGCCTGTTAGCCATCTCTATATCTTCTTTGAGGAAGTATCTGTTCATATCCTCACCCCATTTGTGGATGGGATTACTGGATATTTTTTGTTGTTGAGTTTTGTGAGTGCTTTATATATCTTGGATATCAATCTTTTATCTGATTTATTCTGGACAAATATTTTCTCCCATTCAGTATTTTATTGTAGTTTGAGTTTGTTTGGCTATGCAGAAGATTTTAAATTTGTTTATTTTTGTTTTGTTTTATTGCCCCCAATGCACATCTTGTTGAAGACTCCTTTGCAGTCAATTTTCTGGAGAACTCTGCAAATGTTTTCTTCAATGTATTTTATGGATTCTGGTCTAATATCAAGATATTTCATCCACTTTGAGTTTACTTATGTGAATGGTATGAGGTATGGTTATAATTTCATGTTTTTCCATGTGACTATTCACTTTTCCTAACACTATGTGCTGAAGATATTTTCTTTGCTCCACTTTATATATTTAGCTGCTTTGTAGATTTATAGGTCATCTGTCCATAGATCTGGGACAAACCATTCTCTTTTGGAGTTACTATAATTTACCATTTAGTGCATTCCTACCTACTATCTTCCAGACAAACAGCTCCCTTTATGTTGTTGTTGGTTTATATTAACTCTATCTCCATGGTTTTTATCACATTACAGATGCATTGACTGCCTACTAATAGAGATTCTACTGAACACTAGTGTGGGTCTAAGTCTAGTGAAATTCTGAAAATTCTCTGGGTTCTGTTATGAACACTTGCCACTCAAGTTCTTATAAAGTGATCATTAAAGATATCTACTTGAAAGGATGCAATGAGTATTCAGATAGATAGTTTTGTCTAAATATTTATTTAATTCTGCAGTACAATGTAATAGACACCTCTGGTTGGATTTTAGAATTCCTATATCAAAAAAAAGGGGATTTTAAGTAAGCAATCATGGGTGCTGAAGCGATAGTTCAGTGGGTAGGGCATTTGTCTTGCATATTGCCAACCCATGTTCAATTCATTGCAATCCCATTTGGTTCCCCTCCCCCCTCCGGACCCCCCTCCTCGCACCATCAGGAATAATTCCTGAGTGCTGAGTCAGGAGTAATGCCTAGGCATCACTGGGTGTAGCCCCCCCCAACAAACAAACAAACACACACACACAATAGATAAATAAAAGAGGCAATTACATGGAAAGCAAGTTGAGATCTGGAAACATCACTTGTATTGCCCTTTTAAAATTGAGAAACTTACAGATCCCCATACTACAAAATGTGAAGTGGTGTAGACAATCCAAGCACCCCATCCACACCTTGCCATCACTATAGTTCATACCTTTAAAACTAACAGACTGTGCCTTAGTGATAGCATAGTGGGTGGGTAGGGCGTTTGCCTTGCAGGCTGCCGACCCAGGTTCAATTCCTAGCATCCCATATGGTCCCTCAAGCACCACCAGTATTAATTACCAAGTGCAGAGCCAGGAATAACCCCTGAGCATCGCTGGGTGTGACTCCAAAAGAAAATGAAACTAACAGACTCAGGATGATGTCTTCTCTCCCAGAAGTCAAGGTATATGTTTTGAGGACTTACAGTACAGACTTTCAATACAAAAAGTTGATGCCTGAATTGTCAGTGATGGTGATTTTAACTTGCAATACCATAAGAATGATCAGAACTTCAAGGCTGGAAATTGGATAAAATAATTTGCTTTACCACTGTAATTTTAGTGATGATGACTAACTTGCAGTAAGGTAAGGACTATCACTAGCATTTATTATAAAAAGAAAGATGATCTCAGAAGGTTTAAGTGACCCCTCAAATCAAGAGGCTGACTAGCATAATGGTGCTATAAACCTGGTCTCCTGATCATTATTCTTATGCTTCCTACTGTATCAGTGCTTTCAGTTTAGAGACAGGGTGTTTAGAGTCTAGTGTGTCTAAAAGGAATGTTCCTGGTCCATTAAAAGGCACCTTTTAAAGAGCATACCTTTTCCTATATTAGAGAAAAGGTGCATAAAACCAAAGAGTTGGGGCTAGAGAAATAGTATAGATGTTAAGCATTTGCCTCACATGCTGCCAACCCATTTAAATCCTTAATACTGCTGATGATCGTCCAAGCACCACCAGGAGTCACTGTTGAGCACACAGTCAGGAATAGCTCCCGAGCACCACAGGGTATGACATCTAAATCAAACAAACAAAAATATAAGAAACAAAGAACTGGGGGGACACTTGGGTCAAGCAATCCTCAGTGGCTCTGAAAGTTGGCTTACCACATGCAGCTCTCTGTCATTTCTCCAGTAACGAACTGCCTTCTGCCCAGATTCACCTCAAGGACACTGACCAGTCTTAACTCAAACAAGCATCACCAGTACTCGCTTTGGATCATTGGTAGAAGAAACGAGGGAGCATGACCCAATGTCTCCCCGGACAAGTGGTTTGGAAGAAGATGCTTGCAATTCTTTCCAAAGTGGGATCCTAGAGAAGGGTTCTGTGCCCCTAAGAAAAAGAAGCATTTCTCCAGGAGCAAGTTGGCTGACCAAGTGAGGTAGAAGGATTCAAGTCCAAGTCAGCCCTTGGTTTTCCAGGCCCCAAAGGAAACCGAGCTCCAGAAGACGGAAAGCAAAAGGAAAACTCATGTTGACAGACTGAATGAAAAGGTTTATACATAAAAGTGGAGAGAAGGCTCTGCCTTCTTAGCCCAGGACCAGGATAATGATGTAACCAGCACAAGTGAGACATAGTGGCCTGGCAAACATGCCAAGAATGTGGCCTGCAGGGGCCTGGGTTATTCTAGGTTGCCATGGATTTTAGCCAAATGTAATAGAGTCAGGCAGGGAAGGCAGGCGGCCGTTGCCTCAAGGATGGCCACAGCCTTCTGAGGATCAAGACAAAGGAGGCTTGTTCATTCCTCACTCTGTAGCCGGTGAGTGGAATCAGCAGTAGAGCGTGGCATTTATAACAGCTGGAACCAGACTAGAGTTCAAATTCTGGCTGGAGCACTGGCGTACCTCTCTGTGCTTCACAAACCAGCTGAAGGCTAACCAGGGTTTCAAGTGGACAGGTCATGGTGAGAGTACAAAATGTGGCGAGAAAGGTGGCCAGTGAGAGGTGCAAATGCGTGGTAAGGGCTGGGTCTTCAACTGGTCTTTTAAAATATATATATCATGCCTGTTGTGGGAAGAAAAGATAGTGCAGTAGCTAAGATGCTTGCCTTGCATGTGGCTGATGTAGGTTCAATCTCTAGCACCTCATATTGTCCCCTGAGCACCACCAGGGGTGATCCCTGAGTGCAGAGCCAGGAGTAAGACCTGAGCACCGCCCTAGGTGCATCCCCACCCCAAATATCATATACATGGACATAAAGTGAGTGAGTGATGGAACATGAAGAGGGGACTGAAAATAGTGTCTGACCTGAAATTCCTGAGCTACACCATAGGTTGTGTGCGTGTGTCAGGGGTCGAGGGATGGGGTGGAAATACAATGTGGCCCAGTGGAGATAATTTGCCTCTTGAAAAGAGAAAACGGAGTCTAGAGTAATAGTACAGTGGGGAGGATGCTTGTCTTGTATGCCGCTGCTCCATCTGTTGGAACTTCTCCAGCCCCCTGGTCCCTCTCCAGCACTCCGTATGATTCCCCCAAGCCAGGAATAAGCCCTGAGCACCACTGGGTATGGCTCAAACGATGACAACAACAACAGAGTAAAAGATTCAGCACAATCAAAGCATTTGAAAATACCTCTCCAGGGGCTGGAGAGGTAAACAATGGTTTAGATGCTTGTCTTACAAGGGGCCAATCCAGGGTTTGATCTCTGGCACCACATAGCCCTCCCCCACCCCCATCATTGCCAGGTACAGCCCTGGTACACCGACAGTGGTGCAGGTAATCCTCAGCACTGCATGCTCAGGCCCTTGCATTGAATCACTAGCCCCGTAGGCAGAGAAGCACCGAAAGGGGCCCTAGGTCTCCAGAGCACTACGTCCCAATCAACCACCCCAAGAGCACCCGAGAAAGAGCCGTACCACTAACTATATGATCTATAACAAGTTACTTAACCTCCTCACACTGTCTCTTCCTCACAACTCATAAAGTGGGGGTACTAGTAGCAGCCATTCCCAAAGATTGTAATGAAGATGGAATCAGGTAACTTGTAAAACTCTCAGAAAAGAAGCATAGTCAGCTTAGGTCTCTGTTGTAGCCCAGAAGAAGGTCTGTATCAGCGGTCAGTATTACCAGCTGCTCTCCCACTAGCCCACCCTTGATGATCACCACCCTTGACTGGGGAGATTCTTCCAACCTTTACACACACATAGAGGCATGGCCAAGGGGAAACTGGGGTAGTAATGGCTGGAGGGGTTGGGAGAGAGGATATGAGTGTCATCCCCCTTTCATGTGTTAGTAGCAAGGAACTGGTCCTCAGGGTCCTGTGGGTGACCCCTGTTTTTTTTCTCACAACAGGGAACATTCTGAAGTTTTCTTCTGAGTTGCCTCTACATCTGACAACACATGGTGAAGAACTTTTCATGAACTTTCCATGAACTTTCCATGAACTTGGAGATCAATGTCCTTATCTCTGGGGCTGTGTAATGGTGTGTGACCTCTCCACTACTCCTTCTCATTTGCTGCTCCCCCGACTCTCCCCACTGTGCCCTGCACCTCTGCTCCCAAACTGCTACTGTATGGGGGCTGGAGCAATAGCACAGCGGGTAGGGCATTTGCCTTGCATGCGGCCGACCCTAGTTTGATTCCCAGCATCCCATATGGTCCTCTGAGCACCTCCAGGAGTGATTCCTGAGTGCAGAGCCAGGAGTAACCCCTGTGCATTGCCAGGTGTGACTCAAAAACCAAACTGCTACTGTGGGGTCTCCCTTTACACAAACCCCTAATGACAGTGTGATGCCCCTTTCTCTTTTTATCTGTTAGTTTGTAGGCACCACTTTTGGGAGTGCCCTGGATGCTGGAGATTGAACCCCCGGACCTTCCCACATGCTAACCATGAACTCTAGACCTTGAGACTTTACATTTTATTTCTCACCTTTCTATTTTTCAAAATCACACAAACTAAGGTGCTGTGTGTGTTTAACAGATTTTCTCAAGAATTAAAAATAAGAATTAAAGTATTCGAGGGGGTGGGTGGGGAGATACTCCAGCCCCTTCAAGGAAATGGTTCTTGAGACTACTGTAGGGGTGGTGGTGGTGGGATTGTGCCCCTCTTGGTCAGTCCCTTCACCGACATACTCCACTTCTCCTCTTCCCTCCCCTAGTTTTCTAGACTAGAAGAAAAACACTTCTCTAGTTCCCTCTGTCATGTCGACACCATAACCCAGGCAAGCTGGTAACCCCTTTGACAAAACCCAACTTGCAGAAACGGTTTGGCCGTCAAGGTCCTTGCAGTGTTCTTTTGAATGAGGTATCTCTTCCAACTGGGAGATTTTGTGGAGAGAGAGAGAGAGAGAGAGAGAGAGAGAGAGAGAGAGAGAGAGAGAGAGAGAGAGATTTCTGATTGAAAAGCCCTGGCAACACTGAACTCACTTTCCTGAAGGCAGCAAAGTTGGCACCAAGTCCCCTGTTTCTCCACAGAGAAGGGATATGTCACCTGTGGCCTCGAGTCCCACTGGTTTCTCTTCTCTGAGTGTGGGTGATTTATTTGCTTTCCCACCTGCCTGGTTTCTGTAAGAATTGGAGTCTCAGTAGAAGGAAATCATATGCTCTCAGAACATGCCTAAGTGTTTTCTTCTCCACTCAGATGGCACCAGCATCTGGGCGATTTCCACATTTGAGAGGCCTGTCCACCAACAGCTGGGTGCAAGTAAGCCAATCTGGGTATCCAAGAAGGATCCTCAGTGCATGCCTGAGAGACTCTGAATACCTGGATGAGAAGAAACACTCTTGGAAACAGTCAAAGGCATTTCCCGGTGGGAAATCTGAGGAAGCAGCAAGGACTAAGAGAAACTGGGGGACTGATGGTTGGAGGGATAATGGAGAGGGTATGGGTATCAGACATCTTCCTGGGATGGGACTCATAGGATTTTCTTCCTTCTATGTGATACTGGCAAGGAATTGGTCCCCAGGGCCCTGTGGGTAGCCCCCAGCTCTTTTCTCCTAGGGTAGCCCTTTGTACGCCCACGTCCTGAGCCTTGTTATTGCTTTGATGTGTGTTCTATCAGACATCTTTATCTCTCATCTCAAAATTTCAGGTCACAAATGTCTAAGTTTCAGCTCGCATGCTGGACGATCCAAGTCTACCACCCCTCTGGGTTTTACTGCCTTCCTGCCCAATCTGGGTTCCAAGATAACTGATTTGAACTGATGTACACTGTCCTTCACAACTTTCTCTGCTGATGCCTGCTTTCCAAACAGCCAGCCTTCACCCAACAATGACCATCTTCCCACATCCATGGGGTCGCTGGAGGCCAGTGAGCCAGCCAATACCTCACCCAATTCCCAGCTTCTTTGAGATTCACTTGCTTATTGCACTAAGTTTAGAACTTAGAAAGACTCCATCTAACCCACTGTTTACTCCAGCTTATTTCTGGCATGTCCATCTCTGAAGCTCCTTGATCCTATTTGCTTTTATTTATTTTATTATTATTAATTTGGGCTGGAGTGATAGCACAGCGTGTAGGGTGTTTGCCTTGCATGTGGCCAACCCAGGTTCAATTCCTCTGTCCCTCTCAGAGAGCCCAGCAAGCTACCAAGAGTATCCCGCCCACACAGCAGAGCCTGGCAAACTACCTGTGGCGTATTCAATATGCCAAAAACAGTAACAAGTCTCAAAATGGAGACGTTACTGGTGCCTGCTCAAGCAAATGGATGAACAACGGGATGACAGTGCTGCAGTGCTACAATTATTTTTTATTTGGGGGCTACACATGGAGGCACTCAGCGCTTACTCCTAGCTCTAAGCTCAGGAATCACTCCCAGCTGGGTTCAGGAAACCTTATGAAGTGCCGGGGATTGAATCCAGGTCAGCCACATGCAAGGCAAGTGCCCTACCTGCTGTACTATTGCTCAGTTCTCCTATTCCTATTTGCTTTTAAAATCATGCGGTGCTTTTAATTTTCAAAATATAGAAACCTTGGCTTTTTAGTTATAGTCTAATAGAGCAGGTTTTATGAACAATTCACATGGAATGATATGCAACTACTCATGAATCTTTTAAAAAGTTGGTATGTAGTGATATGCAACTGAAGAATCACTGGTTCATCAACAAATATTAGAAAAATACAATTTCTTTTTATTCCAGGTTCTTTATGTACTTAAATGCAAAAGTAGATTAAATTCTGTGTCTAATAACTTAGCCTCTTTTGAAAATTAAAATAACATTGTGTTTACAACACAATGTCTAAGGACTTCAGGCTCACGTTTCTTCAGTTTTATGTTACCATATAACATACCTACCACCAAGGTGGTAACAGCCCTTCACTCTGGTCCCCTGGATCCCCTATCCTTTGCTCTCACCTTCCCTCTCTTTTTTTTGAAATCTGTTATGTTGTCAGTGTTCAAGAGTTTGTCTTTGCATGGTTGTTGCTGTTGTTTTCTGGTCATTTGTTTTGTTTCTTAATATCCCATACATAAATGAAGTCTTTGGGTATTTGTCTTTCTCTAACCTCTTGATTAAAATGACCACCTCCAGTTCCATTCATGAGGTCACAAAAGGAGGATTTCATCTTTTCTTTAGTCAAGTAGTCCATTACACAATGGACCACATCTTTAGTCAATTATTTTTCAGTGTGCATTTCTGCTGTTTCTTTGTGCTTTTGCTATTGTAAATAGTGTACTTATCCCATTCGTAAGATCTCCTGTCTTGTCACTCTTTCAAAACTTTGCTTTTTCTGTCTCCTATGTCCTCATTTTTTCTCTTCTCTCCTGAGTCCTGCTCAGCCCCTAAAATATCTGCATTTTTCCAGTCTTTGAAGACAAAGTTCCCCGGGAACTTCTGTGGAAACGACTGAAAAATGATAACATTCAGGATTCTGAGGAAGGAAGGAGAGAAATCAGTGAGATAAAGAAGTCGAGCTGCAGGAAGGTGCCTTTCTTCAAACTAAGGGTTTTGGCAAGAAAATTCAGTGGGAACGGAGTCAGAGGGACAAAGGGTCTGGAGAACAGGGCACCCTTTCCACATTTAGACTGAATTTGGCATCACACCCATCTTAGGGAGCACAAGGGTGGCCCCAAGTGCTGATTCTCTTACAGGGCTGTATCCTGCTATATCCTGGGCCCCTCCCAGGTATGTGCCAGCTGAATGGTCTAGGTCCATGTACTCCCCCCTTCTCTGACTCTGGCACCCTTCTTGACCCAGTTTTCTGGCTGGACCTCCCTTTGCTACCAGCTGGCCCCCTAGTCTCAAGCGTTGCCCCCACTCTGTAACTTATATCCGCTTGGGGCCCCTTGGGAAAACTTGGAGGTTCACAAGGGGGCATAGGACCCATCTAGATGAGAAACAGCAGTCTAGGGCTCCCCTGCATCCTCTTCTGTTTTCTTCACCCTTCACATCCCGTTGCCCAGGATCCCTCAAGTGCATGCCAGGATTCAGATGTTTCCACATCAGGGAACATACTTCAAGACTGACAAGGTCTGACACTCATGTATGCCAACAACAGCAGTGGAAACCAGTCAGGTGGACACCCACGTGCCATGGAGCCCATCTGTCAGGGCCAGTGACTCTAGAATAAGGATGGTGTGAAGAGAAACAAGTGCAAGAGGAAGTGAAACTCTAAAGGTTGAACTTAAAGGGGAGTTTTAAAAAGGCAATGGGGAAACTGCTGTCCCCATTAATAACATAAACCCAGATCTTAGCAGCCTCACCCTGCCAGGGGATTCTCCACTTGGGTTTCCTTCTTGGCCACCTCAGGGGACCAGTGGTAGATTATTTTTCAAGATTATAGACACCTTAGAGAATGTGACACACAGGTCCCCCTTCAGCCTCTTGTATCAGGAGGAATCCAGGGAGCTTGAACCGACCTCCCTGCAGGAGAGGCTGTCCTTGGTGATAGAAAGAGACACTGGGGCCCGCTGATGTGAAATCACATTCCTGCCCTTCAGGCACTAAACCCACTTCTTACCTGATCAATGTGAAGGTGATTGTGGGAATCTCAAAGGATGAGATCAGAGCCCAGGGAGGAGTGTCTCAGTGTTAGTATGGAGCTTAGTCCAACAATTAATGGATGCTGGTAGTGAAGAATGAAACTCAGCTATGGGCAATTATATTGAACCCATTTATTCTGGTCTGGAGAGATGATACATTGGGAACAGAGTGGTTCTCGCCTCAGGACTGACTGCATCTCCCAAAGGCTCTATAGCCTGTCTAGAGACATCTTTGGTGACACTATGGGGAGGAGAAGACCCAGGGCACTTCATGGATAGAGTCCATGGATATAGCTAGACATCCTGCAATGCACACTTCAGCCGGCTAGAAGTACCATTTTCTAACTCTGTGATCTACCTCGCCCCAGATGAGATACCCTGGTCGAACCCCAGGCTGGTCTTCCACAGTATCTAGTCAGTGAGCTGGGCGAATCCTATCGCAGTTCTGTGAAAGACTCAGCAGTGATTGCAATGTGTTAATTTGTACGTTAGCAATCTGAGTTTGAGGTTGGGGTGATTCACTTATGACTTGGTTATTGGTCAGAGAGGACATCCGTTTAGTGGATGTGTTCACATTCTGAAGGAGGAAAATCATGTCCTAAATCTTCTCGACAAATCAGAGAAGTTGGCTGAATGGAGTCCTTACTGAGGGAAAACTAACAAGGCTCAGGACACAGGGACACAAAGACCCCAGAGCACTGACACCAAACATGGCCTGTGGCCAGGCTCCAAGGTATTTGAATATGAGTTCCCACCAGGAGATGGAAAGGCTAACGCAGAATCCTTCAGCATTCCTGGGCTGAGCAAGGCCCTGTAAACGATAGGGTTTTATCTTTTAAAAGAGATATCAAGAAATTGTCATAGTAAACCACAACCAGAGGTGGTGTGGATAAACAGAGTGGGGTGGGAAGTGTTCTATGAACAGGCAAATGGAGTTGAGGTTTTATAACCTAGAAAAGAGAGGACCCAGCAAGCCTGAATTCAACCATAAAAAAGATTATCCCAAGGAGGAAAATGGCCAGCTGTTTTCCATCTCCAAGGAGAAGCAAATTATAGGAAATGGGCTGAGATTGCAGCACAATGGTGGTTATGAAGACGAAAGCATTTCCTAATTGGACCCTGGAACAGACTTCAGAGGAAGACAGTTTAAATTCCCGTTATTCAAGTTTGCTAAAAATAGTCTAAGGATTGACCTGACCCATGGACAGGGCACAGCACTTGATGACTTTTTGAGCCCTCTGTTTTATTTATTTTTTTTTTAAAAATTTAATTGACTTTTTAATAATTAATCTTATTCATTTTAATTCCCTACCTCCTTCCCTTGGTTGTCACTGATATTTTTGTGTTGACTGGGGATGGGGGCAGGGGTGTCTCACACACACACACACACAAACACACACACACACACACACACACACACTCCCCTGGTGGTGGTGCTCACACAATTTTAGGAGTGGAACTCATGGGAAGTCACATTTCACACTGCCGCAGCATCCCTGAGGTCTGTGTTCCTTTAGTTCGTCATGGTGCCTTTAGTTTGCTTGGAAGCCGGGTAACACTCTTGGAGATGCACCAGTTATGGTTGTGGTGCTCACTAGGGCTCACTGTGCAGCCTGAAGTCAAACTCCGAGGCCATGGACCTTGCACCCTTTTTGTAGTGTTCACACACACCGGTCTACAATGAAGCCAAAGTCTTTTGGTGGTGCTGGGATCGCAGACAGCAGAGCTGCCGGACCCAAACACCAGAGCAGCTAGGACCTTGAGTGACATAGGCGGAATTGAGCCTCTGGTTTTATCAAACCTCTTTTTGCCCCATGACTTCACAAGGCCCAGCTAATTTGCTGCTGAAGACAAATTCAATTGGTTCTCTGCATGGCCTATATAAATACGCTAGTTTCCTAAATGATCCATTTTATGGATTTTAATTGATTAGATTATTAAATTGGTGGTTTTAGAATCATTTTGAAGTAGACTGTAATTTTATAACATTTGTTTTACTCCCTGGAGCTTAGACATGAACCTATAAATTATATTACGCCTGTGTATTTTCAGGCCTGCCTTGTATCAGTCATAATGTTTAGTAACTCAGTTCTATGAACCACTGGATTCTTTATTGCTGATACCCATACACACTTTGATTCTGTGTATGGAACCTGAAGCATTCAGACCACAGAAAACAAGGTGAGGAAGTGGTTCCAGGCTTTGAATTTGACCCAAATATCTCTGTTCTCTGTCTCCAAAATGTACTAGTGTAGTAAGGTGGAAACCAATATCTGATTAGAATGTACAAGGAATAGGGCAGTAGGGCAGGGGGTAAGTGTAAAGAAGATGCACTCTTGCTGATTCTGGCATTGTGCATAAATAAATCTTTTCCATTTGTAAGGGAGTTTGCTGAATTGCTGATAGAAAAGGACTCATCCATGGCAGCTTCACTGAGTTTTTAGTTTCTATGCCAAAAAAAAAAATGTTCCTCTGCAATTCACATTAAAGGCACAAGTAACCATTATTTGTCTTGTATTATTAAAAGAAAGAGAAAACTAGTATATTTAATGAGAATTAAGTCTTATGAAAACAATTGTATGCAAGGTCCTTCTAACTTGGTTTTGTCTAGGTGGGAGTTTTATGTTCCCTAATACGTAGCCGCTCCTTCATCCTCTTTCTTCCTCTGAGACTGTAGCTTGTTGGCTTTAACCAATCCCATGACTGTCATAAAGACTAAATTTCCTGGTCTTCTATTGCACTTCAGTGAGATCAGCGATCAATTTTGATTGGTGGATAAATACTGACAGAGGCGAATTAGGCAGAAGGAGCATGCTCCATGTCTCGTACACTTTACCACCCTCCTGGTCTCTCTTCCTTTTCTGTAAGCTGATGTAGAAATTACCTAGGGCAGCTATCTTCAACCAGAAGGCAAGAGTCTTCTCCTGAGGACAATGAGAATAAGATGGAAACTTCTTGATTCCATCAAATGGAGCCATTGCATTGTCTTTGGGTTATTTATGCATTGACTATTATTGGACTGAGAAACAAACTTCTATTTGTTTAAGTGACTATAATCTTCATTTTTCTGACAGTAACCAAACTGGTATTGTAAGTTGTCTTAACTCTTTTAGTACCTTAACTTTGGTAACGTAGATAGTTTCACTTTGAGAAAAACAAGCATGTTTTCTCTGATTTATATGAAGACAGAGAGATAAATTATCTATCTGAGAGAGAGACAAGACACACACATGCGAGCACACACACACACACGAAAGTTTTTTTTTTTTTTTTAACTAAGGACCAAGGAAGACTTCCTTAAACAAAGACTTGGTTGTAAGGAATTTCACTTCTAGCAGAATAAAGTGAAATATGTACATTTTGTTTTTATATATAATGAACTAAGGGATAGAGAGTGAGGGATAAAGAGCCTCTCTGAAGATGGTGAGATAACATGCTCTGGAGCCGAGCTGTCCAGACCAGGGTTGACCTCCAAGTGTCCAGGTTGCCCTTTCCATACAAAGGGGCTAATAATCTTTTTTGGTGAGAATTATATGAGATTATGTTGGTAACAATCTCATGGTACTTATATATGTAATAATCTTAGAACACTGCCTGGAACATACCAAATATGGATCAAATATTAGCTGCTACTATTGTAGCTACTATTATAGCTCCCCATGGCATATTCATATCCTAAATACAGTAAAACATATATACATAGCTCTTGGAGAGCCTGGCAAGCTACCTGTGGTGTACTCAATATGCCAAAAACTGTAACAATAGGTCTCATTCCCTGACCCTGGAAGAGTCTCCAATCATTGGGAAAGACGAGTAAGGAGAGGCTGCTAAAATCTCAGGGCTGAGTGTAATAGAGATGTAACTGGTGCCTGCTCGAGTAAATTGAAGAACAAAGGGATGACAGTGATACAGTGATACTATTGTTATTAGCTCTTCTACTAATTGGCCATTGATAATGCTAAAGAAATGTGACTTGTGGAATAGTTTTAGGCTGCTTCTGATTTACTCCTATGTACTCCACGTGTCTTAGCCAAAACATTGAACCCCAAATAGCTACTTCTTGCTTCATGTCCCTTATTAGTGAGTAAATCTTTCTTGTTTTAATTTGCTTGTTTTAAGAACACATATGACTGTACTCAGGGCTTACTCCTGGCTCTGTGCTCGGGGGTCATTCCAGACAGAGCTTGGGGAACCACATGTAGTTTCTGGGGTGACAATATGCAAGGTCGGCACCTTAACTGCAATACTATCTCTCTGGCCCTCAATGTTTTTAATTCACACACTTCAGAAACCATTTGAACTACTTTGTCATTATATTTACTTTAATATTTATTTAATTGATTTAAACCATTATATTTAATTGATTTTAAGTCAAGCTTGAGGAATAACAATAAGATTTTTTTAAGTGGCATTCTCTGGTCTCTCTTATTAAAGCAGTTTTCTGTTAGTTGTGGATAAATAATCTCTGCCAGTAAATACTAGAAGTTGAGAAGTTTGGTTTATTCAGAAGAGAATGGAAAGTAACCTTCAGGGACTATCATTCATTGGATGCTTTTATTTATTTTTATTTATTTATTTATTTTTTTTGCTTTTTGGGTCACACCTGGCGATGCACAGGGGTTACTCCTCGCTCTGCACTCAGGAATTACCCCTGGCCGTGCTCAGGGGACCATATGGGATGCTGGGATTTGAACCCGGGTCGGCCGCGTGCAAGGCAAACGCCCTACCCGCTGTGCTATCTCTCCAGCCCCTGGATGCTTTTATTGATCTACAGTTTACCAAAAGGATTACAAGAGCCCAATATAGAAGACACCGGTTTGCTTCTATCTCCTTGTGTACACTTTTATTTCTTTTAGTAGTAATTTATAGTCTTCTTTGTATAAATACTTCACCTCTTTTTTAAAGAATGTTTATTGATAAATTGTGATTTACAAATTTGTTCACAATAGAGTTGATCCAGGCATATAACATTTCAACACCAATCCCATCACCAAGATCCCCAGGTTCCCTCCTACCCCCTATCCTGCCCCTTGGCAAGTATATAACAAATTTTTTTTGTATTACTTGGTCCAATGAAACTTAAAGGAATGGCAAATAGAATTATCGTAAAATAAATCAATAAAAGTCGATTAGTGATAATTAATTGCTATATATTTTAACCTGTCTTAATCTAGTAGAGGACAAATATGCACCATTAGTGAATGATATACTCAGTGTCACCCGATGTCCTGTCCTTAAAGGAGCTCTTTTAGCACTTCTGCAAAACTGGTTTCAAGTCTATGAATTCCCTTAGCTATTGCCTGTTCATAAAGCTCTGTACAATTCCCTCAAATCTGAATGATAACCTAGCTGAATAGAGTATTTTGGTGAGGTGTTCATTTTGTTGAGGTTTTTGTACTATTGTAAAAAACTAAAGCTCGCCGAGGGGCGAGTGCACTCGCGGGCTCTCCGGGCGGCTCTGTCTTACCACCCGAGTTCGGTGCTCTGGAACCGCAGTGTGTGGACTGGATCGGGATGGCTGGTGGTCAAGGACAGGCGAAGGAAGAACGAGGACCAAGCTGGTTGCTGATTAGTTACCGTTTATTCAATCTTCAGTCTTTCTCATCTCCCGCACTCCCAGCTCCGGCCTCTCTCTGGATCTACTGGGGCTTCTTTCTGCCTCTCTCTGGCTTCTCTCTCTCCTCCCACTTGTCTCTCCCACCTTGCCCTCTAGGCTACAGCCAGCCAGGTAGCAAAATCAACATAAGAAAGCCCTTCCTGAGGGCAGGGCACTCCAAAGCCCTTCCTCACTCTTAAGTTTTTTTTCTTTTCCTTAGTCCAGGAACTTATTAACATCTTAATACTAGTTATTTTTGTATGGACATAGCAAGGGATACATTGAGGCTTGCAAGGCAGCTCTCCTGGCAACATCTTGCCACAGGCTCAGACCACAGCACTCAGGCCAGATTAATCATTCCTCACCCTAGCAGGGTCCAAATCTAGTTATCACTGTTTGGATCATGACAACATTTGTCCATGATCAAGCTCTTAACTTATAGTTAAGCATTAGGCACTTTGGCCAGGCCCATCTCGATGCCAGGGTAGCACACAACTCACCGCTTGCCCTGGGTCCTTCTTGTCCCACATCGGGACCGTGCTTTGGGGGTGCTAGAAAGTAAGGGCAGCTGAGGCTTAGGTCAAGAGAACAGATGCCCTGGAGGAAAATATCATGTAGAGTCAAAGGACTCCCAGGTTACAAAAGCATAACATTTGTTAAGTCTTCCTGTGTCCATACAAAAAGGACTTGCTCTGAATAAACTATGCAAAGGACTCAAGGAGAAGAGAAAAACATTATTTACAAGTCAACAGAACACTAAGAAAGAAGCTACAAATAAACAAAGAGGAATAGGAGCACTGTAATGGGAGTAACCCAATAAACCTAAACTACTGAGGCTATGTTATCCTACATACTATATCTATCCATATCCTTCTGACTTATAGAGTCTTTTGATAGACTGCTTGCTATGCATCTTGTAGGTTCTCCTTTTTATATAAGTTGCTTTTTAAAAAATCTTGCTGCATTCAATATTCTGTCTCAGTCTTTAGGTTTTGTCATTTTGGGTATAACATGTCTTGGGATTGTCATATATCCTAATTGGGTCTATTTTCACTGGAATCCTTCAGATCTCTTGGATCTTGGTGGCCTCTGTAATCCTCAATTTGGGAAAGTTTATATCAATCATTTTTTTAAACTGTTTTTTTTTTTTTGCCACATTTGCTTTCCTGTTCTTGAGCTATTTCAATGATTCTTCTACATTTCCTCTTAAATTCATCCCATAGTTCTGTGGTATGCTGATCATTACTTTTCATACTATTTCCTACCTTCTACTGTTTCCTCATCCTCTGCTTGGAGCCCCTTGATCTTTTGCTCAACTTCCGTTATTCCACTGTTTAGAGATTCTGTTGACTGTTAAGATATAACCTACCATGTTCCTCATTTCTGTCATTTCTGACTGTAGTAGTTTTTCATTTTGACTCTCATACTGTCTTGTTATGTC
Source organism: Sorex araneus (assembly GCF_027595985.1). NCBI lineage: Eukaryota > Metazoa > Chordata > Mammalia > Eulipotyphla > Soricidae > Sorex > Sorex araneus. The sequence goes on along the minus strand of NC_073311.1, from coordinate 37,881,307 downwards.
TTGTTACCTGTGCTATCATTTCTTTGAACTCAGCAAACATCCTCATCATAGTGTTACCAAAGGCATGGTTTGAGGATTTGCTGGTGTTGTTTATATCATCAGTGACACTATTTTTATTCATTGAGCCTGGTGGTTTCCACATTGGTTTTTAATGTTCTTAATGTACTGGGGGAGAGCCATTTGTAATTATCCTCACACACCCCAGAAGACAGAGGAATAAGCTGAAGGTTGCTTTCTTCTCTGCCTGTCTTTATACAATGACAGAAAAAACAACGGAGCAGCATGTAATCTGTTGAGTAGCTATATTGTGCAACTACATACATAGCCACATACTCCAGAAGCTGTGGTGTGGGTCCTTAATATGGTGCAGGTTATGTATGGAGGCTACTGAGACTCATGTGGTAGAAAGGAGTTCTGCCTCCCATCTGGACTAGGCCAGTGATATCAGCCAGAGGCAAGCCTCACCTGGGATGGTGGGGCAGCAAGCAGAAGATCAGCTTACCTCTTTTTAGAAGCTAATTTTCAGGTACCTGATTTTTTTCTTTTTTATTTAAATTTATTTATTTTTAATTAGTGAATCACCGTGAGGGTACAGTTACAGATTTATACATTTTTGTGCTCATGTTTCCCCCATACAAAGATTGAGGACCCATCCCTTCACCAGTGCCCATTCTCCACCACCAGTAAACCCAGCATCCCTCCTACCCTCCCCAATCCAATCTCCCCCCACCCCACCCTGCCACTGTGGCAGGGCATTTCCTTTTGTTCTCTCTCTCTAATTAGGTGTTATGGTTCGCAATAGAGGTGTTGAGTGGCCACTGTGTTCAGTCTCTAGTCTACATTCAGCCTGCCTCATCCTTCCCCTGCATGGCCTCCAACCGCATTATACTTGATGATCCCTTCTCTGAGTTGCCCTCTCCCCAGAATGTGAGGCCAGCTTCCAACTCATGGAGTCAACCTCCTGGTCAGGTACCTGATTTTCTAAGGGACAGTTGTAAATGGGATGGGTTTTTTTTTAATATTCTCATATTTATAAAAATCACAGATTTCTGTGTGCTGATTTTATAGTTTGCCACTTTACTGTACAAGTCTATTGTTTATAGGAGGCTGCTTGTGGAATCTTTAGGGTTTTAGTAAGTAGCATGTCATATGCAAATAGTGAGACTTCTTCTTTTCCAACTTGGATGCTCTTAATACTCTTTTATATTTTGCCTGCTATAATAAGACTTCCAAATACTATGTTGGATAGTAGTGATGAGATTTGACAGCCTTTCTTTGGCTACTTCTTTTCTTTTTTTGGCTTTTTTGTCATACCCAGCGATGCTCAGGGGTTTCTCCTGGCTCTGCACTCAGGAATTACTCTGGTGTTGCTTGGGGGACCATATAGGGTGCCATGGATTGAATCTGGGTCAGCTCTGTGCAAGGCAAACGCCTTACCCACTGTACTATCACTCTGGCCCCTCTTTGGCTGCTTCTTAGTAATTAACTCAAAATCCCAAAAACTCTATTCAGAAAAGTCATTTGTAAACCTGTGTTCATTATAGCACTGGAAACAACTTAAGTGACCAAGAACAGATGACCAGATAAGATATGCTGGTGATTCTATGAAAAAAGGTTTGAATGAGCTTTGCTTTGCTCTGTGCTCATAGGATATTTGATTTGGAGGCTGGCCACACCAGTTGTGTTCAGCGCTTACTCCTGGCTTTGCATTCAGGGATCATCCTAAGAGGTTTAGGGGACCATAGAGAGCATCAGAGATTGAACCCTGTTTGGGCATGTACAAGGCAAGTGCCTTACTATCTCTCTGGGGGCCTCCTCATAGGCTTTTGACTCCTCATATAACAGTAAGGTAACTGTTATATGTAATCACTTAATAATAATAGTGTTGTTTCAAGGACAGTAGATATAAGGGTCAGGAAGATTGCTCCATAGTTGGAAGCTTGCCTCATGAGCAGATGGGGAGAGGACAGCTGGAACTGAGAAGAGATCACTAAGAAAATTATGGTTGGAGGAATCGGTCAGGATGGGAGATGTGTGCTGAAAGTAGATAAAGGACCAGACACGATAACCTCTCAGTATATGCATTGCAAACCATAATGCCTAAAAGCAGAGAGAGAGTATGGGGAATATTGTCTGCCCTGGAGACAGTGGGAGGGTGGGAAAAGTGGGGATATACTGGGGATATTGGTGGTGGGGAATATGCACTGCTGGAGGGATGGGTGTTTGATCATTGTGTGATTGTAACTCAAACATGAAAGCTTGTAACTATATCTCACGGTGAATCAACAAGAATTTTTCAAATAATTTTAAATAAAATTTAAAAAATAAAATAAAAATAGTGTTGTTATATAGAAAAAAAGATCCACTGGCCACTGGAATGGAGCAAGGGAGTAAGAAGAGCCTGGACAAGAGACACCAGCAGCTATGACAGTTGCTGCCAAAGATGCTATCTGGACAAGAAACTGGAGAGGAAGTTGCAGAAGGAAAATCTGCAAGCTAGGGGACTCTGATAAAGATATTTTCTAAACCACCAACATTAGGAAAAAAATACCTGACCATGCATAGGAAAGACAGTCATTTTTCTAGTTTATTCAGATAACCAGTTTACAAATTTATTGTCCTATGGAGAGGTAGCAGATTATACAATCACCTCCATAGGGAAAAAGTGATATTATCAAGGAATCCACAAGTATAGTTAATAGTTATTTTAATGAATTTCGTGGTGCTTGTGTATTTGTGAACTTTTACTTCTGTAGACACTTCTCTGATAGCTACACTTGTCATTTGTAATTTGCACTCTTCCTTAAATAAGGTCTTCACACAGTTGGGAAAATGAGAAATCCATGCCACCTGCTTGGATTCCTACAAGGACAAATTCTTAAAAGGAAATTTATACCTTTTTGGATGAAGAAGCACTATTTGGTGATTTAGACGAAGATAGGCTGATCATGTAATATGACACATTCCGGGACACCCCATTAATCAGGCTCCAGAAGCATTCCTAGAGAACCAGTTGGTGCTAAGTTTGGGGTCTGTCAAGAGTAGGAGCAATTACACTCCAAGAGACAACGAATGTGGGCTAGGAGTTTCCTTTTGATTCCTTTCAGTTCTCCTTATAAACATGGATCTGCATGCTTTCTTCCTGTAACTAAAAAATTAAGAAACTTTCACTTTGGCCTCTCAGTCTTCAAAATCTCTATTTAACACTTTCTATTACCTGGGATATATGAACTATGAACTCCCATTCAACATTATCAAGGGCATTTTTCATCTGGAACATTTTTATATGTATATGTATATAAAATAGATATGCAAATCGCACATTAACAGATAATGAACCTTAATAAATATATTTTAAAAATAAAAGAAACTTATTTTAAAGTGCTTTCTCTCTTTTTTTTCTTGTTTTTGTTTTTTGGGGAATCACACATGGCTGTGCTCAGTATTATTTCTGGGGGACTCAAGGGACCATATGTGGTGCCAGGGAATGAACCTGAGTCTGCTGTGTGCAAGGAAAGGGCCCTGTCTACTGTAATACATCTCTAGCCCCCAAAAAACTCTATTTTAAAATACATTTCAAGATGTTTTGTGATCCCATATGGGGTTGCAACCCACTGATTAAGAAGCTGGCTTCAGGACAACTATTCCTAGACACGGCATTGTCTGTTATCACAACAGCATCCTCCTTCCATCTTCACATGCAACCAGAATAGTAATCAGAAACAGACCCTGTTGATGAGATGACCTAGTACTACAGTCACACTTTTTCACCAATAAGTTGTTTTTCCAGTAATAAACAAACCAGAAGTGGGTGTAAAATTAACTCTAAGAAGATCAACTCCCCATGCATTAGAAAGTCTAGATTTGACTGTTTCCCTTGTAGCCTTGGTAGGTGTGAGCAGTAGAGAAATGTCGGGGAACTGGGACTGAGACAGGAAGCACATTTCTTTTGTTTATTTCTAATAAGATTCTGATTTCCATATGCTTAGGCTAGAAATGAAGGACATAATCAAAAGATTGTTCCTAGTAAAAGGCATTGTTTACATTTCCCCCTTCGTATTCAGAAGAGAAAATTCAAAATCCCATGAGTGTTCATTTGGTAAGAACTCAAACAAACCCCTTTGACAACCAGAGTCACTATCTTTGAGACTTCTGTTAGTGCCTCAAGACATCATATTCCTAGCATAAAATTCAACTACATAGACTATGTGGGGGGGTTAAAATTATATGTATATATTTAGAAAACAGCTGAGTTACAGTTATTGGACAGAATTTTTCAAGGGAAGTTAGATATGGGGCTGTAGACCTTGATACCACCTAATGTCTTTTTCAGCACTAACAGCTGTTAGTGATCCTTTTGAAACTTCCTCTTCTTTAGCCCAACAACCAAGGATGTCACAGGAATACTAGGCTGGATTTGAGCAAGACTGGCCCTGAATATTCTCTAAAATAGCCCCTCCACCACTTAGCCCTCTCTATCCTTTTTATTTCTTTTTAGCCTTTAATATGGACTGAACATACTTAATATCTTATTAGAGTACAGGCATTTAAATACATGAAGTGGATAGAGAGATTTTTCAAATCAAGATCATTCAAATAGTAGATAATGCATTTAGAAATCAGGATACAAATAACTGAGGGGTATGTATGTGTGTGCATGTGTTTATGCACATGTGTGTTTGGGACAAGTGACAGCTGTGACTGAGACGAACTTACCAAGAGGGCTAGTTTAAGGCCAGTTTAGTTAAACATTCAAAATAGCTACTTCTTGGCCTTGGCAGTGATTTTCATGTATTTGATAATAAAATCACAGCAACTATACATCTGGACAGTAAAATAAACAAGTAAAACAATGGGAAGGCAGCCTATAGAATGGGAGAATATAATTGTAAACTGATATGGGGTTAATATCCAAAATATGTACCCTACTCTTACAACTTAATAGCAAAATAAATATCCAAATTTAAAAAATGGATGAAGGATCTGAATAGACATGCTTTTTCCAAGAGGATAAATCAAAAACATCATAAACTATAGCCTCACACCTCTTAGGGTGGCTATTACTAAGAAGTCAAAAGGTAAGTATTGGGGAAGATGTGAAGAATGGTAATCTTATTCTGTGGGAATGCAAATCAGTATAGTAACTATAAAAAATAGTAAGGGAAAGACTAAAAATGTGGAACTACTATATGATTTAACAATCCTATTTCTGGGTAAATATCCAAAAGAAATATTTACACTCCACATTCATTCTATCATTAGTCACAATAGCTAAGATAAGGAAAAATTTGTGTCTTGTGACAAATGAATGAATGAAGAAACATTAAAGAACAGGAAAGATATGGTGTTTGGGTATGGCATTTGTCTTGCATAAGGAAGGAAGGAAGGAAGGAAGGAAGGAAGGAAGGAAGGAAGGAAGGAAGGAAGGAAGGAAGGAAGGGAGGGAGGGAGAAAGGAAGGATGGAATATATGTGTGTATACATACATTTGGAGATGACCACTGGACTAGAGCTGTTACCTACTGGGTTCCACTGGATGTCAAAAGAACGCCCGGCTGCCCACCTACAAGATGGTCAGACTTCTTCGTCAAGACCCTGAGCGAACGGTTTGAGGCTCTTCATGTCCCTGGAGTGAGCAGACGCCATTGGGCTACACTAGCACGTGATAGGGACGAATAGAGACGTTACTGGCGCCCACTTGAGCAAATCGATGAGCAACGAGATGACAAGTGATACAAGTGATACATATACAGAGGAATATTAGCCAACCTTGAAAAGGTAAAAAATCCTGTCATTTTCAACAATATGAATAACCCTCAAGGTTATTGTGCTAAGTAAAACAAGCCAGACACAAAAATATAAATATAATGATCTCAGTGAAATAATTATCTGCATTAACTCCTATGTGTTGAGTGTCATGAGCATCAGTGTTATCTCAGTTTCCCCCAACCCCATCACATTCAAAGAAATAGAGAAGAAGAACACTTACAAACTAAAAGAGACTAGAGAGAAATGCTAATGAAATGCACAATTGGTGAAATAAGATTCAGGACTATAAATAACAAAGCAGCATTGTTTCAATGCCCATCTCCTTATTTCCTGTTATCTAATTGTAAGAGAATGTCTCTATTCTTGGAAAACAGACACTGAAGTATGCAGGGAAACACACACATACACATAGATAAAAACCAATTAGATCAATATCAACAATTGGAGCATTTGCATGAAGAGTGCATTGAAATATTTTGCACTTCTTATAATTTTTCTACAAGTTGTAAGATTTTTTGCTTTTCGGGTCACACCCAGCCATGCACAGGGGTTACTCCTGGCTCTACACTCAGGAATAACTCCTGGCAGTGCTGGGGGACCATATGGGATGCTGGGAATCGAACCCGGGTCGGCCGCGTGCAAGGCAAACGCCCTACCCGCTGTGCTATCACTCCAGCCCCTAAGTTGTAAGATTTTAAGATAACATTTCAGGATGAAAATTTCATGATAAAATTTCAAGATTAAAAATTCCCAAACTAAAACAGAAGATAGGTATACATATTAAGCCAGTGATCTTTACCTTGGTGTACTCCATAGTGGATAGGTTTATGATGACTTGGGAAAATGGAGTGATTATTGGTTGGCTGGCCACTAGACTGCTTTGGACATTTTCCTTTAATTATTGTGGGCAAAGCAGTTGCAACCAGATTTTTATTTTATAAAGCTAAAAATTGAATCAAGCAATGGTTGTCCAAGAAGAAACCAGAGAGGAAATATGTGTCAATGGGTGACTGTAAATTGAAATGGAAAGAACCCAAGGCTTCCTTCAGTGGCCTTTTTTGCAACCATGTAAAACTCAGTGGGGGTCATGAAACTGCAATGAGGGTGAATTAAAAAACAGCTGAGGATATATACACCATTACACGACTCTGAAATTTAGTATTGTTGCAGACTCTGAGTATGGTTAACACCAAGACCGAATAGAATAGAATATATTTTGCATTAAAAACTGTGTCTTTGAAAAAAAGAGAGAACAAAAGGGAATGCCCTGCCGCAGAGGCAGGGTGGGGTGGTGGGGATGGGGTGGGGGTGATGGGAGGGGTACTGGGAACATTGGTGGAGGAGAATGGGCACTGGTGGAGGGATAGAGAAACAATCATTGTGTGACTGAAATGCAAACACAAAAGTTCATAAGTTTGTAACTGTGAGGTACAGTGACTTCTCAGTAATGGGGTACCCCAAATGAGAGTTCTCCAATTTTGCTGTTTTTGTGCAAAAGAATGAGCCAGGTTTGTTAAGCCATCTGACAAGTTTAAAATGAAGGTGGAGGGGGCCGGAGCGATAGCACAGCGGGTAGGGCGTTTGCCTTGCACGCGGCCGACCCGGGTTCGATCCCCGGCATTCCATATGGTCCCCCAAGCACCGCCAGGAGTAATTCCTGAGTGCAAAGCCAGGAGTAACCCCTGAGCATCGATGGGTGTGACCCAAAAAGAAAAAAAAATAAAATAAAATAAAATGAAGGTGGAGAGAAAACTGTGCTTCTGTAACTTGTTTTCTATAAGAATCAGATTCTAGTATTACAAAGTGGTTGAATAATTGGGTAATTTAATGAGTAAGCTGTCTAGTCTATAAAGAAACTTAATGTTGAGCATGCTGTCACCAGAGACTGGAGCAATAGCACAGCGGATAGGGCCTTTGCCTTGCACACGGCCGACCGGGGTTCAATTCCTCCGTCCCTCCCGGAGAGCCCGGCAAGCTACTGAGAGTCTCCCGCCCGCACAGCAGAGCCTGGCAAGTACCCGTGGCATATTCAATGTGCCAAAAACATTAACAACAAGTCTCACAGTGAAGACATTACTGGTGCCTGCTAGAGCAAATCAAAGAACAAAGGGACGAGTGCAAAACAAAACATAACAAAACTGTGTGTTTGGAGCTGGAGAGCTAGTACAGTATGTAGGGCAATTGCCTTGTATGCAGCTGACCCAGGTTGATCCCAGCATTGGTGGTACCCTGAGCCAGTCAGGAGTGATCCCTTAGTGCAGAGTCAGAAGCCCTGACTGAGCACAGCCTTCATCCAAAAAATACATAAATAAATAAACAAATAAATAAATAAATTGTAGAGTTGGCCAGGAGTGTAGCTTAGTTATAGAGAACATATTTCACATATGCCTGAGGCCCTGGGTTTGACTCCCAGCACCACAAAACAACAAATCTGTACACCTGATTTATTGCTTCTACCTTAAACAGAAAATTTCTTGAAATGTTTTTGTATAAATTCATTTTCTATATGTTTTCAGTTGCTGTTATTTGAATTTTATTTTTTAAAATCAATACTCTCTAATCTGGAGAGACTACTTTGTGTGGCTATTTCTCTTTTACAAGAAAATTGTAATGATTCATTTTATCATTGTTTTTCCTACTACTGCATAAAAAAAAATCATCAGGGTCTGGCTCTGTTGTTCAAGCCCGGCCTTTTGATTCTCTCAGCAATGAGCCTAGAGGTGTAACAGCTTCCTTCTTCAGGTGGAATGTGTGATGCTGATTCTAGTTTCTATTTTTAGTTAGTCAGTCTTACAATGGTCAGTCTTACAACTCTGACCCAAGGGGTAGACTGGATCGCCCAGAAACGCCTGCCTCTCATCAAACTTGATTCTTCTGTTTAGACCCAGGCTCTGCCTCGTAAGGTCAAAGCTTGATGAGCCCTGGAAGCGTTAGGAAGGTATTTCTCTCCCCCACCCCCACTCTGGTGGCAGCCCTTCCCCCTACAGGAAGCTACGGATTCCTGTTGATTCCAGCACCTGGGAGGGGGGAGAGGGCAGAAAGTCTAGCCGGCATTATTTTATCTGCGGAGCTTCTCACCACCAAGGAACAAAGGAGCAAATTCAGAGCTTTTCAGGAAGGGGGGTGGGGGTGGGGCAGGGTATGTCAGTGATCCCAGTACACAATCCCACTTTGGAAATTTTCCTTTTTAGAATTTTTTTTTTTAGTGTATTTGGTTCCAGGGATTCAAACTACCATAACCTTTATAGAAATCATGTCCTCCACTCCTGAACAGCAACCCCTGCCCATTTTTAAGTTTCTTAAGGGATCGTTAGACCTTTAATTCTTACTTTCACAAAATAATTTCTTGGAGGAGTTTTTGTTTTGATTTTTGCTTTTTAAGAATCACAGGCTGTGAATGGTTAGATCATAATTTGGTGGGTGGCACCTATCACAATTTTGAAAACTGTTATTTTTGAATAGACAACACCAAAGCATAGTTCATCATGCGTTCAGGGACAAGGCCTATGGAAGTTGAACATCTACTGTTCGATCAATAACACAGCTCTTACCAAGTTCACAAATTGCTCTAAATAATGGCCATAGCTATGGTACATTAGACAACTTACCTAACATCTCCACGTCTCATTTCCTCATCCAAGTAATCACTATACGCACTTCAAGGTGCTACGGTAAAGATTAAGTAATGGGGGGAGGGGGCTGGAGTGATAGCACAGCGGGTAGGGCGTTTACCTTGCATACAGTTGACCCATATTTGAGTCCCTGCATCCCAGATGGTCCCCTAGCACCGCCAGGAGAATTCCTGAGTTCAGAGCCAGGAGTAACCCCTGAGCATAGCCAGGTGTGACCCAAAAACCAAAAAAAAAAAAAAAAAAAGATTAAGTAATAGACAAAAGCACTTAAGACACTGTCTGGAAGATGATCATTGCCTTATGATGTTTTGCTATAATTAACAGAAAATAATGTTTGGTGATTCTGAACTGTAATGTATATTATTAGCAATGAGCTCTTTGTATCAGCTCTTAGTGGCTATATTAACACAACCTAATAAATAATCACAAAAGTCTCTGTAGCAGGCAACGCAAAACATTTCTCCCTCTTGGGTTGGGGGCGACTGGAATATCTCTGCTGATCTCAGCTGTGCTCTTTCTCGCACCTGTGGGTCTGCTGGGGATTGGCTAGTCTGTGCCAGGCTCCTCTGGCACTTTGGCTTTAAATAGGAGATCCTGTCGAGCTTAGCTCCTCACCGCTGGGCTCAGAACTGTCTCACATGTGTCCAATATGGGCCCAAGCTAGAGCAGCAGCACTGGCTGGAAATAGATCTCTTGATCATGTTTAAGGCAGAAATGAGCAAGTCTAGCCCCATGAGCATCCTCAGCCGATACTTATTGGCTGAGAAGCCAAATGAAAGGAAAACCCCTCCCATAATCCCATTCACCAAAGCTAGTCAAGTAAACCCCACGTGAGTGAGGCAGGGAACAATCATCTATAAACAGATATTGAGCAGTCATCTCATGGCCATAGAGCCTGAGCATGTCACTCTAAAGCAGAAGTCTCAAGACTACCACCTGCAGACTAATTCGGCCCCCAACTGAAACATTTTTTAATTGAGAAACAACCTCCAAAGCAGTGGCAGATCTTGGAACATGGCAGAAGGACTGGTGCAGGAACTTGGCAACTGTACAATAACGACTATGCTACTATTATGAACTGGGATGCCTCCATTTCTAAAGGTTAATTTTTTTTCCAAAAATTCAAACTAGGAAAAAAATAAGACAAATGATGTTTGTCTACATCCCACAGTCAATCGGAGTGGGGGAAAAAAAAAAAGAAAGAAATACACCTGCCATCGTAATTTATCATTTACACTTGAAAATTTTGTTACACAACAGCAGACTTGAATAGTCGTCACCATAAGTCCAAAGAATCTGCAGAGTCAAACCTATTTATTACCTGGCTATTTGCACAAGGAGTTTGCAGACCCCTTTCCTTAAGAGTGAGAAATTTATGGGGCTGAGAGATTGTACAGTGATTAGGGGACATACCTAGCATGGCCAGACCCAGGCTTGATACCCAGAGCCAGATGGCTCCTCTGACCCTCAGCATTACTGGTGCAGCCCTAGAAGGCCCCAGCACCACCAGGGTGGCCGGAGGATCTCCAGCCTTGCAGGGCCTGAGCAACATCGCATCCTTGGGCCCTGGCAATGAACCTCCTGCTTGGCTAGAAACTGCCTCTGGGTGCCTAATCTTCCCCTAAAATAAGAATAAAAACTTTAGGAACTTATGAGAATTCTTCATCACATCTAGTTTTTTTTTTTTTTGCTTTTTTTGGGTCACACCTGGCGATGCACAGGGGTTACTCCTGGCTCTGCACTCAGGAATTACCCCTGGCGGTGCTCAGGGGACCATATGGGATGCTGGGATTTGAACCCGGGTCGGCCGCGTGCAAGGCAAACGCCCTACCCGCTGTGCTATCTCTCCAGCCCCATCACATCTAGTTTTAAATAGCAGTAAGCTCCTCCTTGGATTGGAACGATAGCATGGCGGGTAGGGCATTAGCCCTTGCATGCAGCCGACCTGGGTTCGATTCCTCCGTCCCTCTTGGAGACCCCAGCAAGCTACCGAGAGTATCCCGCCCACATGGCAGAGCCTGGCAAGCTACCCGTGGCATGTTCGATATGCCAAAAACAGTAACAACAAGTCTCACAATGGAGACGTTACTGGTACCTGCTCAAGCAAATCGATGAACAATGGGATGACAGTGCTACAGTACTAAGTTCTTCCTACATGCCTGATGAGAAAGTGAGTTCAATGACAGTATTTGATTTGATAGTCAATTCTCATCACAATCTCTTGGTTTGCACCAATCATATTCTGACACTGGGATCTGTAACAGACCCGACTGTTCAAGTGTGCTGGCTCTCCTCTTCCTGGATTGCAAAGAATCGTATGGTGTCAGCTCTGGGTAAATGGTGTATTCCCTTTGGGATGGTGGTTCTTAGGATCTCGAGCTAGAGGAAACTTATGCAATCATTCTACTAAAGTGTAATTGAAAGCTTGTGGACTGCCAAACCCTCAGAAACAAATGTTAGGTAACAATTCGACACAATAAGCCGAACTACAATGAATTGCTAAGACTCAGAGTGTGTGTGAGCAGACAAGGTTCAGAGGTACACTTATGAGGACAGAGGTGACTCTCTACCCCACAGTCCCCTCAGAAGTACAGTGGCAGCTACAATATGCCTGAGATCCATGGAAATTCATTTTGCCTTTGTGAGTTTTCTAATAACCAGAGAAATATTTGACTGTACCACAAAGGATTGTTTTGAGGCTATCTCTCTCTTTTTTTTTTTTTTTTGGTAAATCGAATTTGATTTATTATGAAACAAATTTGAATTCCACTTCTTCCTTTAGGTATTAAGTCATTTCTACATTCTTACTGTACTATTAGTAGGAAAACTCTTAACTGATTGTTTTATGGAAGGCTTTGATCAAGAATAGACTCCATTTGATTTAATTCAACAATTGTGAAAGTTTTTACATGCATTAAAAACTTGAGTGTGTTGGAGATTTACAAATAAATCTCAGAAGAAAGCAACAAACTGCAGAGATACCTCTAGACCCTCCGCCAGGCTGTCTCCCAACTGCCCAGACAGAGCCCTGGCAGCCGGAAACCTCCAGAACCCAGTCATCGCCAGGCTCGGGGCCGATCTCCACAGGCTCAGATTAGCCTCATCCATGAATGAATCTGCTGAAAAGCTCAGGTATTTTGTGACTGACATCTCTAGGCTAGCATGCAGTCGGGAATGGGCCCCAAACCCCACCTGTTCTTCCGGAAGCCTGTCAGTCACACCTATGAACTGCCTCTGGCACCACATAAGCTCATTAACTGGGCATGATCCAGAGACTCACAGATAAATTTCTAAAGAGATCAGCAACCTGATGACCCCAGAGTCACCATCCAGTTAAAAATTTAACTCTAGCTGTATCACCTTATTTAAAATCTTAAAATACTGGAGTGTGACATCTCATACTCTATACCATTGATGTACCAGGAGTAGCATACCACATTAAATAGTATGTAAAGTAGAAGGCAATCAATCTCAATTAAAAAAAATATTAACACACAAGGCTCAATCTGTAACAATATGTTAGTAATCTCTTATACAGGGGCTTAATGGCTCCAGGGTGAGATACAATCTTCACCTACTTTCTTCTAAGGAAAGCTTATTTTGATCATTTAAGCAAATTATTCATAACAAGCAATACAAAATAAATTATTTAGGGCCTGCTATTGGGGATGGCTTGGAGGGTAGTTGGGAAAATTGGAAATAATGATGGTGGGAAGGTGAAATGCTGGTGGGATAAGTTATTGTGAACAATTTATTAAAATAAAATAAAATTTAACAAAAAAGAAATATCCGGAAAAATGTTGAGTTTGTTGGATTTGCAGTGCCAAAAAGATGCTTAAAGAGCTGAAGCACCCGCTTCATGTAAAAGAACCCTGCATTCTATCCCCAGGACCACACGGTTCCCCAACTCAGGGTGAACCCTGAGCACTCAGGTGGAAATAGCCCCAAAGCACCACACCAATAACAACTAACACAGACATTAAGAAATCCAGAAACTATTAGAAATAATTGGCACTGTTAGTTCATTTAATTCTGTCATTCTAGCAATCTCATATTCTTATCAACTCTTTTTAAAAAATTGGATCACAATGATATACACAGTTTCAAAGTTCATGGCTGGATTTCAGTCATATAATGTTGCAACACCCATCCCTTTACCAGTGTACTTTTCCCACCAGCAATGGTACCAGTTTCCCTCCTGCTTGCCCCCCCCCCTGCCTGCCACTATGGCAGGCTATTCTCTCTCTCTCTCTCTCTCTCTCTCTCTCTCTCTCTCTCTCTCTCTCTCTCTCCTTTTTGGCTTTATGTTTTGCAATACAGATAATGAAAGGTTATCTGGTATATGCTTTCAACTCAGTTCCTGTTCCAAAATTATAATTTCCAACTTTTATTGTCATGTTAGTCCCTTCTCTATCCTAATTGCCCTTCATACCGCACACTTTTGTGGCAAGGTTCCAACCATTGACCAGTCAACCAGTCCTCCTGGTCCTTGTTTACCCTGGTCTTGGACATCAGTCTCTCACACACACACACTATATATATATAAAACTATATATTTATGCCAAAAACTATATATTTATGTATATATGTGTATATATATTCCACAATATATATTGTGTATATATATATTCCACAATATATATATATATATATATATTGCTCATCAATTTTTTCAAGTGGGCACCAGTAACACCTCCATTGTGAGACTTGTTACTGTTGGGGCTGGAGCGACAACACAGCAGGTAGGGCGTTTTCCCTGCACTCGGCCGACCTGGGTTCCATTCTTCTGCCCCTCTCGGAGAGTGCAGCAAGCTACCGAGAGTATCTCACCACATGGCAGAGCCTGGCAAGCTACCCGTGGTGTATTCGGTATGCCAAAAACTATATATTTATGTATATATGTGTGTGTATATATATATATATTCCACAAATGAATCCAGTCATTCTATACCTGTCCCTCTCCTTCTGACTCATTTCACTCAGCATGAATTTCATGATTTCATTCCTCCTAATAGTTGCATAGTATTCCATTGGGTGATATATCATAGTTTCTTTATCCAGTCATCTGTTCTCAAACTGTTTCCAGATTCTGGCTATTGTGAATAGTGCTGCAATGAACGTAGAAGTGCAGATTGTGTTTCTGCTGTGTGTTTTGGGGCACACAGGATATGCTCCCAAAAGAGATATTGCTAGGTCAAATGGGAGCTCAATTTCTAGTTTTTGAGGAATGTCTATATTGTTTTCCAAAAAAGACTGGACCAGTCGGCATTCCCACCAACAACGAAGGAGAGCGTCTTCTCCCCGCATCTGGGCCAGCACTGGTTGCTCTTGCTCTTTTGGATGTGTGCCAGTCTCTGTGGTGTAAGATGATCTCATTGTTGTTTTAATTTGCATTTCACTGATATTAGTGATGTAAAGCATTTTTTCATGTGCCTTTTGGCCATTTAAATTTCTTCTTTAAAAAAACTTCTGTTCATTTTTCCTCTCCCCAATTTGTGATGGGTTGTATGGTTTTTCCTTGTAAAGTTCTACCAGTGTCTTACATAACTTTGATATTAACCCCCTATCAAATGGGTGTTGTTAACCCTGTTTTTGGAATACAGGGAAACTAAGGTATAGGGGAACTAATAAGTCTCAAGCTACATGATAAATTCAAAAGGTATGAGCTCCAGAATCTACTTTTTGTTTTGATTCCCTATATTAACTAGTTAACTGTAAGTGAATGGGCTAAAAAGAAAATATCAATGACATTTCAGTCATTTTCAAGCCAAAAAATTAAACTAACATATAATGGAAGTACATTCATATAATACTTTATTTAATTGATATTAATATTTCATATTACTATTTCATATTACTATTTCAAACTCATTTGAAATATTCCTTAACTGATTATAAATTTACTTTTGCAGTCTGTACAGAAGTCACTCAATATACAAATTGTCCTTTGACATATCAAATTAATTTTTATATTACAAACACTTAAAAATTTCACTCATGCAATTTATCTTCAAGCTTAATGTGAAAAAAACTTAATACTATAGATAAAAATATTTCATCATCAGGGCTGGAGAGGTAGAATAGCCAGTAAGGCGTTTGCTTTGTATATTACCAACCCGGGTTCAGTCCCTGGCACCTCATATGTCTCCCAAGCCCCACAAAGAGTGATCCCTCAGCTTACAGCCAGGAAAACCCTGAACATTGTCAGATGTGGCCCCATCATCATCATCATCATAATCCCATTGATTGTCGAATTTCTTGAGCAGTCTCAGTAACATCTACATTGTCCTAGCCCTGAGATTTTAGAAGCCTCTCTACTCGTCCTTCCCAACGATGCCGCATTGGAGGCTCTTTCAGGGTCAGGGGAATGAGACCCAGTTTGTTACTGGTTTTGGCATATTATGTGGCCCCATATTAAAAAAAATTTTTTAATTGTAAATACTTTAGTAGTTCAGTCTAAATCTTCTTGGAGTATAGACACCTGCTTCTGCTAGCAAGGACATAATCAAGTGGTCCCAGACTAGCAGAAATGTGTAGAAGAGAGTGAGTTATGGGGTTCCATTGCCATCTTCTACACATTTCTGCTAGTCTGGGACCACTTGATTATGACCTTGCTAGCAGAAGGATGAAAATGAGCTGTTGAACTTGGTCAAGTGAAGGTCATTTCACATGACAAAAGAGTAAGTTTTGGTGATTTGATGGGATAAAAGTATGTATCAAGAGAGTTTGGGAGAAGAGAGAGAGAGAGAAGGAGAGAGAGACAGAGATAGAGACAGAGAGACAGAGACAGAGAGGCAGAGAGACAGAGAGAGACAGAAAGAGAGAGAAAGGCGAAAAAAAGAGAGAGAGAAGGAGAGAAGAAAAGTGCAAGCGCCTGCCATAGAGCCATAAAGGCAGGCTAGAGGAGGTTGGGGGTGGCAGGAGGGAAACTGGGGTCATTGGTGGCAATAAATGGACACTGGTGGAGGGATGGGTGTTGATCATTGTACGGCTGAAACCCGATCGTGAACAGCTTTGTAACTGTGTATCTCACGGTGACTCAGCTAAAACAATAAAAAATAATTAATTGAAAAATAAAAAGAGAGTTTGGAGCAACAGAAAGAAGAAGAAGAGGACGAGAAGGAACCAACATTTCCTTGCCATTACAGGGAACTGGCAAGTGGTGTTACTGCTGGAGGGAGCTATGGGTCGAGCAAGACTTGAAATTATGCACGAGAGCTGTAGAAGCTCAGTGGGCTGGACACATGCTTTGCATACAGGAGACCCAGTTCCATCCCCTGTACCCAACCAACAAGGTCTCCTGAGCACCCCTGAGAGTGAACCCTCCCAAGCCAGGAGCTAGCTAGGAGTTGCTCTGGGCATTATGGAAGTGGCTGAGGAAAAAACTAAAGAAAAAGCACTGCACTGTCGCACCGTCATCCTGTTGTTCATCGATTTGTTTGAGTGGGCACCAGTAAAGTCTCCATTGTGAGACTTGTTGTCACTGTTTTTGGCATATTGAATACTCCACAGGTGGCTTGCCAGGCTCTGCCGTAAATGTGTATACGTATATGTGTATACATATATAAGCAAGTATCTGTGCTCGCTTCAGCAGCACATATACTAAAAAAAAAAAAAAGAAAAGAAAAAGAATTTTTTCAAATGATGAGATACATTGTAATTGGGCTAAGAAAAATTATCCAGTTGAGGGTAGGGGTATACATTCAGGAGCAAGAAGTCAGGAGCTGCCCAAGGAGGGCAGAGGAAGTAGGATGTAGAGTCAGTGGAGAAGGGAGAGAGCCAAAGGCACCAGGCCCTGCAATTGTGCTGGAACCAGCACATATTTGTTGATTGCTTCTGTGATCTCAGGGAAACAGGAAGCAAGGCCTCAGGGCAGAGAGATGGAGGAGGACAACCTGGATGGAGGGGCGGGGGTGAGTCGGGTTGGGTAACGGAGCCCCAGGAAGCAGTGAGTAAAGAATTAGGAAATGCAGCAGGACTGCATCAGTAGGAATCGCTCTGTCATGGGGAGAGGATGAGGAGATAGCAATTAAGCACCGTCTTACCAAAAAAAGAAAAGAAAAGAAAAGAAAATCAAGTTCAATGTCTTACTGATAGAGCAGAGGTGGAAGGAGGGGAGTGTCAGGTGAATTAGTTATTTTCATCGTTCATCTAAAACCTCACCTGCTGAAAGGAATCCTGTCAAAATAGATAAGGGGATGGATGACTGCGGGTGGCGATAGCAGTAGTTAGAAGGAAACCTCAGCCAGGCAACCCTCACTTTGACCCCCTCGCCTACAACAGACAGACAGCTGGATAGCAGGGATCTCCCATGGTTGTGGCCAGAGACTAAGGAAAACCGAGGGGACAGAGAACTGCTGGGACACAGTCCTAGAGAGACCGGTGACAGGTTACAGAGCAGCAACCATCAACGAGACACAGGTATGATTCTAGCTTCAGAGTTTAGACGAGGAAGCAGCAACACTGGACAGAGAATGATATGGAGAGGAGACCAGGTCCTCATCCACTGAATGCAAGTGGGTGGTGAGGGTCTGGACTGGGGATGTCATACATGAGTAAAAGGAGAGGTCTGGACATGGGGTTGGGGGGTGAGGGGCTTGCGTCTAAACTAATCTACATGAACTGAACTGTACACGAAATTTTAACATCTATAGCATCTGGGATTTATGTCTTCTATACAATCCTCAAAAATCCCGTGGCTCAGGAAGGAATACACCCACTTTTGTGCTGAAAACTTGGACTGAAAAACACTTCAGGTGCTGCCTCTATCTCCACCCAAGACAATGACTGGTGCCCGTTTCCGTCCACTGCTGTCCCCCATACTTCCTAAAAGTCAAAGTCCCTGAGACTTTCAAAGGTATTTCTGGCAACTCTGCAAAGCCAGGCTCTTGCTCCCCCATCTTCTGCTGATACCTTCCCGAAGCCAGCATAGATGTGGAAGCTGGAGTGGCTTCTACATTCCAGTTTGACTAATTATCATTAGGAACAATAGACTGAATTTTTAATAATCCCCATAGGGGGGGAGAATTAAAAACAGACCATCTGCGTTTCCGCAGAAGATGTGTTATTAAAAACTTCTGTTTTTTCTTTCTGATGACAACTGCTTCTCAGGACAGTGGCTGCCAGTGGGCCTTTGCTCAGAGCTCTTTCCTTTCCCCACTGACCCAAGCCTCTCTCAACCACACAGACCTGGACTCAGCTCACTTCACTTGCTGCCGGACTAGAGGTTTCTGTGTGATCATGGTCTTCTCAACCTCAGTGCTCGTGACCTGAGCGGCTGGGTGATTCTGGGTGGAGAAGCACTCTGGCAGCTGACAGTAAAAAAGTGTCTCCAGGCTGAGTCAGAGTGAGGGGTCTGCCGTGCACACAGCCAACTCAGGTTTGATCCCAGCACTATATATGGTGCCCTGAGTACTCCAGAAGTGACCCCTGATCTCAGACTCAAGAGTAAGCCCTGAGCACAGCCAGGTGTGGCTTAAGTCCTCCCTCCTCAACGCGTAGTAACGTGGTTTTGCCAAATATCTCCTTAGAGGCAAAGTGGCCCCATAGACAGTCCGTGATCTATGAGCATTGGGGAGGGGTCCCTGTCCTGGCTCTAATCAGAACTGTCTTCTGTGGCATAGAGAGCTGTGTGCTAACCGGGGCAGTATGGATTAAGTCTCTGACAGATCAGTATAGGAGCTAACAGCCTCGAGTGAGAAATTAGACACTTTCCTTTCTGCACAGAATGTGTCATTAACTGCTCAATAATTCTTAAAAAAAAAAAGTAATAGTAAAAACAAACAAAAAGACCCCAACCCTGTCACACTTCCAGTTTTCTCACAAACTGATGTGGAGATTATTTCTCTTCCACTCTAGGGAGAGAGGGAGATGTTAATTAGTTACCAACCACATGAAAGACAGGATACACAGGACTGTAGAATTGGAATAATTCGTTGAGTGGGGGTTAAGAGCGAGAGACCAACGACTGAGGAAGGAAAAAGACCGACTCAATGCAAAGTAGGAGATGCACTGTGCACCTTCGAACTTTGAAGAAGTTCAGTCTAAATTAATCTATGCTCACAAAATAATGCCTGGATTAAACTCTGGCTCCCTCATTGCCTCCTGGATAACATTCAGGCAAAGCCCTACATAACCTGGCCCCAAGTGTTCTGTAATCTGCTTCCACTTACAAGAATGCTTCTCGCTGTTGAGCTGGGCCTCTCACATTTCTACAGACACTTTGCGAATCCCCTCCCTGGGCCTTTGTGCATGCATCAGCTCACCCAGCCTCTCAAGTGCTTAGCCCCCCCACCTGGCTCGTTCACTCACTCACTCTGACTCACCCAGGCGCGTGGGTTAGCGTGCCCACTAGGCCAGCAGCTTCATCACCAGCAGCTGCTACTATGGGCAGGTCGGACTCTCTGCTGAGCAGTCTTTGGGTTCCATGCCAAGGAGGACTTCCTGCCCAGGGTTCCCTACTGTGCCAGCCCCACCCTCTGTTATTCTCAGAAAACGAACAAAGACCTACTGGGCCAGTGGCGGCATCTTTATCTTTGATAAGGCAAAGACCAAAGCATCCCACCAGGACCAAGTCCTGCTCAGAGCACCCGCTGGTACAGTTGAGCACAGAGAAGGCAGAGGGGAAGCGAGGGGCGCTGACCTCTCGTCACAGGGAGTAGGGGGAAGGCTTGGTCAGCCCAGGGTGACCTACAGGGGTGGAGAGAGAGGGGAAGAGGAAGCACATTGCTGCTGTCCCCTCAACTCAAGGCTTCCTGAAGGCGGGGTCCCTTGATCTTGGCTGCCCGTCAGCTTTCCTTGGGGCACGTGCTTGGGACAGGGCAAGCACGTACCTGCCTGGGAATGAGGCACACAGCTGGCAGTGACGGAGACTCTCTTAGGAACTCAGGCCCCCGGTTCTTCTGGAAGCCAAATTCAAGGCCTTGATTGCTGTGTGGAGCTGTTGGCTTCCCAAGAACCTCATTTCCTCACTTGGAACCAACCCTCTGAAAGAGCCAGCCCCTGATCTTGGCCGGGATGAGCAGCTGTAGCGTTTCTGGCTTCGAGAGCAGAGTTTGCTTTGAAAGTGCTTTGTTGAGCACAGAGCTGTCTCTCCTTCGCCTCCTTTCCTCCTTCCTTATTTCCTGTTTCCTTTCTCTGTGTCCTTTAGCTTCGTAGCGCAGTTATCTAAAGAGCAGCAGAGCTGCTGGCAGCAGTGGTCTCAGCCAGGCCAAGGGAAGGAACTGTCACGGGGAGATAGATTCGGAGGGGACGCGGCGTGGGGGGGGGGGGGGACTGCTGATGAGGGTTTTTTTTTCAAATCATAAAACTAAGCAGAGATAGCCTGAAGTCGTCCAGTCATGAAGACCGTATCCCTTTGAGAGGCAAATCCTGAGAAACTGAGGCGCCACTCACATGCAGAAACTGAGGTACCACCAGAGAAAGGTGCAACCCCTCAGGAATAAAAAGAAGTTACAGGACAATATAAAAGTCGTGATAAGAATATGAAAAGTCCACCAAGATTCCAAGACTTTTTCCCTGTAACTACACCAAGAATAATTTTTATGCCGGCAGAGAGCTCCAGGCTGAGACGATTTGGAGAATCTCTCCCTCTGGAGAAGCCCATGTCCTCTCTCTCTCTCTCTCTCTCTCTCTCTCTCTCTCTCTCTCTCTCTCTCTCTCTCTCTCTCTCTCTCTCACTCTCTCTCACTCTCTCTCTGTCTCTCACTCTCTCTCTGTCTCTGTCTGTCTGTCTCTCTGTCTCTCACTCTCTCTGTCTCTGTCTGTCTGTCTCTCACACTCTGTCTCTCACTGTCTCTCTCTCTCACACATACATTTCTTTATCTAAAAATTTCTTTAAATAAAAGTATTTTACTTCCTCTCCTGAAATCCTTTTTCTGTAAGGGAAGGTGAGAATCCTGGACAGGCTGGGACAATCTTAGGACTAACTTTCCTTTTCCTACAAGGAATTCCTCACTCCAACCTGCATCTCTGGTTCCCTGGGAACTTGGGTGGTGGGGACCCATTTCCCCTCCACACAGAGCAAATGGGCTTTAGGCACAACTTGACAACTGCCTTACAATGAGACACCAGCTTCCACGCCATGGAAGTGCTCAAAGCAGACTTGACCAGTCCTGACCCTGCCCAGGAATTTCCCTTGGTACCCAGGTGGGTGGCCCAGAGATGTGCAAGGAGGATTTTCTTGAGGCTGTCTTCCTCCTTCCCCACTTCCCCCAAGTCTCCTGCAACAGAACTGCAGACCGACCTCAAAGCGGTGTCTGTGACCAGCTTGAGGTTCTTTTTCTGACCCAAGCACCCTGGCCCTGGGATGATTTTGGTCCCCCAGCAATGAGCGTTGTCTATTTGGGAGTCCTAACTATAGTCAACATGTCTTAATTCTCTCACAACAGAAAAATAAGAATAAAAAGCAGCGACCTTAAGACTGTAGAAGAGGTGATTAACTGGAAACTGGAGTCTCTGTTGAGATGAATCTTTTATGAACACAGTTTTTGCTGATATTCATATTTTCTGCCCACCATCCTAAGCTCTTCCCTCTCCTTCTCTTCCCAAATCCACTGTGACCATGTAAAAAGAGAGAGGAGAAGGAGACGCGGGGTTCTGACTGTTCTGTGCTTTGTTCTCAACACCATAACTCATGCTGGTCATTCAGTGACCACATCTATGAAATAGGACGGTGCCAGCTGTTTGGAGAACTTGCAAGGAGGATAAAAATACAAACAAAACCCATCGGTATGTAAAGAGGAGACTACCCAATCCTTCAGAACTCCACTTTTGGAGAGGGGGTTCTCCTAGAGAAAATGCTTTGCTGAGGATCCAGAAAGTGGAAACGTTGCTCCTTAGGGCCGGGGCTGGGTGGGGCTCTCCCAGCGAGACAAAGGGAGGATTTTGTTTGGGAGGAAGTGTGGGGCCAGGGAGGGCGGAAACTGTGCTCTCCAGAAGTGCCCCCTCCCTATGCCAAAATCTTAAATCAGGTTGACCAAGTTCATGGACTACTTTAAGTAAGGAGGAAAACAGTGAAGGGGCTGAGTCTCGTCTCCAGGAAGTTGTGTGTGTGTGTGTGTGTGTGTGTGTGTGTGTGTGTGTGTGTGTGTGTGTGTGTGTGTGTGTGTTAGGAAGAGAGACTGGATAGAGGCAGAAGAACCTGGGGGTGGGTTGAGGGGGGCCGGGCCTTGATTGCGTTTCAGAATGGGGGAGATGGAGGCAGAGATGCTCAGAGGCTCAGAAGGGCGAAGAAGGGGAAGGGACCCCCTTGGAGCAGTGGCTTGGACCACCAAAGGTGGTGAATGTAGGCAGTGCTGTTTCTCAGGGGCAGGCCCTCTGGCTAAGCACAAACTGTAGCTCAGCCTGGCCAGGCTGTTTCCTGCTCCCCGGGGTCTCTCCTGGGAACTGCATTAGGCCTGACTTTCCTGAACTTGGGGCCTTTCACCTGGAGCCCCGCCCACCTGCGCCCCCTCCTCACAGGATTGGGTGGCAATGTGACAGCTTGTTGGGCATTCTGGGTTCCTGCTAGGCTGGACGCCTCATTTGAACAGACTGAGACCTTTGGTCCCACTGTGTTCCCAGAGCTGGCACAGCACCTCGCCTAGTAAACGTGATGCGTGATGGGAGAGCCGAGCAGGCTTCGCTCCCAGAGAGAGCAGGTTCAGATGGCCAAACTCTGAGACCGTCATCCAGCCCCCCTGAGCCTGGCTGGTCGCAGGAGGGTGGGATGGAGGGTATGTTGACTGTTGTGCTTGGCCCCAGAGAGCAGCAGATGTTATAGTTCCTCAACTCAAACTCTATTTTTTTAAAAAAAGGGAGGGGGCTGGAGCAATAGCACAGCGGGTAGGGCGTTTGCCTTGCACGCGGTCGACGGGGTTCGATTCCCAGCATCCCATATGGTCCCCTGAGCACCACCAGGGGTGATTCCTGAGTGCAGAGCCAGGAGTGGCCCCTGTGCATTGCCAAATGTGACCCAAAAAAGGAAAAAAAAGTGTGGGGGGGTGTCACTGGAGGTGCTTGCTTGGGTGACCGTGCAAGGCCAGGGATCAAACTTGGGGCTCCTGCATGTCCTTCTAGGCCTTTGAGTCAGCTCCCCAACTCTCCAGCAAAGCTCGTATTCGGCTCATCCCCTCCATCGGCCCCCTCCCCACCAAGTCGGCCTCACACCCTCCACACAATTTCCCCAGCTTGGTCTCCTTCCTTCCTGCTTTTTCCTTCTTGGGAAGCCCCTCCACAGTACCACACGACGTTCTCGAGTGGGAATCAGCAAACTCGAGCTCACCTGTGTGCTTGTTTGTTTTTCTGCCTGAGCTCAGTATGTTTTTGTTTACATTTTAACGGCTGTGGTGGCAAGATACAGAAAAAATCATTTCAAATTCAAATCTTGGTGTCCATAAAGTAGGCTCTGTGGGCACACGCCCCCTCCTGCCCACTCGCCTGTCTTCCGTGGCCGCCTCCCACCCGGCAGCCGAGCTGAGCGCGGGCTGCAGAGACACTGGGCCCTCCGGGGGATAGTTCCCAGCCGGCCTTATATAGTCAAAGTTTGCCAACCCCTCTTCTCGGCTGTTTGCCTGGTGGAGTAACCCCCTCCGAAAGGGAAAGGTGACAGGGGACAAATGAGACAATTTAGCCGCCTGGCACCGCAAGCTGGGGGAAGGTCTGGAGGCGTGGTCAGGGGGAGGGAATTGCCAGGGAGATCTCTGGAGCTCTGCTGGCAGCCTGCCACGGATCCACAGGACCTTGGACGAGTTCCTCAACCTCGAGGCCTCTACCTCGAGAGGAGTCCTAGACGCTAGGCTTTCTTTCTTTTTTTTTTTTTGTTATTTTTTATTAGAGAATCACTGTGATGTACAGTTACAAACTTACTAACTTTTGTGTTTGCATTTCAATCATACTGTGATCATTTACCCATCCCTCCACCAGTGTCCATTCTCCTCCACCAATGATCCCAGTATGCCTCTCACCACCCCACCCCATCCCCCACCACCCCACCCTGCCTCTGCCGTAGGGCATTCCCTTTTGTTCTCGCTCTTTTTAGGTGTTGTAGTTTGCAATAAAGGTAATGAGTGGCCTTCATGTTCAGTCTGTAGTCTACTTTCAGCTCACATCTTTCAACCCGAATGGGTCCTCCCGACATCCTCTGTAGGATAACATAGCCTCACATAGTTTAGGTTTATTGGGTTACTCCCGTTACAGTGCTCCTATTCCTCTTTATTTGTAGCTTCTTTCTTAGTGTTTTGTTGACTTGTAAATAATGTTTTTCTCTTCTCCTTGAGTCCTTTGCATAGTTTATTCAGAGCAAATCCTTTTTGTATGGACACAGGAAGACTTAACAAATGTTATGCTTTTGTAACCTGGGAGTCATTTGACTCTACATATTTTCCTCCAGGGCATCTGTTCTCTTGACCTAAGCCTCAGCTGCCCTTACTTCCTAGCACCCCCAAAGCATGGTCCCGACGTGGGACCAGAAGGACCCAGGGCAAGCGGTGAGTTGTGTGCTACCCTGGCATCAAGATGGGCCTGGCCAAAGTGCCTAATGCTTAACTATAAGTTAAGAGCTTGATCATGGACAAATGTTGTCATGATCCAAACAGTGAAAACTAGATTCGGACCCTGCTAGGGTGAGGAATGATTAATCTGGCCTGAGTGCTGTGGTCTGAGCCTGTGGCAAGAGAGCTGCCTTGCAAGCCTCAATGTATCCCTTGCTATGTCCATACAAAAATAACTAGTATTAAGATGTTAATAAGTTTCTGGACTAAGGAAAAGAAAAAAACCTTAAGAGTGAGGAAGGGCTTTGGAATGCCCTGCCCTCAGGAAGGGCTTTCTTATGCTGATTTTGCTACCTGGCTGGGTGTAGCCTAGAGGGCAATGTGGGAGAGACAAGGAGGAGGAGAGATGAGAGAAGCCAGAAAAAAAAGGGCGGCAGTTGATCCAGAGAGAGGATGGAGCTGTTAGTACTGGAGATGAGAAAGATGGAAGATTGAATAAACGGTAACTAATCAGCAACCAGCTTGGTCCTCGTTCTTCCTTCGCCTGTCCTTGGCCAACGGCTGTCCCGATCCAGTCCACACACTGCGGTTCCAGGGCACCGAACGCGGGTGGTGAGACAGAGCCGCCCGGAGAGCCCGCGAGTGCACTCGTCCCTCGGCGTGCCTTAGTTTTTTACAATCATCTACTTAGTGTTCCCTTCTCTATCTCAGCTGCTTTTTCCCCCAGCATGTGAAGCCAGTTTCCAAGCTGTGGGGCAGACCTCCTGGTCCTTATCTCTACTCCTCTTGGGTATTAGTCTCCCACTCTGTTACTTTATATTCCACAGATGAATGCAATCTTTCTATGTCTGTCTCTCTCTTTCTGACTCATTTCACTTAACAGGATACTTTCCATGTTGATCCGCTTGCGGGGCTGTTGTGAAGACTGGAGCGGAAATGAACCTGGGGGAGAGGCCCCTCGGGCTAGCAAGGGTTTTGCCCACGGGGGTGGTGGTGCTTCCATTCTGCCAGGGATCCCAAAGGGAAGCAGACAGACCAACAGATCTGTTTCCTGCCCTATGGGAGCGTGTTGGGGGCTCCACTGAGAAGGTCAGGAGAGTAAGCTGGATCAGAGATCAGGAACGCAGGTGCTCTGCTGAGCCCTGACAGGGAGCAGAGGGGAGGAAGCACCTTGACTGGTTCTCTCTTCCCTGGCTCAGGTCTTTGTTGGCAGCATCCTGGGGGGGCGTGAGGGGAGGGGGGTTGGCCTTCTCTTACCATGGGCACTTACACTTACTTGCCAGAGTGTAGGCATTAGTGCAGTGTCACGGCACCAGGCTGTGCCTGGAAGACAGTTTGGTCCCCGATCAGGGTACCAGGCCCCTCCGGGAGGACCTAAGCAGGAGAAAGGCTAAGCCGTGTCCACCTGCTCACTCACAAACCACAAACTCACAGGAAGAGGCTTCGATGCTAGAAGCACCTGTCAGGTTCCAAGTTGAAAAGTATCGTTCGTCTTGCTAATATGCTGTGGAGATACAGCAAATACCCAGGGCAGCTCCTAGGCGAGTCCTGTTCTGTGCCTGCAGCAAGTGCCTGTCGCCTTCTGTTTGCGACCGTTCCGTCAGTTCTGATTTGTGATTTTTCGGTGTGTACACATATATGTTCAGGAATGATCAGGAAGATATGCCAGGTGGTTTCAGCTGGGGGAGGAGGAACTGGAGAGTAGGAAGGGAAAGAGAGGCTGTTGATTAGTGTCATTAATGTCCCTTCCCGTCCTCATGCTTGCATATCCCCTTGAATGCATCTGCATGTTTTAAAACTCCCCTAATAATTCTGACTTTTGCCCCTTCCACCCCATCGCCTTATGGATCTAGGGTGGGGATTTGAATAAAAACATTTGTCTTGCGGCTGGAGCGATAGCACAGTGGGTAGGGTGTTTACCTTGCAGGCGGCCGGCCCAGGTTCAATTCCCAGCATCCCATATGGTCCCCCGAGCACCGCCAGGAGTAATTCCTGAGTGCAAAAGCCAGGCGCAACCCCTGTGCATCGCCGGGTGTGACCCCAAAAGCAAAAAAACCAAAAACAAACAAACAAACAAAAAAACAACATTTGTCTTGCTGCAATTAGTAAGTGAACTTGCAGACCAGTGGAATATTTAAGGGTGTTGGTTTAGGACCCACCTAGGTACTTGAGTTTAAACCTAATGGATGTGGGTCCCTGTGCCTTAGCAGAGGTGTCTGGAAGAGGACAGACAGCCGCTGTCTTGCTGGGTTATTGTGAGAACACCTAGTCTTATGTTCTTAGAACAGTCCCTCGTACATGTGACATTCAAAGTGAGTTACCCATTATTATTAAAATATTAAGTGGTGATATGTTTTTTTCAATGTAGAAGGTTTTGAAAAGAAAGAAGCAGCGGCCACAGTCTTGGCAGTGTTTTTGATATGACTGAAACTAGACAGGCCGGCCAAACTCTGTTCTCTCCATTGGCAAAATGGGAAAACAATAAACTACCTGGTCCCGCGGTGAGCGCCAAACGGGAGGGGAAATAAAAACAGATGTGGAAGGACTCGGATGCTTACGGTGAAGAGAAAAAGTGAGGAATGGTTGTTATTCTTAGGAGCAGGATAAAGGCTGCATGAAAGGAAAACCACCCAGCTGCCGGGCCTGAAGGCTGCAGGAAGGAAGTGAGCGGGCTTCCCCTTCCGCCCGGTTGGATCCAGCTCAGAAACTCCACCCTGGCTGGAAAGAGAAGATGGGGTTGACTGAAAGCACTGCAGTCATTCTCTTGGGGGGTTCAACGGAAAATAATACCTTCTGTTGCACCTCTGCAACTTTTCTCTTTCCCACCTCACTTCTACTTTGCTCATCTCCGTCACGTTACTTGTTAGCACATCAGGGATGGCCAGCTCACTGCTGTTCTCTGCTGCCAGACAGTGTTGTGGGCTGGAGAAATAGAACGTGGGTGAAGGTGCTTGCCTTGCACACATGGCTGGCCTGGTTTGATCATCGGCACCCCATTTGATCCCTTGAGCACTGCCAGGAGTGATCCCTGAGTACAGAGCCAGGACGACAGGTGTGACACTCCCCCGCCTCCAAACAACAGCAGCATCAACAACAAAAAGAAATCTGCCCAGAAATTCTAGGAGATAGACCGTATTTTCCCATCTACATTCTATAGAATAGGAGACTGAGGCCCAGAGGGGCAAACATGCCTAATCTTTAGGTGGTAAGCTGAGATTTAAGCCTCATAGTGTCTTGAGTCGAAAGTCTTGGAGTCACTTGTGGCCTGGGAGATGGCTCAAAGGGCTAGAGTACATGCAGAGCGTGCTAGAGCCCCGGGTTCAAACCCCAGCACCACATGATCAGTCAAGCACTTCTGGAAGTAATCTCCCAGCACCCTTCAGGAGTAATGCCTGAGCACTGCTTCAGTTCTATGTCTAGTCTACCCTCAGTGTCTATTACCTCCACTGCAAAACACCTAGAATCAGACCCTTTCTCACTTCATCCTGGTCTTAGCTCTCCTGGTTGACTTTTTTTTGGGGTCACACCCGGTGATGCACAGGGGTTACTCCTGGCTCTGCACTCAGGAATCACTCCAGGCAGTGCTCAGGGGACCATATGGGATGCTGGGATTCAAACCCAGATTGGCTGCGTGCAAGGCAAATGCCCTACTCACTATGCAATCGATCCAGCCCCCTCCTGGTTGACTTTTTAAAACACTGCCTTAACCTACTTTGTT
Organism: Sorex araneus; assembly: GCF_027595985.1. Taxonomy (NCBI): domain Eukaryota; kingdom Metazoa; phylum Chordata; class Mammalia; order Eulipotyphla; family Soricidae; genus Sorex; species Sorex araneus. Next base: position 37,852,719 of record NC_073311.1, on the reverse strand, counting down.
TCCCTCCTTGCTTCCCTGCCATCTCATTTTACAGAAAGGTTGGAGTAAGCCTTTTAGAGTAAGTCATTTCATGTCACTTTTCATCACCAAAGCCCTCAGTGGCTCCTATATGACTCCAAAGGAAAATCAAAACATGTAATATTGGCATAGGTATTCTACCTATGTATTCTAGCTCATATCCCTCTCCATCTCATCTTTTATTGCTCTCTTTTCAATCACCCTAATTCAGCTGACCGGCCACTAGCCATGTCCATCAATTTCTTATTTATCAGGGCAATCATTTTGCCTACTAAATTGGCAGAAGAGGTCAAATAATAAACCCATTGTTATTGACAGAACAAAGAAATTGATATTTTCAAATGGACTGCCAGCCTCTTTGGTTCATTTCAACCACTATATATTCACAAGAGGGTTCAAAGTCAAGCCAAACTAGATGATGAACTAATCATGGAATCCTAGTTGTTTATCTAAGACATATTCGCTTCTTGCCCATTCAACATGCTTATCTCAGATTGGTGGAGAAGAAGGGTTCATGTGTGACACTATCTTACATCTCATTGGCCACAATAGTTTGCCTGGCTCGGGAAAGCAAGCTCCCTGTATGCCCCAAACCCTCCTCCTTTGATTGCTGACAAGACTCTTTTCAATGGCAAACAGAAGTCAAGTTTTTGGCATGCTCAGATTGAGTGGAGAGAGATATTGGTAAATATTAATAATGTCTAACACAATCTTTTGTGTTCAGAAATCTTAACACCTTACTAGAATTATCTAAGTACATTAAAACTAAATTAAGCATAATGTTATGCTTCAAAAATAATATTTAAAGGGCTGGAGCAATAGCACAGCCGGTAGGGCGTTTGCCTTGCACGTGGCCGACCTGGGTTCGATTCCCAGCATCCTATATGGTCCCCAGAGCACTGCCAGGAGTAATTCCTGAGCCAGGAGTAACCTCTGTACATCACTGAGTGTGACCCAAAAAGCAAAAAAAAAAAAAATTAATGAACTATATATATCATATATGTAAGTAATTATAAAACAGTCTATAAGTGAATATTAGTGATTCTAGAACAATAAGAAAGAATCAGGAATTATAAATAATACAACATAAATACATACTTAGTAAATATTCTAAAAACATTTAAATGTAATGAGTTAACAAATATTCAATCAAATGTCTCCTAGGTGGCAAGATCTTTCAAATTAAGAGATAAAACACACAGTATTTGACCTGGAGTACTGCATGCTTCTAAGAGAATACGGTCTTCAGGAAACCTCGTCTCAGAGCAACTGTTCTGATAATGTTATGGTTTCACATAAAGTTCAGCTCACATTCTGCTTTTACAGGCTCACCCAGATTCAAGGCGGGACATCATCATTGACTCAGTTGATAGCTGCTGAGCTGTAAGAATGGGTGCCAGTGATGATTGAGGTGCTGGACCACATTCTGCCCTCAGGACTCATTGTCCCGCTAGATTCCTACACATCACAACTTGGTCCTTGGTGACTCTGCCTCTGTCCTGATGAACTCCTTCCTCTAAACTCCAAATTAGTCCTACTAAAGTTCCTGCCACTTAAAATCGTATTTAACATCAAGCCGATGTTTACCCCTAACCTTTTACCCCTAACCTACTCTACTCAGAGGCTTCCGATTTCAGCTGACAGCATCTGTGCCCTTGACTGGTCGTGTCCAAAATGTGTGGTCACTCTAGATTCCTCTCTTTCTCACACACTCCAGGGATGACAATCTGTTGTAAAATCCTCTTGGTTACACTTTCAACATACAGTACTGAATCTGGCTGTGCCCCCTTTCTTCCACTGCTACCATCCCCATCCTTGTCTCACCACCTTTTCCTCTGCCTTGTGTGGAGATCTGAAGCTCCGCAGCAGATGCAGAAACTGAAACATCCCAAATGCAGAAGTTGAAATCCAGAAGTGAAACGGTGTTCAGGGGTGGGCCCTTCGTGTGTGCATTTGGCCATGAGAATGGATCCCTCAGGAGTAGGATTTGTGCTCTTAGGAAAGAGGCCCCAGAGAGCATCCTAGTCCCTTCCACCCTGCTAGGGTTCATGTGCTATGAGAAAGCGGTCTAGGTCTTCCCAAGAAAATGAGCCAGCACCATGATTTTGGACTTACTTGCTTCCAGAAATATAAGAAATCATTACCTTATATTTTTAAGCTTCACCGAAGCAAACAAACAAATAAAAAACCCGAAACTGGTGTTACTGTTGCAGCAGCTCATACTAAGACCTAAGAGTAATTTCCTAGCTGGTCTTCTGGGATATCCTCTGGCCTGCCTGCATAGTCTATTATCTACAAAGCATCCAATACAAGTTGCCTCAGGCCTAAATCTCATCTTAGTCCTCTGTCCAGTTGCTTGTACCTTGCAGAGGTGCAACCAGGTCCACAGGCCTTACATCTGGATGGGTTTTCTTCACAAGCTGTCAACCCAGTTAGACTCGAAACTTCCACAGAGTGATAAATCCACAGAGTGATAAATCCCATCCTAGTAGTGAAGAAGTGGAGCTTACAAGTGACAAAATCTACTTCCATGCACAATTAAAAAATGAATCATAACATATCCTATCTAAAGCACATAGCTATGAAAAAAGAAATCTATTCATAATAAAATATGTATTCCAGTGTAGAAACATCCAGACACAATAATATTAGAAAACACAAACATTTCCCTGAGTTTCAGCAGCACTGACTGGCAGACATGCTGCCCACTGAAGGCCTTTGTCAGTTCCCTTCCTGCTCTGACCTCAGCATCGCCTCATGCACCCCACTCCCACATGCCGGCCACCCTCCTGTCACACCAGGCATGACCCATTGTTGCCAGTGATCTTTGCAATTTCCTCATTCCTCAGGGAGCCATAGATCCACCTTCTACTCCTACAGCTATTTCACTCAGTTGTCCTTTCCTTAGTGAGGCATCTCTGACAGTACAGAGGTGAAGGGGTATGTCTTGCAGTGACTGGTCTGTTCAATCGCCAGTATAGTCCCTGAACACCACTGGGAGTGGCCCCTGAGGAGGGAGCCAGGAGTAAGGCCTGAGCACTGCTGGGTAAGGCCAACAGAAACTCCCCAAAATAAGTAAAATTAAAAGAGCATAACAAGCAACAGTTTCTCTGGGTAATATTCTGCTTGATTTTCTCCACATCACTCATCAACCTGCATATTAGATATCTTATTATAAGATTCTGTCTGGGTCTGCTTCATGAGGCCACAGATCTCTGCTCTACAATATCCTCGTCATATAAATGGTGCTATGGACAGAGACGTCTTCCATAATATTTTTTGAATGCATGAAAATAATGAACAAGGGGTATGTGTTGAATGAATAAATGGATAGATTGCTGCACATACCAAATAATCAAGACATTCTCTGGGAATCACATGTCCCCACTCCTTGGGCTTCTCTTGTGGGTGTCCACCCCACACTTCTCTCCCATATGCCTGGTGCTTTCCACTCCAATTTTCTCCAAAACCTAGTTTCATGCTGTAGCTTTCTCCAACGTCGGTGTCACACTTGGATTATGAATTTGACTCTCCAGGAAATGATCTCTTTGAGATAACTTCCTGGCAATCCTCTTCTTGTCTTCCTCTTTGCTCACCTTATTCTCCTTCTCTTCCATTCCCAAACATTCCATAGCTTTGTCCAGGAACACACTTCTCTAATATATTCATCAAGTGCCACCATCTTTCAAGGGTAAGTTCAGATGCTCCATCCTTCCTCAATGATGCCAAATCCCATATCTGGAGGTAATTTTTACCCCTTAAACTCTCAATGCCTTGTACCGCTTCCGCCCCCATCATAGCTGCTGTTGCTGTGCAGAAATCCTTGGGTCTACCTTATCCTCTATGCCAGAACTAAGGTGTTTAAGGGCAGGGAGTAAGTCTATCTTGGCTCTTACTCTTCCATGGTACATGGTAGATGGTTGATAAATATTAAATGAGATCCATTTATGTCAAGTTTCTGGCCTAGAGTGAATATTCAGTTGGTGTTGGCTGCTAAAACTTGCTCAATGTTTCTCAATCCTTTTACCACTGTGGCCCCCTTCTGACCTTGCTCCCTTCCTTAGACACTCCTGTCCTACTGGTTGATCCCCTAGAACCCCCCCACCCCCCACTTGAAATCTCCTGGGAGGTACACAGGGAACCAGAGGGACTCGGGTTGAGAAATGCTTCACTAGTTCATAGGCAAGGAAGCTAGCATCTATTTCCACCTAGGGCAGAAAGCCTTATAGGCTTTTTTCTGGCCATACCGTGTCAGATATTACATGGCACCTCTCAGTCTTAGGGTGCCCCTTCTTGAACTCTTAGAGCTGTTTCCTGGCTCACTTGGTTTCCTGGGGCTCTCTCACAGGCTCCTCAGCAGCAGATTCCCTCATGCTCCCTCTCTGGGCTCAAGGACCCCCAGGGTCTCGGTGCTCTGGGTGAGCAGGCCGCTGGCAGCCCACAGTCTTAGGGAGCTCTCGCTTATTAGGAGGGGAATATCCCTATGGACCCACAAATGTGAAGGCCATCATCTATACAGACACCAAGGACTCCGCAGGTCAAAGGCCAATTCTACATACATCCTCATTTCCCTAGACCCCCTATATACAAGTTGAAGTCCTTCCTCCCTCAATATTTCTGAAAAAACCTTGAATATTCCCCATCCAGTCACCAGAGACAACACTGATGACAGAAGCAACCTGTTAGGTTTCTCCTAGGTTGGCCTCTCTCTTTCTAGGAATTGCCCCCACCCACATGCTGCAGTCAGACTTCCTTTAGAAGCGAAAGCCTGACTCTTACTCTTCTTTCGAAGGCTCCACTGCCTGGAAGGCTCTGGGGCAACCTCTCTACCTGACAGAGACCTCAAGGCTATCAACACAGTAAGGACTCACCGGTGGCTGACACGGTTTTCATTGGTGATGTGTTCACTGTCACTGTCACTGTCATCCCGTTGCTCATTGATTTGCTCAAGTGGGCACCAGTAACATCTGCATTGTGAGACTTATTATTACTGCTTTTGGCATATCAAATATGTAACCAGTAACTTGGCAGGCTGTGCTGTGCAGGCGAGATACTCTCGGTAGCTTGCCGGGCTCTCCAAGAGGGGTGGAGAAATCAAACCCCGGCCGGCTGTGTACAAAGCAAACACCCTACCCGCTGTGCTACCGCTCCAGCCTGGGGATGTGTTCACCATAGTCTAATCTCTATTCGCCAAGCACATGGCTCAGTGTCACCTGTCATCTTCCTGTGCCTTAGGCAGGGCCGGGCTTGAGTTCTGGCTGGTGCAGTGTCAGGAGAATGGGCTCCACCTGCAGAGGGAGACATTAAAATCATCCCAGCAATGACTCTGTGTCTTTACCCATTTCCCCTCTAGTAGCCAATGACTCAGTGGCTCTGGGATGTGGTGTGGCTGTGACCTGAGACCCTGGATCACTGTGGGCCTACATTGCCTGACAGTGAAATCACTTCTGTCGACTGAAGTGGCTGAAATTCCAGGACTTGTGACATAAACTAGTCTTAGGCCACTCATCTATGAAAATGAATGTGTAGGTATAAAGTGCTGACTTAGCAAAAACAAATACTCTGGCATTGCCTTAGCCATTGAGAGGCAATTGGCGAAAAAAGTGACATAAGACACTGGAAAGAGGCAGGGAAAATGGTTTCATGGACTGGAGGACATGCCTTGCAGGCAAAGGTGCAGACACAATCCCTGGCACCATGTGGTCCCTTGAGGACCTCCCAATGTGGACTCTGAGCACTGAACTGGGAGTAACCTTTAAGCATGTTGGGTATGACCCCACAATAAAACAAAACCAAAAACTATAAAGGAAACCTGTTTTATAAAATGCGAAATGTACCAGAATCCATAAGTTACATTGAAGAGCAGGTCAGCAAAACCCTCTGTGACATTGACACTAAAGCTATCCTCAAAGATGAAACGCCACTGATCAAGCAAGTGGAAACAGATAAACAAATGGGACAATCTTAAATTAAGAAACTTCTGTACCTCTAAAGAAACAGTGACCAGAATACAAAGACAGTCTACAGAATGGGAAAGGATATTCACCCAATACCCATCTGATAAGGAGTACTATCAAGAATATATAAGGCCCTGGTTGAACTCTATAAGAAGAAAACATCCAATCCCATCAGAAAATGGGACAATGAAATGAACAGAAACTTTCTCAAAAAAGAAATCCGAATGGCCAAAAGGCACATGAGAAAATGCTCTTCAAAACTAATTACCAGGGAAATGCAGATCAAAACAACAATGAGATATCACCTCATACCACAGAGACTGGCCCACATCCAAAAAAACAAATGCAACCAGTGTTGGCGTGGATGTGGAGAAAAGGGGACTCTCCTTCACTGCTGGTGGGAATTCCGACTAGTTCAGCCCTTTTGGAAAACAATATGGACAGTTCTCAAAAAATCGGAAATTGAGCTCCCATTTGACCCAGTAATATCACTTCTGGGAATATATCCCAAAGATGCAAGGAAATACAGTAGAAATGACATCTGCACTTATATATTTATAGCAGCACTATTTACAATAGCCAGAATATGGAAAAAACTTGAGTGCCCCAGAACAGATGACTGGTTAAAGAAACTCTAGTACATCTACACAATGGAATACTCTGCAGCTGCTAGAAAAGATGAATGGATCAAAATGGAGAGTATCATGTTGAGTGAAATGAGTCAGAAAGAGAGGGACAGACATAGAAAAACTGCACTCATTTATGGAATATAAAATAGCATAATGGGAGACTAACACCCAAGGACAGTAGGGTTAAGGACCAGGAGGACTCCTCCACGACCTGGAAGCCAGCCTCACATGCTAGGGGGAAAGGCAGTTGAGATAGAGAAGGGACCACCAAGCAAAGGATGCTTGGAGGCCTCGCTTGGGATTGGAGATGTGTGCTGAGAGTAGACTATAGACTGAACATGATGCCCACATATTACCTGAATTGCAAACCATGACACGAGAAAGAGAGGGAGAGAGAGGGAGAGGGAGGGAGGGAGAGAGAGAGAGAGAGAGAGAGAGAGAGAGAGAGAGAGAGAGAGAGAGAGAGAGAGAGAGAGAGAGAGAGAGAGAGAGCAAAAGGGAATGTTCCTGTCACAGAGGCTGGTGTGTGTGGGGGAGGGGGACAGGGGGGGTTGGCGGGAGGGATACTGGGAACATTGGTGATGGAGAATGGGCACTGGTGGAGGGATGGGTATTTGATGAGTGCAGAGACCATGGACTGGAAGGAGTCTGGAAGCACAGTCTCAGGGATCATAAAAGCCCTCAGCTTCTAACCCCACAGAGTGCAATAGTTTGGCATGACAAAGGAACTTCTAAGTCAGATCCACAAACAGTGATCTGAGAATGTATGTGACTACACATCTGTGTCTATTCAGGTAGTTGCATGATGACTACTATTACTTCAGGAAACATCAGCATGAAAGCAAACTTTTGAAAAAAGTTTGAAAATGATATATAGAGATTTTTTAAAATATATATGTTTGGGTATAAATTTTTGTTCATGGAATTGTTGAGAAGCAGATTGGAGGCTCTCACGTTGTAAGGAATATACACTGTCAGAGGAAAATTCAGCCTAGGCTTTTAAAGGCCTCTGATAAGACCTTGAACTAAGCTTTGAGTTTTCGAACTTGCACAGGTGTCAAGAGCTGTGTGGCCCTCAAAGAGGACAGACTTCCCAATATCTACCACGTGGGCTCATAGGAGATCATCAAAGTTAAAGGCCAAGGAAGAAACTTTCATAGAACAAAGAGGAGACCCAAGAGATCAAAGCATTACTGTGGCTACTTAGCACAATCAAGACAATGAGATTTCCATCTCCTTCCATCTCCTCCATGGACAGTCACAATGAATGAAACAGACAAGACAGAGACTGTAGCATGTCCAGGATGCAAGCTAATCCAACAGCCCTGAACAAGAGGATGAGTTGGCCATTCATTGAATGGTCACAATTTCTGCTCCCCCACTCAGGTTCCCTGGTTCCAGACAGGTGAGCCACTGTTTACAGGTACTTTAAGGACAGTTAGCAGATATATCAGGAATTAACAGGTGCATTTAGAGCAAAAGCTGAGATAGTTGCATAGCCAATCAGCAGGCACCTTTAAAGGCACAGTAATTTTCTATTCTATCCTTTCTTGCTTGCTTTTTGGGTCACACCTGGTGATGCACAGGGGGGCTTTGCACTCAGAAATTACTCCTGACGGTGCTCAGGGGACCATATGGGATGCTGGGAATTGAACCCGGGTTGGCTGCGTGCAAGGCAAACGCCCTACCCACTGTGCTATCACTCTGGCCCCTCCTATTCTATCCTTGACTGGAGCGATAGCACAGCAGGTAGGGCATTCGCTTTGTACGGGGCCAATCGGAGTTCAATTCCCCCGCCCCTCTCGAAGAGCCCAGCAATCTTCCGAGAGTATTCCACCTGGCAAGCTACCTGTGGCGGATTTGATATGCAAAAACCAGTAACTACAAGTCTCACACTGGAGACATTACTGGTGCCTTCTCAAGCAAATCGATGAGCAATGGGATGACAGTGATACAGTGATACAGTGATCCTTGCCTGGATGCATGTTTGCTACCCTCATGTTTAAACTAGCTAGACTTATTTTACCCAGGGGACTGTCCCAACCTCGAGAGTCTTGTTAGGGGGACAATTTCCCACAGGCTATACAACTCCTCTCAGAGAGAAAAATCAGGGACCAGTAAGAAGTGTCCAGCCAAAGAAGTTGTTCCCTGGATGGGGTACACCAAAGCCTTCCCTTTGGGGCTTCCCCATTGCCAGGCTTGCTCCTCCCATTCTTCCTTTTCCACGGGCATGCTCAGCACTTCATTCCATCCTTGCCCGCCTTTTAGGCCGGTTATGAATGGGAGGAAGGCGGCTGTTCTTTCAGCTCAGATGTTATTCTGATGTAAAGGGATACATATCACCCAGAAATTCTGGTCTTTGTATAAGGGGTGTTAGTTTGTCTCCTTTGGGGAGGGAACAGGTGTGTTGTATGTGGGTTAGGAGTAGAGATTCTTTGATGACCAAAGGGAAGACTGTGGCTGAATCTGCTATGTGTTCAGCAAAACCATTTCCTTCTTTACCTGGAAACAAACTAGCATTTATTTCTTAACAACATTTAACTGTTCAGTGGCCATGGATCTGAGTTCCGGCATGTGGTTTAAGTGGAAGGTATGCACTGCTTCCAAATCCTACCTTAAAAACCTGACAGCTAATCCTCTTTTCACTTCCATACACCAGGCTAAAAGTATGAGTTTGGGGCTCCAGAAGATATGAAAGTTTCAAGATGAAAGAAGTTCGGGTCCCGAAATCTCCCAGCAAACACCTACAGCTGAGTTACAACTCAGGAGAAATAGTGGCCTGCTGGATTGAAATTGCAGGGTTTCCACTTAAAACATTAAAGATAGTTCAACGGGCTGGAAAAACACAGGCAGGAACCCCTATGCAATCTCTGATACTATGAGGTCCCCCAAGCATGTCTGGAAGCAATTCCCAGCATCAGGCCAACTGTGTTCCTTCCCACAACATTTAAGGTTTCTTTCTCTCGAAAAAGTTAGAGTTTTATCCTCATCCAACCTGCCTGCTAGATTTGTTTTCAGGCCTGAATGAGTTAATAGGAAAAATGCTGCCTGCTGTGTATTTTAATGGCAATGCTATCAATCATGGGCTGCTACTAATTGCTTGAGAACAGGTAGGAAGATGGCATGAATTCCGGCTTGGCCAAAAAGCAGCAGCAGTAGCAACAGAAGGGAGCACAAAGGAAGGATAGTATTCCTAGCTTTCATTTCAATGTTTCTGAGTCTTTCAGAGTCAGACCCTAATCCTGGGGCACACTCAAGTATTTACAATACCTTGTCTAATCCATTGCCCGAGACAGCCCTGAATTAATCCCTTTAGTACCGTGTAAGTTTGAAAGCCAAAAGACTGTTTGTTTTAGAATTCCTTAAACAAACCCAGAACAATCAGTGTTATGCAAATATCCAGGTAACCTTAAGACTTTGGCTACATGAACTCAAAGAAAGGTGGAGATTTTCAATACAATAGTCTGCCACTGAAGCAGAAAATGGAAATCCATTTCTGCCCCGGCCAAGGGCAGGGTTGAGGAACAGCTGGGCCTGACTCCTCCCCATTCTAGATTAAGCAGGAAAGAAGGAGGAAAAAGTGATGAAGCATGCCACACATTCTTTGATCACATTCTACAAGGAAACTCAACTATTGATACATTTTAACTTCTTTTCTGATACAATTTTTTTTTCAGGTAAAAACTTGTTATTTTATACCCGAATTTGTAGCTTTGTGAGATAGACAAATATTTCATTTCATACAGATTGACAAGTATCTAATAAGGGCTACTGAATCTTGGCTATTTTTTTTTTTAGTTTATTTGGTTCTGCAACATAGGATAATCATAGAGTATTAATTTGTAATATGTGATATGCTTACTAGTATTACCAGTGAGTAGGTAGTCTGGTGTTGGGGGGGCGTGGTTCCCTTGGCAATAAATTTGAGGAAGTAATAAAACCAAGATAGGATCTAAAAAGTAGTTACTCTGCAGATAGCCTATTGGCCAGCCCAAAGCTCAAGTTAGGCCCCCTGAGGAGAGAATAAAAATGTCCCTTGTAAGAATATGAAAGAAAACTAGATAAAGTTTAAAGTCTTTCCCTTTTGATTACTATCTATCTGATCAGAGAATTGCAGGCAATTTGGAGAAAAAACATATATAACCCCTTCCCAAAAGCCAAGAGGTGCCCTTTCTTCTCTGGCAAAGCTCACATTCTCTCTTGAATACATTTCACATTTAGTACTCTCTCTCTCTCTCTCTCTCTCTCTCTCTCTCTCTCTCCCCTTCCTTCCTTCCTTCCTTCCTTCCTTCCTTCCTTCCTTCCTTCCTTCCTTCCTTCCTTCCTTCCTTCCTTCCTTCCTTCCTTCCTTCCTTCCTTCTCTTCCTTCCCTTCCTTCTTTGTTTTCTTCTCTTCCTTTTTCTGGGGTGCTCTGCACTGAGAGGTCACTCCTTGAGGTGTTCAGGGGACTGCATGGGGTGCCAGGGTCAAGTGCGTGCAAGTTAAGTGCTCCACTCACTGTAAGATCTCTCCAGCTTCTTAGCAAAATTTCTTTACTATCTCCTCAAATGCTTTTCTGCTAGAAAAGGGAGTGGACGGATTTAACGTGGACTGACTTTCCTTTCCAGTCAAGAGCAGAACTGCTCCAGTCTGAAAGCCTATGGCTCCTGGAAGGCCTCTTGGTAGGGATCAGTTCCCCAGATGTACAGAACTGTGGGTCCCAGGTGCAGCTTGATGGCTTCCTTGTAGACCTGATGGGAGCTTATTGTCTACTACTGAACTGAGAAACAAGAACAGTAGTAAACTACCATGCTCTTACCAAAGACAGAGGATGAGGTGGAAAGAGACAGATTAGGAAAGGGGAGCGCTGAGAGAAAAGATCTGGATTAAATTCTACAGGTGATCTAAAATTATTTAAACAAACGAAGGTCAAGATGGTAGATTAAATGAGACTGGAGTGATAGTACAGTGGGTAGGGCGTTTGCCTTGCACGCCGCTAACCAGGGTTTGGTTCCCAGCTTCCCACATGGTCCCCTGAGCACCCCCAGGGGTAATTCCTGAGTGTAGATCCAGGAGTAACCCCTGTGCATCACCGGGGGTGACCCCCGCCTCCCAAAAAAGATGGTAGATTAAAACGTCAAACCCCAGGAAAGCGCAAGATGCTTGAAGTGTGCAAGGGCTTTTATGGGCCTCTGGGGACCTCTCCCAATCCACTCACTGTCAGCTCCCATTTCATTTACTTCTTATTCTCTCTCCAGCTAGGTAATGACCCATACTTTTTTTTTTTTTTTTTTTTTTTTTTTTTTTTTTGCTTTTTGGGTCACACCTGGCGATGCACAGGGGTTACTCCTGGCTCTGCACTCAGGAATTACCCCTGGCTGTGCTCAGGGGACCATATGGGATGCTGGGATTTGAACCCGGGTCGGCCGCGTGCAAGGCAAACGCCCTACCCGCTGTGCTATCTCTCCAGCCCCGTAATGACCCATACTTTAGATCACCAATTCTCTACCAGACTTCCCATTCCAATTCAATGATAAAAGTCACTCACTAGGCCTGCCGCCGAGATGTGATCCCGGGGGCCGCACGCATGCAGTCCCTCCAAAGCTGCATGACTCCAGAGGCCAGCTAAACTACTTTTGGTATGGGCAGCTTCTTGCAGAGTGTCTCCAGACTGAGAACTAAGCCGCGGCCCCATGCCTGCCCAGGAGGGGAAAGGTACTTCTCTCTCTTGCCTCTTCCTTGCTGGGGATGAAGGGTGTAGTGACTGCCATATTATGACGACCACAGATGGGAGTTACAAGCTTGCAATGATCCAATATCTAGAAGAAATCTCCCTGGATTTAGTTGCTAAAGTACAGAAATCAAAAACCGTAAGGCGCGACCTCTTATCTCTTCACAACAGGTCTGACTCTAGTGGGGTACTCCTAACAATAATAGTGAGGTTTTTTTTAAATATTGAATGTAACCAATGTAAAGAAAAAGTAAAGTGAAATTTATCAGTTACGGGGGTGGGGTGGGGGGGAAGGTGGGAGGCGGGATGGGAGATGTACTGGGTTTTTTTTTTTTTGGTGGTGTAATATGGGCACTGGTGAAGGGATGGTTGTTTCAGCATTGTATAACTGAGACTTAAACCTGAAAGCATTGTAATTCTCCACATGGTGATTCAATAAAATGAAATTTTTATTAAAAAGTCACTCACTAGTTGTATATTGTCTCTACTCTACTTAAAAAATTATTCAACTCTTTGCAACATTACTGAATGACAAAAGATTCAGATGTCAAGAACCCACTCCGACTAACCATTAAAAAAAATCCCAATACTGGGGGGTCAATGAGATACTTAAGTGTGTAGGGTGTTTGCCTTGCACACAGCCAACCCAGGTTTGATCCCTTGCACACCACATGATTCCCTTAGCCCATCAGGATCCCTGAATACAGAGCAGGAGTAAGCCTGAGCACCACTGAGTGTGCTCCCTCAACTATACATATATACATATATATATATATACACATATATACATGTTTTAAATAAAATAAGAAAATACCAATATTATAAAAATAGATGTTATACAAGTGTTAAACTCACATAGTCCAAACACCCCATAAATATTGAAAAACTTGACTTTTCTTATAGTCAGATAATGCAACATTAAAGTAACAAAGGAGGGCTGAAGTGAAAGTACAGTGGCTAGGGCACTTGTCTTGCAAGCAGCTGACCTGGATTTGATTTCTGGCATCCCATATAGTCCCCCAAGCCTATAGAGAGTGATCCCTGAGTGCAGAGCCAGTAGTAAGCCCCGGGTACCACTAGGTCGGCCCCCTAACAAAAACAAAAACTAAAAAGGAAACAGAAAAAGAGTATAGATGTTACCAGTACATTGAGAAGTTGGGGATATAGTGCCCAGAAACATCTGATATGTGTGTGATTGTGTTCATTTTCTAGCTTTATCTATGTATGTAATCATTTGTACATTCATATTCAGAAGGTTGGTTTCTCTAAAAGCGAACAGGTTTTCTCTGGGTTCTGTGACATTATTTCACTTGTTTGGAAACATTGTGAAATCACAAAACATGCAACCGGCAGAGCTGAGCTCAGTGACTTAATTCTAACCCTGTAGGACTAGGGAGTAAGCAAGCTGCGACATTTATCAAAAGTAGTGCTATATTTGAAAGGAGACCTTTCCCATTTTTTGAGACAAAAATAACCAATTCTTAGAAATTTTATTTATTTAGGTGGGTGTGGGGCTACTGCAGGCTGTGTGTTAGGAGGTTGCTTCTGATTCAGAGACCCTGCAATGCTGGGCATCCACCAGGCTGGCTGTACAGAAGGCAAGCTCTGGAACCCAGGGACCCCCCTCTCTCTGCCATCTTAATATAACCATTCATTAACAAAAATATGAGTGAAGTAAATGACAACTTCTCTCCCCTTTCCTTCCTTATTGTTGTGGCGGTATCCTGGGGTGGGATGGGGGCAAGGGTTGCCACGTGCAAGAATAGACAGACAGACACACACACGTTTTGGGGTGTCCCTGAGATCTCAAAAAAGCAGTGCCACGGGGGACCATATTTAGTTGTTGGGGGCAGGGACAGGAACTGCTTGCGGTAAATCAGCTTCTGTGCACTGTGTCATCTCTGCGAGACTCCCTCCCATCAACCCCCCTGCCCCCACCACCGCGGGGATCCGTGCGGACAGGCTTCCCTTTCCTCCGACCACTCCAACCAGAGCCATCACTGGGGTTCGTCCTCGGTTCTTCTGCGTAGGTGGCACAGGCCACACCACCCCCACCCCCCATCACCACACACCCACTTACTTACTCCTTGTGCAAACTGAACAAGAAAACCTGAACTAAGAGAAGAGCCAGGAACGCTTATAGAGTGTGTACGCATGCACTGTCTCGCACTGACATTTGCATGCAGCCTTCTTCACCCCTGGCCCTGACAGGAAGTGCAGTGAGTACCTTTGCACTCACGACAGGAAGTGACTTGCTTTATTGTTCCATGGCAGGCTTTACTCTGCCCAGCAACAGTGCCACCAATGAGAGGTCCCACCGCCCGCCAATGAGCCGCCGTCAACACCCTGAGACTTCTCCAAGGCACGTTCAGTACCTCCCCACCCCTCAACCCCGCCCCCACCCACCCCCCAGCTCTCTGCAGAACCTCCCTACGTTTGCCTTTCTAGAATGAACCCACCTTACTGGTAAAATAACTAGCTGTTTAGTTTTTAGATCAACATCGTGAAACCTAAGTTAAACACACAGTAACTTACATGTAAAGTTCTGTTTTAAGAAGGTAGCTAGCCAGGTTCTTTCCAGAACTTTGGTGCTCTTCCTTGTCAATAGCCGTCAGGGGCAGAACAGCAACCTAAGTCTTGTTGGTTATTTTGCTTGTTCTACTGCTGTTTTTAAAAAGACACAATCCCAACAGGATGCTTCCCTGCCGTGTTTTAGAACTACAAAATATTATGAACAATATTTTTGCATGAAATTTCAAAAATAGTCCCTTTCTCAATATATTCATGTTACATTTTGAACATTCTCCTTGTTGTCCTTAATGCTCTATATTTTAATCTCCTGGAATAAATTTGATATTCTAATGAATTATTGAATAAATGAATAAATAACATTACCCCCAAGATTAAAAAAAATCAAAAGATACTATCCCATATAGGAGTAAGCATTTGAGTTCAGACAAAGAGAAGGAAATCCTTTACTTTCTTTTTTAAATAGTGGACTCTCGAAACTGCTATCCATTTATTGATTCAAGAAGTATGTGTTGAGAATCTACTATGTTCCAGGCACAGCACTGGATGTAAAGCTACAACAGTGAACAAAACTGACACCACCCCTTGCTTGTCTTAATTTCCTAGGGCTCCCTTAGAAAAGTACCACAAACTGCAAGGCTTCTAACAACAGAAATGTATTATCTCACAATTCTGGAGACTGAGTCTTAAATCAAGGTGTCAGTAGGGTTCTCCCCTGCAATGTGGTTTGCCAGCAGCCTGGCTGTCTGTGGCTTGCAGCTGTGTTTCCTCCATCACTGCCTTAGTTGTTACACAGTGTTCTCCTCGTGTCTCTCTGAGACTCTTCTCTTCTTATAAAGACATCAATCTTATTGTATTAGGGACCCACCCTACTCCACTATGATCTCATCTTCACTAATTGTATTGGCAATGACCCTATTTCCAAATAAGTTCACATTCCCAGGTCCTGGGAAGTAGAAATTCAATATATTTCTTTTGAGGGCAGAGTGGAAGACAGTTTCACCCATTATATCGCCTTTCTTGAGCTTACAATTTAAGAATAAACCACATAAGATAGAAAGTATTTCCCCCGCATAAATGTTAAATATTAAATACGAAAACACTAAATAGGGAAACGAGTAGGGGCGACAGAAAGATGAAGATGTTAAAACAAGAGAAGTTTTGGTAGGGTTGAAGGGGGGATCATCAGTAAAGTTTCTCTAAGTGAAGGATATATAGAAGCTGAGGCACTCCTAGGCAGGGGCATTACATGGTGGGAGCCCTGACTGAGAAGAAATTTGGTAGGTCATATAGCGACCCTCCACCGCACCAGAAAAATGGAGCGCAGAGATAACTAAAAAGAGAGTCTTTCTTGTGTCTCTTCAGAATGATCCCAAAGAGTTGTGTGTGAGGGACAAGTTGAGTTTTTCCTGTTTCTAGAAAAGAATGAACGCCTTATAATCAGTTTCTCCTAACACTTGTGTGGTTGTTTTGTTAAGCCTTTTCGAAAACCATATTACACAAGCCATATTTCCTTTGCCATCTTCCCCCTTTGGGATCTAGCTGAAGCCACTGGGTGTTGTGTCTGACAAGGCGAGTGTTACAGAGTCACTTCCAGTCTGAAATGATTGAGGAAAACATGTCATATTCACAGGATTTCAGAAATCCGTTCAAGTATACAATTTCAGGCGGCTGCTGCTAGAAGCATTGTGAGTTTTCAACACAACACTGTTTAGTGAGAAAAACCCTGAAAGTATGCTTTGATACTTTCCACCCGCCCCCTAAGTCTCCAAGACCCAGCTTCTCCTAAGGGAGTTCGGACTTCCTGAAGCCTCAGACAAAGTGTGGAGTGTTCGCCCTTCAGCCGGATTCGGATTACCTCTGACAGCGAGTGGGTTACAGAACTGCATGGGGAGAAGGGGTGGGCCTGGTGCCCCTGAAAAGGCTGTGCTGTGACTGAGTATGGTGGGAAGTCACTCACCCTCTTTCAGGGATAAGATGTCCCATCCTTCACCAGATAGTGGCAGATCACATCTCAGCCCTCCAGTCTCACGCGCTGGCCTCCTTTTCCCTTACCATTCAAGGTCACCAGACCAACAGAGGTGACTCCACAGCCTCGCAGGAAGTTAACGCTGTGAGAATAAGGATGTGCCACCCTGTGCAGTCCCCAAGGGGCTGTCTTGTGTGGGGTCAGGGCTGCTTCCAGGTCAGCAACCAGGTCTGCCGCTGAGGGCCAGGTGGTGTTGGCCTTGGCCCTCGACCCCTCCTCCATCACATTTTCCAGGAAGGGGTGGGTAGGGACAGATATTTGTCAGCAATGAATGTGGATATTTTTGAGCCAGAGCCAAAGCATTGTGCATTTCGGGGTGGGGGGTGGGGGGGTCTGGCCAACTGCCGTCTCCAAGCAAGACAGGCACAACAAGGCTGCCAGCCCTGCCCAGGGCAGCTCTGTTTGAACTTTGCAGGGTAAGATGGGCAGGAACTGCCATGGGTGTGGGGAAGTGGGGGGAAAGCAAACCTTTATTGTTCCTTCCTTCAATTTTTAAGAAAATGAGGCCAAAGGCCCAAATGGTGGTGGGCTTGGTGAGGTGGAAGTGCTCTGTTTGTGATCAGTCTTGCCAGTCATTTCCAGTTACTGGAAATTCACAGAGTTCTTTCTGTTGTCCAGAACTTGAGTCTGGATCTTAGACGTGGCCTATGGGTATATCAGTAGTACTGGTGGTCCGGGGTGAAGGTACAGGGGTGAAGGTGACATGAGATCAACTCATCTTGAAAGCTGCCCCCACATAAGTTACTCTGTGCATGGCCAGGAGTGAGCCCTGAGCACAGAGTCAGGAGTAACCCCTGTGTAAGCAGGGTTGTCCCATCCCTCTGCCACCCACATAGCATCTAGCTTGCAACCAGGGGGCAGCCATCGGAGTTCCTAGTGATTGATAAAAATCCTTTCTGTGATGGTCATTTTGACTTCTTCCTCACTGAGACGTCACTGGTCTACAACTAAGCCAGGAGACAGAAGCAGGAAGAAGATGTCAGCACTCAAAACGGTGCTCTGGGAAGGGGCCCGCCAGCACAGAGCTCAGCTGTTGGAGCTGGGATCCTGTGAGCTCAGCCCCCTGCCCTGCTTGTGTCCATTTAGAAGTTCCAGTGCTGCGAACTGTTTCCCACCTGGTGTCAGTCGGGGGGAGGGGGGCGCGGCTGTCACCAGTAGGGCATCAGCCACATAACCAGCCATGCTTGGGGGACTAGAAACACTGCTGGTCACTGGGCCTGTGTGCCTGCCCGGAGAAGATGGATGGGGTGGAGTATGCCCCAAAGCAGATGCTCTGTCTCTGTACCACCAGGGCAAAGTCTGCAACGCCATCCTCGGAGTTCTCAGAAATGTCACCTCTGTTGGGTTTTCGGTAGAGCAAAGAAAATCCAGGAAGTTTCATTAAATTAAATTTTATATCAACAATGAGCACCTTGTCAGGGTGAACGGAGATGGCACACCCGCAGGGCTCAGGGCTCAGCCTGGCTCTGAACTCGAGTTATTCCTGCCAGTGATTGGTGGACCATGAGTGTTGTGCCAGGGGCATAACTGGGGTTGGCAGCATTCAAGGCAAGGCGTTACCTTTGTTCTTTCTCTGCATTTTGAGATGTACATGTCTTCTTTTTTGTTTGTTTTGAGCCACACCTGGCAATGCTCAGGGGTTACTCCTGCCTCTGCACCCAGGAATCACTCCTGGTGATGTGATGTTCAGGGAATCAGTTGGGATGCCAGAGATTGAACCCGGGTAGACCATCTACAAGGCAAGAGCTCTACTTGCTATATTATCTCTCCAACTCAGACAACGAACACACCCTAAGGTATCATTATAAGCCCCCAATTGCATGGAATACGCCTACCCTAGAAACTTATGTGTTTATCAGCTAAGATGAAGTTCAATATGTTCTCAGACCACTCTAACCCAGGACCAACATGCCTCCAGAAACTTCTGGTGCGGGGAAGTGAAAGGAAACCCTTTCTGTGAATGCTGACTTCTTTTTTTGTTTGTTTTTGGTGTGGTTTTGGTTTTTGAACCAGACCAGGTGGTCAGGGGTTACTCCGGCTGTGCACACTGTGCACTCAGGAATCACTCCTGGAAAATTTGGGGGAGCATATGGGATGCTGGGTTGGCTGTACTATTGCTCTGGCCTCAAAGGCTGCCGTCTTTATTTGAGAAGAAGCCCTGAAGCTTTTCTGGAGGCTGACGATCAGACTCCAGTCATGTTTGCTTAGGGGATAAACGGTAGGGAACCTGAATGGCCAGTTCTCACCAACCCCTTCACCTTCTTTACTAAGGTGGCAAGCTGATGCCCGGGAACAAAACACGAGCCCCCACCTTCCCACCCCAACAGAAGACCTGGGGAATAGCTATGCCCAGTGTTGACAGAAAGGGGTGCAGGCTAGCACAGGGCTTAGCTGGGTGAAACTGCAGGTACATCCAGGTCGTGAAACACTGGGGAAGGGATTCCCAGGGCGTGCCCAGTGTAAGCTTGTGCACAGATCATGTTCTCGGGGAGGCGGGTGAGAGAAGGGAGACCCAACGTTGCCCTTCCGGGTTCAGGGGGAGCTTAAACTTCTGGGCTCAGGAGGAGCAAGTTTGGGGGAGCTGGACTTCCCAGGGCCCGATAAGTGCTGTGGGGGGTTCCTGAGTTTGTTCCCTCTTAAGAGAAATTTTGCCTCTCCCCTCTGGAGGGTTGACCCTCCTTATTCTATATGAGATCTGGTGGAACTACATTTTTGGTGACAACTGCTCCTTCCTGCAGCGACTTGCTGATGGCAGTTTTACTATCCGACTGGTTCCAGCTTCCTTGAATCCAGGCTGCCAGCCTGGGTCCCCTGCCGAGGTCCCCAGATCTTCAAAAACCCAAGAGTTTCCGTGATTTGAACAAAATTGCAAAGACTGCCCCCTCGATGCTAGATTTGAGGATCAGGTGTTGCGTTCACATGTCCCTCCCCACCCTCTACCCCGTTTGTAGAGGTAGAGTGAACCCACAGGAGTCGCTCCCTGAGCCAGTTTGAGCTGTCGGGGTGACAGGGAGTTGGACTGTCATGAGGCTTACCAAGCCTGTACGCAGCGCATGTCTGGACAAGCCACAGCCCGAAGAAAGTGAGTGGTAAGAGCTGCCCCTGAGCGGTTGTGTTCTATGAACCACGTACCCTGTAAAGCATCATCCTTCAATGGGTTCATTGAATGCTGAGTCCTGGGCCTGTGCAAGTGAAAATGAGTTTGCCCCACACAGGGTGGAGGGGGAGGGTTGCTTACAGAGTGCTGAGTCCGGCAACCAGGCTTTATCCACCACCTCAAGGATGAAAGGATTCCCACTCCCCATCAGCAGGAATCCCAGGGACCGGAGAAGTGACAGTTACAATAGCAGAGACACAGGGAAGAGCATAAAAATCTGTACCCCTTTGTGAACAGTGTCACTGTCACTGTCATCCCGTTGCTCATTGATTTATTCGAGCGGGCACCAGTAACGTCTCTCATTGAGAGACTTATTGTTACTGTTTTTGGCATATCCAGTATGCACGGGTAGCTTGCCAGGCTCTGCCCTGTGGGCTCCATACTCTCGGTAGCTTGCCGGGCTCTCCGAGAGGGGCGGAGTAATCGAACACGGGTTGACCACGTGAAAGGTGAATGCCCAACCGCTGTGCTATAGCTCCAGCCCATGAACAGTGTCACCCTAGGAATATTCTTACCCTCTGTGCACCATCCCCCCTCACTCCTGTGGTTCATGACATTGGGGCGGTTGTCTGCTCTGTCAGTGTGGGCACCTTGCTCACGTATTAAGTGGACACAGGATTCTGGTGATGTCCCAAACCAGCACGTTTGCTTTGGGCATCAGGCAGAAATGTTCACAGGTGAAAAACCCCAAGTCCGAGTTATACGATGGATGTTTCCAGAGATGGACTCGAGAGAATCTCCCTGGCCCCGTCTGGAAAACATTCTGGTTTTCAGGGACACAGTAAAGACTTATCCCTGGTTTAAAGATCTGTTGGAAAAGTTGATAAAGGAATACAGTTAAATCACAGTAAGAGACATTTAGCAAAGTGTCTTTATTAGAAAAGAGATGAATCCCTCTGGGAGGATCTTTCAGCCCTTAAAACCAGGGTGGTTTCTAGACTGGGCCGGGGAGATTCTCTCAAGTCCATCTCTGGAAACATCAACCCTGGCAGTGCTTGAGGGACAAGATGAGGTGCTGGGGATTGAATCTGAGTCAGCCACGTGCAAGGCAAACTCCTTACCTATTGTCCTGTAGCTTTGGCCCCTGTAATTGTTAGCTCTCAAAACAACATTCCATCTGAGATTATGTTTCACTTTTTTTTTTTTTTTTGCTTTTTTGGGTCACACCCAGTGATGCTCAGGGGTTACTCCTGGCTCTGTACTCAGGAATCACTCCTGGCAGTGCTGGGGGACCATATGGGATGCTGGGAATTGAACTCGAGTTGGCCGTGTGCAAGGCAAATGCCCTACCTGCTGTGCTATCGCTCCAGCCCCTATGTTTCACTTTAAATCTATTCTTGAATGTGGTGTTCTCTCCTTTCCTTTTTTATTATCTGGGATCCAGGTTGTAAGAGGAGGGGGGGAGAGAGAGAGCGCATGCACGCATGTGTGTGCATATGTGTGCAAGCATGTGTGTGTGTGTGTGTGTGTGTGTGTGTGTGTGTATTTAATTGAACAATTTCAAGGAAGGGTTAAAGAGTCATGTGCAAATTAGCCTCTCTCCCTTGGTTGCATGTAAACCACAATGCTGAGGACAAGTGGGGTAATGAGGGGGTGACTGGTTGCAATATCTCTTCCCTGGGACACTTCAGGAAGGGTGAGGAGACTAATTGGCTGGTCTGGCAAACAGTTCTAGATGAGTACAAAAGGAGGAGCCAGCTGCTGGCAGGAAGTAAATGGAAATTCACCTTCATGCTGGCCCAGCAGCAGCGGATGCACAGATGGTGCAGCGCAGAATCCTTGGGGAGAGAGCAAAGGCCCTTCTCTAAATCATCTGCCAAGAGGGAAGCAAAGAGGATTTTGCCGTTTGCCTCTGGGGATCTGCCTTTGCTCTCATTTTAAGATCATCGAAGGAGTTGGCCCACGTGACAAACTTGTTAGTCTGAGCTTAGCAGCGGCGAGGAGTTCCAGACAGCAGAAATGGGGGTGAGCGAGGACAGGGTGGAAGCCAAGCAGGTAGGAATCATTACTTTAAGGTACTCGGTGGAATTAAACAGGTCAAGTACTATCAACATGTCGGGGGCACCTTTGATAGGCCACAGACCTCACCCCACTCCCTCAGGATGGCAGTCCCCACATTCCCAGGGGCAGCCCTGCTCATGATCCCCGGAGAACCGAGCCTCCCTTGTTACCTTCGCTCCACCCGCCCCAGGCCTCTCTTCTATCGAAGCAGGAAGCATTCCAGGGCCAGAAATTGCTGCCTGGCACCCTCATTTCTGCAAGGAGTTAGCAGGGTATATTTTCCTAAGCTCAGGTAGAGCAATTCTTAAACACATCAGCACCAAGAGAGAAAAACCTCCTGCATTCAGGTGAACTTGATAGGGTAGGAAGTAGAGAGGAAGGCAGTATAGATTAGTAAAATGAAATGAGGGATTCTTATAGTGACACATAATATCTATGCTTGCATACAGAGAGGAACGCAGGGTAGGATTACAAACGGAGATAAGTCCTCTAAATGACTTTTGAAATATGGAAAATTTGGCCTTTGAAAATAGCTCAAAGGGTTGGAGTACATACTTTGCACGCTGTATTATCCCCAGAGCAATGCCAGGGAGTTAGCCCTGAGCAACAAGCCTAGAGCAGACTTCAGTATTTCTGGACGTAGCCCCCAAACCGTATACACACATATATGGAAAATTAATTTTCTTGCAAAGTAAGAAGTCCTAAGGTAGGATAGGAGCGAAATTAGTTAAGTCAATGTGTTAACCAAGTTAAGAAAGATTTGGGATTTTATTGCTTCTTTTGTTTTATTGTTGTCTTGTTTTGTGTTGGGACCACACCCAGTGGTATTCAGGATTTACTCTTGGCTTTGCACTCAGGGATCACTACTGGCAGGCTTGGGAAACCATATGGGGTGCCAGGAATCAAACCCAGATTGGTCACATGGAAGGCAAGCGCCCTACCTGCTGTATTATCTCTCTGGCCCCAAGATTTAGGATTTTGACAGTGTCACTGCCGCTCAGTTAGCTCTGACCTTCTGGTCACCTCATCTCATGGCTCTAACCTTTGCCATCATGGCTATCAATCCACACAAACCCACAACATCCTCGAGAAACACACAGCCCTTTCCTTCATGTGCATGCATTTTATCAGAGACCAAAACTTTAGCCAGATGCACTCCCACTTACGGTACACATTAAGCCTCACAAGACAAAAGAATATGATGGTTCTGTAAGAAAGAACTCTTCAGTCCCAAGGCCTGTGTTTCATCTCGTTCTCTTGCTCTAATTGACTCATCCATCTCACCTCTCTGTCTGCAGAAAGGGGGAAAGAGAACAATATC
Organism: Sorex araneus; assembly: GCF_027595985.1. Lineage (NCBI taxonomy): Eukaryota > Metazoa > Chordata > Mammalia > Eulipotyphla > Soricidae > Sorex > Sorex araneus. Next base: position 37,829,368 of record NC_073311.1, on the reverse strand, counting down.
TTTTTTTAAAAAATTTGATTGAATCACTGTGAGATAGTTACAAGCTTTCATGTTTGGGTTACAATCTCACAATGATCAAACACCCATCCCTCCACCAGTGCACATTCCCCACCACCAATATCCCAGGTATACCCCCCCTTTCCCACCCTCCCCTGCCTCCATGGCAGGCAATAGTCCCCATACTCTCTCTCTACTTTTGGGCATTATGGCTTGCAACACAGACACTGAGAGGTTATCATGTTTGGTCCATTATCTACTTTTGGCACGCATCTCCCATCCCAACTGGTTCCTCTAGCCATCATTTTCTTAGTGATCCCTTCTCTATTCCATCTGCCTTGTCCCCTTGAGAACAATATTCTTTCTTAAAAACATGGCCTGCAAATAGACTCATCGACTTATTTCCTCCCATCTCATTGGCCAAAATTTATTCACACAATCATACTTGGTCGGAAGAAAGGTTGTCAAATAGGGTCTGTAGTTGGGTCTAGCTGACACTGAAGAACAGCACTACTGAAAGAAAAGACAAATGAATGTGGGGAGGTAATTAACATCCTCTGCCACACTTGACCAACTATTCATATCATAATGTCTAGAAATATTTCACGTGATCAGGCTAAAATAACATACTACATGAAAAAGGGGACTACTGTAACTGACTTAGACCAGGGATTTTAAACTCACACTATTGACATTTTGGAGAGGATAATTTTTTTATCTAATTATGTAAAATAACATACTACAAGAAAAATGGAACCACCATAACTGGCTTAGAGCAGAGATTTTTAACCTCACATCATTGACATTTTGGAGAGGATAATTCTTTGTTGGAGGGTAGGCCGCCCTGGGCTCTCTGTTTTCTATGTCAGCAGACAATTCCTCCTTCTGTTGTGATATGCAAAAGCATCTGCAAGACACTTTCAGCCAAGAATCACCGGCCCAGATCAATCATGATCTTATGCTAGAGCCACAATAGACTGTCTCCTTTCTGCAAGGAGTTAGCAGGGTACATTTTCCTAACATCAGGTATAGCAGTTCTAAAACACATCCCCAAGAGAGTAAAGCATCACACACTCAGATATGATAGGAAGTAGACAGGAAGAGAGTATATATAAGTAAAATGAAATGAGGTATACTGGTTTTTTACGTCATAGTTGGGGAAGACAGATGTGAGATCCAAGGTCTTTTAACAAAAGTGATGAAGGAAATAGCAACCAACAACCAACCAAATAACACCCAATGGTGCCTACTATAGATAATCATATAACACATGTTAAGTAACATATTACTGAATGGAATTCCTGCTAGATTATATGCAAAGAAATACTCTGCTTAATTACTAAACATGTATCTTAAGAGCATACCTGGTGTCAAAGGTTGCAGGTAGTTTAGGCTCTGGAGAGAGTACTAAGGATGAAAGGGACAGAATCCTTGCCTTTATGAACCAGGCATTTGAGCACATGGCTACCTAGTAGATAGGATTTAACTCTGAAGACAAAAGAGTTAATAATGAAGCACAGGCACTGAAGTGAAACACAGGACAGCCACTTAGACACATGGCCCTGGGCAAATTACTTAAAACCCCCTAACTTTCATTTTTCTTATCGATTGAATAAAAATAATAATGCTCTCTCTTCCTCTTTGAGGGGTATTCTGAGAGTGGAATAAAATATGCTTCTTAACCCAGCTCCAAATACATGATTGTCTCTAAATAAGCATTAACTGTGTTACAGCAGAAGAACACTGGGCTGTGAGTCATACTTTCGTTAACAAAATTATGTGGACACGTTAATCCCAGTTTGAGATATATGTTGGGTATTCCGGAGATGCAAAAACTATAATTTAGCACTCTATTCATTTTTTTTATGGGGAGGGCCACACCCAGCAGTGATCAGGGCTTGTTCCTGGGTCTGTATTCAGAGATCACTCCTGGCAGACTATCTGGTGTACCAGCAACGAAGCCTGGTTGGCTGTGTGCAAGGCAAGCTCCACACCCACTGTCTTCTCTCTCTGGCTCCAATACTATTCTTTTTCTCTTTTTTAAAAAAATTTATTCTTTTATTGATTCGCCATATGGAAAGTTACAAAGCTTTCAGGTTTAAGTCTCAATACAATGCTCAAGCAACCATCCCTTCACCAGTGCACACATTCTACCACCAAGAATCACAGTATACCTCCCCCCACCCCCCCACCTCCTCAGCCCCCCACCCCGCCTGTGTAACTGATAAATTTCACTTTACTTTCACTTTACTTTGATTACATTCAATATTTCAACAAAACACTCACTACTATTGTTTGTAGTTTCTCCCCCCTAAAGTCAAACCTGCTGAAAAGGAAGCATTTGGTAATTTGTTTTCCATTGCTGAGAATGAAGAGATATGAGGTCGAGCGGCCGCATTAGTGCCCGCACGGTTTTGGATTTCTGTATTTTAGTAGTTTAGTAACTAAGTCAAGAGAAATTTCTGCCAGAAATTGCATCATTGCAAGCTTGTACCTCTCAGCTACTTTATATTCCACATATGAGTGCAATCTTTCTATGTCTGTCTCTTTCTTTCTGACTCATTTCACTCAGCATGATACTTTCCATGCTGATCCACTTATATGCAAATTTCATGACTTCATGTTTTCTGACAGCTACATCGTATTCCATTGTGTAGATGTACCAGAGTTTCTTTAACCAGTCATCTGTTTTGGGGCACTCTGTTTTTTCCAGATTGTGGCTATTGTAAACAGTGCTGCAATGAACATAGAAATGCAGATGTCATTTCTACTGTACCTTTTTGCCTCTCTGGGATATATTCCCAGGAGTGGTATTGCTGGGTCAAATGGAAGCTCAATTTCTAATTTTTTGAGAATCGTCCATATTGTTTTCCAAAAGGGCATTCCCACCAGAAGTGAAGGAGAGTCCCTTTCTCCCCACATCCACTCCAACATCGGTTGCTTTTGTGTTTTGGGATGTGGGCCAGTCTCTGTGGACCAACACTATTCTTAAGTTGTCTTCCAGGTTTAATATCTTGTGGGGTTGTACTGGGGAGGGTTAGGAGTCTGTGAGAAGATTAATATATCCTGTGTGTTGGTCCTAGGTCGTCTACTTTGTTTTTTTCTGACACATGGATTATTAAATAGGACATATTAGATGTTCAACAATCTATTGAATGATGGAATGAATATTAAGTTAGAATAAAAAAAGTAATTTATAAAAATATTTCATAGAATATAAAGTACTAAATAAATGCCAGTAAAGTCAGGCATATTGAGAATCTCTTGACATTAAACTAGGTTAAAATATTGTTTACATTATTTTTCCATAAAACCTATTCCCCAATGATGAAAAAGTAAACTTCAGACCAACTTGTATCCATAACGATCTTGCAGTGAGTGAGAATTAAATGAATGGAATGTCACCACATACTCATCTATGTTTTTAATTTATTGAGAGTTATCTTGCTAAGTTCATTGACTTCAGCTATAAAAAAAGGTCCAAATTTGCTTAGAAGTTGTTTTGACTTAAGAAGAGGAAATAGAGTAGTTGAGAATGATAGTCCAACACATTCTAAAAATTAATTTGCTACAAAACTAAATCCGTTCTTCTCATTTGCATGCAATTGTTTTAGTCTGACTTTTTTGCTTTAAATGAAATCAATATTTTTTTCATTTCCTTGGCTTTGAGATCTTCCAATGTAGCTTTATTTCATGTCAATTAGGGGCAAATGAAATACTTGAGAGGAAACAAAAAACCCAAATGAATGTCCTGTTGGGGGAAAGGGCTGCGAGAGGCCTTCAACCACATGCTTCACTACTCTCAATGATTTTATTTAAATTTGAAAATATTAAAAGAAAAGAAGAAGAGGAAATGGAAACATATCCCCTGCTCATGGATAGGGAGAATCAACATTGTCAAAATGGCAATACTCCCCAAAGCATTATACAGATTCAATGCGATCCTTATAAAGATACCCATGAAATTCTTCAAAGAAATGTATCAAGCTATCCTGAAATTCATATGGAACAACAAACATCCACGGATAGCTAAAACAATTCTCGGGAAAAAGATGATGGGAGGAATCAACTTCCCCAACTTCCAACTCTACTACAAAGTGGTAACAATTAAAACAGCATGGTACTGGAATAAAGGCAGAGCTGCAGACCAATGGAACAGGGTGGAATATCCCTACACACAACCCCAAATGTATGATCATCTAATCTTTGATAAAGGAGCAAGAAATGTGAAGTGGAGCAAGGAAAGCCTTTTTAACAAATGGTGCTGGCACAACTGGACGACCACATGCAAAAGAATGGGCTTAGCTCTCAACCTGACACCATGCACAAAAGTCAGATCAAAATGGATTAAAGACCTCAACATCAGACCACAATCCATAAGGTACATTGAAGACAAAGTCGGCAAAACCCTCCACGATACTGAAGCTAACGGTATCTTCAAAGATGACACACAACTGATCAACCAAATGGAAACAGAGATAAACAAATGGGACTATATTAAACTAAGAAGCTTCTGCACCACAAAAGATACAGTGACCAGAATACAAAGACAATCTACAGAAATGGGAAAGAATATTCACCCAATACCCATTTGATAAGGGGTTGATATCAAGGGTATATAAAGCACTAGTTGAACTCTACAAGAAGAAAACATCCAACCCTATCAGAAAATGGGGCGAAGAAATGAACAGAAACTTTTCCAAAGAAGAGATACGAATGGCCAAAAGGCACATGAAAAAATGCTCTGCATCACTAATCATCAGGGAGATGCAGATCAAAACAACTATGAGATACCACCTCACACCACAGAGAATGGCACACATTCAAAGAACAAAAGCAACCGCTGTTGGAGAGGATGTGGGGAGAAAGGGACCCTTCTATACTGTTGGTGGGAATGACGACTTGTTCAGCCCTTCTGGAAAACAATATGGACACTTCTCAAAAAATTAGAAATTGAGCTCCCATTCGGCCCAGCAATACCACTTCTGGGAATATATCCAGGAGAAGCAAAAAAATATAGTCGAAATGACATCTGCACTTATATGTTCATCTCAGCACTGTTTACAATAGCCAGAACCTGGAAAAAAACTGAGTGCCTGAGAACTGATGACTGGTTAAAGAAACTTTGGTACATCTATACAATGGAATACTATGCAGCTATTAGAAAAGATGAAGTCATGAATTTTGCATATAAGTGGATCAACATGGAAAGTATCATGCTAAATGAAATGAGTCAGAAAGAGAGAGACAGACATAGAAAGATTGCACTCATCTGTGGAATATAAAATAACAGAGTAGGAGAGTAACACCCAAGAATAATAGAAATAAGTACCAGGAGGTTGGCTCCATGGCTTGGAAGCTGGCCTCACATGCTGGGGAAAAAGGTAGTTCAGATAGAGAAGGGAACATCAAGTAAACTTTGGTTGGAGGACCCTCTGGGAGAAGAGATGCATGCTGAAAGTAGACTATAGATTGAACACAATGGCCACTCAATACCCCTATTGCTAACCACAACACCCAAAAGGAGAGAGAGAGAACAAAAGGGAATGCCCTGCCACAGAGGCGGGGGGGGGGGGGGGGAGGGGGGATGGGATTGGGAGGTGGGAGGGATACTGGGTTCACTGTTGGTGGAGAATGTACACTGGTAGAGGGATAGGTGTTCAAACATTGTATGAGGGAAACACAAGTATGAAAATGTGTAAATCTGTTACTGTTCCCTCATGGTGATTCACTAATTAATAAATAAAGAAAAAGAAAGAAAAGAAGAAGAAAGCAAAGTGTTTATTGAATGTCTGAGAGTAGAGGTTTGAAAAAAAAAGCAGCAAAACTAAACTTTATAGAAGTAAAGTTAGCAGATGACTATGAGATGAGATTTTACTGGAAAAAATAAAATTTACTTATTGGAAAAGAAACTCTCCGGGTCAAAGCACTTGAGCAGGACTTGTGAGCTGAGAGGAAATACTCCCCTACTAAAGCCTGTGGTTCAGTGCTCTCCTTCAAGGTAGGCAGAGCACGGCCGGAAGGGGTGCAGTGATGCTCATCTTGAAACGTTGATCAACTAGACAGGCTTTTGCATGCATGGATACCTGCTTCTTGTACCCCATGATCCCTTTTTATATGTTTTTTTTAATTCGAAAAATCTAGTGAAATAAGAAGCAAAAAAAGAATCACTAAAAGCATATTTTGGGTTTGACATATTCAAATAAAAGCAAGAGCAATGTTGAGGGGAGTCAGAGACATACATTCAAGTAGGTGTGTTGGAGCTCCCTCCTCACTTAGGCGTCCGTAAGTATGATTTGGCCTCAGAGGTTGGCTTCAGGAATCACGGTGAGGCTTCTTTTGTGGTCAAAGGTAAATGGGAAAGAATTCTTCCCCAGCAATGGCACGAATGAGGAGGTAATTTGGGGGATCTGACCAACCCATTCCCTGTCCTGTGGCCATAGCTGATGTGGGATAACTCGGTGATTTGAGCTCTCAGCATCCCCAGTGACACCATATCTTCCCATTGCCCACCTACTTCATGCTGTCACCAATTCTGATACATCCTCCTCCCTTTTCTCTGCTTTTATGCTTGCCCATACTGTGTAAAAGCCTGATCTCTATATTCAGCTTTCATCACTTAAATCTTTTTTTTTCTTTTTGGGTCACACCCGGAGATACACAGGGGTCATTTCTGGCTCTGCACTCAGGAATTACCCCTGGCGGTGCTCAGGGGACCATATGGGATGCTGGGAATCGAACCTGGATCGGTCACATGCAAGGCAAACACCCCACCCACTGTGCTATGGCTCCAGCCCCCTCATCACTTAAATCTTATATGTGTGCCACTTGCTTCATGAATCAAAAGTTGAAAACCACTTCTCTAACATTGTTACAGTGTTGGTGGCTTACACACACACATTGATATAGTACATATGTGGAACTTGCCTTGCATGCGTCCAACCCCACTTCACTTCCAACACCATTCTAAAGGGAACCCAAGGAGTGATCCCTGAGCAGAGTGAACCCTGAAAACAGCTGGGTGAGACCCCAAACTACCAACAATTACAACAACCATTTACTCTACTCTGGGGGCTCTGTGGTGGGGGGGGAACCTACATTTTCTGACCTTTTCTAGCTTTGAGCTACTGCTTACCTACCCTGTCTCGTGTCTCCTCTCCGCCCTGGCTTGACCCACTTTCAAAGCCAGCAGTAGCATCTTCCATGCTTCCTCTCCTCATCCCCCTTCCTTTAATCTCTGTTTCTCTCATCATCTTGCTTCTTTAAATCTCACTTCCGACCTCCCCCTTTCCCTTACAAGATCCCCTGAGAATAGACTGGTTCCGGCCAGCTAACACAAGGTAACCTCAGAAGCCTTCATCTTGAGTGTGCCTTTTGTTCAGTAGTCAGACTACTGGACACCCCTGAACTATGCCCGGTCGATGACAGACCGCATATATGACATTTACAAAGGTGGTCCCAATAGGTTCAGTTGTATAGCACACCACAGGCTTGTATAGACCATCTGGATGTGTGCAATAAGACTGTGATGTTGGCATAAAGACAAAACTGTTTGATAATACATCTCAAAGTGTATTCTGGTTGTTGATTTATTCTCCAGCAATTAGGACATAGACATGTGTGCATGTGTGCATGTGTGTGCGTGCATGTATGCATGTGTGTGTCCATGTATGCATGTGTGTGTGCATGTGTGCATGTGTGTGTGTGGTGAGAGAAAGAGAGAGAGAGAGAGAGAGAGAGAGAGAGAGAGATAATTTGGTCTACCACACCTTCCTTTACCCCACTGTCACATTCCTTTTCTACCCTACCTTAGAGAATTTCATCCAATACAACCTGGCCATCTTTCACTCTGAACACTGACAGGCCAGGCAACAAGAGGAATTCACAGGGATGTCCGTGCGTTCTCATGGTTGTGATGCTCCCACATTGTACTGACATTTTCAAAGTCTCTAATACCTCAAGGAAGGAAATAATAATGAATCTCAGTGAGGAAATTGTGCAATCCAGGGTTTTAAAGCCTCCTGGATCATCCTTCACAGACCAACATAAGATGCTATCTTCGCTGGAGACCAGAACTTTTGGAAGAATGAGACAGAGCTTAAGAGCTGGGGATTTTGATTCAAATCCTGCCTGCATTTAAATCATTTTGCTTTCATCTTTCAGAGGTGGAACCCTGAAATTGCAGGAGGCATTTTTACTTATGACCAATTGACCAGAGAATTAAGCTGTGAGATCCAATGGTGAGAGATGGTCACCATTCTGAGGCAGTCTGGGGCCCAGCCCAAATTCTTAGGACCCTATTACTTAATGAAAGGAAGAAGAAATGGAAAGAGGGGCTGCATCTTATACAATGAATTAATCACTATGAACGTGGAGCAGTTTCAACCTGAAGAGGAGAGTAAGGAAAGAAGCAAAGTAAGAGAGGAGGAAGGTGGCCACCTCCAAGGAAAGGAGAGCTCCCCTCGCAAAAACGGGGGGGGGGATTGGGAGGGGGCGTGGTAAGCAATAGTGCCCCCCCCTCCGTCATCTGAACATTTTCACCCAGTGGGGGTGGAGAGTGAGGGTCGGGAGAAGGTGCGTGACGGTAAAAAGAGAGGATAAGAGGAAAAAGCAGCATAGAGAAAAGAAAGGCCCTTGAGAAAACTGAGGTTCAGTACTTCTCTTTGTAGTGTGCACAGAGGACTCTGAGAGGGAGGAGTTTCAACCCGTTTCTGACCAAGAAAGAGCCTGGCGCGCTGGTTCAGCCTTTATGCATGAGACTCTGCTGCCACCTGGCGGTATCACGCTTCTTCACTCGTCCCATCTGCAACCTTCTGCTCTGGGTGTTAGGTTTATGCAAGGAATTGTGCTAAGCAAAGGAAATAGGTAGGTAGTTGATGAACACCTACTATGTGCTGTGCTGTTCTCTGTCCTTACACAGAAAAAAAAAGTATAAGCTTCAACAGTCTGTTTTGAAGAGGAGGAGAGCAGGTACTGAGAAATTCAGTAGCCTGGCCCAAGAGCTTACTGCTAATAAGCGTGAATCAGTTCTTGAAGCCAGATTCTGGCTTCATAATGTTTTTAGTCACAGTCTCTAGCCTCAAGGACCTTACAGTTCTTGATAAGGAATAAACAATATATTTAAAGGAGTTGTGTCATGGAGCCCTAAGCAGACGGTTAGTCTTTTTGCAAGCTCTCTCCTAACCTATAAGAAGTCCATTCTTTCTAGCAACCGAGTACCCTAGTTGTGCTCACTGGTCCATGAGAATGAATACCCACATTCTGAGTGTTCTTTTTGTGTAAAGTATGCTTGTCTGTTTGTTCAGAGGCAATACCCAGTAGTGCTCAGCATTTACTCCTGGTTCTGCGCTCAAGGATCATTCCTTGGCAGTGTTCCAGGGACCATATGTGGTGCTGGGGATTCAATCTAACTTGGCTGTGTATAAGGCAAACACTCTACCCACTGTACAATTGCTCCAGCCCCTTGGAAGTACATTTGAAATTTAAAAATGGTATAATTTATTTTCCGTTTAATAAAATGTGTGTTTTTTTTTTTTTAAGGAATGATAGGGCCAGTTTAAGTCTCCTTTTTTTCCCCACCTCTCTCATTTAAAAAAAAAATTATTTTGGGTTACACCCGGAGATGCACAGAGTTTACTCCTGACTTTGCATTCAGGAATTACTCCTGGTCATGCTTGAGGGACCATATGGGATTCTGGGAATCGAACCCAGGCCGGCCGCGTGCAAGGCAAACACTCTACCTGCTATATTATCCAGGGCTGGAGCAATAGCACAGCAGGTAGGGTATTTGCCTTGCACAAGCTGACTCAGGTTTGATTCCTTCCTCCCTCTCAGCTACCCTCTCAAGCTACCGAGGGTACCCTGCCTGCAAGGCAGAGCCTGGCAAGATACCAGTGGCGCATTCGATATGTCAAAAACAGTAACAACAATTCCACAATGGAGATGTTACTGGTTCTCACTCGAGCAAATCAATGAACAACGGGACAATGACGACAGATAGGCCAAATTCCCAAACCACAGAGTCAATAACATTAAAATCAAGAGACCCAAACTTTAACAACTGAACTTAGAAAGGTTCCTGTCAAGAGGGCAGGCTGGAGATGGAGGATTTGTGGTAGGATATGACAGAAAAGCTGGGGACATTGGTGGAGAGAAGTTGATACTGTTTGGAGGATCTGTAATGCAATATTATATGTCTAATATTCAACTATGAATAATTTTGTAAATTACGGTGTTTTAATTAAACTTTTAAAAATAAAGGAGTTGTGTCAAGTATTTATAGTATGAGATGACAGCATTCTAACTTTAGTTCCATAGATTTTGATTTTTGATTCATTATCAAGAATCTTCCCCTTCATGGGGCTAGAGTGATAGCACAGAGGGTAGGGCATTTCCTTGCACTTGGCCGACCTGGGTTCGATTCCCAGCATCCCATATGGTCCCCTGAGCACCGCCAGGAATAATTCCTGAGTGCAAAACCAGGAGTAACCCCTGTGCATCACCAGGTGTGACATAAAGTGTAAAAAAAATAAAAAGGAATCTTCCCCTTCATGTTGCAGAGAGGACTCTTTTTAAACTCCTTTAAACAGCATGAGGGGGCCAATTATTTAAAATTTAGAATTCCAGGAGCACACAGCCACAAAAGCAAGCATGCAACATCTCATACTATTCAGAACAAGCAATACAAAGTAAACTATTTAGCATCTGCCTATGGGGCAGTCTTGAGTGGTGGTGGGAAAACTTAAAAAAATGGTGGTGGGAAATTGTAATGGTGGTGGGATTGGCGGTAAAATAATGAATGTAATCAATGATTGTGAATAACTCTAAGAAAATAAAATTGAAAAAAAAATTACAAAAAGACTCTTCTCCTTCAGACCAAGGGGCTATGTTCAATTTTTAATTGCATGAACGTACCCTCTATGAGGGCACTAGCTCAGACCGGATGGCTTGGAAAAAAAATAGAGAGTTCAAAGTTGGATGAAACAGGAGGATATCATGCTGAACACAGAGGGTCAAAAAGAGAAGAACAATTGATGTCCCTCATAAATCCAGCATAAAGGAACATAGAACAGGAGTTAATAATGTCCAGTGATAAAAGACCCTGAAAGGCTGACTACTGAACTGAGTTTGCTACAAGTATGTGTGGGGTGGGGGTGGGGGTGGGGTGAGCGAAAGGAACCCAGAGACACTGGTGGAGGGACACTGCCACTCTGGGACCCTGGGGAGGAAGCAATATTGTTCCTGAAACATTACTATTGCCAGTCTGTAAATCATTGTACCTAAATTTAAAATAACTAAAAAGGGGGCAAGAGATATAGTACAGAGGTGTAGGTGCTTGCACACGCACTTGTATACAACCAACCGAGGCCCAGTTCAATCTTCAGCACCCCATATTGGTCCCCCAGCACCTCTGAGAGTGATCCCTGAGTACAGATCCAGGAATAAGGCACAAGCACTGCCGGGTAAGACCCAACCCTCCCCATAATAGCTCTATAGCACTATCATCCCACTGTTCATCGATTTGCTTGAGCAGGCACCAGTAACGTCTCCATTGTGAGACTTGTTGTTACTGTTTTTGGCATATTGAATACACCACGAGAAGCTTGTCAGGCTCTGCCGTGTGGGCGGAATACTCTCAGTATCTTGCCAGGGTCTCCGAGAGGGACAGAGGAATCGAACCCAGGTCAGCTGTGTGCAAGGTAAATGCCCTACCTGTTGTGCTATATAGCTCCAGTCCACGGACAGTGCTTCCCCATAATAGCATAATAAAGATATTAAAATTTTGTAGGAGTTATTCCAATAAGTTATTTCAATCTCCTGCCCTTGCACCGGGCTGTCTTCACTGGGGCCCCCCTTGAAGATGGGGGCTGGTTAATTTTCCCTCCCTGCCCCAAACAGAGCCCCCACAGCGGAAATCCTCCAGAACCCAGCCACAGCCATGTTTAAGGCCACTCTCCACATGTTCGGACGAGCCTCAAGCATGAAGGAATCAACAGAGAAACCCAGGTGTGCGGGGACCCGTCGCTGAGATCTCCAAGCTGCTCGGATCAGGACTGGGCCTCCTCTACTCAGATCCCTCATTTTCCAGTAGCTTGGCAGTCACACCCACAAACTGCCCCCCGAGTCCCCCACCCAGGCACTATGTAATCTCATCAATGGCCAAGATCCAGAGACTATAAAACAAAGCTCCTGGAAGAGAACAATAGAGAATCTCGCACGGCAGAGCCTGGCAAGCTACCCGTGGCATATTTGATATGCCAAAAACAGTAACAATAATGGGCTTCATTCCCCTGACCCTGAATGTGACAAGGACGAATGGAGACTTTACTGGTTCCCGCTCGAGCAAATCGTTGAGCAACTGGATGACAGTGATACAGTGATTTCAACAAGTGGGTTGGTGGTAGTCAGAGGGGGAAACTAAGTGTGTGTTATCCAAAATAGTCACCGCTGTTTACTATTTTAATGGATTGAACAAAATAAATCAATAAAAAGTTCATCTATTCAATGATACTAGCAGATCTCAAGTGTTTGACAATAGTCACCTGGTCATCCGAACAATTTCACCCAGTGGTGACTGATGCAACCAAAGTCAGTTGCATTAATATAGAACATTGTCAACACATAGAAGATTTCATAGATTTTATAGAGGACTCACTTATCCTGAGAAAGGGTTCTTCCCAATAGCTGATCTGAACATGGGTCACTCAGAAACAGCTGGGAGGTCATAGGTCAGGGAGGGAGTCGGGAAGCGGCAAGAAAGAAGAAGCCTTTCAGTGCCCCGGCTGGCCAGCTCCAGGCCCAGACCGAAGTGGAGATGGCAAGTCTCCATGAGCATTGGCTGCTTTCTCAGGGGAGGTGAAGTGGAGAATGTCTGGACCACCTACAGGTCCCTGGGTCAGCTCTCTTCCAGCTCAAGACCTTGTAGCTGAGTTTGCCATTAAATTGTGCAAAAGGTGCCTGTCCCTGCAAATGGAGGCACATGGTTTCCTAAACTCCCAGCTTTGCCCCGTCCCCAACAGGTGCTTTTTAAATAAAAACTCCTTCTCTGCATCATTATCATAAGTATTTGCTCATACATGAACCTCCGTGATGCTTCACTTTCTTTTTTGTTTTGCTTGGTTTGGTTTTGGGGTCACCCCTGGTGATACTCAGGGGTTACTTCTGGCTCTGCACTCAGGAATTCATCCTCACAGCTCTGGGGATCATCTGGGATGCCAAGGATCACGGCAAATGCCCTGCCCGCTGTATTATTTCTCCAGTCCCTGAAATTGGGCATTTTGTTTTTCCTGATCTGTGCATGACATTTTCTGAACTGTGCGCTCCTAGGACCTCTGTCCACATGTTCTCATGATCTTTCACTCTTTGGAAACTTTGCAACCTCTGCCCTAAGTAAAAATGGTTTTCGAAATGGTCTGGGTGAAAGGAAATTTCATCTTGTCTCAGTGTTTCATGCAGTGGGGATAAGAAGAGAAGTTAGAGAAAGGTCTGGCTGGGGAGATGGGGTAGGCTGGAAGGACAGATTCACACAAGATCTGCTCAGAGTGAATAGGGCCCACACAAGTAGCTGGCTTTCAGAGCCCGAGTTTCTTCTCTTGACAATGGGGATAGTTAAGATGCCTGTCCCATGACAGCTGCAAACTCCCACCAGGGCCCTCAAGGTCCCTGCTTCCTGGCATAGCTGGAAATGTGTAGCCTATCTCCTCTTTCATCAGGGCTGGTCTGTGTGACAACCGGATATTGCAGAAGTGGTGGTGTGTCACTTTGTAGTCTCAACGATGCTGGAAAGGAAACTTCTCTGTGGCAGTTCCTCCCACCACTTCTAGGGACAGGCAGAGCACCTGCCAGCCCACAGAGGATGGGTGAGTGGTAGTTCACAGAAAAATTCCACAGAAAATACAACGGATCTCTTCTTTGCAAATGCATCTGGGGGTCTGAGAAATGGGACTTATTTTTTTAAATTTGCCCTTAGTATTCAAATGCTCTTAACAATCATTGGAAGTACTTAGCCTTTTGATTATTTTTACAAGGTCTAGATTCAGGAAGGACCAGGAAGATTCATGAAGGATCAGGAAGGTTCAGGAAGGATCCTCAGAATAAATGGACATGTGCTCACAGTTAACAGACAGGCAGACAATTTAAAAACTCTTATTTAATATAGGTATATTGTTTAACAGATATGACTTGTGAGCAGTGATCAGAAACAACGACATTTTATTATTCTACTCTTTCATTCACCCATATTATAAAAGTCCAAGTTCATAACTTTTCTGGGTCCTGGGTGATTCAAAATTCTAGGGTCACAAATTGTATCTTCGGTGTAAAGGTAAGAATGTAAGCAGAAATGAATCCATGAAAACGTGAGCAGAAATGATAGGACCAAATGATAGAACCCACCCCAAGTGGCAGGCTTTCAGAGCCCGAGTTTCTTCTGTGGACAATGGGGATAGTAAATCCCCATCCAACTCCAAAATAAGGTGGTTTGATTTAATAAACAAAACCAATGTTTGTCAAACACACACACACACACACACACACACACACACACACACACCCCGCAGAATTTATAAACAAATAAACATTAGGGGAGAGTGTGCTCTCTCCTGACTCCCCACAATTCATTCTTTCTTTCTTCCTTTCTTTTTCTTTCTTTCTTTCTTTCTTTCTTTCTTTCTTTCTTTCTTTCTTTCTTTCTTTCTTTCTTTCTTTCTTTCTTTCTTTCTTTCTTTCTTTCTTTCTTTCTTTCTTTCTTTCTCTCTCTCTCTCTTTCTCTCTTTCTTTCTTTCTTTCTTTCTCTCTTTCTCTCCCTTCCTTCCTTCCTTCCTTCCTTCCTTCCTTCCTTCCTTCCTTCCTTCCTTCCTTCCTTTCTTTCTTTCTTTCTTTCTTTCTTTCTTTCTTTCTTTCTTTCTTTCTTTCTTTCTTTCTTTCTTTCTTTCTTACCACTTGGTTTTGGCTAAGTCTTGTTGCTCCCATGAAACTCATTTGATGCCTGCATTGAACTTGGTCTTCATTTAAGGGCCAACCACCTGAGTGCTCCTTCATCATTCAGACTCCCACAGTGATCTGGTGGTTTCATTTGAAGGTTTCCATTTCCCCCACAAAGTTTATAATCTCCTCAGTGACAAGTGAGAATTAGCAGTTCCTTGGCACCTGTGATAGGCACAGTCAGAGTGATGCCTGCCCATTCTGAGTGCCCACATTAGACCCAAGTGAAAGAGATCTGGAGTGACTATTTTCCACATGAAGGCCCAGAGATGGAAAGGTTGAGAAAGGATTAAAACACTCAAAAGTATTTATTTTTTTCTCTGTTTGATTCCAAAGAGTAGAAATAAAAAAAATTTTTTTAATCCATCACAAAGCACCATTGCATTTCTGATATGAAGTTATTCTGGTCGACTCTCTTTAGAAATTCCTTTTGCATTTCTTGAGGATAACATGCTTTGTAACTTGTTGGGTGCTGTGAAGAGTTCAGAGAAATGTGGGGACAGCCTGTAGAAGCTTTCCATCTCAATTCCTGTGGGAACAGAAAGGTGGAAAGAAAGAAATGAAAGTAAAGCAGAAATTTACAGGCCATTCTCCCAGTGTGTGGTGACAACTCATGAGGTGACAGAGAACCCAGAATTAGCCTGTGTTAGGGGAGATATAGTGCACAACGAAGAATCTGTGGCTGAATACTCTCACCAACCAATTTCTACCTGACCTTGCTTTATAAGTGTCACTTAATAATTGATTGATTAATATCAGATCACAGGCAAGGGTGCTCTGACTCACCTGCTGTATGAGTGTGTTGGAAGAGACCCTCCCCAGTGTTCTGGACTGAGGAACTGAGAGCGTTCCAGGGCTGTCCTGGAAGACATTTTATTTTATTTTATTTTTTATTTATTTATTTTTTTATTAATAGTTTATTTTTAATTACAGTTGGGTACAGTTACAGATTTATACATTTTTGTGCTCATGTTTCTCCCTTACAAAGTTTGATAACCCATCCCTTCACCAGTGCCCATTCTCCACCACCAGTAAACCCAACATCCCTCCCCCCTTCCCCAGTCCCGTCTCCCCCCACCCCACACTGCCACTATGGTTCTCTCTCTCTGATTAGGTGTTGTGGTTTGCAATAAAGGTGTTGAGTGGCCATTGTGTTGTCTCTAGTCTATATTTGGCCCGCATCATCTTTCCCCCACATGACCAACAACCACATTTTACTTGGTGTTCCCTTCTCTGAGTTGCCCAGAATGAGAGAACAGCCTCCAAGCCATGGTGACAACCTCCTGGTACTTATTTCTACTATTCTTGGGTGTTAGTCTTATAGTCTATTATTCTATATTCCACAGATGAGTGCAATCTTTCTATGTCTGTCTCCCTCTTTCTGACTCATTTCACTTAGCATGATACTTTCCATGCTGATCCACTTATATGCAAACGTCATGACCTCATTCTTTCTAACAGCTGCATAGTATTCCATTGTATAGATGTACCAGAGTTTCTTCAACCAGTCATCTGTTCTAGGGCACTCGGGTTTTTCTGGAAGACATTTTAAACAGTGAAACTACACACACACACACACACACACACACACACGCACACACACACACACCAAACAAACAAAAAACACACAAAAAATCCTCAAACAAAAAACAACCCACAAAAATGTCAGCAGGGGCTCTACATAAGTCTTAAAAGGGATCCTTATTTACTATATAAGAAGCAAAAGCATAACAGGACTCCAGTCAAGCTCATGCGGATATGTGCACCTCGGGCACTCAGTTCAGTGAATGTAAGAAAACACGCAACCCGGAGATTCTTCTTCCAGCTATTTATTAAGAAACCTTCTCATGCAAACAGAAAAAAGGACGAACGAAGCATGGACTAAGGACGAACTAAGGAAAAGGAACCAGGGGGGGCCCTAGCTAGGCAGCTTCCCTCCTTATATACCTCTCGCTGCTTGTTTTCGCCCACGTGTCTGCATCTGATAGGTTAGTTACAGCTTATGGGCGTGGCAAGACATCCTGTTTCCTTATTAGGAATGGTTTTCGAAGCACACAGGTGTTGTTTACCAAGAAAGGTGCAATTTACAAGCACAGTGCAACTGTTGTTGCAAAGCACGGTCCGTGGAGGCTCTCCACAAGTGAACATCCACAAATAACCAAGAAAGCGCTGCAAGCACTGATTTGGCAGTGAGAAATCAATTTTAGCAACTAGCCAAGTTCACAAATGCAAAATCTATGAATAATGAGGTGTGTGTGTGTGTGTGTGTGTGTGTGTGTGTGTGTGTTTGTTCATGTCCATAATATTTGAAGAGCAAAAAATGGAAGGAGAATGTCTTGGAGGGAAAAACTTACAGGGAGTGGGGCATGAACAGGGCATGCTAGGAGTGGGGAGGACCTTCCCGCAGGGTGACCTGAATGGTCA
Source organism: Sorex araneus (assembly GCF_027595985.1). Taxonomy (NCBI): domain Eukaryota; kingdom Metazoa; phylum Chordata; class Mammalia; order Eulipotyphla; family Soricidae; genus Sorex; species Sorex araneus. Next base: position 37,811,965 of record NC_073311.1, on the reverse strand, counting down.
TGGGGAGATGTGTCTGCAAGAAAGGAAGTGGAGTCTGGCTGGAGGCAAAGAGGTGGTGGTCAGGTGGAACTGGAAGGAGTTAGGCAGTTAGCTCCGGGGAGGAAGATTTATGGTGACCGGAAAGAAATCTGAAAAAGGCATTTAGGAGGGTGCTGGTAATGTTCTGTTTCTAATCTGGGAGCTGATTGTATCAGCATGTTTATGTTAAAAAGTTCAGTGAAACACACATGATATATGCATTTTATATGAATGGATCACATGCTTCAGTGAAAATATTTTTGAAGTGTCATTGGCAATAGGGAGATAAGAGAATTTCTCTATTGCTAGCAAACATGTGGCCTGGTGACATCAAAGGACAAGGGAGGGCTCAATGGGTTACTATCTCTCTGCCTGAAATGAGTAAAATACCAAGAACCTTGTCTTTGCCTTCCTTCATACACTACCCATTCATCCCATAACATGCTCAGACAGGGAATTATACTGACCAGGACTCTAAGACATGCCATTAACATAAAAGTTGATATTGAAGTAAACTGATAATTATGCTCAGTGTGGTTGGTGCGGTCTTGAGGAGATTGTTAAGATATGAGAGGGGCATGGATTTGAGGGTACAGGACTCTGGACACCAAAGTTCACAATAAGATGATGGCACATTGACAGATAGGGGTAGGCAGGATGGTAAAACAAATTAATCATTCAATTGAGACCAGTTGTCTTAGTAAAGGCAGAAGTCCCTGTGAATGAAAAAAATTCCAAATGGCACTCACTCATGCAAAGTGAAAATTTAGGCCCGGTGGAATTAGGGTTAACATTTCTGCTTAGAATTCATGGTTTGGGATGTTTTTGTTTTACTTTGTTTTATTTTGTCTTTCAGAGACTTTCAGATACCCAAATGTGTGCACTTTTTCTTGTTGTTAGAGTAAAATTTAATCCTTGGAAGCACTCTCCAGGCTGCATTCAACAACTATCCTGTGCTTCTTAAATCTCCCATCTCTTCTCTAGAAACCCTTTCACCTCTTGATTTAAATATGTTAGTTCTTCAATCCAGGAGGGAAGAAAGGAAGAAAAAGAAAGAAAAGAAGAAAGAAAGAAAGAAAGAAAGAAAGAAAGAAAGAAAGAAAGAAAGAAAGAAAGAAAGAAAGATAGGGAAGGAGGGAGGGAGGGAAGGAGGGAGAGAGGGAAAGAAAGGAGGGAAGGAGGGAAGACTTAAGGGGAAGGAAGGAAGGAAGGAAGGAAGGAAGGAAGGAAGGAAGGAAGGAAGGAAGGAAGGAAGGAAGGGAGAAAAAGAGAAAGAAGGAAATAAAGAGAGATAAAGAGAAGAAGGGAGGGAGGGAGGGACAGAGAAAGGAAGGAAGGTGGAGAAGAAAGAAACAAAGAAGGAAAGAAAAAAGGAATGAAGGAAGGAAGGAAGGACAGGAAAGAAAAGAAAAAAAAGAAAGGAGAAAAGCACTTCCTTAATGCCACAGTCCTTTGTTCTTCGTTTGCTTTTCACATTGGCCAATCCTCTTGAGAGAATGTCTTCGTTCCCTTCTCTTTTGTTGCTCAACTCACTGGTATTGGCCTCCACCTTTCATGAAACCACAATGAACAAGACCCCCATTTTCCTTACCCCCACTCATTGCAAAATCCAAAGAAAACCTGGTACTTCTTATGTTAGTGGCCCTCTAAGTTGCACTGGACATGGCTGCTTGGCTCTTTCTAGCCTCAAGAGTTCCTCTAACTGCTCCCCACCCCACTTTCAAAATTCTCTCCTTTGTTGAGGCATAACTGACCACAAATTGTAAAATATTTAAAGCTTACATCATGGTTATTTAATGTATGCACACATACACATATGAATACATGCATTGTATGTATGCATTTTGAATGTATACATTGCAAAAGGGTTCCCATATATCTGTCAGATAAAAGTAGTTTAAATTTTGACATTTTCCTAGCTTCCAACATGTTTCACGGCTCTTTATACTCTCTATGTTTTTATGTTGTTTTGTTGGCGGGGGTAGGGGGGCTACCAGGGGTGAGGGGGGTGGGGCACTCCTGCCAGTTCTCAGAGCTTTCTCCTGAGTCAGAGCTCAGGGATCACTCCTGCAGTGCTCAGGACCATATGAAATGCCAGGGATTGGACCAGGGTCAGATTCCAAGGCAAGCACTTTAAACCTGAACTATCTCTCTAGCCACACACCCTTTACTTGCGCTAAGCTTATTTACTATATTATTTGATACTCTCCAATCTACCTGAAATTTCCCCAGAGCTATGACTAGAAGATTCCAAGTGACTAAGGACATCTTCACTTTGACTCCACTGCGTCCAAAGTTGAACTGAGATCAATCCCACCTTCTTCACATAGTCTTTGTCTCTGGCATGACTTCCCAAGCTCTGCCAAAAATCTGAGAATCCCTTTGGGCTCCTCCTTTTTAACCTGGGAATCCACTTATCTCCTAAAGTATTACTTTTTCTTCCCTTTATTTTAATAGTTTCCTGCCTTTGAGTTTGATAAGTCTCTGCAGACCACCAGCATTCTCTTAATTACATGAATTGTTGGACACTAAGTGGTGGACACCGGACCCTAACAGAATCTTGATCTTTTTTTTTTATCCTTAAAATATATTTTATTTCGCCCCAATAGACCAGAACTATTTGTCATTTCAACATGTAGTCAGTATAAAAATTATTGAAGTATTTTTTACATTTTTATATGAATCTTTAAACACCTAGATATTTTACAAAGTATATATGTGATAAATGTTTCATAGTTAAAATGAAATATAGCAAAGTAATAAATGTCCACTCAATAGAAAAATATCCTACTCCGCTTCTGGTTTTTATTTATTTATTTATTTATTTATTTATTTATTTATTTATTTATTTACCGTGAGGGTGCAGTTACAGAGTTTCGTGCCTGTGTTACAGTTATACAATACTCGAGTACCCATCCCTCCACCAGTGCCCATTCTCCTCCACCGATGGCCCCAGGGTCCCAGGGGCTGTCTCCCCCGCCCCCCCCCCCCAGATTCTTGATCTTGGTGCTCCTCCCGCTTAAACTCCTTCAGTGGGTGCCCCTGTCATATTCTCCTGGAGGGACCCAGACCTCAGCTACCTGTTCCAGTTCTGATTCCAGTGTTCCAGGCAGTGCATCTGCAGATTAAAAAAAAAAAATCCTCTCGTTATTACCAGAAATACAAATATATACACACACACTCACACACACATATTAAAAAGGACTAAGGGAACATTTGTTTAACAATTTACTTGTGCTGGGTTGGCATTAAAGATATCAAACTCAAAGACAGGAGAGTAACAAAACAACTTTTAAAAGTGAATCATATATCACACTTGACGTTTCTTTTTGAGTGCTTGTGTGAGATACTTTTCATTTTCAGATGGGTGAACGAACTCGAAGAAAAAAAAAAACATGTTGTGTGCCTCCCCGTCGGGGAATCGAACCCCGGTCTCCCGCGTGACAGGCGGGGATACTCACCACTATACTAACGAGGAACTGCACGAGAGGCAGTCTCCAAGTAAGTCTCTTATCCTGCGCAGCCCGCTCCGCCCATCCTATCATGAACCACCAATAGGTCTTCCGTTTTTTTGTCTCGCTTTTGCAGCTTCCGCCCCAGTTGCAGTGGACTGAAACAGCGCATTCGGTTTGACCAGCCCGCGCCGCATCTCACTTCCGAGTGCCCACCCTCCTCTAACCGCCGGGTCCCTTTCCCCTCCCTCCTCCTCCTCCTTCTCCTCCTCCTCCAGCTCCAGCTCCAGGAGCCCCCTCCAGCCTGCACAGCTCGGTACACACTCTCCCAGGGAGCATCACGCACACTTCGTCGCACTGCACCCTGGGAATTGTAGTTCCACCCCCCCTCACACGCCACTCTCCTCCGACTTGCACGAACTCCCCTTCCCGATGGGCATTGCGAACTCCTCCTCTTCTTTACCCCTTCCCTCCTTTGCTCGGTCTCAGTCGAGTTGTCTGGCAGCGCCAGCGTTGGGGTGTCCATCGGTGTGCGGCGGGAATTCTCAGAGCCATGCCCGAGGTCGTGGATTCGTGCTCCTTGGCCTCTCCGGCTTCCGTTTGCCAGACCAAGCACCTGCACCTACGCTGCAGCGTCGACTTCACTCGCCGGGCGTTGACCGGGACCGCATCCCTCACGCTCCAGTCCCAGGAGGATAATCTGCGCAGCCTGGTACGGTGGCACGAGCCCCCCGCTCCGTGCCCGCCTCTCTCCCGGGCCGTCCGCCTCTCGACCCCTTGGCCCACGGCGGCCCCAACCCGGCCCCCGTCTGCTGCGCGCACACCTTGGGGCGCCTCCGCCGCCAGCACCCTTTATTCTGCACCCCCTCTTTAGCTCGCGCTCACTTACACCCCCTCTGCACCTCACGACGTTTCTGCCTTCCTCCCGGACCCCCCTGCCTAGTGTTTAAAGGGCTTCCCGCCTCCCGAGTCCCCATGCACTCCCGGGCGCCCTTTCCAAGCCCAGCGCTCGGGTTTCAGGTTGACTTGAATCCTCCCACCCCCAACGCAATCCTCCTTTCGGATAATCCTCGTTCCCTGCTCTGATTCCCCCCTGTGGCCTCCTCGTTTCCTCCGCCCGCAGCCCAGAACTCCGTCCTGGGGCCCCGCTGTTTCTTCCAGTCCTCAGCGCATCTTCCTCGGGCCGTGCGCGCCTCTGAGCCCTGTCCCATGGCCAGCTGCTCCCGGTGCCACCCTTCCCTGATCGGCATCTTTATTTCAGACCGCAGGTTTGCAGCCCACGACGCGCAGGTCGTCGTCATGCGCGGCCCGGGTCCCCAGTCCCTTTGAGGAGTCCCAGCCGTGCACCCCTCTGCGCGCCCTGCCTTGTCCAGACACCTCCAATCTCTGCTGTCCGACTCTGTCCCGGCCTCCCTCTTTCCTGTTTCCTGATTCTGGACCCAACTTCTGTCCATTCAGGGCTGCTCTAGGCCATTCAAGTTTTCTAAAGATGTTTTAAAGACAATGTTGCAAGAAGTAATTACCTAGCCTTTTAGAGTATCTCGTTCTACCAGCCCTCTAGCCATGTGAATGATGAAAAGCTTTGGATTCACGGATTGTTAATTGATTTTTAAAAAATCTGCCCAACATAACCTGTTTTATGTGTTCTAACTCAAGTTGTTTGATAGTATTGGAATTGTACGTGCATAGTTTCATAAACGAATGAATGTTTTAGACACTTAAAGGGGATCTTAAGGACCGGTAACAAAGTAGTTTCATGAATAGTTCATCTCAAACACGGCCCTAAGCCACTTTGATGTAGGCGGGATGGAAGGAAATCAGTAAGGTCCATTACTTGGATATAAGAAGATTATATTAGAATTGATCGTTTTCATGACTCCTCGTGCTGTGAAATAGTTCTGTATTTTGAGTGGACTGATAGGAACTAATATAACACTTTCTTAGTCCTTTAGCATTTTGCTGGGCTAATTCTGAATTGAAAATTAGTTAACACTTCAAAGTAAGTTTGTACAAAAGTGCTGTATAGAAGAAACTAAGAAGGAGATAACTATTTCCTTATAGATTGCACTTTGATCTGCCTAAGTAATGGTGCTATCTTTTATCGAAACATTACCTAGGCAGAATTGCTGAACCAAAGTCCTGTTTCCATGCAGTCCTCCATTCAGTTATTTATCTTGTATTTGGGGGTTACACCCAGCAGTGCTGAGGGCAATTCCCGGCTCTGGGCTCGGGATCCTTCCTAGTGGTGCAGGGGGCTGGGACCATATGGAGTGCCGTCTCTTGCAAGGCCAGCGGTCTGTCCACTGTTTTGTCTTTCAGACCCCTATCCTCCTTTCATTAAAAGAAAGTGACTTTTGGTTGCTTATCACGGTTTATAATAAGCAATCTTGAACTGCTCTGAGGTAAAAGCTTTACCTCTAGCCCACAAGTATGCAAGACTCAAAATGTTAAAATCTACTGTGTTGAAAGTCTGGGGGCAGGGGGAGGGGGAGGAAGGGGAGAGAGGGATTCCTCACCGAAGTTCCCGTTGAAAACTCTGCCCCATTGTCTTGCATTCCCCAAATCTCTAGAGAAGATTTCTAAGTTCTGGTTTCTGGTTGGGATGTCTGTTTCGTAAATTAAGCCTGGAAGTATAATGTTCGATTTTATGCAAGGGAGGCTAATTGTAGTACAGGGACATCTGTTTTTAATTGCTCGCTTATTTATCATGATATTCGGAGGCCAGCAGTTTGGGTTTTTTAATATTTAAAGGTAGCTTGTTGCTTTCCTCCACTAGAGCGTTGGCTCTTGAAGGCAGGAATATGTTTTGGCACTTTGTATCTCAAGTTCTTAGTATAGTATCTGGTGTGTAGCAAACACTTAGAAGTTTGAATTAGTGGATGAATTTAACCAGGAAGCAGTGACTAACAGAAACCCCCACAAACTTCTTCTGAGCTGTACTGTGTCCAGTGGGAGCTGACTGGACTGGGGTTTGGCATCAGCCCTACCTACCTGTTGAGAGAACTTCCTGTCCTTCTGGGTAGGGATGAAGTACATTCCTTTCCTCTCCTTGGAATTCTTGAGACTGGGGACTGTTGAATGACCTCTAATAGAACAAAATCCTAGCTTTCCCAAAATCCATTTTTTTTTTTCTTTTTGGGTGACACCCAGTGATGCTTAGGGCTTACTCCTGGCTCTGCACTCAGGAATTACTCCTGGAGGTGCTTGGGAGACCATATGGGATACTAGGGATCGAATCCGGATTGACCATATGCAAGACAAATGTTCTACCCGCTGTATTATTGCACTGGCCCCTCTAAAATCTTCTTTAAAAGTGTTGAGTTATGGGCACTGAGATTTAGCACTCGTTTAGTACTCACACTTTTCAAACTTTTGTTTCTTTGATTAAAATGCTCAATTTTTAGACATTCCTTCAGTTCGTGGCCCAAAAAAGGTTTTCATGTCTTGATCAAGATCACATACTGTTTAGTGGCAAAAACATTTTGGTTTTTGGGTTACCCCTAGTAGTGCTCAGGGGCTTTCTCCTGACTCTGCGCTCAGCAGTACCTCCCAGGGGGTGCTCTGGGGTCCACCGTCTTTGGTGCTGGGATGGATTAAGTACCTCCTACCTGCACTCAGGTCACTGAGCTTTCTCTCCAATCCAGGAACTGAACAGACTTCTCACCCCAAGTGGGAGCCAAATCAAGATATTATTATTAATTAAAACAAGAAAGAGTAGAATAGATGCCAGAGTGGGCAGAAGGATAAAATACAGATAAAAAATAAGATGGGAAGCTTGTTTAGAAATACTTTTGTGGCATAGGAAGATTGAAGATTCTAGAGGAGTTCAATTGAGAGTGAATACAAGGTACAGTTTTTAGGGTTCAATGGATGGCTGTGGATGACCGACACTCTAGTACTTGGAGCCACTCCCTTTCTGTCCAGAGCAGATGCCCTTATTTGGCAATGGCAAGAGCTACCCTTCTAATCATAGTCTATGAGTTACATGGTCCAACTTGGTATACCAGAGTGTGTTTTCTAGCATCAAACCAGCAGTGCTAAAAAGTCTTCCTACCAAAGTGCCAGGTTTGTTTTCAGTTTGTTTTCAGAGGCATGACAATAGCACAGGGATTGGGTTTTATGAGTCTATCAAAAAAATATATGGTGAGTTGAACTAAGGAGTTAATGAGGAAATAAACAATTGGTGAATGTTTTTTATGGTAGAGAACTTTGGGTAATAGGAGCAAAGGCATTTTAATTTTGATTTGATTGTTACTTAAAGTCCCATAGTTTTGTGGCTCTCCCAGAGTTACCTCACAACATACATACAAATCTTAGAAAACACACATTTTCAGGTGGTTTAGAATTCCAAGAGAGGGGACCTAAGCCAATGCAAATTTGGTTTCATTGCTACTGTTTCCTTCTGCGTTTTACTCCCCAGAGGCAACTAGTTGATGGTCATAGTAGTAAACTTTGATTTAACTCGTTTTCTCTGGTATATGGAACTGTTTTCCCATCATCCAAAAAATATTTGTTTCATTTTAGATTTTGGATACAAAGGACCTGACAATAGAGAAAGCGGTCATCAATGGACAAGAAGTCAAATATACTCTTGGCGAGAGCCAAGGTTACAAAGGATCACCGATGGAAATCTCTCTTCCTATTGCTCTGTGCAAGTATGAATGTTACCATCTTTCTCCATTAGTAATGACTTATTGGGGAACTGTTTTCAAGTTCATTTTGGTATTTTATCTCTTCCTTTTACTTCGGAGTATGTAGTAATTGGTATGTTATTCCTACTGAGCTCTGTTCAGACTGCATTTGCAGTGAAAATTTTGTGTTCTTACCTTACCTAAATTCATTGTATGAAGATTTGAGACTTTAGATCACTGTTATTTCTCTTAGTTTTACTAATATTTTGAGTTATGAGGGCAGTATGCCATTTCAGAACTGTCTAGAAAGCTTTTACCAGCTGCACATTTTTTACCTTCTCCCTTGGGGCTAGTCACTTTCAATTTTTAACTTTTCATTAATTTTTTTTTGGGGGGCGTGGTCTTGGGCACTACACTAGCTGTGCTGAGGTTACTCTTCGATAAGATGCTCAAGATAACCTTATGTGATGTGAGGGATCGAATCTGGAACCCAGGGCCAGCCATATGCAAGGCAAGTGTTATATTCACTGTACAATCTCTCAGACCGTAAGTACTTTTACTAATAGAGTAATATTGGGGGCTGGAGGGATAGCACAGTGGGTAGGGCGTTTGCCTTGCACGTGGCCGACCCGGGTTTGATTCCCAGCATCCCATATGGTCCCCTGAGCACTGCCAGGAGTGATTCCTGAGTGTAGAGCCAGGAATAATCCCTGAGCATCGCCGGGTGTGACCCAAAAAGCAAAAAAAAAAAAAAAAAAAAAAAAAAAAAATTGATGGCAGGGGCTAGAGATATAGTATAACCTGTAGAGTTCTCGCCTTACGTGTGAGCATCCTGGGTTTGTTCATTGGTTTCCCATCCTATACTCTTAGCCTCACCAGGAGTGATTCCTGAGTGCCAGGTGTGGCCCAAAGCCCCCAAATAAATGAATAAGTATGGTAAGTATAAGAAAAGAAGAAGAATAGCAATAATAAACAGACTCTTTTCTATGTAACAACAAAAAAAGTCCTTGAGATATATTCTGTCATCCAGTCCTTCTAATAATCCCACATATGGTATGACATGCAGTTTATAGATGAGGGGAAGGATCTTCTGATAAATTAGTAATGAGTTCAAAATAGTGGCAACTAAAATTGTCCTATCTGGAGAGCCCGAAGCAAGGCTGACCTAATTTTCTCTTAGAGGGGCATGGGTTTCCAAAGCTCTGGCTGGTTCCTCTTTCTTAGCCCTGCCCAACTCCTCAGACTCTCAGTGGGGTGGGGGAGGGGAAGGTGGTCCGGGAGGGGATGGACTGTTTTATTATTTCCCGACTGATCTTTTAATAAAAAGCATTAAAAAATACAGACAACTCAGAGATCAAGCACATTTTTTTTTTAAAATCATAGATTCAGTGGCCATAAAATGACTCAAATTTTACTTAAAACTTTGCTTAAAACGTTCCAGACATTTCTGAAAACTCAATTTCTTGACTTACCTTGTCCAGTAAGTTTGCTGACAAGCAGAACTCTGGATTAAACCCTGGCACCCCCTACCAGGGCTAACATTTCTAGTTTCCTAAGATCATGAAAAGATGGAACCATGTCACAGAGACCCAGTGTGCCGTGCCTCTGTCTGTCTGATTGTCCCTTCGCCTTCGTTAGCATGGAAGAGTGAACATGATTTCTGAACTGGCATCACAAGAGCAGAGTGAAGCAAACTACCCGAATCTGTGTGACCCGACGGGAGCTCCCTCTTCCCTGTAGCAAGCCCTAGTGGAACAGTCTTTATATTATTCAGTGCCCAGAGTGTGAATTTAGATTCTGGTCAAATTGAATTAGATCCTACTGACATTGGTTTTTTTCCCACAGAAACCAAGAAGTCACTATCGAAATTTCCTTTGAGACCTCACCACAGTCTTCTGCGCTACAGTGGCTCACCCCGGAACAGACTTCGGGGAAGCAGCACCCATATCTCTTTAGTCAGTGCCAGGTAAAGAAAAAAAAAAAAGGAAAGAGGGATTTACTGTGTAGAAAATTCTTACAACAGCCAGGTTCATGAAGCAAAGTGAGCCGGAGACTTGTAGATGTGTGGGTCTTACCAATCGACATTAATATAGTTAATATAGTACTTACAAAAAGAAACCTTGTAGGGCGGGAGTGATAGAACAGTGGGTCGGCGCTTGCCACACACAGGGCTGACCCAGGCGCAATCCTTGGCACTGAATGCGGTTCCTGGAGCCCCACCAGCGCTGATCCCTGAGTGCAGAGCCAGGAGTAAGCCTGAGTACTTTTGGGTGTGGCCAAAACAAAACATAACAAAAATGGAAAAAAGAAACTTTGTCTGGGCTTGATCCTGGCACTCCGTGGTCCCCTGAACACTGCCAGGAATGATTCCCCGGCACCAGGCTGGGAGTAACCAAGTTTTGGGTGTGGCTCAAAAAAACACTGAAATAAAATAAATATGTTAAAAAGCAAACCACTTTTGGCCAGAGAGACAAGAGCGGGCAAGGAGCTTGCCTTTTATACAGTTGACTTGGATTCAGTACTTCGCGCCACTTACAATTCCTGAAGCCCGCCAGGAGTGATCCCTGAGCACAGAGCCAGGAGTCAGTCCTGAGCACTGCTGTGTGTGCTCCCCCACCCCCCTAACAAAATAACTGAAAAAACAAATAGCTTTCTTCCTTTCCATCCCCACCCCCTTTGGCCCCACCTGACAGTGCTCATTGCTCCTGGTCGTGCGAGGGGCCCTGTTGATCAGGATGGCCAGTTGGCCAATCTCTGTCCTCAAGAAACTTTCTTTAATGTGAACTCATTAATTGGACTTTCTAGGGCATATTTATAGTTACATCCCCAGTCCCATAGAATTTGGCATAACGTAGGCACTTAGTAAATGGCCATAGAGTGAGAGGAAAACAAAATTGCTTTATGGACTGGCTACAGAAACTGTCTGCAGTAGGCAGGAAGTGAAATTTAAGATTTCTCAATATTCTTCAGATGCCATTGCCTACAGAAATTCACCATGGAGTTGGTTTTGTGATTTTTTTTTAGACTTTTACTGCACATTTGCAAATAGATGCTATGTAAATACCTTAAATATATATATATATTTTTAATTAATTTATTAAATATATTTTTAAAGTGATTTAGTTTACTTCTTTTCCTTTATTTTATGGTTTTGGGGTTGCATCTGATGATACTCAGTGGTTACTCCTGGCTCTGCACTCAGGAATTACTCCTTGTGGTTGCTTAGGGGACATAGAGGATGCTGGGTATCAAACCTAGGGGGCTGGCTGTGTGCAAAGCAAGAGCTCAACTATTGCTCCCCTACTTCTTTACTTTTTAATTGATTTGAGTTACTTCTGTTTTCAGTTTATAAGCTAAGAATAAAGAAGCATATAATGAGAGACAATTTATCATAAGGAATGATAGATATAATTTCTAGAAGGGAAAATCTAATTATGTTAGTAATCAAATTGTTTACAATTTTAGGAACTCACCTTATTTAATGTTTACTATTAATATTAATTACAGGAACTCACCTTACTTAATATTTATTTCTTAGCATTGTATTGGGTATTTTGTATTTAGTACCGTGTTAGGAACTTTGCATTTTTAATTGTCTTTATTTGTCTTTACTTGTCTTTAATTGTCTTGACAATTAAAGACAATTGTCTTTAATTGTCTAAATATTCCTTTGTAATAGATATTATGTTAAGCTCAAATGTGAATGCGAGACTATAAAAAAAGAATCAATGCTGGTATACCAAATGGGTTATAAATAAGTTTATTATTTTCTATTGTCTTTCCATTGAAATATCTTTTTTTTTTTTTCTTTTTGGGTCACGCCTGGTGATGCTCAGGGGTAACTCCTGGCTTTGCACTCAGGATTTACTCCTGGTGGTGCTTGGGGGACCATATGGGATGCTGGGAATTGAACCTGGGTCGGCCACATGCAAGACAAACGCCCTATCCACTGTGCTATCACTCCAGCCCCTGAAATATCTTTTTAATCTAAGAATCCTCAGCTTAACACTATGACAGAAACTGGTTTAAGCAAGAAATTACAATTGTAGGCTCTTTTAGAGATATCTAATATCTGATTCGTATTTTTAATAGAATGTTCATTATCTAAAGTTGGCAAAAAAATGTAAAATTTGTGAGTCATAGAAATATGAATTGTGGGACTGGAGTGATAGCACAGCGGGTAGGGCATTTGCCTTGCACGTGGCCGACCCAGGTTCGATTCCCAGCATCCCATATGGTCCCCTGAGCACCGCCAGGGGTAATTCCTGAGTGCATGAGCCAGGAGTAGTAGTCCCTGTGCATTGCTGGGTGTGACCCCCCAAAAAAAAATACGAATTTTGAATATATTGCTCTGTTGCTTATTGGTATGTTTGAAATATAGAAGAAAGATTTCAGCTAAATTCAGAAATATCTGCAGTGGGTAAGAAATACAGGAACTGTGAATGTGTGCCAACAGCAAAGCTCATGCCTTTCATTCAGGAAACCTAGTTTTAATCACGAGGCTTGCAAAAAAGGAAGAAAGGAAGGGAGGGACAGAGGGAGGAGAAAAAAGAAACATATAGCTATGACTATGTTTTGTTTGATGAATTTGCTTGTGGTTTTTCCTCTATGAATATTTGCCTGGTTTGATCTTATCTAGTAAAATATCTGCCCCCCCGCATTACTGTTTCACTTAACTCAAGACCATTAAGCAACTCCCGAGGCAGGGTCTTGGATTCCTGTCTTGGGAGAAAGAACCATCAAAAGATGAGGAATGGGACAGAGGCGGGTGCCTTGGGGGAGGAAGGGAACGAGCATGGTTCATAATGGTGTTTTGTACTGTTCCACTAAAACAGTCACTGTTTGGGCGGACACCAGTAACATCTCTCATTGTGAGACTTATTGTTACTGTTTTTGGCATATCCAGTACGCACGGGTAGCTTGCCAGGCACTGGCGTGCGGGCTCCATACTCTCGGTAGCTTGCCGGGCTCTCTGAGAGGGGCGGAGGAATGGAACACGGGTCGGCCGCATGAAAAGCAAACGCCCTACCGCTGTGCTATCACTCCAGCCCACTAAAACAGTCATCAGAAGTTATTTCTGGTAAAAATTCCTGCTCTCACAAGGCTCCTATCTAAATTCTTTTGGGTAGTTAAAGGAGAGGATGAGGTTTGTCTCTGAATCTGTTGGGTTATAATTAATTACCGTTAGCTCAAAAATAATCCTTAGGAAAAAATGGCCCATTTCAGGGAGTCGTGTTCCAAATCCCTTCATGAAGAATGAGTGCACACTTAATTATAATAAAACAAAAACAAGACACCAGGATTTCTCCCTAATTTTCACTTTTCAAGTTTGTTGCACATTGATATTTCAGGAATTCTAGGGACATTTTCCTCTGAGTTCCTCAGAACACTGGCATTCTTTAGACATTAGTAGCTAATCAGAGCAAAGAAAAACGGATTTCTTCTGAAAGTCAGTGAGAAATCAAACCGTGTTCTTCACTGTGGGTCTTTTCAGAGCTTTTAGGCAGCTAATGTGCTACTCTCACATCCAAACTGCAATCTAGTCTGCCCTGGTTCTTGCATTTATTTCACCAAAGAGCTGTTTCTCCTCAGGGTCCCAAAAAGCTCCTGACCGCAAATGCTCAGCACACAGAGTAGGAAACACTAACTTTGCTTCAACTGAAGCTTGAGGGTTGGTGACATGTTACGATGGAAAGTTAGGGGCCCGAGAAATAGCACTGCAGGTAGGGTGCTTGCCTTGCACGTGCCCCAACTCAGGTTTGATCCTCAGAATTCCATACGGTCCCCCAATTCTGCCAGGAAAGTCACTTTTTTTTTTTAAGCCATGATTCTATTTTTGCTCATATCAGGGATCCCAAGAAATGTGAGACATTTTCATTTTCAAAAGAATGATTTGGGGATGTGGCTGGTGATAGAGCACAAGCCTTTCGTATATAAATTCAATCCCTGGCACTGCAAAACACACAAACAAACAAGCAAACAGACAAAAAACCAGAAACATAAAGAATGTGTTGAAGAACAATGGAACAGTTTTAATTTCATAATGCCTGGGTGTTTAGGAAGGAGGAATAACTTTCTTTTCTTTCTTTTCTTCCCTGTCCGCCCCTTTGCAGGCTATCCACTGCAGAGCAATTCTTCCTTGCCAGGACACTCCTTCTGTGAAATTAACCTACAGTGCGGAGGTAAATATCACAAGATTTTAACTGGATCAAACAATCTAATTTTACTTACTGGCTGATCGATTTGGGGCCCACACTTGCTGGTGCTCATTCCTGGCTCTGTATCTCTAAAGAACTAGTTCCATGGCGCTGGGTAAGTCCTATGACCTCACAACCCCAGTTTTCTCAGAGCCTAAAGAAAGAAGTGAAACCACATGATTTCCTGCAGGTTTTACCACCCCCACTCCCACCCCTAGTGCCAGGATCTGAGGCCACTATCACATTTGGCCCTGAACTCCTGATGGAGGGACAACTGGGAGTCCTGGCCCAGGCACGAGCAGGGGAGCGTGGTACTTACTGGAGAATGCTTGCTAAAACACAGACCTTCTGGGATTCTGGCATTTATTTGAAAAAATGCTAGTTTCAGAGTCACAGGTGGAGGGTGATACTGGAATGACCAGAGGCTTTGCCCCAGGGGAATCCTTTCCCTGCAGATTTCTAGAGAGAATTATTTCCTAGTTCTGGGCCATAACATTTTGTTTCTCACAATTATGATCCTTTGAAAGACCTATTTGGGGCGGGGAGATAGTTCAAAGAGCTGGAGCACAGGTTTTGCATGTGAGAGGCCTCTATTTAGCCCCTGGCATTGCACCGAGCCTGGAGAAGCCCTCAAGCACCGTGGGTATGTGCAAATGCCACCACTCCTCACCCCCACACCCTGCAACAAGTTCTATTTGTAACACCAGGTTTGTTTTTTTTTTATATTCAATTGTTTAAAGCTCTAATAACTTCATTTGAATTGATTTTGAGGTTATGGAGGACCAAGGGTTGCCCTGGTTACAGGCATGGAGATCGGTGCTTTGTGTCCATCATTTTATCCCTTGCTGGAATCCTATGAGTATTATTATCTCCTTCGATGGGGAAACTGAGATTCAAGGTTATTCGGGAGTTTATGTAATCCCTAAAAGGAAGAGCTGGAATTTTAATCTACTTTTCTATCAAATTCTCTTAATTTGAATGGATAGATTTCTCACATTCTTTTTGTTGTTTTGTTTTGGCTGGTACTCAGGGCTTATTTCTGGTGTTAGTGCTCAGGGATTACTCCTGGCTGTGCATAAGAAATCACATATGAAGTGCCAGGGATTGAACCCCAGTCAGCTGCATGCAAGACAAGGGCCCTACTTATTTTACTATCACTCTGGACTTCTCATTCATTTTTAAGCCATAGCACTAATTTTGTATATGATAAGGAATCACCTGGAGTTTTGGAATCTTGGTATATTTATTGTGTAAATGGTCACTGTCACTGTCATCCTGTTGCTCATCGAGTTGCTCTAGCGGGCATCAGTAACGTCTCCATCGTGAGACTTGTTACTGTTTTTGGCATATAGAATATGCCACGGGTGGCTTGCCAGGCTCTGCCATGCGGGCTGGATACTCTTGGTAGCTTGCCAGGCTCTCTGAGAGGGGGAAGGAATCGAACCCAGGTCGGCCACATGTAAGGCAAATGCCCTACCCGTTGTGCTATTGCTCCAGGTCGGTGTAGATGGTCATGACGAGAAAAAAGAATAGTTTCGATATGTAATTTAAGATACACAGAGCCTTTTATTTATAATGGGAAATGCTTTTCTTCTCCACTAGGTGTCTGTTCCAAAAGAACTAGTGGCACTTATGAGTGCCATTCGTGAAGGAGAAGCGCCGGACCCAGAAGACCCAAGTAGGAAAGTATACAGATTCAGACAAAACGTAAGATTTTAAGACCCAAACTTTTGTTTCATTTGGTGGTGAACGACCAATAGTTTTTTATCCATCCAGAGGACAGAGCTGCATCTGGGATAGCGGCTTCTATGTCTGGTTTCTGTCATTTACTTCTAGTGTGATTTCAAAACAGTCTGATCTACTTGTATTGTTGGCACTGAAGAAAGAGGCAGCTGGAACGCCCACATTAGGGGGCACGCCTCATCCCACTTCCCCTCGCCGGAGCCTACGTTTTCCCTGTTTTCAAGTCATATTTTTGCCAGTTCCAGCACCTTATTCACAAAGGCAAGAGCTTTCTCAGACTGAAAAAGTATCCTATGGGAGCCCGGGGGTGGCATAAAGGCTTAAGGTGCTTCCTTCGAATGTGCCTGATCCTGGTTTGGGGTTTAACCCCCTGCGCCACATGGTCCCCTGGGTATCACTGGAGGTAGTTCTCGAAGCACCTGAGCAATGCTGGGGGGAGCTGGGCGGTCCCTGGCACCAGGGCAGCCTCGGCTCCTAGCACAGAAGCAGCTGATTTTTGGTCAAAAATTGTCAAGAGTGATCCTTTGACAACCTGAGATCACTTGGGAGCCCGGCCTCCCCCCCCCCCCCCCAAAAGAACTTCATTTTTTTTTTTTTTATGGAGCTTTATTTATTTATTTTCTTTTTTTTGGGTCCCACTCAGTGATGCTCAGGGCTGACTCCCGACTCTGCACTCAGGAATCACTCCTGGCTGGGCTATGGCTCCAGCCCAAGAACTTCATTTTTTAAAAAAAATTAATTTAACTTAATTTTTATAAAGTAGTTCACATTTAATAATACATTAAATAATCGAACACCAATCCCACCACCATTACACTTTCCCACCACCATATTTTGGATGTTTTCATCCCGAACCCCAAGCCCTGCCCCATAGCAGACCGAAATAATTTATTTTTTAAAAGATTTTATTACTGAATCACTGTAGGATTGATCTCTACACAGCTGTTAGTAATTTGGTTTCAGTCATACAATGTTCCAACACCCATCCCTCCACCAGTGCACATTTCCCAGCACCCGTGTCCCCAGTTTCCCTCTCATGACCTCCCATTGCTTGCCTCTATGGAAGGCACTCTCTCTCTCTCTCTCTCTCTCTCTCTCTCTCTCTCTCTCGCTTGCTCTCTTGCTCTTGCTCTCTCTCTCTTTCCTTTTGGGCATTGGGGTTTGCAGTACAGATAGTGTAAGGTTATCATGTATATCCTTTTACCTACTTTTAACATTCAGTTCTTGTCCAGCGTAATCATTTCCAGCTATTCTTTCCAGCTATCATCCTGGTCCCTTCTCCATCTTACCTACCCTCTGCCCCCCACACACTTGTGGTTGATTCCAACCATTGACCAGTCCTCCTAGACCCTGTTTTCTCTGGCTGTGGATATGCCTGCTATTAGAGAAAGAATACTTAACTCACTCCAACCTGTTTCTGTGACACTAAGCTCCCATGTTTTTGGAATCGTCTTATTGCTGAAATATTTTGTATAACTCCAGTATGCCAGAAGTGGTGGTTTAGTAAGTTAAATAGAAAAGAATAAGCAATCACTACCAATAAACCAAACAACAAAAAAGGCACAGGGTTTTCATATAGGTTAAATTTTGATGAATGTTTGAAATTTGCCCTGTGGAGTACCACGTTCCGTGTGCTGTAAGTACCAAGTGCAGTAACATTTTTCACATTGCAAAAGCTTTTCTTCTGCGTGCAAGGAAAAGGAAGGAAATGTTTCTAATGTTTTACACCACAGATTTGAGAAACTTTTACACACTAAATATGAGAACTGAGAAATACACAAAATGAGTTCTGTTTGTCGTAGAAGATTCGAAAGGAAATTGCCTTACTTTTTAAGCTTTTTCGTTTTATTGTTTGCTGGGTTTGGGACCACACCCAGTGGTGCCCAGGGCTATGCCTGGCTCTTTGCTGAGGGGTCACTCCTGGTAGTGCTTGGGGACCATGTGGTGCCGGAATTTGAACTGGGCTTGGTCACATACAAGACAATCACCTTCACCTCTGTACTTTTTCTTTGTGCCTTATTTTAAAATGTGAATTGTTTTACTCATGTTTTTGAGTGCTGATGCAAGTATGTTGTGTGTTTTGTTTGTCACTTTTAGGTCCCAATACCCTGCTACCTGATTGCCTTAGTTGTTGGAGCTTTAGAAAGCAGGTGAGTTCTTGAACAAATTTTGAGGTTTATTCAAAGACTTAGACATCTGGAATCTCTATCCTGATTAATTTGTGGGCCATTTGTAAGTTTCTCAAGGTATCAAACTGACCATTGTAGGAAAATTTAAATCTAATCATAAAATGTAAGTTATAATTTTGTTTTATCTATTTGTGCAGTTTCAGGAACCAAACTCAGCACACATATAATATCAAGCTGTACCCCTGGTCTCCATAAGTTAGTTTTCAATTTAAGAGTACTTTCACTAGTCATTATTGAGATTTTCTGTGTATTCCGGAATGAACTTGTGCTGACTTTGAGTTAGGCATCTAGAATCTAATGTAATTTGGCAAATTATTTCTTATAACTTCCAGTTTCTCATTCTTGAGGTTATGGTTATAATATCTGCCTTTTGCTTATCATAGGGTGGTTTTGTGAAAAAAATTAAGATATCTGATGATCTGATAGATAGTATAGGGGTTAAGGAGTTTTATTTTTTTGAGTGTGGTCAAGCGTGGTTTGATCCCTGGCACTACATATGATCTGCTGCAAACTGCCCAGGAGAGAGCTCTGAACATAGCTGACTGTGACTCTTCCCCACCCAGAAAAAAAGAGATTGAATATATGAAAGCACTTGGAAGTCTATAAATATTATTTAAGTATATTTTATTAAAATTTTGCTGACTGAATACCCTTTCTTCTTAATTTTTTGTCCATTACTTTCTTTTTAACATAAACCACAATTTCATTTATTTAAAGATTTTATTATTGGGGCCGGAGCGATAGCACAGCGGGTAGGGCGTTTGCCTTGCACGCGGCCGACCCGGGTTCAATTCCCGGCATCCCATATAGTCCCCCAAGCACCAAGTAATTCCTGAGTGCAGAGCCAGAAGTAACCCCTGAGCATCGCTGGGTGAGACCCAAAAAGCAAAAAAAAAAAAAAAAAAAGATTTTATTATTGAATCACTATGGGATAGATCTTTACAAAGCTGTTCATAATTTGGTTTCAGTCATACAGTGTTCCAGCACCTATCCCTCCACCAGTGTACATTTCCCAGCGTCAGTGTCCCTAGTTTTCCTCCCATTACCTCCTCCCCGCCCCCCAGCCTGTCTGTGGCAGGCATTTTCTCCTCTCTCTCTCTCTCTCTCTCTTTCTCTCTCTCTCTCTCTCTCTCTCTCTCTCTCTGTCTCTCCTCTTGGGCATTGTGGTTTGCAGTACAGATACTAAAAGGTTATCATATATATCCCTTTACCTACTTTTAACACTCAGTACTTTTTGAAATGTCCAGCGTGATCATTTCTAGCTATTATTGTCATCCTGGTCCCTTCTCTCCATCTTACCTACCTTCTGCCCCCCACACACTTGTGATGGATTCCAACCATTGACCAGTCCTCCTAGACCCTGTTGTTCCTGGCTGAGAATGAAGAATGTCTGTAGTCATCACATTTTTTTAAAATGCTAGATGGGCCAAAAGATAGATAATACTGAACTGGCATCCCATATGGTCCCCCGAGCTCCGCCAGGAGCACTTCCTGAGTGCAGAGGCAGGAGTAACCCCTGAGCACTGACAGGTATGCTTCCACCCCTCCCCCCAAAAAATTTTTTTAAAAAATTAAATAAAATGTTAGAAATCTGGATGTGTAGAGAAGTTACACAAATAACCGTGGTGGTAACCCAGCTATGTCTTGGGCAACTCTCATCTTGAATTTCATTTTCTTTACTTCACAAATAGGAATATGTACATTCAAAGATTTTTCTGAGAATGAACAGACCTAACATTGTAAAGGCTCCTTGCTTACAGGAGGCATTCACTAATGATCATTAGCATAGTTGTCACAGCAGCCAACAATTTGAAGCTCTTGTCATAATGTTGTTTTCTGGGGGCTGGAGCGATAGCACAGCAGGTAGGGCGTTTGCCTTACACGCGACCGACCCGGGTTTGATTCCCAGCATCCCATATGGTCCCCTGAGCACCGCCAGGGATAATTCCTGAGTGCAGAGCCAGGAGTAACCCCTGTGCAGAGCCAGGTGTGACCCCAAAAAGCAAAAAAAAAAAAAAAAAAGTTGTTTTCTCTGCATGATCACACTAAACATTAACAAGTCCATGTAGGACTATTTTTTTTACCCAGTTTCCAGACAGTGAAATACAGTTTTAGTAACTGGTTCAGGATCAAAAAGCTGATAAAAGCCCAGGCTTGGGCCTTTAGTTCTTGCAGTGTAGCTCTAAGCTGTCTAGGACAGCAGCCGTTAACCAGTCAGATGAGACTTGAATTCTGCTGGAAGTATGAAATACAAATTGAATTTTTAAAAACCATAAGTAAAAAAAATATAATTCATTAATAACTTTTAGTTAATTACTTAAAATAATTAACTTTTGTTACTTAAATTTAATTTTATTACTTAAATTTAATTACTTAAGATAATAGCTTTTGGTTAATTACTTAAAATAATCATATTCTAAATGTGTTAGGTAAAAGAAAACACATTATGAAAATTGATATTAGAGGCCAGGGAGATAGTATTGGGTCAAGGAGGTAAAGTGCTCCCAAGAAGCTAACCCACATTATTAAGGGGCACTGCAGATGGTCCCCTGAGTACTGCCAGGGGTCACTCCTGAGCACAGAGCCAGAAATAGCTAGTGAGTACCGTTGGGTGTGGCCCCAAAACAACAATTACAAGAAGAACAAAAAAATGACTTCATCTGATTTATTTGTGTATGGTCACTAGGTAACTTAAATGGGATGCAACTTTCTTTTCTGGCTCACTGAACTTACATTAGATAGCTCTGGTTGTTACCATTAGTACCTGTAGGGTCTGAGTCAGTAGTATTGCCACCACCACTGGCTAGAAATGCAATTCTGATCCCCAGCTACTAAATCAAAAGTTGTGTTTTAACAAGTTTCCTCAGTCATCTGTGTACACATGGAGATTTGAAAAGCACTGCTTTAGAACCGGCTGCCTCTCTGGGCCAGGGGGCAAGGGGTGGTTTGATGTGGCATGTAATTCATTATTAAGATGATAGTACAATGGGTAGGGTACTTGGCTTGCACCCAGCTAACCCAGGTTTGATCACTGGTGTCCCGTATGGTCCTCCAAGCTTGCCTGAAGTGACTCCTTGAGTGCAGAGCCAGGAGTAAGCCCTGAGCACCACCACGTATGGCCCCCAAACCAAAATAAATAAATAAATAAATAAATTTTTTGAGTTCCAGTTCTGTATGTGACATGATTCTATTCTTTTTCTCTAATTGTGATTTTAAAAACCTTAAAAATGTATCATCTTAACCACTGTTAAAGGTACAGTTAGCACAGTAGTGTACTAATTTCCAGGACAAATTTAACTATTTGTCTTTTTAAATATAGAGTAGTGCTAGGAATATGTACATTGTTCTAAAGCAATCTTGAGAAGCTTTTCATTTTGTAAAATAGAAGCCCTTCCCCCTTAAGCTGCAGCGCCCCATCTCAGCCTCTCTCTGCACCCTCAAAACACTGTTCTTGATTACTGTAGAGGGAAGCTAGAGCATTTGTCTTTCTACAGTATTTGTCTCTTTGTCACTCCACAGGATATTTCCAGTTTGTTTCTGTTGTTTGAGAATATTTGATTTTTACATGCTTGACACATTTACCTCTGCAGTAGAATCAGTCATCTCCTGAGCTGCTTCTGAAAGTTTCTGATTGGGAGATGGAGGGGGAAGAAACCTTATTCCCAAGGTCTTAGTAGGACCAGTGAGTGAGCTTTTAGTGACCTTGAGAGTTTTTGTTTGTTTGTTTGTTTTTGGTTTTCATTTGCTTTTGGGCCACACCTGGTGATGCTCAGGGGTTACCAGCAGGCTCTACAGTGTTTGGGGGACCATATGGTATATGAGGATCGAACCTGGGTTGGCTGCATACAAGATACTAAGTGCCTTACCTGCTGTACTATTTTTGCAGCCCCAGGGCCAGTGGCCTTTGGGAGCAGGTGATGTCTAAGTTTTGTTTGCTCCAGATTGTGTCTCTTTAGAGCACTGTTTCAGTGGCTGCACAAACAAAAGAAGGTTCGTCTGTGAGAGGAAACACCTAACTTCACCTCTTCCTTTAAGCACCAGCTCAGCTGAATTACACTCCTGCCATTTGCACATGTACCCCTACTATAAATCTTTTCTAGAATTAGGTGAGTCATCAGTCCTGACTTTCTCTTTTACTGATCTTTTTAATTTTGCAGACAAATTGGCCCAAGAACCTTGGTATGGTCTGAGAAAGAGCAAGTAGAAAAGTCTGCTCGTGAATTTTCTGAGGTTGGTCCAGAGTTTACCCTTTTTTACTGTTGGATTTAAGATTTTGAATGTAGAACGTAATAGTTTTAAGTGAGATGGTGAAGACTTAAGTGCATCCAGTTTCATGTAAACTTTCAGTTGTTATAGTTCTTTGAATTTTTATGTAAAACAAGCCTCATTAACTTGTAGTCATCGTATAAAGCAATATAACTTCTGAGACATCTATTATGATAATGATTAAGACATGCACATAAATATGCATTAATTTTCCAGACTGAATCTATGCTTAAAATTGCAGAAGAACTGGGAGGCCCGTATGTTTGGGGGCAGTATGACCTGTTGGTCTTGCCCCCATCCTTCCCTTACGGCGGCATGGAAAATCCTTGCCTCACATTCGTAACTCCTACTCTCCTGGTAAGTGTAAATATGTCTTCATTGGAAACTGAGCTCTCCCAAGTGGAATCTAGATGTGAAGAACTTTAGTAGAATAAAAATCTTTTCTATTATTTCTCTAGAAATAATAGAAGCAATATTATTGGAGCAGTAGCACAGCGGGTAGGGAGTTTGACTTGCACGAAGCTGACCCGAGATTGATTCCTCCGTCCCTCTCGGAGAGCCCGGCAAGCTACTGAGAGTATCCTGCCCACACGACAGAGCCTGGCAAGCTCCCAGTGGTGTATTCGATATGCCAAAACCAGTAACAAGTCTCACAATGGAGACATTACTGGTGCCCGCTCGAGCAAATTGATGAACAACTGGATGACAGTGCTACAGTGCTATTATTTCTCTAATCCCTTTTTCTATTTCTATTGCTTATTGTGGTTATCATTTTCATTTTTTTTGCTTTTTGGGTCACACTGGCAATGCTCAGGGATTACTCCTGGCTCTGCACTCAGGAATCACCCCTGGCGGTGCTCAGGGGACTATATGGGATGCTGGGAATCGAACCCAGGTCGGCCACGTGCAAGGCAAACGCCCTACCCGCTGTGCTATTGCTCCAGCCCCTCCATTTTTTTTTTCAAAAGAAAATAATTTGGCCATTTGGTGGAGGGCAATTCTATGTTTAAGGCATTTGGGGATGTTGGTGTGGGATGGAGATGTGTAATGATTCAGTCTGTAAACTTTGAATTGTAAATCCTGACAAAGAAGCTATGAGTAAGCTCAACGTGTAGGGACTGGCCAAAACAAAATAAAACTGTTCACCATGTGTGTAAAAAAGACTTAGGACATGACATTGCTCTGTGCCTTTGTAGGTTACTTTAAAATCTTTTTATTGTTGTTTATTTTTGGTTTTGGTTTTTGGACCAAACCTGTATGTGACCTGTACTCAGGGGTCACTCCTAATACACTTTGGGAAACATATGGGGTAATGGGAATCCAACCAATGTTGGTTGAAAGCAAGGCAAGTGCCTTACTCGCTCTATTATCCCTTCTGTCTTTCTTCTCTGTCCTCTCTCTCTCTCTGTCTCTCTCTCCTTCCCTCTCCATTTCCTTTTCTTCCTCCCTCCCACCCTCCCCTCTCTTCCTTTTCCCTCCTTCCTCCCTTCCTTTTCTTCCTTCCCTCTCTTCTTCTCCCCCCATCGACTCTTACCTCCCTCCCTTCCTTCCTTGCAGTTTTGGGGTCACACACACCTGACAATGTGCAGGCCTACTCCTGGCTCTCCACTCAGACCTCTCCTGGTCGGGTCCAGGGAAGCATATGAAATGCCAAGGATCAAACCCTAGTTGGCCCTGTACCAGGCAAGAACCCTGTCTGCTGTACTGTCTCTCAGGCTCCATTTCCTTTTCTTTTTTTAGCTACTTTGAATTTTTTCACAAACCAAAAGAGTAATGGATTAACAACTAGTTAAGTAAAATGAATAACACCATGCGAGTCGTAGGGCACTATAAATCCTTAAAAATATATTGTGCTTAATAAGTTAAGAAAGGCAGTACATAAGAGCAAATAAAAGCAGCTACAAAAAGTTGTAAAATATATTTCTTGAACATTAGAAATAAATATATTGGTCCTCCTTGTATTAGAAATTTTTCTTAGAACTAGGGAAAGAAAGACTTTCATTTTTGTGTTTTGTCTTATTTTCCTAGTACATATCTCTTTATCTCTTTTGAACTTCTTTTTTTTTTTTTTTGGATCACACCTGGCGATGCACGGGGTTACTCCTGGCTCTGCACTCAGGGATTACTCCTGGCAGTGCTCAGGTGACCATATGGGATGCTGGGGTTTGAACCCGGGTCGGCCGCGTGCAAGGCAAACGCCATACCCGCTGTGCTATTGCTTCAGCCCCATCTCTTTTGAACTTCTAATGCTGTGTGGAGATATACAGTGGATCATTAATGCCCGACTACTGTGTCTTGAAATAGGGATCTTTTGGATATAGTGCATGATTTGATTACTTAAATACTAAGGCAGTTATTTCTTTTCTTTTCAGGCAGGTGACAAATCGCTCTCCAATGTAAGTTAAAATATATTATCATGGTGTTTTCCTTAAGTATTAAGTCAATTGATTTTAGAACATTTGTGATTTGAATTATGTGTTTTGAATTGTGGTCATAAAAAATAACCTTGGCAGTTTTTTTTATAATTTTTTTTGGGGGGCCTGGGGGAATGTTATTATACTGGGCAGTGCTCAGGGCTTACTCCTGGCTGCTCAGGGATCACTCCTGGCAGGACTGTGGAGCCATATGGGCTAACCTGGGTCAGCCATGTGCAAGGCAAACACCTTACCCGCTGTGCTATCTCTCCACCTATCATTCAAACTCTTTGGAAAGTGTTATAGGACCTTATTATATCAGCAGTTACATTGAACATATTTAGAAAATTTCATGGTTTAATTTCTGTGTTTATAAAATATTTATGAGTCATATATCCAGTTAAATAATTTCTAAATATGCTCTTATTTTGATTTTTTTAAAGCTATGGTGTATATTTTTTTGTCTTTGACTAAATTCAGATTATTTTACTGATCTAAGTTATTCCCTAAATATCTCAGCCAATGTTTCTTTTTTTTTTTTTGCTTTTTGGGTCACACCTGGCGATGCACAGGGGTTACTCCTGGCTCTGCACTCAGGAATTACTCCTAGCGGTGCTCAGGGGACCATATGGGATGCTGGGATTTGAACCCGGGTCGGCCGCGTGCAAGGCAAACACCCTACCCGCTGTGCTATCTCTCCAGCCCCTCAGCCAATGTTTCTTAAAAAAAAAGTGTAGAAGTTAGAAAGAACTGACATTATAGATTATTTTAAAATATTCAGTTTTACTACTAATTACATTCACTCTTTCTTTTAGGTTATTGCACATGAAATATCTCATAGCTGGACAGGAAATCTTGTAACCAACAAGACTTGGGATCACTTCTGGTGAGACTGATTATCATTTTTTTTTATTGTATTTGTTAATTGATTTATTTCTTTTCTGTGTCTCTCTGCTTGAATTTGTTTTGTGTCCATATCTTGTTTTTCTTTATCATCTTTTTTGATAGGTAGGATTTAAAAATTTTTTGTAGTACTTATCACAATGTTAGGTAGAGTTATTTATTTTTATGTGTGTTGTTTAGTTTCATAGTCAAATATTAATACATGGACACGAAAAACTAGAACCATGTTTACATTTATGTCTCTGCTGCCATGTACGAGGCTGTTTTCTCATCACTGGAATTGATTTTTAGGAAATGACATAGCCACTGTAATGTGTCATGTCCATGGTACACAATTGCTTTACTCTGTGGATAAGCTAAAAAGAAAAAAAGAAGAAAAATTTATCTTTGATTAAAAATGCCTTCCCTCTCATTTGTATTACTATTTTCATTTATCAGGTTAAATGAAGGACATACCGTGTACTTGGAACGCCACATTTGTGGACGATTGTTTGGTGAAAACTTCAGGCATTTTCATGCTCTGGGAGGATGGGGAGAACTACAGAATTCGGTAAATGAGTCCTACCTTTAAAAGCACTCGTCCAAAGTTGTGTAGGTATTCAAAAACTTAGTTTGTATGGTGTGTCGTGTCCACTAAGTAGCAACAAGAAACTAATTTTTCTTGCGGGTGTGGAAAAGCGAGCTATTTTTGCTAGCCAATTGCTAGCATAACGGTCTATTAATGTTTTTCATAATCCGCTGGAAGATCCTGTTTATGGCCGCTTGGACCTCGTCGGGTGTCTGAAATTATCTGGCCGGTTACTCTGAACCGCATTTGGTGCCTTCATATCATTTTCAGTGCTTTTTCCTGAAAAGCACATTTGCTGACCAGTCCTGGAATATTTTCCTAGCAGAGTCATTCACTGGACAAGAAAAATCACAGAATATTATACCAGTGAGCCATTCTGTGACTTGACTTCCAGAAATGTGTGGTAACATATCCTACTATTTCCTAGTTCTAAGTTGAAGTTCTGGCTCCCCTAGAGTGATGCTTTTGAGTCAATAATGCTTCCTTCTTGTTACCATGGTGGTACCAGTCTGCCTAAATGGACTTTCATCTACTTTTGTGTCTTGTAGATAAAGACCTTTGGGGATACACACCCTTTCACCAAACTTGTGGTTGATCTGACAGGTGTAGACCCTGATGTCGCATATTCTTCAGTGCCCTATGAGAAGGGCTTTGCTTTACTCTTTTACCTGGAGCAGCTTCTTGGAGGCCCAGGCAAGTATTGGTGTTTCCTGATGCTGTTCTTAAGGGTCATGAGAAGAAAAAGATTATGAGATGGTTGTTTTTGCTCCATTTTATTCTTTTTGTGTGTTGTCTATGTGACTCGAGATCTTTTTCTTTTTCCTTTTTCTTTTCTTTCCTTTTCTTTCTTTTATGACTTCTTGAGTCACACCTGGTAATACTCAGTGGTTACTCCTACTCTGCACTCAGAAATTACTCCTGGTGGTGCTTGGGGGAGCATATGGGATGCCAAGGATTGAACCCAGGTTGGCCATATGCAGGGCAAATGCCCTACCTGCTGTATTATTGCTCAGGTCCCTCGAAATCTGTTTTTTAAGTGTAAAAGAACAAAATAAGTAAACACATATGGCTCTTAAAACTATGGAAAGCATCATACTAAATATTTGTTCTGTATATTTTAAAATTCAGCAATGCTTCATATATGTAGCCGGCAGGATTCGAACCTGTGCGGGGAGACCCCAGTGGATTTTAAGTCCATCGCCTTAACCACTTGGCCACGACTACCTATCATATACGGGGGGCTGGAGCGATAGCACAGCGGTAGAGCATTCACCTTTCACACAGCCGACCTGTGTTCGATTCCTCCATCCCTCTTGGAGAGCCCGGCAAGCTACCCATGGCGTATTGGATATGCCAAAAACAGTAACAATAAGTCTCACAATGAGAGACATTACTGGTGCCCGCTCGAACAAATTGATGAGCAAAGGGATGACAGTGACTTCATATACATTCTTCTATGTCAGTATTACAACTCTCGTGCTTTTTAGTTTTATTTTTTAAATTGGGGCTGTGGGCACACCTAGCTATCCCTGGGTCTGTGCTTAGGAGTGGCCATAACTGACCAGCTGGGTGTAAGGCAAGCACTTTATCTTCTGTACTATTTCTCCATCCCTCTCTTAGACATTTTAAAACTATTCTAGAGTTTCATTATATAGATGTGCTCAGTTGATGTAATATTCCCCATTGATAGGTATCTTGGTGTTCGCCGTTGTTGATTCTTTATCGTGGGGTCACACCTGACAGTGCTCAGTGGCTACTCCTAGCTCTGTGCTTGGGAGTTAGTCCAAGTACTGCTTCAGGGACCTTTGGGGCCAGGGATGGAACCCAGGCCTTCTGCATGCTAAGCATGTGTTCAGTCCATTGAGCTCTCACAAGCTCTGTTGACTGACTTCAAAGGCCTTATCTTGATTCCTTCTACGTCTCTGATCTTATTTTTTTCCTTTATAGTCATATGAAAGCCATTGCTTTTATTTTTTTTAAGAAACTTTTATTGACTTATAGTGTGATACATAGTTGCAAGGTTGTTCATGGTAGGGTTTCAGTTATATAGTGTTCCAACACCCATCCCTTCACCAGTCAGTGCCCAGTTCCCCTCCGGTGCGCCCCCCCCCACCCCCCTGCCTGCCTCTGTGGGCCATTGCTTTTAGAACTTGTGTCATGTGTTCCTTTTCTGTGTCCTTGTTGTCATATCCTTAACTAAAAGAATAAAGCAGTCAACAATGCGATCACCAAGGTACCTATCAATGGAGAATGTCGAATCGACTCATCACATCTATACAATGAAATTCTATGACAGCTTTAAAAGGCCCAAGATAATAATTAAAATTCTCTTCTTTCTATCAAATGAGATTTACTTTTTGAAGTCCAGCTTCAGCTCTCCCTGCTTTTTGAGTCTTTACTCGTAAATGCCTCATTGGTTTCTTTATTCTCTGAATGTTCTGTGTTCTTCATGGTTAATAAAACAATGCCGTGTATCAGTTGGCAAAAAGTTAAATAATTGCCTTTCTATATTGACTTATTTTTCTTTTTTTCTTTATACTTTTAGAAGTTTTCCTTGGATTCCTGAAGGCTTATGTTAAGAAATTCTCCTACAAGAGCATAACTACTGATGACTGGAAGGATTTCCTGTATTCTCATTTCAAAGATAAGGTTCGTTTTTAAAAGCTTTCTTAGTTTTTATGCCAAATATATCTTTTAAAAAAAGTTTTTTTAATAGAGATTGCAATAGTGTAATATACTCATAATAATATACTCATGCTTATGGTATACAAAATTACTGCTCCTTCACCCAGCGTGCTCAACCACTTTCTGTTCTCTCTCCCCATCCCCTCTCCCTCACCCCCTCTACCCTCACTGGTAACCCCAGTTCTGTATTCAAGGCCCAAGAGGGGGTCATTAGACACTGCCTGTTTCCTTATCACATTTGAATGAGATCATCTGGTGTTTGTCCTTCTGCTTCTGACTCATTTCACTTAACATGAGCCCTTATATCTCCATCCAAGTTGTAACGTAAGACAGCATTTTATCTTTTCTTATAGCTCGGAAGGATTCTTTTGGACTTATATACCACAGTTTCTTTGTCCACTCAGCTGAATGGGTGTGCATATAACTTTTTGAATGAATGTTCTTGTATTCTTGGATAGATGCTTAGGATTGGAATTGCTAGGTCAAGGGCTGGAGGGATAGTACAGTGGATAGGGCTTTGGCCTTGCATGCGGCTGACCCTGGTTCAATCCCTGGCATCTTATCTGGTTCCCCGAGCACCGTCAAGGGTAATACCTGAGTACAGAGCCAGGAGTAACCCCTGAACATCACTGGGTGAGACCCCAAAAGCCAAAAATTTTTTTAAAAAAATCTTTTACCCTGAAAATTTTAGGTCATATAGGAATTTTATTATCAATATTTTGTCTGTTTTGAGGTGACAGCTTTAGAGCTTACTCCTAGCTCGGTGCTGAGGGATCACATACTAGAGGGGCTAAGGGGGAATATGTGTGATGCCAGGGATCAGATCCAGGCTCACCACATACAACACAAGTGCCTTACCCACTGTACTATCTCTCCAGCCACTGTATTTTTAGGTTTTTTCAGAGGTTTCCATATTCATTTGTCCTAGAGGCTAAACCAGTTTACATTCCCCAAAGTAAATGATGGTTTTCTACATTCTTGCCAATACTAACTACTTCTAGTCTTTTTAATTTATTGCTTTGTGGAGAGGGGGAGGCACCTAAGTGCTGCTCAGGGGCCTCAGGGCTGTTCTTGCCATTACTTGACCTTTAGGCCAATAGTTCAGTGCTAGAGTCTGAGGATGGAGAGATGCTTGAACCCTGTGCTTGGGACTACCAGGGCCACACCTAACAGTGCTCAGTGCCTCCAGGAGATGCTAAGGAGGAAGGTTTAGAACCACACCCACTGGTGCTCGGACCTACTCCTGACTCCACACTCAGGGATCACGTGGGGGGTGGGGGGCCATATTTGGGGCCAGACATCCCTTTTTCTTACCGTTTACCACAGGTCGAGTGTTATTTGGTTTTCCATAGTTAATAGGACCATACCATGTGTATGAGAAAGAGAAAATATGTCCTACTAACTATGGAAATAGTTAATAGGACTATACCATGTGTATGTGTAAGAGAAAAAAAAAGTACAGCTATCCCTGCTTGTTTTAGTTTACTATTAGCTCACAGATTGTTTTTCAGTCTTTCACTCTGAGCCTATTTATTTCAGAAATTCAAAGTGTCTCTTATAGACTGGAGAAGGTATGATTTTGTTTCCTAATCCATCCAGCCACTCTGTGTCTTTTTTTTTTTTTTTTTTGCTTTTTGGATCACACCCAGCAATGCTCAGGGGTTACTCCTGGCTTTGCACTCAGGAATTACTCCTGGTGGTGCTTGGGGGACCATATGGGATGCCGGGGATTGAACCCAGGTTGGCCGCATGCAAGGCATACGCCCTACCCGCTATCGCTCTGGCCCCACTCTTTGTCTTTTGATAGGGGATGTCAGTCCAATGATATTTAAAGAGATTTGTTAAAAAAAGAAACCCCTTGCCATTTTTCTATGAAGATTTGGGGTATTTTTATAACTGACATCATTCCTTGTACTTCTTTTCTTTATGTGCTGATCTGCATCTTGTTGATTCCTGTAGCTCTTTTATATATATTTTCGGGTTATGGTATATTTATAGCTGATGTTCTAAACTTATTTCCCTTCAGAGTTTACTATGTGTGATTCTAGTGTTCCATCTCTGACTCTCCCTAACTCCTCTCTGTCTTTCCCCCTCTTTAATATTTATATGTTATTCTACTGACTGGCGTTTTTCTGCTTTTCACAGGCCATCACTGGATATTTTTATAAAGTTGTTTACCATAGTTGATTACATTTAATATTCAAACACCTATCCCACCACCATTACACCTTCCGATCACCCAAAGCAGAACCAAAATAATTTCTTTTGTGTTGCTTGTTATGAATAATCTGCTCAAAATGAGACAAAAAAGGTTTCTTAGAGGAAAGTGTGTTGAAGATTGTTGTATTTTACCCAGGAGCCATTAAGCCCTTCTATAAGAGATTAGTAGCATTATGTTAAAGGTTGAGGCTTTCGTGTACTTATATCTATCACTATCACTGTCATCCCGTTGCTCATCAAGTTGCTCGAGCGGGCACCAGTAACGTCTCCATTGTGAGACTTGTTGTTACAGTTTTTGGCATATCGAATATGCCACGGATAGCTTGCCAGGCTCTGCTGTGCGGGCAAGATATTCTCAGTAGCTTGCCGGGCTCTCCGAGAGGGGCGGAGGAATCAAACCCAGTTCAGCTGCGTGCAAGGCAAATGCCCTACCACTGTGCTGTCGCTCCAGCCCCTTATATCTGTATAAATATATTTCCCCCTAAGATTGGTTACTTTTTCCTTTAAACCCCATCAAATGTGGTATGCTACTCTTGGTATATTGGTGGTGTAAAGTGTGAGATGTCCAGGAATATATTCCCTCATGGGTGTGGCTCGGCTTGAGTGCATGGAGAGTGGACTTGAGCATGGCGGCAGTTGAGTTCTGGAGGTTTTTGGCTTCCGGGGCTCTGTTGGGGCAGGGAGGGGTCTCACCTGCCCCACTCTGGGTTGCCCCAGATGAAACAGCTGGACAGGGGTCTAGAGGCATGGCTATGGAATATCATCCTGTGCTCTCTTCTGAGATTTATATTGAGTCTCTGCATCATGATCATTAATGGGCTTGTATTGTACCAGCAGCAGCTTGTGGGTATGGACTGCCAAGCTACCAGAAATAGGGGAAGGTGGGGGGAGGTCACCCATTCCCAGTTCTGTTGAGCCTGTTTTGTCCTGCTCTCAAGTTCTGTAATTGAGTTATTTATTTTGACTACTGCCTGGCAAGCTCCTCGTGGTGTATACCATATGCCAAAAACAGTAACAACAAATTTCACAATGGAGATGTTACTGGTGCTTGCTCAAGCAAATTGATGAACAATGAGACAACAGCGCTACAGCGCTACCCTCTAGTTCCTGCAGCTCTTTTTGAATTAGCTTTTCCTTTTGTTCATTTCTTTTCAGTGCCAGGAATCCAGCACATGCCAGGCAGGTGCTCTACCACTGAGCCACACTCCTGGCCCAATTTTTTTCATTTTTCCCCTCAGCCTTTTCTTTTTTCACTAATGCTGATACAACTTGGTGTTTGGGAGTCTAGCTTTGAATTCAGATGGATTTGAGCGGTGATCTGGGGCTCCTACTGGTCTGATCTGCGGAAGCCTTTGGCTCTAGGATTGTGAGCGCAGCTGTGTCTGGAGTTGCTAGTGCCCCGCAGCTGTGGTAGCTCTGAGACGTAGCCAGTCTGGGTGACAGTCAGGAATCACTGCTGATGGGTCGTGGCCCCCAACAGTGTGTCTCAGTCAAGCCAGCCTGGGCGGCAGCTGGTGGGGAGCTGTGATCTCAAGTGCCCAGTCGCATGGGTTCAGCAAGCTGATCCTTACAACTGCCGAGAGATTTCATCTTGTCACTTCCAGGCTGTAGCAATGGAGCAGAAGTTCAGCTGGTCCGGGTGGTCTGATTATTGCCTAATAATACTTAGGCTGTACTGCTAAGTCGGACCTTTTCACTGCCAGGTGACATAATTCATGCCTGGGTATTGCATTCAGAGAGATGCAGGGCAGCGTGGGGCTGGGGGTGGAGGTCCAGAAGACAGCTGCGGAAGGCCTGTCACTGGTTTTGAAGGACCTGGGCGTACTTGCCAGAAAGGTCAGGCTTGTAGGTGTCCAGACACGGGGATCCTTAAACCTTGGCAGACTGCACTTGCCACGAGAGAGGCCCTCATATGCAAGAGCTTATAGTTGGGGTGAATCCGATGATGGGGCAGGGCCCCTCGATCATCAGAATTTGCTGACTGGTGCCCGCTTTTCTGTGTTCCTTGGATATAGCTACAGATCTCTTTAGTTGGTTTTCAAGGACTGTATGGGATGCAGAGGATCGATCCAGAGTTGGCCGTGTGCAAGGCAAATGCCCCAGCTGCTGTACTGTCACTCTAGCCCCCTGGTTTTCAGGCCTTTGGAGGGTCGGAGTGGCAGGGTCTGACTCTGCCTGGGGACTTATGGGCTGGTTTCCGTCTGTCTCCTGCAGACCCTTGGTGAATGGCAGCCGCTGGGCTGCCTAGTCGGGCTGGACTCCAAGGGGCCCCGATTCTGTTGGAAGTTGACCCTCAGGTTTGGCGGTATTCCCACAAGCCACTGAGCACAGTGGGACTTGGAGACCCTTGGGTTGGTCTGTCCGGTGGGGAAGGGGTGGTGGTGGTGGGTGGGGAGGCTGAGGAGGTGGCCACAGCCCCACTCACCCTCAATATCAAGTTCATTCACCCTCCCAGGACTCCGCACTGGATGGGGTGTGGGTTTGGCTGTGCCCCATGAACACAGGGAGGTGGGACGTGGGAGGTAGGGCCGTGGGTGGGGCTGTGCTCCGGAGGATCCTACAGATGCAGCACTTTGGACAGCAGAACTGGGGGCTGGGGCTTCACCTCCAGCATACAGGACTCCCCACTGTCCATCCCTGTCCCCACCTCCTCAGGCTTGGCCTCCCGAGGGTCTTCCTCTGCCTCTAGCTCATCTGTCAGGTCTCTGCCAGCCCCCTGCCTCCCCCAAATCAGAGAGAGCAGCCAGCTTCGGTCTCAGCGTAGGTTCTTCTCAGAGTTCTCCACCTTTGTTCAAACACTGTGGCGCCTCCCCAGCTGTAGATCATTATGAATTACCAAAGAGTAGGATTGGTATAAAATTCAAAGCTACATTTTTTCCCCATTGTGTTTTCAAAGTGATCTAATATGTGCAATTTCAGAGATTTGTGATATTTTTTCAGAAATTTTGTATGTACTTTATTCCCTCTTGAAAATTATTTGATAGAACATTTTTTTTTTTTGCTTTTTGGGGTCACACCTGGCTATGCACAGGGGTTACTCCTGGCTCTGCACTCAGGAATTACTCCTGGCAGTGTTCGGGGGACCCTATGGGATGCTGGGAATCGAACCCGGGTTGGCCGCGTGCAAGGCAAATTCCCTACCCGCTGTGCTATTGCTCTAGCCCCAATAGTACATTATTGGTGACTATAAATTTGTTTTTTAGAAGAGACCTGATAGGTATAGACTAATTCATAGATCTGAGGACCTGAATGTCTGTTGATTGTTCTCAATAGGAAAGACTGTTGTTTAGCAAACTGTGTTCTTCCTATCATGGCAGGTTGATGTTCTCAATCAAGTTGACTGGAATACTTGGCTCTACTCTCCTGGACTGCCCCCTGTGAAGCCCAAGTCAGTATTTTTTTTTTTAAGTTTTTATTTTATTGAATCACCGTGAAAAAAATACAAAGCTTTCAGGTTTAAGTCTCAGTCATATAATGATTGAACCCCCATCCCTTCAGTGCACACGTTCCACCACCAAGAACCCCAGTATACCCCCCTCTCACCCAGCCCCCACCTAAGTAGCTAATGATCTTCACTTTATTCTCTCTATACTTTGACTACATTCAATATTTCAATAGAGAACTCACTATTATTGTTTGGAATTTCCCCCCAACAATCAGGCTTGCTGAAAAGGCATCATTTTAATAATTTCTTTTCATTGCTGAGAATGAAGACTCTATGAGCTGTCGTGGCCTCACGGTTTTGGATTTCTGATATTTTAGCTCAGGTCACAGTCTAGATGCATTTCTGTAAGAAGCCGCTCTGGGTGCCAAAATGGGTTAGAAGACCTCTCGGATCATAGTCTTTAGGAGCAGAGGGTCCCCCAAGTCAGAATTTGCCTACTTCCTTCTCATTCTTCTAAATTCCAGAGCTCTTCAAAATAGCTGAAAAGGTTGATGTCTTCCTTCAGCTGTTAAGAATGAATTGTAAGAGTATAGTCTTGAGAGACTGGAGTGATAGCACAGCGGGTAGGACGTTTGCCTTCCATGCGGCCGACCCGGGTTTAATCCCTAGCATTCCCATATGATCCCCCAAGCACTGCCAGGAGTAATTCCTGAGTGCATGAGCCAGAAGTAACCCCTGGGCATCGCCAGATGTGACCCAAAAATAAAAAAAAAAAAATAGAGTCTTGAGTGCTAAATTTTTCACCCTACAGTCAAAAGAATAATTTACATGCCATGAGAATATAAATTATTTCAATTCACTGCACATTATTGTTGAGTGCCTCCTTTTTCTACACAAGGATGGTGAAAGATATAGAGAGCAGTAGGATAGTTGCTTTTTTCCTTCAAAGCCTTAACAAGAGGGGGGAAAGATAATGTTTTGCTGACCATTACAACAGTGTAAGTTATCATCCCTGTTTCCAGAGAGATTAATCAGACTTCACCAGGTAAAGTGTCTTGCCTAAGGTTGCACAGAAAATAAGTAGAGTTGACACTCACAGTCAGGAACCCGCTCTTCTCTCTGCCCGGAGCATCTTCTTTCTTTGGTCACCGCGGCTCCCCCACCAATCCCAGCTGAAAACTGTTTCCTCATGGAAGCATTCCTAAGATTTTTGTTATTTCTTGGCCACATCAGATGGTCCATTTCAGGTTTCTTGGTGTGGTGTGTCGTCTCTTCAAATCAGATTTACATTTATTTGTGTGACAATTTGTGTGTGTGTGTGTGGGGCGGATATTGGGCCACACCTAGAGATGCAGAGATACTCAGGGGTTACTCCTGAGTCTGTGCTCAGAAATTACTCCCGGTGGTAATTTGAGGACCAGATGGGGTGCTGGGGATTGAACCTGGGTCAGTTCAGTGCAAGGCAAATGCCCTACCCTCTGTACTATCGCTCCAGCCCCTTATTTGTGTGATTCTTGAAACCTATCTGTCTTCCTTTTTTGAAGCACTAGGAGAGTCAAGCTCCTGATGGCTTTGCCCATAACTCTTTGTAGGCCCTGGGCAGAGAGATCCCGCTTCCCCTTCCTGGGCTTAACCTTTCCTCATTCATTTCATGATAATGAGAAGAACATTTCCAGGCACCAAGAAACAGACTAGCTGAAGGGTTTTGTTTTCAACTGCCTTGTTAGGGAACAGTTATCCCCAATATGCCGGGACACGTTGCACACCGGGTCGGTGCAGGAGCCTGGCCATGGGGTGAAGGAGGAGGAGTGCTCAGAGAAACCCCTCCAGTTGATCACAGCTCACTTTATTGCCAGATGCACACATTTTTATAGAGGGTCTCGACTTACAGGATGCCCAATCACAGAGCTTAACGCTACTGACCTATTGCCTTTTTGACCTTGCTCTGCCCCCGGTCCAATCGCCTTCAAGGTTATATGTTGCAGTTAGGATGACTTACTGAAGGCATGTGATATGGGTTTCTGCGTTTCAGGTGTACGTGACTAAGGGGTCGAGTGATGCAGGCGCCCTGTTTTGCTATCTCTGCCTGGCTACTCCCTCTTGTGAGGTTTTACTTCAGGGCCATTTTGCAAGGTTGGGTTTTTCCTACTCCAGTGCCTGTTGCCCGTTCCACACTGTTCATCATTCTTTATGAAATTATTAGTTATGTTTTAGCCTAAAGTGATTTGCTGCCTACGAGATGAGGAACTCTGGTCCCACTTGGTGTGAAGGGCAAACATTTACCCATCGCACACTGGCAAAGGTTCCCAAGCATTTGGGACCCTACTGCCTCCTTTTCAAAAAAATTATTACTCAGTGCCCCCTGCTTATCTTCCTTCGCCAAGGGGACACACAGTAAGTGCCTGTCCCACTTTGCATCTGAGACTCTACTGCCCCTGGATTGCTCTAGCACTGCCTGGGCTGGGGGTCATTGTCACCCATTTTGGGAAAGACTGGTCTCTAAAATAGCCTGACTGCTTCCCGAAGAGAAACTGGCAGCTACGTTGACTTCATTGTTACAGGGGCACAAACTCTCTCGAAGCAGGTAACTTCTAGTCCATATTTACTTCATTAAGATGCGAGGGGCAGGCACCCCTCTGTTCTCTAAGGCACAGCAAATACCATTTACGATACTGAAGTGATGGTATGGTATACAAAGTATGGGAGGTGTCTGGCAAGAATTCTGTGCCTATTGACACACTCTTTTATTATTGCAAAAGGATTTTGAATGATTTTTAACATTTTAGTGTTCAGTTTATTCCCACTTTCTACTGTGAAGAGAGGAGGAATGAAGTCATCGCATGCCATCCTTGTTTCCCCAGTGGCTAGAACAGTCTCCAGATCATAGCCTGAGCCTCAGAGGCATTGTGTGTTTAGAGGGCTGGAAGGAGAGAGTGTTGTTTATCATGTCCCTCATGCTTAGAACTGGTCCAAATGGACAGTAAACACTAAGTCTGGTCACCTGAATCTCAGTCTTTTCAGCATATACTACTTGAGCATATCACAGTCTTGGCTAAGATGTTTGGCATTCTTTGTAAAGCGTCACTGGGATAAAAGGATTACTTTGGTATTCACTGGGATTTCTGAGCCCTTAGATGATGTCAATAATATTAAGTCAGGTAGAAGATTTCTAGTTTCCATCAGTCTGGAGTTTTCAAATCTGTATTTTAAGAGAACTTTGAT
This sequence comes from Sorex araneus, assembly GCF_027595985.1. Lineage (NCBI taxonomy): Eukaryota > Metazoa > Chordata > Mammalia > Eulipotyphla > Soricidae > Sorex > Sorex araneus. The sequence continues at coordinate 37,774,072 of NC_073311.1, read as the reverse complement.
GTTTAATGTTTTGTAATTTCAGATTGCATTTATGCAAAAAATGTATGTTTTTACAGAAATCTGATCTTTCATTGTTTTTCCTCTTTGTAGGTATGATATGACTCTGACAAATGCTTGTATTGCCTTAAGTCAAAGATGGATTACGGTGAGTAAAATCATGCTATTTTCAACCATTTTCTTTATTTTATTTTATTTATTTTTTTGCTTTTTGGGTCACACGTGGCGATGCACAGGGGTTACTCCTGGCTCTTCACTCAGGAATTACTACTGGCAGTGCTCAGGGGACCATATGGGGTGCTGGAATTCGAACCCGGGTCAGCCGCGTGCAAGGCAAACGCCCTACCTGCTGTGCTATTGCTCCAGCCCCTATTTTCAGCCATTTTCAAATTGCATCAATATGCCTGTATTTGTGGAGGGAATAAGGTCAAGATGGAAGGTGTCTGACTGATGAGCTCATGTATTTGGAAAGGCTGTTTATAGGTCAAGTTTGCTTGAAGGGATTATTCCAGTATTCATATGACACCAGGGTTTGTGTGGTTTCTTCTGTTATCTTCCCAAGATGTCCCCTGGCTGATGAATCTCAGGGAGGGGACCTATGCATTTTTGGAGGATTGCTCATTAAGTAGCTACATCCTGAGAAGAAAGCTTCTCACTACGTTTGCTGTCATACATTCAGCAATGTGTGACATGTTTTAAGGGTTTGAAGTAGAACAATGTAGGGGAACTATTAATGAGTCTGAAAGAGATACTTGAAGTTTAACTTCTTTCTTTGTTCTTCCCTTTTTTTGTTGGGGGTGGATGGGTGGAGTGACACCCAATGGTGGTCAGGGCTTACTGTTGGCTCTCTGCTTTGGGCTCATTTCTGCAATGGTGCTTAGGGCTTACTTTTGACTCTGTGCTCTGGGGTCACTCCTGGCGGTGTACCTGTGTGGTGCCAGGGATTAAGTGGGGTTGGCCATGTGCAAGGCAAGAACCATAACCCCTGTACTATCTATCTCTCTGACCCAGGGTTTAGTTTTATAACAAGGTAGTAACTGGAACACTAATAGAATATGGCAGGTAGAGAAGGAGTAGAAACCCCCAATAATGGGAGAGGCTACCTAGAGCCAGAAGAAGGAAGAACAGCCAAAATTTGAGTAAGATGATTATGGCAAGTAGAACAAGAAACCAATGGGAAAGGCACTGTAGCACTGTAGCACTGTTGTCTCGTTGTTCATTGATTTGCTCGAGCAGGCACCAGTAAGATCTCCATCGTGAGACTAGGGACAGGCACTTTAATTAAAGAAACAAAACACGACAAAAATCTTTTGAATTTTTTTCTGTTACAACAAAATTTGGACATGACTAACTTTTTAGACCTAAGAGCAAGGTATTTTTACTTTGGGTATATATAGCTTGAATGGTATAAAAGATGTCAAAAATTTACTCTTCTTATTCATGTACTGATTTTTCTTAAATAATATGGGTTTTAGGAATCATATTAACTCTTTAGAGTAACAGCTCAGACTAAAAATTGTTAAATAGCTATGGCATAAGAATTTTTTTCTTAGTCTTAGGCATCTGGTAGCTTTTGCATTATTTTCTTAATTTTTACTTCTATGTCAGATAAAACAATAAATATTACGTAGTGCATGAATAGAAATAACTGGGTAATATTTATTTTAGGCCAAGGAAGAGGATCTCAGTTCATTCAGTGCAGCAGACCTGAAAGATCTCTCTTCTCATCAGTTGAATGAATTTTTAGCACAGATGCTCCAAAAAGTAAGTACTAACTTGCAACATTAGAAATTAAAATGCTCATAAAGGCACTGTCTTTATGTTGAACATAATTTGGAGGCTCATTATCATGGGAACTAATGGCAAAAAATGTTTTCAGCAAAATTGTAATATTGAAAGAAATTTACTTAGATAAAGGTGTGGGGATTAAAAGAGAGATGCAAGTTCAAGGTAGGACACAGGCTTTTTTCAGAATGGATAAAGCCAGAAAAAAGAAATTTACAACTTATTTATTTATTTAAAGGCATTCATGGAGTGCCTATTATGTTTATTATTGTACTGAATATAAAAATAGTAGGAAAGAAATATACTGTGTCCTCAAAAAGCAAAAAGCTTACAAAGTGGACCTAGAGGTGTTGCTTAGTGGTAGAGCACACGCATTGCCTGTATAAAACTATAGCTTTAATTCCCAGCAACACACACACACACACACACACACACACACACACACACACCACTTATAATCTAGCAGGAAAAAACATTTATAGTCTAAATTTTGCACACTTGAAAAATTCAGCAATTTAGCAACGAAAAGAGGTGATATTTTAGGAACGATTTGAGGAACAGCAGAGGAGGACCCTCGCGTGGCATGATCCATGGAGGGCTTATCAAGGAGGGAGGATGTGATTTGTGCTGAGCAATGTCAACAGGGAAGTAGAAGTTCAATTTGAGGGAGCAGTAGGTAGTGGAGCGTGCCGTGCCCAGCACCACAGGAACAGATCAAGATGCTGGGTAAAGAAGTGGGTAAGGAAGTTAGTGATGACAGGCTCCGGGGCCAGAGTACGACAGGTCGGGTGCTTGCCTTATATGCAGCTGGCCTGGGTGTGGTTCCTGGCATTCCGTATGGTTCCTGGAGCCCCACCAGGAGTAATCCCTGAGCATCACTGAGTATGTCTTCAAAACCAAGAGAAAAAGAAGTTGGTAAAGACAGTACTAGAAAGGCTGGTAGGATCAGAGGTGATGGGTCTTGAATGCTAGGTTTCTTCAGATTTATATGAGCCAGTAGGAAAGGATTTAGCACATGGAGTTGGGAAGGTACCCAAGCAATGCCTAAAAGTTCCAGGGCCCCCAACAGTAATTCTCTAGTTGTACTAATTATCTACTTGAGGATGTGATGCTGGTTGGTCCTTGAAGTAGTCCTTGACGTTCTCAGAACACCTGTGATTCCCTGGTGGTGCTAGGGGCCCCCAGTGCTAGGAGACCCTTCAGGGCTGCACCTAGCAATGCTCAGGGGGTCTCTGTTGGGGCCTGGAATTGAATCCAGGATTGGGCACGTGCTAGGCAAGCGCCCTGACTGTGCCCTGACTCTCTCCAGGCCTGGATTTAGCATTTTTTACTAGGCAAGTCCCTTAATAGGAGTGGTGGGTTATGGGCATCAGCCTGGCGGTGCTGTGAGACTGGACCGATTGGGGAACACGGGTGGAGAAGGAAGTTGGGACACTTGCAGGAGAGGACATGGACAAGGGAGCTGGTGTGAAAAGGAAAGGACAGGAAAGAAGGTATCTCGCTGGAGGAGAGCAGGCGGTTTTATGACTGAATTGAAGGAGCACAGGGAAGGGTCCAAGAAGCTCTGAAGGTTCCCCTCTGAGATCATTAAAGGAGTAAGTGAAGCTGAACGCGGCTGCTGCCTTTGAGAGGGAGGCAGTGCCCGGGGCTTTCCCATTACATCAAAGGGAGCTCCTGGGCTCCAGGGCCATGAGAGATACAGGAAAGACTGAGCAGTTCCCAGTGGAATCAGGGAGATGAGCAAGAGGGTTTGAAGACAGCCGGGGTCAAGAGACAACCACTTTCCAGTGTTTGAAGTCTTCACAGTTTCACAAATCCACAGGTGCCACGTGACCTTGGACCACAAAGGGAGCTACCGTGGTGGGACGACTCACGAGTTTGCGTGTCAGAAACAGGGTGGTGGGGGAGAGAGGGAGCCGAGGAGGTGATGTTACCAGTGAACCTAGCAAAGCGGACTTGGAGTTGAGCTGAGGTGAAAGAATCTGGGAGGCATCTAACGCTCAATGAGAGCAAGGTGGTTCTTGAGTGTGGAGTTTTGAAGGATGAGGTAGGTAGAGGGGAGACTCACCATCTCCCTAGTGGCACCCGAACCTCAACTCCAGGCACATCTCAGACCCCTGCTTGTCTGAACTGGATTCCTCTTCTCTCTTTCCTTCATCCAAACTTGTTCTCCCTTTTAGCTTGGATAGAGATGGGCACACGAGGCTTATGAACCCCCGAAATTGTGCATAGAAGTTAGTGCTTAGGTGGTAAAAATGTATTGTTCTCTTCTAAGGAAAGGGTCCATATTACATCACTCTGAAACAAAAAGGTCTGTAATATGTGAGATTAAAAAATGGCTATTTTGAAGGGCTGTAGAGCATTGAGAAGGATTTCAGAGGAGAAATACAAAGCTACAATTGAGGGCAACAGGGAAATACATTCAGGAACTGATTTACTCTGGAGTATGGAATAATTGAAGGCAGGTAAAGTGTAAGGAAGAACTTAAAAACTCTTGATACATAGTAAAAAAAGTACGAATACCATAATTGTCATGTAGTTTTCTAGGTACCTCACACATTAAATTATCCCTTTACTCCAGAACATCTTGCCCAGAATAAGTTTGCACAGAGTTCATTTTAATGTGCATTTGTTTCTTTAATTTTTATGTAACTTATTTCTACATTCAAACTATTTAGGTTTTTTAATCTAGCTAAGAATCTCTCTCCAGCTCCTTTCTTCCAAGGAATCCTGTTGAAATGATACATTTGACTTCTTTATTTTGCTCTTAGGCACCTCTTCCATTGGGGCACATAAAGCGAATGCAAGAGGTGTACAACTTCAATGCCATTTACAATTCTGAAATACGATTCAGGTACATCATTTTAACTTGTCTCTGTGGAAGAAAGTGGAAAATTAGCTTAAATGGTGGAGACAGGGAAAGGGAAAGCAGAGATATTCATGAGTCTTGAAGAAATCCTTGTCAAATATATTACAGTATTAGAAATAGTCGATAGAATCTCAGGAATAGCTAAATTCTCTGTAAGATAAAAGTATTAATCTTTTATTGGAATCTATTCTAAGCTTCTCTTGCCTACGAAAATGAAATGAACGATTCAGTGGTAAATAGGCATTTTCCTACAACTAGCCAAATTGACTCTGAAATGAGAATACTTAAAAATCTTTTATTCTTTTATGAATTAACCTTTTTAAGTTCAAAGTGTAGCGTGAGGTTTAAGCCAAAGTTTAATTATTTCAGCAATTGCATTTATAAACTACATGACACCTCCATAATCCAAACCTTTTAAAACAGTCTTTTTCAAGAACAAACTTTTCTTCCTTCTTTTCCTGTTATTAGATTTTATATAAAGATTTGAGACTTTTCAGAACAAAGACATCACTCAAAGTGGCATGTGGTATAATATTAATGGAATTATTCATCACTGCAGAAGTTAACAGCGATAGCCTGTCATATCCTCTGCCTTTCTCCTCATTTCCTACCCCATGACTCTTAAAAATCCTCCTTGCAGATGGTTACGGCTTTGCATTCAATCGAAGTGGGAGGAGGCAATTCCATTGGCTCTAAAAATGGCGACTGAACAAGGAAGAATGAAATTTACACGACCTTTATTCAAGTAAGACTTACATTAGACTATATAAAAGACTACTCTAAATAACAACTGTCAATTAACTGAAAAGAGCGGGACAACCGATCTTTAAGATATAGGGGCCAAGGAGGACTGGTCAATGGTTGGTCAATGGTGTGGAAGATTCAGGGTAGCTAAGATAGAGGAGGGTCCATTACAACAATACTAGTTGCAAATGATCACTCTGTATAAGAACTGAGTGTTGAAAGCAGGTAAAGGGATATAGATGATAATTTTCAGCATCTGTAATGCAAACCATAATGCTGGTGGGGGGGAGGAGAGAGAGAGAGAGAGAGAGAGAGAGAGAGAGAGAGAGAAGATAGGTGCTCCTATAGAGGCGGACTGGGATGGGGGCTGGCTTGAATAGGTGGCAGGGAAACTGGGAAGAGTGGTGCTGAGAAATTACACTGGTTAAGGGATGGGTGTTGGAACAGTGTATTACTGAAACAGAATCATGAACAGTTTTGTGATGCTCTGTCTCGTGGTGATGAAAGAAAGAAAGAAAGAAAGAAAGAAAAGAAAGGAAGGAAGGAAGGAAGGAAGGAAGGAAGGAAGGAAGGAAGGAAGGAAGGAAGGAAGGAAGGAAGGAAGGAAGAAAGGAAGAAAGGAAGAAAGAAAGAGAAAGAAAGAAAGAGAAAGAAAGAAAGAAAGAAAGAAAGAAAGAAAGAAAGAAAGAAAGAAAGAAAGAAAGAAAGAAAGAAAGAAAGAAAGAAAGAAAGAAAAAGAGAGAGAGGAAGGAAGGAAGGAAGGAAGGAAGGAAGGAAGGAAGGAAGGAAGGAAGGAAGGAAGAGAAGGAAAGAGAGAGAAAGAAAGAAAGAAAGAAAGAAAGAAAGAAAGAAAGAAAGAAAGAAAGAGAGAGAGAGAGAGAAAGGAAAAGGAAGGGAGGGAGGGCAGGAGGGCAGGAAGGAGAGTGGGCAGAGACAGAACAGTGGGTAGGCACTTGCCTTTTATGCAAACTGGCTCCAGTTTGATCCTTAGCATCGAGTATGGTCTCCTGAGCACAGACCAGGAGTAAGTCCTGACCACTGCTGGGTGTGAACCAGAAACCACTTGTTTTCAAAAAGTTTTCCTTGTTACTAAAATACTTCTAAAAATGCAGTCTAAAAATAGTATTTTTAAAGTTGTTAGAGTAGTCTTTTGGAATGTGAATGAATAAATCCTATTTAAAAGTTGAGGTGATTTCATTAGTTTGTTTAGAAACATTATGTATGGATTATCTATAAGGGACCAAATAAGGTTAAACATGGGTGAAAGGGAAATAATCAAAGGCAAGCTTAGTTATTTTTAAGATAGATTTCTAAAGGCAAGTAGATATTGGTGAGAAGGCATAGACAGGGAAAAAGAATCTGAAGTTAAATGCAAGAAAAAGTGAGCAAGTAACTCCGAATGTTATACTGAGGTAGAAAGAGTGAACTGTTTAGCATTTAGTAAAGAGTGCCAGCAGCCCACAGATGGAGGGGTAGGGAGTAGGGGTATGTATCTTGGATCCAATATCTTGGTGGAATTATTTTGACTGGATTTGGTAGGAATTCTGAAAAAAAAAAAAAAGAATTTACATGAATGTTCACACTTAATTATCTGCTTTCTAAAAATTTACTTCACAAAAATAATGAAATTTGCCAAAATTCAAATTTTTTTCTCTCTTCTCTCCCTCCCCCCTTCCCCTCTCTCTGTGTCTCTCTGTCTCTGTCTGTCTGTCTCTTTCTCTCTCTCTTTCTCTCCCCCTACTAGGGACCTCGCAGCCTTTGACAAATCCCATGATCAGGCCGTGTCTGCCTACCAACAGCACAAAGCAAGTATGCACCCGGTGACCGCCATGCTGGTGGGCAAGGATCTGAAAGTGGATTAAGAACCTGCCTATTGCTGACTTCAGACACTGCTCTTTTTAAACATTGAATCAAAGAAACATAAAACCCCAGCTCCCGTTGTAATGGAAAATGTCTTTAGTTCTAACTTTTTATTGTTTGTCAGTGATTTTCATAAATAAAGCTGAGCTACCTTCCCTCTAGCCAGTGACGTCCTTCGGAAAGTGAATGTTTCAAAGTGTTCACCTTTTGATTTACAAGTGAACACTTTTGTTTTCTATTTATCTTCTCTCCTGATGCTCACAAAATAATGTCAAGATGTTATTTTCTGATAGATGCAACTTCAATGTCAATCTGCCTCCTACCCATAATTTTCAACTGGAGTCAAGTTTTGCTCTTTCAGTAACTTTAAACATGAACAGACAGTTGGACTTGCTCATCGTCCACCTGATGGATGTCAGATGAATTGACCACACATGTATAACTGGCTTCCATTTAGGACATCTGACCTGGTCCCTCTCTCCTCTCTGTCTGAGGGGTCTGAGGGACACTTCCGTACTGCTACTGCCCAGGGTTCCCTCAGGGAGTCAGCTGGTCTGCCCCACCTGCCTTGTTTTCAATAGTGTTCAGCCAACATTTTCCCCCATGTAGAACCTACAGCATGAAGAAAGACCTACCAAAAACAGTACGACTGTTTCAAAGGAGAGTAAAAACTCCCCTGGGTAGTAGCAGCAAGGAAGTGTCCCTCAGACCCTTAACAGAAAGGAGAGAGGGACCAGCTCAGAGGTCCTGCATGGAAACTGTTTATATGTGTGTGGTCAGTTCATCTTACATCCATCAGATAGATGATGAGTGAACGCAAAGCATGCAGTACGGGAACCACAGTTGGGTTGGTTATAATTTTGCCAGTTACAGTGCACATTTATCTGGAAGTCAGGAAAAGGACAGTTACTTTCAGGACACAGGTGAGATGGCTAAGGGAGACAGCTCAGAGAGATGGAGTGCATGCCTAGAATATTTGAGGCCTCAGTTTCTATCTGGGGCCGCATGGCTCCTAAGCACTGTCCTGTATGGCCCTGGGTGGCCAGCACTGCCGGGTTGAGCAGCCCCATGATTACCAGAAATAGTCAGGCTGTAGCACCTGGTATTTGTATTTCCGGTACGGGCCCTTCAGCAGTGTTGGGAGAAGTTTCAGTGACAAGGGAACTGTCACTGTCACTGTCATCCCGTTGCTCATCGATTTGTTCGAGCGGGCACCAGTAACATCTCTCATTGAGAGACTTATTGTTACTGTTTTGGGCATATCCAATACACATGGGTAGCTTGCCAGGCTCTGCCGAGAGGGCTCGATACTCTCGGTAGCTTGCCAGGCTCTTCAAGAGGGGCGGAGGAATCGAACTCGGGTCAGCCGCATGAAAGGCGAACGCCCAACCGCTGTGCTAGCACCCAGATTTCAGTACAGCAGTCCCAGAGGCTCTATCAATATTAGTCTCCTTTCAAGAAATACGAATAGCCAAAAGGCACATAAAAAAGTGCTCTGCATCACTAATCATCAGAGAGATGCAGATCAAAACAACCATGAGATACCACCTCACACCACAGACACTAGCACACATCCAAAAGAACAAAAGCAACCGCTGTTGGAGAGGATGTGGGGAGAAAGGGACCCTTCTTCACTGCTGGTGGGAATGCCGACTGGTTCAGCCCTTCTGGAAAACAATTTGGACGATTCTCAAAAAATTAGATATTGAATTCCCATTTGACCCAGCAATACCACTGCTGGGAATATATCCCAGAGAGGCAAAAAAGTACAATCGAAACAACATCTGCACATGTATGTTCATCGCAGCACTGTTTACAATAGCCAGAATCTGGAAAAATCCCGAATGCCCCAAAACGGATGACTGGTTGAGGAAACTTTGGTACATCTATACAATGGAATACTATGCAGCTGTTAGAAAAAAGGAAGTCAAGAATTTTGTAGTTAAGTGGATGGGCATGAAAAGTTTCATGCTGAGTGAAATGAGTCAGAAAGAAAGAGACAGACATAGAAAGACTGCACTCATCTATGGTATATAGAATATCAGAGTGGGAGACTAATACCCAAGAACTGTAGAAATAAGTACCAGGAGGTTGACCCCATGGCTTCGAGGCTGGCCTCACGTTCTGGGGAAAGGGCAACTCAGAGAAGCGATCACCAACTACATTGTAGTCGAAAGCCATGTGGGGGAAGGGAGTTGCGGGCTGAATGAGGGCTAGAGACTGAGCACAGCGGCCACTCAACACCTTTATTGCAAACCACAACAGCTAATTAGAGAGAGAGAACAGAAGGGAATGCCCTGCCACAGTGGCAGGGTGGGGTGGGGGGGAGATGGGAGTGGGGAGGGTGGGAGGGACGCTGGGTTTACGGGTGGTGGAGAATGGGCACTGGTGAAGGGATGGGTTCCCGAACTTTGTATGAGGGAAGTATAAGCACAAAAGTGTGCAAATCTGTAACTGTACCCTCACGGTGATTCTCTAATTAAAAATAAATAAATTATAAAAAAAATAAATAAAATAATCTCTGCTTGAAAAAAAAAGATTGAAATTGTGTTTTTTTCTATATTCTAGCTAGGTGGAAATACTTTTTAAGTTATTTTAATTTTAGGCAAAATTAGTCCTAAAACATATTGAAAAACAAATTTAAAAAATATATTGAAGAAATTAGAAATTTTAAAGCTCAAATAAAACTTGAAGATTAACAAAAAAAAAATATTAGTCTCCTTTTTGCCTCTCTAATTATAGTGCATGGTCAGGCCACCCCTCCCTGCTTTATTCTTGAAAATCGGCCTCATGGGGGGCCAGGTGGATAACTACAGAGGGTGCCTCAATTCCAGCTTCCCAGGAGGAGATGCCTGGGTCTGCTTTTAACCAGATGAACGCCATCCAAGAGGAATGACGTCTTAGACCAGTGCTTCTAAATGTGAAAATGGCAGAAATGAGATTAGGGACCGAACAATTGGATGGGGGTAGAAGGAGAGGGGCACAGGAAGGGACTGAAGTGGGACCTCAGACAGAGAAGGATCGAGAAAAGACTGTCTACTTAGTAGTCCAAATGTGGTTGAGGTAGGTTATTAGAAAATATTAAAATGCGAGTGCAGTGACAAGTCTTCAGTGTAAACACCCCAAAGGTGGGGCAGGTAACGAAGGGCTGAGTTCCTCCTTTTCCTCTGCTCCAGAGACTTCCTGTTCTCAGTTTCCCCAGTGGTTTCTGTCCCCTTGGACTCCGTCTACACTCCTGTATGGTTGTTATTCTCAAATGGCATTCTTGTCACTCATACCAGGATCACCAGAGGAGAGTTAGTTTGTAATCATAGTGATTAAGATGTTAGCCAACCCAGGGACCCAAACAATGCATTTTAAGTCTTCTCTGGCCCTGGAAACTTACCCCCATCTACTCTAAGCTTCTTAAACTGTGGGTCACCCCTGAATGTGGAGTTCTTGTATTTGACAAGTATTTGGCAACAGAAAAAGGTCTTAATTGGAGCGGCCTTCAAAATCTACCATGTTATGATTTTTTTTTTAAATTTTTGGGCCACACCTGGCGATGCACAGGGGCCATTCCTAGCTCTGCACTCAGGAATTACTCCTGGCACTGCTCAGGGGACCATATGGGATGCTGGGAATTGAACCCAAGTCGGCCGCATGCAAGGCAAATGCCCTACCCATTGTGCTATCTCTCCAGCCCCAGATCTACCATGTTATGAATCAAAGGTGTTTCTGGCAGTTCTGGGCTGTGTTACATTTCTTGGGAAAAAAAGGTATCACTAGGGTGAAAATTGAAGAAGCCCCTTCTAAGCTCAGCTTATTTTTCAGTGTCCCTGATTTGGGATAATCAAAGGATGCTTGAATGGTGTATTGAAGAGAGCCTTAAGGAAGGTAGGGGGCGCTAGAATCAAACATCCGTAGAGATTCTCCTGAGGTCTGCTTAGGCTCTGCTTGGGTTCACTCAGGCTAATCCACCTACATAGACTTGTACCAGGTAAGAAAACAGATAAGTTATTTCTATCTGATGCAAAATAAAGAGCATATCAGAGGGGGCATTTGGCCAGTCAAAGGGTTTCCTGGAAAAGAAAAGACTAAATATGAGCCTTAAGTGGAACAGGAACTAGCTAGCAAAAAAAAAAAAAAAATAGACACTTCTCCAAAGATAACCTACAAACACATGAAAAAAATGGTCAGTATCACTTATTAGATGAAAATAAAAACCAAAATTATGTATCTGCTCACACCTGTGAAAATTGTCTTTATCAAAAAGATAGGAAACAAGTGTTGGCAAGGGTGTACAGATTGAAAAACAAAACCCAGACTCCCCAAACCAAGAGGGGAAGTAAACTGAAGCAGTATTTAGGGAAAATGGTCTGGATATTCCTTTAAAAAAGGAAAAGGGCTGGAGCAATAGTACAGCGGGTAGGGCGTTTGCCTTGCACGCGGCCGACCCAGGTTCAATTCCCAGTATCCCATATGGTCCTTTGAGCACCACCGGGGTGATTCCTGAGTGCAGAACAAGGAGTAACCCCTATGCATTGCCAGCTGTGACCCATAAAGCAAAAAAAAAAAAAGAAGGAAAAGATACCATATGATCCAGCAATTCTAGTTAAAGGCATTTACCCAGTGAATACAAAAACACTAATGCAAAAGTTATATTTATCCCTATGTTCATTACTCACAATGTAGCATTACTCAGTGTCTGAAATATGGGAACAACCTAACTGTCCGGCCGACAGGTGATAGGATAAAGAAGATGTGATGTATATAGACTGGAGGAAGTACTATTTTGCCACTAAAAAAGGAAACTAAAGTTGGGACTAGTTCTTTAGAACTTGAGGTGATAATGCCAAGTGAAATAGGCAGGGACATGAAAGACAATTACTACATAGTTTCATGGTGGAGTTTGAATAACCAAGGCAAAGAAACTGGCAAAACACCACAAAACTAACTCCTAGAAGGTCTAGAGAGATAGAACAGCGGGTAGGATGCTTGCCTTGCACATAGGTGACCCAGGTTCAATCTCTAGCACCAGATAGGGTCTCCTGAGTCCTACCAGGAGTGATCCCTGAGCACAGAGCCAGGAGAAAACTCTGAGCCTGGCCAGGTGTGTCCAAAAACAAAACAAAAACAAAACCCCAAATTTCCAGAATTTTCTAGAATTGGTGAAATTGTTGGTGATGACTGGACAAAAAGGGCAAGAGGGATCAGAGGAATGGATCAAGGGATAACAGTGAGTGAAATGACACTGTAACCTGGGTGATGTGTGACTTGAGACACATAAAAGTGTGACGCTTTACTCTTGAAATTCTTCCATATTGTAATCCCATGATAAATGAAGGAAGAAAAAGAAAGAAAAACCTAGTCAGGCAGGGGCTGGAGCGATAGCACAGCGGGTAGGGCGTTTGCCTTGCACGCGGCCGACCCGGGTTCAAATCCCAGCATCCCATATGGTCCCCTGAGCACCGCCAGGGGTGATTCCTGAGTGCTTGAGCCAGGAGTGACCCCTGTGCATCGCCGGGTGTGACCCAAAAAGCAAAAAAAAAAAAACCTAGTCAGGCAGTTAGAAATAGATTCCAATGAAGTTATAAATTTCTAGGTTCTTTGGCTCATGAATTTAGACAGAGCAAGTGGATATGGTGTGTGTCTACTTCACATTGTCCAGGGCCTCAGCTCAGAACCCTCAGATATCTGGGGTGACAAATCTCCAGCAGCTGGTACCATCTGGAGGCAGAGCCAGAGGAGAGTTTGGCTCAAATTCCTGGTTTATAATCCTTCATAGTGATTGAGATGCTAACCAACTCAGGGACACAAACAATGCATTTTAAGGCTTCTCTGGCTCTGGAATCTTGATGTTTTGTCTCACAGGGACTCACAAGAGCAAGACAGAGAATGGAAAGTGAAAAGTGCTTGGGTCGTATCAGGGTAAGAAAATTGATGTACAAATGAGCGGAGGAATGAAGTTCAGATGCTTGTGTCTGAGTACCTTGGTTTTCTCAGAGATGGTGAAAAATTCAGGGAGGGAGACACAGAACGGTGTATGCATTAGGAACATTTGTAGTTTGGGGACACACAAAAAGCAGGGCTTTTCACTTGGGGACGCACAGGCGACAATTCAAGGTGATGATCCAGGGGGTGTTTCACTAAGAATGTAAGTGTGGGTTGAAGGTTCTAAGGGAATTCCAAAGTACTGAAGAAAAAGTGGTCCATGTGAGCCATTAGAGCTTCCTAGGAAAGTAAATAGATCCCAGGAGACAGCATAGGGGTCAGGTGCTTGCCTTGCAAGTGCCAACTCTGGTTCAAGTTCTGGTACTATGCATGGTCCCCCCAACACCACCAGGAGTGACCCTGAGCACAGAGCCAGGAGCAATCCCTGAGCACCAGCAAGCGTGGCCCCCAACTCAACAACCCAAACAAAAAGCCCAGGAAAGTATGTGAGGGAATCCTTAGAGGGGAGGAAAGAAAGAGGCACTGAAGCACATACCAGGACAGAGATGACTGGAGTCTAGGGAAGCTGGAAGGGTAGAAGGTTGTTGAAGCCTTCAGGTAGCCTACAGGTAGCACCGTAGCACTGTCATCCCGTTTGTTCATTGATTTGCTCGAGCAGGCACCAGTAATGTCTCCATTGTTAGACTTGTTGTTACTGTTTTTGGCATATCGAATACGCCACAGGTAGCTTGCCAGGCTCTGCCCAGGGGTGGGATACTCTTGGTAGCTTGCTGGGTGCTTCGAGAGGGACAGAGGAATCGAACCCGGGTCGGCCAGAGTGCAAGGCAAATGCCCGCTGTGCTATCGCTCCGAAGGTTTGAAATGTTTGAAATGCGAGATTTCTACTGAGTTTCAAATCTAGGTGATGCCATTCCAGGTCAAGAAGCCAGTGGCCAGGTGCAAGTTTCCATAGGTTCAAGGAGAAAGTAATTCGTGGAGAAAGAGACGCTGGGTGTGAGTGCTTTCCTAAGGAGCTGCATCTGCATTCCAAACAGACTTTTGAGGGTTTTCCTTTTGCAGTTATAATCTCTAGAAACTAAAAGAGCACACACATTTCTTTCCCTTCTCACGGTCTTCCAAGTTCCTTTAAAGAAGAGGTGCTAAAGTGGGTCCAAGGGAGCATTTGTCTGTGTTAAGAAACTTGACTAGAGCAGGGATATTCATATACAAAGATGAGAGAAAGCAATAGAGGGATATAGGATCCTAAAGTCCAATACCGGCAACCACAAACACTTGGGTACCATTTCCCATGCACTTCTTAATACACTCACTTAAACCACTCCAGTGACCCTTTGAAAGAGGGAGTCATTATTCCCATTTCACTGAAGAAGAAATCAAGGCCTAGAGACGCTGATAACGTGTCCAGAGGCTACATGGCTCATGAAAGGCAGGACCCAGGCAGAGTTTAGCTAAAGACTGCCAACAGTTTCCAGCGGCAGTCAGCTCCTTGGTCTTTGGATAAGAAAACTGGCCGAGGAATATCTTCATTCTTTCAAAGCCTCAGAGTGTGGTACAAGAAGCCAGCCTTTGGCAGGCTCAGCAGGGACCCTCTTAACCTCTGTGATTCCTGGGTGGGGGGCAGGGGAGTGGGGAGGGGGCCCTGGGCTGGCAGAGTGATCTCTGGCCTTGGCAGGCTTCCTCTGTGAAGGGCCGGGTTCAGGGTTGCTCAACTCCTGTTTGTGGAGTAAGCAAATGAGTGGGGATTGCCACACTCGGTGGTGTCACTCTTGCCCAGTAGGGAGCTTTTCACAGTTGGGTAATTCCAGATAAAGGCAGGAACATGGTGTTTATAGGAAGCTGCGGCAAATGTAGGCAAAGGCAGCCAGAAACCAGGGGAGGGGGAGCGATCCGGGACCCAGAGGTGAGGGGCAGACGGGTGGGCGCTGGGACCCCAGGACCAGAGCACGGGGGTGTCTGACTGCAGCCGGCCCAAATCCGGGGCTCACAGGCTCTGGGGAACCCGCCGCAACCCCCTCCCCGAGCTCTGCCGTGGAAGCCCGAAGGGACACCGCGAGGCCCTCGATAAATATTTGCCCAGTGCGTGGATGAAAAAGGCCAGGGAGGGGCGTGCGCAGGGCCATCCCCGCCCACCCAGCCGACCACACCTTGGGCCACTCCGCCATAAAACTGGGCCCTCGCAGCACCGTGCACAGGCGCTGCAGGCAGCGGCGAGGCCATGCCCCGGTTCACCGTGCACGTGCGTGGAGAGTGGCTGGCGGTGCCCTGCGTGGACCCGCAGCTCACGGTGGGCTGGCTGGGCCGCGAGGCCATTCGGCGCTATGTCAAGAACAAGCCGGACAACGGCGGCTTCGCCTCGGTGGACGACGTCAGCTTCCTCATGCGCCGCTGCAAGGGGCTCGGCCTGCTGGACAACGACGACCCGCTCGAGGTGGCCCTGGAGGACAACGAGTTCGTGGAAGTGGGTGAGTTGCCCCGGCGGGGAGCCGCTTCGAGTGGATGGGAGGATGGGACCCAGCTGGCCGAGGCCACGCGCCCTGGAGATGGGGCTCGAGACCTGTGAATGAAGGTAGAGCTGATCCCCAGCGAGGAGCGAAGAGAACTAGACTCAGGAGTGTGGGTCTCAGTCCCTTTGCACCTACTGAACGATTCTGAAGCTCTTTCTGCCCTGCTAAGGAACCCCAGTGGACACCAGGACATTGGCTTGGAGTTCAGATTTGACATGAAGCTGGTAGTTAGTTCTGGAACTTTCATTTAGACCCTGTGTTCACCACCCACCCTTGTACCACCCCACCCTACTTTTGTGCCTTTTGCTCTTCTGTTTTCTAAAGATGCTAAGAATACTTGAAAGCCTCTTAAAAGTGATCTTGGGGGCAGGGGTAATCAATACTTCATGGTACTCTAGGGCTACTCCCAGCTCAGTCCTCTGACTATTTTGAGTCACCCTTGGCAGTACTCAGGGGACCAAGCCAACTCAGGGATGGAACCCGGGCCTCCTGCACACAAAGCGTTGGTCCAGCCCATTGAGTCACATATGAGGCGAGGAAATCGCCTGTTCTACAGTACACCAGGGCAGGGCTGGCCTTTCCTGGTCAATGCAGTGTCCAGGTGAGCGAGTGGCTCTGTTTCGCACTCTCGTTTCAGTGATAGAAGGGGATGCCATGTCTCCTGACTTCATTCCATCGCAGCCAGAAGGGGTTTACCTGTATCCTTTTCCTGTGGGATCCTGCTTGAAGGGTCCTCCTGACAGTGAGGGGCATGGGGTCCTGCACACAGTCCCTTTTCTAGCATTTTCCTATACCTGCTCTCAGATACAGCAAATACCGGGAACCAGAAAAGGTAAGCTGTAAAGCACTCTTTGGGGAAAGAAAAAGAAACCTCCTCCTTGGAAGGAGCAGGAAGCAAAAGTCAGCACTTTCCTTTGTGGCCTTCTCTGTTGTCCATGATGCAGGGAGAGGCACCTGCTCTTGTCCCGGGTAGTGATCTGGGCAGGGGAGAGGGGGAAGAGGGAGGAACCTAACTCCAACTCCCGCATGTATAGTACATGCAATAGCCCTTCAAGTTATCTCCTCAGCCCAGTGTGTGTGTGTGTGTTTGTGTGTGTTGGGGCAGGGGAGATTTGGGGGTTTGTTTTGGGTGGGGGGGCACCCTGAAGGTGCTCAAGAACCATGACTAGGTCTAGGTAATTGTTCCAAGGTCTTGACCACAGTTGCATGCTAGGGAAATGCCTTAAGCTTTGAACAAGCACTGCAGCCCATTCAACAAGAATTTCCACTATTTATAGCAGTGCTGGAATCTGTGACGTCTCAAAGGGTGGTTCTGCTTGAGCCTTCCCTCCTCTGGCCAGAGCACTCAGCCCTTCCAGCCCACTGAGAGCCCCTTCTTTTGCAGTTCATCGAGCTGGACGGCGACAGTCTGACCACTGAGGACCTGGTCAACTTGGGCAAAGGCCACTACAAAATCAAGGTCTGCTGCAGGCCGGGGAGGGAGGAAGGCTGTTTCCTTTGGGGTCCTGTGGATGTTCTCCAGGTGCTCAGTTCAGACCACCCCCCCATCTCCCTAGCTCACCCCAGCTGCTGAGAAGAGGGTGCAAAAATCCAGGGAAGTCATAGATAGTATCGTGAAGGAAAAAACAGGTATCTTTTTCTTTTTACATTACACCCTTATTTTTTTTATTTTTCACTGTATCACTGTATCACCGTCATCCCGTTGTTCATTGATTCACTCAAGTGGGCACCAGTAACCTCTCCATTTGTCCCAGCCCTGAGATTTTAGCAGCCTCTTCTTACTCGTCTTTCCCAACGCTTAGAGGCTCTTTCAGGGTCAGGGGAATGGGACTGTTATTGTTACTGTTTTGGGCATATTAAATATGCCATGGGGAGCTTGCCAGGATCTGCCATGTGGGCGGGATACTCTCGGTAGCTTGCTTGGCTCTCTGAGAGGCATATGTATATTTTTATAACTTAAAAAATATGAACCACCTCTACTTATCTAACATCAGCTGCTTTGTTTTTATTCTAGTTGTTTATGGCATTACTACAGGCTTTGGGAAGTTTGCCAGAACAGTGATTCCTATCAGCAAGCTAGAGTAAGTCTGGTTCTGGCCCTCCCTGCCACTCACACACTCTGGTGCTCCTGCCACATCTTTGAGATTCTTCCCACGGAGCAAATAATGTCCATGAGGTGGAAGGGACTCTAGTCGCCCGGTTTGTCCTTGAATCAGATGGAAAGCTTGGGCTTGTCAGTTTCTTCCTTTGTTTCCTTTTGACTCGTTCTGTCCTCTGCCCTCTTTGAGGATGGACTGAATATTCTTCCCTCCATCTCGCCAGATAAGGAAATCTTTTCTTGGAGAGGTATATAAGACAGTCTTTTTCCCCTTTCTTTCAGGGAGCTTCAAGTCAATTTAGTCCGCTCCCATTCTTCAGGTAAATTTTTCTAGTGGTGGGTATATCCTTCCTGCAGCCTCTTCAGTTTCACAAGTCAAGAGTGCTCTGGGGGGGGGCAGCTTTTATCAATTCGTGCATCCCAAGGACTCGGTGCCAGTCTGCTGCAGGGTGCAAGACAGGCAGAAAGCATCAGACAGGACCACCCCTCAGCTGACTCAGAAAAAGAATGACCAAGTGGAGGGAAGAGTTTGTGACAAGAGTATGTGCATTTCATCGTGCTCACAGACTAGTGAATTTGGGAACAAAATTAAGGCTGGAGCTCAGGGAATGACTTAGTCAGACAAAGTGACGTGGAAAACATCAAGATGCCCCTAAGATGGCCCTGAGGGATGTGAAGAGGGTAGGGCCCCCTGAAGCATTACAGGAAGGGAACTAGGAAGGTAAGACTGGGGAACTGGGGGACTCACCTTTATCTGGAGATAGGGCTTCCCAAGACAAGACTCAGGAAGAGAGTTTCAACTCTCCCAGTCAACAGAAGGACGACAGCAAACTGGATTGAAGAGGAGAAAGATTTGAAAGATAAAGGTGAACAGGAAGTGGGGCACAATTTGTTGTTCTTGGAGAAAAATTGCAATTGTGTTTTGTAGGTGTTGGGAAACCACTCATCCCTGAGAGATGCCGGATGCTGTTGGCCTTAAGGATCAATGTCTTAGCTAAAGGCTACAGTGGCATTTCCCTGGAGACTCTCAAACAAGTGATTGAAGTGTTTAACGGTAATGCAGGGGCTCCCCAGACAGACCATCTGTTGAGGCAGGCCATAACGCACAGGCTGACTAGTTGACAGGATGGTGCAGAATTGGCCAAGACAAGAAAATAGAAAAAAATGGGGATCAATGAGAAGTGGGTTTGGGGAGATGAGAGGCATGGGGACAGAGACCCTTACTCCTGGGTAGTTTAACACAGCATTTACTAACTGCAGGCCATTTGGCCCTCTGCATGCATCCATGATATGCCAAGGGGACATACATGAAATGTCAAAATGGGGGGGGGGACAGCAAGACGCTAGGGGAGCAACTGAGAGGACAGGAGGATGGGAGACAGGAAGGGTACAAAGTAGGAAGGGGGCCATGGTCAGAACAACTTATTCTCTATAATCCTTCACTTAGCATAATTGATCAAAGCTTTGATCCCAGGGTGTCCAAATATGGTTAGAAAGCTAATAAACTCATCTGGGAAATGAGACTTCATGATTAATATTGTTTATATTGTTCAAGATTGGCTCTGTAGTTCTGGTTGGTGCTTCAGAATCTGGAATCTTAATTTACCCCAATCGGTGGAGTAGCCAGATTTAGATAATAAAATTCCCACTTCTTATGGGCATGAAAATTTCATGCTGAGTGAAATGAGTCAGAAAGAGAGAGACAGACATAGAAAGATTGCACTCATCTATAGTATATAGAATAACAGAATGGGAGACTAACACCCAAGAACTGTAGAAATAAGTACCAGGAGGTTGACTCCATGGCTTTGAGGCTGGCCTCACGTTCTGGGGAAAGGGCAACTCAGAGAAGCGATCACCAACTATAATGTAGTCGAAGGCCATGTGGGGGAAGGGAGCTGCGGGCTGAATGAGGGCTAGAGACTGAGTACAGCGGCCTCTCAACACCTTTATTGCGGGCCGTAGAAGCTAAATAGAGAAAGAGAACAGAAGGGAATGCCCTGCCACAGTGGCAGGGTGGGGTGGGGGGGAGATGGGATTGGGGAGGGTGGGAGGGACGCTGGGTTTACGGGTGGTGGAGAATGGGCACTAGTGAAGGGATGGGTTCCCGAACTTTGTATGAGGGAAATATAAGCACAAAAGTGTATAAATCTGTAACTGTACCCTCACGGTGATTCTCTAATTAAAAATAAATAAATTTAAAAAAAATAAAATTCCCACTTCTTGTAAAAGCAGACATGAACTGTAGAAATTAAAGAATGCTTATGCCTCAGAAAACAACCCAGATGCAGTTGACTGTTAGTTTACACCCAAATGCAGAACTTAATTCTTGTGAGAGAAAAATTCTATAAGAAAATTGGCCTGAAATACTTGGGAAGCCAGTATCCCTTCCCACAGTTAAGGATAAAGATTCTAGGTCAGCAGAGGCTTAGGGAAACATTTGAGGGTGAAGGAGTAGGAGGAGAAGCAGGACTTGGCAGTCCACATATGAAAACACAAGTATGTATCTCTATGGTTTGGATACAAATGATTCATAAATTTGATATTCCAATTAGTAAGTAGACTCTCTGTTGAACAGAGCAGCCTATGATTTTAATACCAGTGTCTGCTCCCACACTGCTCAACCCTACAACTGCATTTCAGCTTTGACCTACAGTTCATGGGAGGGGCTATAACATCTGGGTCCCTGGGTTGATTTGGAATTAGTCTGTGCTGCTTTACTCTCATTGTTTTATCTTATTGACATTATTTATCAGCACCTATAAATTAAACTGCAAGCAGGATTCTGAATTTACTTTAGAAAAACAAAGCCTCTTATATTAGGGTAAATTGTTGGGAATGCCTTCCCAAATAATCCTGTTTGTATATAAGTGGTTCTGAGGTGACAGACTAGGCAATAGGAATTTAGTAGAAAAGAAAGAAAGAGAGAGAGAGAGAGAGAGAGAGAGAGAGAGAGAGAGAGAGAGAGAGAAAGAAAGAAAGAAAGAAAGAAAGAAAGAAAGAAAGAAAGAAAGAAAGAAAGAAAGAAAGAAAAAGAGGGAAAGAGAGCAAGAGAGGAAGAGAGAAAGAAAAATAAACAATGTCTAGGTCATAGAGAATATGCATGTCTTTCTACGCTCTTTGTCTCTGCTTTTTTCTCTAGTGACTGAGCCATTAGTCCAAATCATTAGTTGATTATGAAGAATTTATTTCCCCTCATATATATGGCAAAAAACAGAGTCTAGAGACTATTAAGAGAATTTGGTCTCAGGCAAAGGATGCCAGGATGAAATACTCTCAATAATGGGTGTCTATTTTTCTCCAGCCTCCTGCCTATCCTACATTCCAGAGAAAGGAACTGTCGGGGCCAGTGGAGACCTTGCCCCACTCTCCCACCTTGCTCTTGGGCTCATTGGAGAAGGGAAGATGTGGTCTCCAAAGAGTGGCTGGGCTGATGCCAAATACGTAAGAATTGATTAATCATTTCCATCTCAGGAATTTCTCCAGGTGTATTGCATGCTTTATGTCATTTAACTCTTTCTTTCTTTCTTTCTTTCTTTCTTTCTTTCTTTCTTTCTTTCTTTCTTTCTTTCTTTCTTTCTTTCTTTCTTTCTTTCTTTCTTTCTTTCTTTCTTTCTTTCTCTCTCTCTTTCTTTCTCTCTTCTTTCTTTCTTTCTTTCTTCTTTCTTTCCTTTCTTTCTTTCTTTCTTTCTTTCTTTCTTTCTTCCTTCCTTCCTTCTTTCTCTTTCTTTCTTCCTTCCTTCCTTCTTCCTTCCTTCCTTCCTTCCTTCCTTCCTTCCTTCCTTCCTTCCTTCCTTCCTTCCTTCCTTCCTTCCTTCCTTCCTTTCCTTTCTCTTTCTTCTCTTTCTTCTCTCTTTCTTTCTTCTTTCTTTCTTCTTCTTTCTTCTTTCTTTCTTTCTTTTCTTTCTTTCTTTCTTTCTTCTTCTTTCTTTCTTTCTTTCTCTCTCTCTCTCTCTCTCTCTCTTTCTTTCTTTCTTTCTTTCTTTCTTTCTTTCTTTCTTTCTTTCTTTCTTTCTTTCTTTCTTCCTTCCTTTTTTCTTTTTTATTTCTCTCTCCCTCCTTCTCTCCCCCTCGTTCTCTCTGTTTTTTTTCCTTTCTTTCTTTCTTTCTTTCTTTCTTTCTTTCTTTCTTTCTTTCTTTCTTTCTTTCTTTTCTTTCTTTCTTTCTTTCTTCCTTTTTTCTTTTTTATTTCTCTCCCTTCTCTCTCTCCCTCCTCTCCCCCTCTTTCTCACTCTTTTTTCCTTCCTTCCTTCCTTCCTTCCTTCCTTCCTTCCTTCCTTCCTTCCTTCCTTCCTTCCTTCCTTTCTTTCTTTCTTTCTTTCTTTCTTTCTTTCTTTCTTTCTTTCTTTCTCTTCCTTCCTTCTTTTTTCCCTTCCTTCCTTCCTTCCTTCCTTCCTTCCTTCCTTCCTTCCTTCCTTCCTTCCTTCCTTCCTTCCTTCCTTCCTCCCTCCCTCCCTCCCTCCCTCCCTCCCTCCCTCCCTCCCTCCCTCCCTCCCTCCCTCCCTTCCTTCCTTCCTTCCTTCCTTCCTTCCTTCCTTCCTTCCTTCCTTCCTTCCTTCCTTCCTTCCTTCCTTTCTTGCTTGGTTTTTGGCATACCAGCACTGTTCAGGGCTTATTACTGTCTTTCCACTTAAGGATCACACTGGCAGGGTTTAAGGGAATAAATGTAGTACCAGGGATAGAACCCAAGTCTGCTGCATGCAATGCAATGCCCTTCCCACTCCACTCTACCTTTCTTCCATCCCAATAACTTCTCTGTATATAGTGTCCAAAAATTCTTTCCCACAGCATATTCAAGCATGTTCTGGTTAAAAGTTATAATGCCTCCTATTCACTCCAGGAGACCCTGTGTTCCTTTCCTTTTTAAAATTTGGTTGGAACTGGGGGCTCACAGTGGTGCTCAGGAGAGCCAGTGCCCCTCCTCATCCACCAGGCCAACAGTTCAGTAGCAGCCTGAGGATGCATTGACATTTGGGCTCTTTTGTGCCAGGGTTTACCCCGGCCATCCTGGTGGCCTGTACAGGCCCAGCAGGTGCCTTAACCTCAGTAGGATTTCTCCAGCCCAGCATAGTTTCAATGTAGTGGTTCGAAAGAGTCTCATTTGTGCAGATATATTGGCCCCGCCTTCCCACACACCCTGTTACCACTCCCATGCCAGAAGCTAGGGTTCTTGGTGGAAGAACCAGTGTACTTGCTTTCTTTCCTTTCTTCTCTGCCCCCCTCATGTTCACCTTCTGGAAAGTTCTCTAAGATTCCTCCACCCCAGATGCTCTTCTTTCCTCTACACCACCACGTCCTTTGACTGCTCCATTGTGCTCCCTTTGCTCTCATCTTATGTGACTATTTTCCACAAACTGGATCCACTTCCCACTTCCTGTAACACTTAATACCTGTAATGCTTTGACCCTAGGTCACTTCTGCAGCACTTCACATCCAATTGCTGTCACCGCCCTGAACTTGTCTCTTTGATTTTTTCTCCCCCCACCCTGGATCTAGCCTAATGCTGGCTGGCGCCAGATCAGATGTTCTAAGACACTTGTGACACCTATTTCCACTAGGTCTTCCTTCCCCAGAAGGACCTTTGCTGAGCAACTGAGTTCAAGTCTTTGATTTCAGAGAAATTGACTTATTCTGCACATTTCCCACTCAGGGTTCTATTTCCATCTCTTAAGCTTACCATTCCCTCCTCGTCCACATTTGACACATCAGTGGACTGGAGAGATAGAACAGAGGTTAATGTTTTTGCCACGCATGCAGCCAACCCTGGTTTGATTCCTGGCACTACACATGGTCCTCCTGAGCACCACCAGGAGTGATCCCTGAGCACAGAATAAGGAGTAAGTTCTGAGTATCATTGGGTGTGGCCCAACCACTTCCCCAGCCCCCACCCACAACAAACATTTGCCATGCCACTGAGAAGCCCTGCTCTGAGGTCTGAGTGTTTTGATTAGTAGAATTAGGATAAAGAACTTATTTAGGTTGAAGACTGGAGGGATGAGAGGGTAGACAAACAGACACTTGGCATGAGCAGAGTGTGTGTGTGTGTGTGTGTGTGTGTGTGTGTGTGTGTGTGTGTGTGTACAGGAAGCAGCGGGAATACTTCACCGAGGCAGGCAATGACTATCAATCACCAGCACACCAAAATTCAGGGTCAAGTCTGAGGATTCCAGAGTCCTGGTCTAAGTACCCCCCGCACCCCAAAAAAGATTTGAAACATAATTCTGCTTTCTGCTTTCAGAGTAAATACCAGAACAGAAAACTCAACCAGAAAAAAACAAACAAACAGAGCCCATTTGTCTAGTTTCAGTCTTCTGTAAGACAGACCTTTGGGATTTTGAAGCTCTTCCGCTGGGTTCCACCGGAAAACAAAAGGAGTCTGGGTTTCCATTTGATACCCACTTCAATCTTTTCAATCATTCTTACAGGTCCTGGAAGCCCATGGATTGAAACCAATAGTTTTGAAACCAAAAGAGGTAAGGTGATTAAAGAAAAATGTGCTCATTTTTGCATGCTTCTATTTAGGCACCATTTCCAACCTTACTATCACCCTCTCTGACTTCTTAAACATGGCTTACCTGTTTGTTGAAAGTAGGTTCCTGAAAAAAGGGTTTCCCCATAAGCATTTAAAAATTCTTCATGCCATGAAAACTTTTTTGTGAATTTTGGGGGAATACCTGGCGATGCTCAGGGATTACTCCTGGCTCTGCACTCAGCATTACTCCTGGTGGTGCTCAGAGGAACATATGGGATGTTGGACATTCCAGGTCGGCCACAAAATAGGCAAACACCCTACCCTCTTGTCCTATTGCTCCAGTCCCATGCCATAAAAACTTTAAATTGGTTTTCTCAGTAGACACAAGGGCCAGGCAGTAGATACAAGGGCCAGGGGGATTGCCCCATAGCTGGAAGACTGCTTCATGAGTGGAGGGGAGAAGGCAGATGGAATAGAGAAGGGATCACTAAGAAAATGATGGCTAGAGGAACCAGTTGGGATGGGAGATACATGCCGAAAGTAGATAATGGACCAAACATGATGACCTCTTAGTGTCTGTGTTGCAAGCTATAATGCCCAAAAGTAGAGAGAGAGTGTGGGGAATATTGTCTGCCTTAGAGGCAGGGGGAGGGTGGGAAAGGGGGGTATACCTGGGATATTGGTGGTGGGGAATGTGCACTGGTGGAGGGATGGGTGTTTGATCATTGTGTGATTGTAACCCAAACATGAAAGCTTGTAACTATCTCACGGTGATTCAATAAAATTAAAAATAAAATTGGGGTCTCTAAGGATCCCTCAGAAATTTCCCCTTATGATTTTTTTAATTCTAGAAGAATCTTGGGGCAAGAATGTTTGGGGATGGCTTATTTAAAATGGTGAAATATTGGGGGTGTGGTGCCGCTGGCAGGTAACCTGTACTCATGGGACAAGTGCATCAGCAGCCTCATGGAACTTTCAGGCTTCATGATACCCCAAGATTGCCGCTGTGCCTCTGGTCGGGCCTCAACAACCTGGGACTAAGTTTCCCGAGAAATTAAATGGCCAAAAGTTAGTTATGTGGAAGCCATGCCCACAAACCACCTCTGGCTCAGCTATACAAACTCATTTATGGGTCTTGCTTCAGAGACCCATAAATAAATCTCGAAAGAGATCAAAAGTTGCAGTTAACCTTGGACCTGCACAAGACTTAACAGATTAGAGTAAATTGGAGTGGGAAGGGTCAACCTGGTTTCCACCCAAGTAGAGCCCCTGGCAGCCGCTTGCTACCACAATCCAAAATTGCTGCCATGCTCCCGGCCAGACTCCACTATCTCAGGATGAACCTCACCGAGATATTTTGAAAACTCGGATATGTGGGTTTTGTGACTGAAATCTCCATGCTTTCTCAGAGTTGGGATGCGCTACCTTCCCCCATTTCCCTATACTCCTCTAAGCTCTGGTAGCCAGCCCCACTAACCAACTCTTCTACAGGCCTTCTTCAGAGACCCATAAATAAATCTCGAAAGAGATAAAAAAAAAACACAATTAATCTCAGACCCATGACAGGCTGAACAGACAGGGGCAAATTGGAAGGAGCAGGCTCTGCAAACAGAGCCCCCAGCAGTTGTTTGTGTCCACAATCCAAAATTGCCACCATGCTCCCAGCCAGACTCCACTGTTTCGGAATGGACCTCACCAAGATAAAATCTATTGAAAATTTGGGTGTGCAGATTTTGTGACTGAAATCTCCAGGCTTTCTCAAGGCCTGGATGGGCTACTTTACCCCACCTCCCTGTATTTCAGGAAGGCTTGGAAGTCACACACCCCAAAGCTGCCACCCAGTTGAAAAAGCTACTCCAGGCATACATTCCCGATAAAAATACTGAACACCCTGAACCAACATGATGACTTCTTAGTACCTGTATTGCAAACCATAATGCTCAAAAGGGGAGAGAGAAAGAGAGAGAGAGAGAGAGAGAGAGAGAGAGAGAGAGAGAGAGAGAGAGAGAGAGAGAGAGAGAGAGAAAGCAGAAAGTGCCTGCCTTAGAGGCAGGCAGTGGGTGGCGGGGGGAGCAGTGTTGAGAGATGGTGGGAGGGAAACCATCAAGGGACATTGATGGTGGGAAATGTACACTGGTGGAGGGATGAGTGTTGGATCATTGTGTGACTGAAATCCAATCACGAACAGCTTTGTAATGGTCTATCTCATGAATATTCAATAAAAAACTTTTAAAAAGGTGAAATATTAAGGAAGAAATGCAATACAGGAACTAAAGTTTTTGTATGTAGGCAGGAATGTGACCCAGTAGGAAAGCCCCCCGTACCTGCATGTATGAGACCCTTGGGTTCAATCTCTGGCTCATAGATTGATCCTGAGTTCTCTAGTGCCTTAAATAAAGACTGCTGTGTTACTCTCTGAAAACACTGGTACATACCTTTCAACTGTCAGGTGAAGTTTTCTCTTACTCAAAACAAAAGACACAATATCAACTTGTCTGTAACCTTACTATCTCAAAAATTTTTGTCCTTCCTCAAAGGGTCTGGCGCTCATCAATGGGACCCAGATGATCACCTCCCTCGGCAGTGAAGCTGTAGAGAGAGCCAGTGCCATTGCCCGGCAAGCAGACATTGTGGCTGCCTTGACCCTTGAGGTGCTGAAGGGTACCACCAAGGCCTTTGACACGGGTAAGCAGGGGTCTTCCACTGGTTGTCATTCAATTCACCAGGGTTGACAGGGTGGGCTACTTGGGATCGTTTGATGAGGGTAGTGGGAGATGGTGGCTAGGGATAAGGAGAGGACCCCAGTGCGGATGGTATCACCCATACAGCTATAGCTCCATCTCAGTTGGGCCCCCTTGGGTCCTGGACGTGCTGACACTTTATAGACAGATGCTGACCCTTAGAGTTAGGTGACCTGTTCAGGTCATCCAGGTCTGACTCCCATCTCACTGTATGTGGTGTGAGGAGTCTGCTCTCGGGGCTGCAGAGCTGGAGGAGAATGAGAATGTTCCACTGGAAAATTAGTAGAGAAGAACAACTGCAGGAGGGAAAGCTTCTCTACAAAGTGTGGCTTTCAAAAGCATCAGACTACTGCGTGTTGTGTGCTGAAAAAATTACCTGAATTGTTTCAGTTTTATTATCTCAATAATTTTTCTAAAATTTACCTGAATTGTTTAATTCTAGAAACTATTTCCTAAGAGAGCTTAAATCTGTCTAGGATGAGCCCAGAGTATCCAGCTGAATCCCCAGTTGCTCCTATCACATCCATTTAGATATTTCAAGTAGAAAGAATTAAAAAGTCATTAAGGAAACTCCCGCTTTTAGGTTTGAGTTTCTTCATTTCTAATTCAGCATGATGTTTCAGGGCCCCTGGGACTTTTGAGGGTGATTTCAGCTCTGTGAACGGTCCCAAGTCCTAGTGGGGGAAGGGGTCATTTTTTTCCAATACAAAAATTACTCAAACTCATTCTCCTTAATCCATTTTTAGACATCCATGCTGTTCGTCCTCATCGTGGGCAGATCGAGGTTGCTTTTCGGTTCCGGTCACTGCTGGATTCAGACCACCACCCATCTGAAATAGCAGGTCTGGGCATATTGATACAAGTGATACAAGTGAACTTATTTTGTTCTGTGTTTCCTGGAAAAAAGTGAAAACATGTCCTCTGTCTGCCTTTCCCACAGAAAGTCACAGGTTCTGCGATCGTGTGCAGGATGCCTACACCTTGCGCTGCTGTCCACAGGTAAACAAGCCAGAGACAAGCTTCTTTGCTTTCCCCCAGTTCAGAGCGGGCAACAGCAAGAGAGGACAAGAGAGGAACAGATTAGATCACACAACGGCCAGTTACAATGCAATGTCCTCTGTTGATAACTGTTTATATCTGACTCCCTTCATTTTCAGTTATTGCAAAGTCTCTGTACTAGAATGCAAGCTTTTTGTTTCCTTTCAAATTGCTTACTTCAACCTTCTTGTAGAGGGACTGGAGTGATAGCACGGTGGGTAGGGCGCTTGCCTTGCACACAGCCAACCTGGGTTTGATTCCCAGCATCTCATATGGTCCCCCAAGAATTGCCAGGAGTAATTCCTGGGTGCAGAGTCAGGAGTAACCCCTGAGCACCGCCGGGTGTGACCCAAAAAGAAAAAGAAAAATCCAACCTTCTTGTAGAGAAGTTTGACAATGTGCTATGACAATGTGCTATGTTGACTCAGTGCCCTCACTTTAAAAAATACTGAGGGACTGGAGAAGTAGTATAGCTGATAGAGTGCTTGCCTTGTACTTGGCTGATCTGAGTTTGCTCCCCAGCATCCCATATGGTCTCCGAGCACAGAACCAGAAGTAAGCCCTGATCACAGCTGGATGTGGCCCCCAAACAAAAACCAAACAAAGCAAATAAAAAATATGGAGTGATGACACCATCCTAATTGGATTAAAATTCAAGTGCATATTCATGGCCCTACCTTATTTGTATTTTATAGACAAGCAACACTAAGGCATAAGTCAGGCCTAAATTTAAATAAAAAATGCAGTTGAATTGGGTTGCAGTAGGCATTCTTGTTGTATACATTACAACTTGTCTGTACATGGCAATTAGTTGAATGAGAGATTAACATGAATCTCGAGAATGCAGGACCAAAGAGATAGATTTAGTGGTAGAGCCCCTCCATGCCTGAAATGTGCAATGCCTGAGTTCTGTGACTTTGGGAAAACTGAGAACTGCTGAAAGTAACCCCTATGTTTTGTTTTGTTTTGTTTTTTTGTTTTTTGCTTTTTGGGTTACACCCGGCAATGCACAGGGGTTACTCCTGGCTCTGCACTCAGGAATTATCCCTGAAGGTGCTCAGGGGACCATATGGGATACTGGGAATTAAACCTGGGTAGGCTGCGTGCAAGGCAAACGCCCTACTCACTGTGCTATTGCTCTAGTCCCCACTATTTTTTTTTTTTTTTTTTTGGAAAAGAAAGAAATAGTTCAATATGTGCCATCTTTCCCTCTAGTGTGTAGCAAAAAGTACTCCCTGGGTAAGTACTTTTATTTCTTGTTTTACTCAGCAAGTCTCATCAAGCTGTTAGATTGACAATATCAATGGGGATGAATCATCTAATAAGCTCTACAGTAAGAATACATCCTAGTGTAAAACATCCTTGCTGGTCTTTTAATAATGGCAGCTCTCTGTGATGTGACAGGGACTGTTATCCCATGTGCTAACGACTAGCCCTATATGCTAGGTCCATGGTGTGGTGAACGACACAATAGCCTTTGTGAAGAACATCATTACTACGGAACTGAACAGTGCAACAGATAATCCTGTATCCTTTGACAATCTAGTTATAATGATGGGCTGGGCTGAAGGGATCCTTTATGTAATGCTTCTGATCTCACACTCCATTTCATGGACTCAGTGCTCGAGGTTCAGAGGTTAAGTGACTTTTTCCATGTCAGAGCTGGTAAGTGGCAGAGGCAAAGCCCGTGGACCTGATATCGGGTTTGGAGTCTAACACATCCTGCTTTCAAGATTCACTCATGAAAGGTGAAAGAGGGGATTTCCAGTTTGGGTTGAGGGGATTCATGATGCCATTTGCTCTAAATTCACTGTTGGGAGGTTGGGGGACAGTGGGGACGTGAAATTCAAGTATAAGTGCAAAAAAAGTCCCTGTGCAGGTTGGCCCTTCTTGATCCATTCTAGGATGCCCCAGGACCTTAAACAGAAGGTCAATGTCAAGGTGAACATTGACCAGAGTACCAAAGAGTTATAGCTTTCCCATCCCGAGTTCTTAGTTTTAGACACAGACTTTACTCAAATCAGTGTTTCCGTATTTGTCCAGAGAATAATAAAACATCTCCATTTCTCTTCTTTCCTTTATGGTGTGTGATTCTCAGAATCCTCCTGATTTTGCTGCAAGGTCTTTGTTGATGACTCAGTGCCCCTAGAAGGAGCTGTGGTCTGTTGGGAATCACACTGACAGAGACTTTCACAGACATGATATTACTTTGGAAGATAACCCCGCCACTTAGGAATATATTTGTCTTCTTCCATATCTGCTTCTGTTCTTAAAACAGGAGAAAGTGCCTTTTTAGTAGCCTTAGGAGCAGCTTATAGCCTGAGTCGGCAGATGAGTTTCATTGCCTGTGAGCAAGATACTTCACAAAACCGTTGCAGTTGGCTTTTCTGACAGACTCAGCTGTGTTTCATACCCTTTCAGATCATCTTACAACTTAGTCAGACCTACACAAGACAGTCTCCAGCTCACTTATCTACTGCTGCACCATAACATCCCTCAAACATAGTAATCATTTTTATGACCCCTATGTAGCCCTGCATAGTTCAGCTCATCTATTTGTTCTTGCTTTGTGATGGGTTGACATCCACTGACATGATAGAATTTATGGTATTTTGAAGTGGTATCTTATGGAGTGAAAAAAATCATTATTAAATTACTGGATATGGATGAGGGAATAATTAATTCCCTTTTCTTCCCCATTACTTGCTACAGCAAAAAAATTAGCAAAAGTCTATTCCTTTTCCACATATTACTTTCTCTAAAATCATTAGTTATTTATCAGTAACATCAATTATTAATTTGAGAGACAAGTAGTTGGGAGTTCTCCTACAACAAGTATTAAATGAAAACATTTTTCTTAGTTTTCCAAATGCTGATGAGAGTTCCTATTACATATTACATGGATATAGTGGGAATTAATTTTAACTGCTGTAATCTCATCATCAACAAATCTAAACTATGAAAGAATTATAGAGTTTTACTAAGTTCTAATTGGTACAGAGATCACTTTCTATCAGGATTCAGAGCATGGAGAAAAGACCAGGGTCTGTGGTCAGGGACAGGTTCATGAGAAGAGCAGGCTCTCAACCTTAGACTCATAGTGGTAAGTAAGACACGAGTAAGCTCCATCTTGAGCCCACAGGCTTGTCACATGCATCTTCACCCCACTGAAGTCAGAACCTCTTGCAGACACTGTGAGTTCCTGAAATTTACTGGGTAGTGGATATTCTTTAGACTGAGTTCTTTGGATGCCGGGAAGAGAATCTGTTACTGCCTTTGTCAAGATGCCTACTGTGAAGTGTCTGATACAGTGAATGATTCTTGATCCTATTAATATTCAGTGAATCTAAGTGGCCTTCTACTGAAATGGGCTTAGGGGTGCTTTTGGCTGCTGTTTTCTGTGAATACCGGTACAGAATCAATAATAGGGAGTTTGAATTTCCCAAATTGGCTGTCCACACAGCTGGTGGCTTCTTAAGATCAATGTAGATTGTTCAATGGAGTACAAATTCACAGCTCCATGGAAGAATCTGAATATGTTTTTATAGGGAAACTACTAACTACTATATTAGTACTGTAATGGTATAATTGGGCTGGAGCGATAGCACAGTGGGTAGGGAGTTTGCCTTGCATGCGGCTGACCCGGGTTCGATTCCTCCACCCCTCTTGGAGAGCCCGGCAAGCTACCAAAAGCATCTTGCCCACACGGCAGAATTTGGCAAGCTACCCGTGTATGTATTCAATATGTCAAAAACAGTAACAACAAGTCTCACAATGGAGACGTTACTGGTGCCCACTCGAGGAAATCGATGAGCAATGGGATGACAGTGACAGTGACAATGGTATAATTAGGCTTAAGTATCTCTCATCTCAAAAGAAAACTCTGTCATGCTTCATGTTTATTTGGTCTCCAATTGGCCAAACATGATTTATCCTCATGCTTGAGTTTGTTTCTGCTTTTTATTCCTTTATGTTTTAACTGCTTTCAGAAAATTTCTCCTTCCCTCTACTACGCAACTGTACAAAGATTGTTCAATGTTAAAAACAAGATGAGTGGGCAAAAAGTTGTTTTCAATTCCATCAATAAGTGTTACAGTCAAGCCTTAACTTGTTTGAAAGATGGTCTTTGCCAGTAGGGGAGAGACTATCTCTGGAGGAAACTTCCATGGTGAATACCCAGCTAAAGTAAGTTTCTTTAGAATTCATTGAGTCTGAAAGTGTATTGCATGCAATATAGGCTGACTGAATTGGGACACTCTTTCAGGCCCTGGACTATTTGGCCATTGGTGTCCATGAACTTGCTGCAATTAGTGAAAGAAGAATCGAAAGGCTCTGTAACCCCGCCCTTAGTGAATTGCCTGCCTTCCTGGTGGCTGAAGGGGGTCTGAACTCTGGGTTTATGATTGCCCACTGCACAGCGGCAGCCCTCGGTAAGGACACGGCTCTGTCTCTCTGGCACCTTGCCATTGGTCTGCAAGAGATTCAGCTCTCTCACCACCTCCTCCTGCCTCCTATGAGCTTTCTCAAAATTTTATTTTAAACGCCAGAGGCTGTATTTTTAGTACTTTTCAGTACTTGACATAAAACCTATGTGACTATACCCTGAATCATTGTAATACAATAATAAGGTTGTAAAAAATGAATTTCTACCTCTAGTTCACATATAACTTCATCTTTGTAGCTCTTTTCCTAATCTCGATTTGAGGACAAACAGCCAAAAGAAATAGATATTCATAGTTAATGGTGATATATGAGCTCACCCAGGTGATTAAACTTTGAATACATTTTGTTAGATAAACTAACCAATGTAAACAAGAAGATGTGAATATGACATGCAAAAAAGCTAACTAGAAGCAGATGCCCTCTAGGGAACTTGAACTTCAAAATAACTGATTTCTGATTCAGGACAGATAACTGATTTATTAGGACAGGCCCTAGACAGGGGTCAGAGCAATAGTACAGTGGGTGTGATAGTGCAGTAGGTCATCTTACCTTGCATGAACCCAATATTGAACCCAGGGTTCAATCCCCAGGATCCCATATGGTCTCCCTTGCACAGCCACGAGTAATCCCTGAGTGCATCCTAGGTGTGGCCCAACAAAACAAAACAAAAGATAGGGCCTGGACAAAGGAAGTACCAAGGATTTACTTCTCTCTCTCTCTCTCTCTCTCTCTCTCTCTCTCTCTCTCTCTCTCTCTCTCTCTTTTGCGTCACACCTGGCGATGCACAGGGGTTACTCCTGGCTCTACACTCAGAAATTACTCCTGGTAGTGCTCAGGGGACCATATGGGATGCAGGGAATTAAACCCGGCTCGGCTGCGTGCAAAGCAAATGCCCTACCCACTGTGATACTGCTCTAGCCCCTAAATTGTCACAACCATGCCAGAAGCAGGCATTATAGTTAGTCTATTTTATAGACATATAACAGATCTGAGTAGTTAATTGACTTCCTGATACTGCACAGCTAGTAAAGATATAGCCTTCAAACAAAACAAATAATTTTTGTTGCTGTTTTTAGGGGGCCACACGTGGTGGTATTTAGGACTTACTGCTGGTTCTGTGCTCAGGGATTACTTATGATGGGATTGGGGGACGACATGGAGTACTAAGGATTGCACCTAGGCCAACTGCATGTAAGGCAAGCACCCTACCCACTATACTCTACCAAAATATCATTTTTAATTTGAAATTCGTATTTAACTATACAGCAATTTGTTTTCCCTAGAAAACTTGCCCAAGAGGCAAGGAGGATAGCATGGTAGGGAAATGAGAAGTGCCCACAATAGGACCTGGAGCAAGTCCCTTACTCTCTTTAAAAAAAAAAATTATTTAAAAAACATTTTTTAAGTCCCTTACTCTCTTGACCTTCAGTTTATTCCCTCATAGCATAGAAAACAGCAAATGCTTCATGCATAAACATTTTCATTTTCCAGGTCAAAAAGAGAAGAGGAAACATTATTTTGAGTTTGACTTTCCCTGGCTCTTGAAGCTAGGAGAAGAAATGGTCTTTAAGGTTCTTGTTACTTACATTGTGGTTTGGGGCCCCAAATTACAACTCCTACCTCAGTTATCAGAGCAGCAGAATCTCAGGTCCCACCTCAAGCTCAGTATTTGCCTCTTAACAGAAATGAAGTGATCTATGCACCACAAAATTTGAGAAACACCAATCTAGACTATATCTAGAATTTTTCATCTACCTTGGGCAGTTATGCAGCCCCAGTTTAATATCAGTGTATCTGTTTGTGTCATCATTTTTAACAGTCCAAACTGTTAAATCTTCTTGCTGGAGATCTGTGGATCCAGCCTCAGTGCCCCAAAGCCTCTCCTATATTCTAATCTCACCTTCACTGGTAACACACCCAGTCACCTTGTTCTCAAGTACCTGGAAATGGCCCATTTTTTTTTCCTTTCCATGCTAACTGCTTCCATTTCTCGCAACCTGCCCTCCTCATTTAGTGTTTCCACCTTTCACATCTGAATCTTACATCAGAACTCAGAGCTTTAGAGTCTTTGTGGAGGTAAGGGAGTACTGTTTGTTTTCTCCAGTATTATTTTGGATTATCTTATGTCTGAGTCATGAACGACCAAGAGTTCTTGGAGAGGGGGCTTCCTGCTAGGGGCACATTGGGAAGCCACAGGCTTTTGGCTTAACTTTTCCTATGAGAAGTCTATGTAATGTGCTTTGGCCTCTTGCAGTGTCTGAGAGCAAGGCGCTGTGCCACCCCTCATCTGTGGACTCCCTCTCTACCAGCGCTGCCACGGAAGACCACGTCTCTATGGGAGGATGGGCAGCAAGGAAGTGCCTCAGGGTCATCGAGCATGTGGAGCAAGGTAAGCCTGCCTGCTGCCCTTCGCCCTGCAACCTGGAGAGGAGGCCTTAGCGAAAAGTGCCTTTGCTCCTGGTTCTCCGAGTCCTTCCGGGAGCATTGCTCCCACCTGGAAATTGCCGGAAAGACAGATTCTCAGGTCTGCTGGATGAGAAACTTGAGGGAGGTGACAAGCCCTTGTGGTGATTCTCAAGCTATTCAGAGCCTGCAGGCAAGGCCAGTTCATCAGCTGACATCGGAAACACTAAAATGACTCCTTAAGTGTATTCAGTAGTGGTGAGATTAGTACCCCGAGCCTCACTTATAGACCCCTTTGAGTCATTTAGAATCACATGCTTGCTTCATCCTTTCTTTTGTATTCTCATAATAGTTTCCAGAAAATTCTCACCATATTACCATTTTCAGTGTGTGTGTATGTGTGTGTGTGTGTGTGTGTGTGTGTGTGTGTGTGTGTGTGTGTGTGTGTGAGCGTGCTGGTGGATAGTGGGTGTGGGAAAGGGGTCACCAGCAAGTGCTGGAGGTTCAATGCAAGGGCCCCAGGATGCTGCTCAGGTCCTGCAGTGCTGATGCCAGGGATTACCTGAGCCACCCTGGAGGTATTCAATGGAGGGCTGGATCTAGCAATATATGGGAGCCGTGTGGTGCTGGGGATCAAACCTGGGTGGTGTGTTATGTGTACTATCTCCTGACCCTCATGATAGTATTAAAAAATGTTTTTGACTGAAAAAAGTTTGAATGTGGAGCACACCTGATAGTGCTCAGGATTTCCTACTAGCTCTGTGCTTGAGGGTCCTTCTTATTGGTGCTTGGGGGATCATGTAGTGCCAGGGACTGATTATGGGTCTTCCATATGCAAACATGCCCTCAGCCTATTAAACTGTCTCTTCACCCCATTCTTAAGTATATTTTCCAATAGACTTTAGCTATTAAAGAAGAACTCTTTATAATGTGAAATGTCACCATAATACTATTATGGTATTCAAGAAAAATCAATAACTGGTTTTGGTGTCACCATTGAGTAGTAGGTTAATTTTCTGAATCATTTTAGTGTCTTGGACTGGAGCACTAGCACAGAGGTAGGGCGTTTGCCTTGCACGCGGCTGACCTGGGTTCGATTCCTCCGCCCCTCTCTTAGTAGTCCGGCAAGCTACCAAGAGTATCCCGCCCGCACGGCAAAGCCTGGCAAGCTACCCGTGGCATATTTGATATGCCAAAAAAAGTAACAAGTCTCACAATGGAGATGTTACTGGTGCCTGCTCAAGCAAATCAATGAACAATGGGAAGACAGTGCAATGTTCGTGTCTTGACAATAGGTTTATTCAAATCAGAATTCAAGGCCTACATGGCAAAGTTGGTGGTAAGGGTTTAAAGTACCCCCATTTATATTAAGGTACTTTGACTTACAATTCTATAGAGTTCCATGCATACAATGGTCTGCCATCACCGCCAGCCAGAGTGTCCACTTCCCTCCAGCAATGTCCCACCTTTCCGTCTCATCCACCTCTCTTCCCCTGCCCTGGCAAACTCAGCTCTGTATGCCATCTCTCAGCTTCTGTTACCATTGGCCTTTTGTTATTCTCTTACTTTCTTTATGTCCCTTTATTTCTTTACATGTGAGAGAAATGATTTTATACCTAGTCTTCTTCTTCCTACTGATTTCACTCCACATATACTCTCCAGATATATGCATGTAGTGGCAAACTGCATGACTTCATCTTTTCTGAGTAGTATTCTACTGTATGTATATGTCAAAATTTCCTCAGCCGCTCCTCTGTTCTTGGACACTTGGGTTGCTTCCAGATCTCGGTTATTGTGAATAGAGCTGCAGTGAACATGAGAGCACAGATATCTTTTCAAAGCAGTGTGTGTGTTTAGGCCCTTAGGGTAGATAGCAAGAGCTGGAATGTTGAGTTGCATGGAAACTCAATTCTGTTTTTGATTTTTTTTTTTTTTTTGCTTTTTCGGTCACACCCGGCGATGCACAGGGATTATTCCTGACTCAGCACTCAGGAATTACTCCTGGCGGTGCTCAGGGGACCATGTGGGATGCTGGGAATCGAACCCGGGTCGGCCGCATGCAAGGCAAACGCCCTACACGCTGTGCTATCACTCCAGCCCCTCAATTCTGTTTTTTTTTTTAAAGAAGTCACCCAAATAAGTCCCCAGATCATCTGTATTATTTATCAACCATGTCTACTAACCTGTAAAAGAGAACAAATGATATCAGCATCATCATCTTTTGATCAGTATCCATGCTTTCATTACTGTTCCTCTGAATTCACCATATACAATAAACAGGGCAAACTTTTCAAAATGTAATTTTGACCAGTCTAGGTCTTGACTATAGATATGTTAGTTGCTTCCTATTGCTCCAAACAAAAGCTAGTCCCTTTCCTATAGTCTCCAAGAACCATACAGTAGTTATGGGCTCATTGCCACTTCTCTCCATCCCATCTCTCCACTGAAACCGTGGTGTGATTCTATGTCTAAAGTGTCATTACCTTAGCACTTGTATTCTTACTTGTTTGGATGACAACAGTTTTCCCAAGGATCCATTTCACTTCCTCATTCCTATGTAGTTGCTCAGTTTCCACCCCTGCTAAAATATTTTTATAATGTATTTATAATACCCAATTATTATAATTTCATATTATTGTATAAAATATTATATGATAAACATAATTTATAGAACTTGTGAAATTATTGTGATTTATAGTTTATTATAATTTGTTATCACACTTTATAATAAATTATAATTTATATACAATTTATATGATAACACACAGGGTAGGGCGTTTGCCTTGCATGCGGCCAACCCAGGTTTGATTCCTCCATCCCTCTCAAAGAGCCCAGCAAGCTACCAAAAGTATCCCACCCGCACAGCAGAGCCTGGCAAGCTACCCATGGCATATTCAATATGCCAAAAATAGTAACAATAAGTCTCACAATGGAGACATTACTGGTGCCTGCTCGAGCAAATCAATGAACAATATGATGCAAGTGCTACAGTGCTACAGTGCAGTTCTTAAAGAAAATATAGTTAACAAATACCATATAATTTATGATAACTTATAATTTATGATACCCAATATTTTCCCACTTTTGATTATATATTCCTAATAACACATTAGTATTCCTGTCATACTTTGGCCTATCTTTTCAAAGCTAGGTGAGAAAAGCTCACTTTTTTTTTTTTCTTTTTGGGTCACACCTGGTGATGCACAGTGGTTACTCCTGGCTCTGTACTCAGGAATTACTCCTGGCGGTGCTCAGGGGACCATATGGGATGCTGGGAATCGAACCCGGGTTGGCCGCATGCAAGGCAAATGCCCTACCCGCTGTGCTATCGCTCCAGCTCCAGGAAAGTTCACTTTCAATAAATAAAAAATAATATTGGCTCAGTGAGGACAGGGATCTCATGGTCTTGATCACATGCCTAGAAAATCTTAAAACTTTTAGAATAGTGCCCAGCACAGACCTGGTGTTCAAATATTTTTTATGAAAATGAAGTTAGCCCTGCAGGTTCAAATAAATAATTAATAGTGATCTAACTCAGCTTGATGGAGTTCTATATATCTGTGAAGTGCCATTAACAAGAAAAAGAATGGGCAGATAATGTGTCAAGCATGTTAATTGTTACTTATATTTGCTTTGGTTATAGATATTAAACTATAATGCTTGGAATCAGTGGTGCTATAAAATAAATATAAAACAAGCCTGTATTTATTATAACACCTAGAGATTCTTCATATTGCTCTGGGATCAGAGAAAGGATAATTCTCCCTGGCTGAAATGGAAAGGCATTTATCCCTTGAGCATGGTGGAGCCATCTATGAATAATTCCTTTCTACTCTCTTGGACATGAGTGTAATCTGAAAGATGGACATAGGACTATATCTTGGCAACTCTTTGTAGCACTTAAAATTCTAACTAGCAATAGTGTTTTTAGAAGATAGAATTAAACTGATGTAAACAGAAGGAGTAAGATTAGGTTTCTTCAAAGCATATTTAACATTAAGACTGGGATTGGGTGGAGAGATAATACATTGGAGAGGGCACTTGCCTGCTTGCAGCCAGCCCAGGTTTGATTCCCAGCACTACATATCATTCCCCAAGCACTACCAGGAGTGATTCCTGAGCACAGAAGTAGGAATAATCTCTGGACATTGTCAGGTGTGGTTCAACCCCTTTATTCACCGATAATCCCTTCTGGCTCAAAACAAACAAAAATATTAAGACCAGATCAACAATTAGATCCAGGTAATTTGGTTGAAGGAATTCACGATTAATTTTGTAAGGGAAGGGTATACACACAATAAATTGTTTGAGGGATGCAACATTGCATTGAGGTAAAGATATAAGACATCCAAATATAGCTTCCTAGGTGCATAAAGAAGGTGGGATGAATGATAAAGGAAATTAGAGGAGACTTTGAGAGAGAAGACACTAAGGACAGAACCTTGAGAGATGCTGTGTTCACTGGAAAATAAAGGATCTTAAATAACAGTCCTTAGGAAGAAGGGAGATCTTTCTAAAGGGAGCAGGACTGAGAGGGTTGCAGAGATCTAGAGTCATAAAGAAATCAAAACACAGTAATCAGCACACATATTTCAGAGCTGGGACAGGGTGGGTAGGAAATGCAAGGCCAAAGGAAGCAGTTTTTGTTTTTGTTTTTTAGAGAAGGGAACATGAAATAAAATAACTCTTGTTGATTATCATTTAATCTTCTCCCTTAATCTTTTGATTTTTTTTAAAGTTTTGGTTCAAAGTTTTTAGGACTTGCTCCTAGCCCCATCGTTATGGATTATTCCTGGTGGTTCAGGAGGTTGGGGGACCATATGGGGTGCCAGGGATTGATCCCGGCTCAGCCACATGAAGGCAAGAAACTTGCTGTACGATCTCTCCAGACATAAGCATTCAATCTTATAGCTCATTTAGTCTGCTCAAGAACTCTAGAAAGTGAGAGACTGAGAGAGAGAGAGAGAGAGAGAGAGAGAAAGAGAGAAGAAAAGTGTCTGCCATAAAGATGGGGAGATGAGGGGAGTGAGGGAAACTGGGGACATTGGTGGTGGGAAATGTACATAGATAAAAGAATGGGTGTTGGAGCATTATATGACTGAAACCCAATCATGAAAAACTTTGTAACTGTGTGTTTCTTACTGTATCAGTTAAAAATTAAATATTTTTATTAATTAATTAAAAATGATTGCATACTTCAAAAAAATAAGAACTCTAGGAAGTATCTATTATTATCACATTTAAATGTCAAGACAATCTGCAGGAAATTCTGGTATGCGGGTTTTGTGACTGAAATCTCCAGGCTTTCTCGGGGTCAGAATGGGCTACCTCCCTCCACCTCCCAGTACTTCCTGAAGCCTAGGCAGTCATATCCACACCCCAAAGCTGTCATGCAATTGAAAAGCTACTCAGCCTTATCATCTCAATAAATATACTGAATGCCCTGAACAAATACCATAACTCTTAGCACCTGTATTGCAAACCATAATGCACAAAAGGAAAAAGACAGAACAAGAAGGAAGTGCCTTCCATAGGGGGAGGCTGGGGGTTGGGGGTAGGTGGGTGTTGGGGGATGGTGGTAGGGAAAAAGGGGCATTGATGGTGGAAAATGTACACTGGTAGAGGGATGAGTGCTGGATCATTGCATGTTTGAAACCCAATTATGAACAGTTTTGTAATGGTCTATCTCATGGATATTCAATTAAAAATTTTTTTCTAAATAAATTAAATGCTAGTGACCAGCTTGTCAACTGCAACTCAAGAAAAAAAAAAAGAAATCAAGGTAGAGTTCACATAACATGCCCCAAACTACAGATTGTAAATGGCAGAGCTAGGATTTAATCTTAGGTGACTGGTGCAAGTCCACTGTTTTAACCATAGACCCAGTTGCCACATTAAATACTGAAAAATAAATAAGCACCTTCATTTTTTTAAAAGTTTTGGGTAACACTCAGCTGTGAGCAGATCTTACTCCTGACTCTGTGCTCAGGGATCACTCCTGACAGTGCTCAGTGGAGCATTTGAGATACCAGTGATTGAACTTGGGTCAACTACGTACAAGGCAAGAGCCTTACCTTGTGTATTATCTATTTTGCCCCAACACTTTCACTTTAAAAAATCAGATCTCCATTTGCAGAATTGTTCTATATAAGGACTTTCAGCAAATTAAGATATCTGAAAATTGATTTTATGTTATTTTAATCATATCTTCATAGCTATGAAGTAATCACTGTATCACTGTCATCCCATTGCTCATCGATTTGTTCGAGCGGGCACCAGTAACGTCTCTCATTGAGAGACTTATTGTTACTGTTTTTGGCATATCCAATATGCACGGGTAGCTTGCCAGGCTCTGCCATGCGGGCTCCATACTCTTGGTAGCTTGCCGGGCTCTCCGAGAGGGGCGGAGGAATCAAACATGGGTTGACCATGTGAAAGGCGAAAGCCCAACCGCTGTGCTATCACTCCAGCCCAGCTATGAAGTAATAAAGTTATGAAATTACCTAATTGAGATTGATCAATGAGTTGGTTGATTTGACATAAGTCAAGATTATTCACAGTTTTTAAACTATTCTTAGATCAAAAAATACCTCTCTTTATCTATAAACATCCACACGCAACTCATTGGTCAAAATGGATGGCATCAGTACCTTTATGTGAGTTCTAGTTTGTTTTTAAACTTGAGGTACCTAGCACATAAAATTTCATCAAAAGATTGCCAGAAAACAGTGAATAAGTTAATAAACAAAAAGCAGGGGGAGGGGAGAAAGCAAAAAAAAAAAAAGAATATGAGTAAGAAAGAAAAAAATGTCTTTAGTGCATTGAAACAAATTCTAACATGTTGTCAAATTCTCAAGCCTTCAAATTTAAAGGCTTTAAGAAAACCTACTAGAATGGAAATTTTTTTTTTTTTTTTTTTTTTTTTTTTTTTTTTTGCTTTTTGGGTCACACCTGGTGATGCACAGGGGTTACTCCTGGCTCTGCACTCAGGAATTACTCCTGGAGGTGCTCAGGGGACCATATGGGATGCTGGGAATAGAACCCGGGTTGGCTGCATGCAAGGCAAATGCCCTACCCACTGTGCTATTGCTCCAGTCCCTAGAATGGAAATTTTAAGTATTAGCAGCTTGGTAGTTTTAAGTTTCTCATTAATAAACTAAGAACTCTTATTAAATGTACGTACCTCACAATAAACTCTGAATATTGACGTAGAAATTTCTCTACATTTGATAGACAACTGCAAGTTGTGTCTAAAAATAGAATTCAATTTTGGGTTTCATTATTTGCCAAGAAAAGTTAAAATTTTAAAAGTTGATCAGACCATTTATGTGACCAAATGAAGTATTAGAAGCATTTGAATTCTTATCCTAGCACAGGGACTGGAGCGATAGCACAGCGGGTAGGACATTTGTCTTGCAAGCGGCCGGCCCGGGTTCGATTCCTCCGTCCCTCTCGGAGAGCCCAGCAAGCTACCGAGAGTATCCCTCCCGAAGGGCGGAGTCTGGCAAGCTACCCAGGGTGTATTCGATATGCCAAAAGCAGTAACAACAAGTCTCACAATGGAGACGTTATTGGTGCCCACTGGAGCAAATTGATGAACAATGGTACAACAGTATGACAGTATAGTACTACTACATCCTAAAATGTATGTGGTCCATCATCACAGACTTGATGAGCTCAGGTCACAATGGGAGAGGATGAAGTTGATGAATTGATTTGACCTGAAAGAAATCTCATGTCTGCTAGGCTAGTCCCTCACTTTTCAAGTAAGGAACTGGAAGGTTGAAAAAGTAAAGGTCCTAATGAAGTAGGTGTCTGTGTTTCTGTGATAGAGCTGGGGCTTGGGGCCAGGACTGGGTCGTCTTTCTGATTCCTTCCCTTATGCCTGGGACTAGGCTGTGGCCTCTTGGTCAGAGAACG
Organism: Sorex araneus; assembly: GCF_027595985.1. Taxonomy (NCBI): domain Eukaryota; kingdom Metazoa; phylum Chordata; class Mammalia; order Eulipotyphla; family Soricidae; genus Sorex; species Sorex araneus. Next base: position 37,731,264 of record NC_073311.1, on the reverse strand, counting down.
TGAACAAGAGAAATGGACAATTTCTTTATTGCAGATACCTGGCAACTTCCTGGGTGGGTTTGAGGATCTGGTCATCTATCCAGTGAAGGTGGCAGTTTTCTCCTTCCCTTTAAAGATACACCCTGGGGGTTAGAAAAGCAGGTCTAACCTGGTAACCAGGACCACTGAGATAGCAGAATGGACTTAGTGCACACTTTGCAATTGGAGGCCCAAGTTCAATCCCCAGCACCACATGGTCCCCCCAAACACCTCCAGGTGTGAACACCAGATGTGGTTCCCAAACAAAAACAAAATTTAAGTGATAACCAAATACTAAGGTATCTCCATTTGACCATGAGACCAAGAGCCAACCTTCCAGTTGGCTCTTGCTAAGCATTTATTTAGGGGTGATTTATGTTTCCCAGCCGGAAGCAGGTTTTCCTCAGTCATTTCCTGCACTTTTCTTGTTTCAGTGCTGGCCATTGAGCTTCTTGCAGCCTGCCAGGGCATTGAGTTTCTACGCCCCCTGAGAACAACCACTCCACTGGAGAAGGTCTATGACCTGGTGCGCTCTGTTGTAAGGTAAAGTCAAACAGCAACCTGGAAGCAACACGTGTCCGACCTGTGACCCCCTGGTGGTGGTTAATGTTTGGCTGATGCTTGGTTGTCCTTCTCCTCAGGCCTTGGATTAAAGATCGCTTCATGGCCCCAGACATCGAGGCTGCTCACAGGCTGCTGGTGGATCAGAAGGTAAGCTGGCTACTTGGCTCCTAGAATGATTGAAAGGTTTAGGATCATTTGAGCAAAGTGCAGTGGGAGGAGAGTGGAGGAGACTTCCCTAGTCTTTGGTGTCTTGGCTCTTCCTTGGACATAAGCCAAAAAAGTGTACTTTGGACACTTGCCAGGCCACCAAGAACCTATCTGATAAATTTTATTATTTTTATTTTTTTGCAATTACAAATTATTTTTTATCTTTTTTTCCCTCATAAACTCTTAAATGCCCCCATGATATACCCCACATTGACTATTTAGGGAACAGAAGTGGAAATGGGTTTGAAGTGGGTTCTGGGGAGAATATTTGTGGAGAGAAAAGGAAAAGAAAGATTTCTGGATCCCCATCACTGAGAATGTACTTTCATTCAAAAGCATGCCCAGGCCAGAGAGGTAGTACGGGGGGTAGGGTGCTTGCTTGCTGGCAGCGAGCCAGGGTTTGACACCCCCAACCCCCCCCCCCAAAAAAAAACAAACAAAAGCATCTCTATGGGACTGAGAGATGACTCCAAGGGCTGTGACATATGTTTAACCTGCAGAATCCCAGTTTCAAGTCCCCACCACTACATGTTTTCCCCAGTACCACCAGAAACAACCTCCAGTACCGAGTCATCAGTAGCCGCTGGGAGTAGCCAAAACCAAAACAAAAGCAAAACAAAATAAACCCAATCTCATCCCTCCTCCCCCTCCACCACACACACACACACACACACACACACACACACACACACACGCACGCACGCACACACAAATAACCCAACTCCAACCCTTAAAAAAAAACAAAAAATACAAAAGTGTTTTCTCTTCCGGGTAATGTTATCACTAGTATCATCTGGTCCATCAACCATAGATGAATGAGTAAGCAGGTGTGGGGCTTTGGGTCTGCCTCATTCTCTAGCAAGTCCTGCCCATTGCCTGGATGAGATCCCTTCATTGCTTATTTCCTCTGGCTCCCCTCATCTGATAGGGATAGATGCTTAGCACACCGAGTCATTTTTTGGATACAACTTGTAAAGTTCCTTGTGCATTTTGCAATCATTTGTGGGTATCAAGTTCCTTAAAATTTCTTGATCCGTCCTGGACAGCTGGCATGCTCCTGAGGAATGATTTCCTCTTTAATTTCCGTGCCTGTTATTTCTAAGAATGCCCTGTCTACCCCTCCCCTTCCCCCCACCATCGCTGCCAAGAAGGCCCCAGCTTGCTGGCCAACTCTGATGCCAGGACATAAGTGGGCAAGACACTTGCCTTGGAAGGAATAACTTTTCTAAGGTATTGTAGCAATCCTATAACTGTCTCACTTCAGAAAGAAAGCTTTTGTCCAAGACGGCGTTATTCTGGAATAGGTAGGTGGAGGGAGGGAGAAACTGAAGTGGACCCAAGGCAGTGCTTCGAAAACCTTTTAAGTGCTGGGGATTTCCTGGCATCTCCTTTACAAGTAGGTTTGGATGATTCAGTAACTCTGGGGTGGGGCTGTCCTGCTGATGTGGCTGATCCCTGACTCACCTTTTGAGTACAAATGAAGCAGAACATTTTGGGCCTAGAAATGTATCAAATGGAAAAATTCATTGCCTTTTGTCACACCAGGATTGCTGGAGAAAATATAGTTCAAGAAACCCTCACCCCTCCTTAAATGTCCCCATTAAATTCCCCAATGGATTTTAGCTGCCAGTCTATGGGCTGATCCACAGGTGCCTAAAAAGGCTGTTTTGCATGTTGGCTTATTTTGCTTTAGAAGGGAACCCAGATGAAAACCTTCAAGTACCTTGAGATACATTTCAGACTCAGCATGATAGGATGTTATCATTGCAGACCATGTGTCAAAAGGCTTCCAAGGAAGCAAGTGCTGCTACAGGTCCTCAGGCAGAGAGAATGTTTTGGCTTAGAGGAAACTGATTGTGACGTTGAATCTGTCTTCACTTCTCAGGTTTGGGAAGTCGCTGCACCATACATTGAGAAGTACAGAATGGAGCATATTCCCGAATCAAGACCTATTTCTCCAACGGCCTTTTCACTGCAATCTCTACACAAGAACGACACCAAAATTTCAGAGTCTGGAGATCTCTAGTGCGTGTATAGTACTTAGATTAGATGGTACTTGGTTTAACAGCAAACACTAGCAGGCTGAAGAGAGACCAGCACATTTTCCTGGGTAGTTGGATGTAGGATATAATTCAGTTCTTATAAAAGCTACTTTGGTTTGGCAGGTGACACCATTGTAGTTGCTAAATCTAGTACCATAAGCACTGTATTTGTGGTGAATTGGTTTGATATGCATCTAATATTAGGAATTTTCCTTTCTTAAATATACCAAGAGGCTTCTCACCCAGAATTGCCAGGGTCTTTTTCTTTGAGCGTAAAATGAACTCAAATCTGATTAATAGCATTCTTTCTTTTTTATTCTTTTTTCTTCTCCTTTTTTATTTTTTTGCTTTGACAGTTTTTCCACTAGATAACTTTAGCCAATTGTACTGTGCTATGTGATGGATATTCTTTAATATGCCTTCATAAATAACTGCTTTAAAATTATAATTTGTCCTTAAGCTGCTTTATTTTCTTCTGCCCATTGAATCCTAATCAAAAAGAGTCCATAGGTCAATAAGAGTTTTTGTGTAAAGAATTAAGGAATAGGGGGCCAGAGTGATAGCACAGCGGGTAGGGCATTTGCCTTGCATGAGGCCAACCCAGATTCGATCCCTGGCATCCCATATGGTCCCCCAAGCACCACCAGAAGTAATTCCTGAGTGCAGATCCAGGAGTACCCAACCCCTGAACATCACTGGGTGTGACTTGAAAAAGAAAAAAAAATTAAGGAATGAATATAAAGAACATTTCCGGTTGGGAGCTGATTAAGAGGTGCATTTCATGCTTATCATATAGTACTGCACATATCCAGGAGAAGCATTCGTATGTTTGTATGTTTAAGTAGGAGTTGAAGGTTAATCATCCCTGTCTTATTCTGTGCTGGTGCTCTATTCACCATCCTCTAAGAGCCCTGAGTTATGAGGCTTCTTCCTGCCACAGATCAAGAATCTATTGATAGGAGTCAACCATCCCCCTCTCTCTGTAGGGTAATCATTAAAATGAGGTCAGGCAAAGGTCAACTGGGGTCAGAGGATGTGTTACCCAATCTCTCTCCTCCTTCAATAAAGAAAGCTAAAGGACCTTCGGGAAGGGCTTAAGTATAATTGTGGGATGAAGGATGGGCCGGTGATGGCTTGGCTCTCCCAGGCTAAGATCTGGGCTGTGTCCATCTGGGCAAATGTGCACAAGGCAGGCCTCACAGCAGGCAATGGAAAGCATGGCTCTAGGAAACCTGATGGTGTGGGAAAGGACAGAAGGACAGACACTCGCCAGCTCACCTGCCATCTAACATGGCCCAACAGATGTTTCTCAATCCAGTTTTGACTCTTTCAATCACAACTTGTTCACAAAAAGGTGGAGACAGAGGTGAAAAGTGCTGCCTGCAGCAATCCAGTGGGCAAAAAATGTGCTGAGAAACTGTTTACTTAAAGGTTATTCTTGATGCTGTTCTTTGCCAAATGGCAAACACACGCAAACTAGGTTTATTCATTCTTATCCCTGAGCCCAGCCATGAGGGGACCAGTGGCTCCAGCAGCCTGATGGCAGCTCCCCAACCTGCACAGGGCATGCTAGATGCTTACTGGCCCCTGCACTCTTGCCACTGAGTTTTCTCTACAACGGTGTTGGTGACAGCACATGCCGTCAAGAAATTTCAAGATAATTGTAGAATAAACTGAGTCTTGAATGTCTTATGTTGTACTGAATTGTTAGATTTGGGAAGATGGGTGCATAACTTAAGGGTGCACTTTTTAGGTGTGCAGGGGGGAGGGGCTGGTTTCATCCATGGTACGACATGGTCCCTGAGCACCATCCAGAGAGGCTCTGGCACAGAGCCAGGAATTGGCCCAGGTGTGACCCCAAAACAAACTAAAAAAAATTCTTCTGTTGTGACTTACTTGTTGATGTGCTGTTGACCAAAGCAACTCTGATGGAATTCCCAAGTCACACTTCAGGTCTGTGTCAATTTGAGCCAAGAGTATACTCAATGGCATGGGCCTGTGATGGGGTATGATGAGTACCATTGCTGTAACAACCTGCCACATAAAATACTATACAGAACCCCCCCAAAATTTAAATGCATGCCACTAATACTTCAAACTCGATATTATTTCTGGAACAGGGCCCTGGGCTATGTTACATTTCTTAGGGGGTGGGAGTTCCTCCCAAGCAATGCTCCTGGTAGATCAATGCTAGGCACTAGTGATGAGGTGCAACTACGGCTCAGCGATGCTGGGACCAGCAGAGCATCACCTGGTGGTGCTGAGGAAGGCAGGTGGTAGGGGATGTGTGGTGCCAAAGATGAGGCTCAGTTGGATCTTTGTGCATGATGGCAGGCACAAACCCCGTCCCTATATTATTGTTTTTGTTTGTGGGGGGCCACACCCAGTGCTTAGGGTTTACTTCTGACTTTGTGCTCAGAGATCACTCTGGGCAGATTTGGTGGACCATATGGGGTACCAGGGATTGAACCCACATTGGCCACATGCAAAGCAAGCACCCTACCCATTGTATTATTGCTCCAGCACCTCTTATATATGCTTTTTATTAAACCTGATCATCTCACTAGTAGCATGGCCATGAGAGCATTGTAGGGGTTACATTTGTTAAAAGCATTCATCTATGAATGTCAACTCATTGCAAAGATAACACACACACACACACAAACACTGGCAGAAATGCCTCTTGGTGCATTGTCCTGGTTGGGCTAAAGGTAGTTCCATTTCCTTGGCTTCTTGAAGAGTTCACAAAAGGGCAGAGAGATAGACAAGTATTTTCCTGGAAGTCTCAAGAAAATGCTTTCTCTGGTGAGAACCATGGCAGCTAGCTTTCTCCTGCTTGACCTGAATGAGCACCTGGGGCTGTTGACAGCCACTCTGGCTGGGGGAATCTGGTCCTGGGGCACACCCACACTGCTGGCCAGCCAGGGCAGTAAAGGAATCTGGGACTTCAGCATTATTGAGCAACTAGAAGAACAACCCCTGAGACCTGCCCTTCCTTGAATTTTCAATAGAAAATAGGTGGTCTTCATTTTTTGTTTTTGTTGTTCTTTGGTTTCTGGGCCACACCTGGAGATGCTCAGGGGTTATGCCTGGCTCTTACTCAGGAATTACTCCTGGAGGTGCATGAGGGACCAACTGGGGTTCCAGGGATTGAAGCCAGGGAAGCCACATACAAGGCAAGCACCCTACCTGCTGTACTACCTCTCTAGCCCATGATAGACTTTGTTAAGCCACTTTGGGCCTTGATACTGGGTTTGATGTAGCAGCTACAAAGCTGATGACATTTGTCACTGTGAATGGTTGTAGACAAATAATCCCCAGTACTGCAGGTCCCTAACAGCACTGCAATCACAAAACGTCACATTGAACTGCTGGTTCAGTGGACCAAAAATCACCAGGAAGGGGCCCTGAACCTCTTGCGCACCACTTGGTAGGCTCTCCCAAATAAAATGAAGCTAAAAATAAAGGGAAAGACTGATTACAATGTAATTGTGGTTATCACATGAGAGGGGAGCAGGGCGTGGGTGGAGAGTGACTCGCTCTGATTCTCCACATAGAGAAAACAGGGGAAGCATTCCAGGGAGTGAGCATAAAGCAACAGAACCTGGATCCTCAGGAACAAATGTTTTTAAAGAACAGGATAAAGTCAAGTGTATAGATTGTAGCACTTCAACGAACCCAGACAGCACCTGGAGACTAGCTAGAAGTCTGAATCTTTGGCTGATCAGGGTGGGATTGTGTTCTAGCAGGATCCAGGGAGTTGTCAGAGCTTATGGTGCATGGTCTGGGGACAAACAGTTTGGGGGTGTGTATTCTCTTCTGCCTTCATTCAAAAAAAGATATGTCTGGGGCTGAAGAGACAGTACAGTGGGTAGGACACTTGTCTTGCATGAGTCCTACCTGGGGTTCAATCCTGGCACCCCACAGGGTCCTCCAAGCCCTCCAGGTGTGATTCCTAAGCACAGAACCAGCAGTAAGCCCTGAGCACCTAAAAACCAACCGACCAAATCAACAAAAAGGAGATGCTTGTTATGGCATAGAGTGTGGCCTAGTGGCCTAACAGGAAAATAGGAATTGCTCCTCCCTTTTATTCCATAGGTGTAAGGATGTGCTCTGGGGAGGTGCCCAGGACACACAGATGGGAGAAACTTGAGCCCTGACATTCATATCTTTGTGCACCTACGATTTACCAGGTGACTAGTCATAGGTGAGGCATCACCCACAGCACCCACATATGCCTCTTCACCAAGAATCTGAAACTCAGAGCTTCAGAGACCCCATGCTGCTAGGCGACAGAGATGTCCGTGGCACCCAGAACCTCACAAAAAGGATATATCCTGATTTTATTTATTTCGACATAGTCCAGTCTCATTGATTTAGACCTCATTCACCTAAAACCGGTGACACTAATAGTTCTGCTTACTTCTCAAGTCTCTTTTAGGACTTGAGAAGTAAGTAGGACAAAGTTGCTGATAATGATGTTTAAAATGTTCACATATGTTTCAAGTTAACTCACATGGGTCTAGAAATGAGAATTTATGTAAACAAGCATTCACTCCTTTTTGGGGGGTACTGGGATGAAACCCAGAGGCTTCTGCATATCACGCATCTGCCTCTGAATCGCATCCCTGGCCTCCAGTCATTCTTCCTTTATAAGTAATTCTGCTATTTATCTATTTGCTCAAATGGTCCAGTAGATGTAGTGCCACTCCCTGGGCTAAGGGGCAACAATAATACAGAAAGCAAATATTTACCAAGAGCTATAAAGTGGGCTTATTCGTATACTTACAGGGAATCAGAAGCAAACCACTTTCTTTTAAAAGAAAAAAAGAAAAAGATGTCCCTGTATTTGGAATACTTACATACAGAAAGTGCCCACAGCCCCTGGCTGAAATGGCGAGAGCTGGGACACTGCAGTGACCTCTTTGGTCAGGACAAAGGACAGTTGGAAGTGGGACATGCTCTATTCCAGCTACTTCATGCATTCAAAGAACGTCAAAAAAGCCAAACTTGGGGAAGGAAAAGCTAGTTTCTTTATACAGAAACTACATGGTAGCTTTCTTGGTGGCCTATCACTTGGATGGCCCCTCCCTCAATTTTTACTAAAATTTTACTAAAATGCTTTCAATAGTTTTTGAAAAGCAGCAATAAATTGAAACTTTAAGCCACATCTAATTGTCAATCTGCTTTCTTCAACAATGTCCTTTAGTACTGCCCCATCATAGTCATCTTCAGAACATTTGTATCAAATATTTGTGGAAAATTTTAATATTTGGAGAATTGTATCACAACTGTTTTATCAATTTACATATCCAAGTGCACTTAGTTTTTTAAGCAGATTAATAAAACACTGAAATATTTGTGTATGGATGACATCATTCTGAGAAACTACTAAGCTATTTTCATTTTTAATATAACTTTTATGTAGTCAAAGGGTCTTCTCTTTCATATCTTGATTACTTTTTATAAGTGATTTTTCCTTTAATTATAACATATTCAATTAATTGGTGATGGCCTCCAAACTGGTAAATCAGATGCTCCCATCTAGAAAGAAATCAAACAGGATGTCAGTGCCAGAAGTGAAAATAATAACAGTGTCAACAATGCTAAATTTAAAAACACCAACTCCAACAACTTATTTATACGTCTGCATGGATATTTAGGGCTTAAAGAGTAACCAGCTAATGATAAATTAAATGTTTTTAAAGTATGTATTTGATCCTGAGGTATTGATTCAAGCGATAGCACAGCGGGTAAGGCATTTGCCTTGCATGCAGTTGACCCGGGTTCGATTCCTCCGTCCCTCTCGAAGAGCCCAGCAAGCTACCAAGAGTATCCCACCTGCATGGCAGAGCCTGGCAAGCTACTCATAGCATACTCATATGCCAAAAACAGTAACAAGTCTCACTAATGAGACGTTACTTGTGTCCGCTCGAGTAAATGGATGAACAATGGGACAACAGTGCTACAGTGCTACAGTGATCCCTAAATTTAACATCAGCATAATTTTTGATAGAAATAGAGGTTTTTTTCTGACCCTGACTAGTAGGATTACAGAGTCACTAACTTGTTATTAAGACTAGAATAGGGACCTCTTGGACCCAAGGACTGAACAGTGTAAAGCATCAGTAGGAATGATAACTTTCATATTTAGAGCATTAAATCTGAATAGTCACATTGGCAACCCAGGTGTTTAGCAGACTGGGGTGAAGAATAAAAAAATCATGGGTAAGGGAATTGAAGGCAAGCTGTTGGAATCCAGCACCAATGAGACGTCAGGGAGCTATCTGAGGTAGGCAGTTAGATAAGGATGCCTGGCCAGACATTTCAAGGAGACTTAACACAAGGGCATGTTTGCAGAGACCAGATATTTGGAGGAAAGACTCATCCTGCAGCAGACTTCATCTGGAAGAGACCCCCGGACTTAAAAGTCTTTCTCCTAGACAGTTTCCTGGAAATAATTCTCAGCCCAAATTGATGCAGATTGGAAATAAAAGATACGACATTAACTTCCCCAAATATCTCGGCATAGTCTGTTCTGGAGTTGCCTTCATCCCGAGATAGGGTGCATCATTCCTTTTCCTTTTCATTTAGAGTGCCATTCAGGGGTTGCCCAGGCCTCTCTAGAGTACAGAATTCTCTTTATTCTCTCTGTGTCTGTCTCCCTCCCTTTAGAATTCCCCCTTAGAATAAGTAGCACTGTAGCACTGTTGTCTCATTGTTCATCGATTTGCTCAGGCAGGCACCAGTAACGTCTCCATTGTGAGACTTGTTGTTACTGTTTTCGGCTTATCAAATATGCCACGGATATCTTGCCAGACTCTGCCGTGCGGGCAGGATACTCTTGGTAGCTTGCTGGGCTCTATGAGAGGGACGGAGGAATTGAACCCAGGGCCGGCCGCTTGCAAGGCAAACGCCCTACCTGCTGTGCTATCACTCCAGCCCTTAGAATAAATAGTTTCCCTTCATTAAAGTATTTTACTCTATAGTGTCTTCCGAATTTCATTTCTGTGAAGTAAACAAACTTCGAAAATCTGGGTGGAGGTCAGCACTGAATTTTCCTCCTGAAAAGAGCATAAGCTTGCCACAGCCTGAGAGCCCCAGTTCATAGGAAATTCAGGTGCTTGGGACTGGTTCTCATGCCGCACAGATCATGTGGGTCTCGCCCGGTGCTTGGCAGCCACTGTAATGAGGTAGCAGGACTTCAGGGCCCACTGTGAAAAGAACTTAAGCAGACTTTTCCCACTTCTGACCTCATTGGCCCACTTGTCCCTAACCGCCCACACCCATTCATTCATTGCCCAGCATCATTGCAGCCATCCAGGAAAGTGCTCAAGCTCTCTTTACTACCACTACTTCCTCCTGCTCTGTGGCTTCCCTTTGCACTTCACCCACAACACAAAGAATCAGAAACCACATGACATAGGGTCCTGTGTGGCCCAGGACAAGTAGAAGGTCAGAAGCCAAGTCAAAAACCAAAAATATGCAGAGGGCACAAGTCCCAAGTCCAGATAAACAGAGCAGAAGCACGGATACCTATGAAAGACATGAGACAAATGAAGGGATTGTCAAACCTGGGTCTTCCTTTCAGACCATGAAAAGGGTCAGAGAGATAGTGCAGTGGGTGAGATGTTTGCCATGTACCCTGCTGTCTTGGATTTGATTTCCAGCATTGCATATTGGCCCCCAAGCACTGCCAGGAGTGATTCTTGATCATAGGGACAGGTGTAAGCCCTGAGCACAGCTGGGTGTGGCTCAAAAACAACAAAAAAAAGGAAAAAGGAGAGAAGGGAAGGGGAGAGGAGAGGGGAGGGAAGAAGAGCAGAGGAGAGGGGAAGGAGAGGTGAAAAATTAAGGTGTAGACCAAGAGCTTTGGGTAGCTTTGGAGTCTACACAGAGCTTTCCCCTAATAACCAGTGTGAAATAGAGTTAAATAAAGCCTCCATATTACAATGAGCATAAAGTAAATAAGCTCAGTTGGGAGGATGACTACCTGGATGCATTGATGATAATGACATCTCCCTGCTTGCCAACTTCCAGAGATCCATGTGTGTGCGATTTTCCCAGAGCATAAGCTGCATTAATGGTGGCAGCAGCCAAGGCTTCAGGCATGGACATTTTCATGTTCACACAGGCCAGATGCATCACCATGGGCTAAGGCAGACAAGGAAAAGATTAGAGGGAAATAAAAAAATGGTAGCTGGAGTTTTCTCCATGCAGCACAACACGTGAAGAGAGTGAGATGTATCGGTGACATTTGACATTTACAGGAATCTTAAGTCTTGGAAAATATTGTTTCAGAGGCAATCCCCTCTATATATGTTTAATACTTACTAATAATTCTTCAAAACCACTGTTCAAGTTACTTTACTTCTGCTCTTACTTAGTAAACTTGCTTGAGTCTATGCTTTCTTTGAGTTGGAAAATCAATTATTACAAAATCACAATACTCAAGGCTGAATCAGAAAATTTTGCAAATAAAATCTTCTCTTTTCTCTTTGTGCCTGAATGTGTCTCAGTAATCCAATTGCCTACACATTTTTGCTTATTTCACAGGAAAATATTTTTAGATATATGATATATGTTGACAGTTCCTGAATTTTTTGTTAACATTTTATTCCTGGAGGTTTTAAAGTTGAACTAATTTTTTTCCAATTTTAGGGTTTACATTACAAGCAAGTCCCTTGTAGAATCTAGGAAACTTGCTTAATTCAGCTGTATAACATCCCCAGCAGAAAATTTCACCATTAGCAGAAATGTCCACACACCAGTTCAGTCCTGAAAGTCAAGAACGGCAGCATAATTGCATGTCATTTCTGTCAGAACCTAACACTAATGTACAGGTTTGATGATCTCACATTCCAAAGACTCAAGCACCTAATGAAATATCTTTAAATTCTTAAAATCTTGTTGAGGCTTAATACCTGGTGCAGAAAGTTATTTTTAAGATACTTACCATTGAAAAGCAATAAGCATTAGGGTTGAAATCACTGCCCAGAGCCACGATTACACCTTCATCCAACATCTTTCTGGCCCGAGGTTGAGTGAGTCTGAGGAATGGTGGAAAATAGATTAGATGTTTAGAATGAAAAAAATCTTATGAATCCAACTCCACTGTGCCCTGAAAGCAGCAGCAGAAACTCGCAGTTAAGTGATTAGTGGTGAAGTCCAGCTGAATCCCAGAACTCGGGATTTATTTTTAATCGCTGCTGTTGAAATTGCTTGGCTATAACTTTTTCCATTTGTGAGTGGAATCAGCAATCTTTATATACATACATATATATGTATGTGTGTATACATACTTGTGTGTATATATATTATATATTCAGAAAGTCTTGCTTTGAGGAAGAAAAATAGAATGTACAAGTTGTTTTCTGATATAATAAACATTTTCTTGCAACTCCATATGTAAAAATGCAGTTTGCAGAATACACACGGGTTATTATTATTTGTTTGTGATTATTATGGATTGTTTGGTGGGGAAAGGGTATCTGCTTCCAAGCAGTATTCATAGGATCATAGGACTCAGGGCCATTCCCAGTGACACTCAGCTGGCCGTGTGGACCCGTGTGGCCTCTCAACAGTCCTGCAAGAAGGTGCTTGGACCCCAGTATGTCTTGGACCCCAGGGACACATCTGGAAGCGTTTGAGGGTCAGGAGCATGTGATTCCAGCGATCAAACTCAGGACCTCGTTTGTGCAAGCCATGGGCTCCAGACCCTTGAACTCCCTCCCCAGACCATACACACTGATTCTTTGGGGGGTGGGGACCTCCCCAGCAGGGCTGGGATCCCTCCCAGCAATTCTTGGCTAACCTGGTCAGCAGACCAAGTGCCGCTGGGGTGCAGTAGTGCCAGGAATTCCCCAGGTCGCCCCAGTGTTGCTCAGGGACCTCTAGAGATGTCCTCTGAGTATCTCAGAGTACATCTGAGTATTTGGTGCCAGGGAGCCACCTGTGGTCTTTAACCCCTTTACATTCTCTCTGGCTCCAGGAGAGAAAATGAATTAGATCTCATAGCTGTGTTTTTAAAAATTCTTCATGACTCCCCAACTACTTCCTGTCAGACTTCAGGCTCGGCGCTAAGACAACTTGTCTCCTGCCACTCTGCCGCTGGCTCACAGCTCTGGCCTCCCTTTTTCACACATACCCCAGGGGAGATGTAGTGACATCCACACTCCAGCAGAATCTCTTCCCCCATCCTCCTGCCTCCCTTACATGTCTAGCTTCTTCACTTCGCCAGGTCTCTTCAGAAAGGCTTTCCTTGACCAACCTGGAAAAGGCAGCAGCCTCCCACCCCACACTCTCTTCTCCTGTTCTGACTTCTTAGGGAGCGATTAGCACCACCCCATTTGCTGGTTTTGCACAGCCTCTGTGTCCCAGCTAGAATGGATGCTCTTTAAAGTCTTTGTTTGTGGCTGGATCCCTGGTGCCTAGAACAAACTCTGCCAAGGAAGAAACCCCAATAGATGTGTTGAACACACGACTTAATAACAGGGGAGACAGCAATGACTCTTGCCTTGGCGCATCACCGAGGCATGACCTGCTGGGCCATTAAAGGCCACTTTAATAAGTTTCCCTCAACGATGACGGGTGTGATGGGAGGAGGTATACAAAGCAGAGAGAGAGGGAGGAAAGAGGAGAGTTAATGGTTCTCCACAGGGTCTTCCCCCACCTCTTAAAGTTATGGGGGGAATGAGGCTATAAAATCTCCTGTGGCCATTCAAAAGCATAGGGAAGGATTCCTCAATAGAGGACATTATCCTGAAAGATCCTCCAGTGGTCCAAGGTGGTGGCCATTCAAATGAGACTTCCATTCAGAGCTCAGGGTTTAGCTCTACTGGGGCCCTGAAGGAGCCTCCTGACAGAGTGATCAGAAAAATGCTTCAGGGTTGGGTTGTATGCCTTGTTTTTTTTTTAATTTTTGTTTTTGCTTTTTGAGTCACACGCAGTGGTGCACAGGGGTCACTTCTGGCTCTGCACTCAGGAATTACTCCTGGCGGTGCTGGGGGACCATATGGGATGCTGGGAATCGAACCTGGGTCAGCTACGTTCAAGGCAAATGCCCTACGCACTGTGCTATCGCTCCAGGCCAAGGGGTGCATGCCTTGTATGTGTGTAGCCCATTCCATCCCAGGCACTGCAAGGTTCCTCATGCATTGTCACATGTATCCTTGGAGACCCTTGAGCACTGCCAGGGTGAACTGGTGACTTCCACAAGCACCCAAACAGTCCCATATCCCAGGCCCAAGCATTTCCATACCCTGGGACCCTCACATTGAACTGCAGACCCACTAGGCTGAGTATTGCTGCACATGGCCCCCAGGTCCCCTGAACACTGTTGGGAGAGAGAGAGAGAGAAAACTATGACCTTTACTTTGTCCTGATTGCCCAGACAAGAGCCTGGACTCTTCCTGTGATGACAGTGAACAGCCTTTTTCACAGCAGAAGGACAATGTCTGACTTTAAGTGCTATTTAGGACCCCAAGTCTCATATATCTGCTCATCTCACAATGCTCAGATTGAAAGAATCTTTTCTGAAAAATGTGTTCCTTAGGTAGAAAATTAACCTACCTAAAAAATTAACCTACCTAATCAGTACATAAGATTAAGTCCTGATGACTTTGATGAATGGCTACTGAAACTTGCAAGAAAAGCTGTTTTAATCATATCAAAGCAGTTACAGAGTAATATTTCCAGGTTGTCTACATTGTGGGGACATTATGCATCAAGAAAATGGTCATAATAATAGAATTAAACATGTATCATATCATATACTCCTTTCTTGCTCCTTATAAAAGTCATTCACAGCTGTCTTTATAAACCTGATGCAGTTTCCCAGTACCTGCTGCATTCATGAAACCTTGGACTGGATCCATCAGGGTCCTAGGAAGTTAATCAGAGCAATGAGAATCTACCCACTAGATACCAGTAGAGCCCCTTAATGGTGACAACCAACATTGTCTCTACCAGTGATTTCCCAAGAGGCTATACTCTATACTGGCCTCTCCTTCTCCCCTCCATCCCTGGTCTTCCAGGTGGTTATTATTTTTTTTCTTCTGAAAAGGGGCAATAGGTCAAACAAGTTTGAGGATCTCTTCTCTAGACATTGTCAAATATCCCCCAGTGGGTCTAAGTCACCCTGAGTTGAAGAGCTACTGTCCTCTTGTCATAGCAGCAAAATCATTTCCAGAAAAGCCATGTAGCTCACCCCACCGGAAGCAGCTCCTCTTAAAGGAATGCATTGTCTAGGAAGGCTGGTCTCAGTCCTCAATGTGGTTGGGCCATGACAGTCACCTCATGTACTCAAACTCTCAGGCTTTATATTCAGTGTAAATAGAGAAAAGGCAATTATAAAAGATGGTTTTGGTGGGTTCACTCCACCAAAGTCAGTCAGGACATACCACAAAGTTCTTGGGAAAGTTTTATAAAACACATCTTTCTTCTGTTCCCAGGATTTAGAAGGAAGCTTGGTATACAGAATAGAATTCCCTCTCATTTTTTTTTAGAAAACTGTTCAGATCTTGAACACTTCTATACAGGCCTAACATCTTGTGTGTTTTTATAACAAGGCCTGTTTCATTATTATTTCATTGTAAAAGTAATGCTTAAGGATTTTCTCCTTGGAAAATTCCAAAAAGAGAAAATGAAAACAAAGAGTCACACTCCCTAATAACCATCACACTTATAGACAACGTGGGTCCAAGGTCCTTCTCTTCCAGATAATTCGCTCATGAACAAATTCGCTCATGATCCAGCACCAGCGGCTCCTGTGAGCTCAGCTTTCTTGTTCGGCATGGTAAAGGGATTTGTAGGCATTATGGTGTATGCATAACCGTGGAAGTGTGTGTTCTTCATGGTTTGTTCCTGTGTGGCATGAGGACACCTCACCTCAGCATGTAGGCCGTAGTGGGCAGAAGGACGGCGGAGCACCGAGCTCTTGCCATAGCAGCGATGCCTTCGTCACTCACTTCTTCCAGATGACTTATGGCCTGAGCACCCAGTTCAGCCCCGAGCTACATGGAAAGGGCAAGAGAAAGGAGGGAGGGGGTGAGGGGTTAGCCAGCATCACAAATCAGAAAGGGCCAAAGGATGGTTTTGCCTCAAAGAGAATCACATTCATTATTGAGAGTTCTTGCAAAATACCTCTCTCAAACACAAGTTCCCAAATGAGGAAAAAGATTTTAAAAAAACAAAAACAAAAAGATATTCACTTGGAAAGTAACTTGAATGCTAGATCAAAAATGATTTTAGGCACACATAACTGCTGACAAAATAATAAAATTTTTTTGAAATTATTTATGAACATAATGATAGGTTAGAGCACATGCTTTGCTTGTAGGAAGCCTTAGTTTGACCCTCAGCACCCCAGGGGCCCCTAATCACCATCTGGAGTGAGTCTGAGCCCAAAGCCAAGAGTATCTTCAGCATTGCCAGTTGTGCCTCCACCCAAAAGAAATAAAAATAAAAGATCAATTTATGAAGCCTGTGGATCAAAATAAAACATGGAGTAAAATTGGTAATGGAATAAAAAAAATACAGGATCACAAAAAGAATAATAAACGATATCATGTAGTGTCATTATATATAGTAAAAACTTCAGCTGAGAAGACGAACTTTTCATATGTATCACTTACATGTGTTTTAAATTTTTAACGTAAATTAGATTTTTCTCTGCACATAAAAAACTTTGGTCTATGGGGCTGGAGCGATAGCACAGCAGGTAGGGCTTTTGCCTTGCACACGGCTGACTCGAGTTCGATTCCCAGCAACCCATATGGTCCCCTGAGCACCGCCAGGAGTAATTCCTGAGTGCATGACCCAGGAGTAACCCCTGTGCATCGCTGGGTGTGACCCAAACAAAAAGCCAAAAAACCCCCCAAAAAACCCAACTTTGGTCTAGACAGCAGAAAACCAAGAAGAGATAATGTTATGGAAACATGAATTAGAGAGGGTCTTTTCTCAGCTTAATGGATATTCACAGACACATACTCACAGGCTGAAAGCTGGGCATGCCAGTTTATGGAAATCCAACCAGACTAATATTCTATCTCACAATTCAGCCTTTAGGGCTTGGATCTAGGAGCAGTCTGAATCGGAACTCATAGCCCAGAGCTCCACAATAAAGACTGTAGACCTTTCTGATCTTGAAATCATCCTCACTTTTCTAGCCTCTCCTCTCCTCTCCTCTCCTCTCCTCTCCTCTCCTCTCCTCTCCTCTCCTCTCCTCCTCTCCTGTCCCCCCTCCCCCTCCCGTCCCCTCTCCTCCCCTCCCCGCTCCCGTCCCCCCTCCCCCTCCAGTCCCCTCCCGTCCCCCCTCTCCTCCCCTCCCCGCTCCCGTCCCCCCTCCCCCTCCAGTCCCCTCCCGTCCCCCCTCCCCTCCCCTTCCCCTTCCCTCCCCTCCCCCTCCCCTTCCCCTTTCCCCTCCCCCTCTTTCTTTCTTTCTTTCTTTCTTTCTTTCTTTCTTTCTTTCTTTCTTTCTTTCTTTCTTTCTTTCTTTCTTTCTTTCTTTCTTTCTTTCTTTCTTTCTTTCTTTCTTCCTTTCTTTCTTTCTTTTCTCTCTCATTCTGGGTATTGGCCTCTATTTCATTCACCAGACACTTGTTTTCTATGTCCTCATATTCATTAAGCAAACATCTGGCAAATGTTTGCCCCTTTATGCACTGTGCAACCTGGGGCACAGGGCTGTATAAGACACTGTTCCTGTAGCCTCAGCATGCAGAGAGGCTATTTTAACTTAGTAGGTTACATGCAGGCTGGAGCCATTCCCCACTCTTGTTGAGGAAGGGTCTCAGAGACACAGAAGCTTAGATGGAAGACTTAGAGTTCAGACAAGTGTGTGTGTGTGTGTGTGTGTGTGTGTGTGTGTGTGATCCCATAAAGAGCATGTACAAAGGCCAGGGGATTCTGGTGTTCTAAATGCTTATTGTGGCTGAAACATGTTAGAGAGAGGGTGAAAAGAAGAGGAGGAGAAGGGGATGGATAGGAAAGTAATCTGGGGCTGGAATTCTAGTAAATCCTCATCTTGGTAAGACTACTGGCTACTGGTAGGGAGTTTAGAATTTGCCTTACAGCATGGAAAGTCTTTAAGAGAGAATTAGATGTAGTCTTCAAGGAATGGATTAAAAGGACAGAGTAGAAGCGAGCTTGAGAAAAGTTATTGTTGGTATGCAAGTGAGAAGTGGTAGTGATCGAGGCAACAGAATGAAGGGAAGTTGGTTTAGAGATATTCAAGAGGACAATTGGAAGGAGTTGCTGGTTGGCTGAGATATGGAAGGGGGTGGGGGTTGCATATGAGGACCAGATCTTGGGCGTGTTGCATATGAGAACACATTGGGGGCATTTTACATCTGTACTTGCACCCCATAGGCAGTTGTGTTTTCAGCTCTGGGGCTTAGAGAAAACTCAGAACTATAAGGATTGTGTTGTCTTATTCACTGTTGAATTTTCAGAGGATAGAACCGTGCTGGCACACAGTAGATACCCAGCTATTTGTTGAAAGCATAAATAAATGAAGCTGAACAAGACATGTATTTGAAAGTCCTCCTGTGGCTATAAATGGTGTGTTTCACTGAAATACATCTGGATTCTATTATAGAAAGATTCTAGAAGCAGTGTATGAAATGAATAGACTCTGCTAGTGTGGCTTTGTGTGCCAACCAAAATAACTCATGAATTTAGCACATAAAATCATAAAATCATAAACTTGTTTCTTATTTGTACTAATAGGCAATAATAAAAGTATATGTGCCAGGGCTGGGGAGATCACTCAAAGGACTGGTGAGCATGTATTATCTCAGAGACCCGGGCTTGATCCCTACCAGTACTGATCCCTACCAGTACAAATTCCCGGGAGCGCTGCTGGGAGCAACTCCTAAGCAACAAGGCAGAAGCAGCCAAGCAGCCCCTAAGAACTTCCGGATGTGGGCCCCAAACGAAACATGATAGAAAAATAAAAGCCCCACCAAAAAAATGTCCGTTTCTAGTAGAGGCTAGGGAGCCTGAGGCTCAGTCAGATTAAATCTGCACGATGCTCAAACAAATTCCCCAGGCTCTTGCTTTTCAGAGGGTTTTTTTCCCCCTTGAAACAAATGGATTAAGTTTTCCCTCCATGAGTGTTGACAAAAGAAAAGCGAGTAGTCAACAGTACCTCAGCAGCCTTCATCGGGTGGAGTTCATCCCCATGGAAATTGATCTGCAGTCCCATGTCTTTTCCAGTTTGAAGAATCCGCCTAGTGGAGTCGAGATCAAAGACGCCCTTCTCACAGAACACGTCTATATTGTCCACGTGTAGCTCCCCTTTCCGGCTAAGTTCCTTCAGCTTTGGAAGGTGGTTATGGACTATGTCATCAGCAGCTTCCGTGGCAGTTTTTCCTCTAAGGAAAGAAAATATTAGCAGAGCCATATAAATACAATTATACTTTATATTAAATATATACATGTTGACTTTTATACCACCACACCTAGTGGTGCTCTGGCCTTACTCTTGGCTCTGTGCTTGGGGATCACTCCTGGCAGTGCTTGCAGTCATATGCAGAGGCAGGGATTGAGCTTGGGAAGGCTAGATGCAAGACATGCACCTTGACTGCTGTACTATCTCTCTGGCCCCTATATATATTTTCAAATTGAGAAAGTATTATTTTGTTGTTATTTCTGGGCCACACCCAGTGGTACTCAGGGCTTACTCTGGCTCTGTGCTCAGGGATCACTCCTGGTGGGCTTGGAAGACCATATGGGGTGCAGGGGATCAAACCCAGGTCAGCCATATGCAATGCAAGTGCCTGGCCCACTGTACTATCTCTTTGCCCCCAGAGAAAGGATTTTTTTGGCACTTGGACACTGCACTTAAGAAACTCACACAGTTTCTTAAGTGCAGTGTATGAGGTATGAGGCTGAAGAGTTAGGACAGTAGGTAGGGTATTTGCCTGGCACATTCGAACCACGATTTGATTCCTGATATTCCTTATGGTCCCCTGAGCACTGCCAAGAGTAATTTCTGAATGCAGAGCCAGGAAAACCCCCTGAGCACAGCCATATGTGACCCCCAAAAACAAAAAGAAACAAACAAAAAAGAAATAAAGAAAGGAAAAGATAAAGAAGTTATTTAAATGACTGCAACTCACGGCTGGAGCGATAATACAGCGGATAGGGTATTTGCTTTGCACACGGCCGACCCAGGTTCAATTCCCAGGATCCCATATGTTCCCCTGAGCACCGCCAGGAATAATTCCTGAGTGCACTTAGTGCAGAGCTGAGAGGAACCCCTGAGCATCGCTGGGTGTGACCCAAAAAGCAAGAAAAAAAAAATCAGGATCATTAAAAAAAAATTACTCTGACTCTAAAAGGTAGAGAAAGAATCAGAGCTGGGCTATAACAACTCAGGGCTATAACAATTGGGATATACCTATAGAGTAGAGCTAGATATTTACTGACCCGAAATGCACAGACTCAAGTGGTCACTTATTCCAGCTTTCCTCTGTCACCTCTGAGAAAAGTCGGAGAGTTACCTGACTAAAAACGGAATCTTAGAGTGCTTCCTGGAATGCTATTCCGAAATACAACATTGGTCCCAGGTATCACCCTGCCATTTTTTTCTGTTTCTAGAGCCTAAGACTTCTTGTGTCATCATCTGAGGACAAGGCATAAAAGGCCTTAAAATTCTGTTTCTGGCATAGTAATATCTTAGAAAGAGCTAGGCTTTTGAAGTCATATGGACACTGAACTCTTCTATTTCTGGGTATGTAACTTTGCATACCTTATTTAGACATTAGTTGGCACACTCTCTGCCCCCGCCCTGCAAGCTTTATCACTGTGGTACAGAACAAGATGTAGAGGCTTATAGACAAGTGGATCACAGTTCAGTAAAGAGAAAAGAAAAAAGAAAAACAAGTTAGCACACAGGGCTTCTTGTTCAGCAAATCCATTTGGTTGGGTGTGTAGGCGTGAATTGTAAGAAGAGTGGCAATTAACATATGTTGCTTCTAATTCTCAAGACAATTACAGAGAATGGGATGTCTTACAGATGAAGAATTTATGCTCGAAAAGTCAAGCCACCCAACTGGAATCAGCTGAGCTGGATTGAAGCCTGGATCCCAAATCCCGGGGTGAGGCTCTCTCACGGTACATTATCTTTCCTAATGAAAGTAGGAGCCAACTACTTGACACCTTATATTCCATTTGAAAATGATTGGTGTTTTTTATTTTCATAGCTAGGCTGTCCTAAAAAAAGAAAAAATTTTGTTTTTCTTTTTTCTTCTTTTTAATGAACGTTTGAACTTGAATCATTTTAGATATATCTATATATATGCTAAAAACATTTAAATATCATTGAAAATCTTGCCCTTCCGTCCAGCCCTACGTCCCCTACGTCCACTGCCTGGGCATCGCCTTCACCTGAGCCCTCTGTGCCCTGCGTGATCATCGCCGGTCCCCGTCTAACAGGTACTTGTGGATCCCCTTACAGCGGACATTAACATTGGAACTGACCTGGGGTGTGGCCTCTACTAAAGGGGGCGTGGCCCCATCAAAAGTGGGCGTGGCCTTATCCTCCACGCCAGCACCTTAGACTCCCATCCCAACCTTCATTATCTAATTTTGTGGAAAGCATTCTGGCCACCTCAAACACAACACAGCAACAATCTTCTGGCCGACTACAGTTCCACCAAAAAACAATTGTATTCAAGAATTTTGATACAGCCCAATTGGAAACAACATCTCTTCCAATGCTGCACTAGATGCCTATCATAAGTCGCAGAATAATGTCCACGAGGAAAGAAGTACTCTAAACTAGGAAAAGGTTGAGCACTGTGGATCTTATTCAGAATTTTTTCTGTCAATCAGAGGGAACAGTTCCAGTGAACCTAAAGGCTTTACCTTGTTAGATCCACAACAACATGAAGAAACAGCGCAAATCTCCACTACAAGTAGAGGACGAAGAAAAGAGCCCCGAATCCTCAACAGGAGGTAGCCACAAGTATGATCTCTCCGACAAAGAATTCCGAGATGAAATGCTGAGGATGTTCAAGGAACTCAAAGAATCAGTGGAACAGTTGTATAGAAAATTAAAGGAAGAAGTGAAAGAAATGGGGGAATGGATAACTGAGGAAATACAGGAAGAAATGAGAGCAGAAATAAGAAAGCTACAAAAAGAAATGTCACAAATGAAAGATTTGATAGATGAACTTAGAAACTCAATAGGTGCCCTCAACAGTAGAATGTCAACGGCCAAAGACAGAATCAGTGATCTTGAAGACGAACAGCAGAAATCGTATAGGCAACAACAAACAATGGGAAAAGACCTCAAAATGGCTCTAAGGCGAATCAGAGACCTAGGAGGTGACTCCAAGAGGAACAACATTAGAATCATCGGAGTACCGGAAGGACAGGGAGCCAACCCCAGTGAAAAAACCACAGTTAAATATCATTGAAAATCTTAAGGATTTGTATTTTGCAAATTTAATAATATACTAACATTTAATAATAAAGTAAACTAGTTCCTTTGAAGATGGTAAGCAAAAAATTAGCAAAATTTTGCAATTTATGTTCAAGTAACATTGGTTTCACTGTATATAGGTTTCAGGTTCAGAATTATAGTTTCAAATCTGTCTATGCCACATTAGGGACTCCAACTATAAACAAAAATTAAACGATTAAACTTTTAAATAATTTTGGTCACTTTGGCTATCTCCATTTTCAGGGGCTAAAATTGCACTATGCCTTTTGAGAAGCTCTGTGAGTTTCCAAGACCCTAATTGATTATTTTTCAGATCTATTTGTTCTGGAATGTCACATCTTCTAGTCCAGAAATTTGAGGGACAAATAAGAAACAGATACAAAAGGGAACAGAGTTCTCTACAGGAAAGCCTGGTAGGAAGAGATTTGTAGACAAAAGTGGAAAGCTTAAAAGAGTAACGTTAAAACAAATAGTATTGCTGTTAAACAAACAAATAAAAAAAAACATAACCAAAACTCAAACCTATCCTGAATTGTCTTTGCTTTGAGATAAGATCTAGCTCCCCTACCCTGTTCCCCCCACTCCACCCGCCATGGAGTGCTGTTCTTTCTCACTGCAGTTGTGGAGGGCACACCTGGAATTGCCAAGGGTTATTGAGAGTCCAGGCGTGCCAGGGGCTTTATACATGCAAAACATGTGCTGTCCCCTTGAGCCACATTTTCAGTCCCCCAAATCGTTATTCTTAAAGTGCTTTGTGCTAGTTGTTACGGGAAACTATTGAAACTAATAAAGTTATTTGTAAAGGACTATGAGAAGGCATTTCCTTTTGTTCACCAAAGGAGCTGAGGGTCTCCTCTTCTCCTTTATCAGTAAGAGAGAGAGCCCGGGCTGGGCCCGGCGTGGCTGGCTTTCCTAAAACCGAGCGTGCAACAACGACTGCTCAGTAGAACCACCACACCTCTGCCAAGTGGGCTCCCACCCGTCTCCTTTCGAGCGTTAAGGGGCCAAACCAATGCCGATGTCCACCCTCAAGGCCCCGGCTAGGTGCTCAATGCGCCCAGTGATTCCACGGGCCCCTCGGAGGACGTTACTTTGGCACCGAGTGCGCCCCGCAGTAGGTGGCCGAGATGCCGATGTCCAACTGGCGCCGGGCGCGCTCAATCACGCGCAGCATCTTGAGCTCGGTGTCCAGGTTGAGGCCGTAGCCGCTCTTGCACTCCACCAGCGTGGTGCCGGCGCTCAGCATGCACCCCAGCCGCTGCTGAAAGGTGCGGAACAGCTCCTCCTCCGACGCCTGCCGCGTGCGCTCCACCGTGAAGTTGATGCCACCGCCAGCCTGGTGGATCTCCATGTACGTGGCTCCTGCCAACTGAACACACAGCTCTGGGTGAAGGCAGGCCCACACCGGTGGGTGGGTGGCTGCCGGGTCTGTGGAAGCTCAGTCCATTATTAAACACAATTCGCATGCTGCCAGCCTGACTCTGGGGGCCAGCTACTCTGCCAAGGTAATCTCAAAGATGGAAGTCGGGTGGGGGTGCAGACGGCATGGCAAAGGAGGGGCTGGGACATTGTCATGGCAAGACCTGCTTCCCATTACAACTCTTGGGCAGTGGTGATTACCAGCCAGTATGAGCAACTCTGTATTTCAGTTTATTTGGGGTTAGGCCTACACTCTACGGTGCCCAGGGTCTACTTCTATGAAGGTGATCTGACTGGCTCCTAGCCGTCTTGGGGGAGAAAGAGGGCATGGAACCAGGAACTGGGGGGGAGGGGGTGTACACTAGTACACTAGCCACCCTTTGTGCACCCTTTGAGCCACACTGGCTGTATTTCTGTATTGCAGTTCCAGATGTACTCCCTAGATGTACTCCCCAATTCTCAGCCTTCCTACAATGCCCAGCACTTTGGATAAATCGGTACCACTGCAGATATTCAAAAGTCTACTGAAGACCAGGAGTGTTGGTCCATGGTAGGAAGTTTGCCACCAAGTGGGAGGGAGAGTACAGTGAGGACAGAGGCATCATTATCACTATGACAGTGATAGTTAGAAATGATAGTAGGAAATCATCAGTCTGGGCATGAATTGAGTGTTGAAAGGAGGTAAAGGGATATACATGATAACTAGCAGTACTGCATACCACAGTGCCTAAAAGGAAAATGAGAGAGAGAGACAGAGACAGAGAGAGTTATCTGCCATAGAGGCAGGCTGTGGGGGCAGGCAGGGAGGGAGGACCATAGCCACTGGGGTGGGAGGAGAAACTGGGAACATCGGTGGTAGGAAATGTGTACTGGTGAAGGGACAGGTGTTGGAACACTGTATGACTAAAACTCAATCGTGAACAATCATGGACTTTGTAACTGTGTATCTCACAGTGATTCAGTTTATTTGTTTATTTTTTAACTTTAAAAATGTTCACTGAGGCACTGGAGCAATAACACAGCAGCTAGGGCGTTTGCCTTGCAGTGGCTGACTCGGGTTCGATTGCCAGCATCCCATATGGTCCCCTGAGCACCGCCAGGAGTAATTCCTGAGTGCAGAGCCAGGAGTTACCTCTGTGCATCGCCAGGTGTGACCCAAAAACACACAAAAAATTTTAAAATGTTCACTGAAGAGTTAGGGACAGAGAGTGGTATGTCTCATTATTTGGCCATTAGAATTTGGTAACTGACCTTTGCGACTCAAACAAGCCAAGATGAATTTCTAGAACCACAGGATTCCTGTGACTCTGCCACAGTGAGTGTTGGGCAAACAGGGCATTCGGGCTAGAGATTCACTCAAAGGTTATGGTCGACCCAGATCCATCCCTGGCACCCTTATAGTTCCCTGAGTACAGAGCAAGGAATAAGCCCTGAGCACTTCTGGGTGTGTCTCCCAAGTACAAAATATGTGTTCACCTAGAGGGTGTCCTGGATATTTTTCATCTAAGTTCTGCCCTAAATGAACCTACATGAGCTATGACCTCGGGCAACACCATTCTCACAGTGCCCTTACCTCACTCTCTCCATCTCTGTTATGATAGCATCCGTTACCTCTCTTCAAGGTCGCTTTTAGCTCTGAAATTTTGTGATTTAACAAAGAAGTCTGAAAAACCTCTCTAGTGTAAGACAGGCGGGTAGGGCATTTGCCTTGCATGCAGCCGACCCAGGTTTGATTTCTCCATCCCTCTTGGAGAGCCCAGCAAGCTACTGAGAGTATTCTGTCCTCACAGAAAAGCTTGGCAAGCTACCCATGGTTTATTTATATGGCAAAATCAGTAACAAGTCTCACAATGGAGACGCTACTGGTGCCTGCTTGAGCAAATCAATGAAAAACGGGACAACCGTGCTACAGTGCTATGTAAGAGCTGAATGTGTGTTTCTTTTTCTTGAATAATCCAATTCAGGTGGGGGGAAAATCTAACTTAGAAATTAAGCTTTTGGTACATCTACACAATGGAATACTATGTAGCTGTTAGGAGAGATGAAGTCATGAAATTTGCTTATAAATGGATAGACATGGAGAATATCATGCTAAGTGAAATGAGTCAGAAAGAGAGGGACAGACAAAGAAGGACTGCACTCATTTGTGGAGTATAGAATAACATCACATGAGGCTGACACCCAAAGACTGTAGATACAAGGGCCAGGAGGATTGCCTCATAGCTGGAAGACTGCTTCATGAGCGGAGGAGAAAAGGCAGATGAAATAGAGAAGGGATCACTAAGAAAATGATGGTTGGAGGAATCAGTCGGGATGGGAGATGCGTGCCAAAAGTAGATAATGGACCAAACATGATGACTCTCAGTGTCTGTGTTGCAAGCCATAATGCCCAAAAGTAGAGAGAGAGTATGGGGAATATTGTCTGCCATGGAGGCAGAGGGAGGGTGGGAAAGGAGGGATATACCAGGGATATTGGTAGTGGGGAATGTGCACTGGTGGAGAGATGGGTGTTTGATCATTGTGTGATTGTAACCCAAACATGAAAGCTTATAACTATCTCACGGTGATTCAATAAATTTTTTTAAAAAAGAAAGTAAGCTTTTAAAAAATATGTAGGAAGAAAAGAGGAAACTCAGTACACATAGCTAAGTGAAACAGGGTCCCTCTGAAATCACTCCATCTTGTGTGTTTTCAACTCTTTGGCATTCTAAAAAAAATGCAAAACTATGGGTACAGTAAAAAAGACTACTGGTTCCAAAGGTTGGGAGGAAAGAGGATGATGATTTAAAGCAGAGGATTGGGGAAGCAGTGAAACCACCCAAGGAACTTAGGATGATCCATGGTATCATACATTTCCCCAAATCTATAGAATGCGCACCAATAAGAGTGGACCTTAAGGTGAACTACTAACTTGTGATAAAGATGAATGACTGTAGGCTCATCAGGCCATGTGTAACAAATATAATTTTCGGGAGGGAGATGTAGATAATAAGAGTAGCGGGAAGGGGGAGGGTTGGCACAGGAATACATGGAAAAATCTCTTGTCTCCTACTCACTTTTGCTGTGTAGGTAGAACTGCTATAAAATATAACTACTGAAAAAAAACAATGCAATAAAGACTCAGTGGGGATTTGAGGATTAACTATGGCAAATTAGTGACTGATGTAGATCACATTTTATGTTTCTTAATAAATCCCCTATGCCTGGGAGGAAAAAGAGAACCAGACATTTTCTTTCTGCCATAAGTAAAATATTTTTACCAAATTTGACTCTAATAAATAATGATTTTTTTTAAACTGTTTTCTTAAACCTCTCTTGAGGCTGCCAGAAACAATAAACTGTAATGAGGGAAAGGAAAGAGGAAAATTATAAAGCAAGACAGTTCAGTTCTGTTTTAAATAGAGGATTCTACTGCTAACGTATTTTCAAATGATTATGCTTAAAGGGTTGCCAGCCACATGCATAACATAAAGATTTGGTACAAATTATTATCAGTTATTTTAGTTTCTTTAGAAGAGCCTCCCAAGTGGTGCTCAGAAGACCCTAGGCCTCTTCCATGGATTCTCATCCAACCGGTCTAGAGCTTCAACTCAAGACCAAAGGATGTGGAACTGTTAAGGCACTACAGAGCCAGAGATTACTTGGGCCAATTCAGTGGTCCTCTGGGACTCCAAGGACTCACTCAGAGGTGTTTGTGGGGGTAGAACAATGTTGTACCAGGTGATGCTCTAGGGACCGTGTAGTGCTGGGGACCAAACCAGGCTCACCGCATGCAAGGCAAGGGCCTTAATCTCTATACAATCTCTCCACCCCTAGTTATGTTTTATTGCAGTTTACTCCATAGTATATACCAGTAAAAATATCCACTTGATAGACATGGATGACATATGTTGCAAAGTCTGATTAGCTTCAAGTCTCTGGAAAAAGACTTATCTATATCTGTGCTTTATTTTCATTTGCTTTCACTGTTACAGTTACCTTCATTGCAAATTCGTGAACTCTTTCGCCAGCCCATACTGGATGTGTGTGTGCGTCCACCAACCCTGGAAGCAATAAATTAAATCAATTTTCAAGTTAGAGAAAAAAAAATCCTGAGAGAGCAGGAAGTTTGTTCTATACTCTCTGGAATTCATGATGGTCTCATTCATTGCCAAGGTGGGTAAAAGAAAGGATTTGTGGTTTTCTAGCAGAGAGGAAATAAGCCTCTTTGCAGTGCTTGCCTAGAAGGTTCTAATAAATGAGAGTGAGTCAACATAACAAAAATGCTCCTTAAATATCTTTCTTAGACTTGGATTATAGATAAGTAGTAAAACATTTGTCTAAGACCCTGGATCCAGTTCAAGGAAAACACACACACACACACACACACACACACACACACACACATAATGGAGAGGAAGGAACAAAACTCTTTTACT
This sequence comes from Sorex araneus, assembly GCF_027595985.1. Lineage (NCBI taxonomy): Eukaryota > Metazoa > Chordata > Mammalia > Eulipotyphla > Soricidae > Sorex > Sorex araneus. Next base: position 37,703,146 of record NC_073311.1, on the reverse strand, counting down.
TCATAAGTCCATACTCACCAAGTGGGCTTTTAAAATGGAATATTGCGGAGTCATAGAGAAAGTTCAGTGAGCACACAGCCAACCCAGGTTCTATTCCTGGCATCCCATATGATCCTCCTTAGCCCACCAGGAGTGATTCCTGAGTGCAGAGCTAGGAGTAACCCTTGAGCACTGCCAAGTGTGGCCCCCAAACAAATCCCATATGGAATATTTTATATATGTTGAGTAAAACCAAGAACCCAATCTTCAAAGAATACTGTTGGTGTGAAAATGGATAGAATGATTTTTACTCTCAACTCTGAAAAGATAAAACATAAAATCAGAAAGATGAATCTTTCTTCAGGGGAGAAATAGATTTTAACTAAAGAGAAACTACCAAGTACAATTCAGTGAAGTGTATCTTTCGAGACTATTTGAATATTTGAAATAGCTGTGTACTACGTGATTCTTTAATGTTTTTTACTGGACTAAAATTGAGTCTCTATTCTGGTTGCTTTCTGCCATTTTCAGCTCTTTTACCTCATGCTTTACCCTGACTGCATCTCCTGATTCCCAACACCTGAAAGGCAAAAGTTTTGTCAAATATACCCACTATACATTTTAAAGATATAAACTCTAGTCTCAGCATATATGTAGGACTCAAAATCTGTGAAGCTTCTTTCAGGTATTTCATGAAGTCATAAAACATAGATAATCTAAGAGATGGTAGTTAATAAATGGAGTTTTTTTTTCAGTGACTAAAACTATATGAACTTCAGTGAAATCTCTAGGGTTTTTATTTTTTCTTTTCCATTTAGAGGTGTATCCTTTTTCTCATACCTTATACAATTTTAGAGTAAATTCTGGTAATAGAGTCAGTAATTTTTCCTGCCTTTGCCCCTAAGTAATGAATTAATAAAATCCTTCTTCCAGTGGGTTTTGAACCAAAACACAACACACTTGTGAATGATTGGGTTTGACTCCCAGTTTAGCCCTTTGTCTGCTTAGTAATTTGGGGTAAGACCTTCCTTTAACCTTTGAACTTCAGTTTTCTAATTTATTACACAAAGGTGTTAGGGATTACAAAGGTCATTGCAGAAATTCAACATGGAAACATGATAGGAAAGCAGTTGGATATTAATAACAGAACATGGTAGCTTACCGTATGACCATGTCTAAAACAAGCTCCTATTTCTCCTCCATATTACTAAAACTTTACATTTCAGGGTCTTCTTTGAAAGGAGATTATACCTGGCAAGATGCATTTCCCAGAACAGTCAATTCTTTCTTCAAAGGTTGCATCAGAAAACTGTCTTCTGATAGCATCGGCAGGACCAATGGCTTTTATAACCCCATCCCTAAAGAAACATCCAGAAGTAATTACTTGACTTTGAGGAAATATTGTAAGAAATCTGACTTCTGACTTAAAAATATACTACCAATCATTTTTATGTTAGTCAACATTTATTACATTTACCTCTTAAATCTGTGTGTTTGAAAAGTGATTCTACTGGGAGCAGAAACTACATGGAAAAAAGTTATGAGGGCAGGAGTGATAGCACAGCAGGTATGGCGTTTGCCTTGCACATGGCTGACTGGGTTCAATCCCCAGTATTCTATATGGTCCTCCAAGCACGGTCAGGAGTAATTCCTAAGCACAGAGCCAGGAGTGACCCCCGAGCATCTCTGGAGTGACCCAAAAAACAAAAAAAGAGTTCTTATGAAAAGAAGTAGAATCATTGTGGGAATTGTGGGGAGGGTATATTTAGGAATTATTACCACAAGGTACAGGATTATCTTCTACAAGATTCTGAACCTCTGAACCACCAATGTATTCCTAATTATCATGTTTCAATAAAAGTTTATGTACAAAATTGTTTCCATAACAGAGGAAATTTTATTTGGGGGCTGGGATTTCCCTAGCAGTGTTCAGTGGCTCCATATTAGCCTCATAGCTTTAGAGCTTAGAGCTCTGACTCTGTGGGGGTGGTGATAACCATGATTGAACGTGGGGCATATTCTCTAGCCTTTGAGCTTCCTCGACCTAACCCCCATACATTGTTTTAAGGTAGTCTAAGACACACCATAATCAATATTGAAAGCTGCAAGATCAAAGAAGGAACTTATAGACAAAGGAACTCCCATCAGATTCACAAAAGATCTATCAAAGATCTCTACAGGCCAGAAAAAAGTAGTTGGATGCAATTTCAAAAAATACTCAGTGAAATATACACCTCATCAAGAATACTCAATCCAGTTAGATTATCATTCAAATTTGAAGGAATGATACAAAACTTCATGGACAAATAACAACTTAAGAAATTCATAGCCTTGAAATCAGTTTTGCAAGAAGCATTAAAAATTTTCCTTACCATGCGGGAGAAGAGAGTTGCGGGCTGAATGAGGGCTAGAGACTGAGCACAGTGGCCACTCAACACCTTTATTGCAAACCACAACAGCTAATTTGAGGGAGAGAACAGAAGGGAATGCCCTTCCACAGTGACAGGGTGGGGTGGGGGGAGATGGGATGGGGGAGGATGGGAGGGATGCTGGGTTTACTGGTGGTGGAGAATGGGCACTGGTGAAGGGATGGGTTCCCGAACTTTGTATGAGGGAAGCATAAGCACAAAAGTGTATAAATCCGTAACTGTACCCTCATGGTGATTCATTAATTAAAAATAAATAAATTTATTATAAAAAAAGTTTCCTTAAAGACAAGACAAATTTCAGAAACATGCATAAATTCTATAAAATGATGGCTATAAATGATTTTGTCTTAATTTTCTTTAAAATACTGCTTCATCACTGTTTACAATAGCCAGAATCTGGAAAAAACCCGAATGCCCCAGAACGGATGACTGGTTGAGGAAACTTTGGTACATCTATACAATGGAATACTATGCAGCTGTTAGAAAAAAGGAGGTCAAGAATTTTGTAGTTAAGTGGATGGGCATGAAAAGTTTCATGCTGAGTGAAATGAGTCAGAAAGAGAGAGACAGACATAGAAAGATTGCACTCATCTATGGTATATAGAATAACAGAGTGGGAGACTATCACCCAAGAACTGTAGAAATAAGTACCAGGAGGTTGACTCCATGGCTTCGAGGCTGGCCTCACGTTCCGGGGAAAGGTCAACTCAGAGAAGCGATCACCAACTACATTGTAGTCGAAGGCCATGTGGGGGAAGGGAGTTGCGGGCTGAATGAGGGCTAGAGACTGAGCACAGCGGCCACTCAACACCTTTATTGCAAACCACAACAGCTAATTAGAGAGAGAGAACAGAAGGGAATGCCCTGCCACAGTGGCAGGGTGGGGTGGGGGGGAGATGGGATTGGGGAGGGTGGGAGGGACGCCGGGTTTACGGGTGGTGGAGAATGGGCACTGGTGAAGGGATGGGTTCCCGAACTTTGTATGAGGGAAGTATAAGCACAAAAGTGTATAAATCTGTAACTGTACCCTCACGGTGATTCTCTAATTAAAAATAAATAAATTAAAAAAAAATAAAATAAAATACTGCTTCATTATTTACCTAATTATCACTGGTCTTTTTAGAAAAACAAGAAAACCCATGAAAATTTTCTTTAGCACTTTGTATTTTTGCCTCTCCTCTGAAACATAAATACTCCATATATTTGAGTTTATTTTTCCAGTCCTTTTAATTTTGTTCATTTCTGTTGGTTTTGGGGTTTTTTGGGTCATACCTGGCCCAAAATTACTAAAGTGCTCAGCATTTACTCCTGGCTCTGTGCTCAGGGATCACTCCTGGTGGGTCCTTGGCTTACCCATTATGCTATCTCTCCAGCCCCTGTTTCTTTTTTATTAGATATTTCATCTTGGTTTTAGCCCTTGGATGAGACACATAACAGTATGTGCATTTCTCTGTTTCCTTCTTGGTGCTTCTTCAAGATCAATTATAACCTGTACACACACTTGGGCACATATATAAAAACTTGATTAAGATATCCTTGAAGTCCCAAGTGACTAAATATAATGGAAGAATCTAGGCTCTGTAGCAACAATCTCTGAAATATTATTGGGGGGGCTAGGGTTTTCTGGGATTTTATTTTTATATTTCTAATACCTGAGGGATTTGGTGCTAATTGCTGCTAATTGTACTCATAGCACTCTGACCCATAGCCTACTCTCTTCTCATCTGCCACAAGTGACCCTGAATACAAGATTCTGCAGAAGAAAAGTGATGCGAAAATGTAAGACTATCATCTAAATAATTCACCCTGAAAACACTTTTTTTTACCTTAAAATATTCAGAAAGAGAAAGCAAATTATGTATTTCAAAGTAGGGAGAATCATCAGAGAATTATACCAATTCTGCATTTTATTTTACATACAGATGAAAACCATTCTGTATTGAACTAGCCAGACAAAGTCAAAGAGCAAAATTCCAAGTATTTGATACATACAATTTAATGAAGGAAACCTAACAAACTTGTAGGAAGTATGTAATAGACTCAATTAAGAAAATCCCCACTGGACCACAAGTCAACACCTCTTTTCTTTTTCTTTTCCTATTTTGCATAGTTTTCTGGGGACCTAAGTGGAGAAAACATCCAATAAGTTGGATATTACTAGATACATCCAAGTTGGAGGTACTACTATAATTTTTAAAGATTATTTAGTCTCTCCTTGTCACTGTCATCCCGTTGCTCATCGAATTGCTCCAGTGGGTACCAGTAACATCTCCGTTTTTTTTTTTTTTGAGACTTGTTGTTACTGTTTTTGGCATATTGAATACGCCACGGGTAGCTTGCCAGGCTCTGCCGTGCAGGCGAGATACTCTGGGTAGCTTGCTGGGCTCTGCGAGAGGGGTGGAGGAATCAAACTTGGGTCAGCTGCGTGCAAGGCAAACGCCCTACCGCTGTGCTATTGCTCCAGCCCAGTGTCTCCTTAGATAAGTATTTCTGTAACTTTCTAAATCAGTGTGCAATTCTATGAATTGGTTTTAACAAAATGTCGACTAGGGATGTTTTTAATCCATTAATTACAAACTAGCAAACAAATGTACGTGCATACACACATACTTCGGTCCTTTAATCCTCTTATTAATTGCAAACAGACAAACACACATGCATATACACATAATATAGGTACTGGGCTCTTACACAACCCTCAGCAGCCTCGGGTAAGAGGTGAGGCCAAAGTCTCCCGTGTAATCGCTGAGCATTGGGCCGCTCCAGCTCAGGCAGCATCCATCCCCCCTCCCTTCCCCACTCCAGGCCCGCCCTCCCAGACTTTGGCTGTTCTTTTATTCGTGTCCAGTAGGAAGCACACAGGATTAGATTAAAAAAAAATTACTGAAAGGGGCCTCTTTTTCTGGTGGCTGCCTCTTCCTTTACTGTCATCCCAAACATCACGAAACGGTTCTCCAGTTCTTGTGGACTAAGCAGCGTGAGGAGAGGGGGTGTGGAAATTCAGGTCTCAGAACTCCACCCACAAAAAAGATATTCATTTGTCAAAAGATCTGGGGACTCTGTGTGTGTGTGTGTGTGTGTGTGTGTGTGTAAGTGTTCAGAAATGTGTCTTTTTAGAAAAAAACAGGCCATGTGACACAAGTGGTCCTTTGGGTCGACACCACAACTTCCCGAAACGTTAGCAAAAAACCCAGCCCCCTTTTGAGCGCGGACAACGCTCGCTCATTTCACCCGAGCCTAAAGCGTCCGGGTGGGCTGTAGTTTTTTTCACCAAATGGAGACGATGCAATCTAACATATAAGCCACAGGGGCCCCCAAAGGTAGGCGAGCCAAACAGCCGGTGCGGACAGGCCAGCTTCTCCCCAGACTTCGCTCCGCAATGCCCGGCATGCTAGCAGCTGCCAAGAGGCGAGTCGGGCTGTGGCCGAGGTCTCCCGCAGTCCCCACCCCGGCCCCTGCACGCGCCGCCACTTACGAGCCGACCACCAGGCTGGCCCCCTCCAGCACCGCCAGGCTGCGCAGCGCGTCCCGCGCCAGGAAACGCTCGCCGCGGGCGCACACCAGCACCACTTGCTGCGCGTTTTCCAGCAGGAGGCGGTGGCCGCCAGCCATGTCGCCGTGCGCCGCGGGTCTCGGGGACGCTCGGGGCTGGGGCCGCGGGCCTGGGCGCGGGGCGGAGCAAAGCGGGGGGCGGGCGCGCGTGCCCTCTGCACCCCGGGCCAGCCACGCGCGCCTGCCCCCACCAGCGCCGATGCCAGGACCCGCCGGGAGGATGATTATTAGTCAAGAACTGTTATCGCGGAATCTCCTTATTGGGTGGGGGGTGCCGTTCAGGGAGGGGACCGTCCAGTTTCGTGCTGGGTAAAGGTGGCAGAAATTGTCCTGGCTTGACAGGTTAGGAAACTGAAGCTCGTCCCTGGAGAGATAATGAGGCGCTGCGACCTCACCAGGGGAGAGGGCATCATTGGGAGGCTGGGACCCCCAAAACGGGCTGAGTGGGCTGTGCAGGGGGCAGGTGGGGAAGCCTGGGACAATGCCTGGGAAAGAGCGTGTGGACGGGAGTCCGAGTTGGGGCCCCCGAACTCCAGCTGCCAGCCCGCAGAGGGACCCCCGAGCCTGCGGGCCGCGCTCCCGGGTGCGCGCGGCGCGGTGGAGGCGCGGTTGGCCGGTGGCGCTGAGGATTCGGTACCCGCTAGATGCAGGGCAGCGCCCGCGGGGGGAGGAGAAAGCCGAGGCCACGGCCCGAGGAGCAGACTTGGCGCTCACCCACTTGACGACTTCCTGAAGGAGAGGTTGAAACCGTTCCTACATCCAAACTCGGTGAGGTAAAACTGCTTGCAGCCATGGAGTCCCCAAGCCACACAGCCCAGCTGTGTCTGCTGGCGCCTTAATTGGCGATCCAGCGAGGGTGGAGACCGAATCTAGGATTTGTTGTTGTTGTTGTTGTTGTTGTTGTTACTGTTTTTTGGCAGTGACCTCTCCAACACCTCTTCCCATCCCTAACCCGCTGCTGTGAATAAGTGGTGGGGTACCAGTCTTTGTTAGGAATGTCTTATTTTTTTGTTTGTTTTGTTTTGTTTTATTTTTTAATTGAATCACCGTGAGATAGTTACAAGCCTTCATGTTTGAGTTTCAGTCATACAATGATCAAACACCGGTATCCCTCCACCAGTGCACATTCTCCACCACTGGTGTCTCCAATATACACCCCCCTTTCCAACCCTCCCCCTGCCTCCATGGCAGACAATTTCTCCCATACTCTCTCTCTCCTTTTGGGCACTATGTTTTGCAATACAGATACTGAGAGGTTATCACGTTTGATCTTTTATCTATTTTGTTTCTATGTTTTTATGACAAGTCATAAGTTAGGACTCACAGAACGTGTAAGATGTGAAAGGCACTTTCTCAGTCCAGTGAAGAGCCTCTGATCAAAAGGAAGACACTTTGAGGACATAAATCTTGTATTATATGAACAGACTGTGGCCTGCAAAGCCATACATTATCTGTCATTGCACACTGTTTCAAAGTGAATTTTATTTCATATCATTATTCATTTGTTTTTGGTTTGGGGGCTACTCCAACTGTGGTCAGGACTTACTCCTGGCTCTGTGCTCAGGGATCACTCCTGGCGCACTCTGAAGATTATATGGGGTACCAGGGATCAAACCCAGAATGCAAGGTAAGCGCCCTACACTTGTATTATCTCTCTGGCCCCTAAAGTTAATTTTAAAACAAGGAACAGAAAGCAAAAACTCCCTTGAGTGGACATAAATAAGAATATACATTAGTATGACCAGGAAGAGAGATTCAAGTAGGTAAATGAGAAGAAAGGGAAAAAAGGAAAAGAATTAAATAATGTAACTAAAAAAAAAACCCCTTTTTTCTTGGTGGTATTTTATAGACTACAGTCACAAGCAGGTATGGGTATGAGTATGTGTCTGCACAGAATGTAATTGGGGGTGAGACTCCTGGTAGTACTTTGGGGAGCACCACCTGCAAAGCACAAGTCCAGGCACTTTGATCATCCTCTTCATCCTCTCTAAGCTGTTTCTAGAAGAAAGGAATGATGTAGTAAAAACAATGCAGAGAAGCAGGCAGAGTAGAAAATAGAAACACAAAGCCACCAAGTCATTGAGAAATGCACAGATTTTATTCTCTATCATTTCTGACAAAGATGTCAGTCTACATGATTCTTGCTACAATTACTGGCGCATTTGTGAATTTGTGTTATTAGAGGTGTAAACAATAGGGTGAAATTGTAGGACAGGGGCCTCCAGTAGGTAAGCATTCCCCTTGCACACAGCCAAACCAGGTTTCATTCTCCAGAACACCAAGTGATACCCTGAGACCATCAGGAGTAATCCCAGAGAGTGGTCTGGTGTGGCCTCAAAACAAAACCAGAAATAAATAAAAGAAATTGTAAAAAAATAGATCTCAGGAGTCCTATAAACTTGTCTGATCCCACGTCTGTCATTTTAGAGCTATTTCCTTGCTCATGTTCTCATCTCTATTGTGGGAACAATTGTTTGACTTGATGGTTCTACTTGAGCTTTATATAAGATGAATTATAAGTTACTTAGTTTAATGCCTAGCTCAAACAAGTAATACCTCTATTATAATTACTTTTGGCTTGTTTTGATCCTGTTATTTGTCTTGCTGGTCAACTAAGTTAAAGATTAGATTTTCACTAATAGTACTAGATTCCCTTCTGATGTTACAGAATGTACCACATAGTTAGAGATTTAAAGTTTTTGCCAACTTTAAGCCACCTCCTCCTTTTTCTAAATGGAGATTTGTGTCTGTAGGTGATCCTATACGTCCAATGAGAGTCTATTTTGTACCACATTGCCTGAAAGCCTCTGCAAACAAGAGTTTTGCCGAAGCCGAAGCCGAGGAAGCTAAACGGAGCTCCTTTCCTGTCAGGTCACTGCTAAGCAATTATCACAGGTCAAGAGTAATGCTTTTCTTCTTAGTGGATGTCAATACCTGCAGCACTTCTCAGTTTACACAGTGCCTTCCACATCCCCTGACTCACATTCACTAACATTCTCCCCATGCTTCCTTCCTCTGACCTCTGGTTATTTTTTGAGTTTGCCAAAGGGGCAATCCCAAATGTCAACGGAAAAGTCCACACCAAATAACTAGCTTGACGCTAGCAGGGCAGTAGAGGTCAAACAAAAGCCAGGTCATGCTCTGCCTCTTACCTAATCAAAAAAATGGTGGGTCAGCGAGCGAGCAGGCCAAAGACCTACTGGCTCCCAGCTTTCAGGTAAACAAAATGCACCTTACCTGCTGACTATATCCCTGGCACAAAGGAAATCTTTAAGCAGAAACTTCTGAATAACCCCCCTCCTTTTGTAGATACTGTATTTTCCTACAAGAAATATATAGGACTACGTATTTCCTAGAAACAAAGAAAATATTCTTTTTTCATTGTAAAAATATACAAGTTCATGATACTAAATGATAATCAACCAAATGGCACTAAAAAGAATAAGAATTTAAGACAAGAATTGGGGTAAGAAACTTTATCTTGGGAAATCAATATTTGGTCATAAAAATTAGCATCATTAAAAATTAGATCACCCTTCACCCCAGAGTATAGGGAAGAGAAGGACAGAAAAAGGAAAAAACACTCAAGGAGAAGTAAGAAGAGGCAAACAGGAAGTAATGAGGTGGGTGGGTAGAGGTCAAGGCCTCAGGAACACTGATATAGCCATATATCCAAACTGAAGAGTCAATAGCAATAAAAACAGGTGATTTAAACCACAACAACCAAGCTAAAACTGTGCTTGTCAAAGAGACAAGGGGTATGGTGGGGGGAACTTCAGGAAACAGGTGGAAGAAAATTGACACTGTGCAATTCACGAGCAACTTGAAATCCTGTTCTAGTTTGGCATGTGTATTTTGTAATTTTTTCCATCCCTGCTCCTTTGAAATATTTTGATTTTTCACTTCTAGCAAATTGTGAACAGGGGAAAATAGTGACCACAGCATCACTGGAAGGGGCCACAAGACAACGTGCTTTATGTGTGTTAGGTAGATTAATTTGATCAACTCCCTAGTCATGAAATATTATGCCAGTCATTATTGAACATAGATATTTCATCTGTTAGATTTTCTTGGGAATTCTTTTTTCTAGTGGGGATGCTCCCAAGCAGTGCTCAGGACCTCTCCTGCCAGGACTCCAATGGTTCAGTGCTCAGTCAAGCTAAGCAGCCTTGCCTGGATCACCCGGACCACCCCCAGTGGTTGCTGATGGTGGGCTTTTTATTGGCAGGCGTGGGGGAGTTCCTTCAAGAGTTACATCTAGCAATGTTCAGAGAGCCCATGCAATGACAGGAATAAAACCAGGGTCCCATGCATGTAAGGCATGCTCCCTGGCCCCTCAGCTATCTCTCTGGCTGGGTTAAGTTTTTAAAGTGAGAATTTCCAGGTCCAAGAGTTTTTGTGCACTGCCTGTTAAAGCAATAAAGATGATTTGGGGGTCATTGGCAATTGGATTTAGCTGTTTCACAGAGGTACTTTTCAGAGATATTTTTGTTGAGGCGATACTAAATAGGGGTGGGGTTGGGAGTGGGAAAGGCATTCAGTGACTGCGCTCATGCTGGTGCAGCTATCCACCCAGACCTGTTTGTAGAAGTTTTCAAAATGCATTTCCTTTTATTTGGACAGTGCCGGCGGACAAGATGTCGACCAATGTGTTCTCATTAGACTTTGCTGATGATGACATGAAAGGTGAGAAAGAAATCATCTGTAATTTCTTGCTTTGTGCCCATTTCCTAGGTGTCTCTAGAGTAATTGGCAGAGTGTAAGAAGGGAGCACACATGTCTTGCTCACATGCTGAACACTATGTAGGGTATTTAAGCTACATGGTGTGGCAGTTCACTTCTACTCTTAGTTCTAAAGGAAAAAATTTTCAAATCCATAATTGGTCCTGTGGGCTAGAGCGATAGCACAGCGGGTAAGGCGTTTGCCTTGCATGCAGCTGACCAGGGTTTGATTCCTTCCTCCCTCTCAGAGAGCCCGGCAAGCCACCAAGAGTATCCCACCCACACGGCAGAGCCTGGCAAGCTACCCGTGGCATATTCGATATGCCAAAAACAGTAACAACAAGTGTCACAATGGAGATGTTACTGGTGTCCGCTCCAGCAAATCGATGAACAACAGGACGACAGTGCTACAGTGCTACTTGGTTCTGCATTTACTGGTTCAGGACTGGTTATATAAAATATGACACATCCAAAAAAGACTTGCTAGACAATTATATATATGTATATATATTGTTATATGCAAATGACTCCTAAATATATTGATAACTATAGTAAAACTAAGATATAGAATAATAATTTGTATTGGATGGTCTTTTTTAAAATTAAATTTAAAAGTATATTCACTGGGAAAACTTGGGAATGATTTAAGGTTATTGACTATTTGGCTAATAAGTTAGCATGTACTGGCTTTCTGAATACTTACAGAAGCCACAGAATTTTTGGGACAGTGACAAAGGTGACAAACAGTGACTGTATTACTCATCACAGCAAGAAACATGAGCACCTGTATATTTGGACCTGGTCAAATTTTTAAATTAATAAAGTTTTATATTGTGCTGTTGTGTAAATTTCTGAACACACCAGAATCCACAATTTCTTATTTCATGTCTTTCCTTCTCTGATTTAATGCCATACTGAAAATGCAGCTTTGGGGCTGGAGCCATAGTACAGTGGGTAGGGAGTTTGCCTTGCACGTGGCCGACTCGGGTTCGATTCCCAGAATCCCATATGGTCCCCTGAGCACTGCCAGGGGTAATTCCTAAGTGCAGAGCCAGGAGTAACCCCTGTGCATCGCTGGGTGTGACTCAAAAAGCAAAAAAAAAAGAAAAAGAAAAAGAAAATGCAGCTTTCCCCCCTTTTTATTTAATTTGTTTTATTTTATCTCTATATAGTCTCTATAACCAAAGTAAAACTTTTTTTAGAATATCTGTTGATTATAGTCATTTGGAACATTTTTACTTAGCACTGTACTTGAAAATTCATTCTTACTTTTGTGTGTTGTGGATTGTTCATTGTGACTGCTCTATTATATCACATAGGATGGAGGTAGCAGTATTTATTTGCTGACTCTTAGTATTTAGTATTAACTTTGACTCTTAGTGACTCTTAATGTTCAGCATTAAGTTAAATTAATTGGTTGATTTTAGACTGTTGCAATTAAAAATAGTGCTGCTGATAAGCATTCTTGTACACATCTGATATATGTAGGTAAGTTTCTCTTACCTACATAGCTAGAAATAGAAGTGTTGACTCTTATGTTACTTTATATCAGTGTTTGGTTAAATAGTTGTGTCCACTTACAACTACAAAAGTGTGGTAGAAACCCAGTGGAGTTATATCCTTTCCAAATACTTGATATGGTTGAACTTTAAATTATTTTGCCAGTGAAGTAGATGAAATTGGGATATCATATATGGTCTCCACTTGCATTTCTCTGACAGCAAATGGATTCAAACTGTTCTTCGTATTTTTTTTGCCAGATGTTTCCCCCTCCTGTCAAATACTTACTAGTGAATCCCTTTTCCCCTCTATATTTGCTGCATTGTTAGTGCTTTTCAACTGATTTGTTTTTCTGCAAATATGGTAGATTCCAATTCTGTCAGTTGTGTGTAGTGCAAATATCCTCAGTTTGGGCTTGTCTTTTCATTCTACTTAGTCTTTTAAACAGTGAAGTCTTTATAAAGTCAAATTTATCTATATTTTTCTCTAAGGTTAATACCTTTTTATATTTTACGAGAATCTCTTATTACCTCAGTACCTAAATAATATTAATTTATGTGCTCTGTGTGTATGTGTGTGTGTGTGTTGTGTGTGTTTCTGACCACAGCCGGCATACTCAGGGGCTATTCCAGGTGTATTTCTTGAGAAAATGCAGTGCTGGGGACTTTCTGTATACATGCTTACTCTTTAAGCTATCTCTCCAGTTCTACAATTTGTTTTAAAGGTTTACTTTTATGATCCTTTCTGTAGTTTTATACTGTGTGAAGTAAGGACTCAATTTTGTTTCTTAAAAATATTTATAGCTCCTCTGGGGAACAGTCTCCCTTATCCCATGTATAGATGTTTCTGAGATACCTGTCCTAATCATAGTAAATCATCTTTTCCACTACTGTAGTTTACAACAAACCTTGATATAGCATGGTTCCTCTGGCCCTTCTTCAGAAGTCACTAGCTATTCTTTTTTAATACCCTCCCTTAAGATTTATATGTCAGTCCCTGGATCATGGCTGTGAGTGAGCTTATATGATGCCAGAGGCAGTTCCTGCGCTTGACTGCCAGGATCCTAAAAGAACAGGGGATTAGGGGAGGTCGCCTACCTCCAACTCTGTGAGAGCCTGGGGATTTGGTCACAAGACCCGAATACCTGATTCATTCTCATGGATGAGGCTTGTCCTGAGCCTGTGGAGACTGGCCATGAGCATTTGGTTTCTGGAGGTTTTAGGTTGCTGAGGTTCTGTTGAGGTGGGTCGTGGGATTCACCTGTCCTCCTCCAGGGTTCCCTGATGAGTCTCAGCCCGGTGCAGGGTCTGGAGGCAGCTCTCACTGGGGGCTATTCTATTCTTGTCTCTTTATTCCTTCTTGAAAATTTGGAATTTATTTGTCAATTTCTTGTCAAAAATTCTGCTGGGTTGTATATGTCCATTACTATGAGTCATTTGATCATTTTTTTGAGAATTAACATAGTTATGAGATCACTTCTATCCATGATTGTCACTTACCTCTCCATGTATTTCGGTCTTCTTTACTATCTCAATATTACTTTATGCGGGTTTATAATTCAGTTCTTCAACATTGAATCTTATATGTAAGCCTAAGGTGCTGGATGTCCAAACATGAACCCATCCACAGTCGAGTGTAACCAAATCCAAGTTTATATGCTCAGCTCTCAAGAGCCAATTACTCAAGACACAAGTGTTTGCATGTGAGAGGGGAGTTTATTTAGAGGCTAGCAACCTGAGGACATGGCAGATTCTTATTCCCCCTCCCTCTCACCCTTAACATCATCCTCTCAGATTGGGGCTGGGGGTTTATATAAGACTCGTTGTGGAAGTAAGCTCAAGGTCATAGGCAGAGGAATCTCTAATGACAGCCACAGGAAACTAATATACTTGTGAGTGTTCTCTTTATAACTAAAGAGAAGTTGACTTTAAAACTGGGAGGATAAAAAAAAAACTGGGAGGATAAAAATATTATCTCATCAGTTCCAGGATACTGGAAGCTGGTCAGTGGGGATTTGAAAATCAGGTATTAAAGGTTTGAAGTCTCCTGAGGTGGGATGAATTCATTTTTAGGGTTTTCCTTGGGAGTATAGTTCAAGGAATAGAACCATACAATATAAGGGGTTTATTTTTGTGGCTAGCTTCTTTAATCTAAAACAGTGTTAGCAAGGCTTATTTGTCTTGTGGCCTGTGTTATACTTTCCTTTTATGGTTGATTCATATTTCATTGTTTGTGCAAACTGTATTGTCTTTATCCACTAAGAGGATATCTGAGCTATTTTCATCTTTTGACTATTGTGAATAATGTGTCTATATCCAATTATATACAATTTTTTATGTATTTTCAGTTCTCTTGAAATATAGACATATATTTTCAGTTCTTAAGAATGGAATGAATGGGTCATTGACAACTACATATTCAAATTTTTGAGGAACAGCTCAACTGGGTTCCAAGATAGCCATACCATTTTGTATTCTCAGCAGAGTGGATGAGGGTCCGATTTCTCCCTATATCCACCAACACTTGCATTATTTTTATCTCCCTTTGCATCCAAAATGGAAGCATAAAAGTGGGTATATTTGTGGTGGTGGAAGGAGACAACCTCTAAAACTCTCAAAATATATACCCTTTTCTATCTACACAACACAGATACCTTGTCTCCTAAGAAACCTTAAGCACTGTCCTCAGTGCCCTGTATCCTGCCTTGGATAGTCCCTACCCTTCTCCTTCTACTCCCAGCTTGAGGGATTGGTGCTGCTCTGACCTTGAGAGAAATAAAACTGTTCCTTTTTTTTCTCTTTTCAGAAGCACGACCCAATTATGAGTCAGCCAAGGGAAACAAACCATATAAGGTGTTTTTCAGAGATCTCTTCCTTTTCAAAGAAAATGAGTTGGAAGCCAAGAAAAAGGTATGGTTTGATTAAGATCACATTTCCAGTTAATGATAGAAAATAAAATCTCACTTCTTCAATTTATGGACTTGTCTGAATCTTATACTGCAGTGAGATGTTGGTGTGTTGCGTGTGCTAGGAAGGGTGGAGACCCACAGGAGACAGTATCCCCTGACCAGGGTGGCCACTGCCTGTGAGTGGGGGAACAGATACACCCTGACAATATGGGATGATAAGCAGACTGTACTCTCTCTTTCATGGGTTCTGACACCTATACTCTCTATATTCTGAAATCGGAGTCTAGCTGACACTGGTAAGATATTCATCATGTTGGCAGAGCATAACATAATTGCACTTTGTGAAAATCCAAGGCACCAAGGCATAAAGACAACTCAGTGATAACGGGTGTACAAGGCAATATGGAGAAAAGGATACACAACTAGGTTGGTGAGAGGAGGGAGGAGAGGTGGGGGGCAGATAAGAGTGGGGATTGTGGCAGTGGCATGGTGTGCCCCAATTTAACTCACTGAGAGAGTTAAATGGTTAAGAATAAGCCCCAGATGATTATCAGGCACATGTGGACTCTGTGTGTGTGTGTGTTGGGGGAAGGGGAAGGGAAGAAAGGAAAAAAGTAGGAAGAAGAGGGGAGGAGTGTTATTTTAGAATCACTTTGATGTTGGTGGGCTCCACAGGTGAGTTATGTGAAGCGGGGAGGAGAAAGACGGTCACTTTCTCCCCATCCGCCTCTGCCACCGGGACCCAGGGTTACTGGGTTCTTGTCTCATCTCGAAGAAAGGAATTTCAGGAGTAGACAAGCAGTGAAGTAAATAGATTTCATTTGGAGGGCTTTTGAAGGTGTGGAGGGGGAGAGAGGGAGAGAGAGGGAGAGTAATACACTCAAGAGAGAACGCAGGCTTCTCCAAGGGCAAAGAGAGTGCCTACACACATCCCAGCATTAGACACGAAAGCATGGAAGTACACATCTCAAGAGGGGAGATGCAGGCGACACATGTGCTCGGGCACCACATGTGCTCGGCCACATGGGCGCAGGCAGCATATGCGTGCCCTTCCTTTGTTGAAGGTGGCCTTTATAGAGTATCTTCTCGGGATGTCTCGGTCTGGAATGTTCTGGTCTTCTCTGGGCTGAATCACTAAAGTTAGGGTATTTGAGGAATTTCCTTCCAGGGGAGGGATCCAATCTTCTCAGGGTCTGGTGCTGGCGCCAGATGAGGGTCTTATCCTGTTTTCTGCAAGGTTGGCTTTTTGCAACTTCAGAGCTATTACTCCCTAGGATACTTACTGTCATTGCCTGGGGAGGGGCCTTCCTATCTGCCTGCCTGCCTACATCAACTTGGTATGAAGTTAATTCAATGGGAGGCTGACTTGCCAGTCTGGAAGTTTCTCTCTACTTGTATGACCACACCTCCTACCACCTGGCTCAGATTTCATGAGGTTTGTGTTCTTAGAGGTAAAGGTTGATTACCAGGTTAAAGAAAAGTCTAATTAGAATGAGTGAAATGTCTAGAAATGCTCAAAAAGGATTGATGGGCAAGTCAATGGTCTGCAAATGTTCTGGAAAGTATCCAAAATGAAAGGAGTCTCATAAAATCAGAAACCAAATTTTTCAGTGATTACATAGGAGATTCATTTCCTCTCAAGTGTTTGATTTCATGGCTCCAATCCATTCTAATCAGTGGTATTTTCAAAGTGCTCTATATTTGGGGGCAAGAAAAGATTATGAAAATGGTTGTTTTCAGTCTTGTGTTTGTGATGTACATGTTTAGAGAAGTGGGAGATGGTTACATATGTGCTTTCATCACATTAAAAGGAGACAGAACTCAAGTCCTTCAAAGGTAAGAATTTTTGATGTGACTTGTTGAATGGATTAGAAATAAGGGGAGGGCTCATCATCAATGCTATTCTAATACATGGTCACTGTAGAAAGACAGTATTACTGGAGGGTATTAGAAATTCTTTCACTTTTTCAACCTGGACAGGAAAAAATTATAAGCCGCAACATGAAAGTCTATGAAAAGTCTACATTTTCCTCCCGAATGAAGAGTCGTTCTCATCTGAGCCAGATAGCATTCCGTGGTGACACGATTGGTTCCTTCGAAAAATTTGGGCTTGATCCCAGTCTTGTCCTCAGATTAGCAGAAGGTGAGTCTAAATGATTGTCTTGTGTTTGGTTTTGTTTTTTAGGTTATACCTGGTGGTGCTCGAGGGTTACCTCAGCTCTGTGCTCAGGAGTCACTCCTGGCAGTGTACCAGGGATGGAACCCAGGCCTCCAGCACGCAAAGAATGTGCTCAACCCACTGTGCTCTCTCTAGCCCCAATTTACTGTTTAAAGAACATTGTTTTAGATATTTACTGAGAATGTCAGGTTTGGAGATTTATCTCGAAAGAAGAAAAATCAAGTATGATTTTGATATGGGAGGGAATGTTCTTTGTAAATGGAGGGTTTAGGAGTTGAGAGAATGCAGGAGATCTATTTTAAATAAGGGAAGCATCCTTTTCCCAAGAAAAAGGCTATCACTCATTTTCTTAACCTTAAGGAAGGAAATTAATTAAAGCCAGAATGATCGAGCATTACAGCTAGTAAAAGTAAGAATTAAATAGTAAGATGATGGTTCTGGCCATTCACATGCATTCTGGATGTGAATTTTCTGAGATACTCTCCAAAGAGAGGCTTGTTTGTCAAGCCACAGAATTCAGAGTCCAGAATAGCAAGTTTGATATCTAGGCTTAAAGAAGTTTGCCTCTTGCAAAAACACAACCTACTTTCAGTGTCCTTTGATGACATCTTAAATATCTTGCTTACAATAGATTCATCATTGCTCCATAAAAGAGGACAATTTGGTCATTAAAATGTCATGGCACTTCCTATTTGTCAGAATTAGGCGGCCTATATATAAGATAGAACATTGCTCAAAGCTCCTGAGAGAGGATGGAGTTAGATAATCTTCCCTCCAAATGAGTTCTGTCCAGATTTTTTAATAAAAAATTGAAAAGGGGGACCTTGGGCAGCAGTTTGGACACTTGCCTGGCATGCAGCAAACCTGATTCAATTCCTGATACAGCATAGTCTCCCACGAGTCCACCAGTACAGCTGTGGAGGCCCCCAGCCCTGCCAGGGTGACTTGGCTATTCCCAGCAATACAGAGTCGGAGCATTGCATTCCCTTGTGCCCTTTCACTACCAAGAATCACCTATGGCCCTTTAAAAAAATGAAAAGAAAGGGCTGGAGTTTGTGTTCAGCGGCGGGGAAGGTCTTGATTCAGTCCCCAATGTCACCCCACACTGCATCAGAGCAAGATTCCAGGCTTTGCTGGTGTGATTCTGTCCCCGCTCTTTCACCCACTGCAACTAGCCTGCAACTTGCAATGGGTGGAAAGGACAGCAGCCACAGCAAAGGGAGAAGGAGGGGGAGTAAACTGAGAAGAAAGAGAAGAAAAGAAGAAAGAATGAGCAGACAGTTCCACCTAGAAAACTGGTCATTTAAAAACAATTCTGTGGCTCCCCAAATCTATACTTAGAGAGCCGGAAAATATTCAGCAAAGAACTATTGATTCAAAGTTATTAAAGGAAAAGGAAACCATTTAAGTCCCTTAGGAGCTTTTGGGGTACATGTTCTGCATTGCAATTTTGTGAAAAATCATCAAATTTTTAATTTGATAAGATATTTAAGATGTAAGCAAGATATTTAAGATGTCATCAAAGGACACTGAAAGTAGGTTGTGTTTTTGCAAGAGGCAAACTTCTTTAAGCCTAGATGTCAAACTTGCTATTCTGGACTCTGTGAATTCTGTGGCTTGACAAACAAGCCTGCTCTTTGGAGAGCATCAAGGGGGTGAGGCAGTGACAAAGCCACAAGTTTCAGGGTATGTCTAGATTCAATCTGTGTCTTATAGCTTATCTTTGTCAAAAGGGGACCCATAAGGTATCAAGAGCATTTAAAATTATGTGCTCAGTTTCAGAAAGTTCTTCTTTATGTGGCTGCCTTAAAAGAGTCTTACCATTGAACCTATCAAGAATAGATAGACTCTTTCAAGTTTTAGGACCTTGCTATCAAGTTCACAGAACAAGGGGCTGGAGCAATAGTACAGTGGGTAGGGCATTTGTCTTGCACATGGCCGACCTGGGTTCGATTCCCAGCATCCCATATGGTCCCCCAAGCTCCACCAAGAGTGCATGATCCAGGAGTGACCCATGTGCTGGGTGTGACCAAAAAAGAAGAAAAAAGTTCACAGAACCAACTACCAAGTTCTTTGACTCATGACCTTGCCACATTCAAAGAGTCTTTCTACTACCTGGATATAATTAGGAGGTTTGTCTTCACAGAGGTCTCTATTCAACACCAGTGCTGATACAAGGCGGACTTGTGAGTCTTTGAAGAGAAACATGTGAAGGGAGCCATGAAGATAGCTTATGAAGCGAGCATGTACACACATGAAGCCCTTTGTTTGATCCTCAACACCAACATGACAGGTGTAGCTGGTGACCCACCCTGAATTCTGGTGGACAGCCCTCTCTGCAAAAGAAAAGTGGTCTCTATCCATTCATGATAAAAACTCTCACCAAAATAGGTTTTGGAGGAACTTTCCTCAAGATAGTCAAAACCATCTACCATGAACCTATGGCAAGCATTATCATCAATGGGGGAAAATTAAGGGCCTTTCCTCTAAGATCGGGGACAAGACAAGGATGCCCACTCTCACCACTTCTCTTTACTATAGTACTGGAAGTACTAGCACTAGCCATTAGGCAAGAAAAAGATATTACGGGCATTCAGATAGGAAAGGAAGAAATCAAACTCCCACTATTCACAGACGATATGATACTATATCTAGAGAAGCCTAAAAGCTCTAGTAAGAAACTCTTAGAAACAATTGACCTGTACAGTAAAGTCACAGGCTATAAAATCAACACCCAAAATTCCATGGCCTTCCTATATGCAAACAATGAGACAGAGGAAAGGGACATGAAAAAAGCAATCCTGTTCACAATCGTGCCCCAGAAAATTGAATACCTTGGAATAAGCTTAACTAAAGAAGTAAAGGACCTCTACAAAGAAAACTATAAAACGCTACTCCATGAAATAAAAGAGGACATGAGGAAATGGAAACATATCCCCTGCTCATGGATAGGGAGAATCAACATTGTCCAAATGGCAATACTCCCCAAAGCATTGTACATATTTAACGCGATCCCTACAATGATACCCATGACATTCTTCAAAGAAATGGATCAAGAAATCCTGAAATTCATATGGAACAATAAACTCCCACGGATAGCTAAAACAATTCTTGGGAAAAAGATAATGGGAGGCATCACCCTCCCCAACCTTAAACTTTACTACAAAGCGGTAACAATTAAAACACCATGGTACTGGAACAAAGGCAGAGCTGCAGACCAATGAAACAGAGCAGAATATCCCTACACACAACCCCAAATGTATGATCATCTAATCTTTGATAAGGGGGCAAGAAATGTGAAGTGGAGCAAAGAAAGCCTCTTCAACAAATGGTGCTGGCATAACTGGACAACCACATGCAAAAGAATGGGCTTAGAATGTAGACTAGAGGCTGAACACAATGGCCACTCAACACCTTTATTGCAAACCACAACACCTAATCAGAGAGAGAGAACAAAAGGGAATACCCTGCCATAGTGGCAGTGTGGGGTGGGGGGAGACGGGACTGGGGAGGGTGGGAGGGATGCTGGGTTTACTGGTGGTGGAGAATGGGCACTGGTAAAGGGATGGGTTCTTGAACTTTGTATGGGGGAAACATGAGCACAAAAATGTATAAATCTGTAACTGTACCCTCACAGTGATTCACTAATAATAAAAAATAATAATAAAAAGAATGGGCTTAGACCTCGACCTGACACCATGCACAAAAATCAGATCAAAATGGATTAAAGACCTCAACATCAGACCACAATCCATAAGGTACATCGAAGACAAGGTCAGCAAAACCCTTCATGATATTGAAGCTAAAGGTATCTTCAAAGATAACACGGAACTAAGCAATCAAGTAAAAACAGAGATAAACAAATGGGACTATATTAAACTAAAAAGCTTCTGCATCGCAAAAGACACAGTGACCAGAATACAAAGGCAATCTACAGAATGGGAAAGGATATTCACCCAATACCCATCCGATAAAGGGTTGATATCAAGGGTATATAAAACACTGGTTGAACTCTACAAGAAGAAAACATACAACCCCATCAGAAAATGGGCCAAAGAAATGAACAGAAACTTTTCCAAGGAAGAGATACGAATGGCCAAAAGGCACATGAAAAAATGCTCTGCATCACTAATCATCAGGGAGATGCAAATCAAAACAACCATGAGATACCACCTCACTCCACAGAGAATGGCACACATCCAAAGAGCAAAAGCAACCGCTGTTGGAGAGGATGTGGGGAGAAAGGGACCCTTCTACACTGCTGGTGGGAATGCCAACTGGTCCAGCCCCTTTGGAAAACAATATGGACACTTCTCAAAAAATTAGAAATTGAGCTTCCATTTGATCCAGAAATACCATTTCTGGGAATATATCCTGGAGAAACAAAAATGTATAGTCGAAATGACATCTGCACTTATATGTTCATCGCAGCACTGTTTACAATAGCCAGAATCTGGAAAAAACCGGAGTGCCTGAGAAAAGATGACTGGCTAAAGAAACTTTGGTACATCTATACAATGCAATACCATAATAATACAATGCACACAGCTGTTAGAAAGAATTAAGTCATGAACTTTGCATATAAGTGGATCAACATGGGAAGTATCATGCTAAGTGAAATGAGCCAGAAAGAGAGGAACAGGCATAGAAAGATTGCACTCATCTGTGGAATATAAAATAACAGAGTAGGAGACTAATACCCAAGAATAGTATTATATAATACCAGGAGGTTGGCTTCATAGCTTGGAAGCTGGCCTCACATGCTGGTTTAACGTCATCTCAGATAGAGAAGAGAACACCAAGTAAAATGTGATTGGAGATCCCGCACGGGAAGGGAGATGCGTGCTGAAAGTAGGCTAGAGACTGAACATGATGGCCACTCAATACCCCTATTGCAAACCACAACACCCAAAAGGAAAGAGAGATATCAAATTGGAATGCCCTGCCACAGAGGCGGGGTGAGGTGGGGAGATGGTATTGGGGGGGTGTAGGAGGGATACTGGGTTCATTGGTGGCGGAGAATGGACACTGGTGTAGGGATAGGCTCTCAAACATTGCATGAGGGAAAAACAAGCACGAAAATGTGTGAATCTGTAACTGTACCCTCACTGTGACTCACTAATTAAAAAATAAATAAATTTTTTAAAAAATATGTTGAATAACTTGAAAAAAAAAGAAAAGTGGTCTCCAAACAAATACTGATAACTAAGCATCATAGATCAAGTAGTCTACATGACCAAAGTGCCATTTCTACCTCCTTGCACCGAAGCCTGACTTTGGTTTGGCTCTCAAAAAGCAGCACCTCTGGGTAATTTTTCTCAACTGCAGTATTGAGGAGATCCAAACTTCCCAGGCTGATCTTCCACCCCAATAAGTGAGAAGGTGCTTTGGCATCTAGGAACAACACTAGTGCTTTGGGGTCAGGGACATACAGGGGAGCAGGATGTGCAGAGAGAGGTTCATTGTATGACATCTCTTGGTCAAAACAACCACCTGATAGTCAAAATGAAACCTGCTATGACCATTCTTATTAGAATTGAAGAATACAATATCAGCCTAGCCAGAGAATACCACATTGAAAGAGCCTGAAATGCAGAGTATACTATAATATTTAGTAAACTGGCAGCAGAAGATTATTTTGAATATTGACATTTACTTTAATTCATCTGATCCAGCAAAGCTGGAGCGATAGTACAACAGGGTGGGTGTTTGCCTTGCACGTGGCTGACCCGGGTTCAATTCCCAGCATCCCATATGGTTCCTCAAGCACCGCCAGGAGCAATTCCTGAGTGCATGAGCCAGAAATAACCCCTGTGCATTGCCGGGTGTGACCCAAAAAGAAAAAATAAAGATATTTTTGAGATGATTGGAAAAATTTGAACTGAGGAGGGATGTAGAATGATACTAAGTTATTATTCATTTTGTCTTGCATGTTTGTATGTGCATGTTTGTATATGTATTTGACTGTGTTTAAAGCTTTTCATCTGATACAGTTTCAAACTAAAGTGTTGAATTTTTTTCTATTTTATAAAATGTGACTATGGTGTGGATTTCCCTTAAACATAATAAAGTAGGTGATAACATTGAATTAGGTGATTGGTGTGTGTATGTTGTGGGAGGGGGAGCAGTCTTTAGATGACTCTCCTTTTGTGAATGTTTACTATTTACATAATAAACAGCGTGAGCCAGTTTCATAAAGAAAACTGAGCTTGAGGCCTAGAGATAATACAGCAGCTAGGCAGACATATGCTGACCTGGGTTTGATTCTGAGAACCACAGGGTCCCCTGAGCATCACCTGGTGTAGCCCTAGAGGTTCCTAAGCACCACAGGGTATGGCCTGGGAGGCTCCAGGACCACTAGGATGTCCCAGGCATCCGTGGCACCACAGTTCCTGAGCAGAGCCACATCCTTGTACCCTTACAATGAACTATAGCTCCCCTTGCCAGCCCCATGATTGTACCCTGAGCACCACTTGGGAAGTCTGAGTAAAAGCAAAAACAAAACAAACAACACCTACACTCTCTTGGTGCTCATTATTTTCACAAGTGTCTCTTTGAAATCCTCAGCCCCATGCTGTTGCGTGTTTGTAATCTCTCTTCACCTGATGGCGATGGAGTGGTAAGTCTCCTTTAATCAAGGTCTGACTGGATACAAACTTCAAACCAATGTCGATCAACCATAATCATTACTGTTGCGATAATGACTGACCTGGAAATTAAGTGGTTACTCATTCCACTTGTACTTTAAAAATAATGATAGTTAACAATTAGGGTGAATTTGCTGTGTGTTTGGTAATAGAGGGCCTCATTTTCAGCTTAGAGAAGCAGTTCTAGGGAGTGAATAATAATCTTAATGGCAATCCACTTAAGCTAATTTTCACAGGGCAGATAAACCACTCCTAAATTTCAGTGGCTTTTAACAAGAGGTTTATTCTTCCTTCATGGTTCAAGTTCCAAGTCCTGTAAGGGAGAAACAGCCCCTGTCTGGGGTTGTTGTAGCAATAGGGCAGAGGGAAGAAAGGATGGGGGTAGCTCTCAAACTTCTGTCTGAGAACCACCAAGGTCATTATGTGGTTCACACCCACATCTAAGGCCCAAAGCAAGCCCAAGGTCAAACTTGAGTATTAGTGGAGGATGGAGAGATGGACTCACAGAGTGACAGCTGGGGTTTAAGTGTAGACCATCTGTCACGAGCAGTGTCTTCATCTGACAAGGCATATAGACAACGCATCTGAGGCATGGAGAGGGAACCCATTTGCTCATGTTCCCACCAAAGCTAGTGAGAGATAGGCGCAGAATGCAATTCTAGAAAGACTGGACAACATCCACATTTCCAGTGCGGTCCAGACTCATTCGAGATCCAGGAAATACTGTTTGTGTTCTATTTCTATTTGCATTTTTATGCAGAGATTTTATTCTGTCCCAGGGGGTGAACATTTTGAGATGTGGTGAGTGTATAATTTTTCCAAAATGAAGTAATTTTCAAGGGAGACTTGGGTGTGTTTTTATTGTTAGATGGTAAAACTCTGAGTCATCTTTTACTTTTTCATCATCATTCTTGTTGGTGATGTCTACACACATTTTTGCTTAGGGACTACGGTGTTTTGAAGGTCAAGAGGTGAAGTTTTAACACAATTCTGTCTCATTTAGAACAGGCTTTATAGTGATGGGCCCCTTTTTCCACTAGCTGTGTGATCTTGAGAATGTATCTTGACATCACTGAATTTCAGGAGTTAATGAAGGGAATAGAGGTACTAATAAATATCTTGTTGAAATTATTCTTAGTATTAAATGGCATAATGTATAAATAGTGTCTAATAAAGTTCCTGAAATATGATCAGCATAAAATATTTGGCCGTTGCTATTATTAAATGGGGGTTCTTAAATGGTTAGGGGGAAAAAGAGGTTACTTGAAGGTATGTTTTGTTAATTATGTCCAGATATTTATTGCATATGATGATCTCATTACAATTTTTATCTCATATTAAATATTTGTAGAAGTAAATGAACTAAATGTAACTCTTTCAACTCTCTTTAAAGGTACGGACTCAAAAAGGACTGTTTTTGAATTTATTAAGGATCAGAGAGACAGGTTTCGCCTTGAGGTAGTAAAAGTCATTTGTTTCTCCCATTAGTCAAATAGAAGACTTCTTGCAGAACATTGCCAAATGCTTACCTGGACACTTTATTTTTCCATCACGTGATTCATATCTACTAGTTGAGCAGATGAGCTCAGTTATTTGGCAAATATTTGTAGAGTGGTTATCATGTGCTAAACAGTGAACAAAACAAAGATCCTGCCCTCAGGGCGGGCATTCTTTTTCAGCTCTCAGTTGGTATCAGAGTGAGGGCAGTCTTTTTTTATAATTTTTTAAAAATTTATTTATCACTCTTGAGAGCTATATCCTCAAAACTTTGCAATTTGTGAACTCTGGTTAGCTTGTAATGGTTTTCAAAAATTTAAAATCTTCATGGTTTAGTCTTTCATTTTCCTTGCTGTGGTGTCACTGACAAATCCATGGCTTTCCATATGCAAAGCAAGTGCTCTGTCAAGTAAATGTCAAAGCAAGTTCAGCAAGTGCTGAGCTCTATGGCCTTCCTTCCTTCCTTCCTTCCTTCCTTCCTTCCTTCCTTCCTTCCTTCCTTCCTTCCTTCCTTCCTTCCTTCCTTCCTTCCTTCCTTCCTTCCTTCCTTCCTCCCTTCCTTCCTTCCTTCCTTCCTTCCTTCCTCCCTTCCTTCCTTCCTCCCTTCCTTCCTCCCTTCCTTCCACCTTTCCTTCCTTCCTTCCTTCCTTCCTTCCTTCCTTCCTTCCTTCCTTCCTTCCTTCCTCCCTTCCTTCCACCCTTCCTTCCTTCCTTCCTCCCTTCCTTCCACCCTTCCTTCCTTCCTTCCACCCTTCCTTCCTTCCTGTTGGAAAAGTCCACTTTAATATTATTCTGGATATTAATATATGATGCATGGCAGAGCCTGGCAAGCTCCCCGTGGCGTATTTGATATGCCAAAAACAGTAACAATAAACAGGTCTCGTTCTTCTGACCCTGAAAGAGCCTCCAATTGTTGGGAAAGACAAGTAAGGAGAGGCTGCTAAAATCTCAGGGCTGGGACAAACGAAGACGTTGCTGGTGCCCGCTTGAGTAAATCGATGAACAACGGGATGACAGTGACACAGTGATTAATATATGATAAAATTACTATTACACACTATGCCAATGCATTTAATAAATTTAACAAAAGGGGCATATTTCTTTGAAAAGTCCTATGTCAAAAATTCATCAAGAAATAAGTGAACTTATAAGTGGATGGATATGGAGAGTATCATGCTAAGTGAAATGAGTCAGAAAGAGAGGGAAAGACATAAAATGACTGTGGAATATAAAATAACATAATATGACGCTAACACCCAAGAACAGTAGAGACAAGGGCTAGGAAGATTGCTCCATGGTTGGAATCCTGTCTTATGAGCTGGGGGAGAAGGCAGCTGAGATAGAGAAGGAATAACTAAGTCACTGATGGTTGGAGGGATAGCTTGGGATGGGAGATGTTTGCTGAAAGTAGATAAAGGATCAAACATGATGGTCTCTCAGTATCTGTATTGCAAACCATAGTGACCAAGAGTAGAGAGAGAGTAAGAAAGAAATTGTATCCCATAGAGACAGGGGGTGGGATGGGGTGGGAAGTGGGAGGGATACTGGGGACATTGGAAATGGAAAATGTACACTGGTGAAAGAATGGATGTTCAATCATTGTATGACTGGAACTCAATCACGAAAGCTTTGTAACTGGATCTCATGATGATTCAATTAAAAAAAAGAAAGAAAGAAGTTAATTAAATATATCTAGCAGAGAAATTGAAATTATAGGTAAAAAAAACTCTCATAAGGAAACATGTGCATTCATTGTTTAATTCTACCAAACATCTTACTATTGATCTCATTTTAAAAACATGCCCTAGGGGCTGGAGCGATAGCACAGCGGGTAGGGCGTTTGCCTTGCACGCGGCCGACCCGGGTTCTAATCCCAGCATCCCATATGGTCCCCTGAGCACCGCCAGGGGTAATTCCTGAGTGAAGAGCCAGGAGTAACCCCTGTGCATTGCTGGGTGTGACCCAAAAACCAACCAACCAACAAACAAACAAAAAAACATGCCCTAAACCCTCATTAAATCCCTTGTTCCACTTATCACTTTTTGTTCTCCTTTTCAGCAAAGTGTTTCATAAGAATTCTTTCTTTTCTGCCCCTCCTCCATATCTTCCATATCTTCCTCTTCTCATCTTTTCCTAGACCAGTTTTCTTAAGACTTTAGTCCACATCTTTCCAACAAGATGCTTTTGTGAAGGTTACCACTAACCTTCCTGGAAAGATTCCAGTTGTCATTTCTGTCTTGCCTTGTTTTTCTGTTCCATTATTCTTTAACTGCAGTTGGTCTACTGGCTCACTGCCTCTTAAAACACAGTCTTACCTGTTTTCTAGAATCTACCATCTCACTAGCTACTTATTCCTTCTCAGATTTCTTGATCTTCTTTCTGATCTTCAGATGTTGGAATGCCCTTGAGTTTACTCCTCAAACTGTACTCATCCTACAGGCACATGCATAATATTAGATTTCACTTCAGTATCAGCAACTTCCAAATTGATCTCTCTTGTCTGAATCTTCTTGCTCAATATTCAGACTCACAAAATGCATGTGTTATGTAGCATCTCTACTTAGATGTTCAATAGTGATCACAGACCTGGTGTTTCCAGAACTTTATCCCTCCTATACTCCACCCTACTGCTAGGGGCTTTATTGTTTGGTTTGGTTTGGGGGTCACATCTGGCAATGCTCAGGGGTTATTCCTGGCTCTGAACTCAGTAATTACTCCTGGCAATGCTCAGGGGAATATATGGGATGCCGGGTTTCAAATCTGGGTTGGCCACATTCAAGGCAACCACTTACCCACTGTACTCTCTCTCTGGCCCCAGCCACTGGGTTTTCTGTATTGCATGAACTAATCCTAGCAATTATTTAGAACTCAGGTGGAAAAAATGTATTGTCATTGTTATCTCCTCCTTTTCCTAACCCATATTCAGATATATTTTTTCCCAACCATGACCACAATATTCTACATTTCATGTCCTCCATTGTAGCCCTTATTGTCCATTTCACCAATACTTCTTGGGTGAATTATTATTAGCACTTCTAAATTCTGGTTTACTGCTCCCCTGTTAGCTCCCTACCATCAGTTATTCTCCTCACAGCAGCTAAAGTCGACTCTCCACACATATTTCTCCTCTACTGAAGACCCCCAATGACTTGTCTGTCCCTTGACTTGTCTTCCTGGCTCACTCAGTTGGGTCATGCTGACCTTCTTGCTGTTTCTGGAGCATATTTATTCATCTATTTTGCCTGAGGAACTTTGCATAGGATGGTCTTCTGGGAGGAACAGAACTCTGGTGGGTGCAGGATTTGCTTCCTTCTTCCTTCCAGTGTTAGTTTTGTTTTCATCACGTCCAGGAGGCTTTCCCTGGATCTCCTTAATGGCAAGCCCCTGCTTTTGTCCAAAAATGCCTCTTACCCACTTATTTCACGGACCACCCCCTCTTCTAGTATGTATCCCTCATATGCTGCAGGATTCAGAATCCCAAGTGTGCTAACTACCCCCTTTAAGCAGACAGGTTTCACTTTAGAACGCATGCCAACAGCTTATAATTGCATTATTATTAGTGGAGCCCAGATTTCATTAATACAAGCATATAATTCAGCTAGCAGTAAAGGTGAAGGGAGAGGCAAGAAGCACTTCAGAGAGAGGCTGGGGGATTAGGTTTGATGAGAAACAGCCGTGAAGGTTCACGGTGTTCTTTCATCAGATTCATGATGAATGTCCACTCCAAGGAGAGCAAGACTTTTAGGCAGGAATCCCTGGCAGATGAGGCTGAAGAAGTGCACTGCAGGTAGATTCCAGAAGCTACCTCAAACCTGGCTCAGTCCAATGCCCACATTTATACCTTATTTCAGAGGTGTATTGCCAGATCCATCCATTATTTTCACTTCTACAGAGCTTCCCACATCCAGCACCTTAACTATTCATGCCTTTTACAGGCCAGCATAGATTAAGAACATAAATTCTCTCTCTGTTGCCCACCTTTGCATCTGTGGATTCATAGACCATCAATGAACCCTTGTCTTTCCACCAATTGTCTTCCAGTGTACTACTTCTATTGGTATTATTACAGTAACAGTACATTAAAATCTCGTCAATTTTGTATTGGTTTGTTCACTGTTCTCTGAGGAACACTTAAAAACTATCCCAGTAACAGTAGGCACACACTCAATACTTGAACAACCTCCCATTTTTTTGAGGGAGGGGATTTTAAATCCTGGAGTATCTCTTGGTGTTTGTTTCTTTAAAATCTAATCTATTCTTATATTTAAAGTCAATTATCATCAATGTGTCTATTTCTAACTTCTTTTATGTGAACAACAGCAGAACATACAATTAGATTGTTACTCTGTGTACTAAAAAAGTAGAACACTGATGTCAAGGCTGTGTTTGAGTTATAAATGCTCACAGGTTACTCCTGGCTCTGCACTCAGCTATTAATTAAAATACCCACCCTCCTCCGGCTGGTCTAGAGGAGACTGTTATCGACATCCAATATTGGAACCTAATACCCTCATGGTATTTCCTGCTGGAGAAGAACTTAGTGGCTGCAGGCAGCCCAGATTTCCAATGATCAGAAAGTATTGATGGGCCCCTTAGTGAATACCAGGTAGACCAGGTTGGGGAAGGATTAGGCAAATATTTTTTTTTAAATTTATGGAACACAGCCATTCTGGAATAGCATTTGACCCTCTGTGTGCTTAGTCTGGTCTGGTCTGAGAGTAAAACAGAGGAATTAGAATCTCTTCCATTTACCCTCAAAATGGACTTTATGCAATTAAGGCTATGGTGCTAAGATTTACTCATGCTGTTTTTAACACAAATGATTGCTGGCAATCCAATAATTTGCCCTTTTATTAGGAGACTGTTGAAATGTCTTAGAAATATTAAAGGATGCTCTTGACATGCTTCTGTTTTCAATTGTCCTAGTACGCCCTGAGTACCAAAAGAAATGCCATAAAAAACTATGAAAAAAGCATGGCCATGAGGGAAAGGCAGCTCAGGAAAGCAGAAAAAAGACTCCAAGATGACGCAATTGCTTTTGAAGAATTCCTTCGAGAAAATGACCAGAGATCTGTAGATGCTCTTAAAACGTTGAGTTTTGTGTGTTTATGTGTGTGTGTTTGGTGTTTGTTTGCTTTCCACTCTGGTCAGATCACTCTTTGTCTTCCCTCTTTCTTGTTTCTTTCTCAGAAAACAACAGAAAAAACTGAGCAAATCTCTATTGCATTTCAGGGCAGCACAAGAAACTATTAATAAACTCCAGATGACAGCAGAGCTGAAGAAAGCCACTACAGAAATGCAGGCAGTCAAAAGGTGAGCCTGGAACCACTGTGTCTTTTTCAGAAAGTTGCCCGGGCTCCACTGAAACTCTCTGTGCCTAGTGAGTCCCTTGGGGAGAAGTGAAGGGCAGGAGCAGTTGTTTGGGTCATACTGGCAGTATTCAGAGTCTACTCCCAGCTCTAAGCCCAGGAGTCCACTTCCTGCGATGCTCAAGAGACCAACCAGGGTCAGCCATAGGCCAGGTAAGTGCTTTCACCCCTGTACTGTCTCTCCAGCCACATGAGCCACACAAGCATGTTTTTGAAGGAAGTAGATCTAAGATTCTCCTTATAGAGGAAATCTGAATGGCTAAAAGACACATGAAAAAATGCTCCTCATCACTAATCATTAGGAAGATGCAGATCGAAATAACAATGAGATACCATCTCACACCACAGAGACTGGCCCATATCTGAAAGAACAAAAGCGACCCGTGTTGGCATAGATGTGGAGAGAAAGGGACTCTCCTTCACTGCTGGTGGGAATGCCGACTGGTTCAGCCCTTTTGGAAAACAGTAGGGACGCTTCTCAAAAAATTAGAAATTGAGCTCCTATTTGACCCAGCAATACCACTTCTGGGAATATATCCCGGAGATGCAAAAAAGTGTAGTAAAAGTGACATCTGCACCTATACATTCATTGCAGCACTGTTCAACAATAGCCAGAATCTGGAAAAAACCCAAGTGCCCGAGAACAGATGACTGGTTAAAGAAACTCTGGTACATCTACACAGTGGAATACTATGCAGCTGTTAGAAAAGATGAAGTCATGAAATTTGCATATAGGTGGATCAACATGGAAAGTATCATGTTAAGTGAAATGAGTCAGAAAGAGAGGAACAGACATAGAAAGATTGCACTCATTTGTGGAATATAAAGTAACAAATTGGGAGACTAACACCCAAGAATAGTAGAGATAAGTACCAAGAGGAGTACTCCACAGCTTGGAAGCTGACCCCACATGCTAGGTGAAGAAGCAGCTCTGATAGGAAGGGATCACCAAGCAAAGGGTGCTAGCAGGTCCACTAGGGATGGGAGATACAGGCTGAAAATAGACCATAGACCGAATAAGATGCTTACTTAATACCTCTGTAGCAAACCACACCACCCAAAAAGAGAGAGAGAGCAAATGGGAATGCCCTGCCACAGAGGCAGGGTGGGGTGAAGGGGACAGGGTGGGGGTGGTGGGAGGGATTCTGGGACCATTGGTGGTGGAAAATGGGCACTGGTGGAGGGATGGGTACACGATCATTGTATGACTGAAATGTAAGCATGAAAACCTGTAAGTTTGTAACTTTGTCTCATGGTGATTCACTAATAAAAAAATTAAAATTAAAAAAAAGGATTCTCCTTATATCATGGGACAGGCGAGGGACCTCGGTTGCAAGTTTCTCTCACTTATTAATATGGAAACCAGGAAATGATCTGAAAAGAAGCAAACCAGTGGTAGAAGTAAACAATAAATTGCATTCGGAATGTTCCCCCCTTCTCATTAGTTCTAAGGCATATTTCTAGCTCATGTTTTAATACCTTGGAAGTTGAGGTTCATTTTCACTATCAGCCAATCAGCTTACAATTATTGTAAAGTATATATGCATAATAAATATATAAGTATTTATATTAGTCTATAGACTTATAGACTAATACAGTTTGTAGACTAATACATAATTCCATATGTATAAAAACATATAGAATATATATTTTTGTGTATATATATATACACATCCTTCCTTTTCCTTAATCGAGTGCTGTCCTCTCCTAACTTCTCATTTAACCCTATGTCTCAAAGTTAATTCAGAATTTCTCTCTGAAATAAGTAGAGCAAAACTATAACTAAATGTTCATATTCTTGGAATTTTTTTTATTGTTTTGTTTCTGGATCACACCTGGCTGATGCTGAGGGCTTACTCCTGGCTCTGCTTTCAGGGATCACTCCTGATGGGCTTGAGGGACCATATGGGGTGCCAGGGATTGAAATCAGGTCAGCTGCATTCAAAACCACCCTACCCACTATATTATAGTTTCAGGCTCCTTGGGAATATTTTATGCAGCTGTGTTTTCTCATCTCTAATCTTACTGAAGTCCATATTATAATGACCATATTTATAGTTTTATCAAATTACTACTAAATACATAATCTAGAGAATATATTTTATTACAAAATCCTTGAATGTGTGCTCAACACAGATCTATCTAACCATTGTTTGTCTCTTTTGAGTAGTGAAATAGCAAAAACAGAATTCCTCCTTAGAGAGTATATGAAATACGGATTTTTTCTGCTGAAGCTATCTCCAAAGAAGTGGCAAGTCCAGCAAGCAATGAAAAGGGCACAGAAATCCATGACTTCAGACAGTGTGGCATTTCTTCTTCCAAGAATATTAAGTAAGTCACACACATATGTATATATAGAGAGGGGCCGGAGTGATAGCACAGCAGGTAGGGCATTTGCCTTGCACTCGGCCGATCCAGATTCAATTTCTCCACACCTCTTGGAGAGCCCAGCAAGCAACCGAGAGTATCTTGCCTGCAGGCAGAGCCTGGCCTGCTATCCGTGGCATATTCAATATGCCAAAAACAGTAACAACAAGTCTCACAATGGAGACGTTACTGATGCCCACTCGAGCAAATCGATGAGCAATGGGATGACAGTGATACAATGACAGTGATATATATATATATGTATATATATATATATATAGAGAGAGAGAGAGAGAGTTTAATCTTTATGAGATAGTGTGACTTGCAATACTATTGATGCTGGTTTTACGCATACATCATTCCAGCCCCACACCTACCAGCAGAGTGCCTGCTTCCCTCAGCAGGGTTCCAAATCCTCTCCCACTCAAGCAGCAACCCCTCTCCCCCATCCCCCACCCCAACTCAGTTCTGTGATGAACTCTAGAGTTCTGCTGCCCTTAGCCATTTGTTTTTCCCCCTGGTGTATCTTTTAGCCCATCTATGAGAGAGATTATTCTGTATCTCCCTTTTCTTCTTTTTTTTAAATTTAATTTTTAAGTTGTTCACAATAATTTACTATATTTAATATTCAAACACCCATCCCATCACCGTTGCATTTTCCCACCACCATAAGGGGAAAGTGTGTGAAGATTTTTGTATTTCATCCTGGAGCCATTAAGCCCTTGTATAAGAGATTACAAATATGTATGTTAAAACCCAAACAGATGTGTACTATGCTTGGTACATCAGTGGGCTAGAGTATGAGAGGTCCAGAAATTCTGAAATTTAGAATATGATTATAGAGTAGATTCGCTCATGGGTTAGACTGATGTTGCTCTCTTCCGGGAGCTTTATTTCAGAGTCTCTGGATTTTGGCCATTGATGAGATTATATGGTGCCGGCGGCAGTTTGTGGATATGACTGCCAAGCTCCCTTTCCTTCTGACTACAGTCAGCATGATATCCTCTAGTTCTAACCACACCACAGAAAATTGCATGATATCCCCCCTTCCTTTCAGCTGCATAGTATTCTATTAAGCCATGTAGTCTTAATTTTAATAAAGCTAAAACCCTAACTTTAAAATATCCTGGAGGCTGGAGAGATAGTACAGCAGGTGGGGCATTTGCATTGCATGTGGCCAACCTGAGTGAAACTCCATATGATACATTAAAACCAGCTAGGAGTGATCCCTGAGCACAGAGCCAGGAATAATCTCTGAGCACTTGCCAGGTATGGTCCCAAAACAAAATGCCAACAAACAACAACCAAGTATCCCATTTAAATGTTTCTATTAATTAGATAGTCAGAAATTTTATACTGAGCAGAAATTAAAAAGATTCTATCTCTGGTATTATATAGAATTAATTTGGAAACATTAATTTCAGGCATAAAGCAATAAAAATAGGGTAAGTTATCTAGAAACTCACCTATTAAAGATATAAATAGGCCGAGATGTGATCCTGGGGGGGCCGCACATGTGCGGTCTCTCCACAGTGCACAAGCATGACTCCAGAGGCCAGCTAAACTACTTTTGGTATGGGCAGCTCCTTGCAGAATGTCTCCAGACTGAGAACTAAGCCACGGCCCCATGCCTGCTCAAGAGGGGAAAGGTATTTCTCTCTCTTACCTTTTTCCTTGCCAGGGGTGAAGGGCGTGGCAACTGCCATATTATGAGGACCACAGATGAGAGTTACAAGCTTGCAGTGATCCAATATCTGGAAGAAATTTCCCTGGACTTAGTTGCTAAAATACAAAAATCCAAAACCTCATATTTCTTCACAACAGGTCTGACTCTAGTGGGGAAGTCCTAACAATAATAGTGAGGTTTTTGTTGAAATATTGAATGTAACCAAAGTAAAGAGAAAGTAAAGTGAAATTTATCAGTTCGGGGTGAGAGGGGCGGGATGGGAGGTATACTGGGTTTTTGGTGGTTTTTTTTTTTTTTGGTGGTGGAATATGGGCACTGGTGAAGAGATGGTTGTTTCAGCATCATATAACTGAGACTTAAACGTGAAAGCATTGTAATTTTCCACATGGTGATTCAATAAAATAAAAAAATTTAAAAAAAGATATAAATAAACTTACTTAATAAAATATTCCATGGAAGTAATGGACCCAAAGTGAATTATATTTTAAAGGGCTGGAGCCTTAGCACAGCAGATAGGGCGTTTGCCTTGCATGCAGCCAACTGGGGTTCAATTCCTCCGCCCCTCTTGGAGAGCCCGGCAAGCTACCAAGAATATCTCACCTGCACGGCAGAGCCTGGCAAGCTACCCGTGGCAAGCTACCCATGGTGTATTCAATAAGCCCAAAACAGTAACAAGTCTCACAATGGAGACGTTACTGGTGCTCATTTGAGCAAATCGATGAGCAACGGGATGACAGTGATACAGTGATACAGTGAACCTAACAAATTAGCTTCATCATCATCATCATCATCATCATCATCATCATTATCATCATCATCATCATCATCATCCCGTTGATCGTCAAATTTCTCAAGCAGTCTCAGTAACGTCTCCATTCGTCCTAACCCTGAGATCTTAGAAGCCTCTCCTTATTCATCCGTCCCAACAATGCTGCATTGGAGGCTCTTTCAGAATTACGGGAATGAGACCCAGCATTGTTAGTGGTTTTGGCATATGAAAAGAGGCACTCGCCAAGGGGAGTTTGGGAGGCTCTCCCATGTGGGCAGGAAACTCTCGGTAGCCTGCTGGTTCTCCCAGAGGGAGAAGTAGGCTATAAAATGTCCGCCTAGTTACTGGAAAATGGGAAATCTGGATGAAAGAGGCCAGTCCTGATCCGAGCAGGCTTGGAGGTCTCAGCCCCGGGTCCCACACACCTGAGTTCCTGTTCCGGTACCTTCATGCTTGAGGCTCATCCGAACGTGTGGAGAGGGGCCTTGAGCATGGCTGTGGCTAAAGCTCTGAAGGTCTTCTGTCTCGGGAGCTCTGCTAGGGGTGGGGAGGGAAGTTGGAGCCCATCTCCTCCGAGGGGCCCCGGGGAAGACAGCCAGGCACGCGGGCTAGAGACTCTCTGCAGTCACACCCAGGGACTGCCACCCCGCCCCCCCCCCACACACACACCCTTATAATCCCATCAATGGCCAACATCCAGAGACTTAAAAGCAAGCTCCTGGAAGAGAGCAATGCAGAGAGTCTATGGCCCCCTCACCTGGCTGTCCTCCCCAGGGCCCCTGGGAGGGGATGGGCTCCAGCTTCCCTCCCCACCCCAAGCAGAGCTCCCTCAGCCAAAGACCTCCGGAGCCTAGCCACAGCCATGCTCAAGGCCCCTCTCCACATGTTCAGACAAACCTCACACTTGAAGGTACCGGAAGAGGAACTCAGGTGTGTGGGACCCGGGGCTGAGACTGCCAAGCCTGCTCGGAACTGGGCCTCTTCTGTCCAGATTTCCCATTTTCCAGTAGCTAGGCTTTCACACCCAGGGACTGCCCCCTGGCGCCCTATAATCCCAACAAATTAGCTTAAATAAACTAATTTTATTAATCAGAATATATGCTAAAACATTGAGTTTGGAAAGCAGAAGAATCTTTAGGAGGGATTGAGTTTCAGTGCTACACTCAGTGGTATTTGGGGGCTGCTTCTAGCTTTGTGCCTGGGGGTCAGGGGAAGGTGTGCTATAAGGGATGGAACCAGGACTGGCTTCATACAAGGTAAATGCCATAACCCTAGGGATTCAACAATTCATTCAACAATTCACTTAATTGTGCACCCTGGGAACTTAGATAAGATGTTTGCTATCACAAAGCTGACATTTTCCACAGAAATTAATGTATAAATGCTATGGAATTAAAATAGAACTGTTACCAGAAAATTGTCAGGACTTTTTTTTAGTTAAATAATTTTACTGAGTTTTGCCTTGCTACTTATATAGAGAAGGTGGTAAAAATAGGGTGGGGCACATCCAAAAGAACAAAAGCAACCGCTGTTGGAGAGGATGTGGGGAGAAAGGGACCCTTCTTCACTGCTGGTGGGAATGCCGACTGGTTCAGCCCTTCTGGAAAACAATTTGGACGACTCTCAAAAAATTAGATATTGAATTCCCATTTGACCCAGCAATACCACTGCTGGGAATATATCCCAGAGAGGCAAAAAAGTACAATCGAAACAACATCTGCACATGTATATTCATCGCAGCACTGTTTACAATAGCCAGAATCTGGAAAAAACCCGAATGCCCCAGAACGGATGACTGGTTGAGGAAACTTTGGTACATCTATACAATGGAATACTATGCAGCTGTTAGAAAAAAGGAGGTCAAGAATTTTGTAGTCAAGTGGATGGGCATGAAAAGTTTCATGCTGAGTGAAATGAGTCAGAAAGAGAGAGACAGACATAGAAAGATTGCACTCATCTATGGTATATAGAATAACAGAGTGGGAGACTAACACCCAAGAACTGTAGAAATAAGTACCAGGAGGTTGACTCCATGGCTTCGAGGCTGGCCTCACGTTCCGGGGAAAGGTCAACTCAGAGAAGCGATCACCAACTACATTGTAGTCGAAGGCCATGTGGGGGAAGGGAGTTGCGGGCTGAATGAGGGCTAGAGACTGAGCACAGCGGCCACTCAACACCTTTATTGCAAACCACAACAGCTAATTAGAGAGAGAAAACAGAAGGGAATGCCTTGCCACAGTGGCAGGGTGGGGTGGGGGGGAGATGGGATTGGGGAGGGTGGGAGGGACACTGGGTTTACGGGTGGTGGAGAATGGGCACTGGTGAAGGGATGGGTTCCCAAACTTTGTATGAGGGAAGTATAAGCACAAAAGTGTATAAATCTGTAACTGTACCCTCACGGTGATTCTCTAATTAAAAATAAATAAATTTAAAAAAAAATAAAATAAAAAAAAAAGATGACAAAAAATATAAAAAGAAAAAAGAAAAAGGTGACTGAATACTGAAGGATTTGGGGAAAAAAAGGATTTGAATGGAACATCTGATGGTCTTGAATAAGAGCGATGAATATTACTTTTTGTATTTGAATATATATGCTAGTGTTTTGTCACCTTTTAATAAAAAATTTTTGAATATTTCAAAAAAAATAGGGTGGGGGAGGGAGAACTGAAAAAGTAAAACATCTAGGAAATTTTTGCCCTAAAGGATGTAGGTACTGTCTGTACTGGGGAGAACTCTCTATGAAGTTTGTTAAAGGTTGTATAAAGGTATATAAAAATCTTTATATAAAGGTTTATGTAGAATATCTGGTGAATAGAATTCTAAAGTGAGGAGAGAGTGGGTGTTGTTATTGAAATGTTATATAAGATACCACTAATATGGTGCTAATATTAGGAATTCAGAGCAGTGGACCAGAAATAGTTCTGATTCTATTTAGGAATTTCATACATGATTGGAATAGGAGAGCAAAACTGGAGTAACCTGGACGAGACTTGCCTTCCTGCTGAGTGTGCTCTTTGCTATTCATTGTAGAAACTCTGTCCCACTCATTTCTGCAGAGGGAAAAGCTTTTTGTTGGGCCAAAGATTCAGGATTAAATCTCAAATTTGCCTTCCTGTCTCTTTTTTTAGGAAGATACTAACAGGAATGGAAAGAATTAAGGAAGGGCTGGGGGACTGTATCTCTTTGCTTTGGCCCAATGTTGCATAATAAGAGGGTTTAGATGGCCTTTTTTTTTTTGCACAGTAGTGATGGTATCTGTACCTCTATATTTATTGCAGCACTGTTCAAAATAGTCAAAATCTGGAAACAACCCAAATGCCCTAAAACAGATGACTGGTTAAAGAAACTTTGGTACATCTACACAATGGAATACTATGTAGCTGTTAGGAGAGATAAAGTCATGAAATTTGCTTATAAATGGATAGACATGGAGAGTATCATGCTAAGTGATATGAGTCAGAAAGAGAGGGACAGACATAGAAGGACTGTACTCATTTGTGGAGTATAGAATAGCATCACATGAGGCTGACACCCAAGGACAGTATATACAAGGACCAGGAAGATTGCCCCATAGCTGGAAGACTGCTTCATGAGCAGAGGAGAGAAAGCAGATGGAATAGAGAAGGGATCACTAAGAAAATGATGGCTGGAGGGAAGTTGGGATGGAAGATGCTTGCCAAAAGTAGGCAATGGACCAAACATAATGACCTCTCAGCGTCTGTGTTGCAAGCCATAATGCCCAAAAGTAGAGAGAGAGTATGGGGAATATTGTCTGCCATGGTGACAGGGGGAGGGTGGGAAAGGGGGGGTATACCAGGGATATTGGTGGTGGGAAATGTGCACTGGTGGAGGGATGGGTGTTTGATCATTGTGTGATTGTAACCCAAACATGAAAGCTTGTAACTATCTCACGGTATTTCAATAAAATTTTAAAAAAATAGATGGTCTATTGACTCTCTGGTCATTTGGATTAGGTTTCCATAAACATGATAAGAGGCTCCCGAAGCACATGTCCATGTCTTAAGGGGTCTGAAAGTCATCAGGCACCTGGAAGATGATATTTCTCTGTTAATTCTTTCCTGAAAAACAGCTCACAGCAGGTATTTTTACTGTACTTGGGTTATAAAGCCTTGTAAGATAAGCAATGAGTAGGTGAAAAGGGAGGGTGTGAGTTTCTGCTTGCCAGTTAGCTTTTACACAACACATGAGACAGATTTGCTGCTTCTGCCAAACAGCCTTAATTTCTGCAAACCATTTGGTGAAAGAGTTTGATTAAACTGTTTTGGGTGGCTAGGGGCTAGGCAGTGGTGTGGAGGCACACCTGGTTGTGCACAGTGGTCACTCCTGGTGGTGCTCAGGAGACTATGTGTTGTGCTGGAGGTTGAATTTGGTGCAATGTGCAAGGCAAATGCTTTACCCACAACACTTTCTATCTGATCCTGAGTTACTAATGTTTGTCTAAGCAAATTGATCCAATCCAGGTAGTAGTGCTCTTTGGGGGTGCGGGGTACAGTTTCAGAGCAAGAGTTTTTAGACATTGGTCATCCAGCAGTAAAGCCAAGTAATTATGGGGAGAAAAGAAAGCCAATGAGATAAGCCTGATATGCCTGATATGCCCAGCAGGGGAGACAAAGACCTTGATGGGAGAATTCCTCAGCTGCTGCTTTGGAAAGAGCCTGGTAGGACAGGGAAGTCCTGGGCCCCCCCCATGAGTTGAGAAATGAAGCTGGAAAATACAGGGAGTTCTGGAGAACTCAGAACAACACAGAAAGTTCTAGAGATTTCTAGTCTTCAGTGCAGAGCAGATTCTCTGGCTCTGGATTAAAAATATTTACAGCTCAGAAATCTGCTTATGTTAGGGAGAATGTCTTTTTTAAAAAGTGGAGTAGGTGCTGGTGTGATAGTACAGCAGGTAAGGGCATTTGCCTTGCATGCGGCCAACCTGGGTTTGATTCCCAGTATCCTATGTGGTCTCCTGAGCACCATCAGGAGTAATTCCTAAGTGCAGAGCCAGGAGTAACCCCTGTGCATCTCCAGGTGTGACTCAAAAAGCAAAAATAAATAAAATAAAATAAAAAGTCGAGTGGTCATTTCCCAGTATCCCATGGATAGTTACCCGCCTCCATTCCCCGTATCCCTTGATTGTGCCCAGTGTGATTAAATCAGGGTTCTCAGGTACAAGGATAAATCTACTCCATGTTGACACAATGTTGCTGGAAATCTACTGTTTTTATTTGTGCCCTTGCTTTGATAACATACTGAATTCTGACATGTAGTTGGAGCCTATTCTGGTCCATAGAACTAACGTCCTAATGCCAGGGAGAGTGTGTAAAGTGTGTCGAACACAGTGATGATGTTTGGTTCAAGTCAATACATGGTGTTTGGTAAGAGAGGAAATGAATGGAAGGGAAAGCTGAGATGTGTTGCATTTAACAACTTCGTATGCAGTCCGTGACTGATCCTCTCACTAGGAAATGCTCAGAAGCCATAAGTCACTCAGTCCAAAGGCATGAATCACTAAGTATGGGAATCTAGAGATTGTCACAGGCTGCCCTTGGGATAAAGATCTTATAACCCCTTGGGTCCATTCCAATCCATCCCACCTAGCCCAGTGGCCAGCTCTTGTCACCTGCATCACACATTTGCTGGTTTCTTGTACTTCTGTTTTTGAAAGTTTCTCAGTAACTCCACTTTCAGCTGTTACCGGATTTTATTCTCTCCATTTTCCCCTTACCCTCATCAACTCTGTATATCCCATTTGTAGGAATAATTTCAAAGAAAACTGAGGACAGTATTGAGGAGCCCCGGCCGTCTTTCACTTCAGACGAGACTTCAAAAGGAAAAGCGACCAGCCCGGCAGGTAACAGTAGACGGTGGGAACTTCATTTGCCAAAGAAAAAACCAGAGTAGGGGCTGGAGTTATAGCACAGCGGGTAGGGCATTTGCCTTGCACGCGGCAGACCCAGGTTCGAATCCCAGCATCCCATACGGTCCCCCAAGCACCTGAGGAGTAATTCCTGAGTGCATGAGCCAGGAGTAACCCCTGTGCATTGCCGGGTGTGACCCAAAAACAAAACAAAACCAAAAAAAGCCAGAGTAGGTGCCCCATTTCTGAAGGAGATGTCTCTGCTCAGTGGGGGAAAAGGGCAGTGTCCACATCACCCTTTGTCTTGGGAAACTACTAGCACTGTTTCTCTCTTCTTCCCATCCTTCTTTCTCTTCTTCTCTCTTCTTTCCCTCCTAGCTAGACCAACAAAAAGCAGGGTCAGTTGTTGCCAGATGAGAACCATTGGTCAGGAGTCTAAGAAATCCCTGGGCAAACATTGCTCACAATCAGCTCTGAAGATTCCTTCAATATCTGTCAGTCCTGCCACAGTGTGTGACCCCAGTGCAGGTTGATTTTTGGTGACTTGTTTTGCTTCTTTATCTTGTTATCCACCATGTGATATAGTTCGTAAGTGACAAAAGCTCAACAGTGCAACTTGAAGTGGACACTGGTGAAAGGTTAGGTGTTGAAACATGGTATACCTAAAACAATCATGAATAGCTTCATAATTCATCATTATTTATTAATAAAATAATTTTTAAAGAGTGCAATTCGCATGCCCCATAATAATCCTGCTGTGAGCATGAGGCTCTGTGCACTTTTTTTAAAGGATTGTTTTAAAAAGTCAGTACTGAGATGCCATTAATCTAGAACCTTCTATTTTGACTGTCAGAAGATCTGGAAAATCAGGTGTGGTGGGAGCAAAGGGGAGAGGATTTTGAGTGGTGGTGTCAAATCTTGACTCCGGAAATAGCTTCATTTAATAGCATTACTTTAGGTTACCTT
Source organism: Sorex araneus (assembly GCF_027595985.1). Classification (NCBI taxonomy): domain Eukaryota; kingdom Metazoa; phylum Chordata; class Mammalia; order Eulipotyphla; family Soricidae; genus Sorex; species Sorex araneus. Next base: position 37,660,709 of record NC_073311.1, on the reverse strand, counting down.
ACAATGTGGTAATATGAGTTCAGGTATGTGCTTTTTTTTTCAGATTTATTTATTTATTTATTTATCTATTTATTTATTTATTTATTTGACAGTGTCAGGTATGTGCTTTTAAAGCTAGGAGGATAGAGCCATGGCAATAGTACAGTGTCTACAATTGCTTTGCACGTGACTGACCCGGGTTTGGTCCTCAGCATCCCCTATGATCTCCTGAGTCTACTGGGAGTGATCCCTAAGCTCAGAGCCAGGAGTAAACCCTGAGAACAGCTGGATATGGCCCAAAAAAGAAAAAAAAAACTAGGAGGGTGTTTTCTGAGAGTGGTGAGATCCATCTGGTTCTTTGCTTTTCTCTAGCAGTTTCCTTTCCTACCTGCCTTCAGTCACTGTAGAGTCCTTGAAGGCATCAATCACTTCTTAAGGCCCTGAGCACCCACAGAGGAATAGGACATGGTCACAGACCCAAAACAATACAGTGCCAGGCAACGCAGTGCCATTGATGGGATACAATGGGTCTGCTGGCAGAATAGTGATGGATAGCGAGGGGTCTGGAGGCCGAAACCGAAAGATCTCTGCCTGCAGACATTTAGGAAAGTTTTATTAAAGATGTTTCAAGCCTTTGAAAGTGAGAAGAAAGAGAGAGGGAGGTCACAGGTGGCTTCAGGCCAGAGCAGTGAGGGTAGTTGACCTGCATAAAAGCACTGGCCTGAGGAAGCATGGCCCAGGGAGGCCCGTGGAGGAAGAGATCCCAGCCCACTTGTGGTCACTTCTCAGTTTCAGGCCTGCGTCTAGTCAGGCACGAATCCAAGAGGAATGAGTGTGTGGAGGTGGGGAAATAGTGCCTCAGCCCACTGGGATGTGGCACAGGAATGTGTATCTCCCCGAGATGTCATCTTTGCAGTATAGTGTTTCATTTTAGTGTTTACCCTTTACTGAACAAAATCAAATCTATGATTAGGTAAAAATCAAAGGATGACCACTATTTCTCTTTTTTTTTTTTTGCTTTTTGGGTCACACCTGGTGATGCACAGGGGTTACTCCTGGCTCTGCACTCAGCAATTACCCCTGGTGGTGCTCAGGGAACCACATGGGGTGCTGGGAATCGAGCCTGGGTTGGCCACATGCAAGGCAAACGCCCTACCGCTGTGCTATTGCTTCAGCCCCCACTATTTCTCATTTTATAGCCCCGGTCTGTGAACCTTGGTCATGGACATAAACCCTCTACTTTTGACCTGTGCGCCTTCAAGTTTATTCTTAGACTTGCATCTCAGTAGATTTCATTAGAATGAATGGACACCATATGTTCTATGATTATCATCTAATAAACATTTTTAAGTAATGGGCATAGCCATGTAGATGAATAAATATTGTGTACCAAGGACTCATTTCTAATGACATATTATTTCTTTTTGCCTTGGCCATCACTAATGACATGGATTTCATCCGGACCTTTTGAACAGGAAAAGCAGCAAAAAAGTTTATTCATACTTTACAGATGAAGAAATCTGTGCCAAAGTACAGTAAAATCTTGATTAACTCTCCTGAAAATTATTTATTTATTTATTTATTTTTATTTATTATTTGCTTTTTGGGTCACACCTGGCGATGCTCAGGGGTCACTTCTGGCTCTGCACTCAGGAATTACCTCAGGCGGTGCTCAGGGAACCACGTGGGATGCTGGGAACCGAACCCGGATCCATGTGCAAGGCAAATGCCATACCCGCTCTGTTATCGCTCCGGCCCCCTGAAAATTATTTTTTAAGAAAATATCTCCCTATCCTTTCTTTTCTTCACACACTTTAGTTAAACACTGTAATTTACAAGTTATTCACGATGATTTATAACAGTCATTCAATAGTCTGATACCAATGTCACCTTCCCTCCACCACTGTCTCTATTTTCCCAACCACCCCTCAAGCCTGCCCCCATAGCAGCCTACAGTATTTTATTTATATTGCTTGGTATCACTCAGTGGCTAATGGAATGATCAAAAATATTTCAGCAAAAGAAAATTTATGAAAACTGTTGTATATCACCATGGAAACATTAAGTCCTTGTACGAAGGTTTACTGTTGCTGTAATTGAAGCCTTCTGTGTTAATGTTTTTGTTCGTTGAGATTAGTTGATTTCTGTGTTACATTCCCATCCAATCTGGTGTGCTCCTATTGGGGTGTTAGTACTGTAGAGTTTGAAGATATCTAGAAAATCCAGAATATTTATCTGGGCATTCCAGCTGGAGGCCCGGCAGCAGCTATTGGGGTGGCTTCTGGGGTAGGGTGGGAACTTGGCCCCTCCTACTCATGAAATTGCCGTAGAAGTCTCATTTAGTACCGGGTCACTTGTCACTTGTCATCCCGTTGATCTTCAATTTGCTCAAGCAGGCACCAGTAACATCTCCATTTATCCATGTCGTGTGCTAGTGTAGCCCAATGATATCTGCTCGCTCTAGGAACAAAAAGAGCCTCAAACCATTCATTCAGGGTTTTGATGAAGAAGTCTGACCATCTCGTTAGTGGGCAGACACGCGGTCTTTTGACGTCCAGTGGAATCTAGTCAGTAACAGCTCTAGTCCAGCGGTCATCTCTGAATTGCATTACGTGTCCGGCCCATCTAATTTTTGACGCCCTGGCAAACAAAACAGCAAAGTTCTGCTTTACCTGGTTCTGTGGGCTTCGCTCATGCAAGAGGTTCTGCCTGAGTGTCCAGAAAGTGGCCTGGAGCGTGGCAGTGGCTGGGTAGTGACTGGGTATTCAAGACATTTTTGTGTCCTTAACCTTTCCTTAACATACCCAGCTAGCAGGTCATCATGACAAATGATGGAAGGTAGTGATCACCATTTCCTTGTGTTCCTAGAGTGACCGAGCCCTGTCAGGCCTCCGTGCCTTCTCCGATCAGTGCCTACAAGAGCTTTTTCAGAAACTTCCTGTCACCTGCTTCTTGGGTCTTTCTTTGGGTCTTTGTCTCCCAGAATCCATTGCCATTGCTTATTTAGTCAGTTTCCCTACTGGCCCATATGTTTGCAATTTCACCATGTCTTTCAGAATTGCTGTGATAGGACCACAAATATATTTGTTGTTTGTTTATTCCATTCATTGATTGTTGGTGCACTTATGCCCATTAGTTCATAAATCATCAGTTCTCCATCACTTTAAGGCATGAGAACTCTAAGAAATGTATCCTTGTCTGAGATCAGTACTGTGCTCCTGAGGCCATATTTTGGGCCAGCCCTCAAATGTCCAGAGTGATCATGACTGACTCAAATCAGCACAAAATCTTGGCTCTGAAATTCAGGGACTATGGTGGAGTTGCTCCATTTCTGGGCCAGGTAATGTCCACTCATTTTTGTGTTTATTGCGCTTTTATTTTGAGATCATTGCCAATTCACATGCAACTGTAAGAGATAGTGACTAGAGCTTCCACACTTCACTTGGGTCCCTGCATACCCCATAGTAATGTCTTGCAAAATTGTAGTAAATTTTACAGCTAAAATCTTGGCATTGAGAGTCAAGATACAATCAGATACAGAATCCCACCACCAGACTGTCCCTATCCCCTCTCAGTTCTACCCGCTTCCCTTTGTCTACCTCCCTTTAGCCCTCAGTGATCACTAATCTGCCTCCATTTCTGATTTTCTTTATTTTATTTTATTTTTGTTTTTTGGATCACACCTGGCAATGTACAGGGATTACTCCTGGCTCTGCACTCAGGAATTACTCCTGGCAGTGGTCAGGGGACCATATGGAATGCTAGGAATTGAACCCGGGTTGGCCGCGTGCAAGGCAAACGCCCTACCCTGCATATAGCTGTGCTATCGCTCCAGCCCCTGATTTTCTTAATTTTAAGAATGTGGTATGGGACCATTGCATACAGAATAAAACCTGTTGATACTAGATGTTTTGCTGAGCATAATTCACTGAAGATTTTGGGTTTATTCATAGTTGGGCCCTTTTGTTGCTAATTACATGTTGTCGTCTCTTCAGCTTGTTTGCAATTTGGGGCTCTAAAAAATAAAGTTGCAATCTCTGCATTTGTCTGTTTTTCTTCGTCTGAAGATAATTTTCATTCTTTTAAGTTAAATGCCCAGCATGCAATTATAGAGCTGGCTGGTAGATAATTTTTTTTCCCTCAGATGGAGGGGTGCCTTGAGCCACACCCACAGTGCTCAGGCAACACTTCCAACAGTTCCTGGGAGACCTTATGCAGTGCTAGAGGCTGATTCCAGATTGCCAGAGAGAGCACTTTAATTTAACCCCTGTACATCTCTCAAGCACTCAATTTTTTTTTAATGGATCACACTTTTTATATCTAGTAAACCCTTTACCTTTACCTAGATCTCAAAAATGGGGGTAGGGGCCATGTTTTCTCCTGAATTTTTACATCTTTACATTTAATTTTAAGCCTTTGGAGTTAATTTTTTAAAAAATAAAGTGTTCAATATAGATTAAAGTTTTGTTTGTTTGGTGCAATTTTATTTATTTACGTTTTTGCAGATATATGTGAATTACTCCAGCACCCTTTGTTGAAATGGCTTCTCTGCTGAATTGTTTTTGCACCCATGTCAAAATTCAGTCAGGCTTATATGTTGAGATTAATGCTGACCTCTCTGTTCCTCTAATATGTAACTCTCCCTCCACCAGCACCAAATGCTCATCATTACTTAGTTTTAACAGCATTAGTTGAAAATCGGGTAGTCTAATTGTTCTTAGTCATCCCTCTTTTTCAAAGTCATATTAACCTGATTTTTTTGTCTTCCCATGTGACTTTGAAAACCACCTTGCATTTGCCTCTAAAACAAGCCAGAAAAGCCCACAGCCCTCTTCCTGGAGTTATATGATCTAAACATATAACATAAAAGATATGTTAAGCTTCTAATTCATGACACTAAGATTGTGACTTTATTTGGAATTAGGATATAGATAGGTTATAATTAAGATCCTTCCCTTCTGTAGCTCTTTCCATTCTCCTATACCCTACTTCCACTCACACACAGAGAAGCTCCAAGGAGATATTTTGTCTCCTAAACAACATGAAAAGAGCAAATATTAATCTTTTTTTTTTTTTTAAATCCTACTCCTAATCTTCTTCAGTCCTACTGGACCGTCCTCCATCATTCTAGATTCACAGACTTCAATGATTGGTATTAATTTTGTCTCTTCTTTTTCAGCCTTAGTAGCTCTGTTCTTGGTTCCATGTTATTCTTTCCTATCTTCCTAGACTCTCCTCTCTTGCTCCACTCATTTATTCCCTATTCCCATTAACACTGCTCAAACAGTAAAACATTAAGGCAAGACCAGATCAACAGGCACTTCAGTCTCTTCCCCTTTCCCCTGTCCCTTGAAATCACTCTCAACTTACTATTTTCAAAGAATTTTTTTCTAGAGTTGCTTTACACATCACATAGTATTTGAAGGATGTCCCTTTTATCCACACCCGTGTCCCAACGAACATTTCCTAAGCCAGAAGGAAGATGTTCTAAAAGAAAAAAAAATGTGTTCTTAAAATGACAAATATCGTGTCATTCAAAGCACAAATTTTTGTTTTGAGCTCTGGGGGCACATTTAGCTTCTCAGGAAGACTGCATACGAAGGAATGAACCAGATTTGGCAATGTTAGTTATGTGTTTCTTTTGAAACAATAAATGACCTTGGGTTGGAGCAAACATGCAGCCAACCATGGTTCTATCCCTAGCAACTGTATATGGTCCCCTGAATACCACCAGAATGACCCCGAGCAGTACCTTCTGTGGGCCCAAAATAAATAAAACATCAACCTTACTTTTCAGATGTGCTTTTGGCAATTGGTATGACCCTTCCTGTGGTCTCACTGGGGTGGACAACATCCTGTCTGGGTGGGAATCTGATCATTACCTACTCCTGGAATTTAAAGCTAAATAGACCTTTCCAGAGAATTGTGCTGCTAGTTGGGCTCTTTAGAAGTCAATGCAATCTTTTTGGTAGAAACTGGCTCAGAAACCAGACATCTTTTTCTTTGGCAGGACACCAGAGAGCATCAGCTCAGAAGACAGCCTGGAATTCTTTCTAGATGATGATATGGACTACGATCTGGTAACCAGAGTCTTATTTTTTGACTGAAATAGTGTGTTTGGTGAGAAACAGGGAGACTCATTTCTCCCTTTGAGATTTGAAAATTCCAAATAGTCCACAGCTTCCCAAAAGGAAAATAGAATTAATCCTCATCATCATTTTATGAAAAATAAAAATGTATAAAAGACGGTAACACTTTAGGAGATATATATTATCTATAATTTTTGGGTCATACCCAGTGATGCACAGGGGTTATTCCTGGCCTTGCACTCAGGAATTACTCCTGGTGGTGTTCAGGGGACCCTATGGGATGCTGGGAATCAAACCCAGTTTGGCCACGCGCAAAGCAAACGCCCTACTCGCTGTACTATCGCTCCAGCCTCTATGTTTTTTCTGTAAAATTAGACACTTTCTGATTGCTTCTTTTTTATTTTTTGCTTTTTCTGGGTCACACCCAGCTATGCTCAGGGGTTGCTCCTGGCTTTGCAGTCAGGAATTACTCCTGGCGTGATTGGGGGACCATATGGGATGCCGGGGATTGAACCCCGGTCGGCCGCGTGCAAGGCAAACGCCCTACCCGCTGTGCTATCGCTCTGGCCCCTCTGATTGCTTCTTATATTGGGCCTTGAGATATATTGGGAAGCTTAACCCGTATAATAAATCAACTTTCAACAAGACAGTCCATTTACAATACTGAGCTAACTAACCCTGACTTAAGAAATAGAAGTTTCAGCAGCTACAGAAATTTGAAAGAAACAAAAATCACTTAAAGTGCACGATTCTTTATTATATAGACCACACTTTAACCAAGTTACATTATATTTTTACTATATACTGCATGGTTTTCACCCTTTTACTGTGGTAAAAACCATATCATATAAATTGACCTCTCTCAATCTTTTTTTGTTTGTGGTTTTTTTGGCCCACTCCCACAGTGCTCGGGGCTTATTCCTGGCTCTGAACTCAAGGGTCACTCCTAGCAGTACTCAGGAGATCAAACCCAGATTGGCCACATGCAAAGCAAGTGTCTTATCTGCTGCACTATTATTCTGGCTCTTTCTCAATCATTTTTGAGCACCTAGTACAGTACAGTTATTTGCACATACTTAAGCATCAAAGCTCTAAAAACTTTTTATCTTGTAAAACTGAAGCTCTATAGCCATTAAACTGTTATCCCATCCTCCATCTCCCTCGCCCTTGGCAATGAGCATTCTACTTTGTAAGTGTTTGATGACTTGGTGAATCATAGGGACAGATTTCGAGGTAAGGCACTTTCCTTGCATGCAGCTGTGGCGACTGCAGCACCAGTTCAAATCCCCCGGCACTGCTTATGGTTCCCAGCACTACCAGTTTAGTGTCCCTTAAGGTTTTGTTTTTTCTTTTTGGATCACACCTGGCGATGCACAGGGGTTACTCCTGGCTCTGCACGCAGGAATCACCCCCTAGCAGTGCTCAGGGGACCATATGGGATGCTGGGAATTGAACCCGGGTCGGCCGCATGCAAGGCAAACGCCCTACCCGCTGTGCTATTGCTCCAGCCCCAGTGTCCCTTAAGGTTTGAACCAGGAGTGACCCATAAACACTACCAGGTATGCTTTCTACCCCAGGATTATGTGGCATCATGCAGTAGTTTTCTTGTTGTGACCAACTTACTCCACATGACCCAAGTGTCCACCAGGTTTGTCCATGTTTCAGCCTACAGCAAAACGCTCTTCTCTTTCCAGGCAGAATCAGATGCCCTTGGATGGTTAGATCCCACTTCCTTTTCCATTCATCAATGGATACCTCGGTGGTTCCCACCTCTTGGACATAGTAAACACGATGGAATGGGAGTGCAAACACCCCCTGTCACCTTTTAACACTTAAATTAAGGAATATTACTCACAAAATGTGTGTGACTATTATCTCCATTTAGCCTTTTGTCTTTTTCTCCTTCTGCTCCTTTCCTTGCCTTTCCCTAGACTCGCCCCTTCCTTTTTTTCCTGTCCTTTTTTCATTCGATCTTCCTCTTTTATCCTTTTCTTCCATGATTATTATTATTACTGTTATTATTATTACTTATTTTGTCTTCCCCCATACACCATTGTCCTGTTCCTGAAGGCCACCTTTTACATAGAAATTGGTCCTTGCACCTTCCTTTGCCCTGCATTTCATAATAGGAATATTATTTCTTTACTTCCCTGTTACTCTAGGAAGTCTAATGTGCATAGGCAGCAAACTTTTAAAGCAAATGACATTGTTCGTTATTGGTGCATAGGAGCCAGAGATTTATTTCAAAGAGCCAGATGAATTGCTTCACGTCCTCACAGAGCTGGAAGAACAGAATCTTACTTTGGTCCAATACTCCCAAGATATAGATGAAAATCTCGAAGATGTAAATAAAAGAGAAAAAATTATACAGGATAAAATGTAAGTCATGGGGCGTGAGCGATAGTACAGTGAGTAGGGCATTTGCCTTGCACTTGGTAGACCCGGGTTCGATCCCCAGAATCCCATATGGTTCCCCCAGCACCGCCAGGAGTAATTCCTGAGTGCAGAGCCAGGGGTAACCCCTGAGCATTGCTGGGTATGATCCATAAAGCAAAAAAAAAAAAAAGCAAATCATTAAAACTAAATAGATTTATTCTATTTAACAATTTCTGTTTGTTTGTTTTGCTTTGTTTTGGCCCTAACTTGGTAATGCTTAGGAGTTACTTCTGATTCTGCGCTCAGGAATTACTCCTGTTGGTGCTTGGGGAACTCTATGTGGTGCCATGGGTCCATTCCTGGTCAGCCGCACGCAAGGCAAACACCTTACCTACTATGGTATTGTTCCAACCCCAATCTATTTACTTTTGAAAATTAACAATTTCAAAAAGTACTTCCTCATGACTTTTCTGCATTTAGAGTGAAACTTTAATAATAGTTTATGATCCAGTGTGGTTGGAAGAAGTTGTCTTTACACAGAATAAACTGACGTTAGCTTAATTTTAGTCCCTGTGTCCTTTCACTTGCCAGAATATATTTCTAGGTGGCAAATAATAAAAGATAGCATAAAACATGAAAAATAATACACCTTCATTTGTGTTCATGAAGTTTTTTTGCTTTTTTTGGGGGGGGATGGGGATACACATCCTGTGCTGCTCAGGGCTTTCTTCTGGCTTTGTGTTTAGCCATCACACCTGGCAGTGCTCGGCAGATCATATATGGTGCTGGGGATCATGTCGGGTCAGCTGCATGCAAGGCAAGGGCCTTCCTCAGTCCTATCTTTTCAACCCCACTCATATAGTTTTTTTAATCCTATTTTCTGACTAAAAATCATTCTTTAGACAATAATGCTAACAAATATATTTTCCTTGGCTATAACCCCCAGCAAAAGTTTAATTTAATTATGTAGGTTTGATTATGTAGATATTTATGTATCTAGGCCATTATAAAAGAGGTTTTTGCCAGGGGAAGGAAACGGGATTTGATTATTCAAAATGTTCTTCTCTAAAATGTTGTCTTATTAAAATTTTGAAAAAAATCGCTTTGAGTTGTTAAGAATAGCCATCCTAAAGATAAATAGAACATTTTTCTAAGTTTTCTGGGCCATACAATCTTTTACAGCCATAGATAAAACCACATTGACCTTCAAAGCAAAGGAATTTGCTTAAAGGACCCTCAATATCATGATCTCACAGGTGCTCATCTCAACTAGTCTTAACTGCTTTCCCTCTCCCCGCCAATCTTCAGAGTGTACCTGCAATAAGATTCTGTAGCAGTGGTGGTGGTAGGGGGGTGTGTTGCAGAAAAAGGAACTCTGTGTCAGAATCTCTCTGAAAGACATTTCAGAATCTTTAGGAGGGTGGTGACTCATTTTTTTTCCCTCTAGGGATTCCCATGTAACCCGAATTCTCAGCCAAGAGCAATGAAATAATTAATAATGAATTAATCAGCCACAACTTAGGCTCTTGACCCCTCAGTTCTACTGTTTCTTAGTTGAGGGACTTGTGGGGAACTGCGAAAGTCAGAGGGGGGAGAAAATGCTTCTTGGTGGAAGTTAAGAACTGGCATTACTTTTTCTCACTTGAACCTGAAAACCTCATGCACTCTGGCCAGTGTCTTCAAATATGAACTCAGATTAAGCTTGCCAGGTGTCAGATGTTGACATGTGATCTGAAAAGAATGTTGAAGATCCTGAATCATGGTTTCATTAAGTCACAAACAAGGGTCTCTCTTTTCTTTTGCAACAGAAATGACAACATAGCGTTTATTTTGGAGCAGAAGGAACTGCTTCGGGCTAACTGTGTGAGAGAAGAAGAAAAAGCTGCAGAACTGGAATTAAGGTCCAGACTATTTAGTTTTGGAGAATTTAATTCAGAGGCCCAGGTAACTGTTCTTTGCTTCTGGTCATTTTATTTTGGATTGTGGAATAATCATCTGTATTTCCTTTGTATTTAGCGTTGAGCTGGTGGGCATTAAGGCAAACCAGGAATGTTCTGGGTTCCTGAGAGGAGCAGAAAAAGTTTTGGAACAATCTCGCCAGGAAAGAACAATCAACTTATACAATAGAAAGCATTTAAATTACCATTGGGTGACTCTGAAAATATTGCTCTAATTATTACAAAAGGTGCTGAGATTCCCCACTTCTCCCAGATACATTTCTTTAATTGGAGTTTATGCCCGTGAAGTAGTTAGTAGTTGTGATCATTTTAGTAGTCATTTAAAGAGCAAATAACAGTAAAAGCCTTGAACCCACATTGCATGGCATATTAGTCCAAGACTGAACTGGTAATAGATTCTGGTTTTATTGAGCCTGTATAGATTTATCACCAGATATCTGTACCCCATACTCTTCAGCTTAGTCATTTATGAGTTCATCTCTGCCAGTTGGAGGCAAACTCCTTGCAAGTAGACACTGTCTTACCTTCCTGGTGAGCTAAGCGTAGTATCCCCATGAAGTCAATATTTAGTAAATGTTTGTTGGAGGAACAATTCAGTTCATTTCTACACCTGTCACAATTCCAGCTAAGGTTAGGACTTCCTTATAAAAAAAAATATATCTCAAATGAAATAAAATGCAAAACCAATGCATGAACCATTTAAGGCATATCATTGGTGACACTAAGTATATGTTTGTAATTTTGTGTCACCATCAGTACTCCCTATTCACAGATGTGGTCATTATCTGAAATAGCCACTCGGGACCCATTAAACAGTCATTCTCTGTCCCCCAGCTTCCCTGCCTCCGGAAAACTCTGTTTTTGTGTCTCAAAAATTTCGTCTACTTAGATTCCGTCTATAAATGGAATCATACTATAGTTTCCCTTTGCGTCTGCCTGGTTTTACTCAGCATAATGTTCTCCAGGTTTAGCCAGATTGTGGCTCATATCAGATTTCATTCTTTATGGCGGGATAAAATTCCATTGTCTTTATGGACCCATTTTTTTGTAATCTCCCCATCTGTTGATGGACACAAGCTATTTCCACCCTTCGATTCGGTTTTACATGAAACGGGCTGACTCTAAAAATAACAAAAAAAACCTCCCCTTCCCCTCCAAATCCATCTCATTTGAGTTTAAGACAACTATGGAAAGAAAAAGGCATTTTCAATACTCTGAAACTTCAAGAGAACCACAGTCCTAAATAATCAGTTTGAAAATCACCTTTTAGAAGACTTTATGAAATTTTGGTCAGAGTTTTCACTTTAGTTACTTACAAATACACTTATAAATGTATATATTTCAGTCTGGGAAAAGGGGGCTAATAATTCTGTGTGTCTGTGGTGAGGTTGGACCACACCTGCTGTTTCCTCAGTGTTTGGAATTATTCTCTGTGTTGTTCTGGGGCCACACCTGGTGGTTCACAGGGCTCACTCCTGGTCTGCTCAAAGATAACCCCTGGCAGGGTTCAGGATATATGTAATATTGGGGATGGATATATGCAATACCAGGATGGTCAATAGCCTGCAAAGCAAGCACCTTAACCCCTGTATCATCTCTCCAATGGGGTAGGGAAGGTGAGACAAAGCTGAGAAAAGTATTTTCCACTTCCCTACTCCCACCCTTTCAGATACCAAAAGGTTCAAAACATAAGCCTTTAAAGTTTTCTTTTTTAAGGGAGGGGGTGTTGAACCTGTATTTGAATTTGTTCACAAATTATCTATTACTTTGAGTCTATGATAATAATTTTATTCCTTCAAAAATTCCACAGTTCCTAGTTATACTCAACTCCTCCTAAAACAGTTCTCCTTGACTCATTTCTTTACCTTAAAAAAAAAAAAGTTGGGGAGGGGGTCAGCATCTGATGCCAAGGATTGAGCAAAGCATGTGTTCTATTTGAACCAGATCCCTGATCTCAAAATAAAACTTAAGTTCATGTATAATATTGAAACATACAAAGATGGACCTCCCAAGAAGTTCCCACATGTAACCGCGCCACAAAGGAGGGAGGTTCCCTAGCTTTTTACACCCTCCCCCTCCCCCCCCACCCCCCACGTCAGTCCCAAGCAGGTTGCAGAGGTGACGGCTGTCTTGACTTCTGATTACTTTTCAGGATTGTGAACCTCCAGAGAAACCAACTTCCTAACGTGTCTGACAAGCCTGGCTCCCTTTTCTTAACCCTGACCTTCATCTCAAGCTTCCTGCATGCATGTTCATTGACGGTGAAAGGCAAGGAGAAGCCACCCCTGCTCAGTTTGCTAAAAAGCGTTTGTCTGCTGGTTTTATTGCAGCTGCAAGCTGAGCGTGCTGTTTACATCCAGAATGTGACACAGATTAGGACAGACTCCTCAGGGTGGAAAATACTTTAAGTGGCATCTAAACAGCTGTCCCTCAATCCCCTCTTCCCCACCATCCAGTTAGTTGTTCTTCCTAAACGTAGCTTTCGGCAGATCACTTGCCCTTCCCAGCCCACCTTCTGCATCCAGCTTCGTTTACGGGGAGCGGATTCTACCTACCCATTCCTCCCTATGGAGCCCCTCCTCGGAGGTGCTTGGACTGCGGCTGCCATCTGGTGGCAGCTACGAGGATTGCACTGATACTTCTCTGTCACCCGCTCCGCCTCATCCCCGCCCCTACCCCACCGAGTTCCCCACCCCTGGCCCCACCTCCCCCCACCCTCTGCTCTTCCTCTCCACTGAGCAGATAATTCAACTCTTTCAAACATGAGTTTTCGCTTGAACTTCATTCCCATATCTTATCATTTAGCCTGTTTTTACTTTGCTGTCTTTCTTTTGGGGGTAGAGTTGCTTGGGGTTTACTCCTGGCTCTGCTCTTGTCAGGTCTCTGAGTGCCCTAACCTAACCTAACCTAACCTAGATAATGCCCTAATATAACCTAGGTCATCCTCATGCAAGGCAAGAGCCCTGTCTGCTATACTATCTCCCACCCTCCTCTCTCTCTCTCTCTCTCTCTCTCTCTATATATATATATATATATATACATGTATATGCATATATATGCATTCACACATACATACACACATCACATACATTATATATATGACCTATATATATAGGAGATATATATGTATATATACATATATAACCTTGTCGGACTGGAGCAATAGCACAGCTGGTAGGGCTTTTGCCTTGCATGAGGCTGACCCGGGTTCAGTTCCTCCATCCCTCTCAGAGAGCCCGGTAAGCTACCCAGAGTATCCCGCCCGCAGGGCAGAGCCTGGCAAGCTACCCATGATGAATTCGATATGCCAAAAACAGTAACAAGTCTCACAATGGAGACGTTACTGGTGTCTGCTCGAGCAAATCGATGAACAATGCGATGACAGTGTTTCAGTACCTTGTCTATCTATATATATGTATATATGTAATCTTGTCTATATATGTATATATGTAATCTTGTCTATATGTATATATTTAATCTTGTCTATATATTATATACACATATATATAGAAAACACATACGTGGTTTTTTTCTCTCTTCTTTGACAGGAGTTTTAAATTAGTTAATAAAGCAAGGTTTCCCCAGCTCTCTGCAAAAAGATGCCCTAAAAACCCACTGTCCATCTCTTAATAAGAGATTTCAGGAATTAAAGTGCTTTTTCTCAGGACCGGTGTTTAATTTTTTAAAAATGCCTCACAGCTGAAATCTGGGGTTTTTGTTTTTTTCATATCCAACTGTATTCCAGACCTAAATGATTGTTTTTGCTCTTTTTTTTTCTGCATTTATGGGGAGGGTGGCACCCCATGGTGCTCAGAGTCTAGTCCTGGCTCTGTGCTGGCTCAAGCACTGCTCCTGGGTTGCGCCGGGTGATGGAACTTCTTCCTACTATGCATGAGCTCAGCCCTGTGAGCCATCTCTCGGGCTCCATTCACCTACGTTTCTAATGCTTTCTGAAAAGGATGTTCTTAATCTAGACAGGAAATTTGAAAGAAGTACATTATGGCAAATAGGACTTTTGTTTCTCTCTTGCCCCTTTCTTTTACATGACTTTGTACTTCAAATTTTCTATTTTTTCTATTTCATTTAATTTTTTAATTTTTTATTTGTTATTAATTCACTGTAAGGAACAGTAACAAAAATTTTGTTTGAACTTCGATCATATGGTCATCAAACACCCATCCCTTCACCAGTGCACGTTTTCCACCACCAAAATCCCCAGTATCCTTCCCATTCCACACCTCCCCCTCCCTGTGTGGCAGACAATTTGCAGAATATTCTTTCTCTACTTTAGTTACCTTCGATATTTCGAGACCAGCCCTATCACCCCTCATACCTACTGAAAATGCAATTGCTAGACAGTGTCTTTTGTATTTTTTGTTGTGGATATAATATAATGTGCTCTAGAAATTCTAAGATTTTAGTAATTAGGGTCTGAAGACGTCGCTGCCGCAAGTTGCTCGGGTCCGAGATTCCTTTGTGTGTCTCTGAATTGTGACCATGTGGGAGCTTAAGTAGATGGTGGGCAGATGTGGCATCATCTCAGCGTCCCACTGGGGTAAGCAGAAGGAGGAGTACTTCAGATTTTCTTAAAGGAGAGTTCTCTTACTACAGACAGGAAAATACAAGTCTCCTCTTCATCCATCCTTGGACCTGTGTTCCAAGTCTCCCAGTGAGTTCCTGAAATCAGAGGGTTCTCAGCTCTCTGTAGAATTTTTCCTACATGTTGATAACTGTGGGCAAGGTCAATGTATGAAATAGGTAGAATAAGAGATTACTAACCCTTCATAATACAGAACAATTATAATAATATACACCCTAATCAAAAGTGATATGAATATGGGATCTTTGCAAATATCTTATTGTAGCATCCTCTTCTTCTTGGATGATGTGAACATCCAGGGCATAATTATATGCAAAGGATTGTTTTAACTGTAAGTATAAACACAAAAAATATAGCTTCTGTCCTTAACATGCTTACAGTATGGAATGAAATGATTCCAGTGTTGCAGTTAAAATAGTTTGTTGGGCTAGAGGAAAATACAGTGGGATAGGAAAAAAAGGATCTTAAGTATATATGCTTCCTTTACCTCAATGTCCTGGGAAACTGATTAATAAAACCATAATTTTAGTATATTATTTTTGAAAATAAAAGGAATATGTATTTAGCTACTTTTATACCTCAATGTTTTTAAATAATCTAAAGTATTGCTATAGTGATGATCTGAGTGTGTGTATATTATATATGTGTGTGTAAATATATATACATACATCACTGCAGTTTCTTACTGTTCTGGGTCCCCTTGAAACATTTAGTAGCATAAAGTCTATTCCTTTTACTAGAGTAAGATGGAAGTTCACATTTTTTGAATGACCAAGCAAATAGTCATGAGATGTTGTTTTCTGTTCTCCTTTTCTCCTCAATCTCAGGAAAAACTGATCGACTCTCTTAGTAAAAAAATTAACCAAGTATACAAAGTGTGTATAGGAGATGCTGAGGTGGGCAGCCTCAACTCTGTTCAAAAGCTGGTGAAAGTTGAGTCGCGTTTGGTAGAACTGAGTGATCTCATTGATTCCATCCCCCGAGAAAACGTGGAGGCAATCGAGAGGATCAAACAGAAAGAAAGGCGGCAAAAGTACAGTCAATGTCTTATTTGTTTGGGGGCCTCACCCAGAAGCTCTGAGGATGGCAGGGGCAGGGGGTGGTGGCTGTTGAGGGTGGGAGAGCCCCGTGCAGAGCTGGGGATCCAGCCCAGCCTCCTGCATGCGAAGCATGCGCTTAGCCTGTTGAATTCTCTCAAGCGCAATGTCTTACTTGATAAAAAGTGTACTACGGGGCTGGAGCAATAGCACAGCGGGTAGGGTGTTTGCCTTGCATGAGACCAACCTGGGTTCGATTCCCAGCATCCCATATGGTCCCCTGAGCACTGCCAGGAGTAATTCCTGAGTGCAGAGTCAGAAGTAACTCCTGTGCATCGCCGGGTGTGACCCAAAAAGCAAAAAAAAAAAAAAAAGTCTACTACAAGACTTTGTGAGACAGGTAGTTTGTTTTTGCTTGCTTTCCACCAATATTGAGTAAGTTTCTGTTCAATGGCAAAGACTGCCATACAGAGACACTGGGAGGGACCAAACCCTCCTCACAGAGCTATTGTTTAGTGTGGGAGATTTGTTCATCATTCAGCATTTTTTCCCTATTATATTCGCATTTTTAGCATCTCATTATGACACGATGCAAATTTCAAGTGTGTTGTTATAAATTCACATTTACCCCTCTACCCCGACCCTTCCCATTTCCCTCCCAGTCACCACTAATTTAGCCTAAAAAAAATGTTTCACTTACTACACTGTTTTATTTAGTACATCCATGTTTGGTGTCTCTGTGACTTACAAGTGCAGAATATCCATGCATCAAATATTTCTAAGATTTCACCTGTGTATTCAAACACCAGACAGATGAGTGTGAATTTCCTTTACTTTAAAGACAGTCTTGTATTTAGGTATTTCATTACCCGACACTAAAGATGCGGACTTTTCACTTTGTGATTTATAGTTCAAAGGATATTTCCCCCCTGACAGGTTGCGTGAAGAGAAACTGAAAGAAAAACAGCGACACCAGGAGGAAAGACTAAGAGCTGCCCTGGAAAGAGCAGTGGCACAGCCCAAGAAAAAGGTGTGTGTGGTTAGTAGGCCCAGCACCGAGGTACACAGCATACTCGCTTCCTCCAACTCCGATCCCCAGAGTGGGCGACACCATCCTAATCCAGGAACACTGCAACAGTGGTGGCGGGGGTGGGGGTGGGGGGGTGGGGGGAGGCTGTGCATACAGTCTGTTTGGGTATGATTGAGTAAATATCTTGGGGGTAGGGGTGCACGAAGAATCTGTGGTTACCTTCTTCTTATCTATATCTGTAGCACTGTAGCACTGTTGTTCATCAATTTGCTCCAGCGGGTACCAGTAATGTCTCCATTGTGAGACTTGTTGTCACTGTTATGCAGTCTCAACTTATGTTGTCTTCCCAAGGGAAAAGCTCTTCCTCG
This sequence comes from Sorex araneus, assembly GCF_027595985.1. NCBI lineage: Eukaryota > Metazoa > Chordata > Mammalia > Eulipotyphla > Soricidae > Sorex > Sorex araneus. The sequence goes on along the minus strand of NC_073311.1, from coordinate 37,643,272 downwards.
CCCTTCTGCATGTACACTACTATTCAGCAAACCCAACAACCAAAACCATTATTTTCTTAACATATCCCTCTTTCTAGATTGTGAAGGCATTTTGTGATCCCTGATTCCCCTGTACCCAACACACAATGGCTACTCAATAAATCTTACTGAATCAACAAATTAATAAGTACTGATTGAGTAGCCACAACCATCCTGGGTACTGGGAAGTACTTACCTACTGAGATGAACTTCTGGCTCTTAGGTTCCCAAAGACCCTTTGACAGCTGAGCAAACAATTCTACGATTAGGACAAGAAAGGAGAGATTCTAGTACCCTAAGGACATTTTTGTTGCTAGATAGTCAGGAGTCAGTTAATGACAAACATCTGAGAAGTTGGAGGTTGCTGCAGGCACGAAGGACTCTGTAGTGGATATGATGTCATTAAGCAATAGGAAGTTTTTCCATGATTCTATATGCAGCCAGTTGTCAAGCAAATGTCATTATGCATGCATGTACCGATGGGGTAGCAACAAACCATTCAGTTCCTCAGGAACATCAACATTATACCATATACAGGGCAGTCTCAGAGTTAGTGCTTCTTTGGAGGCCATGGAGATGTCCAACAATTTTTTTTATGTCAAATAGAAGATGTTCTTTTCTCACCTGCTCAAGTTACATGAACTCACATGGAAGGACAAAAAAGGGAAGGGGAGACAAGAGAAAAGTGAGTGGTGTGAAACACGTTTATGTTCCAGAGAGAAGGAACAGCTGTGTCTGTCCTGGTGAACACCTCTTAAAGCCAACAAGTTTGTGCTTAAGGAGACAGTTGACACTGGTGGAGGGATTGGTGAGGGAATGTTGTATCTCTAATGCACAACTATGAATAACTTTGGAAATTACAGATGCATAAATAAAATTAATTTTACAGGGTAAAAAATGACTAAAAAATAAAATAGTATATGGAGCCAGACAGACAGTACAGTGAATAAGGTGCTTGCCTTGCCCACAGCTGACCCAGACACCCCATATTGTCCCAAACCCACCAGGAGTAATCCCTGAGTGTAGAGGCTCAGATAAACCCCAAGCACTGCTGGGTGTGACCAAAACACCTCCCACCACCCCCAATGAATATATGGTTTTCTCAAGTTTCTATCAGGACTTTATCATCATCATCATCATCATCATCATCATCATCATCATCATCATCATCATCATCATCATCGCATTAATCGTCGAATGTCTCGAGCAGTCTCAGTAACGTCTCCATTCGTTCTAGCCCTGAGATTTTAGAAGCCTCTCTTTACTTGTCCTTTCTATTGGTGCCACATTGGAGGCTCTTTCAGGGTCAGAAGAATGAGACCCATCATTGTTACTGGTTTTGGCATATGAATACACCATGGGGAGTTTGCCAGGCTCTCCCATGGGGGCAGGAAACTCTCGGTAGCTTGCCAGGTTCTCCCAGAGGGAGAGCTAGGCTATAAGACCTGGAGCTTGGTTTTATAGTCTGGATGTTGGCCATTGGTGGGATTACACAGTGCTGGGGCCAGTCCCTGGGTGTGACTGCCTAGCTACTGGAAAATGGGGAATCTGGGCGGAAGAGGTCCAGTCCTGATCCGAGCACGCTTGGAGGTCTCAGCCCCGGGTCCCACACACCTGGGTTCCTCTGCCGGTTCCTTCATGAGTGAGGCTCGCCCGAACTTGTGGAGAGGGTCCTTGAGCATGGTTGTGGCTAGGCTCTGAAGGTCTTCGGCCTTGGGAGCTCTGCTCGGGGTGGGGAGGTAAACTGAAGCCCACCTCCTCCGAGGGGCCCCGGGGAAGACAGCCAGACAGGGGCAAGAGACTCTCTGCTAGGACTTTATTAAATTTTTGTTAAAGGTAATTATTTTTTGTACAGGGATTGAGTGGAGGGCATCTAGTACGAGATCTATGCTCTGCCTTTCCCAGTCTGTAAGCAGTATTTTTAAATGCCATTTCCATGAAGGAAAATGATGGATATAAGCACAGAGGAAACCAACTATGGCACTGAGGAATGAAATGGTGGTCTCCAACAAACATGGTGCTTTTCTAGGGCGAGCATGTTAAAAACATGCTGTTTAACATCTTTACCTTTACCTCAAGCTGACCATCTCCTGACTATTCCATCCTCTGCTTATTATGCTATTCCACATTATTAAATTTTGTCTAACATGCTGGCTATGTATTATGTCATCCAATTAGTTTATAACTGTGATTATTCAACTATTCTAATCCATATTGTTCCTTGAAAAAAGTCAATTAACAAAATAATATTTTGTTGTTTCAGCTGGGAAGACGACTTATCTATCGTTCAAAGCCTCCTTCTGGTAACAAATCTGAGCTACTTTTAGTTAAGGACTCAAGAGGAAGAGCAATGCAGGACGACTACTTTTTCTCCTGAGTGAGAGCAGCAAGACATTTACCGTCAGAATGTTGTGCCATTATTTTATAGATTTTTGTTTTCAGCAAGGGCTATACTCCGCCTGGATATTTAGGCCTAGTCAATTTGGGGAAGACAGGCCTTCATTTTCATTCTAAAGTTACAGGATTGGAAACAGGCACCTTTTATAACCCATATCCTAAATGTCACTCTGTATAGCTAAATAGTATCTCCATTTTGAGTTGTCCCCATTGGGACAAACATCCCAAGTTGCCTGATTAATTTAATGGCAAAAAAAAACCCAACCAATCAACCATTAAGTTGCAACAGTAGTATTCGTAAGAGACTTTCAGTGATCTATTTTCAACCTGTTCTCAGAAAGTTTCAGCACTTATATATCACTTATGTGGAGGGTTCAGCATTATACAATTCAAAATTAGCCACATTCTGTTCAGAATATTTCTTAATAAATCATATATCTTCAGCTTAAATGTAAATCCATAATTTCTGCTATGTTCTCTATTCAACATTGTCGGGTGACATTTCCATTTTAATTGTAATGGGCACTTAGTTGACATGACATAAAATTATGTAACAAATAAACTTCACCTATAAGTATGAAATCTACTAAGAAAATATGAAGCACTTCACTATCATAGCATTGTCGTCCAGTTGTTCATGGATTTGCTGGGGCAGGCACCAGTAACGTCTCCATTGTGAGACGTGTTACTGTTTTTGGCATATCAAATACGCCACAGGTAGCTTGCCAGGCTCTGCTGTGGGGGTAGGATACTCTTGGTAGCTTGCCGGGCTGAGGACAGAAGAATCGAACCTGGATCGGCCGCATGCAAGGCAAATGCCCTACCCGCTGTGCTATTGCTCCAACCCAAGGTTTATACCTGTTAAAAGTAGTTCAAAAATAACTTTAACATAGTTTTGTAAGGAAAATATCAACAGAATCTAGGAACTGGTGAGAGCTCAAGGGACTGAGAACATGCCCAAGAAGCCCAGGTCCAACCCCTGGTACCAGAGCCCAGAGCACTCTGTGTAGCTAATATTGCTCAATATTTCTGGAGAAAGCCCAGAGCACACAGCCCAGTGCAGTTCCTAAAACAACTCCAACTGCTGGTCCAGAAACAAAAGAATCAACAAAAAAAAGACTCCAAATTGCAAAAGAAGTTAAACAATCACTATTTATGGATGGAATGTAAGTATACCTAAAACCCTAAAAACTCCATAAAAAAACAAAAACCCAAAACCCTTATAATTAAAAGCATTCAGTTAAATAACAGAATATATAAATTGCATTTCTATATGCAATGAGTTGGAGGAAAGGGAAACTAAAAAACAGTGCCTCAGCGACCTCCAAGCACTAAGCCAAGAGTAATCCCCAAGCACTGCCCAAACACATAACAAGAAAATTAAATTGTATCCCTTGGCGCAAAATGAGTGGATATAATGACTATAAGAAGACTAAGAAAGTAAAAGACATTTATCAGATGACTTCACTCACACATGGAATATGAGCAACAAAAACAAGCCACATCATGAAGACCTCTTAGATTCAGTGAAAGCGTTGATGGTGTCAAAGAAAAGGGGATAAAGGAAGGGAGGAATTCAGGAGCAGGAGGAATCGAGGTCTTTCTATATGGGAAAAGTGACAATTACAAAGCTATTGAGGTGTGCACCTAAGCCCTAAAATTTTAGTATTGTAAGTCAATGAAAAATTCAAATTAAGAAGTTGCTCTATCTAGACTGTGAACTAAGCTAGAGCCCCATGCTGCCCCAGGAAGGGAAATGATGCAGTTTTTAACATATCACTGGGCTTAACTACTAAAGTTCTGAAATGCAGAAATCCTAAACCGCTTCATATCTCTTCATTCTCAGCAATGGAAATCTATCAAATGCTTCTTTGTCAGCAGGGCTGGGTTTTTTTTTTTTTTTTTGAGGGGAAAGTCCAACAACAATAGTGAATATTCTGTTGAAATATGGAATATAATCAAGGTAAAGAGAAAATGAAGTGAAATTTATCAGCTACGCAAGCTGGGGTGAGGGATGGGCGGTGGGAGGTATACTGGGGTTTTTGGTGGTGGAATATGGGCACTGGTGAAGGGACGGGTGTTCGAGCAGTGTATAACTGAGATAAGCCTGGAAACTGTAACTTTCCACATGGTGATTTAATAAAAAAATAAATTAAAAAAAATAAATAAAATAAAGACATAAACTGTTAAAAAAAAAGTTGCTCTAGAAAGTCTCTGATAATAAATAAGGGCTGAAATTCATGTTTGTTTGAACATTTCAAAGCACAGAAATATGTCTCCTTATATAGACCAGGAGTATGGGCCTTATAAACAAAACGAACTTGACAACTGAGATTTGCATATTAATATGAGTAAGAAGAGTTCACAATCACACTGAAAAACAAACAAACTTTTATTGTCTAGAAATATACATATAAAAAAAGTCCCCCCAAAGACATTATTCTCTCATTTCCCCATCTTCTTCCTCTTCTTCAACACCTCTGATATAAAGGACATTATTACACCTGTAAATAGAAAAACAGTCATTACGGTTTTCCAAGTGGAAACTACATAAGATATGAATCACTATCACTAGACTTATTCATTGTAATGAATACTAAACATATAATTTCTTTCTCTTATAAAATCATCTGTCAGAAAAAAATACTGATTTTTTTCCCAGTTGTTTGTTACAAATGGCTTCCTTTACATTCTAAAGGGAAAAATGACAAAAACTTTTCAAGATGTAAAGCTAGATCTGGAAAGTAAGTATAACAAAAATTCCTAACAATAATACAAATAAATCAAACTAAATCTCAAAACTAAAAATTACTGGGAAAGGAAAATTATTGGGAAATGGTTGATAGGCAGAAAGTTTATTATCAACACTAGAAAAATCTTTTAAGAATAAATTGCTCAAAATAGTTAAATCTTCTTTAAGGGCCAAAGCGACAGTACAGCAGATAGGGCATTTGCCTTGCATGTCGCCAACCTGGGTTTGATTCCTACCCACTTCCTCCCCCACCCCAAACCTTATATGGTCCACTGAGAACCAGGAGTGATCCCTGAGCACAGAGCCAGGAGTAAGTGCTGAACTCTGCTGGGTGTGACCCAAAAAGCAAAACCAAACAACAAACTTCTTTGACAAGTTAAACAAGAACCTCTTGAAGTCTAGCTGTAGAATATTATGCAAAATCAAGTGATCAGAAAATTTAAAAATAGTCAATAATTAGCTTATTTAAGTAGGCCTATAACACTTGGCACTAACTTCCTACATATAAATATTATTATTTTGTTACCTTATCAAAACTTCACCCAGATGTCCAGACAATGCTCCATCTATGTATTCTTCTGTATTTGCAAGCTTTAAATTAAAAACAAAATAGTATACTCATTCAGGAGGAAAACACACTAATAAGAGAACTTATTACTAATAACTAGACCTTTCTATACCAAAACTCATATTTATCAATAATTCATAATGAGAAGACAAGTTATTACTATCATTACACTTTGTGATTTCATTTAAATTTGGTCAAAGTTCACACTGATGGCTATAGAATTAATACATAATAAAGCTCACTTCAACATTTTTATACCTGTCAGCTATGTAATCTTTGTTTAATTGGTTTTGGGGTAACATCCAGCTGTGTTCAGAGGCTTACTCCTGGCTCTATGCTCAGGGATCATTACAGTAGGGTTCAAGATACTATACATGGTGCCAGGGACCAAATTAGGTCAATTACATGTGCCTGATCCATAATACAAGCGCCTTATGTGAGGGACTATTGCTCAGTTCCATCAGCTATATAGTATTTGTTAGAAAGAAAACAATGAGTCAAGGAAGATAGTTGCCAACTTATGAGTAAGTTGATATTAAAACATGTTCTGAGTTTTTAGGAATAAGAATTAACTATACATATATATTCTTATACCAATTAACAATCAAAGAACTGATCGAGGGTTTTTAATTTATGTGCTCATGAAAGCATAAAACATGTTCTTATGGGTTAAACAAAAGTTATTAGTTATTTCAAGAAACTTTCTACATTTTACAATAAACTTCACATGCAGTTGTAAATCATAATCAGAAATATCTGGATTCACAAGGAAAATGAAAAGGAGAGGAAGGAGAGAAGGAAGTTTCCTTCATTGATTTTTCAAGTGGCAAAGGAAAAGAAAAAAATGTACAGAGGATGCTGTAAGGCATTTCAAACACAATGTTACTGAATATTAATCTCTCTCCTAAGCAGAACAAAAAGTAACCCAGACACCCAAAGGATATGAAACATTATGTGATCGTGTTGACATTCCATTTTATTGGTTAAGAGCTCAGAAATAATGTATTAAGAGTAAGTAATTTTTTCAGAAGGCCTACTAGGAAGTTAAATTTTAAATATTTGGTGAGTTAATATTTTCTTTCAATTTGAAATATAATGCCTATAAAATTCATTCTTTCAACTATACAAGTGTATGGTTTTTAGTATATTTGGAAAATGATTGTCACCAGTATCATTATCTAACCCCAAATATTTTCAGCACATTTTCATATTTCTGCTTGAGAAATTTTGCAGGTCCAAATCATGCTGTGTAAAAACTTAGGGAGTCACCTGTTCAAGTGATAAGTTATTAAAAAAAATAAACCTTAACATTCTTGATAAGTACTCCTATTAGCAGTCTGTCTACAAGCATTACCAGTAAGGAATATTCAAAATCACAGGTTACATGTATAAATAACTTTTAACTTCATCCATCTGCGATTTATCAGACACATAAATTTTACCTCCATTTCAAAGGTTTGATTTTTTTTTTTCCTTCTTGGGTCACATCTTGTGATACACAGGGGTTACTCCTGGCTCTGCACTCAGGAATTACTCCTGGTGGCGCTCAGGGGACCATATGGGATGCTGGGATTCAAACCTGGTTGGCCAAGTGCAAGAAAGACCTTACCCACTATGCAATCGCTCCAGCCCCTATATAACTGATTCTTTAGAAATAAAAAATTTTAAAAAAAGGCCAGAAGAGGAAAAAAGGGAAGAAAGCTACACAAACATTAGGAGAATAGACCTTTTCCCTAAAATGAGATGTAAATAGCCAGTAAGAACATGGAAGTTACTCAAATCTCTAATCAGGGAAACGAAAATCCAAACAATGAGAACACATCGTATCTACAGCTGCGCTATCATAAGAAAAAAGTATTGATGCGGATGAAGAGGAATTGGATCCCTTCTGTATTGCTGGTAGAAAGTAAAATGGTACAACTGCTGTGGGAAAAAGTATGGCAACTCTTCAAAAAAGTCCAGCAATTTCATTTCTATATATATAAAAACTTAAAGCCAAGACTCATATATGTATACCCATCTTCATATTCATGTAGCTTTATTCAGAATAGACGATAGAAACATGTACATCAATGGAATAGATCCAAAAGACACAAGCATATGGATATTATTTTCTGGCCATAAAAAGAAATATGAAAATCCTGATAGATGCTATAACATAAACCTTGAAAAAGTAAAAAACAAAAAAAAGTACTGTTTTGAATTAAATAAGCCAGATGTAGTTTGTGTCTAGACAAATACTGTCTGGGTCCACTTACACATTCAGAATAGAACAGAGACCTGAAATTGAGAACAAGGGAGCAGAGTTTACTGTTTAATGGATCCAGGGTCACTTTTGCCAATGAAGAGTTTGGAAAAAGATAATATCAAGTATAATATAAATAACGCAACCATAACATATCCACAAGTGTGTGTGTGCTTGTGTATACACACACATAGCAGAATATATACACACACACTTCAGCAGAAGTTCACTTGTGGTTGAATTCTGGTTTGACCTCATGTTATCAGAATGGCCTTCACAGACTTGACTATTTCTGAACTTTTGCTTTCTGAGTTTAGTTATTCTGAGTATTTAATATACTCTTACAATGTTTTCTAAACGGTTAAAGATAAAGTACAGAAAGGTACACCCGTGTTCCCGGCCATGGCTTACCTGCATGTTCATATAGCCATCCACAGACACCAGGTAGCCCTTGTACTCCATTCCCCACTTAAGTTTCACCATGACTGGCTTTCCTGTTAATCCATTGAGGAAAGGCTTGGGATTGAGGGGTAAACTCTGCACAAAGAACAAAAAGGGGAGCAATCGGTTAAGTTTTCTTGCCCAGGTTTCTACCACCTTCTCTACCACGCTGTGAGAATGAGGTGGTCTCTTGACTCCCACACAATCTTCACTTTGAACTAAATGAGCAGTATGAGAAAACATAGAAATAGTCAAGTGGTCAGTTTCATCTCTGAAAGCTTTAAAAGGTATAGGCCAAAGGGACAGGACAGCAGGAGGGGGCACTTACCTGGCATGCAGCCGACCTGGCTTCAATTCCCAGTACCAAATATGGTCCCCCAAGTCTAGCCAGGCATCATCCCCCAGTGCAGAACCAGCAGTAAGCCCTGAGTATCAACCCCCAAAACTGTCACTGTCATCCCGTTGCTCATCGATTTGTTCGAGCGGGCACCAGTAACGTCTCTCATTGAGAAACTTATTGTTACTGTTTTTGGCATATCCAATATGCATGGGTAGCTTGCCAAGCTCTGGCACACTCAGGTCGGCCACGTGAAAGGCGAACGCCCAACTGCTGTGCTATCCCTCCAGCTCCCAAAACTAACTAAATAAAAACTTTGAAAGTATTTGCCATTCACTTGAGGCTTTCAAATACATAATTATCCATCACTGTTCTAGGATATATATATATATGTATATATATATATATATGTAAACATAGGTATAGGCAGTTTTTTTTAATGTACTTGACAATTCCTTCAAGAAGCTCAAATCACTTACAAATACTTCTCCGTAGTAGAGGAGATATGCCATGTACAAGGTTTGAGTTGGAAAGAATGCTGAATAAAGTAGAGCCTTTATCTGAGAGATTTTTTCCACAGTGGGAAGGGGTTTTTCCAGGCAGAGAAATAAGGCTTGTAAATAGTTTTAAAAAAGGGGGGGGGGAGAGTAAGCAACAGGGCATACAAACAATTCATTAAAATCAAGAGCCCTGGCTAGAAGGCTAGATGAGGCCGACCACACTGGACTGTCTTGCACAGAAAGGCCAGGAACTGGACAGGGTCCCGGCTTATCTGATCTAGCAAAAATACAGAGAATCAATCACCACCAAACGTAGCCGGTAAACCCCGCCACGCAGCGTCTGTATGTTTAGGGTCATCTCGGGAGGAGCCAGCGACACCAGCAACCACCTCCTTCTAGGTCTCCTATCCCATTCCTCTCCAACTTACTCTGTACACAGCAGCGTCCCCCCGCCCCCTTTTTTTTTTGGAAGCGCACACTATGCACAAAATACTCCGCGCTTCCCAAATGCACTTGGGACCCTCCGGGGTGCGTGTGTGTGTGTGTGTGGGGGGGGGGGCTGAGGGTCCTCAGAGGTCTCGCCAACCCGTTCTCATAAAACACAGGTTCTATTCGCCAAGAGAACATCTGGCTTTCCATCAACCCCGCCCCCGGTCCCTGCACCCCTGCACTCGGTTCAGTTCATCACGGCGACACCCTCCCCCGGCACTTTCCATCGTCCGTCACCATAGACGTCTGGCTGCTGAATTAACCTCGAGAGCACGGTCCGCCGGGTCCGCCGGGCTCTCGCTCGCTGTTTGTTTGTTTATTTATTTATTTGTTTTTCTGCACCATTTATTATTCCCAGCGTCCGGGACAAGACCTCGCAGGAAGTATGCGCTCGCCACACATCTGCTCAGGGCACCAATGCGCCCAAGGCCGGATTCTAGTCCGTGGGGCTTCGCGCTCCGGCAACGGAACACGGTAACGGGGTTGATCTCGATACCTCCTTGCGATCAAGACCCAAACGGGGCCGAGAGAAGAGGGCGCTCCTGCAGAGGGAGGGGAGGGGACACTGCAAAGGGCGCGCGCCTCGACAACCCCACGACCCCCGAGCAGGGAAAGGCGTGCCGGCGGGCCGGGGCGCGACTCCGCGCGCGGATGAATGAGAAGCGCGCGAACCAGGAGGGCTGAGACTGGCCGCCCTCCCTTCCCCTCTCTCTCTCTTTCTCCGGCGACCTGGACGTCCCCCGCCTCCTTACCATCGCGACTACGGGCAGATGCTGCAGGCGACTCGCCGCCGACCCAGCGGTCGTCCGTCCCTCGTGACTGGACTAGCGACAGCAAGGCCCGAGGCACGGAGCGAGAGAAATGGCCGCCCCACAGAAGCGTGACCTTTCACCTTCGACCACCGCTCTTCTGGCGTCTGTGATTGGACGCAAAGAGATGCGAGCCGATTGGGCGAGGTGGTCTCCTAGCAACAGGTGGCGCGGAACTCCGCATCCGCCTTCCGAGGCTGAAAGGTATTGCTGTACAGAATGTGGAGGTTTTTCTCCAACTTGGTCTAGAGGGGCTTCCCATGTCCTTTATATTGTGAAGACGAATTGGGGCTGTAGAGTTTATTCTGCCTTGCTTCCCTGCAGACTGTGTGTGCGTGTGTGCGTGTGTGTGTGTGTGTGTGTGTGTGTGTGTGTGTGTGTGCGCGCGCGCGCGCGCGTGCGTGTGTGTATGTGTGTGCGTGGTGCGTGTGTGTTGGTGAGGGTTGTTTTTGTTGGGGGTCTGGGCATAGCGTTCTGGCATAGCGTTCTCTGTTCGGTGAAACTCATAGCACTCCGCTTTCATTCAAGTGAAAGTGATGAGACTAGACTAAGGGGAGATGAAACGCACCCAAGAAAGTTAAGCACCGGGTAGATTTCAGAATGAGGTCCCTTGGTGGTGTCCACCCTTCCAGCTGTGCCTTTTGCATTGCCCGCAGGGATCCGGCGGCCGCCTCTGTTTGTGAGTGTGTTTGTTTTTGTAGTACGCATTGGTGATGTGCATTGTCAATTAAGGACGGGGTCGGGAGGCCAGTCAAGAATCAATTCTAACGAGGTAACTAACGGTCTGGGTTTTCACGTCGTCTGCTTCCTCCTGGAGCAGATGCTCCCCTCGCTCTGCAGCTGAAACCCTAGGAGAACGCATCCTTTTTTCTTTCTTTCTTTCTTTCTTTCTTTCTTTCTTTTTTTTTGTTATACTGTCTTTTATTGACATTTTACCAATACCAATTAATTATAGAAATTTTTCTCTCAGTGACCTCCTCTCCCTTTGGGATTGTTAAAAATTTCCTCAGCATACTTTGAGACCTCCAATTGTCAGTGTTGTAATTTTTTTTTTTTGCCTTAGTTGTAAGCCAGATCTGGCAAACTAAAGAGAATTAAAGTCTGTTGATTTACCCTGTTATTGCTCTATCTGTTGTTTTTCTTTCCAAGTTTTCCTTCTTTTATTGTTTCCTTTATGTTAAATTTTCTTTAGCCTTTCTTTAGAAAATTTTTCTTGATTGAGATTCTGTGATTTTCAGTACTGTTAGTGATGATTTCTCATGCACATAATTCCAATAGACCAGTGCACTCAGCCCCCTTCCTAAAGACCCTAATGTCCCTCCCTTGCAAGCCCCTCTCTCCACCAACTCAATTCTGCCTGTGTCAACAAAAGGCTGGAACGCATCCCTTTTTTCGAGCTTAGCTGGATTGTTTGTTGGGGCTGCAGCCTGAAGTAAATGAGTGTGGATCTGAAGCTCAATTGTTGCATTTTCTTTTCTTTTTCTTTCTTTCTTTCTTTCTTTCTTTCTTTCTTTCTTTCTTTCTTTCTTTCTTTCTTTCTTTCTTTCTTTCTTTCTTTCTTTCTTTCTTTCTTTCTTTCTTTCTTTCTTTCTCTCTTTCCCTTTCTCTCGTCTTCCTTCCTTCCTTCCTTTCTTTCTTTCTTTCTTTCTTTCTTTCTTTCTTTCTTTCTTTCTTTCTTTCTTTCTTTCTTTCTTTCTTTCTTTTTTTCTCTCTTTCCCTTTCTCTCGTCTTCCTTCCTTCCTTCCTTCCTTCCTTCCTTCCTTCCTTCCTTCCTTCCTTCCTTCCTTCCTTCCTTCCTTCCTTCCTTCCTTTCTTTCTTTCTTTCTTTCTTTCTTTCTTTCTTCCTTTCCTTCTTTCTTTCCTTTCTTTTGTCATAATGAAGCACTGGTTTCAACTAGGGCGCTCCCTCAGGGTCAGAACCTCCATCGGATCTTGGGAGAGGGTGGTTTGCTGTTTCTAGGCCCCCCCTAGACATTTGTTTCCTAAATTGATAGCGCTCTCTCTGTCTCTGTCTCTCTGTCTCTGTCTTTCCTCCCTCCTCTCCCCCCTTTCCCTTCCTTCCTCCCCTCCGGGGATAGGGTGAGGGTTAAGGGAAGCACGCTACCTACTGTACTACCTCTCCTCTGGGTTTTCACTGTTATAGATTGTGAGAGAAGCTGAACGTGTGGGTGTCTAGGTCTGAAGATTCAGTCGTCATTAACTATGATGTTGTTTTATTGTCCATATAGAAGTGGAAGAACCTGACCTAACATAATTTTGCTTTAGTGATGGGTCAGTATAGTTTTCCTTGCATTTCAGTGTAGTTTTGCTTTTGCTGGAGTACAACCATTGGCATTATTGACTCCCAGCACCATGAATTTTTCTTGCACTGCCAGGATCATTTAATGAGTACTTAGCGCTCATACAGACATTGGGATTCCTACTAAGTACCTTTTTTTTTTCTTTTTGGGTTAGACCCAGCGATGCACAGGGGTTACTCCTGGCTCTGCACTCAGGAATTACTCCTGGCGGTGCTCAGGGGACCATATGGGATGCTTGGAATTGAACCTGGGGTGGCCGCATGCAAGGCAAATGCCCTACCCACTGTGCTATTGCTCCAGCTCTGCCAGGCTTCTTTATACCATGATTTACAATACTGCTAATGATGAGGTTTCATACATATAATGTTCCAACACCATATAGTCGACCACAATGTCCACTTCCCTCCACCGTTGTCTCTGGATCCCTTCCTATCCAGCAACAACCCCCACCCCCAACACCACTCTTGGTAATCTCCATTCTATAGACTAGTTCTCAGAATTTGTTATCTTTATCCATTTGTCATTCCTTTGTTGTGTTTTGAATCATGCATATGAGAGAGATCATTCTGTATCAGTCCCTCTCCGGGTGACTGATGCCACTCAGCATGGTATCCTCCAATTCCATCCACATAGCAGCAAATTTAATAATTTTGTTTTTGCTGATAGCAGAGTAGCATTCCATTGTGCATATGTTCCACAATTTCTTTATTCACTTATCTATTCTTGCACATTTGGGTTGTTTTCCTATTGTGAACAGTGTTGCAATGAATATGGAAGCAGAAATGTCTTTTTGGAATAGTTAACTTTTAGCTCTTGTGAACCCTGTTTTTTCAGTAATGCTGGCTTTACATTTTTTAAGCTTCACATAATATTTTCACCCCAATTTTTGTAAAAAATGAACCCACGTTCATCCCTGGTACCATATATAGTTCTCCAAACCCACCAGGAGTAAAACCCTGAGTATTGCTGTGGGTGTGGCCCAAGAACATCAACAAAAATATTAACATAAAATCTCTACAACTACTAAGCAATACGAAGCCATGTTTCTTGTCTTCCGCATTATTCTAAAAATGATTCGAAGTAACTTATAAAACATAACATGAGGGCTGGAGCGATAGCACAGCAGGTAGGGCATTTGCCTTGCACGTGGCCAACCCGGGTTCGATTCCCAGCATCCCATATGGTCCCCTGAGCACTGCCAAGGGTAATTCCTGAGTGCAGAGCAAGGAGTGACCCCTGTGCATCACCGGGTGTGGCCCCCCTCAAAAAAAAAGCAAAAAAAAAAACATAACATGAAAGCTATTATAAAGTAATGAAGGATGGAGGGAAAGTAATAAAACCAGATATGATATTTGAATAAAGTGCAGAAACCTATACTATGTGGCCTTATACACGAATTAAGAATGGGCTGAACATTTTTCTTTAAGCTTTACAAAGTCCTAGCAAGGTGAGAAATAAAATTGCTTACGTGACTAACAGTTTCCATGATGTTATTTTAGTCATTCAGAAAAACCACAATATTTGTTACTCTGGTCTGAGAAAAATTCCTCCCCTGGTGCCAACCCATGATCCCTATAAACCGGACCCTGAGGGAAAACTGAAGTGCAAATGTTTTCTTGGCAGAGGCAATCCAGGGCAATGAGAATGGAGCAAAAGGGTAAGAAGGGGGGATAAAAAGGCAAATGCTGAGGTTTAAGTTTGAGCTGGTTACTGCTTCATAGAAATCCAATTATTTGGCCTTCTGGGATAGCACAGACTTTCCAGCACTTTCCCATCAGAGAGAGACATGGACAGAACATTTATTTGCAGCTTTCACTATATTTCCTGGCCCACTTAGTTCACTCACCAAGTGCCCCTGTGGGAGGCATTGAGACAAAGCTGGGGAAATCTGGTCCCAGGCTCGGGCCTCATTGTGAGGTGCTGGGCGTTTAGGAGAGACAGCAGGACTCCAGGTGCTGTACTCAACTGGTCCATGGGGAGACATAAGCCTTATGAGGTGCTAAGCTTGAGAAAATATGAGTTGACATGTAAGATTTGTTCCTGTGCTTGTGCTATATTAAAAGAACAGCCACTGAGGTACAGACAATGCATGAAAAGCATTGCTCCTTTGGGTGGCACATGGTATACATGCCTGTTTTATGTGACAAACAATATTATGTTTTTCACTCTGATTTCTTGAGGTGTCATTGGGACCTGAACTCCAGTATGTACTAGCCATGGGAGCTTATTTCATTCCCTAAGATTCCCTACTCAACTCCCCCATTCCAGAGAACGCCCCCTTCCTTTCTCCAAGAGTGGTAGCAAGCACAGAGTTAAGACAGGTCTCCTCCTCAGGACATGCAGTCCCCAGAACCATTAGACAAAATGGAGCAAAGTAGGCCATCCACACTCAGAGAGCAGCGGCCGCAGGAGGGTGAGAGGGTGGCCAGCTTGGGGCAGCAGAGCCTGAGCAGGGGGCGGAGGTGTCATGTCAAAGAGTGACAAGGAAGCTGGTGCCTGAGGAGAGAGGCGGATGACTTTGCAGGGTGAGGGGCAGGCTGGCACTGGACTCAGGATAAGAATAAGAAAAACCCTTCCGGTAATGGTGGTGGCCAGCCATGGAGTGTGGGAGCCTAAGTCATGGAGGACAGTGGGTGGGCGAGTCCCATGGCAGAAGGTGTCAGAACTTAGATGGGATGAGGAAGACATCCCCCCAGAGGCAGCGTAGGTTATGCTTCACTAGTTAACAGAATAGTTAAGGATAGTTAACTATTAGTTAGTTATCTAATTAGTTAGTTATCTAACTAAACTATTAGTTAGATAGTTATCCTATATACTAAGGATAGTTAGAACCAGGTTTCTCAACAGAAAGGGGAATGGGGAACATGGAACCAGAGGAGACTAGAAAGAAGACTGTAAAACTGGATTAGAAGAGAAGATGGTAGTAGGTCCAGGGGGGAAAGCTTAACTGCAAAAGCACCTCAGAAAATTGGTTAATTCTAAGCTGGTCCAAAATGGTCTGAAGGAGTCAAAAGGTGCTCACAGAACAATGAGTAATTGAAGAAGCTCCACATATAACATAATTTGAGCTAAAATACATAATGTAATGGCTTATAACCCTGGGGAGTGGGGGGGGGGGGAGGAAACCATAAATGCATTCTGGTTTAAAAACATGAGGAAATAAAAAGTTTGATTTAGAATCAGTTAACAAGAAATAGGATTATCATGTCAAAGCCTTTCATGTCCCCACGAAATCCTTGCTATGAAGGAGGAAAGGAATCCCAGCAGATTTATCCAATGACTAAATGACCATTGTCAGTCATGGGACAAATCCAAATGGTGTACCACTTAAGAAGGTGCAATGAAAAGATGCATTTCTGTGGTTGGTATTCTGACACAATCTTCTTCTACCAGTCAGATAATATCAGACTATCCCAACTAAGGAATGTTTTCCTAGCTATAAATGGTCTATTAAATAGAAAAGTGTCCAGGTCTTGGAAGGCCTCCAAGAGAAATTGCTGAGAAAAGTGAAGCAGAGAATCATTTATATAATACTTTGTCTATGTATATAAAAAGAAGGTGTAGGATTCCGTCTTGCTGATATATCACTATCCCAGAAGATCCTGCAAGGTACTAAGGTCACTGGTTGCCACTTGTCCTGGGACCTGGGATAAGGCGAACAAAGAGGTTTTCACTGAAGATATTTCCTTTTACTTCTTTTTTGAATTTTTTTTGAAACCTTATTTAAGTGGCATGTTTTAGAAAGTTGTTCAGGATATAGTTGTTTCAAGCATTCCAATGTTCCAACACAAATTCCACCACCAGTGTGACCTTCCCTCCACCGTTGTCCCCAGTTTCCCACGCCACACCCGACAAGCCCAGTCCCTTGGCAAGCACAAAATCATTTATTTTATATTGCTTGCTACAAGCAAATGTAAGTGGAATTATAAAAAAATAGTTCAGTGAACAAAAATTTGTGAAAATTGTTACATTTCACAATGGTGTCATTATGGTCCTTGAGGATTTACTGAGCTGTTTGTTGCGCATTGAGCCTGCAGTGTTACTGTTTTTGCTTACTGAGCTCAGTTGGTGTCTATGCTGCTTTCCCATCTAATTTTCTGTGCTCTGGCTGGGCTGTCTGTACTGTGGAATTTGGAGACATAGTGAGGCCACAAATGCATCTATACACCCCAGGAACTCCAGGATCACTAGTGCTGGGATGTTCTCGGCCCAGCCCCATCCCAAGAAGACCCCAGAGGTTTAATCTGCTTGGCTTGGTTCCTCTTCTGAGATTGGTTTTGAAACTGCGAAGCTGGGCTGTTTAAATGATGGTGACCGTGGGATGTGGGCTTCTGCCAGTACCCGGGGTGGAGTGTGGGGAGTCTGCCTGCCCTCCACGTTGAGAAGGCCACAGAGTTTTCAGCCCCAAGACTGAAGACTGGTGTACCTAAGGCTGGTATTCCTGGGGGTTTCTTCTGCTTAGCATCTTTTTTGAGATGAGTCATAAAGTAGTGGAGCTGGGTCGTTTGTATGGCTGCAGGGTCTCTGGGGTGTGGGTGAGTCTGCCAGGGTTTCAGCAGGGCAGTGACTCGGCCCACCCTGCTCCCAAGAGGATCCCCAGAGTTTTCAGCCCAAAGACGAGTGTACTGGTGAATTTCATCGACTTGGCATCTCTGACATTGGTTGTGAAGCCTGGCTATTCACTTGGCAGTGGCTGTAGGATATGGGTGTGGCTCTACTTTGTAATTAAGGGATGATCCACATAATCTGGCTTTTAGCACATTGCTACCCTATTTCCATTGAGTTTTCAAATAACAAGAATACCCTTATTGTGCTGGAGGTATAGTAAGGAGGTAAGGCTTTTGCCCTGCATCAACTGATCCTTATTCAATGCCCCAGCACTGACTATATTCCCCCAACCACCGCGACGACTGATCCCTGAATACAGTCAGGAATAAGCCCTGAACACCTCCAAGTATGACCAAAAAAAAAAAAACCCTGTCCCTAGAATACTTTTATTGAGATAAGTATGATTTACATTATCTACATGTTGCTGGGGTGCTTTTTCTGTATCTTCAAAAATAAGTTGTCACTCCACACTTAACACTAAAGTGCCAAAGCCTACTTCTACCTATTGAAATCCCTTCTCTGACTCTCTCCCTTCATCATTCTCAGTTCTGGGTCAGAATCCAAGTGTTGGTTTTGTCTGTTTCCTAACTTTTCTTCTTTATATAATTTGGATGAGTGACTCATCCATTATTTTTACTTCTTATTTCACTTAGCTTTATACATGTCACTTGTGTCACCTTATACATATACTTGTATCACTTCACTTAGATACAAACAGATCCCCCATTTTCCAGTAGCTAGGCAGTCACACCCAGAGACTGCCCCCGGCACTGTGTAATCCCATCAATGGCCAACATCCAGAGACTATAAGACCAAGTTTCCAGAAGAGAGCAACGCAGTCTCTTGCCCCTGTGCCTGGCTGTCTTCACCGGGTCCTTCACCTAATAGCCTAGTTCTCCCTCTTGGAGAACCTGACAAGCTACCGAGAGTCTATTGACCACTTGGGAGAGCCTGGCAAGCTCCCCGTAGCATATTCCTATTTAAAATACAGCAACGGATACATACATACCTCTCGGAGAGCCTGGCAAGCTACTGAGAGTATCCCGCCTGCATAGCAGAGCTTGGCAAGCCACCCATGATGTATTCGATATGCCAAAAATGGTAACAATAGGTCTCATTCCCCGACCCTAAAAGAACCTCCAATTGTTGGGATAGACAAGTAAGGAGAGGCTGCTAGAATCTCAGGGCTGAGTGTAATAGAGACGTTACTGGTGCCTACTTGAGTAAATCGACGAACAACAGGATGACAGTGATACAGTGATACAGTGATTTCACTTAGCATGACTTCCTTCAACTCCATATGTTGTATATATACCTACCACACATCATCTTTACTCAACTATCATTAAGCATTTGTATTTTTCCATATATTGACTATTTTAAAAAAGTGCAGTATACATAGGAAGTCCATGTGTTCTTTTAAGTTAGTGTTTTAGTAGTCTTCAGACTATTATTTAATAGTCTTCGGATTCCACTCCACCTAGGAGTGGAATTGCTGCATTGTCTGATAAGTCTATTTGATATTCTTGAGAAACTTCCATAAATGTTGGATTGATTTCCAAAAATGTTGCATCAGTTTATATTTCCACCAAAAATATATAAAATGTATGTTTTCCATTTTCTCTGAAATATTTTAATCACTTCAAAAGAAAGTCAATCCTCCATCCTATCAAAAAAGAAAATCCAGGGGCCAGAGAGATACTAATATGGGTAGGGCATTTGCCTTGCACATGGCTGACTGAGTTCTATCCTCAGAGATCCATATGATCCCTTGAGCCATGACAGAAGTGATCCCAAAGTACAGAACCAGATGTTCTGGCAATGCCAAGTGTGGCCACAAAACGAATTTTAAAAATCCTATACCAAGTAAGTATCCACTCTCTTTCCTCCAGCCATCCAGACCCTATCAATAACTAATTTTAGTTTTCTATGGATTTGCCTATTGGATAATTCATAATAATAGGATAGCATGTGGCATTTTGTAGCTGGCTTTTTTCACTTAGTAGTAATCTTTTGAATATTTCATCCACATCAGCATGTAGCAGTATTCATCTAACAGCTAAGTAAAATTTCATTAGATTGATATGTTTCTGTACTATATATGCCAATATATTTCCTAATTAAACATTTAACTGGGACTGGAGAGAGTACAGTTGACAGGGTAATTGCCTTGCGCGTGTCCAACCTGGGTTTGATTTTTGGTGCCACAAATGCTCCCCCAAACTCTGCCAGAAGTGACTCCTGAACACAGAGCCACGAGTAAACCCTAATACTAGCAAGTGTGACCAAAAACTATAACAATTTTTTAATTGAAGAATTTAGAAAGGAAAATCATTTCACCTTTCTGAACTGCGTTTTCTTCAGCTGTGCAATGAAGAGATTGGAATAGAGCAGTGTTCAGTTGATGTATTGCTGATTTTCTAAGGTAAACAATTCTCGTTTGGGTGGACGGTCCCAGGGGTGTCTCCTGTACACTGCAAGATGTTAAGAAGCATTTCTGGTCTCTCCCTATTACAAGCCAGTTCCAACCCTTCCCCCGCCCAAATTGTGACAGCCAGTTGATAATTCCTCCAGACATTGCCAAATGACACCTATATGGGATAATCACCCTCAGTTGACATAGTCTTTGCAGGTTAGCATTTCACTTCATTTGTATCACTTATTGTCCCATTGCTCATCAATTTGCTCGAGCGGGTGCCAGTAACATCTCCATTCGTCCCTGTCATGTGCTAGTGTAGCCCAATGGCGTCTGCTCGCTCCAGGAACACAAAGAGCCTCAAACCATTCATTCAGGGTCTTGACGAAGAAGTCTGATCATCTCCATAGGTGGGTGGCCATGCGTTCTTTTGATATCCCGGGGAATCCAGTTGGTAACAGCTCTAGTCCAGTGGTCATCTCCAAATCACATTACATGTCCGGCCCATCTGATTTTCAATGCCTTGGCAAACTAGACAGCGTCCCTGATTCTCGATCATCTACGGAGGTCGGAACTCTGGATTCCTCCTCTCACTTGAGTGAAACATGTTACTCCAAACATAGCTCTTTCCATTCCCCTTTGGGAGACCTGAATAGCATTCTCGTTTTCGTAGGGCCCAGGTCTCTGAGGCATATGTTAGAGGTTAGCATTTAAGTTTGCAAATTGTTTTTATTATTAAAAATATAGAAATCAACTAATACAATTTACATTTTTCTTAATGGAGGGTATATATACTGATTAGAACTTTGTGTTCTGCTTTTTTGTGTTTTATTTTGGGGCCATACCAGTTGATGCTCAGGGCCTTCCCCTCAGTGCTTGAGGGTCTCCTAGCAGTGCTTGGGGGACACTATATGTCAGTGCTGGGGATCAAGACTGTGACTTCCTGATACAAAGCATCAGCCTCAACCCTTTGGGCTATCTTCCTGGCCCCCTAATGCTCTGCTTTCAATTACAGATAAATCTATTATTTATTTTTTTATTTTATAAAGTAGTTCACAATATTTGATTACATTTAATATTAAAACACGAATCTCACCACCATTACACCTTCCCACTGCCATATTTTGGATGTTTCCAACCCAAACCTGAACCCCTGCCACAAAGCAGAACCAAAATAGTATACTCTGTATTGTTTGTTATGAAAAACCACTGAAAATTTTTTTAAGTTTCCTTAGAGGAACGAGTGTGAAGAATGTTGTATTTCACTGAAAGGCCATTAAGCCCTTCTACAAGAGATCACTAACATGTTGTTAAAGGTTGAACCTTGTGTATTATATATATATATACACATATATATATATATTTACACACATATATATCTGTAAAAAAATATTTTCCTCTAAGATTGGTTGTCTCCTACTTTGGACCCCATCAAATGTGGTGCAGTACTCTTGGAGTATGGGTGGTGTGTGGTATGAAGTGTCACGTGACCACAAATGCAGCTGCGTGGCCCAGGAATAGGTTTACACTGGGTGAGACTCAGCCCAAGCATGTGGAGAGCAGCTTTGAGCGTGGCACCAGTTTAGTTCTGGAGGTTTTCAGCTGCCGGGGCTGGGTCTCTTGGGGCGGGGAAGGGTCTCACCCGCTCCCCCCGCAGGCACCCCGAATGAAACAGCCTGGCATGAGGTCCAGTGGCATGATTATGGCGAGCGTCATGTTATGTTCCCTTTCATGAGAGAAGAACATGCAACTGTGGATGGTGGTTGATGACGAGATTATCTGGCGCTAGCCAGAGGTGGCTTATGGGTGTGACTGCTGAGTTGCTGGAGACAGGGGGATATGGGTGGAGGATCCCTGTTCCCAGTCCTATTGAACCCAGAATTCTCAGTCACAAAGTCCCACATAACTGGTTTTTCCGGGGAAGATGAATCCATTTTAAAGGTGAATACTAATTATCTTGACTCAGAAGCTCTGTGTAATGTAGACTTGATTTGTAAAAACAGCAAAGTCATTAATGAGTGGTGATTTTAGATTAGTTTGAGAAGTCATAGATTTAGATTGCAGGGAGACTAGATAATAAAGATGTCTTCAGGGATAAATGTTTGGGAACCACACAATGAGATGACCAGCATACACTGTTTTTCACAGTTCTGTTCTTTGCCATACTTCCACGAGATGGCAGTGGTGAGTTTCAGGTAAAGCTGCTGTTAATTTGTACTTCTACATTGCAATTTGCAAAATTTAACTTGTAGAATTTACAATGTGAATTGCAAAAAATAATTTGTAAAACTTCTTGTTCCTCAAAATACAAACAAAACAGGACAGAATTTTTCCCACAGTACAACAACTTCTACCCACCTCTCATTCCTCAAATGTCACCAATGATTCAAAATATTTGAAAATAAAAACTTGGTCTTGATTTTTGTTTTTTTTTGTTTTGTTTTGTTTTTGGACCACATCCAGTGGTGCCGAGGGCTTGCTTCAGACTGCGTTCAGGCATTCTCCTGGTGGCTCAGGAGACCATATTAGGTGGTGGAGATTAAAACTGGGTTGGTTGTGGGCAAGGCAGGCACCCTACCCACTATATTATGGCTCCAGCCCCAAGAAAATAAAAGTTTATTATTCTGCCATTTTACTTCTTACCGTGTAACCAGGAGTTCAACCTAATTCCCTGCCAAATTGTAACCAGGCATCTAAACTACAATGATAGTAAAAATTAAATTAAATGCTACAAAGTAGTAAAATGACATTGTTTTAAAGCTGCTAAATTTATGTATTCTTTTGTGACAGCAACCACTGCTCATCGACTTGCTCGAGCGGGCACCAGTAATGTCTCCATTGTGAGACTTGTTGTTACTGTTTATGGCATATAGAATATGCCACGGGTAGTTTGCCAGGCTCTACCATGCAGGTGAAATACTCTCGGTAGCTTGCCAGGCTCTCCGAGAGGGGCAGAGGAATCAAACATGGGTCGACTGTGTGCAAGGCAAATACCCTACCCTATATGCTATGACCCCATACCTATAAAAAGATAAAATTTCTTATTAGTTCTCTCTGCCTAATTTCATTAAGAGTGAAGTCTGTGGACCAGAGAGAGAGAGAGAGAGAGAGAGAGAGAGAGCATAGGGGTGTAGGGGTTAAGGCATTTGCCTTGCATGTGGCTAACCCTGTTTGACCTCCAGCACCACACGGGTCTCCAACACCACTAGGTGTGGCCTCTGAGCAACACTACAGGATGCCAGCCCCACCATGTCCTTAATAGAGAATCAATGAGAGGCTCCTTGAGCCTCCTGAACACCATGCCCCTCTCCTCCTGCCCCCACAAAGGAATAAAGTCTATGACTTCTGTGGGAAAAAATAAAAAAGTCTGGACATAATTACTCTGCTTCTTACCAACCTTTGTTGGGTCCCCATGACTCAAAGCCCCAAACAAACTTCTTGCCAAGTTTCCTTCCAGCACCATCTCTTTGCCTTCTGTCCCCCCAAACAAGGCCTGTCCCTGAGTCACAGACCATGCTTTGTCACAGCCTTGGGTGCTTACACGATATTCTCTCTGTCTAGAACACCCTTCTGGTGGCACTGCCTGGGAAATTTCTCCTCGTCTTTTCTCCATGGTCCAGCTCAAATGGACACTTGACTCTGAAGTTCTCTCTTTCTTCCCTAGGTCCATAGTTACTCTGACGTGTGTGCTGTGCTTTCTCTATCACGGGCTACTTTGTTAGAGCTTTTGTTGCTAATGCCATTCCCTAGTATATAATAATAAATTTATGAGATGAATAAATCACTGAATGGACTTATACTTTAGGCATTTGCACCATTCAAACATTTTTTTTGTTTTGTTTTGTCTTTTGGCCACACTCATGGTGCTCAGATCTTACACCTGACTCTGTGCTCAGGGATCACTCCTGTTTAGGCTCAGGGAAACATATGGGATGCCGGAGATCAAACCCACATAAGCCACGTGCAAAAAAAACACCTTACCCTCTGTACTTTCTTTCTGGCTCCCATTCAAACATTTTAAACATTCTTAGCTATCTATACTTGTATTTAAAATATATTTAAGTTAACACTTACATGTAAGTATATAATAAAATCCAAACCAAGGTGAAACAGGGTATTTTAAGCCATCCCACGCAGAAGAAACTGAACAACAATTGAAAATTGGGATTATTTGCACTTATGTAAACACTGTGGCATGGTGGAGTCATTTTATTTTCCCGATTAGTAAAGTTACCAATGATTTATGCTTTATTAAAATAACTTCAGGAAATTCTTATAAGATGTAATAGTCTATTAATAATAATTTGTGGTGGGGGTTAGGGGCTGTGCCACACCTGGAAGTGCTCAGGGATCTATACTTAGGGATCACTCCTAGCAGTGCTTGGGGGACCATATGGGATGCAGGAGATTGAACTCAGGTGACTGAATGTGAGCAAATGCTCTACATGCTGTTCTATTGCCTTGGCCCCTATTACCAGTAATTTGAAGAAGTCTCCTTTCCATGTCTATTTTACCTGATTCTCTTGTTATCAAACTGCCCTCCTTTTGAGTAATCTGGGCTTTTCTCCCTTATGGCAAGGGGGTTCTAATTGGCTAAGAAGACATTTATTGCCAGGGATGTAGCTCAAGTTGTAGAAGCCATGCCTTTCAGATGGACAAGCTTTCTATCCATTGGATTAGGTCATGAAAGATCATTAGTGCTCTCTACCAGAGCATTCAGTGAAAGAATGGGACTGAAAGCCTAACTTACATGACTCTGTCTGGTTGTTTCTGTAATTAGAGTTTAGATAGTGTTTACAATAGTATGGATGTTTATGGCTTTGATGTACTGTTACCACACCTCACCACCACCAAAGTGCCCGAGTCATATTATCATTGTCCTTTCATTACTTCTAGCCTGTCTCTTCATCCCCCTCCCAAATACACACACACACACACACACACACACACACACACACCACATAGGCACATCCTCCCCTCTCCTGCCTATTTGGTAATCTGCTTTGTAATCCAAGGCTAAAAGCTTTGTTACTGTTCCATAGTAAATTGACATATGAGTTTCAAAGAACATAGAAATGGTGGACAACGTGAGTATAGGCAGCTCTGATATGTGAGAGATGCAGCCAGGGAGATAACCACTCAGACGGCAGGTGCATGTGCCACGTGTGTGGAAGGTCCAGGTTCTATCACGGCTCTCCAGCACTGAGCACCATCAGGAGTGACCCCGAGTAGCAGCTCTGAGCATGGTCAGGTGTAGCCCCAAAACAAAAAGAGAGTACATGATGCTGAGAAAATGATGAACAAAGAAATAGATAATAAGAGAATTTCATGTAGGGGTAAGTGTTGATAAGGAAAATGTAGTAAATCAGCTTCCTAGGATGATATAGGCAAAGGCTCTAATTTGGACTAGGCTGCAAGTCTTTTATATGTCGCCTTTATCTCAGTTTTCTCGAATGATAAAAGGAAAGCAATGTAGTGGTCTCTCTTGCCTTTAGCATCTGTTATGCAGTAGCTTGCAACATTTTTCCACCTGCAAATGAGTGCTGAGCCCAGTCTACAGATTGGGCATAGTATTAGATTCTGTTGTAAATCGAATCATCAAGCTAAACTTCAGACTACTGCAGAAATAATATTGCATGTGTAACGGGTGGTTTCTTTCCTAGATCTCTCTCTCTTTCTCTCTCTCTATTCCTCCCCACCCCCTTCTATTACTCCTCCCTTCCACTGCATCCCTCATTTCACACACACATATATACACAAGTTTCATGCACATATACTCAAAATACATCTTTTAAGTAGATTTGAACAGTAAACAAGAGAGCTAGCATTAACTCAAGCCTATAGATCCCTGTTTCCAGACCATATAGTAACATTTTCTGAGAATGGATTCAGTACTCACACACATTCCTTGTTGACTTTCTTCTGCTGGATAAGATGAAAAAGAGAGGGAATATATAGTCTGATATGAGTTTTGACCACAATGCCTTTACCTTTGCAGAGGGGATAACGTAGATCATAAAGATCCTTTTCTTTTGGGCATGCTTCTCGGCATGAAGAATTAAAAATTGTTTCCTTAATGCTGTTCAAAGGTGCTTTGCTACTCATTGAATACCTTTATGAATACTTGGCAACAAATCATTCAAAAAGATTAAAATAACATTGCCTAAGGTGGCACATACCTTTTCCAGGCTAGGATAAGAATACACTCAATGTGACTCCATTGGTATACAGGGAATCTATACAAGGTATAGTAACACACTTGTTTTATGGTAAATTTTGATTTAAATAATACATGAAAGAATATTGACTATGGTCTTGCTGATAAAAATTCTTGTTGACTAGAGAAATAGCTCTACAGGCTATGTGCATGCTTTGTATGCAGCAGACTCAGGTTCAATCCCCAGCACCACAGGATCCCTGGAGCCAGGAGAGTCTTTTGGACACAGAACTTGGAGTAGCACCTGGGTGTGGTCTCGAAATCAGAAAAAAAACACAGGAATTCTTATGGGATCAAAGGAGATAGCTTCTTCATATGATGTTGGGATATATGTGTGTCTGTTTAGGGGAATACACTGTTGTTCATAATCATTTTTCTGTATTATTTAATATGTAATTAATATGTAGTTTTAATTACATTAATAATGGAATTTGAATTTCTGCATTATTATAATAAATCACTATCAAAGATGACTAATTTGGAGTTTATATGAATTCATTAGCTTAATTTATTCAATGTTTATAAAATTAATCATGGAAACAATAACATAGATGAAATCACTAGCGACTTACAAAGAACATTTTATAACTTTTAAAAGCGTGCATGATGCCTCTTCATCCTCAGCAATGGAAAACAAATTATCTAATGCTTCCTTTTCAGCAGGTCTGACTTTAGGGGAGAGACTCTCCAAACAATAATAGTGAGTTTTGTTGAAATATTGTATGCAATCAAAGTGAAAGTAAAGTGAAATCTTTTAGTTACACAGGCAGCGGGGGGGGGGGCTTAGGATGGGGGGGCTAGGGGCTTGGGGGGGTTAGGGGTGTGAGGGGGTGGGATGGAGCTATACTGGGATTCTTGGTGGTGGAATATGAGCACTGGTGAAGGGATGGGTATTCGAGCATTGTATAACTGAGATTTAAACCTGAAAACTTTGTAACTTTCCACATGGTGACTCAATAAAAAATTAAAAAAAAAATAAAAGCGTGCATGATGATGGGCCAAGGAGATAGAGGATAGCTTAAAGGATGGAATGCATTCTTTGCATGGAGGAGCCCATGTTCAATCCCTGGCATGGGAGCTGAGAATAACCACTAAGCATGCAGGGTGTGGCTCAAAAATCAAAGGGAAAAAATACATGATATAAAAAAATACAATTTCAGTATAAACAAAGACTTACGGGCTACTGTTATATTCCTCAGTAAGCTAATCATTGCCACTCTTCTACTCATGATCAACTAACACTCGTTTGTTCCTTTATTTGTAGACATATTACTGGACTTGTTTTTGTAGTATCCTTTCACCCTGTAGTTAATGAAAAACACTTGGAGAGCACACATAAAAGCACATAAGAAAAACTTCCCAAGGCTGGAGTGATAGCACAGCAGGTAGGGCATTTGCCTTGCACACGGCCGACCCGGGTTCGATTCCCAGCATCCCATATGGTTCCCTGAGCACTGCCAGGGGTAATTCCTGAGTGCAGAGCCAGGAGTGACCCCTGTGCATCGCCGGGTGTGACCCCCCAAAAAAAAGAAAAAAAAGGGAAAACTTCCCCAAATCCAGACTCAAGGATAATAACTCTATATAGAGCATTTCAATATGTTTTACTTATTTTCAACCGACAAAGTCTCGTATGCTAATACAAATTAATAAACTTCTACTTTAACTGAATGATACATCACTGCCATGCCCAGGTATTAATGTGCTGTTTTCCCAAGACTAAATAACTGCATGATGGTACATCTCACATTATACCATCACTTACTCAAAATCTTCTTGAATTTCACTTTAGCATATTTAGGTTGGTTCTGACTTTTTAAAAAACACTGCTGTGTACTTCCTTGCAAAAAAGGAAGTACATACATATTCTCTGTGCATACTACTCTAATTGTTTTCTTAGCAAATGTCTTAAAAATATGACTAAATGGGGTGATGAAATGAACAGAAACTTTCCCAAAGAAGAAATCCGAATGGCTGAGAGGCACATGAGAAAATGTTCAACATCACTAATCATCAGAGAGATGCAGATCAAAACAACAATGAGATATCATCTCACACCACAGAGACTGGCCCAAATCCCAAAAAACAAAAGCAATCGGTGTTGGCATGGACGTGGGGAGAAAGGGACTCTCCTTCACTGCTGGTGGGAATGCCAACTCGTTCAGCCCTTTTGGAAAACAATATGGACGATTCTCAAAAAATTAGAAATTGAGCTTCCATTTGACCCAGCAATACCACTCCTGGTAATATATCCTGGAGAGGCAAGAAAGTATAGTAGAGATGACATCTGCATTTCTATGTTCATTGCAGCACTGTTTACAACAGCCAGAATCTGGAAAAAACCAGAGTGCCCCTAAACAGATGACTGGTTAAAGAAACTCTGGTACATCTACACAATGGAATACTATGTAGCTGTTAGAAAACATGAAGTCATGAAATTTGCATATAAGTGGATCAACATGGAAAGTATCATGTTGAGTGAAATGAGTCAGAAAGAAAGAGACAGACATAGAAATATTGCACTCATATGTGGAATATAAAATAGCTGAGAAGTACAAGTTTGCAATGATGCAGTTTCTGGCAGATATTTCTCTGGACTTAATTACTAAAATACAGAAATACATCGTGTGGCCGCTAGTGCGCCACTCGACCTCATATCACTTCATTCTCAGCAATGGAAAACAAATTATCAAATGCTTCCTTTTCAGCAGGTCCAACTTTAGGGGGGAGAAAGCCCAAACAATAATAGTTTTGTTGAAATATTGAATGTAATCAAAGTAAAGTGAAAGTAAAGTGAAATTTATCAGTTACACAGGCGGGAGGGGGCTAGGGATATGGGAGGGCGGGGTGGAAAAGAGAAAAAAAATATGACTTACGGAGCAAGGGATATGTTCAAATAAGACCTTTGTTCAGGGGCCTCTCCTGGCAGTGCTCAGGGCTTATGGGCTCAGGCGACCCTATGTGGTGCAGAGGATTGAATCTGAGTTGGGTGTGTGTGTGTAAGGCAAGTGCCTTACCTGCTGTGCTATCACTCCAGCTCCTGATTAAGAGTTTTAAGATATTCTCAAACTAGGAATGTCTCTAAAGGACTGAAAACCTCAGTGCAAGGGAATCAATCCATTAACACATTTTGTATAGATTCACCTTTTAGGAAATAGTGAAGGCAGAGCAATAAAAGAATGATCTAGAGAGACAAATAGAAGATAGCATGGATAGTCTCCTTGTGGTACTTTTCTCTACATCATTTAGTTCTGCCTGTATATCATATAATCCACTATACATCTTAATTATTGTCTCACTGCCTTCAGGGAAATGTAAGCTCTGAGGGATCAGGTTTTTAATTTACAGCTCACTTCCCAGTGCCTTGCATAGAGTAAATAATTAGTATTTATTTGATGGATAAGAAAAATAAAGCTCTTGGTAATCTTAGTAAAGATAAAGGATAGTCTTTAATTGTGTCCTTGGAAGAACAATGAGAGGAAATCTGTTTACTTCAAAAGTAGAAGGGGTTAGAGATAGGACAATAGGTCTGTTTTCAATGCCTGAACCTCAAAATAATTGAAAAATTGCTGTGTGAAGGGTAATTTGGGAATGAAATTTGTGCTAAGGTTTTTGACTTAACCTGAAAAGAAAAATTTGAGGTTTGAGCTATCACTTCTTTCACTTGTCATCCCATTGCTCATCAATTTGCTTGAGCGTCTACCAGTAAGATCTCCATTCATCCCTGTTGTATGCTAGTGTAGCCCAATGGCATCTGCTTGCTCCAGAAGCACAAAGAACCTCAAACCGTTTGTTCAGGGTCTTGACGAAGAAGTCAGACCATCTTGTAGATGGGTGGCCAGGCGTTCTTTTGACATCCCGTGGAATCCAGTCGGTAACAGCTCTAGTCCAATGGTCATCTTCAAATTGCATTATGTGTCTGGCCCATCAGATTTTCAACACCTTGGCAAACAAGACAGCATCCCTAATTCTCGATTGTTGACAGAGGTCAGAACTCCAGATTCCTTCTCTCACTTGAGTGAAATGTGATATTCTAAGCATAGCTCTTTCGATTCCTCTTTGGGAGACCCAAATAGCGTTCTTATCCTATTTTCGTAGGGCCCAGGTCTCTGAGGCATATGTTAGTACAGGAAGAACGGTGGAGTCGAAAAGATGTGTCCAGAGCTAGAGGTTTTTCGTCCTCTTAACCACTTCTCCGACGCTCTTGAAGGCATTCCACGCCACTCCTGCATAGCCCAGGTGCCAGGTGCCAGGTCATGTTGAGTTCTCTACCTAGGTACACATAGCTGCTGCATTCTGAGATGTTTGTTCCATTGAGAGCAAAGAGAATGTCATGAACTAGTCCATTCTCACAAGAGACGTTTCTTTGTGAGATTCAGCTGCAGTCCAATCTTTCCACATTCATGGTCAAAGTTGGTCAGCATTTGTGCCGCTTGGCTAATGCTTGGTGTTATTAAAACGATGTCATCAGTGAAGTGGAGGTGGTGTAGTTGCTGATTGTCTATCTTCACTACCATTCTTTCCCATTCCAGTCATAGCATGATGTTCGCTAGGGTGGCACTGAAGAGTTTTGGTGAAATGGTATCGCCCTGCCAAACCCCTCTCTTTACGTCAATGATCACTTCCTTGTAGAATGGTGAGATCCTGGTGGTGAAACCGTAATACAGCTCATGGAGGATCCTGATGTATTGAGTTTGAATGCTCTGCTTGGGTAGGGCTTTGATGACCACTTCAGTCTCAACAGAATCAAAGACCTTCTTTAAATCAATGAACGTTAGACAGAGCGACATCTTGAACTCTCGCAAAACCTCAATCAATGAGTTTGGTCACTGTGTGGATATGGTTGGTCATGCTGAATCCTTTTTGGAACCCAGTTTGCATGGTTGTCCTTTGTCTAGTGTTCTGCCAATCCTATTCAGGATGACTCAAATGAATAACTTGTAGACAACAGACAACAGGCAGATTGGGTGACAGTTGCCAGTTGCCAATGTTGTGGATGTCTCCCTTCTTGTACAACAGAAAGGTCCTGCTGATTTTCCATTGGGATGGAAACTTGCATTCAGACAGTTAGCGTGTGAAGAGCCAAGCCAGTTTTGATATGCCAAAAACAGTAACGAAGAGGTTTGAGCTATTATATTTTAATTTTTTTTCTTTTTGGGTCACACCAAGTGATGCTTAGAGTTTACTCCTGGAGGTGCTTGGGGGACCATATAGATGCCAGGGATTGAACCCGGGTCAGCCACATGCAAAGTAAGTGCCTTACCCACTGTACTGTTGCTCTGGCCCCAAAATTTGAGCTTTCATTTGAGCTATACAAAAATATATATAATAAGGTCTTCCTTGAAATAGAAATTGTTCCTATCAAATACTAATTAGAAATGTTAAGAGTGAGTCAAATGTGTGATGAATGAAAAACTATGCCTGATGTTATTTCTCTCCCCTTTCATTTATTTTTGTAAGAATCTGTCACTGACTCCTGTTAGAGGCCCCATCGAGACAGATTTATAAATCAAGACATGGTTCCTACCTACTTGAAACCAGTTGACAAAGGAGGAAGAAAAAGTACTTTGGAGACATAGAAAGGCAGAGTAGACAACAATGAATAAAGAGGAACTCAGCACCTTTTGTTGCTTACTTTTTCCTGCTTTCATTCCATCCTTTCCTTGCATGGTTTTTCCTTGCTGGATGCTCCCTTCTTTCAGCAGAATACAATTAGGGCTATTTCTGGACAGGATTTCTCTTTGGAGGAACCACATCTTTCCTTAGGCCTTCAATGAAAGGAAACTGTCTTTATACAGTGCAATCTGCTTTGTTCAAAAGTCTACAAACATAAATGTTCATCATGTCTCAAAAAACATCCCTTTTTAGCACCTTCTAGACTGGGGTCTGACCATGTAACTGGATACCATAGCCTAGCCAAAAAGACACATGTAATTAACCCTCATAGGATGATACAGATGAACACATGCCAGAGCTGTTTAAGAGTTCTTGTTACTCATGGCCTTACCAATGCTTATGACTGTCTGGGTCAGGATAGTGCAAATTGGCATCTTGTTTTCATTTGAATTTGTTTGACCTCCAGAATATAGAGCAATGTTTGCTTATTGGCTTAGTTTTTATTTTAGTTAATTTCCTGTATGAATTCTTTATCCACTTTGATAATGGTTCTTTGACTTTTTCTGTGATGTGTGAGGTTTATTTACAATTCTGGACAAGAATGCTTTGTAAGCTGGGCCAGAGAGATACTATAGGCACTTAAGCTTTGCGTGTGGCTGACTCTGGTTCAATCTGGAGCACCCCCAAGCATCACTGGAAATGATCCCTGAGCACAGATTTGCCCACTTTCCAAAAAATTAAATAAATTACTCATTGAAAACATTTTGTGAGTTATATGTATTGAAGCTTTTTTTTTTTTAATAGATTAAGGTTCTTAACCTTGAGTGTCCATTAGAAATACTGAGAAGCTCAGGGCCGGAGAGATAGCACAGCAGGTAGTGCGTTTGCCTTGCACACAGCCAACCTGCAGCCGACCCGGGTTCCCGGGTTCGATTCCCGGCATCCCATATGGTCCCTCAGGCACCGCTAAGAGTAATTCCTGAGTGCAGAACCAGGCGTAACCCCTGAGTATCGCTGGGTGTGACCCAAAAAGCAAAAAAAAAAAAAAAGAAAAGAAAGAAAGAAATACTGGGAAGCTTTTAAAACTCTAAACAACCCAGCTTCACTTTCATCCATTAAAATCAGAGCCTTGGATGGAAGCCGGCCTCACATGGTGGGAGAAAAGTCAGCTCAGATAGAGAATGGATCACCAAGTAAAATGTGGTTGGAGGGCCTGCTCAGGATGGGAGATGCATGCTGAAAGGAGACTATAGATTGAACATGATGGCCACCCAATACCTCTATTGCAAACCACAACACCCAAAATGAGAGAGAGAAATAAAAGGGAATACCCTGCCACAGAGACGGGGTGCGGTGGGTGGAATGGGATTGGGGGATGGGAGGGATACTGGGTTCATTGGTGGTGGAGAATGGGCACTGGTGGAGGGATGGGTTCTGGAACACTGTATGACGGAAACACAAGCATGAAATTGTGTAAATCTGTAACTGTACCCTCACAATGATTCACTAATAAAAAAAAAGAAATGTTTTAATTACCAATGACTAAGTTGAAGAGGATGAACTATGGATAAAAATAGTTTGAAGTTGTAAAAGTTACATAAGTGACTATTGCTTCCAATTCTGAACATAGGTGGAGACGAGGAGAGGGGTGGGGAAGTGTTCATTGAGCATTGAGATTATGGTCCATGCTTGATAACTTGCTTACTGGAACATTCCTCAGTGGCGGTGGCTCCAACATTTCTCTTCTTTACCAAAGAAAGCAACTCTTCACTGCTAATATTTGTGTTGGGAGAGCACATTGTTTCTTGCTACTTGGTTCTTTCTCCAGGCAACCTTGTGGCTTTACATTTTCTTGCTTTCTGTGTTTGTATAAGTCTGCAGTCTCTAACAGTTGTCAAAAATTCTGGTTGCATATAACTGAAAATGAAGTCAGACCATCTAAGACACGCCCCCAACTAAAAATGAAGTCAGACCAATTAAGACTCCCTCACCCCCATCTAGTTATAATTTTTGTTTTTATTTTTCTGCAGCCCTACACATGACTCTGTACATGTATACCATATATGCCCATTGGTATTGATGATGAAAGAGATTTAGAAGCAAGTAAAGAGAGAGCAAAATATAATTAGCAAGAGAAGAGTGAGGTAGTTTTCTTTATCCCTATCATTTTTCAGGGGCAGAGAGCTTTAGGCCTTCTTAGCAGTACTAAGGAGTCTCAGTGATTTAAAGCTTGTGATTTTTTTTAATGTGATAAAACATGTGTAGCATAAAAATGTCATGTTAACCATTTTTAAGCAAACTTTTTAATGCCATGAAGTACCCTCACATAGCTATATAATTTCAACAACACAACCATATCCAGAACTACTTAACTTTTACCATTTGACATCAGATGTCCTGATGTCAAGTCATGGGGGTGGCTGTAGGATCTAGCCCACTCCCCATCAGGTTTTTCACATCCCTGATCTCTGTATATGATATGTCAGTAGCCAGTAGCCTTCTTTTCCCCTCCAGTGTTGACCATCAACAATGGTTCAGACATTGCCAAGTGTCGCCTGGGAGACTCTAGGTGAAAGAACTTTCTAGTGATTTGGATGAAAAGACATTCTTTTTCAGCTGGGTTATTTTAGCTGTGAAGAAATAACTGACTTTGGTGGATGCATTGTGGACATTCATTAATAACAGACACATAACTAGTTGTAGTTTGACTAGGTATCATTTAAGTGTATTTTTAGTAGTAAACAAGCAGAGTAATTAATTTACACAAGAGTGATAAGACAATTGTTCTGTTTGCCATTGCTTCAGATTAGGTAGGACTAATGAGAAATAGTCTAGATTGGGAATGACGGCTTTATAAGCATGACTAAATATATGACTGGAAATTTTCAAAGTACATAGTTGTTTTATTTTTAATAATAATTACTATGCATTTTATACAGTGGCATCAATTGGCTCCTAGAAAAGTTGCAATTCAGAGTTATTCCTAGGCAGAAAGAGTATCTTATGTTTAAAAATGTCATTTAATCTGATCATATTGACCCATATATATTTCATATGCAGTGAAAAAATCAATATGACAAATATTTGATGGATATGTTATTGCATGCCAGGAAATATATAACATTTCTTTAGTTAAATATTCTCCTATAATACTATCCAAAGCCTAACATTTTGGCTAAACCTGGCAGTACTCAGGGCATACTTCTGGCTCTGTGCTCAGGGTTCACTCCTAGCAGGCTTGGAGGCCCATACAGGATGCTGGGGAATTTGGGGGAGGGAAATTTGGGTCATATCTTAGTATGCTAAGGGCAGATACCTGCTATTTAGATAATATTATGCCTCACTCCTATGGTTCCTTACCTAATAACCCATATTATTTCTCTAACAGATGGAAATGTTCCCAAGGGCCTTCAAAAGTAAGAATGCAGGACCAGAGAGATAGCATAGCAATTAAGGTACGTACCCTGCACATGGCCAACCTGGGTCAATACCTAGCACTGCATAGTTAGTAATGATCTTGAGTGAAGAGCCACGAGTAAACCATGAGCACAGTTATGGCCCCAACCATATAGGTACAGTATTCTGCTTGGGGAAAAGCTTAGCCCTTCTTGTGTTTTAATTCTTCTTTTCCTTTTCCTGTTGGTGGTGATTGTCTCTGCAATGGTCAAGACTTGCACTCTTGGTTGTGGTGCTCACTCACTTGGTTGTGTAGTGGTTGGTATGTATTGCTGATCAAGGGTGAAACACTTAGTTGTAGTGTGCTGGAGGTCACACACGTTGTTGTAGTAGCATAGATCTCAAAGAGCAGAACCTCTAGGGTCACACTGAGTCATGTTAGGGTGGTGCTGGGGATCAAACTCTCAATCTCTTCCACCTCACACCTTGAAGGCAGGTACCCTAATATTGAGCTATCCACACCCTCCTAAACTGCATCCGAATCAATGTAGCCCTGTAGCACTGTCGTCCCATTGTTCATCTATTTGCTCAGGTAGGCACCACTAACATCTCCATGGTGAGACTTGTTGTAACTGTTTTTGGCATATTGAATATGCCATGGATAGCTTGCCAGGTTCTGCCGTGCAGGCGGGATACTCTCAGTAGCTTGCTGGGCTCTCTGAGAGAGACAAAGGAATCGAACCCTGGTCCGCTGCATGCAAGGCAAACGCCCTACCCACTGTGCTATTGCTCCAGTCCCCGAATCAATGTAATAGCATCATTTAAGTCAATGACAGTAGCACTGTTATGACGTTCATTTCTAAATTCTTATGTCCAAATTTTTGTCAATTTTCTCATTTGTTAAATGTGTAATTCTGTGAAGTAAGTCTTCTCATCTACAGATGAGAAGTTGTTTGCTAAATATCCATTGGGAACTTTTTCCAAATGTTCTTTAGCCCTTCTAATTCAAACTTTGAGAATCTCAGGGGAAATGAGCAATCTTAGCATAATTAATAGCCTCACTGAGACAGTGAAATCCTTCTATTTGGACTAAGTGTGAATTATTTTTGCCCTATGAGGCTGTTGGCTTAATTACCTCTATCCATGATCGGGTCTAGTATCAGACTCATCTCAGTCTATAAATTAGATTTTGGTGAGTGCTCAAAGTCAAGATCACTCTTTGCTCAGCATGTTTGTTATAGTTTACGAATCCTTCCCTGCAAGTACAGAAGACCTCCTGAAAACTCTTTGGGGTTTAAACCAGCGGAAGACTTTCTTAACTTCTAACAAACCTACCCACTCCTTTGAATGGAGTGGGTAGTCCTTCACAGGCCTGCTTTAAAGAATGGCCATTTTCCCACAGCTCCCTGCTGATTCTGAATGAACCGATTCTCAGCCCCCTGCTGACTGGTAACTCTATTGCTGGTCATCCTCTTGGCTCTTTACTGACAGCCTTCATAATAACTCGCTTAGAAGATAAATGGCACGGCGGAATCTCTGACAACTCATTAAGGAAGAATACAGTAGATTCCTGCCAAATAGGACTGCCATTTTAATGTGAACGAAGAGCAGTTTTCTCATGATGAGAGAAGGAAGGGATGTTCCTTTTCATTGAGAATGCTTTGAGAACGGGTGTCTTCTGTCAAAGCATTCTCCCTTATCTGTGGTACATAGAATAACAAGACAAGGGAATGGGCGGTATTAAACGTGGGCTAGTACCCAGCCTGGATTAAAAAAAGAACGCCAAGGAAGGGGGTGATTGGGGTGTAGGGAAGGAGAGCAGGTGGACCAGTCAGATAAACAGTCAGGCAAACACAGAGGGTGCTGATCAGGTGATAGAGAGGCAAGAAAATTGCACATTAAAGCCATAAAAGCCAACACTATTGTAATCATGTGAGTCAAACCAAAACACTTAAAATAACGAATTGGTTTACTTGGCATATGGCTGATATTAAGAGACTATTACTATAGTGGTGAATGATTGTTTGATTAGTGAGACTAATGGTTATGACAGGTCAAAAACTTGAATATGTGTATGGAGGTGGATGTTAAATATCTGATGATTTCAATCTTCCTCAGATTCCAAGAGTAGAATTATTTAAGAGAAGCTTTTTTTAAGTGTAGATGAAAGCTTCTTGTGGTTTTCCTACTTATAGTAAATCAGATGTATGACCCAATTAGATTTTTTAAAAATTTTTGGATCACCTTCTTTGCATCATTTACTAGATTACAGATAGGAATGCTTTTATTACCTTGCTAAGGACATAAATTATTTTAAAAGAGACTTTCTACCATTAGATTTTAACTATTAGATAAATAGTTTGCTACATTGCAAATTACCCAAGAGCAAGCAAAACTTCTTATTCAACTCTCTGTGACTTTCCTACTTGACCACATGGTAACTACAGCAATAATTGTGTCCTTCCTACAAAGATATGAACTTTATGAGAGCGAACCTTTTCTTTATTTCATCATTCTAAGGTCACTACCAAAGCACCAAACCTTCAAACTCAATGTGACATAATGGAGGTTCTTAACAAAATTTTTAATTACTAGTGATAACAGTAAGTCACATTCATCAAAGAGCCAATCATTATGCTACACTTAAATAAATTGTTTCACTTAATCCTCACAATAACTCTATGAGAATCATTTTTTAAAATTTTTAAAAATTTATTTATTTTTAAAGAATCACCATGAGATACAATTACAGACTTACAAACTTCTGTAGTTATGTTTCAGTCATACAATAATCGAGTACCCATCCCTCCACTGGTGCCTGTTCTCCACCACCAATGTTCCCAGTATCCCTCCTGCCACCCCCACACCCCACACTCCCCGCCTTGTGGCAGGTACATTCCCTTTTACTGTATCTCTATGAGAATTATTTAATGTGTCCACTTAAATTTAGAGATATTCAGTAAATGGTTCAAGATCTTGTTGCTTGGAAATATCTAGAATTTGTTTCGGGTCATCTTACTCCAGACTGGATCTCTTACATGACTCCGATCTCCAAATTCAATGAAGACTTGGTGACTGAATAACGATTCATTTGCAAAATTTGTGTGTGTGTGTGTTTAAACCACTTTTCTTAGGAAAGGGATTTCTGATTATACAAATAATCACCCATACAACATTGATGAAACAAATTTGCATGCCTTCATTTCCCACCATAAATCAGTTAATTTTGGATAAAGAAAACTTCCAATCCATAAACATAGCATCATCAGGTAGATTCTCACTCAAAAGCTCTTTGTAGTCAACAGATCACTCAGAGATCAGGAATGCGTGTACAAAGACACACATTCATTCTTTGGCACCACATGGTTTCCTCAGCACCACCGGATGACCATGTTCATTCTCAGCACTGCTGAGTTTGAGCAGCACCTTTTAAGGCCTGACTGAGCATTGAACTGTCCTGCCCGGTTGGCTGAGTATCACTGGGAGTGGTCCCAGACCTCCTGACCATGCCTTGGGAGGCCATTCTTTCCCAAAGAAACATTAATTAATATTTCCTGATCTCTTATCCCCCTAGCCTTTGCACAAATAAACTTCTCAGCTCATGTTAAGTAGTAAACAATTCATTTTTGTCAGTGAGGTCCTAGGAATTTAGTGGGATTTATTTGGAATGTGCTAGACTTGTTAACAAACTATGAGTAAAATGATGGATTTGAGGAGGCAAAAGATGATGTATGTTGCTTAAAATTGATCATGAAATGTTTTCTACAGCTAAGCTTAGGAATTGCTGTGAGGCTGTTGTTTTTTGTTGTAACCAATCACAAAGACTATCAAAGAATAGTCTTAAGCAGAGGTGAGTTTGAGCCAGAGGATACAGGTTGACCATTTTTTAAAAGATTTTCTTACATTTGAATTATTTCCCCTGGCAAAAAAAGTCTACACTTCTCCCCTCTTTGAGAAGGTCAAAAACCACTCATCTGAAACATTAGTTTATCCTTTTTAATTTTTTTAAGTCAGTGGAGAACAGCTTGATTTTTTAAAAAATTCTTTTCTAATCCAAAGCTGGAGACAAAATATAGTGATTCAAGTTCAATGGTTTTGAAGAAGGAGAGATCTGGACATTGTTTTTATTTGTGAATACTCACCTCCTACCACCTGTGATTCTAAGCTGCAGTCAGGCATGAAAGTCAGTGCTTATCTAAATATCTCCCCATCTCTTTATAAGTTTCTTGGGAAAGGAATGGTTCTAATAATTCTCGTTAATCCCTGTGGAACATTCTAGAAATAATTGTTTGAAGATAAAAAGGAAGATAAGACAAATGTGAACTTTCAAATCAAATGATATAATTGTAATAGATTTGAGACACAATGGTCTCATTTTGGAGGTCATAGCTCAGAACCATACTTTTTCTTTTGCAAAGGGGACACCACTTGCTCCCATTTCTGTTGGTACTTAGGGTACCATGAAAGTCCTGATGAGTGAATGCAGGTCTTCCACACGAGATGTCTGTGTTTTAAGCTGAATTTCAATGCCCTTTCTGCTACAGGAACCAAAAATTTCATGGTCATGACTGGAAGAATAATAGAACATACTCTCACATGCTTATCAATATATTCAAGAAATAGATGATTGGCCATAGCAAAGGAATCTGCTGTCCTCTGGAGGGTATCATGCAGTTACAGAAGAAAACAGACATTTCCCAATGTCCATTCCAAAGTACCCAGGAAATTGTGAAAGAAAACAAAAAGATTTTATGGTCAAATTGCTTAGAAAACACTGTACTTTTTGGGGCTGGACCCCCCCCCCACACACACACACACGCACACCAGATAGAGAAGTTTATCAAAAGAAATTTCTTTCCCAAACTAATTTGACTCTTCTCTTCCTCCCTTAACTCCTGTAACATATGAGAAACTATTACAAGAATAACATCCTATCTCAATCATCTGCAGATAACATTTAGGGTTGGGAGAAAGCAAGAGAGAGAACTTTGCAGGATTTTAAAAATAAGCTATCAAAAGGCAAAGATTGATAAAGTAGATGCATTCAAATGAAGAGACCCCCACATCCCATGCAGCAGCATTTGACCAGAAGGACACAGTCTGTTGTGGCCGAGTGACAGGCCATACTATTACAACCATGGTTGTCTTTCTTGGCTTTTGTCTTGGAGAATATGTGAGAAGTTTGTACTTCTCTAAGAAATGAAACTGAGACTTGTGCTTTGTAACTTTTGAGGTTGACTGTCAAATCATCTTAGACCTCAAATATATGGTCAGCAAGAGGCTAGGCATGATGGAGTTCCACCCAGAAGTCCAGGTATTACAGGTGTGGACCCCAGGTATGCCATAACGTTGCAACTTCATTTTCCTCAGGACAGGGTGATAGCAAGTGCAGCAAAAGCAAAATAATCTTAGCCAAGATGCTTGAGTTTTATTCGTTTGTGGCACTAATCTTGTGTCTTGCATAAAAGGAAGACATATAGAGTGATTAATCTCTATGAGAACAATAGAAATAGTTCACTGAGATACTAGATGGGAAAAGCTTCTCCCAGCCTCTGCCCCTTAGAAGGTACTCAACAAGTGTGACTTCAATGTGAGTATGACTGGTGAACACAGAGATAATAGCAAAGTAAAAATCAAGAGTCAACAGAGGAGGAAGCTGAAGGTGGAGATAAAAACCTTCAGGGCTGCCAGGAATTGGAGGCAAAATTCCACTACCCCTGTGGGTTTTTCTCAGGCAGACCCAACAATGAATGAGCCTCAGGGGTGAAAGAACAAATGTATGGTTGTAAATTCTAGAGAAAATGGAGGGGGGTGAGCATGGGGGCAGATGAAGAGTTTTGTTCTTGAGCTAATGAATGGGAGAGGGGCCTGGGGTGTCACAGAGGGAGAAGGGGTCTCCTATGAGGACAGAGAATGACTCATAACTAAAGCAGCTGCTTTAGATGCTTCGCCTGGTGTCAGATAGATTTCCCTGATAGAAAGGATTGACCCTAAATCTGGGTCATCTTCATTCTTTAAGGTGAGGGTAACAGTTTCTCTTGAAACCTGCAGGGCTTAGCTCCACAAGTGAAGGTGACACGTACTGGGAAAAGCCTCCTGAATACCTGAACCTTGGGGGAGGGTTAACCTTCAACTACCTTGATCAACCTTCCTGTTCCACTTTTGCAGGAGGTCACAGCAGAATTGTGGGCAAGCTCAGGTGGACTTCCTTCCTTCCTTCCTTCCTTCCTTCCTTCCTTCCTTCCTTTCCTCCTTCCTTCCTTCCTTCCTTCCTTCCTTCCTTCCTTCCTTCTCTTCCTTCCTTCCTTCCTCCCTTCCTTCCTTCCTTCCTTTTCTTTCTCTCTTTCTCTTTTTTCTTTTTTTCTTTCTTTCTTCCTTTCTCTCTTTCTCTCTCTCTTTCTCTTTCTTTCTTTCTTTCTTTCTTTCTTCTCTTTCTTTCTTTCTTTCTCTTTCTTTCTTTCTTTCTTTCTTTCTTTCTTTCTTTCTCTCTTTATTTCTCTTTCTCTCTTTCTTTCTCTTTCTTCCTTTCTCTCTTTCTCTCTTTCTCTCTCTCTCTTTCTTTCTCTCTTTCTCTCTCTTTCTTTCTTTCTCTCTTTCTCTTTCTTTCTTTCTTTCTTTCTTTCTTTCTTTCTCTCTCTCTTTCTTTCTTTCTTTCTTTCTCTCTTTCTCTCTCTCTTTCTTTCTCTCTTTCTCTCTTCTTTCTTTCTTTCTTTCTTTCTTTCTTTCTTTCTTTCTTTCTTTCTTTCTTTCTTTCTTTCTTTCTTTCTTTCTTTCTCTCTCCCTTTCTTTCTCTCTCTCTTTCTTTCTCTCTCTTTCTTTCTTTCTTTCTTTCTTTCTTTCTTTCTTTCTTTCTTTCTTTCTTTCTTTCTTTCTTTCTTTCTTTCTTTCTTTCTTTCTTTTCTTTCTTTCTCTCTTTCTTTCTCTCTTTCTTTCTCTCTTTCTTTCTTTCTTTCTCTCTTTCTTTCTCTCTTTCTTTCTTTCTTTCTCTCTTTCTTTCTCTCTTTCTTTCTTTCTTTCTTTCTTTCTTTCTTTCTTTCTTTCTTTCTTTCTTTCTTTCTTTCTTTCTTTCTTTCTTTCTTTCTTTCTTTCTTTCTTTCTTTCTTTCTTCTCTCCCTTTCTTTCCTTCTTTCTTTCTTTCATGTGCAGGAGGGGATCATATGTGGTTTCAGGAACTGAGTAAGGATCGGTTACATGCAAAGAAAGTGCCTACCCATTGTACTATCTCTCCAGCCTATTTTTCTTTTTACCAGATTTAGCACTTAAAGTCATGAATTTAAAACATTCTTCCATCTCAGTTCAAAACTCAGAACAGCTAATTAGGATATGAACCCAAGCAAACACTGGTCATCAGACACAGACATGGAGTCTATTGATGGAGTCTAGTGACAGTGACCAATATTTCTCAGGCATATGGCAAGTTCTTATTTGAGTAACCATAGGAATAGGTCCACAGATGAAAATCAGTAGAGAAGAAATGTCTTAACTGAAT
This sequence comes from Sorex araneus, assembly GCF_027595985.1. Taxonomy (NCBI): domain Eukaryota; kingdom Metazoa; phylum Chordata; class Mammalia; order Eulipotyphla; family Soricidae; genus Sorex; species Sorex araneus. The sequence goes on along the minus strand of NC_073311.1, from coordinate 37,600,677 downwards.
AGAACTCAAGAGTTAAGCAGCACTATATAAGAGAATATTTTTTTAGAAAGCTGGTTTTCCTTTCTTTTTTAGGGGGGAGGGAAATGGGGGGGGAGAGGTCTTGGGTTCTCAGGGCTCAGCTGGTCAGGAATTACTCCTGGTGGTATTTAGTGGGTCATATGGGGTGTTAAGGATAGAACTAGAATTAGTTGCCTACAAGCCAAGTGCCTTACTCCCTGTACTATCTCCCCAGCCCTGTTTTATGTTTCAACTGTAGCAAAATATTAAGATTTTACAAAGTTGAGAGGTAGACCCGGGCATTATTTTTGTGATTATATTTATGCCTAATCTTGGAACATTATTTTTAGCAAAAGAAGTGCACCCAGCTAGCTTAGTTGATAGAGCATGAGACTCTTTAAAAAAAAAAAAAGAAATGAGGGGCTGGAGCAATAGTACAGCGGGTAGGGCGTTTGCCCTGCACGCAGCCGACCCAGGTTCGATTCCCAGCATCCCATGTGGTCCTCCGAGCACCTCCAGAAGTAATTCCTAAGTGCAGAGCCAGGAGTAACCCCTGAGCATTGCTGGGTGTGACCCAAAACTAAAAAATAGAAATGAATTGCATATTTAATAATGTACTCATTAATATACTAAAGACAAAATGATGCTTTTAAAGATTGGTCACTAATGGAAAGCTTTAACATTATTTCCAAAGGTAAGTTAAAGCTATCTAGGCTCCTGACACATTTCCCTGCTACTGAACTAACACTAGGTGTCACTTTATGCCATGTGTTAGTTTAATATGAGCGCTTTCTAGTTGACATTGGGTGAAGTTATACCCAAAGAAAATAGAAACAAAGGGCTGGGAGGAGAAAGCTTGCCACAATGTGGGGAGGGTGGTTAGGTCAGAGAAGAAACCATTATGACAATGATTGTGGGAAGTGATCACTCTGGACAAGAACTGGTGCTAAAAGGATGTAAAGTGATATGCATGATACTCTTGCAAATAACATTGCAAACCACAGTGCCTAAAAGAAAAAAAGAAAAGCATCTACCATAGAGACAGGCTGGGGGACTGACGGGAAACTGGGGACATTGGAGGAGGAAGTGGACATTGGTGAAGTGATGGGTATTCAAATAAACTGAAATTCAATCTTGAACAACTTTTTAATGTTGTATCTCTTGGTGAGTCAATATATATATTTTTTAAAAGGAAAAAGAGAAAGAAATTAGATAAAATTAGACTTTGTTTCTAGTAGAAATTAGATTTTTGTCTTATAATTTATTTTCTCCAGCAGATACAGAAATTGGGTGGAAAGCAAAGTGTCTCTGCTGGAACTACATCCTGGATGAGGAGAGACAGGCCTTCAGGGTGCCATCATTCTATCCTCAGCATCTGCCGCACCTGCTCGCACACTACAAAGAGGAGACTTCAAATTAGTGATTGCTCGACAGAGAAGGGATACAAGAGGCTCCAACAGAAGGACTGGTTAACTTCCCCCACAGGTAGATTTACAGTTAGAGCATTTGCTCCTTCAAATGGCAGTTAGGTATATGATAGGCTCACTATGGAAATGTTGTAACTGATCTCAAAGCTCAATTTGGGACCCATAGAGAGAAGACAGTGTTTCAGATGTCTTAAACCCAAATTGTATGCCAGTGTTTGCTTTTGTGTGTTTGTTTTTACTCAGATTTTTAATTTAAAAAGTCTCCTTTAAACTAATAATTATTGGGACATAGGAGTCTTTGAATAACCGGGGAACCCACAAACATTCTGAAAGTTGTTTATATTAACACATAAAAATAGTTTATTTATCAGTTCTCTTATTTGTTGGTGGGTCATACCAGCAATTCTCAGGGGCTGTTACTGGGTCTGTGCTAAGGGGTCACTCATGGTGGTGTCCAAGATGCTCAGGTGTTGCACACAGCTGACCCAGGTTTGATCCCTGTGCATCCCATATGGTTCCTTGAGTCCCAGCAGGAGTAATTCCTGAGTACACAGCCAGAAGTAATCCATGAGCATCACTAGGTGTGAGCAAAGAAGAAGAAAACATTATTTTTTTTTAAATTGCTCAGGTGTACATATGCAATCAGATGTTTGTTTACTAAAATATGTATATATATATTTGAGGGGGCAGAGCGATGGTATAATGGGTAGGATGTTTGTTTTGTACATGGCTGACCTCGGATCAATCCCCAGCATTCCATATGGTCCCCCAAGCACTCTGGGAGTGATTCCTGAGCATAGAAGTAGGAGTAACCCCTGAGCATCACTGGGTGTTGCCAAAAAACAAAAAAAAATCGTTTGAAGGTTTGTTTTTTCATATTTAGCAAACTAAATTCCATCAGGTGGTACATGAACTTAAATATTTTTAATTGAGATGACAATGGTTTGGGCTGGAGCGATAGCACAACGATAGGGCGTTTGCCTTTCACACGGCCGACCGGAGTTCAATTCCTCCGCCCCTCCCGAAGAGCCCAGCAAGCTACCGAGAGTATCGCGCCCCCACGGCAGAGCCTGGCAAGCTACCTGTGGTGTATTCAATATGCCAAAAACCAGTAACAATAAGTCTCACAATGAGAGATGTTACTGGTGCCCGCTCGAACAAATCGATGAGCAATGGGATGACAGTAACAGTGACAGCGACAATGGTTTACAGCAGTGTTGATGTTTATGTGCTTTAAGGATACAGTGTTACACACATCCCTAACAAAGTATCCTTCTCTATCTACCATGGTCCCTGGGTCCCTTTGTGTCCATCTCCCCCTATCCCAGCACTCTTTAAAAATCTTTATTATTGATTTCATGCAACATAAATATTTCAAAAATAATCCTTGACTCCAAACTAGGTGATATTGATTTTTTAATTCAAGTGAATAAAATTTCATTATATCACTATATATTTGATACCCAGTATCAAATGAGCCTGAAACTTATCTTCTTTGTTCTAGATTCTTTTCCTATTTTAAGTCTTCTCTGCCCAGGAATTCAGTTTTGTTAGCCATGTTATTAACTTATGAATGCCACATTTTGAACAGCAAACAGGATTCATCTTTATCAGGACTACTTATGGTGTAAGTGTAATAGGTAAGTTGGGCCTATTTTTTACAATTGTGGTTTCACGCAGTAGAAATTACATTAATGCCATGAGAACAGTACCAAAAGGACCAGAGTTGATTTCCCATGAACTCTTCTATGTGTAGTTGACTGTGGTAAAGTTGTTAAAGAGTATTTTAGAGCTGGATTTGGTGTAGTGATCAAGTAGAGGTCTTGGTCATTGTAGCACCATTTGTGAAATGACATTTGGGAAATGAAAGCTGCTTTTAAAAAATAGAATCTATCTTAGGTTCTAGCTGTCTAATCACTGAGAGTATCCACAATCCTTCAAGTAGATACAGAAAAACAAATGAACTTTTTAAGGTTCCACTCAGCCTTTTATTTAAGCAATTTATATGCATATAAATCACATGCCCTAAATGTATGAAGCCTTGGTTAGATTCTTGACACCCCACCATCATAAATAAATAAATAAAAAGAGAAAAAGAAAGAGAGAGAAGAAAGGAAGGAAGGAAGGAAGGAAGGAAGGAAGGAAGAAAGGAAGGAAGGAAGAAATATTCAAAGTTTTGGTTCCTTAAAGCAATGAACCTGGGTACTAAAGCTGACAAATACCTCAGTGTTTTCTTCTTTGCTTCTTTACTTCTTTTTATTTCTTTTGTGGTGAATTAACAGTACTGTATATTTTCAATTTACAACGTTACCATACCACACCCATGGCCAAATGCTTGTACCTCTACCACAGTCCATTGAACTCTTCAAACCCAAGGATTACCCTTAGTAATCTAAGGTCTGTAGTAATAATCCAAAGGTTTGTTTTCACTGGATATTGTCTATTCTCCTGCTTTGTCCTTTATACATATCCTACCTATGACTGAGATCATTTGGTATTTGTCTTTCTGACTTACTTCACTTAGCATGACTCCCTCCAACTCTATCCATGTTGTAGCAAAAGGAAAGCTTTTTTTTTTAAAGCTGAGTAGTATTCCCTTGTGTCTGTACACTATACTGAGGGTGTTTTCTTGAAGAAAATTATCAGCATAAACAATTTAACTTAACGGAGACAAATATTTTCACAAATAACTATTTTTATTTGTAAAATCTAATCACTGGGAACATTTATTCCGTGAAATCTGTAAGTTTTTAGTTATTTTAGTTAAGTCTATTTGACTTTAGAACTTAGAAACATTTAAGATTTATTTCTTTCAAAAACCTTTAATGAATTTTATTATAGTTTGGGAAGGTGCAATAGTGTTTACTTTATGGTATTGATATATAAACTTACTCCCACCACCACCATCAAAGTGCCTATGATCCTCCCCCACCGTCTTTGTCTCCGCTAGTGGCTGTCCTGAGCCAAACCTTCAATTTGTAGACAGCTACTCTATGATCAAGTAGTGAGGAGCATAAAACGGAACAAGGAAATTCTTCAACAAATGGTGTTGGGAAAACTGGAGAGCCACAGCCACGAGTTAAAAAAAAAAATCGGAACCGTAATCCCACACCATTCATGTAAGTAAAACTCACAGTGTATTAAAGACCTTGAGATTAGAGCAGAATTCATAAAATATACCGACTTCTTTTCTTTAAGCCCATCATCACAAGTGTTTAATTGAATGATCAAACATTTTCCTTGGGTAAGTGATCATACATGATTCAGGGTAGGCTTACTCAAGAGACTTGTATTTCCAGTTTTATAGCCAAGATTATAATAATATTTGATCCTTCTGTCCATTTCTGGTTTTATGATAAAATGTTTGCGTTTGCATACTAATTTCATAAGCTGAATTTAAGTGTCTATTTCACCATCATTCTTGACATTCAATAATTAATTGTAATAAGAAAAAATGGCTAACACTTTTTAAACGTTAGACTTCATCTTCTTGCAGAGAAATCCTTGAAGAAAGCATTTACTCTGGTCTTCCTGTAAACTCCCCAAATTTACTTTTGAAGATCTTGGATAAAAATACTTGCTATCTCAAGTATTTTTTGTCATGGACAGTTGGAAGCCTGTCTAAAGTCCTGCCATCTTTTCTTTTTTGATAGAACAATAGAAGGAATTAAGGGCAATGGAATATAGTGTAATTTTTTTGCAAAACAAAATATGTGATAGTCCTGGTTAAATTCTACCTATTCCCTTAGCCTTCCAAGAATTTAAATGTCCTGAGAGCAGGAACCTTGCCTGACTTTTTTCTCCCTGCAATCCCCAGCACCTGAAATAATGCCTGATACAAAGGGGAGAAGCTGAGTGTGCCCTGACTGCGAGAATGAATGAGCGAGTCCAACATTTTGGGCCAGGTGAATGTGGCCTGAGACCAAAATACCTGCCTCTGTCTTTGCAGTCTCTATTCCCCAAGGAGTATCTTGATTTTTTTTACAAAGATAACTAAGTACAATTTTTAATTATCAGCATTCTTAAAATTCACAGAGAAAATTCCATCTCCAAAGTGACTTACATATTTTATGGTATTCTGAACCTCTAAGCTGTCTAATACAAGTTAATAGATTAACTGTCACTGTCATTGTCATCCCATTGCTCATCCATTTATTCGAGCGGAGACCAGTAATGTCTCTCATTGTGAGACTTATTGTTACTGTTTTTGGCATATCCAATATGCCACGGGTAGCTTGCCAGGCTCTGCCGTGTGGGTGCGATACTCTCGGTAACTTGCCAGGCTCTCCAAGAGGGGCGAAGGAATCGAACACGGGTCAGCCACGTGAAAGGCGAACGCCCTACCGCTGTGCTATCACTATATAAAAATACACTAGTTAATCTATTATATAGAGATAATAGAGATTATTATATAGAGAGTCACTAAATTTCTCAAATTAGATGTGCTTTCCTTGAAAAGGCTAAAAATCATAGGCATCAGACTTTAGTATTAAACAATTATTTTATTATATCATATTCTTTTGAAGAAAGATTAATTCTAAAATTTTTATCAAAGCAGGTTTATTTGTTAATAAATACATTTGTCTTATGAACAGTATTATACTTATTTGTTGTGAATACAGTATTATACTTAACATTTATTTTTATCAACTACAGTTTGTAAAATTTTAAATAGCTCTCTTCAAATCTTTAGAATTCTCCTGTGATCTTTTCTTGAAATCTGAATTTCTATTTCGTTGTTTTACTTTTTTGCTTTGGAGCCACACTGTTCAGAGTTTGTTTCTGGTTCTGTGCTCAGGGATCACTCCTAGTGGGCTCAGGAGACCATCTCGGGTGATGGCAATCAAACCTGGTCAGCTGTACACAAGGGAAGCACTTTATCCCTGTAATATCACTCCAGTCCCCAAATTTAAATTTCTTATGAGGCCAATCTGCACCACAGATAATGTGAAAACGTAAAAAACATTTTAGAAGTGTTTCCACCTCAAGTCTAATCACTTGAATAGGACGAGAAGGCCTGACAGCCGTGGGAAAGAATGATCACTAGCCAGAACCAGACCTTTGCCTGCCTGAGGCTCCTGGCTCAGCCACCATACAGCTCTGTGACTTGAAGCAAATGGCTCCTCCTCTTCTTGCTTTTTTTCCTCATCTGTTGAGGGAAGGTAATGGTCATAAACTTGATCAGAGGTTTTGATGAAACCACCTAAGTTCAGAATTGCAATATATTTACAAAGGTACTTGAAGCACATAGTGCACCACTAAGCAAATAAGAAATAAACATCAGTGAAAAAACATCTGAAAGATAATCCAGAAATAATATATAATATTTCGCTCTTTCAGAGAGATCAACCTAGAGGATCTTCAGGCTCTCTTTTGAACCTGAATTCTACTCTCTGCCTTGCCTCTGAGTATCTGTTCCTGTAAGACATCCTACCTAGTGGATCCCAAATGTTTTTTAGTCATTATAGACCTTCAGTGCCTTTGGAGAACGTCTTCTTTGCCTCCCTTTAGCTTGTCCAAATCCTATCATCATCTCCATCCTTTTGCTGCTCTACTGGGCATTCCAATATCTTGTGTTTTATTGCTTTGGTTTAATTGCAGTTTTATGTGCAATTATTATATTTCTAATCACATTGTAAGCATCTTGAGAACACCCTTGTGCTGTACTTATGTTTCCTGCATATAACTAAGTATTTAGTGAATGAATTAAATGGTAGGAAGGAAGTAAATTGGGAGTCAACTCATTAGTGCTAACTAAATGTGAGTTAAGTGGGTTAATGAGCAGCTCTTATTTCTAAAATTGTTTGGGTAAATATTTCTCCCTTCACTTTTTGTGGGTCTCATCTTCCATAGATAAAACATTGTAGATTAGCTGGTTCCCCTTCATTCCTTCTCTTCTGAAACATGCAGTAAAGTCAAAATGCCTAGAGCAATCATTTGTGAATAAAAACATCTGCACATGAAAAATAATTGATGTGGTTTTAAAATTATTCTGAGGTGTAAAGTAAAATGCCTTTTCATCATAGACCCTCAAAAAGGTGGCTAAAGCCAATTGCTTAAATCATGAGATGGAAGCGGAGAAAAATGTTATTTTTTGAATAGCCAACTGACTTTAATTAGTGGAACTTAAATTTGGGAGTAGGGGAGCTACACTCTGTGCGCAAGAGTCACTTCCAGTAGTACTTAGGGACCATGCCATGCCAGAAATTGAAACTCCTTCATGCAAAGCATATACTCTAGACTCTTGAACAACTGTTTTGGCCTAGAGTTTTACAATTTTACATACAATATTTTAAAATATTCAGTTTGCTGAGGTGATATAGCCATGCTAAAGAAACTATCATCTATATCCTTAGTAATAGTTTACTGCTTGCCACAATTATAAATAAATTGACCAGATTATCTTCTCATAGGTTAACATTGAAAAACAGTCTTTGTAGTCTCACTCATTTTTTTTTACTTCGATTCATTTTATTTCTCAAAGAAGGTTATGACCACAGTGTTTACCTAATGCCTCTTGTAACTGGTGTGTAGGTGTTTGAACGATTGAAAGATTGGAAGACAAGACCGGAAGATTCACAAGATGTATGACATCAATATACTTCAGAAAATATTTGATTCCACTCTCCCTCATTTCTAACTAGATCAACCTAGATAATTCTTTCTAAACTTGTAAAAATGCTTTTATTCTATTCACTTGTTCCTTCCTCTGAAATGACTGACTACAGTAAGTAGGTTTGTTAAGGAATTTTAATTGCTTCATTTTTCCTTATATAGAGACTGAGTAATATTGAAAAACTAATAATTCCCTTTCAAAGAAACAAGCAGGAAATAGAAGAGGTTTTTGTCATTATTCTTTAAATTGCTGTGTCTCTTAGATAATTCATACAGGAAGCCTAAAAATTAAGCAGCATTTAAATGTGATGAGTCACTCACATATTTCTCAGCTTGGTGTGAGTCTATTATTTCAATACTTCATAAACAGGAGTTAAGCATAAAGATTAAATATATAATGATGTTATGGCCTTAGCTATGTCCATATAAAAAGATTCTAGGTATAGATCACATTGTTATATCTACACATATAACATATATATATATATATATATGTATACTTTTAGTGATGCCGGGAATTATACCCAGAGCTTCATACATACAAAGCTAGCTCTTGAGCCACATCCCTGTCTTACATTGCTATAGTCTAACAATTTGCTTTGTCAGTGTAGGAATTTTTAATAAGATCACAAAACCCTATAGCTTAAGCCTATGCCTGGGGTTTAAAAAAAGTAACTCCCTTCACTAAGTATTTGAGAATTTGAAATATAATCAAAGCCATAATTACCATATATCAAAATTGAGCAGATATTTAAGAAAGGCTTTTTAAAATTCAAGAAAGGCTTAAATTTTAACCACATATTAAATACATCCTACTTACGTAAAATTTTAATGTTTCCTGATGAACATTTTACTATGATTTTTTTAGGTCAATGAATTAATCTTCTCTACTATGTGTAAAAATGCATGTAAGAAATAATCACTGATAGGTGCAAAGCATTATTCCTAGGACTTGACATATGATCTTTTTATTTTATTTTATTTTATTTTATTTTATTTTATTTATTAGTGAATCACCGTGAGACAAAGTTACAGACTTACAGGTTTTCATGCTTATGTTTCAGTCATACAATGATCGAGTACCCATCCCTCCACCAGTGCCCATTTTCCACCACCAATGGTCCCAGCATCCCTCCCACCACCCCCATCCTATCCCCTTCACCCCACTCTGCCTCTGTGGCACGGCATTCTCATTTGCTCTCTCTCTCTCTTTTTGGGTGTTGTGGTTTGCTACAGAGGTATTAAGTAGGCACATATGATCTTTTTAATCCTCATAGCAAAGTTATGAGGTAGGTACCACTACAATCCTAAATTTACAGCAAACTAAACTGAGTTTTCCCAAAGTCACTATGGCAGTTGAGTGGAAGATCTTGAAATTCTCGCCTAGAGTTAGAAAACCTCACTGTGGAATAACCATCTCGCCATTCTTTTTTGCAGCCCACACAATCATTTAATTCCCATGCTTAGGCACTCTGAATGTCTAGTTAAGATAGTAAGTTATGGTATGTGAATTTCATTACCATTGATCGTCAAATTTCTTGAGCGGTCTCAGTAAGGTCTCCATTCATTCTAGCCCTTAGATTTTATTTTTTTTTTTTTCTTTTTAAATTTTATTGAATCACCATGTGGAGGGTTACATAGTTCTCAGGATTATGTCGGTTATACAGTTCTCAAACACCCTTCACTTCACCAGTGCCCATCTTCCATCACCAACCCCCCCAGTATACCTGCCGCCCCCTCCCACCTCCCCAGTCCCAACCCTTGCACATGATATGTTTCACTTCGTTTACGCCTTATTTCGATTACATTCCATGTTTCAACACACAACTCACTACCGTTGTTGGGGTTTCCCCCAAAAAGAAAAGCAGTCCTATTGCCAAGGAGGCATTTGATAGTTCTCCATTGCTAAGAATATAGAGATATTAAGTCCCGCTGTTTGTTACATAGTTTTTCTTTTTCCCCCTTGCCCTGCGCCACCGAGTTCACGCCTGTTTTAGTAATCGCCACGCTGTCTGACAAGGGAAAAAAAACCGAAAAGGATGGTTATTTCCCGTCATCAGCAGGCGTGGGGCTCTGGCTTAGTTGATAGACTTGTAGAGTATCTGCAAGCAGTCTCTGGAACCGACGGTCTTGCGCTGGTGTCGGCTCCGGCTCGAGATTCCACCAGCGTCCCGCTGTTCCTTGTACATAATTTTTCCCCTTATATCCCATTCCCACGCCACCAGATCTGTTTGCTTAATGGACATCACACTGTAGTTGATGACACACCGTGTTTCTTCCCGAGAAAGAAGAAAATTTCTTCTCAGCCGGTGTGGGGATATAGCTTAGTTCAGTCTAGTGAGATGGCTCCCACTTTGATTGCCTTCAATATTTCAGCAACAGACTTACTATTAGGATCTCCCACAAAAGTCCGCCCCATTAGAAAGGAACCATTACATATTGCTCATACTAAGATGACATTAAGTCACGCGGCCGCGGCAGCGGCCGCGCGGTTTTGGGTTTCTGTATAAAGTCCAGGGAAAGTACAACCAGAAATAACATCACTATAAACTTTTACCCTTTTATGGTGCTCATAAGATGGAGAAACCTAGAGAGAGGCTCGGCGTCTCTGTTTTGCGCTCAGGAAAACCGCGGCCCCTGCGCTGTGCTCAGGAGGGAGGAGTTGAGAGAGAGACAGGTTAAAAGAATAGGGGGATGCCCGGGTCCCACAGCTTCAGCACGCCGTGGGGTCTCTGGTCCCATGCCGGAATTAGTTCAGTGGGCTGCTTGGGGTCCGAGGGCGCTCCCTCGGGCCCCTCCATCATGCTCCTTCCACAGCCGGGTCCAAAAGCTAGCCCTTAGATTTTAGAAGCCTCTCCTTACTCGTCCTTCCCAATGATTACGCGTTGGAGGCTCTTTCAGTGTCAGGGGAATGAGACCCAGCATTGTTACTGGCTTTGGTGTATAAATACGCCATGGGGAGTTTGCAAGGCTCTCCCATGTGGGCAGGAAACTCTCAGTAGCCAGTTGGTTCTCCCATGGGAAATCTGGGTGGAGGAGCTCAAGGCCCCTCTCCACACATTTGGACGAGCCTCACGCATGAAGGTACCGTCAAAGGAACCCAGGTGTGTGGGACCTGGGGCCGAGACCTCCAAGTCTTCTCGAGACTGGGCCTCCTCCGCCCAGATTTCCCATTTCCCAGTAGGTAGGCAGTCACACCCAGTGACTGCCCCCGGCACCGTGGAATCCCATCAATGGCCAGCATCCAGAGACTTAAAAGCAAGCTCCCAGAAAAGAGCGACACAGAGTCTCTGGCCTGCAAGCCTGGCTGTCTTCCCCTGGGGATCCTCAGAGGGGATGGGCTCCAGCTTCCCTCCCTGCCCCGAGCAGAGCTCCTGGCGGCCGAAGACCTCCGAAGCCTAGACACAGCCATGCTCAAGGCCCCTCTCCACACGTTCCAATGAGCCTCACACATGAAGGTACCAGCAGAGGAACCCAGGTGTGTAGGATCCGGGGCTGAGAGCTCCAAGAGTGCTCGGATCCATTACCAGAGTTTTTAAAATATAAGTACATGCTAGAAATCCCATTCTTGGGGATTTCTTGGCCTGTGGAGAACTGAAAACACTTAGTCATACTGAAATTTTCTTTAGCTTAATGGTAGAGGTAGTTGAAAAGCAATACCAGTTCAACTGTACCCGAGAAGAGAAAGATAAATAACAGTTAACTTTCATTCAATCTTGCTAGATACCAAACATTAGTCTAGTTGATGTAACTGACTTAATTTCATCTGATAATGTTATTTTTATACCCATTTTATGAACAAAGTGAGAGGTAATGGGCCCCCCTGTCTTCTCCTAGCCCTGTTTTTTCCCTAAATTTGTTCCTGAAGATTTTTGAATCTTTAATGTTTTCTTATTTCCTATTGGTGTGTCACTTAGACACTCTTAGTTGACTTTTTCTGAAGATGAAGGTTAGAATTTTTGACTGAGTTGAAGAATGATTGTTACTGAATGATGAAAGAAAGAAGAAAAACCTCTAAGGCATTTTATTTTCTTTGGGTTGAGGGGAAGGGGAGACTCACCCAGCAGTGCTCTGGACTCATTCCTAGATCTGTGCTCAGGATCAATCCTGGCAGGGCTAGGGAACCAAATGGGATAGTGGGGAGAGAACCTGGGTCATGTAATGCAAGGCAAGTGCTTTTCCTGCTCTGACCCTTAAGGAACTTTGTACCTGCCATGCCACTCGCTTTGTAGGCTTACAATCACCAGAAGCTCTCAAGGCCAACTTTTTAAAATGCTGACACTTTCTTCTTAGATGATCTTGAGCATATTATTTTATCTCCAAAAACAGCTCTGGAATGGGTCATATGGGAACATCCCTTCCTATGGGATAGGGTTGGAAAGTCTGAGGGAGCTGGAAGGAAAGAATTGGTATATGGAATGAAAGGGGCAAGAGATATGAAAATATCTAAAAAACAGTGCTTCCTATACTTTTTAACGTAATCCAATACCTATTTGATGTTTTCTGTTTGCTTAATGAAAAAATCTGTTAGATTTCTGTTTCTTCTTAGTCATAGGAGAACTTTCTTGACCAAATTTGCTTTTATGAGAAATGACCCAGCAGGCCCACCCAGGCTGTCGTTGTGAGATCACTTTTTGCAGCTCTTGTTCTCAGTCTGTTTACCATCTTTCCTGATGTGTCACCATCACTGGTTGTGAACCACACCCACAAAAACAACTTAGAAACAGATTTTTCTCTAACCGCATGTGACATTGGTGAATTGGGATATTGTTAAATAGGTCACATGGCCACAGAACTGATTAATCTCCCTCCAACAAATATTTATTGAAAATATATTCTATGTCCAGCACTGGTGATATAAAGATTAATTTATTGGTGGTGCTGCTTCTGGACAACTGCAAATAGCCACAAGCATGACATGCCTTATCCACAGTCAGCCCAGACTGTTTTAATTTTTTTTTTTTTTTGCTTTTTGGGTCACACCCAGCGATGCTCAGGGGTTATTCCTGGCTTTGCACTCAGGAATTACTCCTGGTGGTGCTTGGGGGACCATATGGGATGCCGGGGATCGAACCCGGGTCGGCCTCGTGCAAGGCAAACGCCCTACCCGCTGTGCTATCGCTCCAGCCCCCTGTTTTAATTTTTTAAAAAATTTTCAATTTTTTAAAAAGCTTTCAACACTTAACTATTCATAACTGTTCTTAACCAATGATATCTATTTTTGTCTTCAGTTTAGATCCCATGCTAGCAGCATTTACAAATGGTTCAATGTCAGAACATTCAAACTATTTATATCTGTTAAGCTCATGATTGATTTATACACCTTTGGGCTCTATCCAATCTTTATTCTTCTGGTTGTGTTAACTAGCTTCGTGTACTTACTTCACAGATTGAGCTATTATTCTTGTTGTGAGGTCTGAACGAATGAGTGACAGAGGTACACATATATACATGCTCATATATATGACTAGATGCACAATGACAAAAATGAATTGAGTGTAGCTTTGCCACTTTTTATTTAGTCCATAACTAAAGATTTTCTGAAGAGAACTTTATTGTTTCTTTCAGATAAACTAATTTTGTTTGCATTTGAGCATCGGGTAAGAGCTCAGAAGTTAAAGTTGAAATTCAGGTGTCCCTATATGTCTGCCTATGCATTAATACTGGCATTTATTTATTTATTTATTTATTTATTTATTTATTTAATTTATTTAAATAAATTTATTTAAATTTAGTTTTCCCCCTCTCTTCCCTTTTTGTTGTGGTGATGTCTTACATTGCTTACACAGACTTGATTGTATTGATACATGATACACTTTGTTGTGGCCACAGGGATCATAATCCCAGGAAGCTGAGATAGGATAGAACTCATAGTCTCATACTAGAAAGCAGGCACTCTACTAATGAGCCCCCTCCTCAGTCCCAACACTGATAGCTCTTGGTGATAAAGCAGTTACTCTATATATTCACTGTAAACTTTGTAAGACAAGAACCCACACTACAATGTAGTTTAAATTTCAAAATTAAGCCCTGAAGCACTTGTCAATTCCACCTCGCTCTGAGCTGATCACAAATTTTTATCACTGCTAATGAGATTTAAAGGTTCTTACTTTTATATTGATTCTCTCTTCTAAGGAGCTCCTCCCTCTTTACTCTCCTTTAAACTTCATTCTAATTATATTTCCATAAACAGAAGTGGCAGTTAGCTCACTTCAAGAACAATCATATAGTTTGTTCTTGAAAAAAGTTCATTGCCAACTTATATACCAAGTTATATACCAAATAAGTTCATTGCCAACTTATATACCATAGTATATATCAAATTATACTATGGTAATGTGTCTCCTAGACATAGTCATTTTTTTCTGATTACAGTCGGTGTCTTTTTGTAACACATTTGATTTATTTGGGAAGCCAGGTATTTGCAGATTATCACTACGTCCCTAAGAAAATCTGAGCAATGACATCAGCCTTGCAGGGTCTGTACAGTGAAGCAATTCTAGGGAATGGCTTTCACAGGGATGGGGACGGTGTGTAACAAACTGCATTTTGAAGTATTAGAAACACTATAGGTAGAAGTAAAGAGCACACCACTGACATGTTAAGTGACCTATTACTTTACTTTGGAAGTAATCCTCTTGTTTTGGAGTGACCCTACCTGGATGCACTGGGGGCAATCATTCTATTTTTCAATGAAGTTTTTTCCCCTCAAAATCATAAGTATTAAGTCATTTGAAGAAAAGAGAAACAATTCTCAGGAAGGAATTGATTTCACAATTAATTTAATAAAATGTCATCAAAATACAAAGCTTAGTATAACTATACCACTGGAAATGAGAAAAGTGAATCTAAAGTGAATCTAAAACATGAACTTAGAAAGTGTACAAAGAGCAATTTGACTAGTCAAAAGGTAAATATATGGGAAATTACTGAAGATATGATTAACAATATTTCAGATTAGATAGCTTAATCTTCCCACTACAAAACAGTGCTGAGTATAAAAACAAACAAAAACTCCCACTTTTCAAACTGTGTACCTCACATAAAAACAATAAAAATCGGTGCTGGAGCGATAGCGGGTAGGGTGTTTGCCTTGCACATGGCCGACTGGAGTTCGATTCCCAGCATCCTATATAGTCCCCTGAGCACCGCCAGGAGTAATTCCTGAGTACAAAGCCAGGAGTAACCCTTGTGCATTGTTGAGTGTGACCCAAAAAGAAAAATAAATAAATAATAAAAAATAAAAATCACAAGTCCTCCAATAGCATGACTCAAAATTTGTTATTTGTGCTGGAACATGTAATTATATATAAAAAAACAAATAAAAGTTGTAATCATGGAAAAGACATACTGTACTACATATCATTGTTTTTACAGAAAGAAAGGTACTACAAATTATTAGAACCAAAAATTTAATAAGACTGCTAGACATAAAGTCAATTTTAAAAAATCAATTAATATTCACACACCAAGACTTTAAAATACCTTTAAAATATCTATTTTACTAAGAAAACAAATAGTGCATTACATTAAGTTTAAAAAGATTGTCAAGACATTTTTTTTCTTTCTGTGCCTCACCTGGTGATGCTCAGGGGTTACTTCTGACTGCACTCAGGAGTTACTCCTGGCAGTGCTTGGGGGACCCAATGGGATGCTGGGGATCGAACCCAGATCAGCTACTACACAGTAGTACAGGTTAGGGTACAAGGTAAATGCCCTCCCTGCTGTGCTATCGTTCCATTCTCTGGCAGGATGAAAAAAACTATTGAAATATCTTCTAAATGAGGACCTTATACAATGTTGATGAAACTGTGAGCCCAATTCCCAAAATATGTCCCTACTCTTAACATTAATTCATTTAAAAAAGATAATACAATTCAAATTCAACACAATCCAACAAATGTGAGTAGAAGAACAAAATAGACTTGCTAGTATTCCAGGTGAATTTGGGATTTTTGGAGAATCCTGATTAAAAAAAAATCCCTATCAATTGTTTCCAAAAAGATAAATGCTCAATTATGTACGACAAACAGAAAAGCTATCTACTACTTACCAAGAACTGGAGTGTTTGTATTAGCATTAAGAAATGAAGAATGTTGGGGCTGGAGCGATAGCACAGCGGGTAGGGCGTTTGCCTTGCACACGGCCAACCCAGGTTTGATTCCCAGCATCCCATATGGTCCCCCGAGCATGGCCAGGAGAAATTCCTGAGTGCAGAGCCAGGAGTAATCCCTGTGCATCGCCGGGTGTGACGCGCCCCCCCCCCAAAAAAAAAAAAAAAGAAATGAAGAATGTGGCTTTTGGGCAAAGGAATGGCTGTGTCAGTTGCAAGAGGGCATTTTCTATCTATGACTCAGAAGGGAAATCTGTGGTACCTGGCCAGTCCCTAAGATAGAGTCTCTAGGGTTCCATATTTAGGGAGGAGAATGTTTGAGCTAGTGCCCACTGCCACACATGAGAGCATCCAAAGCATCCAGAGGGATCTGAGTAACTATACCTCACCCAAAGGCCACTTGTTAAACTGTAACAGACATGCCACCTGTCCCTTCAGAGGCCAATAAATGATCTTTGAACAGAGTTGAAGTTAAACAGTAAACTTATGCTTCTGCATTGTTGTAGCTAAAACACTTATAACAACTGGTTTGATATAGGTGTGTAGCTAATGTTTGCTTCTGAGATTGGCCCAGTGTTTACATTTCAAATGAAGAACACGTTTGTTATGAAGAAGTTTTTCCATATGGTCTGATAACTTTTGAAGCAGCTCTTAAAATGATAACACTCTATCATCAGTGAAACGGTTTGTGCTGTAGCTTCCTGTTCAACTCTATAACCCGAGTTTATTGTGCTTTGCAGTGAAACAGGACTAGTTCAAAACACAAGCTATTTTAAGAATTATATTATAGTGCTTAGTCTTAAAATACTTTTTTGCTTTGTTTTCATAGTGAAACATTCCATGCTCTATTTTAATAAGCACATCATGATAAGCACATTGCCACATCCAAGTACCATACTAATAAGTTCTTTACATGCTTAGAATTTGAAACCTTATAACCCTATGACTTTATTCCAAAACAGAGGCTTGGTTAGGGTACATAATGTCCCAAATTTCTTACTACTTACAATGCGTAGATCTAAATCTTTGAAATGACTGTTTATAGTCATGGTCAGTATGCATCCTTTCTCTTGTCCTTTGCTAGATCTCCAATCAAGTCTCCTAAAACATTTTTTTAAATCATCTTACCAATCATCTTTTTTTAAAATCATCTTACCAATCATCTTTTTTTAAAATAATTTTTAAAAAATCATCTTACCTCTGCCTGCTTCCACCAATCTCCAGAGACACAGGGATCACACCCATAAGCCACTTTCTTCCGGCACCAGATAATCTCCTCATCGGCCACTGTCCAGAACTCATGCTGCTTCTCCTGGAAGGGAGCATAAAATGAGGCCCCCGTAACCATGTCGCTGGACTCACTCCAGGCAGTTTACACTTGGGGCGCCCCAGAGGCGGGGGCAGGTGAGAGCCCTCCCCGACCCAAGGAACCCAGCCCCAGCAGCCAACCTCCACCACCCAACCGCTGACATGCTCCAAGCCGCTTTTCACATGCTTGGGCCGAGCCTCATGCATGAATGGACATATTCCTGGATCATCATAGAGAGAAATTTATATTATGCCTCTTGGAGAACCCGGCAAACTACCAAGAGTATCCTGCCTGCATGGCAGAGCCTGGCAAGCTCCCTGTGGTGTATTAGGTATGCCAAAAACAGTAACAATAACAGGTCTCATTCTCCTGATCCTGGAAGAGCCTCAAATCGTTGAGAAAGATGAATAAGGAGAAGCTGCTAAAATCTCAGTGCTGGAATGAATGGAGATGTTACTGGCACCTGCTCGAGTAAATCGATGAACAACAAGATGACAGAGATACAGTGATTATTTTTCACTAAAATAGGATTCTTGAGAGGACAAATGCATATAAAATCCTTGGTCAATAAGATATTTTCCTAAAAAAGTAGCATAAAATAATATTTTTCAAAAAAATTATTAAGTGCTGGGCAGATAGCTTAAGTAGGAGAGAACATGCCTAGCATATGCCAGGAAAAGTGGGGTGAGGTAGAAATGCAGAACTGCAGATCACCAGGCTCCCACAGCTGGGTCCAGCATCTCTGGAGCAGTGCCAGGCACCCCAAACACTGCTGGAGGTAAGTCCTATTCAAAAGAGTCACATAAAAAATTATTGAGAATGTGGGGAAATGTCAGATCAGTGACGTGATTGGTGTTTCCTTTAAACATTTCTTCTGCATTTCTGGCTCACCCAGCTTTTCCTCTTGTACATCCTTTTCATTGTTAGAAAAAGGTAATCGACGAAAACGAAAGAATTCTGGAAAGTGCACGTTGAAATCTGTTTCCTACAGTCTGCAGCTTATATGCATGCAGTATGCATATAGTATGCAGTTCTAAAATTTGTTTTCCTGTTGTCTTGTTAATTTGTTGCTTAAAATGAATATAAATTGAAAAGGATAAAAATCAGAAGGGTAAAATTTAACAGAGAAGTTTGATTGGATTGATGTTCATAAAGTACTTTAATAACTGAATGTACATTCTTAAACTCAACACAAGATAAAGACAAACATATTTTGGACCATAAAAACACTTGAATAACCTTAAAAGCATAGAAATTACCCTAAGTATGTTATTCTCACAAACCATGGTGAATTAAACTAGAAATAAATTACAGAGATATAGATGGAAAAGAACTCCAAATATTTGGAAATTAAACAACATACCTATAAATAACCCCTGGGCCAAAGAAGTAGTAGCAAGAGAAATTTTAAGTTACTTTATTTTTAAAGAAAAAATTAAAGTACAATTTGAAAAAATTATGAGACAAAAAATTCATTCTGCTTAAGAAGGAAATAGAGATTTAAATTCATTACATTCACATGCTAGAAAAAAAAATCTAACATCAATAGCCAAAGTTTTCACCTTAAAAGAACTAGTAAACAGATTAAAACAGAATTAGAAAAAATTCAATTTTATATATAATACAGTCAAAGAAATACAAATAACAGTTTTCTCACAATCTAAATGGAACCTTTGAATTTCTGAAGTATACTAGGCTCTAACAAGTGCAATGAAACAGACACTAAATATTAGTGGGCCGGGGATATGTTTCAGTAATAGAGCACCCACCTTATGTATGTGGGTCCTATTCCTAGCACCACACACAAAAAAGGTTATTTGCGAAAGGAAATTTGGCAATATGGCCTTAAATGTACCTTTGTTTGACCTGATATTTCCATTTTAGTGGTTATAAAGATATAATGTCAGGTTTAAAAATAGAAACTTTATAGAGATAACTATTAAGTATTATTATTATTATTATTACTATTATTAAATTACCGTGAGATTCAATTACAAAGTTATTTGTGATTGGGTTTCCTATACAATGGTCCAACATCCATCCATTCACCAGTATATGTTTCACACCAGCATTGTCCCCACCTCCTGTCACACCATCCTCACCATCCCTTCCAGCCTGATCTGTGGCAGACACTTTTCACTTTTCTTCTCTCTCTCTCTTTCTCTATCTATCTATCTATCTATCTATCTATCTATCTATTTATCTATCTATCTATCTATCTATCATCTATCTTTCTCTCTCTTTCCTTTTGGTCACTATGGTTTGCAATGCAGGTATTTAAAGGTAAACAGATACTAAAGGTTAACTTTACCTCCTTTTAGCACTCGGTTCTTGTTCATAGTGATTATTTCCAGTATCATTGTCATAGTGGTATCTTCTCTGTCCTAAATGCTTTCCCTTCCTCCCCACTTGTGGCAAGCTTCTAACCATGGACCAGACTTCCTGACCCTTGTTTCCACTGTCCTAGGGTATTAGTCTCATACTGTAAGATTAATACCCAAGGACAGTAGAAATGAGCTCAGTGAGCGCAATCAGCCTATGCCTGTCCCTCTCCCTCTGACTCACATCACTTAGAATAATACTCTCGATGTCCAGCCATTTATAAGCAAATTTCATGCTGTAATAAATAAATGTGGCAGCAAGTAGTACAAGGTATACCTATCCACTGAAAGAGCAAATGGTCATGAAAACTATTATTTTGAGAGAATTTATATTAATTTGAGAATAAGAAAATGTGAAAAAGTATGGCTAGAAATAGAAAAAAAATGCCAAAATGAAAACTGGTTTATTGAGACAGGACACGTATGCTCCCTGCTGTCTTTCTGTACATCCCTAAGATTCACAATGGACATAATATTTTACATACTGGGCTTGGGAGTCCAGTGGTTTGGGCTATGACTTTTGAATCTCATTTCATTTGCAAATGAGAATGAAATCACAGGCCTCTTCCTAGGGTGACAGTGTGAGGAAAGAGGTGGTAACACATATACAGTGTTTCACACAGGGCTTGGTGTATAATAAGTCCCAAATCACAATGAAACTTATCAAGAATAAGCACTTCAGGACCGGGAAATGGCTCAAAGCATGCACAGGGACCCAGAATCAATCACCAACTCTCATGACCGCCCGAGTATCACTGGGTCTAGCACTCATGACTTCTAAGATTGTTGGAGAGATCTTCCTGTCTCCAAAATAGAGAATAAGCACATTAAGACAGCTTCATTTAGATTCACATCTTGATAGAAGTTATTGCTACATAAAATGCTATACTTGCTAAAGTTATATTTCCTCGTTGTTATTTCTTTTGAAAGCATCTCAAGACATTCATCTACTGATTACAGGATGTTCTGAGTTTATAACGGGGCAATTAAATTCCTTTGTATACCAAAGAAAATGTATACACAAAGAAACCATCAACATATTTGACTCTCCTTGTGTATTTAAAAGTACTGTGCCCAGACTGTGCTAGTAAAACTGAGAAAAGAATTCAGAGCTATTTATCACCTTGTCGGTAGGATTTGAATTATTTTTCCAGATTAAAAGAAAATAATCTGTACCTCCTTTGCCCATTTGGATGGAAGGGTGACCAGATATTCTAAGAGCTCTATAGAGCAAATAAACTGTTGGGTCATTTGAAGACTGAAATCTCCTGGGGCGCAGGGTTCTTTTCACTGTATCAATCACTATCATCCTGTTGTTCATCGATTTGCTCAAGAGGGTGCCAGTAATATCTCCATTCATCCCTGTTGCATGCTAGCATAGCCCGATGGCGTACTGGGGGCTTTTTCAGGATCAGAGGAATGTTACTGTTTTTGGCATATTGAGTACACCATGGGTAGATTGACAGGCTCTGCCATGTGGGTGGGATATTCTCGGTAGCTTGCCGGGCTCTCCGAGAGGGATGGAGACTTTTGGGATGGCCTCTAATCTCTTTTACAGGTGTTCCCAGTCTACCGAATGTAAGCTTTTGGTAGACTGGCATGTTGTAACGATCTGCACACTGACAAACACACACCTGCTTTCGTCACTGGGCGGCACCTGGGACATCTGCAGCCTCAGGTTGATCTCCTTGAGGTTGATGGAGTGTGCCCAGAGATTGCTGAGCACTGGCAGAGCAGGACTTTTAATTATAAAAATAATAATAAAATATTTAAGGTATTAATATAGGTCTACATGTCTTCACTACTTAAAAAACAGAATTCTGTTCATAATATGAATATCATATATTCTAATAATTCACTTCAGAAGATATCTTCTTCTCTATTTGTGATCATATTTGAATTCTTTTGCAGGTTGGAGAGATAGGACGGTGGATATAAGGCACTTGCCCTGCATATGGGTGACTCAGGTTCAATCCCCAGTACCACACATTGTCCCCAGAGTTATCCCTGAGCTGAGCATAGAGCCAAGAGTAACCCCCTGAACACAGCGATGTATAACCCAGTGATGTATGACCCATAAATTCAACCAAACAAAATAAATTTGTATTCTTCAAATATTCCTGAAGAAATAGAAAGAAAAGGGAAAGTAATGTATTTTTATAATAAGTAAATCTAGTTAGGCTAGAGAGTCTGTGTGCATGAAAATGTATGAGGACTTTACCAGAGCAACAGATGTTTTGGTGATAATTTTATATTAATTTTATTGCTTTAAAGTTTTAATTCCTCAAATTTAACAGGGAGTATTTCTGTACACAGAATTTATAAGAAAAGATAATTAAACAAGCATTAAGGAGCATGTGAGATGCTATTTTGAATTTTGTGGCAACATAAATGAACTTATTTTTATTATAATCTTGACTGACTTGCCTTCCAACTTATTTTGAAACTCATTTATGAGTTTTTCAAACTGTGTCAATGCCCTAAAGTCTTGATCTTGAGCTCTGAGAATGATGATGTGATTAGCAATTGGGTAATCAGGTTCTCTGGTGATCCAGGTAGCTGAATTTTTCCTTTTCATGAGGTCCTCTATGAACACAGCGGTTAATGCAAATTATGTTGTAAATTTGTTCTCTAAGTTGCATTGTAATCCTGTAGGACTTGAAATAAAATTCTCCAAAAAGATGCTAGTGCTTGAACTTGAAAAATAAGTTTAGGATTAGAAAACATGCAACAAAATTAAGTGGTAAAATAAACTAAAGACCCTCTGGGTTAATTTACAGCTCAAATATGTTATTCTATATTATTTATCTTGAAATCTCACCTAAGTCAGGTTTTTTTTTAGCCAATTGTGACTATAGTGCATGTTAAAAAATTGTTTCCTAAAATTTGGATGATAGTGTCTTTGATTTTAAGCTAAACAGCTATAACGCTCCAGTAGAAACTTTGTGTCCTTAAATTCAATCACAACTTGGTCACTAAATCTAACTATAAAAATGAATAACAATAATGCTTAGAACTCTCCATAGACAGCAGTCCAAATAGTCTCCAAGATCTTTCCCTATGCTAATGCCATCGAATAATGTGAGATTTGAAATACATTTTTCTAGAAAGGAGAACTATGAAATAGGTGGTTTCATCAATGATAACTGACCTTTATAATTCATATCTCCTGAAGATTATTGTTTCTGTTTGTTTCCATTCTAACTTCACGTAAATTATTTCTAAACTTATACCTAAAGACATGACTGCTCTGTGCTGAGTTCTTAAAACCAGACTCATTGTGTTATGGGGGTGGCAGGGGGGCTCCTTTTCTCTAAATCATCCTGCTAAAAATGAAATCAGTTCAATCTTATTGACCTGCCCCCTAAACCCATTAAATTTTCTGTCTCTTCTGTTCCTGAAAAAAAATATTCTTTCTTTTTTCGCCTAACCAGAGTCCTAATCATTCTTCTTCCCATCTTCTGCCTATCCCATGGTCAAACAGTTGTGAAGTCCTGGCTGTCCTTGTTCTGTACTCAGTACCTCTTTCCTCACATTGTATCACCTTGGTCTAGATCTGGATCTGCTCATACAGCAGTCCTGAGCCCTCTTTGAGGTTCTCTTTTACCTTATCTAGTACATGTCATTTCTAGATAAGGACAGTTGTACTCTGGTGCATTCCTAGCACAAATCAGTCTGACTCACTAATGCTTTCAACTATTTGACCATAATTTGTTTTTCCTCTCAGTCCCCCATTGATCCTCATAAAGCGGGTAGGGCGTTTGCCTTGTACGTGGCCGACCCAGATTCAATTCCTCTGCCCCTCTCGAAGAGCCTGGCAAGCTACCGAGAGTATCTCGCCCACACGGCAGAGCCTGGCAAGCTACCTGTGGAGTATTTGATATGCCAAAAACAGTAACAACAAGTCTCACAGTGGAAACGTTACTGGTGCCTGTTCGAAAGCATCACCTCGACAGACTCTACTCATTTTCCTAGAGCTATTTTGTACCTTCACACTTGGGCAGCTATGTGACCATTGTCCCAGCCACTATATTCATCAAAAATGGGCCACTCACAAGGCCCCACTTAAGCTCACATCTTCTATGTGTCTCTTCCAACCTCCTGATTCCACAATGCTCCACCTGCCACACATAGCCCACCTCATTTGCCATTCTTTGAGTACTATTTTCTAAAATTATATTATGCTTACATTGCTATATTTTAAAATAAAATATAGTTATAGCAGGCATAATTATCATTGGAATTTGGGAAGGCAGAGGGGAAATTCTACTATTTTGGTATATTTCTGACTCCTATTTCCTATGTACATTTTCAATAGATTTTTATCAAAGCATATATTCAGTTTTGTTTCATGTTTTTCTTTTCTCACTCAATCACATGAGGAAGAAAAATTCTGAGGATCATTCAGGGGGTGCCATTGGAGAATAAATTGGAAAAGGAGAGAATAGGATGTCATAGCAGTTGTTGCCTAAGATAAATTTCTGAGAGTAATCCACTAGAAAAGAATAGCCACAGGGTAACTGTGTGCAGAAAACAGAAGCAAGACTCACTGCCGTCCCTCAGAGAGACTGCAGAGTGCCCCACGGTGGGAGCTGAAGGCCCTGTGAGGTTTGGGAGCCTAGCCAAACAGCATGAGTTCATTCATCATTGATAGAGAGCCAGGGGACATAGTAAGAGGTGCATTGGGGAAACTGCTAAATTCTGATATGTTTTAACCTCCTTTTCTTTCTCATAGGAGTTTGTTTTGTTAACAATGGCAATGTGCCCAGTTGAAATACTCACCTCCCCAGGCTTCCTTGTGGTCTGCAGAGACCACATAGCCCCGATCTGGACAATTAGATAAGCAGATAGGCGAGGTTACTGAGAACATTTTTGAAAACTCAGCTTCTATGTCTATTTTCCTTCTTTTTTTTCACGTTTGTTGCCTAGAATGGACTTACACAAGTCCTCGGGTGGTAGCTAGCTTGTAACCATGAGGAGGAAAATCAAACAAGCCCTGAGGACTTCCTTGAGCAGCTGCAATTGTGCAGGACTGTCCACCTCTTGACTTTGTGTCATTTGAAGGAAATGCACCCTTGTTTGGTTAAGCTACTGAGTTGGGGTTATGCAATTGAAGGTAATCCTCCTTGATGGAATACTTAGCTACTATATTAGAGAGTCACAATGAACTCAGAAAATGAATGATTCTGAGAAGTCCTATTTCATTTTGTTTAACCTAATATCCAGATTATTTGACTACAAAGGTCTTTTTTTAAAAAATAGCATATTTATCTAAACAAGGTGTTCTACCAAAGGTTAGAAAATATTGTTTTTCCCGTTGATTCTGTTGATCTCATAGATGGCTACATGTGATATTCTACCAAGAGGGAGGGTACAGGGGCAACATGTTGGGAAAGATGATGAGTTTTGGTTTTGAATGTGTTGAATTTGAAATATCTATTTGGAACTCTGCAAGAGACCTCTTATAGCCTAGTTCTCTCTCTGTACCTGGCAAGGTACTGAGAGCAGCCTTCCTGCATGGCAGAGCCTGGCAAGTTCTCTGTGGTGTATTTGATATGCCAAATACAGTAACAATGATGGGTCTCATTCCCCTTACCTTGAAAGAGTCTCCAATGTGGCACTGCTGGGAAGAACGAATAAAGAGTGAGTAAAAAGAGGCTGCTAAAATCTCAGGGCTAGGACGAATGGAGATGTTACTGGCACCCGCTGGAGAAAATCTGATGATCAACGGGATGACAGTGATACAGTGATACAGTGATTTGGAACTAGCCCTTGACAACTGGCAAGACAGTTCTACAGCTTATGTGAGTTTTTAGAGGGAGAAAGACTGGTGGTGGTTAAATAAAAAGCTCCTTCTATGAAACTGTGATTTCTACATTGAAAAGCATGCTTTGGGTATTTTAACCAAAGGAGACATGGGAAGTATTGTTTTAAAATCTTGCTATACCATCACTCTTCAAAGATGGGGGAAGGCACTCTGCTTAAAAAGGCAGGCACACTGGAGTTCAGTTCCTGACCTGTGCACTTGCTTAGCGGGTGACCTTGGCTTAGCCGTTGAACTACGACTCAGTTTCTTCACATGGCATGGTTGTGAGAATTTTAAGATGCTCAACACCAAACTAAGTAAATTGTATCTATTCCCTCTATATGAATTCTCTGTTTCCTTCCACCTGAAGAAGTTTATGAATTCCAGTTTTCTTGGGCCGTGTGATGCCTTTTTCTATGTAAGACAACATGAAAAATTATGCTAGTACAGTGATTTGGCTTTTGTCTATTTTTACAAGTATTTATAAGTATCTACATATAACAAGGGCTGGAGCTATAGCACAGTGGTTGGGCGTTCGCCTTTCACGAGGCCGACCCGTGTTCGATTCCTCCGCCCCTCTCGGAGAGCTCGGCAAGCTACCGAGAGTATCCCGCCTGCATGGCGGAGCCTGGCAAGCTACCCGTGGCGTATTCGATATGCCAAAAACAGTAACAACAAGTCTCACAATGGAGACGTTACTGGTGCCCACTCAAGCAAATCAATGAACAATGAATTCCAGAGCAAGTCCAAAGAGACTAGAGGTACCTGAGGGATCTGTATTCTACTCTTTTACATACTTAACAAAATATCAAGGTCTTCCTGTTTGTCCTGCCCCTTTTTACTACTTCAAAACCATGTTAATGATAGTACTATTATTCCCGGGTGGCAGATAAGGAAATGATAAGTAATTTTTCCACCATCAAATGGGCAATAATAAGTGGCAAAGTCAGGATTCACACCTGGAGCATTGTACAGCATAGTCCAGGCATTCACAGTGCTATGTAAAAAGTATGCTCATGAAAAACAAACTAGTCCCTGACACTCCATTTGCTCTCAATGGAACGAACATCTCCGAATGCAGCAGCTATGTATACCTGGGTCAAGAACTCAACATGAGGAACAACTTGGCACCAGAACTGCACAGGAGGAAGAGAGCAGCGTGGAAAGCCTTCAAGAGCATCAAAGAAGTGGTTAAGAGCATGAAGGATCTCTGGCTCCGGGCACATCTTTTCGATTCCACCATTCTTCCTGCACTAATGTACACCTCAGAGACCTGGATCCTATGCAAACAGGATGAGAATGCTATTCGGGTATCCCAAAGAGGAATCAAAAGAGCTATGCTAAGAGTATCACGTCTCACTCAAGTGAGAGAAGGAATCCGGAGTTCTGACCTCCGTCGACGGTCAAGAATCAGGGATGCTATCTTGTTTGCCAAGACATCAAAAATCAGATGGGCCGGACATGTAATGCAATTCAGAGACAACCGCTAGACTAGAGCTGTTACCGACTGGATTCCAAGGGACGTCAAAAGACCGCGTGGCCACCCACCAACGAGACGGTCAGACTTCTTCGTCAAACCCTGAATGAATGGTTTGAGGCACTTTCTGTCCCTGTAGTGAGCAGATATCATTGGGCTACACTAGCATACAACAGGGACAGATGGAGACGTTACTGGCGCCCGCTCAAGCAAATCAAAGATCAACGGGAAGACAAGTGATACAAGTAAAATGATATAAAAAGTATCACTGTATCACTGTAGCACTGTCATCCCGTTGTTCATTGATTTGCTCCAGCGGGCGCCAGTAACATCTTCATTTGTCCCTGTTGCATGCTAGTGTAGCCCAATGGCGTCTGCTTACTCCAGGAACACGAAGAGTATGTTGTTGTTACTGTTTTGGGCATATCAAATACATCACGAGTGGCTTGCCAGGCTCTGCCGTGATATAAAAAGTAGACGAAAAAAATCACCTTGTTATTTGCTATTATTTCAAACTCATGACTCCTTTAGGAATTATCAACGTCCTTACATTTGAAAAATTTGTTTCCAGATATCTTTAGTCATCAGTCTCAACAGTACAGAAAATTTTAGCTCAAGAGCAATTAAGAGGAGAAAGTGTGTAAAGTTTGCATCAATATAGTGTTATTTAGAGTAGCTATCTCTGTAGTAAAAACAGAACTTTACTTG
The DNA here is from genome assembly GCF_027595985.1 of Sorex araneus. NCBI lineage: Eukaryota > Metazoa > Chordata > Mammalia > Eulipotyphla > Soricidae > Sorex > Sorex araneus. The sequence goes on along the minus strand of NC_073311.1, from coordinate 37,572,844 downwards.
TTTGTTTTAACTTTCTAAGTTCCATATAATTAATTTAAACATGAGGGAGCATGCGTGATTTTTTTTAAAGAAAAGTACTGCTTACTTTCCTGGAAGAGTACATGTATTTTCAAAGGCTCTCACTCCCTTCCTAGGAATGAACAGCTGTAGCCAGGAAGTGTATGAAATAAGAAGCAGTGCCAGTGGCAGAAGGTTTAGATGAAAGCTCAAGGAAATTCCCAGGACAATATTTTGAAAGGGCATTTGAGGGGCACAGACTAAGGCATAGAACAGCAAGGGCAGAGAAAGCAAAATGTATGGATGTTTTAATAAAAACAATATTCCTGGTTCATTGTCTCAAAATAATCTTCTAGGTCAAAGAGAGAGAAGAATACATTCATGGGAACTTGATGGGATGAGCAAAGAGTTAGTTTAGATGGTGAAGGGTTTGGAAATAATGCCATGTGGGTGATGAAACAAAAGCTTGGAAAATTGTTAAGAGGAGCAATAAAATTTGACTTATAAGAATTTAACCTATCAGAAGAGAAAATTTGGCCTATCAGAAGAGAAATCTGGCCTGTATAGTTTTAGATCTAAACTGAAAACATAGGTGGGGGCTAGCAAGTAGCGCAGGGCATAAGTTGCTTACCATGCATGCATCAGCCCATTGCACTGCAGGGCCTGGGCAGCACAACCTCAAGCCCTGGCAGTGAACCACAGGCTGATAGACTGATAAGTGCTCAAAGGTCTGCCCCCAAGAAACATAGGTCAACGTTTAAGAAGAGGTTACAGTTAAATAAAATAGTACCAATAATAACCTGGATGTTGTGGAGAGAACATAGAGGATGAGAAGTTGGCTCATAGGCCCGTAAGGTACTTTCTGATGTGCAGTGTCCTATGAACCATTGGAAGTTCCATTTACTGTGCTGAGTGGCAACAGTGCTATACCTTTACAGCGCTTCCATGGCCTGTCTCTGCATGGAAAGGCCCGAGTACCTTAAGAATGAATACTTTTTTACCCTTTGCCCACCTTCCTTGGTACAAGGTATCTTAATTGGTCCCTTATGAAATTCTGCTTTATTGTAAGTTAATGTTGCTTCTAGTATTTTGTAGTCTAGGGAAACAACTTAACCAAACATACTGACATTGCATGAAATATTAAAGACAACCAAGTCTGTCTCATGTGTAAGGTCTTAGTTGTGTGAGCTTTTCCCTTCTATTTTAGTTATTAAGGCTCTTTGCATTTTCTTACAAGTTTCTGGCTTATAAGTTCTCAGATGTAGTCTAGACTTATGTTTGCTAAGCTTCTCATTCAGATTTGTAAAAACTTCTCAGGGAAATTGCTCAAAGGGCTAGAATACATGCTTTGAATGTGGGAGCACCAGATTCTGTCCTCAGCACTGCATAATCCCCTTAAACCACCAGAAGGTGTCCTCAAACCCAGACCTGGGGACAGTCTCAAAGCACTGTAGGCTCTAACTAAAAAATCAACAAGACAAAACCAAAAATTATTTTTTTAAAAAAAATTTTTATTTTTTTAAATTTATTTTTTAATTAGTGAGTCACAGTGAGGGTACAGTTACAGATTCACACATTTTTGTTCTTATTTTTCCCTCATGCAATGTTTAAGAGCCCATCCCTCCACCAGTGTCCATTCTCCACCACCAATGAACCCAGTATCCCTTCCACCCCGCCAGTCCCATCCCCCCACCCCACCCCGCCTCTGTGGCGGGGCATTCAAATTTAATATCTCTCTTTCCTTTTGGGTGTTGTGGTTTGAAATAGGGGTATTGAGTGGCCATCCTGTTCAGTCTCTAGTCTACCTTCAGCACCCATCTCCCTTCCCTCGCAGGATCTCCAATCACATATTACTTGGTGTTCCCCTCTCTATCTGGGATGACTTTCCCCCAGCGTGTGAGGCCAGCTTCCAAGCTATGGAGCCAACCTCCTAAAACCAAAAATTCTAAATTCATTAACGGTATCTTCAAGAATCTTTCATTATAAGCAATATTTATCACTGAGCAAGATTTTTAGGCAGGCAAACTTGACTTGGATAGATTATTCAAAGATAACAAGAAGATAACACTAGATTAGACCATATAACTAAGTGAAATTGATCAGAATGCTAATAACTTTTCTCTCTCCATATGCCTCTTATATAAACTTTTGGACAGAAAGTACAAATACCTTTTGAAGATTTCTAGTTTTCTTCTTAGTCCCTAGTCTTCATATTTAGTAATAACTCTACCATATTCAGTTGTTTATAATAATATGTAATAATTAATAATTGGATCTGGGGTGATAGCACAGCGGGTAGGACATTTGCCTTGCACACGGCTGACCTTGGTTCGATTCCTCTGTCCCTCTCAGAGAGCCTGGCAAGCTACCAAGAGTATCCCACCTGTACGGCAGAGCCTGGCAAGCTACCTGTGGCGTATTCGATATACCCAAAACAGTAATAACAAGTCTCACAATGGAGACATTACTGGTGCCCGCTCGAGCAAATCGATGAACAATGGGATGACAATGACAGTGTGCCAGTTATAAGAATTAATATATTTAATAAAAGGTACTACATACCTAGCAGGTTTTCTAAACTCAGACTAATGATGAGGGACCAGCAAGATCTACAGGCATTAAGGCTCTTATCTTGAAGCACCTGGCCCATCCCTGTTCAATTCCCAGCACCATATATGTCTATCTGAGCATAGAACCAGAAGTAAGCCCTGAGCACTGCAGGTGTGACCTAGCCCCTTTCCACCCACCTAGCAAAAATGTAATGAAGAATTTAGTCTAGGAGATGGTTTAGAAGCTGGAGCACATGCAAAGCATGTGGGAGCCCAAGGGTTTGGTCCCTGGCATACCATGGTCCTTCAAGCATTGCAATGGGTCAGTACTCACTGAGCACCTGCCAGGCGTGGCCCCAAAACAAAACAAGCAAACAAACCAAAAAAACAAACCCACACACAAAAAATGAAGAATGTATCAGAGACATCATAAGGCTTTGTATAGACTACATTTACAAGGCTTCTCTACCATTCAGGAATGTCCTAGCTTTCAAAGGAAATAAGCAGCTATAGACCATCAGGGAAGTGTTTTCTTGACTACGTGCAGGATCGGGTGCACAGAGTCAATGCTTTTAAAATGTGTAATGAGAAACTGAGCACTTCTGTTGACGTAGAAGTGCCCCAGTATAATAGACTCAAGTTTTTAATAACATGCATGTTTTTTTTTTCCTTGCAAGTTTCGCCTTGGTCATTACCAATATTGATGCTGAGAGCTTTATTGCTATCATTGTCTATTTGCCAAGAAGAATTTTGAGAGGTGTTTTAACCACCCCATTGGGAACATATCTTTCAGATACATAGAAAGCCCTCACGTTGGCAATATTTGATTACCCAAAGGGTTTTGTTTATTTTTTTCCTTTCCAAAGTGGATGACATGCTTTGCTGTCCCAAACCTTTTGGTACTTTCCCCTTGGGGCCAGCACAATTCAACATGGTCCAAATAGATGCTGCAGATTCTATCCCAGTTCTGGGAAATAGAAACCTCATCTACACCCCCTCAATTGAGTCATTATAAACACTCACTGCATGGGAGCCCAGAGCTCTGATTGTTGTCATACAACTGAATCGTATCTAAAATTAATTTTTCTGGGCCCTATCCAAAGGCACAAAACAAACGCTGCAATTTAAAAAAAATTTTTTTTTGCTTTTGACTTAACGTTTGCCAATTTCCCTAGAAGTGTACACAGAATTATATTTTCATAGAACTTATACATGTCCCAGACTCGAGTGCTATTTAATCTCCTTCCATAAACAGCAGACCTGAAAAACACTGTCCACACCGAGCAGCTGGTGGCTTGCGACTCAATTGTTCCCGGTAAAAGGACCCCCTCCCCTCTCCCCCCTCATCCCCACCAGCCGGTTGTTTCACAGCACAGCATACACAATCTAGGCTGCAAGAGGGCTTGGAAGGACCTGGGGTTCTTTGTCACATCCTGGTCCCAGTGTTTCCCAACTGCCCTCCATCCCACCCCCCAGCTGAGCTAGAAACCTTCCTCTTTGGGCACCGAGAATTTGAACTTGGGAGCACCTTTAACACTAGCATGGACGGATACACCTCGATTTTGTTAGCAGAGACCAGTCAGTGGAGGTGCTCAGATGCTCTCCCCGTTGCCTGCACCCCACAAGCCTCCCCCCCACCCCCCAGGCGACCACTTTGTACTGAACGCCGCTTAGCGGCTCCAACTCTTTGGGATACCCGGGGCTGGACTAGGGCTGGGAGGGGGATGGGGGTCCTGAGAAGGGGTGGCTGGGGGTGGGGGTGGGGGCGAGAGGGCTCGATCTGTCGCCGAAAGAAGGCGCTAGCCTGTTTCGCGGTTTTTTAAGCCCCTTGGCATGCCCTGACCTGATCTAGAGGGAGACAACTGTTCTCTGGAATGCTACGGGAGAAGGTGGGACACGTTTGCTAGGGGAGGTCTGGTGGGGTGCACGAGGGCAAGCCGAAGGGTCACGCCCGCCTGAGTGCCGCGGTGCGAGCCCGCGGGGGTGCAACGGGGAAGCCCGGGGTCGAGGGCACCAGCGCGCGCCGAGGGCGCGGGGGGCCCGGCGGGCAATGAGGCGGCGGCGCGCGCGGGTGCGCGGGCGCGGGGACCCCACCCCCCTCGGCCGCGCGGGGGAGTGGCGGCGGCGGCGGCGGCGACCCGGCTGGCCGCGCGGGCTGCACCGCCTGCGCTGTCAAGCGGGCGCGGGGGGGCGGGCGGGAGGAAGGGGTGGAGGTGCGAGGGGAGGAGGGCTGGCACCCGAGCGCCGCGGCGTCGCTGCAATAAAAATGCATCCCATGGAGCTGCCCGCCGAGAAGGACGGGGCCGAGGCGCGGCGGCAGCAGGCAGCGGCGAAGGCGGAGGAGGGCGCCCAGGAGGCGGCGGCGGCCGTGGCCGGGAAGTGAAAGGTCTCGCAAAGTTCAGCGGCCGCTGCGGGCGCCGGGCCCCGGCCAGTTCCGCGGGGGCACGCGCGGCCGGGCGGGCTATGGTCCCGGGGCTCCCGCCGCCCCCGAAGTGTCCGGGCCCCGCCTGGCCGGTGCGCCGGGCTCCCCGCAGCGCCCCGCTCGCCTCCCGCGCGCGGCTCCTCGCCGCCGACTCCCCCTGAGGAGGAAGAAATAAAGCGCCCCGCTTCCTTCCCGAAGGACGCCCGGGCCGCAGCCCCGCGCCCCCAGGGCTCCGCTGCCCCGCACCGCCCGGCCGGGTCCTCCCGGCGCTGCCCGGCCATGGGGAGCTGCGCGCGGCTGCTGCTGCTTTGGGGCTGCTCCGTGCTGGCCGCAGGTGGGTGGTGACGCGGCCGGACCCCCACCCTCCTTCCCTCGCTCCTTCGGTTGCCCCACCTCGGGACTCGGGGGGTGCAGGAGTAGAGGGGTGGCGTGCGGGCTGGGAGCGCCGAGCCGGGCGCCCTAGGATGAATTGAGTGGCCATGATCCGCCTCCTTTCCCCGGGTCTCCGCAGTTTAAAAAAATACCCATGGAATTCTTTTCCATTTTTCTTCCCCTCTACTCTAAACAAAAATTATTCTCATTATTTATATTTTTTTGCAACTGCAACACACTTGCGCTTGGAGAACCCGCGAGCCTGGGTGCGCGCTCTCGGAGATCCCACGACCCGGCTTCGCATTCGGGGTTTGAGGCGGGTGGAAAACTGCCTCTTCCACGGTGCGAGGGAACAAAGGACCAAGCGAGCTCGCCATCCCCGGCACTTCATGGCCGGGGGGATGATGGGGAGGGGTGGGTGACCAGGCGACCCCTGGGCGCGCGTGGACCGGGGCCCTGCTTTCTCGTGGAGAGCGATCGCCCGGGTCCTCGGCTACTGCGGGGCGCCGGGGAGCCCGGTAAGGGACACCCGGGGTGCGCAGAGCGTGCCCTCTCCCCGGGGGGCAGTGCCAGCGCGCGGCGAGACTCGGGGCCGGGAGCACCCTGCGTTGCACGGAGCTAGCCGGCCGCCCGGGAGGAATTGGTACCCTGTCCGGAGCTCCGCGGGAGGTCGGAGGCGGGTCTGCTCCGGTCTGGGTTACTGGATAGCCCGGCAGCGGCGGCGTCTGCTGCCCGCTCCCTCCTACTTCCATCCCGGCTTTCTCGGGCTGCCCTTGGCCACTTGGTCCTAGGTCGCCGCCGCTTCTAAAGCCAGTAGAACTCCGCTTCGACTCTCTCCCGCCCTCATTGCGGGTCACCCGGCTTCCAGTTTGGCTCCCGTGCAGCACTCGTGTGAGGGAGACAGAAAGTGCAGGGGCGCTGCGGTCGGTCACCCGCATCTCGCTTGCTCCTGTAAGGAGCGTGTGGGCGGGAGGGACCGACCAGTGCAGAGAACTCGAGCGCTCTTCTCCGACCCCCCGGGCGCCCGCACCCTGCCCCGCACGCAGTGAAAACCGGGAATCCCCCAAACACCCATTTATCCGAGGAGCATCCTTGCTGCATTTGGGTGTCACTTCCAAATAGCTTGCCCACCAGCAATGCATCTGAGGTCAAACTTGTCCGGACTTAATTCATTCAAGGGCCGCAGGGAGGCGGGTGGGCTTTCAAAAAGTGATTCAGTCTTTTCTCCAAGGAGCTATTCAAAGTCTCGGGTTTTTATTATAATTCTTCCTACAAGTAGGCGCATCCCTGCCTCCACAGATGCTTTGCCCCTGCTCCCCCCACCCCGACCACAGAGTGAACTTTAATAAACCTTTCCCCCTTTCAAACCTTGTTATGGCAAAAACATGCAAGCAATCAAGAGGTTGTAAATAAATATCACAAGGCAAGTGTTTCAAGTCAAAAATACTTGTACGGGCAGTATATGATTTTCCCCTGAAATGCTTTACAGGTGAGTCATAGCACATTGTGTGTTTGGTGATCTTGGCCACAAGCAGCTGTTGCCCCAGCTAATCTGTAGAGTGGCTAACAGAGGCCCGGCATAATGCACACTTGAACTTGACATTTTTAAAATATGCCTAAGAAAGCCCTTTATTTTAGTGGTGAGGGCTCCGAGTGGCTGCTGATTGTCTGTCAGCATGCACCATGTCTCCAACCTGTGTAAGCTGTCATTTGGCTTCTTTCTCACCACCGTGATAACTGCTCAGAGGTGCTGCTCTGCAGAAGCCCAAACGTTCAATTAGCCAGAATTTAGGGTTTGACTTCCTTTTCCTTCTTTTCTTCCCTGTTTTAACTTTTAAAATAGATGATTTTGCTGAAGGTCTTCATAATTAAAATGGCAAACCCAAATTAAGGGATTATAATATGTAGTCAGAATGTTAATAAGTGGATGATGCTTATCATTTTAAATCATTTTGAAACAGGAAGGTCTGTTGGACCTTTGTTTGCCTGGAAGTGTGTATTTCTTTAAGAAGGTGTTTTCCTCTCACAGATGTTTAAAGGTGCTGTTAGTGGCTGCCAGACAGTAAACATTGTCCTGTTAAGCAAACAGGTACTGTTGTATAACCTGTCATAGGTAGAAATACTTGAGAGGCTGAGGGCATGTAAAATAAGCTTTTCCGCCAGTTGACAGTTAAGATTTTTTTCTTAGGTATATTTATTAGAAATCGCTATATTCAAAAAATGAAATTGAATGATCTTAAACACATAATTGGGAGGATAATCCTTTAAGATGAGACTTTAAAAATAAATGTTTTAAACATACAAAATGTTCAGAAAACAAAGTACTTGACAATTTTTAGATCAACACTCTTCAGCCACTCCTTTCCCTCAAAAAAAATATATATATGTCTCCTTTTACTTCCTTCTCCCCTTTACCTGGAGTCTTTTCCATGATGTGATTTTTGATATCAGACTGTGACACAGCACATTTCCCTAAAGGTACACATTCACAAGCACAAATTCAGTACCCCAAAAGGACAGTACTCCCGCTCACATTTAGCAGGATCTCCTCTTTACTGACAGTCTCCTTCTCTCTGAGAGCTAAGTGGACTGCTGAAGAGGATGAGATGGATGGAAGAGATTTCCAGATGGGTTTGTTCTGACCAACATATGTTTTCCCTTCCCTAGGACTGAGCGGAGTGGTTGGCGCGCGTTCCCGCTGTGAGAAAGCCTGCAACCCTCATATGGGGAATCTGGCTCTCGGGAGAAGACTCCGGGCAGACACCACCTGTGGTCTGAACGCCACGGAGCTGTACTGCTTCCACAGTGAGAATGCTGATCTGACTTGCCGGCCGCCCAAATGTGACAAATGCAATGCTGCCCAGCCTCACCTGGCTCACCTGCCAGCTGCCATGGCAGACTCGTCCTTCCGGTTCCCCCGCACGTGGTGGCAGTCGGCAGAGGGGGTGCAACGAGAAAAGATCCAGTTAGACCTGGAAGCTGAATTCTACTTCACGCATCTAATTATGGTGTTCAAGTCCCCCAGGCCGGCAGCCATGGTGCTGGACCGGTCCCAGGATTTTGGAAAGACGTGGAAGCCTTACAAGTACTTCGCCACTAACTGTTCGGCCACGTTTGGCCTGGAAGATGATGTGGACAAGAAGGGAGCTATTTGCACGTCTAGATACTCCAGTCCTTTCCCATGCACTGGAGGAGAGGTAAGGGCGCGTGTTTAACTGCACACAATAAGTGAGGAAGAAAAATGTTCCCAGCCCACATTTTTTTTAAAGCACGAAAGTATGCTTGTAGCAACATGAATGAAATTAGAATTTTTCATGTGCTTTATTTGTCGTAAATTGTTTCTTACCCTTAGACGTAGATGTGTAGTCAGTTTCAAGCCTATTGCCCACCTACAGGACTTAAGTCAGAATGCTAATATTTGTATGTGTTTATTCATGTTAAGAAAGAGTAGACACATAACATCATCTTCCTACCTAGGAGTTTCAAAGGCTGCTGGTCACTGATTTGGAAGGGCTAAGAGCTACTCAGCCTATATGTGAAGTCTATGCTACTTTCTTCCTGAAGCTATTAACATGAATATAAATTGAATAAGATAAAGCCAAAGGAGGAAAAGAAATAAATTTCCCAAAGAACGCTTTTATATGGCATGGTTGTTATATTGTACACTGCATTGCATGAGCGCATAGCAAAAAAAAAAAAAAAGTTGTCTTTTAAGACCACATTTTCTTGGACTCAGATGTATCAATTTGAGCTTAGCAGTTTTGGTCTATTCTGGACTATATTCATCTAGTTCTGCAAACAGCCACCTTAGCTACTAGTCCTGTTTTTATATGAAATGTTTTCACATTGTTTCATATTTCTTTCTTCCCCTTTACACAAAATTATACAAATGTACCAGATAGGATCCTTTCTCCCAGATGCACAAAAACATTCTAAGAAAATTGAGTGAAAGCAGATTAATAGAATATTAATATCTTCCATGTGTAGACCAAAAAATGTTGATTTAGAAAGAAGACAGGAGAGAATAAAGGCTTTCTAATTCTGCTCCATGCCATGAACACACTGAATGGGTAAATAAGTTTCAGCTGCAGTGAGTTCTACCATAAACTCCCACCCCATCAAAAGGGGCTTTTGGCAATGTCTGGAGACATTTGTTCAAAGTGAGAGACATTATTGAAATCTAGTGGGTGACATTATTGAAATCAAGGGTGCTGCTAAACCTCTTACAGGACACAAGACAGCATGCCCAAAGAAGAACAATTAGCCCCAAATATCCCTAGTGCCAAGGTTGAGAAAGCTTGCACTAAGTAGAATGCATGTATTCAATGCAGGTAGAAAAATGCTAGAGATGCAGCTAGTGATCACTTACATAAAAATTCTGATTTTCTGCAATCGTTTTTTAGAGACATTTCTGAGCTTCTCCTAAATGTCAGGTGCTGTACTCAGGGCTACTTCTGCCTTAGAATAGGAGGGGTGCTTGCCAGGGCCCGAATGAAAGGACAGTTTGGGATCCTCTTCAGCCCTTCTTTCCACCCACTGGTATAGATCCACATGGAACTTTGCCACACAATCAAGTCCCAGCTTCCAGTTAGCGCTGCAGGCAAGGAATAGGACTGCTGGCACCAACACCAGCCAGAATGGGGCACTGGCAACACACTGACTCTTTTCCATTCTCCTTCATGGCACCTAGCATTGGCTTAATTTTGTAAACTCATTTGCACCCTACCATGATCGACATTTTAAAAGATAGTGGGATAGGAAGGAGATAAATTAGATTCAGTGAGTGAGTGTGTGTGTGTGTGTGTGTGTGTGTGTGTGCGCACGAGCACGCGCATGTAAAGAACACTTTTGTGTTTTGTGTTGCAAACAAATGCCTTCGACTCTCAGATTGCTTTGGAATCAGTCCATAGGCACAATCAGCTCCCTACATCTTGGGACTGCTGGGCCATGTGTAGCTGTGAAGTAGAGAAAATACAGCTCTAGTACCAGATGGCAGGCATGTTTGTGGGCAAATATCACATCGCATTTATTACCATGGCCCAGCAGTTACTTAGAGATGATTGAAATACGTTTATTTAACCTAGAGTGGAAACAAAATCCTCTCTTCTTTAAAGTCAAGCACCTTATGGTCATCAGTGCTTATATCAACTTTCAAAAAGATTGGGACTGAAATATGTTGCTCATTCTAATGTACCTTTCATATTCATTTTAAGCACTTTAAGTTGTCATTTTCATTTCAGCAGGCTCATATTTCAATGGCAAGAAAAATATGAAGTATAATTTAGTTCTCTCTAGGCCAATGTTTCTCAATATTTTTCTGACGATGGCCCCTTCCATCTTTTCTGTGCCACCCCCCATCCTATTTGCTGTACCCTGGTCTCCTAGGTTGTGGTCCCCCATTAATGAGATTTTCACTTATGGTCCCCTTGGGCTATATTGGAGGCTCACGTGGGGGGGGATGAGAAACACTGAGCAACATTGCTTTAGAACTTTGTTAAGTGTATATAAAAACCCCTAATAGAGTGTTTTTCAATTTAGAGGGCAGGTTTGAGAAAAAATCTTTCTTCCCTGAGTTACAGAGAAGTCTTCCTCAAAATATGGATTAGAGAAAATCTCCCTGGAAATGATAATTGGTTATCTCCTCTAGGTTTCTCTGGGTTATAAATTAGTGCTAAGCTACAAATTAATTTTGCAGGATGACTCATCCATTTTTGTATTTGAAAATTAAGTTTCATAAGAGTAAGTTCATTAGTTTAACTTCAAATAAGTAATCTCAAATTTAATTTATAGCTTAGTTATAGTATTAGAAACCTCTCCTTTCTTCCAGTCACTAAAAGACTTAGAATTTCTCTAGGTATCACCCCACTATTCAGGCTAACATAAATATGTCACAACTTAATTTATTTCAGGTTTCATTCAGGCATACTTCTTTGGGCTTCTAAAGCCTAACAGAACTGTTAGTTTATGGCTAAGAAATCTGATAGATCCATCTAACAGAGCTAAAGGTACCAATCATCTGAAAGAGAACTTTAAAAAACTTAGGCCCCAAAACCCACCCTGAAGAATACTTTAAAAACCATTGTCCCTGGGGGGCTAGAGAGCTAGCACCGTGGGGAGAGTACTTGCCCTACAAGCATCCAAACCAGGTTTGATCCCATCATTCCATATGGTTCCCTGAGCACCACCAGGAGTAACCCTGAGCATTATTGGGTGTGGCCCCCCAAAAAAACCAAAATAAGTAAATATAAATAAAAATCATTGTCCCTTTACAGGAGTAAAGATTGAGACCCCAAGGGGGAAGTGACTCACCCAGTAACATGCAGTTAGTAAGTTACATGACAGCACTTGGATCAAAGCACATCTTTTCTAACTTTAAGTCTAGTATTTATTCCATAAAACTGTGTTTCTCCAGGGACTGGGACTAGCACAGTAGGCAAGGTGCTTTCCTTGCGTTGCAACAGACCCAGGTATATCTGACTTAGGTTCTATTCTCCACATTCTGAGCCCTGCCGGGAGTAAGCACAGAGCACAGTCTGGAATTCCAAAAACAAACAAAAACCTGTGTTCTTCAGGTATTTTAAAGATTCATGAAATTATATCTTTAACACATATATAGACTTAAAACCAGTATTACTACAATAAAAATAATAGCACTGCACTGCACTGTTGTCCTGTTGTTCATCGATTTGCTCGAGCGGGCACCAGTAATGTCTCCATTGTGAGACATATTGAATACGCCACGGGTAGCTTGCCAGGCTCTGCCATGCGGGCGGGATACTCTCAGTAGCTTGCTGGGCTCTCCGAGAGAGACAGAGGAATCAAACCTGGGTCGGCTGCGTGCAAGACAAACACCCTACCCGCTGTGCTATCGCCCCAGATCAATAAAAATAAATTTTAGCAAAACTGAAAATGATTTATGGGGAATTTTTAAACACTTTGGGGCTGAAGAGATAGTACAGTAGTTAGGGAACTTGCCTTGCATGTGACCTACCCAGGTCCAATCCCCAGTACCACATATGGTCCCTCAAGTACCACCTAGAGTGATCCCTAAGCACCAAGCCAATCCCTGTGACTTAAAACCCAAAAAGTTAACAATAAACATCTGATTTACCAAAGGAGCAAAACAAATACATGGAATGGAGCTTAAATGAATGAAAAAGAAAAGAAAAGAAAAGAATCTTAAGTTCTCACTCAATGATTGACTCCCAAAGAACTGCTAGCAGTGAGGTTGATTCTTATCTATCTTCTTGATCTGTTCTTGAGACTCTCCCAGAATGGTTATCTCTTCACTTGGGTGTGATATAAGGGTAAACAAAACTCTGCCAAACAGCTGCCTCCTGAGCAGGTATGTCCTTCGATTATCAGTGTTATTCTAGGAATGAAAGACCCCATATCCACATTCAGCTGGGAAATACCATGTTTAACAGAATTAAACCTTTATAAATGCATATTCTAATTATGTACCCCCTGTCCCCAAATAGAAAGCCTCCCCAAGTTTGTCTGTTCTTGGAATCCTCTTTTGGCAGAATTCCAATCATTATCTTTGGGGCTGCAGGGATCCACAGAGCCCACAGAGCAGAGTTTGGGAAATGCTTGGTGGGGGTATGAAGGCCGCAGATCTGGTAAAAGGCACAGGCAGGGGGTTATGTTCAGGGACACAGAGTTCCTGTCCTGCAAGAAGACAAAGATTTGGAGATCCAAAGTGCCACATTGTGACTATAGTTCAAAGTACTTCTCTGCATTCTTGGAACTTGCTAAGGAGGTAGATCTGAGGTGTCTACCACTAGCACACTAAATACCAACTTTACTTTGAAGCCCTGGATGTGCTGGCTTGAATGTGGTGATGTGTTCACATTACATGTTGTTATCAAGTCATCAAATTGTACACCTTAAATATAAGTGATTCTTGATTGTCAAATACACCTCCTGGCGGGGAAAAAAAAAGCAGAGACAGGTTTGGTGCTTGGCATGGTAGACATCAGGCCTGTCTGTCAATTGGGGGTTTAGCCACTTATTTTGCTGGAACAGTAAATAATAATAACCTTGAAGCTAAAGATGACAGGTTAATTAGGCTTTTTCAGGATGCGAAGCAGCACTATCAGATCACCTGTGGATTCAGAGGGAGTTGCAGAGAGAAAGTTGAAGCCATCTTAGCACCCATACAGGCCTCCTGGAAAAGAAATTAGGGGAGAGCCTCCCAACCAGTGCTTGGAGACCCAGGGTCTACTCCCAGCAATATTCATGCAGGGGTCCTGATAATTCCATCATTGCGCCTGGAAATGTGGTGCTGCTTCACCGGGCCTGTATCCTTTGTTGATTCAGAAGGGGCATGTAGTAGCAGGGATCAAAGTCAGGGTCTCACACATGCAGAACATGTGCCCTACTCCTGTGAGAGGTCTCTGGCCCTGGGAATGGAATTTTGCTGATCAGTCTTTAGGGAGCAGCGGCTGCTCCAGTGATGCCCCAGCGGGCTCTCCAGTGCTGTAGTTATCTCCTTAGACCAAGCCTCACTTGCCCCCTGCTGTTAGCTCACTAGGAAAATAAATGGATCCAAAATTGTGAGCTGCCAACTCAATCACATGGAATTTTTACCTCCAGGGCACTATGAATATTGCACATTAAAAGAAAGCAGGAATATAAAGAATCAAAGGAGAGGGAGAAGAATTGAGTTTACAGAAGCACTAGGCATGTTAAATGTTAAAAGCTATGAAGGTACTTGGTCTCATTTACCTCTGTACCTCAGCTTTTAATAGGTTGTTTAGATCATAGCAATAGACTGCAACTGGTTTAAAGAGTGACATAAAGAAAGAATGAGGCACTGGCGCTATAGTACAGCAGGTAGGGTGTTTGCCTTGCAAGTGGCCAACCCGGATTCCATTCCCAGCATCCCATATGGTCCCCCGAGCACCACCAGAAGTAACTCCTGAGCGCAAAGCCAGGAGTAATCCCTGTGCATCACCGGATATGACCCAAAAAGGCAAAGGAAAAAAAAAAGAATGAATGAATGAGTGAATGAATGAATGGTGTAACAGATTCGGCAAAGAAAAAGAATCTCTTGAATAAAAGAGGAAGAAATGAATATAAATAAACTTTGGGTTAAGGATAAGAGTAGAGACCCTAGTTCATGTGGAGAAGCTGAGTTGTTAATAATTTATGTTGTGACCAATGAAAAGGCAATTATGGAGACATTTTAAACAATGCTCACCCACCCATTTATTCATCAAATAATTTTTTAGCTGATTTCTGCCTGATCCTCTCCTTGTGCTAGGGTTATAATAATAAACCAGAGACTGAAAAAAAAATCCCTGGCCTCATGAAGCTTGTAACTAAGACAGGATGCAGAGCCAAGTAGTAAGCAAATGAATAATTAAATAAAATATGCTCTTGGTCATTGTAAGGGGAAAATAAAACAGGGAGAAGCTAAGGACTGCTGGCTGGAAAGGACAGATTTGTGTTTAATGGAACTGACCAAAACTGAGTTTTTGCCATACTTTCACAAGTGGATAAAATCTGTGACAGAGGGTCCCATTTCTATCCACCTACATAGAGAAAATGAGCTGCCTAGGAAAATAACAAATACCGGTAAAAATCCCTCTTGCTAGTCTTTCTCAGAATGAGAGCCTCTGAAAAGGAATTTCACTCTGGTCAAAAGAACAGCACCTGACTGATGAGTAAGCCAAAGCCAAAGACAGTGAGTTGTCTCTGGTCATTCATCTGAAATTCACATCCTGGCATCTAACTCAGTGCTATTTCCACCACATTAGTTGGAAATTCCTTTGTGCTGAGCCAGGTAGTACAAAAGATGCAAGATCTGTATACATTCCTCTTTGTGGTCCTCAGTCTACTGGGTAAGACATTAAATAGGATTATTTACGGATTGATTAAATTATCTGTGATGGATTAATTTCTCCAATGTGTTGTGTAGATAATGTGTTGTGTGTGTGTGTGTGTGAGAGAGAGAGAGAGAGAGAGAGAGAGAGAGAGAGAGAGAGAGAGAGAGAGAGAGAGAGAGAGAAGCTCAGATCAAAACCAGGGCCTATAAAGCATGCACCAATGAACTACATCCCACCCCTATGTACCTTTTAAGATCCAAGTAGATTTTGTGGGGGAGAAATACCCTGAGGGCCTAATGCCATTCCCAGAGGTACAAGTTTATAGCTCAGTGCCAGGGGTTGTCCAGCAAGTCAGCAATTCAGTGCCACTAGCCACCAAGGCTGTCTCAGCAGTGCTCAGGGGCACACATGTCCACCTTCTAAGCCACCACCCCAGCCCCAAGATCCAAGTTTGTATTTTTCAGTGGCTGGAGCAATAGTGCAGCTACTAGGGTTGCATGCGGCTGTCCCAGGTTCAATCCCCGGCATCCCATACGGTCCCCAAGCACCGCCAGCAGTAATTTCTGAGTGCAGAGCCAGGAGTAACCCCTGAGTATCACCAGGTGTAACCGAAAAAACAAACACAAAACAAGTTTGTATTTGTCTCTTTATATCATTGAATGGATTGTATATCGATGCCACTCACAAGGTCCAAACATGACGGCCTCTCATCATCTGTATTGCAAACCATAATAGCCATAAGTAGAGAGAGAGTAAGAGGGAAATTGTCCTCCATAGAAGCAGGGGGATGGGTGGCACGGGGAATATTGGTGGTGGAAAATGTCACCAGTGGAGGGATCGGTGTTCTATCGTTGTATGACTGAAACTCAAACATGAAAATTTTGTAACTGTAGCTCACAGTGTTTCAATAAAAAATAATGCCACTCACACATATACGCATATATATGTGCAAGAAATGAGAATTATTCAATCAGGGTTTTACAGAAATTTACCTTACTGATGGCACTGCTCCATATTTAGGGCTTTTGAAAATAGGGGCACTTGAGAGATAGTACGGGGGTTAAGGAGCATGCCTCGTATGCAACCAAACTGGCTTCAACCCCTAGCACCAGCTGGTCCCCTGAACTTTGCGAGGTGCAGCCCTTGAGGAACCACATCCTTAGGCCCTCACATTGAACCACAGACCTGATTGGTAGAGTATTGTCAGGAGGGGCCACCTAGGTCCCCTTAGCACTGCTTGGGAGCTCCCTCCACCCAAAAACCTGATAGAAGCAAGATGTTGTTAGTAGAAATGTTTTTAGGTGCAACTCCTTATTTCAGTCCTTATTTTCAGCCACTAGACTCCGCCTGTTTCTGCACTGTGTGTCAGTCATCAGCTCAGCTTGAATGAGGCTTCCCATGGGCTAGACTCTCTGAGAATGCAATGCAACCCCCTCTTCTCACAGGAACCCTGAGCTGAGCACCAGTGTAAACTCCACATTCGTAGCATCCAGAGAGAAAAAGGCATAGTGAGTTATAATAAATTGGTCAGAATAAAGTCATGAGCTAGCATGTACCAGGACTGAGATTGTTAGATGGTTTTGAAACCATTTCAGCTTTATTAGCACTCCAAGATTAAAACAAAAATCCCTAAAATTAAATTTAATTACTTAATTATTAGATATTGTATGCAACTTACTATTTATCTGATAGTTTGAAATATGGTTGCATGATTTTTGCATAATACAATTGCATTTTCATCACAATATTATAATAAAGTTATAGTAATGTTATAAAAATGTTATTTTCTGAGACCAAGGAGATCTAGATCAATAGGCTGAAGCATCGATTTGCACACAGGAAGTCCAGATTCAGTCTCCAGCACTGCATGGGGCCCTAAGCACCACCAGGAGTGACCTTGAACACAGAGCATTTTTTTAAATTGAATCACCATGAGATACAGTTACAAAGTTTTCATGTTTGAGTTTCGGTGATACAATGATCAAACACCCATCCTTCCACCAGTGCACATTCTCCACCACCAATGTCCCTAAACCCTCCTGCCTTTCAACCCTCCCTCTGCCTCCATGTCAATTTCCACCATACTCTCTCTCTACTTTTGGGCATTATGGTTTGCAATACAGATATGGAGAGGTTAATTACGTTTGGTCCTTTATCTACTTTGAGCACACATCTCCTATCCCTAACGATTCTTCTGGCCATCACTGTCTCATTGATCCCTTCTCTATTCCAGCTGCCTTCTCCCCCAGCTCATGAGACAGGCTTCCAACTATGGGGCAATAGAACACAGAGCTTGGAGTGACTCTGAGCATTGCCAGATATCACCTGACTCCCAACCCAAACGGGCATTTTCTTTCATTATATAGAAAACTTATCTATAAACAGATAGAACTTAATATTACCCAAGATCATTTAAAATAAATTACATAGAATGTGTGTCACAGTTCTTTAATACCATTTAGCATATTTCTGGGCGAGGGTCACACCCAGCAGTGTGAAATACCTGGGAAACTTGTGGTGCTGGGGATTGGATTGAACCCAGGCCTATTACGAACAGAGTCATGCACTCTGGCCCTTAAAGCCCTCTCCATGACTACTTTTTATTTGATTAGCCTACATTTTATTGGACTGGCTTATTTGGGTAGAGAAGAGGAGGTTTTGTCTAACTAGCAACTACTTTAAGACATTTTTCTAATTACCTTACTCATATATTATTGCTTTGCTTTGACACACGCATAGCTGTAATTTTGTTAAACTTCCTTGCAAATTAAATGTTATATGTATTTGTTAGAGAAGCTTCGATTACCCCACCCTGGGACCACTCCCTTCCTGTTAGAGTGGAGCTAGAAATGGATTCACAGCAAGTTTCAAAACAAAAAACACTGGAGCTGAAGAGGTAGTTCAGTGTGCAAGGGGCCTGCAGTAGTACACAGCTGACCCTGCTTTGATCCCTGGCATCCTGTAGTGTCTCAATCCTGTAGTGTCCCTGCCAAGGAGTGATCCCTAAGTGCAGAGAGAGAAGTAAGCCCTGAGCACCACCAGATGTGACCCTAAAACAAAACAAAATAGAACAGGAGAAAACAAAATGTCTTGCACTTAAGGAAAATTCATTGCGTGATTGTCAATTAAAAGTGTTTAAATGCAGGGCTGGAGAGATAGCACAGTGGGTAGGGCGTTTGTCTTGCACACGGCCGACCCGGGTTCAAATCCCAGCATCCCATATGGTCCCCTGAGCTCTGCCAGGAGTAATTCCTAAGTGCTGAGCCAGGAGTAACCCCTGTGCATCACCAGGTATGACCCAAAAAGAGCAAAAAAAGTTTTTAATGGGGTACAAAAATAGAATAAATCCAGAAATTTAATCAATAAATTTTGGTTTACTGATTTCAAAGAGTAGAATTTTACTACCCAAATTCCTTACTTCAACGAATAAAAATCACCTGTTTAGGGGCCAAAAGTATAATACAGGGGGTTAGGTGCTTGCTCTGTATGCAGTTGACTCCATGTCTATCTGAAGCACTGCCTAGGGTCCCTTGAGCACTGCTGAGGTCACTTCTCAACAAAGAGCCAGGAGTTGCCCCCAAGTATTGCCAAGTGTGCCCCAGCCACTTCTCTCTCCCAATTTGTATAGCATCTTTGCATTGTTCAATTTGCGACTTTTACTTTGCGATATTTGGTTAAAATGTCGGGGCAGGGGCTGTCAAACACTGGTTGCAGTGCAGAGTTGCAGTGCTGGGATGGTACTTTTTGACAAGGGGTGATGCTGGGGCTAGAACTTTGGCAGGCCTCCACCACTGAGGTACGTCACCCACCTGAAAAATCCAATTCTGAAGTGTGGCGATTGTCATGAAAGCTTCACACTGCAAAACTGGAGAGCCGAGAAGGAGCAGGCACCTGGAGGTTGTGGGGTCTGTCGGGGCCCACAGGGCACCTTCGGGGGCTGGAGAGCTAGTGCAGTGGGTAAGGCTCTTGTCTTGCATGCAGCATTGCACATGGTCCCCTGCATCCCACCAGAACCGATCCCAGAGCCAGGAGGAAGCTCTGAGCTCTTTCGGGTGTGGCCACACACGCTCTCCTCAAATCAAAACCCACATGGTAGCTTCCCCTCCAGGCAAGGATGGGTCTCCTAGAAACCTAAAATGGAAGTGAGGGGCTGGGGATCGAGGAAATAAGAATGAATCCTGCTGGAGAGCAGGGAAGATCAGTAATCAGGCATGTCTGAAAATTCATCGAGTATCATCTCTCCCTCCTCTTCATTCCCAGGCACTCTGTCACTCTGTCACTCACATATTGTGCCCCTCATCTCTCTGACTCTGTCATTGTCTTTGCTTCTTGAAGAACATTTTCCTCCTTATTGTTCAGTTTGCCTGGTGACTCTCAGCCCCCAAGCTGGGCCCCAGCACAGATTCTTAGAAGGGGAAAGTCTCTGGTATATTTGATAGATTGAATGGCATGAAATTATAGGAATGACATGAGAATAATGATGAAGCAGTAATACTGTTTCCTGTCTGTGTTGGATGTTTCTTACCTACCAAGGATTGGTCCTTTCTAAGTAGACACCAGTCATTCATTCTTTCTACAGATATTTACACTCTCCTGTGTGCCAGTTATTTATTTGAGGAGTTGAGGGTCTCCAGGCCAAAAAATAATCATTGTTTCCTTTGAGGTGCAGAAGTTTTTAATCTAATGTAGTCCATTTTTTTTTCTTTGCTTCCACTTGCTTGGTCAATGGTGTTTCATCCTTGGAGACGCCTTTAGCTTCAATGTCATGGAGAATTCTGCCTATGTTTTTCTCTACATACCCTATAGATTCAGGTACAATATCAGACCAGTTAGATTTACTTTTTTCTATTCCTTCCTTTGATGTTATATCCTAAATGTGAGGTGCTGAAGCACGTATAGTGATATAGATGGCATATGGATAGTGACAGATGTCAAGAGAATGGATTGATGTCTGGGAGACTGGGCGGTGGGTAGGGCATTGCTCTTGAGGCTGGGCTCTGAGATAAAGGCTCCCAGAGACATTTAAGCTGGGACCTAAAGGATCCTGTGTACCACAGGTCTGTTTCCAAGGTGGCATCAACAGGGCAGCAAGGAAGAAGATGGCCCTAAAGTTGAGGGGTCAAGGTATAGACTAGCGGCAAAGGTCAGAGGCTGGGGAGACAATGGGACTACATAGGGGGTTATGGAAGACCTTTAAGCTGGGTGCACAGGATAGCCCCAGTTCACACTAAGTCCTAGAAAAGCCTCTTAATTCTTTGTAGCATCCCCTTTCTTCAAAAGAGGTCCTATTTCTACATAAAGAGTATTATCTTATTATAAGGTCATTGGGATTTTACACTGATATCAGAGGGCTTGGGGATTTTTTTAGGGGAAAGGGGACAGAGGTAGCAATGTTCAAGGACGACCCTTACCTAGCTCAGTGTTCAGGGGTCACTCCTGGTGGTATTCTGGGGAATGTGTGGTGCCAGGGATGGAACCTGGGCCTCCTGCATGCAAAGCCTATGCTGTACTCCAGTCTTTAGAGCCCTCTCTCCTACCTTTTAGTGGAGGTTTTAAGCAAGGCGGTGATATGATCAATTTAGTTTTAATAGCTTGCCTCTGGTTTGTGTTAAAAAGAGCAGGAAACCAGCTATTGGTGCTTTGCTGTCACTCAGACAATCATATCATGGGCATGGACAAAGCCTGTCCTGGGAAATGGTAGAAAGCAGTTGCCTTCTGGATTATTTAAAATAAATTATTTTTGGTGAGGATTGTTTGGACCACACCTGGCTCAGTGCTCAGGGGCAATCCCTGGTGATGCTCAGGGGACCATAAGTGGTGCTGAAGATTTGAATTGAGGTCAACACTAGGGAAGGCAAGCACCATGCCTCCTGTGCTCTCTCTCTTTAGTCCCCAAATCTATTTTTCTAGCATTTGCTGTGAGTTAAGGGTGGGTGTGAGAAAAGGAAGTGAGAATCTTTTAAACTGAACACTTAGAAGAATGAAATAGCTGTATACCCAGGCTAAGCAGAGTCTCGGGGGCAGGACTTGGAGAGAAGAGGACTGGGAATGTGACTCATTGGTAGAGCACCTGCCTTGTAAACATGAGCCTAAGAGTTTGATCCCTGACACTCTGCCCCCACCCCACACCCCCCATGCTGAGTGCAATTCCAACATCACAACAAAGTATGTCAGCACCACCCCCATGTTTGAAGCTCTTTTCATCGAGACCATAACAACATCAGGAAGATGGAGGGTGGGAGGGAAACTTGGAGAGGACTGGTAGGAGCTCAGTCTTGGACTTAAGTATGAGTTTGCCTGCTTAAGATCCAAGTGGAGGTACTGAGTAGGCAGTTGGCTCAGTGAGGTTTGAGTTCAGAGGAGAGGTCTGGACTAAATATATAAATTTGGGAGTCATCAGAGGATATTTAAAGCTGTGAAACTGGCTGAGAGCATCAAGGGAGTGGGTGTAGGCAAAGAAGGAAGGGCCAATCACTGAGCCCCAGCGCGGACCACACTTATCCTTTGATGCAGCCACTACCAAAACACCTCAGTGGCTTCACTCTTAGGAAAACCAGTATCACCTCTCTCTGGGTCCAACCTCTGTGTACTTAAGCAGTGACATGAATGCAATAGCACTGAATTACCATGCTCAGAGCAGCTGGTATAAATTCTGAAAGGACAAATGAGGGGAAAGGCAGGACAGCTATGCCTTTAAGAGAAGATGATCAGAACTAGCAGGGACCAGAGATCATCAGAACTAACAAGGAACAGAGTAAATAATGTTGCAGAAAGGAAAGATATCTCTGTCATTAGCATGTCAGAGAGTTGGCAGAGTGGTGCTTATACATTGCGTGCAGGAGACTGGGTTTGATCCCTGGCATCAATGAGCACCACCAGGAGTGACCCTCCCCACCCAAGCACAGCCATGGAGTAGTCTCCATGTGCTGCTAGGTGTGGACCAAAATGTAATGAAATGAACGCCATGTTGAAAGAAATGCTGATTTGGGGAGTCTTTGGGCTGGTAGGACCTTTCTTATTCTACTTCATCTTCACTCATCCAAGTTTTCGTTCTTTTCTTGACTCAGAATTCTGACTAGTGGGCCAAGTTTTTTAATGCACCATGGCAATATTAGAAATGGAATTAAGGCATAGCATTAGTTCACATTGGTTATGTTTCCTGTGTTGGCAAAGTTTGATTTTTGTAATGTGACAGAGAGTGTGTGTTGCCCTACTCTCCAACCGGGATTAATGCATTTTTAACTGGGAGGAGACAGGTAAATCCAATGAAGTTAATCTGTTCACATTTTCACAATTTCAAAGGCATTCTACTCATGGCTAATTAATGTTCACCGCATTGTTGTTGTTTTGTTCTGGGAAGAAAGAGCAGGAAAAAACACACGTATTTAGAGATCAGAGTAGAATGTGTCAGTGCCTATACTGGGCATTTTGCAAACATCTCATTCTTTCTAGAAAAAATAAACCTTTGCCCTGATGGCTGTTCTTACTAACCAACAAACAGATAAACAGACTCAAATCTTCTACCCAGGTCCTATTTCTCTTCTCTTCTGCACCTTCCTGTAGTTGAGAGTGGACAAAATTCTCTCCAAGTCTCAGCAATGTTTGCAGAGATATCTTTACATTTGGTAATTATGGTTCCTAAAGAAAACAAAAACTGGAATTATGAAAAACATTAAAATGCTTTCTGCATGATATCAGATTCATTTGTGCTCACACTGTGTCTTTTGGCTGCTACTGAAAATGGCTTCTACATTTTAAAATTAAATTGAAGTGAAAAAATGTGCTCTGTTGGAATGTTCAATCTCCAGTAAGAATTATTATTCAACCAACCTGACCCTTGTAAGGTCTACAAAGTTTTCCTTTTGTAATAATGCCCTCATTGCTTTCATATCCTGTGTCCCTGATGAAGACAAACTTCTGACCTTACCCCCACCTGCCAATGACAAGCAAAGGTAAATGGAGGATGTGCCAAGAGTCTGTTAGAAAAACCAGCTCCCTCACTCTCAGGAATTCTCATCCCTATTATTTCCCATCCAAACAAACCCCAAGGGCTTCTGCACCTTTGGTACCTTTTGCAGCCTTTTGTAATCATAGCTTCCTCTCCGATGATAATCAGAGTTCAAAAGAATGGAAACCCAAAGGTGGATTCTTTCTGGGGAGGGATAGTGTTGAGAGGTTGTTTTCAGGAAAAACAAACAGATAATTGTCCACTCCTGCTCCACTTCCCGTGCTACTTTCACTCATTTAGTGAAGTTGATACTCACATGTTTGGGGAGGGGAGGATTGATGATTCCTCATTAATCTTAAGTCTCTGCTTCTTTCCCCTACTCTGGGTTACATGCGCCGTGCAGAGGACTCACATCCATGTGTCTGTGATGTATGCTCATTGCTGTCATCACAGCACTAGCTTTTTTCTGCGAGTTCCCTAAGGTGGTCCAGAGAAGCACCACCTCAACGTCTATCATGCCTCCTGATACATTCAATGACTGTTGACCCAGCAGATGAACTCTGGGACTTTATTATTGCTAATGCTGCCAATAATAACTTAGTGCCTTTTGTTGCCAAAGGCCTTTCTATGGCAGAGCATCTGGTCATGTGTTTAGACACACGAAATAGTCTGAGGGAGGGGGGGCTTATTAAGTGTCTCAAAAGTTAGCCTTTAAAGATAAGTCCCATGGTAGACAGTTTCTTAACACAGTTTCCCAACTCAGACAGTATCATAAACTCTATCCCTTTGCAAACTCAAACCTCAGACTTTATTTCTGATCTGTAAAGGGCTGGGACAGAGAGTTCCAGTTATGGTGAAAGGGAACAAAAACCTCTTGGAAAACAGTGGAAGTGCTGTAAAGGTTCCAGTGCTTTTGAGCTTTTCATCAATGTCGTTGGAAATCATCTGTGAGAGGGCCTTGAGAGCCAGCTTTGGCAGTCTGTCCAGCCACGTTTGCTTTCATATAGTTGTGATGGAGGTGAGCGCGGTGTTTTCGTAAGTCTGGAAAAGGAATAATCACCTCAGAAAACTGTACAGCTAGGTGTCCTCAGATAAACTACCAAGCTTGTTCCTCCCTATCCCCCAAACTACCATCACAAGTGAACACCACCCAGGTGCCCTTCCTTCCTGGAGTTGAAAGAAGAAACTTGGTAAAAAAAGAAGCTTAAATACTGTTTTCCTGGAACATACTACCAAACCCTTAAAAAGTCAAATCTATCCACTATGTCACTTTCCTGTGACTGCTGTGTTCATCACAGGAAAGTGACATAATCACTGTAGTTGGTATAGTTCTGCCTTCAAGGCATGAGAGGAGTGTGCCAGCACTTCTGAATAGCTCGCTTAAAGGGGTGACTAATTTTTTTTTTACAATTTATTTATTAATTTATTTTTAAATTTTTATTGAGTCACCATGTGAAAAGTTACAAAGTTTTCAGGTTTAAATCTCAGTTATACAATGCTCGAATACCCATCCCTTCAGACTAATTTTTAAAGGTGGGAGAAGAGACTTCCACAGAAAAATGTTGCATGGATAAGGAAAGTCGACCCGAGAACAGCTGGAGTATGGGGTAGTGAGGATTAGGGAGTAGAGAAGGATGGGGGAGATGAGACTGACTCAGGAGGCTCTGGTGAAATTATCCAGGGTCTAATGTGCCAGGGATTTGAGGTTTGACCCTGCGGGTGGGAGAGCTCAATCAACATTCTTTCCGGGTTTGGGATAACATCTTCAGAACTGTTGAAGAAAGTGAGAGCAGTGTGGGAGATTTTTTTTTTTTAGCCAAATTTATGAGATTACACCTAATAGGGATACATAGAACACCCCCTTTTCAGAACCCAGTTGCACTGCCACCAGAGAGGTGTGACTTATCAGCTGTTCATGTGAAAAAGAGCCGAGGGTTTCAGTTGCCTCTAATCTCAATATGAGTCAACAGTCTGTCCCGAGTGCCAGGAAAAGCGAAAGCAATCTTAGGCTGCATTAATAGAGGAATAATGTTCCAAACAGAGGAGAGAATAGTCCTTCTATTGTGTTTTCTAGTCAAAACAGAGCATAGCTAGAATATTATGTTGAGGTCAAGATAGTCCTATTTAGAGAAAGCTGAGCAGAATGGGTAGATTAGAAGCGTCATGATGTCACGAACAATTAACTTGGAATATTTTGCCTATGAGGGAGGATTTATGGATGCTCAGGAATCACTGGCATTCTTCAGTTGTTTGAAGAGGAATTAAGCAGACTCTGATGTTTTTGGAAGACAAGACAAGAGTATGACCAAAGAAAGACTTTCTCAAAAATCATATGTGTCTCAAAGACAAAGGGAGTTGTCTTTGAGTTTCTCATCCTTTGAAATGTTTCAGCAAAGGTTGAACAATCTCCAATGAGAGATACTGCCCAGGGGATTTGTGAAAAGATTTAGAGGTTTGGCTTTGGATCCTTTATTATCCCCTCCACCCTGGAATACACAGATTATTCCATAGAGTGAGTACATGTCTCCAGACAACCCTTTAAGTATTTCAATAGCAGAAATCTTTGGTTGGGCTCTACTTAGCTGACTCACCTTAGCCTTCTTGCTCGCTGGAAGGAGCTCTCAGCTTTGGCACCTTCCTTTTGAAGAGATCTCATTTCTTGGTACTGAAAAAATGCGTGGCCCAGCTCAATGTCCATTGAACATTAAAAAAAATCACTTAAATGACAAAGGAATGGGAAGTGGGGCCAAAGATATGAATTCCTGTTCTTCGAGTCTCTATTTTGTATAGGATGATGACATTTTATCTATAGTTATTATAGTAGCAGGTGACATATAGGAGAGAAAGCCAAGGCATTAGAAATTCCTATCCAGCCATCTCTAGGTTCTGTCTGCTTGCTTCTTCTTTAACTGTCACTTCAGTTTAAGCTTCTTTAACTCCCCTCTAATCCTGTCTGAAGTGGGACTGGAATGAGAGAGCTTTACAGCTGAGTGTTTATGTAGGAGACCCTGGTTTGGTCCCCAGCCCTTCATGGTCCTTAAGTACCTCTGCAAGTGACCAGTGAGCACAGTGCAAGTGTGGTCCAAGCAAACTCTCCCATTAGCTATTTATTTTAGGGGACACATATTCTTCCTTGTAGATGGGATGAATGAAATTGAATTTTTAAAATAACAGAAAGTATAAATAGGAAATTTCATAAATGGCTTAGGACTATAGAAGTGCTAATTCTTTTCCTGCTAATGCAATTAATTATGTTATTGATAGAGTCTTGGACCTTTTGCATGCGAAGCATGTACGCCAGTCCTTTGAGCTATCTTTCTGACCCATGACATTAATTTAAACTATTTTATCAAAGATTCTGTTTTTTTTCTCCCATTTGAAAAAGGGTAGGGAATTAAAGATGTACTTCAGTATTAAGAGTCAGGATCTTAGGGGCTGGGGCAATAGTATAGTATGTAGGGTGCTTGCCTTGCACATAACCCACCCAGGTTCAATCCCTGTCATCCTACATGGTCCCCAAGCCTGCCAAGAGTAATTTCTGAGTTGCAGAACCAGGAGTAATGCCTGAGCATTGCAGGGGTCCTCCTTCCCCTCTCCCCACCATTTTAGAGTCCATCCTTTCAAATTCGTTTCCTTCTTTCCTGTACTTCCAAGGTAACCTAACTTCTCCAGTAAAATCAGACCAGACTTGGGCTGGTCTAAAGTCAGACCAAGAATATAGAGATGCCATCTTATATATTTTTTCTTTCAGTGATTTTTAAAGTGTTATAATGCATATTTTTATTAACACTGTAATGATTTGGGCCATGGTATTTAAACTGTTTTTAAATTTTATTAGACATTAATCGCACGGAAGAGCCTGGCAAGCTCCCCGTGGCATATTCTATATGCCAGATACAGTAACAATAACAGGTCTCATTCCCCTGACCCTCAAAAGAGCCTCCAATCATTGGGAAAAATGAGTGAGGAGCGGCTACTAAAATCTCAGGACTAGGATGAATGGAGACGTTACTGGTATTCGCGCGAGTAGATCGATGAACAATGGGGTGACAGTGACAGTGATTGATAGCGTAGTCTATTATGATACCATTCATTTCATTACCAGTCCACTAAGATGACTTTTTGTATACTTCATCCAGTCATTTAATTAACATTTGTGAACATCCACTCTATATCCTGCACTCTCTCAGGCTTTGAGAATAGTGAACAAAAATATGCATACTTTTTCATTCTAAAGCCTAGGCAAAATAACTCAGAAATACAGTTTTAGAACATGATCCATTTGGGCTGGAGAGATAGTACAGTGAGTAGGGATCTTGCCTTGCACACGGTTGACTTGGGTTCAATCCCGGCACCACATGAGGACTCTGAGCCCACCAGAAGTGATTCCTGATTTCAGAGTCAAGAGTAAGCTCTGAGCATCACTGGGTATGGACCACAAACAAAGCCAAAATAAAATAAAATTTTTTAAAAAGAACATGATCTATTGAAGTCCTTGGTAGGGACTTCCCATACTAACTGATTATTTGTGGATACATTTTTTTCTTAGTTATTTCAGATAGACATTTAGTTAGAGCACATCAGCCTTGATGATTTAATGTTAAATGACTATATACTTATGCTTGAGACCTTGTAGTTTACCCCTGGTGACACACACATGCATTCACACACACACACACACACACACACACACACACTAATGATATACTTTTTAACTGAAGCAGTCAAAGACAGGAAATAAAGGTGTGGAAGAAAGGGGCCGAGAGATGACTCTAAGGACTGACAGGTGCTTTGCATGGGGGGAAGCCCCGATTCAATCCCCAACACTGCATGGCCTCCCAATCATTGCCAGATGTGCCCCCTGTTCCCCTCAAAATGATTTAGAGTCAGAGGAAAAGGATAAAGCATATGTAAAATTGATAATTCCCATCTCTTCATTCAGTATTTAGTTTTGTTTATTGTGATTCTACAAATTCTTTTAAGAGTATATTATGGGAACCAGAGCGACAGTACAGTGAGTAGAGCATTTGCCCTGCATGCAGTGGACCTAGGTTTGATCCCTGGCATCTCATATGGTCCCCTGGGAACCACCAGGAGTAACTCCTGAGCATAGAGTCAGGAGTAACTGCTGAGCATCGATGGGTGTGGCCTATAAGCAAAACTGTAGCACTGTAGCACTGTTGTCCTGTTGTTCATCTATTTGCTCGAGCGGGCACCAGTAACATCTCCATTGTGAGATTATAAACAAAACAACCCCCCAAAATTTTTGTTATGATTGTCATGTTCAAGATAAGGAACAGATTCTCAAGATAGTTTTAGATGACTGACATGCTAAGCACTAGTATGTGCTTCAAGAAAACTTTATTAAAGCTGGAGAAAATGTGTCCATCTACAACCATGTTGGTATTTCAGTCTCATGCAGGAATTTCTATGTGACTTTAGTAAAAACTTCTCTGTTAGAGTAAGTGATAAGTTAGGGTCCCGGCTTCATTCTCTATTTGGAATTGCAGTTGCCCTTTCATTTGGGATACTCCTTTTATGTACTTTTGTGTGGCAGGCTGTTGTTAAGATTAATGGACTTTAAAAATAATATACTTGAAAAATTCTCTCTGGAGGTCTTATTCAAGTTAGGGAATTACAGCGTGTTAAAAAGATTGTCAATTTGAAATACTACAACCAAAACAAACACACACCTGTTTTCCAGTTCACTTATCAAATACGCACCAGGCACAAATGGAAATTTACAGCCAGGAGTTCGACGATGGATTACTTTGGCTTTATTTTTCTTAGTTCACTTCATTTAAAATTCTTGATAAAGCAGTTAACCTCATCTAGATGACCCAGCAGTTACTAAAAACATAATCAGGGGGCTGTTACCTGTGGAGCTTGACCCTGGTACCATTGTCCTCAAAGGCCATTTTATCTGCTGGTCACTTTCCAGCAAGTCACCTTCAGCAGTGCAGTCACAGAAGGGACAGGGAGAACCAATGTTGCTTCACAGGTAGCTCCTGTGTATCAGGCCACTAAGTAGCCTGCATGTATATATAGGCACATATTTTACTTTTATTTAAGACATAGTAATTTGCTATACTGTTTATGATAGGATTTCATACGTACAATGTTCCAAGACCACACCTACCTCCAGACTGCATATTTGAAGGACTATATTATGGAAGATTAGACTGATTGTGTTGAGCTCGAAAATCAGTATTAGAAATTACAGAGGTCAGACCCTAGCTTAATATAGAGGAAGTTTTTGATAATTAGAACAATCAAAACATGAACACACTGGCTGGTGGGGGTGTGGTATCTAGTAGAGAATGGATGGATATCAGTTCTTCTGGAAGAGTTTCCTTCCTTGAGAAATTTGGGATAAGTGACCTCATGTTCCCTTTTGATTTTTAAAAATATTTGGTGCTATTTTCTAACCCAGCTTTAATAGACTTAAATTTTTAAAGATTAGGGGACAATCAAAATCTGATGTATTATTGATTTTTTTCATGTTCACTTTTGTATCCAGAGTATCTAGCACAGTGCTTGATACAAATTATTTCCTTAATAAGCAAAGATTAGATTAATTAATAAACAGCTCCTCTATTGAAAGGCTTATTGTTCTTTTAGACCCTGGATTGTATCTTATTTAATCACAGCTTTGTCATCATGTAGAAATGAAAATAACACTGATGATAAGAGACACAATTAAATATTGTATTAACCAACCTCCAAATCTATCCACGTTGTAAATGTTTTTTTCTTATCTAAAGTATAAAAATATATTTTTAGAAGCTAAAATAAGATTTTTTAGCCTGTTTCTCCTTTAGTGAAGAATCACTGTTGTGAAATTTCTAGCTCTGTAAATCCACAACTTAAGCACTCTGAAAAGTTTTGGTTCTTTTCTGTAAATCTATTCTTTAGAGCAGAAGAAAATAGGCACTAATATTTTTTCTAGTGCTTACTTACTGTCCTATATCTTTCCGAATTACAAAAATTAGGCCAAAAATCTCTGTGACATTGTTATACTTTACTACTAGTAGAGAAAATAACGTTTTGCTTCTTCTTGGTGTTGGGTGGGGGATACACCCCGCTGTGCTCATAGCTTATTCCTGGCAGTGCTCAGGGGATCATATATGGTGTGAGGACCAAACCCAGTTAAGCTTTGTGCAAGACAAGCACTTTACCCATTGTGCTATCACTTTGCCCCGAATGTGTTGGTCTAAAGTCATTTACTGATCTTTATTACAAGTTTCTACTTCTAATTCCACTTTCTGTTCCCATCCTTAGTCTTAGTAGCACTCCAAGAATGAGGCTTCTCTCTTTATGCGCAGCTTCCTCTTCCTCAGGTTTCTGCCTGAAAAATTCCAGCCACCTTCTTAGGTACTGATCAGAATCTCCTCAACTCTGAGACTGTGGGACTCTAGATTCACCGAGATTTAAGTGATGGCTTAGAAATGTCCTAACACTAAGTTGGGTAATCAGAGAGTTCTCCGGGTACCTTTCTGAGGTCAGTCTTGAGAAGCTGTAGTCCAACCTCTGAACCAATTGTATCACATACTTTCTCCCAGGTTTTCAGTGGTGGTGGTGGTGGGCGGGGGTGGGGTGGGGGAAGGTTATGCTGCAAATCGAACCCTGGGGCAGTTTATTGGTGCTGAGTAGACACACCATTTCAAATAGCATTTTTTGCAGTGTCAGTCAAAACAACGGAAAAAATCAGATTTTAGGAGCTTACTATGAAGACTTCAGTGGAATTATTCTTTCTTTTCTACTCTTTATTTGGTTTCAGGGCTGCACCCAGCTGTGCTCAGAGCTTACTCCTGGCTCTGTGTTCAGGGATCACTTAGACTGGAACTTAGTGGGGAAAAAAGTCTTTGATATTCATCTTCCCTGGGAAAACCTTTCATAGTGGTGATGAATACCCATCTTCAAAGTCTTGCAAGTGAAGGACAAACTGGCCTTATGCTACCTAGTTCTATACCAACAGCAAATATTTGCCTGAGGTTAAGGGAAAGTTGGGAGGCTCCTTTGAAGTTTGTTTGTTAGCCAAGATCTCCCCACTAGGATAACAGTGTTTAAAGTTTGATATATTTTTTACAACCTTAATCAGGATATTTTGGTCGCTTCCAATTAAGTCTCTTGAATATAAAGTTGAAATCATTTTCCAGTATAAGTTTATATTATGGAAATTCCCACAATAGGCATATACATGTTCAATGTGAAAGTCTTAAAGTAAAAATATTTGCTAACTGTGGTTTTTGTCATGGTTCTCTGGTAGGTAAAGGTCTTCATTTCACATATATAAAATATTTTTATTAGATATATATATTCTGGACTGGAGCAATAGCACAGCAGGTAGGGCTTTTGCCTTGCACGTGGCTGACCCGGGTTCGATTTCTCCATCCGTCTCTGACAGCCCGGCAAGCTACCGAGAGTATCCCGCCCACACGGCAGAGCCTGTCAAGCTGCCTGTGGCGTATTGGATATGCCAAAAACAGTAACAACAAGTCTCACAATGGAGACATTACTGGTGCCCGCTCGAGCAAATCGATGAACGGGATGACAGTGATACAGTGCTACAGATATATATTCTACATTTTATAAGGAAGATTATTTAAGGTGATAAACTGTATCACTGTATCACTGTGTCACTGTCATCCCATTGCTCATTGATTTGCTCGAGCAGGCACCAGTAATGTCTCCATTGTGAGACTTGTTGTTACTGTTTTTGGCATATCCAATACGCCACAGGCAGCTTGCCAGGCTTTGCCGTGTGGGTGAGATACTCTTGGTAGTGTGTCGGGCTCTCCGAGAGGGGCAAAGGAATCGAACCCGGGTCAGTCACATGCAAGGTGAACGCCTTACCTGCTGCGCTATTGCTCCAGCCCCGCGGGTAGGGCATTTGCCTAGCACGCAGCTGACCCGGGTTCAATTCCCAGCATCCCATATGGTCCCCCGAGCACCGCCAGAAGTAATTCCTGAGTGCAGAGACAGGAGTAACCCCTGTGCATTGCTGGGTGTGACCCAAAAAGAAAAAAAAAGTGAGCATGGAATAACTTTCTCCTTCTGACTTATTTCACTTAGCATGACTCTCTTCAGTTCCAACTATGTTGGTGCAAAAGCAAGGCGATAAACGGAAGGAAATAAAACTCTTTTATGACCTCTAACATAAAATATTGACCGAGATGCCAGAGGGGCTGGGAAGAGAGTGTAGGGGTTAGGGCATGTACTGACCCAGGTTCAATCTCTGGCACACATGGCCTGCCAAGTATTGCCGGTGTGACCCTGGTGACCAGGCAGCACCACTGCATAGCTCTGGTGGCCCCTGACCACTAGCATTGCATCCTCAGGCCCTAGTACAAACCGATGGCTGGGTTGGTCCAATATCTCAGGGAGGGCCCTCAGGCCCCCTGAGCACTGCTTGGGAGTACCACCACCACCACCGCCCACTTCCTCACAAATTGGCTTCAGTCAAAAGGGATATTTTACTGTCACTTGGTCTTACTCAGTTTCAAGAGTTCTCTTGCTTCAAAGAGTCAATAAAATAGCTGTGTTTTTATATGATTGTAATTTATGTAGTTAAGACTACATAAAACGATGCATTTTGGCAACCAAGTATTTACATTTACCTTTTCTCTAGTGGGACTAGGTTTCTTTTCAGGAAATTTGGAAACCAAAGATTATTGTTTTAGAAGTTCTTTATTTGAAGGGCTATCTGTTATTCTGCTTCACCAAAATTCACATGAAGTTGCCAGTGCCTTCACAGAAGTTCACTACTGAATAACTATTATGTACCTTTGCATCCTCCATTTAAATACATTGCTATTGCAATTACGTGACTTGGACATAGACTATAAAAAGCTTTAGTTTGATCATGTGGAATGTTAACAGGACCAAAGTAAAATCCTTGCAACTTTTAATTAGTATATGAAATGCTCACCCAGATCTGAGGTACCTGTAACAACATATATATGTATATATATATATATACATATATATACACACACACATATAGTTTCTGCTCTTAAATAGCAAGTATGCCACCCAATACAATAATTCCTTTTATATTGTATATTATTTAAACAACATTTCCTCTCCCAAGTTTAATTTGCTCAAGGGGAAAAAAAATCTCAGGTAGAATTTCCACCTTTTAAGCACAAGAAGGAAATAGGTTAGAGAAAGAATAAGAAAGAAAAAGTAGTTCCATGAAGTCTTTGTAATAAGTTCCTGAATCCATTTTTTTCATTGTCTCATGAATGACCCTCCAAAAATTGCCATTTGAAATGGTGTGTCTACTTCTGCTCAGCACAGGTGAACTTCCCTATAGATTGATTTGCACATAAAACACTAGAAAACCTGGAAGAAGTGAGGTGATGTGATTATTTCAGTGACTGGACTACAGCTTCCCAAGACTGAACTTAGAGTGGGGAGAGAAACATGGCGAGCTCTGACTACCCAACTTAGTCTTGCAACATTTTTTTTTTGCTTTTTTGGTCATACCTGATGATGCTCAGGGGTTACTCCTGGCTCTTCACTCAGGAATTACTTCTGGTGGTGCTCGGGAGACCATATGGAATGCCAGGGATTGAACCTGGGTCAGCTGAGTGCAAGGCAAATGCCCTACCCACTGTACTATCCCTTTGGCCCCAGTGTCTTGACATTTCTAAGCCATCGCTTTAAATTCTGGAGTCAGAATCCAAGTTCAGATGTCTGTACTGTTTTCTCATGTATGTGAACTATGTATATATGTACTCAGATGCCACAAAAGTGAGGGGAAAAAAACAGAATGAGTATCTAGTTCAACAATTATTGGTATTTCCACAAATATGGGAATAGTTCATCTTCTTAACGTCCAAATGAAAAGACCTCATAATTCACTAGCACCATGCACAGTCCTCAAATGACCTTAGAAAGTCAAATTAATCCTTGAGCAAAGATTACACTGGATTCACCCTAACAAAAAAAAATGTAAAACAATCCTCAAAAAGATTTAATTAACCCCAAGTCAATTAACTGCATGTCAGAACAGAGTCTAATCCTAAGAGAAATACATCAAAATCTAGCAGCCCACAATATAAGTTTCACAGTGTCTGGTGTTCAATTAGTCATGAAAATATAACTCCTAAGTCTAAAAAAATCAATTTATAGAACTTTTCCCCATAATGATACCAGTGGTAGAAGCTTAGACAAGAGCACTAAGCCAGGCATTGAAAATATATTCCATATATTCAAGAAAATATAAACATGTTGATTTGGGTGGTTTTTTTTGTTTTTAGTTTGCTTTTTGGGTCACACCCGGCGATGCACAGGGGTTACTCCTGGATTATGCACTCAGGAATAATTCCTGGTGGTTCTCGGAGAACCATATGGGATGCTGGGAATCGAACCCGGGTCAGCCGCATGCAAGGCAAACGCCCTACCTGCTGTGCTGTCGCTCCAGCCCCAAAAATATAAACATGCTGAATAGAGAAACATAATATACAGAAAAGAAGTAAAAATTCTAAAATTTTTAAAAAGCAACACCGAAATGAAAAATATACAGTGCAGAAGAATAAATTATGAACTTGAAAGTATAACAATAGAAGCTAATGAAACAAAGAAAATATAATTGGATATAAAGAGTGGCAGTGAATGCTGGCATGTTATGAAGTGATCTAACATTCATGTCACTGGAGTCTACAAGAAGAAGCAAAGGGGAAATGTTATTAAAATAATGACAGATAGTGTTCTTGAAATTTGATAGACACTTTACATCTATAATTTGTAGACTTCAGAAACTCAGTATACCATTATTAAATAAGTAAAGGAATACCAAAACAATTACAAGATCACCAAAATAAACTGCCATTTCAGCCATATCCCTGGTCCTAATTCTTAGTTGTTGTTTTTGCTTGTTTGTTTTTAAGTGCAACAGGTTTTATTTGGAAGTTCTGAGAAAGGGGGTGGGGGAGAGAGAAGGAGAGAGAGAGAGGGAGTAACATGTTCAAGAAAGAACATGGGCTTCTCCGGAGTGGAGAGGGAGCCCCAGTACACATCCCAGCATTAGATATAAAAGTCGACATCTCAAGAGCGGAGATATGGCTGGCATATATGCTCGAGCACCACACGCGTTAGGTTACAACACACAGGCACAGGCAGCACATGGGCTCAAGCAGCACATGCACCCCTAATTCTTAGTTTTTGCTGATATCAATTTCTTTGTATATAATAGGTGGCTGTTTGGTTATCCTGTCCCTCCCAAGCCCTCCACCATAATTTAGCTTTTTCTTGGCCAGACATATGTTCTTCTGAAGTGAAACTTTGGTCATTTCACCTCCCTCAACTGAAGGCCCAGGATCTTGAATCATTCTATATCCAGAGTTAGCTGTGCTATAGTAACGAGGAGCCTGAAGCCAATGACTGGGATTCAAATACTAATTCTGTTGCTTACTGGTCACCTGGGAAAAGTTCATTAGCATCTTGGAACTTCACTATCTGAAAAATCACAATGAGTAAGCCCACACCATAGGATTACTGTATGGATGAAAGGAAAAGAATAAAAATGAAAGCAGTTTGTAATGTAAAAAGTTATTATTGAGTATGAGTATGCCCTTTTAATAATATGGATTAATTTATGAGTCAAGCATTTTTTTTGCACCAGCAAATAGACAAGCACGCAGACACATACACACACATATGTGTGTGTGTGTAGGTTATGGTCTAGAAAAGAACATAAGCAATTAAGTAGATGAAGAAAATTCTAAGTTCAAAGGAAACAATAGGTGCTAGCAGTAGCCCATAGACAAAATATCTCATCCAGGTTTGCAGTGGATGGTGAAGAAAGTTTTCTAAATAGTGACACCTAGAAGATATGGATGAGGTGGCCCAGGAAAATGGTAGGGCAGTGAGTGTCAAGGGCAAAAAAGTGTTCCAGACAGAAAGAACAGCAAGAACCAGGACTGGGGAATGATCGAGAGCACAGTGCTCTCTAGGAACAGAAGAAGGGCAACTGCAGAGCAAAGCTGAGTACAAAAAGGAGGAGGAACAGGGTGGGAATTGGAAGGCACCACATGGAAAACACAGACATCATCTATGGGATTTTCAGCACAATTCAATCAAACAGCAGGTATAGGAGATCCAAGACAAAGTGCGGGGATTTCTCAACTGAGGTCAAAAATGTGGCGATAGGAACTAGTGACTAATTTGAGAAGTTACCCAGGGGCACGAACAATTGGTATCTGAGGAGCCTGTGCATGGGTACTGGCCACTGGGTTGCATTCACTAGTGGGGCTCAGACCCAAAGAAAGGTGATTGACAGACATGGATCAGATCCCCAGTAAAAGGCTTCACAGCCACCAGCTGGATTCACAGAGCACTGTGGCTTTTTAAGGCATTTCTGCATCTTCATTGCATCCTTGAAGATCCTTGTGAATCTAGTAGAAGTCAATGTTATTACTTTCTAGCAACAGTACAGTTGCATCAAAGGAACAGTTCATCACATCAATGATAAAGATGGCACAGTGAGTCCCATTTTTATTGTGACAAGTAGAATCACTATTAGGATGATAAGGTTGAGCTAAATTATGTTCATACACTCTTTATTCTGGGAATGGACAGCTTCCACACATTAGAAAGAGGGAGTCAGTGAGAAAAGTCAATGGATTGTAGTTAAGGAACTGGCTTCCTTAGTAGTTAAGGAAATTTTAGCATAGTCAAAAAACTATTGGCTGGTCTTTGGCAAGTCACTTTAAGCACCCTGTGCCTCCGTTTCCCCTGACTGATCAAGTTACTGAGAACCCATCTGACTCTGCAATTCTGTATCTCCAAGTGCTAAAGAGAAGGAAGAATTGATTCCAAATGTATGCACTGGGGAATGTTTTACTTTATTTTTAGTCCCAATCTTGATATTGTTCCCCTATCTTGTTTCTTGGTCCCTCTTTGTAGTTCTGTCAAGTTCCTTCCCACTGCAGATATTTTTAAAAAATGCCTTTTTTTTTTCCACGTTGAAACTGTAAATATGTCCTTGAAACATGCAAAGAGGCTTTTGTGTACTTACAAATGAAGGTTATTATCGTACAAGTAAGTCACTTGAGTGTACTGCATTCCTCAGCTCACTCCACTGCAAGCTTTCTGGGGCTGTGTTGGTGTATTTCAGGAGGAAACTAGTAAGAAGATAAGCGCCTCCTGCTTCAAACGATGGGCTGTCTGGTGAAACAGCTGACTAATGTCAGTGTGTAGGCAGGAAGATGTTGGTGCTGTCCAAGAAACAGGCACACTTCTTGGAGATGAGTAGGTGCTCCTCTTAAAGTGGCCAAGTCAAGGACAAATGTTCTAAAATTAAACTGGCCAGCTGCTGTGCTGCAGACGCCCCCTGTTAATGGCACTGTGATCTCCTTGTCCAGCCTCTCTCTCCTTGAAACTGGAGTGCTCAACCACAGCTCTTTAAAAGCCCGCACCAGGGCTGGAGAGATAGTACAGAGGTCATGGCACTTACCGCTTACATCACACATGGTTGACCCTGGTTCAATCCCCCAAGCACTGTCAGGGGTGATTTCTGAGCACTGCTAAGTGTGGCCCTTACCCCCAACCCCACCATAAAAAAAAAGAAACCTGCAACTTTATATATTTTCCCCCCTTTTTTATTGAATCATCATGAGATATCATTACAAAGTTGTTCATCATCGAGTCTCAGACATATAATATTCAACATCCATCCCTTCACCAGTACACATTTGCCACCACCAGTGTCCCCAGTTTCCCTCCTGCCTGACTTTCCCACCCCACGCCTGCAACCTGCCTTTATGACAGACACTTTTCTCCCTCTCTCTCCCTCTCTCTCTCTTAATTTCCTTTCAGGCACTGTAGTTTGTAATACTATTACTGAAATGGGTCATGCATATCACTTTACCTCCTTTCAGCACTCAGTTTTTGCCTAGAGTGATACTTTCCAATTGTCGTCATAGTGGTCCCTTCTCTCTCTTAACTGTATTCCCCCTCCCTCTTGGTGGCAAGCTTCCTACCACGGACCAATCCTCCTGGACCCTTGTGAAACTTCAAATCTTGTCCCAAAGGTGACTTATTCATGAAAGCAGAAATCCTCCTTGAAGAATTAGGGTATGGGGACTTGAGTGATAGCACAGCCGGGAGGGCGTTTGCCTTGCACGTGGCCAATTCAGGTTCGATTCTCAGCATCCCATATGGTCCCCCGAGCACCACCAGGAGTAATTCCTGAGAGCATGAGCCAGGAACAACCCCTGTGCATAGCTGGGTGTAACTCAAAAAGCCAAAAAAAAAAAAAAGAATTAGGGTATGTAACCTTCTCTGGACAAGCAGAGCTGTTTGAGCTTTTTAACTGAAATACCTAAAACTTCAACTTAAATAGTGCCAATCAAAATCAGGTGGCCAGACAATACAAACAGCAGAGCATGTGCACCCCACTTGGAGCATCTGCAGCTTCTGTTTTGAGTGTGTGTGATAAACGGTAGGAACTGAGGTACCTCCTACGTTTCTGTAGCGCCGTGCTGGATGTACTGTCCATGGCAGCAAAAGCAGGAGGGCGTCAGTGATGAAATGAGCAGCTGCTGGACTACCAAGGGGCTCTTGTAAACAGCTAGTAAACAAATGTTGGCTTCCTAGTACGATTGCTATTGCTAAATAATCCATAGTAATATGGTGTCTTTTTTTTTTTTTTTTTGGCTATGGTTGGGGGTTGTCTTCCAGGCAGGGCTCAGGATGCCCTGGGCGCCTCCCAGTGATTCTCAGCCAAGTGATGCTCAGGCCTTGTAGTGGAAGGGATTCCCTGGGCCACACCAGTTCCTGTGCTCAGGGCCCTCCCGGCTGCACCCCATGATACTTGAGGGACCATGTGGTATCAGAGACTGAACCTAAGTCAATAACTTCTTACTTTAGTTTGGGGTCAGCCGCAGCAGTGCCTGGAGTCTGCTTCAGGCTCAGGGTCTCTTCTGGTAGTACTCAGGGAACTATGTGATATCAGGGCTTGAATCCTAGATGCAAAACTTGTGCCCAATCCATTGAGCTGTCTGTCCAGCAATATTATATGTGTCTATATGTGTGTATACACACATAGGTATTTTCCACATATTCTATATAGAGTAGGGATGAAGGGATATTATTTTTCATATAGAGAAATTGATTTCACTGTGAAAGTGCT
Source organism: Sorex araneus (assembly GCF_027595985.1). Taxonomy (NCBI): domain Eukaryota; kingdom Metazoa; phylum Chordata; class Mammalia; order Eulipotyphla; family Soricidae; genus Sorex; species Sorex araneus. Next base: position 37,533,582 of record NC_073311.1, on the reverse strand, counting down.
TTGACTTTTTATTGATATTTGGCAGAAAGCTCTAGAAATTCCTCTCAAAATGTTTCCTGTTTTTAGTGACTTGAGAGTCACCTGTTTTAGTGACTCCCTCCTTCCCTTCCCTTCCCTTTGTTGCCATATGGGACACATTTGTGACACATATGGGACATAGCACAGGCCTGGCTGTGGTGCCCGTGCATTTACCTGTGCCACCCGCAGAAAGCACACATCCGCCTACAGTGCTTGCACTCAGCCACAGTGTGCACACTCAGTCACGGTGTGTTGTACCTTCATCACTGTGCTGCTTGCACATGTGCTCACCGGGGCTCACACCTAGTTCTGATGTTCCTGGACTTTCTTATAGTGCTCACCAGGAGCTCATTAGAGGTTGCACTTCCTGACTACGGTGCTCACATGTGTCTTAGTGATGCTCACTGGGGCTTGCACCCCTTTAGTGTTGTACTCACACACCCTTGCTGCAGCACAGCTTTGTTTGTGTTGGCACATCTGCCAGTACTCAGGATTTCTCTTGACTGTGCTCAAAGGGTTGCTCCTGGCAGTGCTCAAGGAACTGTATGTGGTGTCAGGGATCCAACCTAGGTCAGCTGCATGCAAGGCAAGCACCTTATCCTGCCTCCCTATCTCTCTGACCTCTGAAATATGGCTTTCAGTCACCTGCAACACCAGGGAGCAGGGACTGGAAGCCTCCCAGGCTTGAACGATAATGAGAGATGACCTGTGAAAATTATCTGTTTGAAAAAGATTGGAAATCTTTTGAATGCGAGATAAGTGGAGAAAGGAAATCTGCACACTGTTAATAGGACTGGGAAAAAGTATAGCCTCTGTGGAAAATGGGATGGAGAGTATTTAAGAAAAGAAAAAATGGAAATATATCATCCAGGAATACCACTCTTAGGGGTTAATCCAAAAGATTTGAAAACACTAATTCAAAGAGACATTTGCACCTTTATAGTCATAGCAGTACTATTCATAGTAAGCAAAACATGGAATCATCCTCAAAGCCCATTGACAGATGACTGGGTATAGAAGCTGTGTAGGGTACAGTAAATCCTACACACATGAGATACACAATACACACAGTATTAGCACTTTGGGGGCTGTGTAGAGTTTTGATTTGCCTCTCTCTTATAATAGATGATATTGAAATTTCATCTCTCTATGGGTCATCTGCATGTCTTTGAAGAAGTGTCTATTTGAGTTTTCATCTGTATTATTAAATTGGATTCCTTGCATTTTTTGGTACGAAGTTATCTGACATCCTTGCACATTTTGGATATTAACCTTGTATCATACAAATGATGTGCAGATATCTCCTTCCGTTACTAGGTTACATTTTTGTTTTCTTGTACTTTCTTTCACTGTGTATAGTATTTTGAATTGTAATTCTGTTTACTTCTGCTTTTGTTTTCCTTGCCATGGAATTAAATCTCCAAATCTAAGATATTGAGGTGCTGGAGTCATCTGTTTTCTTTTCTTTTCTTTTCTTTTTTGTATTTAGTGATTTGGAGTCAATTTTGGTGAACATTTTGTTTTGTGTTAAATAGTAATCAAACTGTTCCTCTTCCTCCTCCTTCTCCTCCTCCTCTTTCTCCTCCTTCTCCTCCTCCTCTTCCCTTGTCCTTTGTGTGACTATCCACTGAGAAACACACTGTAAATGCTGATCTTTCAAAGTTTTTTTTAAAAATTGGAAAAACATGCTGTGTGCCATGCTGACATCAATCAAAATAAAACTTAATGACTGTATTACTCTCCAAACCAATAGATTTCAAAAAAATAAATATTTTCAGAGGAAAAGAGAGACATTTCATGCTGGTAGAGGAAACAAAAGGATAAATAAATCCTGAATACACTAGTAATATGTCTTCAGAATAAATTAAGTGAACACTGTACGATTAAATATATAAGGTTAAGTCTTCTGGGACCATGTTTAGAGGCACTCCCAGTGATCAGCATTGGATACTATCGTAGGTGCTCCTCCAGTTCAGCCTCCAACAAGATTGGCTGTTCCAAACCCCTAGAAATGGACTTTTTTACTTTTATACCAAAAAAAAAAGGTTAAGATGGCACCCAAATCTGTATGTGGTATTTGCCTGGGCTGTTTTTTGGAGTTTGGTCTGAGAGACCTAGAGTCCTTAGGACACTGTCTAAAGCAAACAAATGGAAAGACTTGTCGGCAGGAACTATGGTGGTTCCAGGTGTGCTGAGTGGGTCTGTGACGGACACCGTCAGTTGTGCTTCCCAAATGGACAAGCAGGAAATCATGGTCAGAGTGTTTAAGGCATCAGTACAGAGTCAGAAGAGCAAACTTAAAAATGAAGTTTTTTTGAATATTAAAAAATAAATTAAGGCTGTATTTGTAGTCAGAAATGTCAACAGCTTCCTCTCTGTGATTGAAGGAGCAAATAGTGAAAATCAGTGAGGAAATAAAGATTTGAATAGCACTGCCAACAAACTTGACCTAATAAGTGTTTGTATATTACTCCTCCAGTGGTAGATTACATAACCTCTTCACAGGCACCGTCTCTTCAAGTGAGTATTTATCTAGATAGACCATATATAGACCATCAAACCAGTACTAATCAAGTAAAAGGATGTAAATCAGCAAAGCATGTTCTTTCCCCACATAAAAAATTAAATTAGAAATCAATAATAAGAAAGTATCTGAGGAACATATAGAACTTTAATAATGCAACCTAGAGGTTGGAGTGATGGTACAGTGGTTAAGACATTTGACTTGCATGTGACTGACTCAGGTTAGATCCGTGGCATTCCATAAGGTCCCCTGAGTATCTCCAGGACTAATTCCTCAGTGCATACCCAGGAGTAACCCCTGAGCATCACTGGGTGTGACTGACCACCACAAAAAAATAATAATGCAACCCAAAGTCCATGGATCATAGAAGACATCAAAAAAAGTAGGAAACATTTTCAACTGAATCAGAAATGTAAACATATCAAAATAGATGGGATACAACTTAAAGTAGTACTTAGGTACTCTTGAGTACTATAGCCTCACTATAGCCCTGTTGACCCTTGGGGGTGAGTTCTGCCAGGACTGGCCCTGTCCCCTCAGCACTGCTCAGTGTGACCCATATAAAAGAAAATTTAAAAGTACTTAGGGAGAAAGAATGATCCTAAAGTAATGATTTGTGCTTCCACTTAAAAAAAAAAAGACCTAGTAAAAGAAAGAAAAATTAATTCCAAAGAAGAAAGTAAATAACCAAGATAAAGGCAGAAACCAATGAAATAGGGGGGAAAATTCATTTAAACCTCAAGGCTCTTTTATTGGTAAATAAAGAAATGAGATCATGGAAAAGATTTGAGGTGTTTGTGTGCTTGCTCATGCATGCCTGATCTGTTATTTTTTAAAGGATATGAATGATCTTGTGTGCTACTGATGAAAAGGAATCTATATAACCATTTTGAAATCATGTCTTTTTTACACATATTTTTATACATGTGTCTATGTTTACATACTTCTTATCAAAAGGACAGAATAGCATGTGTTAAGTACAATTGTATTCCTCACTTTTCTAAACTCTCTCTTTGACTTCTCTTTGTTAAAATGCTGCTTAAAGAAAAAATTATTTATTCATTCCATGTAATTATAAAATGCTACAATATGTTGGAGACTATGGAACATGATGCAGATATGACTGCTACCCAAACAAGATCCCTGCCCACTGAGAGGAGAGTAATGGGAGATGTGAACTAGTAACTAGGCCAGAAAAGTGTACTACTATAAAGTGCTCTTGTGGGAATAACAAGTGCCACAGAAGTCCATGGGAGAGAATGAACTGCATCTGAAATATTCCTTTTTTGTTTTTTCTTTTGGGGTCACACCCAGAAATGCACGCCTGGCTTTGCACTCAGGAACTACCCCTGGCAGTGCTCAGGGGACCATATGGGATGTTGGGAATCGAACCCAGGTCAGCCATGTGCAAGGCAAACACCCTACCCGCTGTGTTGTCACTCCAGCCCCCTACACTAATAACTAAAAAGAAAAATAATTATAATGAAGTAACTAAGTATCTTGAATCATTATGATTCAACTATTAGGCAATATAATATTAGGTAGGGAGCAATGTACTATGTATGAATTCAATATTGAAAGAGTCCTTTGATTATAAAGTAGTTAATATTTACCGTGCTTCTATTCAATGAGACTGATCCTCTTGAAATTTTCATCTCAGTCAGAATATAAATAAGACATGTAGAATACTATGTTTATCACTTTTACGTATTACTGAGGGCTTTTTGTAAGTATTATAGAAAATAAAGCACATTAGGTGTTGGTGCTAAACCATTTAGAACTTTTTAAAGATCTCTTTGTTTTACTAGAGGGCACAAGAAATGGTAGAATGCAAAGCCAAGAATCCAGCTCCTAAGGCAAAGTTTGAGGGATTTCAGGCTTAGAGAAATGAGGCAAGACCAAAGAAATGTGAAGATTCCAAAGATTGGGTAGGATAAGGCCCATGATTCATTCCGAGGTTCAGATATGTTTTTAAAATATGCATTTCTTCCTTTGACCTATTGATTTTATGTTTGGAAATGTTTCTCAGGATATTAGTATAAACTTCCCTACTTTAGCTACAAAGTTGTTCATGTAGTTGGTCGTACTAAAAAGTTGGAAATTGTCTAGATGCTTCACACTAGTCTCCTGGCTCCATAAACCATCCTATCCCACAATGGAAGTGGGTTTTAATACTGTGTAGCCTTATTTCTCAAACTTTATCATGCATCAGGATCACCCGGAAGACTTGTTGAAACAGATTGCTGAACTCCACCTCCAGAGTTTCTGATTCAGCCTGTGGAATAGAGCCCAAGAATTTGCCTTTCTACCAAGTTCCCAGGTTGATACCGCTGCTGTTAGTCTGGCGGGCCACTTGGGAGACCCCTGTTGAGTTATTTTTATTGTGTTGGAGGAAAAGATACTCACTCTTGGTATTGCCGAGTTGAAGCAACTCTGTTAACCTGGCATCCCATATGTGTCTATATGGGAATTCATATGGGAAAACACCGAGCTGACAGCTCTGGCTATCTTTGGGACGAGTCACATTGTAGAGTCTATTTGTTCCCTGCATCTCAAGGAACAAATTTTTCTGCCCCGTGCAGTCAGACATCATTGAATGTCTTAATAAGATCATGAGGTCTTAGCCAATAGCTGCAAGAAGCTGGAAACATCAAAGTCGGCTTGATCCTGGCTACCCTCTGGCTTTTTCAGTCTGTCTTGTTCAATGCCCATTGAGAAGTGGGCACAGACACCCATGATGTGGCACAGGCACATCCTGCTCCGGATGGGCCCTAACCGAAAAGGCTCATGTGCAGTGGGGAGCTTCTACGCCTTTCTTCATTCGAAGACTGCCAGCCTGGCTTCTTCTGGGGAGTTTGGGAGAAATCACTGGGTGGGACCCAAATGGCGAGCTGCCAGAAGTCTGAAGCATCTGGATGGGCGCACTCTTTGTTTCCTGAGGCAGGCGCGATCCATTTCCCAGGGTATCAGATTAAGGCGTCTCTTTTCGGGGAAAAAAAAAAAAAGATTTCATGGTTTAAATTCCCGTTCACTTTTGTGTCTGTGGCACTTCACTGTCTCCTTTCCAGCACGCAGCCTCAGGGGTCACCATGTCCCTTCCCCGCTGATATCAGCCTGCCAACTGTGGTGTCATGCTCAGCCAGCACAGAGCTGCCATTCAGCTGGCCGGGCTGGGCTCGGAAGCCAGAGAGCCAGAGACCCTACAAACCTTGACAGATCTTCCTCTAGCCGGGCCTGTGCTGACCAACGGGGTGGGAGGAGGGACAAACTAGAGCAAATGTCAAGGGTGAATCCAGGACATGAGCGGAGAAGCAACCGTTGCCTCCCGTGTGCAGGAAAAGGAGGGATGGGCCACAAAAACAAAGACCTGTCAGGGGCATGGTATAGGGTTGGAATTCCTTCCCCTGGTCCAGGTCCTTGGCTAGTATGGCGGATCAAATGGGGATGTCATATCATCCCTTTTACTTAGAACAAGAGTTCTTCATGGGCGTGTAATAGAATGCCAGCATTGGCGATATCATATTGAAAATAAAGTGATATTATATTGAAAATAAAGCTATGTCATACTGCAAAGCTATGGAAGTGCTGGGTTATAGAAGGTAGGATGCCTGCCTAGCATGCTATTGACCTGGATTGGTTCTCCAGAACCACATATGGTACCTGCCCCACCCCAAACCCCACCAGCAGTGATAATTGAGGACAGAGCCAATTCTTCAGAGCAGTAATTCCTGAACAGAGCTAGGCATGACCTCCAAAATAAAAAGTAGTTTAAAATAGGAATTAATGAGGCTGGAGTGATAGCACAGCGGGTAGGACGTTTGCCTTGCACGCGGCCGACCCGGGTTCAAATCCCAGCATCGCATATGGTCCCCTGAGCACCGCCAGGGGTGATTTCTGAGTGCATGAGCCAGGAGTGACCCCTGTGCATTGCTAGGTGTGACGCAAAAAAAATAAAATAGGAATTAAAGCACAGGAACAGGAATGATTCCTGAGCACAACTGGGTGTGGCCCCCCAAAATTAATAATTAAAATTAAACCTACAATGGATTCCATGCTTTTACTTTTTTTGATAATTTAGAACATAGAATCACTCTTTGTGTATACCATTCTTAAGAGACATTACTTCTCATATTGACTTTCAAAATGGTTACATATTATTAGTTGAAAATTTGTACTCCCTAATACATTGCTTTATACCACTTTACATGTAAACAAATTGAATGGTCCCTAAGATAAATTTTTTCTACATTTTTTCAAGTTTAAAATTGCCTAAAAATGCAAACACTGGCTAATTATTCAGCTACTTATAATTGTTATAATACTTCAGCTTCTCACCTTCTGGCACCCTAGAATGAATTCAGTAGGTAAATAAATATGACTAAGAGTGTGCCAAAGAAAGTAAGTTGTTTGAAATTCTCACCTATTACTTGAATGGCCTGAGCAGTGTTATAATCAAGCATTTCATTTATCAAAACCTGTATTGAATGCTGCTCTATGCCAGGTGCTGTGTGGGGATGTTCTCAAGTTTATATTTTAGACTTGGCAGATATTAATCACTAAACAACTACCATCTAATGTGCCTTGTGAGAGGCAGTACAAACAAAAGAAGGCAGGCCATTATAAAAACTTTGAATTGTATTTTGAGAGATGTAGGAGATCATTGGGTAAGGGTGGATTTAACCAAGTGACATGAAGCAACATGATCCAACTTCTCATTATGGAGAATCACTGACTGCTGAATGGAGAATCCAAGTGTTTGTTGAATTATCCCTCCACCCCTGCCCCTGGAAAGTTAAGTTCCTGAGTCAGTTCTGTACTACAAGACCTGCAGGGTTCTTGCACATTATTGGGCCATCTTGCCTTTTCCTACTTTTAATGCAAAGTCAGTTGCTAAAATTATTTGGGGGAGAAGTGTGTGTGGGGGGGGGTGGACTCTTGAGCAGTGCTAAAAGCAGACAGGGGCCACTCTTGGGAGTACTTGGCCAACCCAGCCTGATGTGTTCAATGCTCATGCTACACTAGGGTTCATGGTGACATCATGCTCTTTGGGTCCTATGGTGCCAGGGACACCAGGGCTGCCACTGTGGTGGGGAGTTGGGGGGGGATCATGCTGTGCCAGGAATAATCTTGGGGCCTTGCACATTTAAGGTATGTACTCCTGACTTATGAGTTAGCCTAAAGGGAAGCACATTGGAGTTCCTGGTTTTTGGTTTATGGTTTTTGGTTGGTAGTGGGGAACTGGAGCGATAGCACAGAGGGTAGGGCATTTGCCTTGCACGCAGCTGACCTGGGTTCAATTCTTCTGTCCCTCTTGGAGAGCCCGGCAAGCTACCGAGAGTATCCCACCCACATGGCAGAGCCTGGCCTGGCAAGCTCCCCGTGGCGTATTCTATATACCAAAAACAGTAACAACAAGTCTCACAATGGAGACATTACTGGTGCCCACTCGAGCAAATCGATGAACAACGAGAAGACAGTGCTATAGTGGAGAACACACCCAGCAGTGCCCGGGGCTTACTCCTAGCTCTGTGCTCAAGGATCATTCCTGGCAGCACTCAAGAAAGTATATGTGGTGCCAGACATCTACCCTAGGTCAGCTGTGTGCAAGGCAAGTCCCCTATCCCCTGTACTATCTCTATCCCTTGAAATTTTATACCCCAAATATTTCTTAAAAGCTTTTTTTTCTTTCTGTGAAAGTACTTTCAGCTATAGCCACTCTGAGTGGGAGTATATCCAAAGCCTGCTTTTAAATCATTACCTTATACTCAAATCACTTGGTTATCAAACTACTTCTGTGCTTTGGTAAGTGGAGTTTTAAGATAGCTTTAAAAAGTCAGGTGATACTTCGGAATTATGCAGGAGGACTTTGCAACTCTTATTACATGTTTTAACAAGATTGGTGCTGTGTTCTTTTGTTGTTGTTTTTTACCAGCATAGTGATTCATAGATTTGTGGTGGCCACCTTGTAGAACTATTTGATGTTGTCATCAGTTTTAGATTTTTTTTCCTAGTGCTTGGTTTCTACTACCACTGATTTCTCCTGCCAACCAACTTCTACTTACCAATAGCAAGTCCTCTACGGAATTTGCAGTGCCTGATCTCAGGTGGTTTTATTGCCCTCATGTACATCCCATGGCACATCCTCTTCCCTTAGGTTTCCTTCTGAGAACAGATGCTTTAAATTGTTTTTTGAGTCTATTTCAAATCTCTCCCCTACCGCTAATCCCATTGTTTGCTTATATTTTGCATTTAACAAGAAGTACTTCTTGTACTTTAACTAACTACATTGGGGTTTAAATGGCTAATTCCAGAAATCATATCCAACCCTCAAAGAACAACCATTCGGAGTTTTCCAAAAATGGACCACCAATTTGGAAGGCAGATCCAAAACAAGGAGAACCCAAATGGACCCCAGTCTTTGAAAGAGTTTTCATCTCACTTAGAAACCTCAGTGCCTGGATCTGAGTTTTGAAATCACCTCCTGACTTGTCTTCTTCCTTTTTTTTTTGCTTTGCCTTCACCATATATTTTTCTCAAAGAAGTCATAGTGACTGGTTTTTAAGTGGGACTTGGTAACCAGGATCAGCCACATGCAAAGCAAGCTCCTTAACCACTGTACCCTCTCACTGGCCATTCTTTCTCTACTTTATCTTCGGTGTCTTTCTACTAGGATGAGTATTTATCAGGGTCAAAACTTCTTGATTTCGGGACTGGAGCAATAGCACAGCGGGTAGGGCGTTTGCCTTGCACTCGGCTGACCCGCATTCGATTCCCAGCATCCCATGTGTTCCCCTGAGCACTGCCAGGAGTAATTCCTGAGTGCAGAGCCAGGAGTAACCCCTGTGCATTACCAGGTGTGACCCAAAAAGCAAAACAAACAAACAAAAAAACCTTCTTGGTTTCCTCTATACCTATTATTGTTGATCAGCATAGAAATGTTGTTGAATTTGTTAACTTTTAAAATTTTATTTAGTCACAGTGAAATTGGAAAATTATTCATGATTGAGTTTCAATTTCAACACCAACCCCTTCACCAGTGTCCACTGCCTTCCACAATCTCCACCTACCTCCCCCTGCCCCCTGCTGCAGCACCCATTTGCCTTCACCCACCAATCAGCCACTTTTTAAAAAAAAATTATTTTCATTTTTATAAAGTTGTTCACAACAATTTATTACATTCAATATTCCAACACCAATCCCACCACCATTACACCTTCCCACCACCATTTCAAATTTTCCCAACCACCACTCAACCCTCCCCGCAAAGCAGGCCCTTAATAACTTACTTAGTATCACTTGTTATGAACAGGACTGGAATGATAGCACAGCAGGTAGAGTGTGCCTTGCACGTGGCTGACCCAGGTTCGATTCCTCTGTCCCTCTCAGAGAGCCCGGCAAGCTACTGAGAGTTTCCCACCCGCATGGCAGAGCCTGGCAAGCTCCCCGTGGCATATTCGATATGCCAAAAACAGTAACAAGAATCACAATGGAGACGTTACTGGTGCCCACCCAAACAAATCGATGAACAATGGGATGACAGTGATAGTGTTATGAATAATTCACTAAAAATGATCAAAAAAGGTTTCCTTAGAAGAAAGTGTGTGAAGGTTGTTTTATCTCACCCTAGAGCCCTTAAGCTCTTGTATAAGAGATTACTAACATGTTGACACAGGTTAAGCCCTGTGTGCTAATAATTTTAATTGAGATTTGTTGCTTTCTATTTTACATCCCATCCAGTGTTGTGCTACTCCTGGTACATCAGTGGGGTAAAGTATATGAGATGTCGCTCTAAATTTTATTTTAAATTCCAAAATTTTAAACAAGTCGATATAGCTGGAATTAAATTTTTAACTGGGTGGTGACTTTGGGGTCTGGAGGCATCTCTGCAGCTTGTTGATCGCTTCCTAGATTTATTTGTGAGTCTCTGAATCATGGCCGATTAATAAGCATAAACAGCAGTTTATGGGTGCAGAGGCAGTTTGTGGGCACAGACAGCTTCTTTGCCAGGCACTTTTTGTTATATGTATATATATATATACATTTTGTTATATGTATATATGTATATATATATATATATATATTTGCAGTTGCTGACAGGGTTTCATACATAACCCTTTAACATCTTACCGCATCACCTCTTCCTCCTGGTTAAAGATTTCCCTGCACCATAACCTCTCCCTGTCGTGTCCCCTAGTAGCACGTTTCTTACTAAAGACCGGTTCTCATGTTCTTTGCTCCCGTTGGTTTGGGGCATTTGTTATTCCACCATTTTGTTCCATTATACCCACTAACGTGAGAGATCATTCTATGTCATTCTCTCTCCCTCTAACAAACTTCACTCAGCATGATACTCTCTAGGTCCCTCCATGTTTCAGCAAATTGCATGATTTTATTTTTATGTTTATTGATTTTTTTTTAAGGAATGCAGGTGAAATCAGTGCTCTGCTTTGCCTACCATCCTTGGCAGCTTCCCATGACAGTCTTATCCACCACGGCCTTGAGATCCATGGGGCATAGGTTGACTTCCTGGCTCCTTGGAAGAAAAGGCAACTGGTTTACAGATGTGGTCAAGGCCTACAGACTTCTGTTCCTCTGTCCCTTGCAGGACTCAAAAGTTGGAAAGGGTCACACCAGATGGGAGATGTGTGTTGGATGGCCTCTCAGTATCTGTATTGCAAACCACAGTGCCCCAAATTAGAGAGAGAGAAAGAGAGAGAGACAAACAGACAGACAGACAGACAGACAGACAGACAGACAGAGGCAAAGAAGAAAACTGCCTGCCATAGAGGCAGGCTGGAGGTGTGTGGCAGGAGGGGTATGGGGGATATTGATGGTGGGAAATGTACAGTGGTGGAGGGATGGGTGTTGGAACATTATATGACTAAAACTCAATCATGAAATCTTTGTAACTGTATGTCATGGTGACTCAATTAAAAAAAAAATCATCCTTCAAATCAGGTCTGAATGGGGACAGACCATTGGGGTTTGCTTGCTCTCCTTCATACCCACGGTATTTTTCTTTCTTTGCAGGTTATCTTCAAAGCTTTGTCCCCTCCCTATGGAGAGAACCCTTATAGCGCCAAAGCGCAGGAGCAGCTGATGGTCACCAACCTCCGTGTGCAGCTGCTGAAACGACAGTCCTGTCCCTGTCAGGAAAACGACCTGAGTGCAAAGCCCCAGCATTTTATGCACTATGCAATCTATGATTTCATCGTCATGGGCAGCTGCTTCTGTAATGGCCACGCCGACCAGTGCATCCCTATTGATGGCTTCCGACCTGTCAAAGGCCCCCGAGTGTCCCGTGTGGTACGTAAGTCCAGTTCATCCTCAGGCCTGAGTCAGTAGATTTAATCATCCCTGAGGCTGCCTGTTTCTTTCTCTGTGGATTCACATCTTTGACTCTATGTCCATCCTACAAAGTGCATTTCATGTTCTTAATTTTAAGTGTTAGAGTGAGAAATCAATATGCCTGGTAAGCAGATTCTTTAGGAAAACATCCATGCCAAGGTTTTAGTAGCATCACCTTCAGATACAGATTGAAGAGGTCCAGTAGAAGAAAGTTCTCTTTATCTGATAGAATCCTGCCTTCATAGTCCGCGGGGCTCCTGGGTGAGTCCATTTTAAAGTAGGAAAAGTAAAGGCTGAAGAGAGGATTCAGGAAGTAAGCCTGCTTGCCTACTAGCCTATGTGATAACCCTGGTTTCTGGTTCGAATCCGTGGTCCCATGTGTAGTCCCTGAGTTCCTCCAGGAGTGATCTCTGAGTACCAGGAGTAGACCCTGAGCACCACAAGGTGTGGCACTAAAACAAAGAAAATCACTGTATCACTATATCACTGTCATCCCGTTGCTCATCAACTTGCTCAAGCAGGCACCAGAAACATCTCCATTGTGAGACTTGTTGAGGAAAAAAAAGGAGAAATCAGTTTGGTGGCTGGTATCTTCTGCAGTCTAGCCAATAGAATGAATTCTATCTGTGAAGAATATCCTAAGCTGTCCCTCCAAAGCAAAACTCAACTCTTCTTCCTCAATATTCACTCATGGCCTTGGGCTTTCTCCTGACCCTTGACTGATCCCTTCTTCCAGGAAATCAGGAACTCCCTGAGGACAGGGGGGTGTGTTTTTTGTAGCCTTGGGTCTGAGTGCATTTGCCTGGGTAGGTGTTCGGCTAATGTTTGAGTGAATGAAGGCAACAGAGGAATAGAGAGATGATGCAGAGTTAGCTTCATTGTTCTCCCTTCTTCCTAAGAGGCCACAAAGTGGCTTAGACAGAGACACCATGTTGAGAGGCATCCAGAGGTCAGACATTCTATGGCCTTTTAGATGTTATTTTTAAAAGTTTTGTTTTGCTTTGGTCAGAAGAATCAGAGAAAAGTACAAAATGAAGGTATTGGTATGCTATGCTCACTCCTGGCCTTCTTTTTACCTGACCCTTGAGGGCAGACTTCTGGATGTTTCTCCTTTCTCCCAGTTCTGATAGGAGAGGGTCCCAGACCCAGAACCAGGTTTATGGTTTATGTCAGCTGGGCAAAGTCCCTGGGGTTCAGGGCAGCCCTTTCCCCCAACCCCCAAATGACCTAGACATGGGACATAGAGGAACAAAAATAGAAACAGATGTGATTGTGGGTCTCCCAGGTTGAACGTTCATTCAACAGACACCTTTTGGTTTCTAGACATTTGAACCAATTTTGCTCCAAATAATTAATTTACATGAATGCAATTAATTGTGATGTCTAAGTTATTTGGGTTAAAGTATTAGTCAAATTGAAATGGGCTCACATGCCCTAGACAGATGCCATTAGACTAGACTCATGGGGGTTCATGCGAGGGAGTGCTAATACAGCTCTGCCATTACTTTGAAGTGAGTTTGTGAAAGGCCAGCAGCCCGCAGTGGGCTGGATGCTGTGTTCTCCTCCAATTTGCATGTGGAAACCCTGATCCCAGTGTGAGGGCGTGTGAAGGTGAAGCCTTGGGGAGGTAACTAGGCTGCACGAGCAAAGGCTTTTCTGGAGCAGGAGACTAGATGGGGCTGGAGAGTCGATAGCGGGGTCTGTCTTGCATGTAATAGATTCCAGTTTGACCCCCAGCATCATGGTTGCCGGGGGCCTCCCAAGCACTACCAGGGATGGATACACAGGTCCATCAGCACTGCCGGGATGGTCCAGGTGACCTCAGGGCCTAAGCAATTGACCTGTTTGACAGGGAAATGCCAAGAGGGGCCCCTGGGAGCACCACCTGGGACCCCCAACAACTCCAACAACAAAAAGAGGCCAAAGTGCTCTCTAACTCTGTCTGCCACATAAAATAAATGTGTTGGCAGTCAGTTTCGTGGCCTTCACTAGACCCCCACCAGGCTGGCACCCTGGCTTTAGCCTGGCAGCCACAGAACTATGACAAATAAATAAGAGTCATCCGGCCCAGCGTGCTTTGTCACAAGCCGCAACAGAACAAGATGCTGGCCTCTTTGCCCTACGACCGTCTTCTCAGATCATTTCAGCAGAGTTCTGAGCAGAACAGACGGAAGCCTAGAGATGCCCTTCCCATGGCAGCGTGGGTCACATGTGTGGAGGGAATGACTTGAGAGACCGATGGCCTGCTTCTCATCAACCAAAATAAGTGATCTAGAATTCTCAAGAGCCTGGTAAAGCATTCCTGACTGCATTTAAAAGCAATAGTTTATTTTTTAAGAATTAAGTCCTCTGAATATAAACTTCCTGACCGACCCTGATTGGCGAGGTCAGAGAGATAGTATAGAGTAAGGCTCTGGCCTTACAAGAGGTCGACTCTAGTTTTACGCCCCCGCCCCCCAGCCAAACACCTAAACATTGCTGGTCCCAAATCCACCAATGCCCCCCCCCCCGCCAATTTTTTTTTTGAAAAATGCTTATAGGAAGGGAAAAGCCTGATGGACTGAATTATTAGCATCTGAGCTCAACTCTCCCACAAGCTCAGGACAGAGGTCTCCTGGAATTCTATTGGATTAACTAAAGTTATCAAAAAATAATTACATTGTAGCACTGTCGTCCCACTGTTCATCAATTTGCTCGAGTGGGCACCAGTAACGTCTCCATTGTGATATTTGTTACTGTTTTTGGTATATCAAATAGCCACAGGTAGCTTGCCAGGCTCTACCGTGCGGGCAGGATACTCTCAGTAGCTTGCTGGGCTCTCCAAGAGGGATGGAGGAATTGAACCAGGGTCGGCCGCATGCAAGGCAAATGCCCTACCCGCTGAGCTACCACTCCAGCCCAAGAAATAAGTAGCCAGACTTTATCAGAGACTTGTTCAAAAGTCTTAAAATATGGCTATTTCATATCAATCTTCTGCCAGCAAGAAAATTGTCCCCTCTGAGCGGGTGCCTGTGTGCTGTATCCACTGCCCCTCTTCTGTCCAGCCACCACCCACTACTACCCTCTGGCCACACACCATGGCCTGCTGCATTCTGTCCACTTCCGGCCTGGGGTCCCATCACCTTTCACCAGGCCTTCCTACCACATCCCAGTGGAGGTGGGACCTTGAGAACCCATCTGAGGCAACACTGCAAAGGGTTTGTTTTTTTTTTTTAAAGTTCAGTCATGAACTTGAATGATTTTAGGCTCAGGGCTTCCTCGAGAAATCATACAGGCATCTTCAGGGTTGCTCCATGCTTATCAGAAGCATGACTGTTAGCATGTTCTGATTGTCATGACTCCAGCCCTGTGACTTGCAGCTTTGATTTCTCAGGGGCTCTGGTGGGCATTTCAGAATGCCAGAGCTTCAGAATCCAGTGTTCTTCCCCACCCCTGTGCCCACAGTCCCGCAGGCATGGACCCCCTTATCTGAGCAGTAGAAGGAAACAGCAAGTGTGAGGTGTAGAGGGTGGGAGTGAGTTTGTTTGGTTCATGGTGACAGTATCAAGGCTGCCAGGGTTGTGTGCCACCTCATCAAAGAGGGTGTTTATGGTCCAGCGAGATAGCTCAGGGAACTGGACCTCACATTTTCCATGCTGGAGCCCCGGGTCATTCCCTAGCCGTGTCTCTCAAGCACCACCAGGTGTGCTGCCACTGCACATCACTATCACCATGTTCAGAAAAAAGAGTGAGAGACTGCATTTCTAAAAGAAGACTTTGCTGGGGCTGGAGCAATAGCACAGCAGGTAGGGTGTTTGCCTTGCACGCGACCAACCCGGGTTCGATTCCCAGCATCCCATATGGTCCCCCGAGCACTGCCAGGAGTAATTCCTGCGTGCGTGAGCCAGGAATAACCCCTGTGCATCGCCGGGTGTGACCTCCCCCCAAAAAGAAGGTTTTGCTTGGCTAGTCCAGTACCAAGAACCTGTGCTTATGTGGAGAGTGTGTGAGAGTCCCTGGCGCTCTGCAGAGATGCTGCCCAAGCCAGAAGGGCAAAGAAGTGACCCTTGCAGAGCCCAGTCTGGCCTACAGATCCTAGCCCTTCCCCCACTGGACAGCGAACTGCCTCTGTCTTCCTGACCAACCCTGATTGGTGAGGTCAGAGAGATAGTACAGGAGGAATGGCCCTGCCTTGCAAGAGATTGAGCCTGGTTTCACCCCCAAGCCCCTGAACACTGCTGGTTCCCAACCTGTCCTTCCCCCCAAAATTTTGAAAAATAGATGGAGAAAAAGTTAGATATGACCAACTGCTTTTTTTTTTTTTTTTTGCTTTTTGGGTCACTCCGGTGATGCACAGGGTTTAGTCCTGGCTTTGCACTCAGGAATTACTCCTAGCGGTGTTCCAGGGACCATATGGGATGCTGGGGATCAAACCCAGGTCAGCCGTGTGCAAGGCAAATGCCCTACTTGCTCTACTATCTCTACCCCCATCCCAGCTGCATCTTTAGTGTCTGGGTCCAACCTGCAGCCAAGCTCAGGATCAGGCTCTTCCCAATTTAAAGGAGACTGGCACGTTTGTACCGCAGGAATAAAGACTGAACAGGAGGAGTGGCTGACCATTGGCATGACAAAGGCTTTCTCTGTGGCTTTCCATCTCCATGACAATGGCCTCTCTCGGACAAAGGTCTCTTTGGTCTAGTTTCCTGCTTTGCTCATGCCATGCTACTGGTCTCTAGGTGATCTCCCTGATGGGAGTGGACAATATTCTTGTCTTCACGTTCAGCTGTTGGGACAGCCATAGGGTGGATGAGGGAAGAGTGATGGCAGAGAACAGACCATTTCTTTCTACCCCAGCATTTGAATGTTTCTCAAAACTAAAAATACCTGGTGAAATATGGCAAAGGTATCCGGGACTGGTGTTCAAAACTTTGGGACTACCCAAAGTTTTGAACTGGTGACTCCAGCCCAAGTTCTTTCTCCTCTTTTTCTCTCCAGCTTTTGTTAAGCATTTCCATGGACTGCACAATCACAGCCCCCATGGCCTGTCAATCATGGCCCTGCAGAAGCTTTCAGGGAAGCCCCTTGTGGTTGGGTCCTATTTGAGAAGGAGATTGGAGCAGGGGCTTTGTGAAATGTCTCTGTGAGACGGCCTTGAAGGCCAGCCTTGTGTTTGCTCTGTTGTGAACCAACAACCTTACTCACATACCATAGCACTGAAATTGTGCCTTCTGAAGGTCAGTTGTGGTGCAGTTTGGGGGTTCCTCTCATCTCCCTTGTCCTTGTTGCTCTTTTCCTTAGCAACTCATTAGCTTGACTGTCCATCCTGTCTGTTGCTTCTTTGACTGCCCGCCCCATCCTCTTAGGGTTTACTTCTTTGAAGAATCACACTGTCACACTGTCATCCCGTTGCTCATCAATTTGTTCAAGCGGGCACCAGTAACGTCTCTCATTGAGAGACTTATTGTTACTGTTTTTGGCATATCCAATACGCACGGGTAGCTTGCCAGGCTCTGCCTCTCGGGCTCAATACTCTCGGTAGCTTGCCGGGCTCTCCAAGAGGGGCGGAGAAATCGAACTTGGGTCGGCCGCATGAAAGGTGAAAGCCCAACCACTGTGATATCGCTCCAGCCCCTTTGAAGAATGAAAAACCTAATTAGCTGCTCATCCTACCCACCTCACCTTTCTCAGCAGACACCTGCCGAGAGTTGTAGGCAACTTTATTTTGTTTCAGCATCACCAACAACACTAATTTATTTGTCTTTCCGCAGGATGTTGGTATCTCTCTCTAACAGAACCTGTTTTTTTTGTTCAGCTTGGTTGTGTCCCTTTCCTCATGAGCTGGACAATGCAGGGTGCAGGTGAGAGCCAGGAAAGAGAAAATACTGGGATTTCATGCAAAACAACATTTTTTAATGTGAACTATTCTGTCCCTGAGGGGCACAAGAACGTCAAGGGGGCAGCTGGAAGACACTTTCTGCTGGTTCATTTTAAAAAAGGCAGATTTCTGGGGTGAGGGGTTGGGGTTCAATTATTCTATTTTGTTTCTGAAAATGGAGCTATAGGCCAAATAAATTGGATCTCTGGTGTGAACCTTTGTGTGCTGCTGAACTAGTCTTAGGCCTGGCCCACTATCTTGCTCACATACCCTTGGTGCTGTAAAATAACTGTAGACAGGAAAAAAGAAAGAGGAAGGAAGGAAGGGAGGGAGGGAGGGAGGGAGGGAGGGAGGGAGGGAGGGAGGAAGGAAGGAAGGAAGGAAGGAAGGAAGGAAGGAAGGAAGGAAGGAAGGAAGGAAGGAAGGAGTTTAATTGAGTTTAGTTGGCTTCTATGCTACTTTCCCATGTAATTTGGTGTGTTCCTACTGGAATGTCAGTATTAATGAGTTTGGAGGTGTCACATGTATGTGTCTTTTAAAGTATTCCCACCTTTCCTTGTCTCTGCTCCTCCTCAAATCTGTTACCTATATTCTTCACCACTTGAACTTCTCCTTATCTGCTCATTTTACCAGAAGCTGAACCACAAGCTAATGAAGACCTCAGCAATAGAGTCAAGTAGGGCTGGATTCAGCTCACCCACAGCACTTACTAAGTGACTCAGTCTCACTAAACCTCTATTCCCTAATCCAGTAGGAGGATATCAACCTTAGAGAGTTACTGGAAGAGTTAGAAATTAAGAGAGACAATGCCCAGGGTAGAGTTGACACTACTTACACTGCTGTTATATTGTAGTATCTCTATCACTTCTTCTATTTCTCCCACATACACTTCTTTCCCAAAATAAATCATAAATTATGTGTTATTTACATGTCTACAAGTCTGGAGAGTTTGTGTCCTGAAAAACTGTACTTGTACTTTAGCCTGCTGGGACCCCAGAATTGATGTGAAAGGGAGATTGCAGGCTTTCTCCCTGCAGCTGGAGAGGACTGATTTAATTCTCTCTTTCTTTTTTGTTTTTTACCAGCTGGTGATTTTACAGCTGTTGGATGATGGATGGTAATAAGAAGGAACATGGAAAGTTTCATTGTTTTACTAAAATACCATCCATTGTATAACACAGGAGCCTTAGAATACCATGGAGAATTATTGAAATGCCTTTAGTCACACACTTGGGAAGGTGGATTTTTCTTTTATAATTAGATACTTGTTATAAAAGAGTGTCAATATTTTGACTCTGTTTTTAATCTAAGAGCAAATATTAAGACATGTGGAACTCATGTGTCCAGGTTTGAAGAAAATGTTACTAAACTTACTAAGCTGGACAAGAATAAATTTTATGTTTTTTTATTGAATCACTGTGAGAGACACAGTTACAAAGTTGCTCAAGAAGAATCAATTTTAGAATCATTCATTAGTTGCATTTCAACTTTTCATTGCAAGGTTTCTTCCTATCTGAATCTGAATACATTTAGATACATATTTATGTTTGCACACCTCATATGTCAAATTTTATAAAAATAGAATATTTAAGAGCATAATTTTATCCTTAAACATTCTTTTTAAAAAATATTTAAACACCACGGGTTACAAAGTTATTCACAATACAGTTGTTTTAGGTATTCACTGTTCCAACACCAATCTCACCACCACTGCAACCTTCCCTTCATTATTGACTCTCCCTTTAGCCAAGGTTTGCTATTTTACATTTTATAAAGCCTGTTTCCATCACTTATTTCACTTGATCCTTCCTACAATTCTGGGAGGTATTTTTTAATCTTTCTCTTGTAGTTTGCATTGTGTTTTAACTTAAAGTCTGTCACTGTCACTGTCATCCCGTTGCTCATCTATTTGTTCGAGCGGGCCCCAGTAATGTCTCTCATTGTGAGACTTATTGTTACTGTTTTTGGCATACTGAATATGTCACGGGTAGCTTGCCAGGCTCTGCCGTGCAGAAGTGATACTCTCGGTAGCTTGCCAGGCTCTCCGAGAGGGGCAGAGGAATTGAACACAGGTCGGCTGTGTGAAAGGCAAACACCCTAACACTGTGCTATCGCTGTCTATTTGCTATTATTGAGAAAAGAAATTTCTGTAGTTACCATCCTCTACTTTTATCCTAACTCTTTTGCTATTGGCAGTCCTTTCATTTGTCACTCCTAATAGGAACAAAGTATCAAGCCAACCAAGTTGACACAGTTAGCATGAACCCATCCTCAATCCATTTCAAGGTCTTAACCTGTTGCAGTGTGCTTGTGTTGGAACGGTATAGCTTTGCCAGTGGGCCCTTGGCAATGAGTAACCACAGATGCCACAGAAGGTGTGCAGAATGTTGATTATTCTTCATTTATTACCCTGTGCTACCTAGTAGAAGGGCAAGCCAATAAAAAACTGTTTAGAGCTGGAAACAGTGTTTTGGTTGTAAAACTTCCCAGTGGATCTAGTCATATTTTCTCTCCAAAGATGCCTGAGAGTTGGATGATGAGGGGAACAGAAAGCGTTAGGATTAGCAGCACTCATAAAAGACTTTCCTGTAGGGTTCTTTTCAAGAGTTCTCCAGAACAGTTAAATGATGATTTATAGGTCTTTGGCTATTTCACAAAGATGCTAGAGGCTAAAAATACCTGAAAGCTAAAATGTCAGAACCAGCATCTCTCAAAGTAAAACATAAGCCAGTAAGAAAGTTTAGTTGGATCCTCAAAATATACTTACTCATTCAGCTTTTCACAAACATGCTTTGCAAAAGTGAAATGCATTTATAGTCCACTGCATAATCATCACAGATTTTATGCCAGATATTTCTTCAAAAAGTGGGTTGTGGGGGCTGGAGCAATAGCACAGCAGGTAGGGTGTTCGCTTTGCACACAACCGACCTGGGTTTGATTCCCAGCATCCCATATGGTCCCCTGAGCATTGCCAGGGGTAATTCCTGAGTACTGAGCCAGGAGTAACCCCTGTGCACTGCCGGGTGTGACCCAAAAATCAAAAAAAAATGTGGGTTGTGACCATTATGTGAAGCTTGTCATTAAAAATTGTGTCTGTACTTAGAAATAATTTCTTGCTAACCTATATTTAGTGCAAAATTAAAATTCATAGGCTGTCCAAGAATATACATTAAAACTGAGTAGTCAAAATTAACATGCATCGGGGCTGGAGTGATAGCACAGCGGGTAGGGCGTTTGCCTTGCACGTGTTCGACCCGGGTTTGAATCCCAGCATCCCATATGGTCCCCTGAGCACCGCCAGGGGTGATTCCTGAGTGCAGAACCAGGAGTAACCCCTGAGCATCGCCGGGTGTGACCCAAAAAGCAAAAAAAAATAAATAAATAACATGCATCACTTCTTCATAACAGCTTAGTGAACATTTTTTCTGGTCTGAGAAAAAACAAAGTTAACATATTGGTTCCAGGGAGTACAGAGAGAAAGGTGTCTGTCTTGCTTGCAACCAACCCCAATGCTCAGGGGACCATGTGTGTTCTGCACATGGTCCCCTGAGCATTGCCAGGTGTGGCCCAAACACACACAAACAAAAGAATAAAACTTAATTTTGACATTTCTCTTACAGTAAAATATTCCCCAGATAGTCAAGAATTTTGTTACTTTGTAAATTTTCTTTTGAGTGTTTTTAGCATAGAATTTTTTACTTCATCTAATGTACAGTTGCGATTCTGGGGTAAAACCCCTGATTCTGAAAGGCCTGTCTCTCATTCCAATGCTGGTATAAGGGACAGCAGAGTTGGGCTGAGCTAGGGGGAGAGGCTAGATGGATAGAGAAAAAAATATCTGGGGTTAGAGATAAAATACCATCATATCTTCTGGTTTACAACCTTAAGTCTCAGATCTCATTGGTATTTCATTTGTGTTGTGCCAACTATTTAAAAGCCAAAAATGTACTTCACTTTGTCCTAAAACAATTTGTTTTGAAGATAAAACCTGTAATTTAAGTCCTTGTTCCCTCTTACAGGGAGAATTTTCAATAATCAGATACATGAGGTTAAAATGCAGACATCTGCATGCATACAGACATTACAGAAATTCACAGTTGTTTCAAATTGTGTGGAAAATAGGTCTGTTCATCTTGGCATTTGAAATCTTATTACAATAATTAGTAGAACTAGAGTATTTTATCTTAGCAATGTGACTATCTTTTCTCTTCCCTTTCCTTTGAAGGTGGTGTTATGATTAGGTAACTGGGGCATTTGGTAGTATTCACTTGAGGTCAAACATTTGGTTGTGGAATTCCAAAAGGTAGTATCTCTGAGCCTGCCCCCAACCTGGAAGGCACAACCACTCTATCAGTAAGCACCTTTGTGCCCTAATAACATCAATATGTAAATCGAATAAAACAGTTTGTGTTGGAATTTGGAAGGCCCATATTATTTGTTCATTCACAATATGAATTGTTCTAGTCACATAAATTTCTGATATGTTTTTAGTTCTCTCCTGCTCTATAGGTACAAAAAAAGGATAACTGTTCCACAACATAAATGTATTTTTTTCCATAATAGAAAACTCATATATTAGAAATGCGAAAGTGAGTCTACTCATTTCACAATTATTTTCTATATTATACAAACAACTTGTAAGAGTAAACTCTGGTCAGGAGTAAACGCTGATCCTTTGCGTTTTATTTTCTACATCTCTAAAGGGGACCATTACCAGGCGTATCATTTATTTAGCTGGTTCTGACAGCAGTTAGAATTCCTGAAGGGCTATGACTTCATTGTTTCCCAGATAAGGCCCTGGTAGACTTAAAATGAAAGCACGCATGGGCTCATGCCATTTCCATATGCTGAAAAGAGGCTAAAGGTCGTCCTCGTAGTATATTTATCTTTTAATTCTCATTCATGATTTAATTCCATTCTCATATGTAATAAAAAGAGAACTTTTGTTGCAAGTATACAGGAGTGGGAGCAGTGAAGATACTTGTGCTCCAAACTTTGCCTCTTAGCATCATTCACATGCAAAGTGGGGAATTAGAACTGATTTTGTCAAGCAATTAAGTTATTAGTGGTCTTGGCACAAAATCCCAATCATGCCTCTGAATTCCCAGCATCCCCTGTGCTTTCCTTTACAAAATCTTTTACTTCAGTGTATAGTAATTACTTACTTCCAGCTCTAATGTTCCCTTCTGCTAAATTATCTGAATTCTGCTGCTTTAATGGCAAGTACGGGAATAGTCACATACTTAATATATTGTTTCAAAAACACCAGATCAGTATGTAAAAGAATTAATCAATGGCATTTTTAAAATAAGAGATTTATTTCAGATAATAATGTTACTGATATTAACAGTAATAACTGTTCTTGATTATGTCTCACATAGATAACCTTTTCTGTAATTCCCAAATAAATGCATGACAATAGTATTATTGTTTTATTTCATAAATAATAAACAATAAATAATAAACAATAAATAATAAACAATGCCCAAAATTATAAATGGCAGGGTTAGGAATTCCATGCATCTGATTTCAAAATGCATTCTCTTTATGTCACATTTTTCCATATAATGCTAAGAAAAGCACCTCAGAAATCTTCTGGTTTCGTGAAGGTTCTTACTGTTTTCACTGTAATGGTTATTGTCATCTTTTGTAGAAAAAGGATAAAATAAAACATGGAGGAACAGGCCACATCAGGTCAAGATCCCCCTTAAAACAACCAAAATGAACTACATATTTCATCCAGTTCCCATTGGTTCATCACTATAGGACATCTGACCAACCCAGAACATGCCTGTGAAGGGAGAAGACACACACAACAGTGTTCAGGAGTTACAGTGCATGCGTGGTACTCAGCGGACATGCAGCAGCAGAGATTAATCCCCAGCCTCCGGCATATGAGTGAAGCATGTACCAAGGCCATTAAGCTATCTCTCTGGCCCCCAAATGCATGAGTTTTCAATATGGGTGCCCAAAAGCTGTGATGAAATAAAGAAACAGACATCAGAGCTTTGGCTACTGCCTTGGCAAACATGGCTTATAGACTAAGCAGACAACTAGGATTTGGGGTCACATGGTTCACATGGTTCCCCCGCCCCCACCCAGCTAAAGAGGATTGGCCCACCCACCTGCTGGAAACTGGTGACAGCAACAAGACTCTGAATTCCAGTCATTTTAGCTGCGTTGGTCTCTACAGCCCACTGGGAACTCAGGCTATAAAAGAGGCCCAGCAGTTTATCTGGCAGAGGATTGCTGAGATCTTAGCAGGGCAAGTACATGGACTTGGGATCATACTAGTCTCGAAGGCACCAGCAGTCTGCTTCATGGAGGAGAGCAGCACCAGTACGTCAGCCCAAGTGGCAACTAGTTGGAACTAGACAAAATTTTCGGTGATGTTAGCATGGCTTTTGGAGCTCTATCCCCACACACCTCAGACCATCAGAACAGAGTCCCCAGAGACTCCACTATAAGATCCTGTCCTATAGCTTGTCCTAACCCTGGGAGAATTGGCAGAGCATGTGGGGCTGAAACCAAACCCCTCCTCCATTGCTGCAAATTCAGGCAAGGTGGTTTCCACAGTCATCTACCACCAGTGGCTTATAACTTAGCTTGGAAGAAGAATCTAGATCCATAACCCAATCTCTATCTGATCTTAGAGAACAAATCTTGTCACAGGAGAAGAGAGAGCAAAGGATTTTATTTGTAAGCTGGTCTTCCCCATTTAGGACAGTGGTTGGAGGCTACATGGCATTAGACAGAATTTCGAGTGATTTTAGTAGACATGGCATGACAGTGTCTGAGAGATCTATCCCTGTCCTCCCTCACGTGCAAGGTCCTGAAAAACAAACAGGACTCCAAATCAAAAGCCACAGTCCTGGGGCTGCAGCAATAGTATAGTGTGCAGCGCATTTGCCTTGCATGCGGCCCATCCATATTCGGTCCCCGGCATTCCACATGGTCTCCCAAGCACCACCAGGAGAGATTCCTGAGTGCAGAGCCAGGAGTAACCCCTGAGTATCGCTGAATATGCCCCCTCCCCCAAAAAGCCATCAAAACTAAAAGCCACAGTGTTTTCTATTGGAAAAGCAAATCAAACATTGCCCTCCCACTTCCCCCCTCCACACCCCCTGCAAAAAAAGTTAAATCTGGCAACTGAATGAGAAAGAAGATTTCTCAGAGATCAAATTAATGACACAGAAATGGGGCATCTAACAGACAGTGAATTTAAAATAACTATTATAAAGAAAATCATTGAGATGCAGAAATGAATACTGAAAGCAAAACATCAGTTAAATAAAGAAAATGCAGGGTTAAAGGGAAATCTTCACTGAAGAGATAGAAGCTATAAAAAAATTTCAAGCAGAGAATTCTGGGTATGAGAAGCAGTGAATGAAATTCAAATCTCCTATGAAAGCATAACAAAAAGGCTTAGTCTTGCAGAGGAAAGAATAGTGGAATTTAAAACAATATTCTCATAATGACTAGAAAGAAATAGGAATGATAAAGAACTCTACAGTTCGCCCTTTGAGAGTGATCAGACTTTCTAGAAGACATCACGATAATGGGTGTAGCAGAGAAGAAGAGAGAGATGAGAATGAAAACCTCAAAGATATGATAACTGAAAACTTCCTGAACCTAAGGAAAGAACTGACTATAGAAATCTAGGAAGTTGAAAGAACTTTGAAATTTTTAAATGTCAAATGTCATTATTATGAAATTACCAAAAATCCACATTAAGATGCTAAAAGGGGCTGGAGTGATAGCACAGTGGGTAGGGAGTTTGCCTTGCACACGGTCAACCTGGGTTTGATTCCCAGCATCCCATATGGTCCTCCAAGCACTGCCAGGAGTAATTCTTTGGTGCATGAGCCAGAAGTAACCCCTGTGCATCGGTGGGTGTGACCCATAGAGAAAAAAAAAAAAAGAGAGAGAGAAAAAAGAAATACTAAAAGCTGCTGAGGAAAAAAATATGGAATATACAAAGGTACCCAGATCAATCTCTCAACAAAAAAATAGGCTATGCAAGACAATCTTAAAAGATAAAATCTTCCAGCCAAGAATTCTCTACGCTATAAAGTTATCATTCAAGTGTAATGGAGAAAAAAAGGGTTTCCCCCATAAAGGCTAATGAAGTTTATCACCACCAGACCATACAAGAAATGTTAAAAGGAGTTCTGTTGCAGAAAGTGAGGGGGGAAAAAAAGAATATAAAATCTTTTTTTATTTAGGGTTTAAGGTTTTTATTATTTATTTATTTTTTGCTTTTTGGTCACACATGGCAATACACAGGGGTTACTCCTGGCTCTGCACTTAGGAATTACTCCTGGCAGTGCTCAGGGGACCATATGGGATGCTGGGAATGGAACCCGGGTCCACTGCGTGCAAGGCAAACGCCCTACCCACCGTGCTAATGGTCCAGCCCCAAGAACATAAAATCTTGAATAGAAGAACAAATACTGAAACAGATTCAGCACATAAACCATAAAATGAAGTAGAAAGACATCAAAGGGAAGTTAAAATAAGACAGAACTATTTATCTACAGATTATGAGTCAGGGGCAGAGAGATAATATAGGGGTAAGGCACTTGCCTTGCAGCAACTGGCCCAGGTTCAATCCCTAGCACCGCATTTGGTCCCCAGACCCCCACCATAAGCAATCCCTCATTAGAGAGCCAGAAGTAAACCCTGAGCACTTCCTGCAAAAAATAAAGATGAAAGTACCAGCACACAAAAGAGACTGGTTTAGATGCAGATAAAGTGCTTAAAACTAAATCGTCACTATGACAAAAACCTGAAACAGAGACATGTAAAAGAAAATTGAAAGAAAATAAAAGAATTATCAGAGGAAATCACTCAAAAAGAAAGAGTAGGTATAAGATCATGGAGGACAAAACACACCCAAATATAAAATAACCAGAAAAAAATGGTAGAATTGCAGTATTTAAGACCCATATTTCAATGATTACCCAAATTGTGAATGGTCTGAACTCATCAATGAAAAGAAATAGAATGACAGCATGGATTTTAAAAAAAAAAAAAAGAGAAAAAAAGTGACATTAAGACATAGTTTCATAGTTAAAGACTAAAGTAAGATGTTTATTGCTAGCAGGGTAAGCATGGTTCTGTGTTCCTCTACTTCTGGCTTCAGAGAAAAGGCAGAGAGAGCTTCTGTGCAAATCCCTGTCTGCATTTTAACTCTGCAAAAAATAAAAAAATAATTAAAAGATTAAAAAGTAAGATGTTTAAAGCGAGTAACAGAAACAAAAAGGCTGGAACTGCAATCCTGGATAAGGAAGTTGTGGTCTGTATACTCAGTGGAATGCTACTCAGCTATTTTTTTTTAATGAGTGATGATGCTAAGCAAAATAAGTCAGGAATTGAAAGATAATTGCTGGGTGGTTTCACTTTTACATTAAATATAAATAACAAAGCAAACAAATAACAACCCAAAAAAAAAATCCTGATAAAACCTGGGCTGGAGTGAGGGTACAGGGGTTAAGTTTCTAGCCTTGATAAACCCCGATCCTGGTTTGAGAATCAGCAACCCTGGCTCAAAACCGGGGCCTGCGTAGGGACCCTCGAACACTGACCCCTGAGCACAAAGCAGTAAGCCTCGTGCAGTGCCAGGTGTAGCTCAAACCTTTCTTTTCTCCAGAAAACTTGGAACCTCCAAGAACAAGAACTCTACTGCTCTGGAAAATGCAGGGAACGGGGAATGCAGGTGGAGAGAAAGGGTAGGGGGGCATTTTGATAATGTGGTGCTATTGAACCTTCTGAACTGGAGCGATAGCACAGCGGGTAGGGCATTTGCCTTGCATGCGGCCGACTCGGGTTTGATTCCTTTGTCCCTCTTGGAGAGCCCAGCAAGCTACCGAGAGTATCCCACCGGCACGGCAGAGCCTGGCAGCTACCCGTGGCGTATTCGATTTGTCAAAAGGCAGTAACAAGTCTCACAATGGAGATGTTACTGGTGCCCACTCAAGCAAATCGATGAACAATGGGATGACAGTGTGACTGTGCTACTGAAACTTCAGTGGCTCAGTGGTACTGGAACTTCAGTGATTCAGTGGTACTAGAATACAGAAATGTGAAGCTGTACTCCCAGAATCTTTGTAATTGTTTTGTTTAGGGTCACAACCATTGGTGCTTAGTGTTCTGAGATACTCCTGGCAGTGCCCAGTGCCCATGCTGTGTGTGAGTTTAGTGGACAGTAGAGTTTGGTGAGTGTCAAACTCAGGTCTCCCAAAAGACCATTGAACTCTTTCCATAGCCCCCAATATCTTGAAATAAACTTTTAAAGAAAACCCTTAGATCAGGGCTAGAGAGATAGTATAGGAGTTAAACTTTGCATGTGGCCAATGTCACCTGAATATTGTCAGGAGCACAAAGCTGGGAGTTGCCCCCAAGCATGCCCGGTGTGGCTCAAAAAAAAAAAAAAACCAAACAACAGTAGATAAAGACTCATGATATATCTATTATTATCTAGAGGAAGAGAAACCTTGGCAAGCATGGTTTGTAATGTCATCATACCAGTATCAGGATGGTGAGACTAATTATTTTATCTTACACCCAGTCACATTTCTTCAGAGAATACAGTCATTACCTCCAGAATTTCCTTGCAGTGGATGTCTGCATAATGAGACAAAACACACAGTGAAAACAAACAATCTTGATATTGCCATTGTTTTTCCTTTGTTCCTTTTTTAGGAGCATGACCTTGAACTCCCCAGGTCATGCTCAGGGACACTCAGGTTCACTCTTGACAACACTTAGCCAACTGGGCCAGACAGTTCACTGTTCACCACAGTGATACTGTGTTGTTGCTTGGGCTTGGTTGTGCGAGACCTCAAGTAGAACAGTCTTAAGGTCATAATTACTCCGCATTTATTATCTAAATTATAGAGGATAGGCTTTTGCTTTCCTGGATACATACTGCTTGATAACATCTTCACACCCTGGCCAACCCATTGCAAGCCCATCCTGATCTGAAGAACCTCAGGAACCATTCATTGCACTGTGCATGGAGTCACAGATCCCTGAGGCCATCAAGGTCTTTAGCAATAAAATGCAACATGACTCATAAGTTAGTGGCTTATGTTGGTCACCTTATAATTGTCATGGTTGCTTTATTATTGATGAGCCAAATGCTCTGTGATTGAATTCTTAAATTCTTTTATACTAACAAAAGTTCATTGCAAGGATGAGATACATTTTAAAATGCAAAGCACTAAGAATGAACTTTTTTTTTCTTTTTGGGTCACACCCAGTGATGCACAGGGGTAACTCCTGGCTCATGCACTCAGGAATTACTCCCAGCGGTGCTCAGAGGACCATATGGGGTGCTGGGAATCGAACCCGGGTCAGCCATGTGCAAGCAAACGCTCTACCTGCTGTGCTATCTCTCCAGCCCAAGAATGAACTTTTTACTATAATTTTTTCTACTATATCACATAAAAATGTTTCTTCCAAATTTAAATCATGCATATCCTGAAACACATTTTAAGAAAAACAATGGTTGTGTGTGTGGGAGGTGGGGCGGGGGGTGGGTGGGGAGGTGCTGGAAGTTGTAAGGTTATGGTGCTTGCTTTGCATGTGTCCAATCCTGGTTTAATCCCTGGCACTGCATAGGGTCTCCCAAACACTGCTGGGAGTGATTCCTGAACACAGAGCCCTGAGCACTGCCTGGTGTTTCCCAAAGATAAAAAAAAAAAAGAAAAGAAAAGATAAAAAAAAAATAAGTAATGGTATGGCTGGGGAGAGAGCTCAATGGTTGGGACAGATGACTCAAGTATAATTCCTGGTACCACAAGAAACTCCTAATGTCCCCACTCCCAGCACCACCTACTTGAGCCAGAGAGATATTACAGAGTTAAAAGTACTTACCTTGCAAGTGGCTGACCTGTGTTCAATCCTTGGTACCCATAATGCCCAAAAGTAGAGAGAGAGTATGGGGGAAGTTGTCTGCCATAGAGGCAGGGGGAGGGTTGGGATGGGGCAGGGGATACTGGGGACATTTCTGATGAAAATGTGCACTGGTGGAGGGATGGGTGTTCAGTCATCGTATGACTGAAACTCAAGCATGAAAGCATTGTAACTGTATCTCATGGTGACTCAATAAAAATTTTTTTCAAATCCTTGGTACCACATATTGTCCTTTGAACACCCCCAGAAATGATTCCTGAGTGTGGAACCAGGAGTAAGCCTTGAGTAGAGCCAAGTGTGGCCCAACCCCCTACAAAACAATAGCATCAGTTACTAGAATGTTCAACTTTGGAGGCCCTGGATTCTATCACTGGCACCAAAGTTAACTGACAAAAAGTTCAACCATAAATTGTAATACTTAAAAAGACCAAGTAATAAAAGTTATAAATATTATCAGATAAGCTGCCTAAATATATCAGCTATCCCACAACATACTAAATAGAACTATATTTCTACTTATTTTATAGTAGTATATTTTTAATTTTTTTCAAATATTCCAGAACCTTTATAAGTTTATTTTTTCTTCAATAAAATAAGTCCTTAAAATATTTTTCTATACATTGTTAATCTAGCTATGACTGATGCACTATATTTCAATCTATTAAAGAGTCTTATACTTAATAATGAAAAAGAAAGTATCATATTCTTAGCTATAAAATTTTATTCCAGTAAAAAATCTAGATGTCTCTATATGTTAAGAATTAAGATTGATTTGTAGCACTGCAGCACTGTCATCCTGTTGTTCATCGATTTGCTCGAGTGGGCACCAGTAACTTATCCATTGTGAGACTTGTTTCTGTTTTTGGCATATCAAATACGCCATGGGTAGCTTGTCAGGCTCTGCTGTGCGGGTGGGATACTCTTGGTAGCTTGCCAGGCTCTCCGAGAGGGACAGATGGATCAAACCCAGGTCAGCAACATGCAAGGAAAACGCCCTACCTGCTGTGCTATCGCTAAGATTGATTTAGTATCTAAAACCAATCAGACATTTTTCAAATCTTTTTTTTGTTTGTTTTGGGGTCATACTTGGCAAGGCTCAGAGCTTACTCATGGCTCTGTGCTCGGGGGCCACTCCTCGAAGTGCTAAAAGAATCATATGCAGTGCTGGAAACTGAACTGGGGTTGACCACATGCCAGGTTAGTGCTTTAATCCCTTTAATATCTCTTCAGCCCCATCCTTAGATTTTTTAAAATAAAATTACCACACAACCCAACAATCCTATTCCTTAATATATAGCCAGGAGAATTAAAAGCATCTATGCAAACAAAATTTTATTATGTGAGTATTCATAACAGCATTGTTCATAGTAGCAAAAAGTAGAAAGAATATATACTGATTAAATGATAGATAAAATGTGGTGTTAGTAAATATCACATTTATAATATGGTTATATAAAGTGGTATATCCATACAAATAGAGTATTATCCAGCCATAAAGAGTGAAGTGCTGAGACATATCACATGAATGAACCTTGAAAACCTCAAGAAACCAGTCACAGAAGGTCACATATTATATTGTTCCTGTTGCAAAAAAATGTCCTGAATAGGCAAATCCTTAAGGACAAATGGGCTAGTGGTTGCCAGGAGCTGACACTCAGAAAGGAAGGGATTCATTGCTTAATAGGCATGAGGATTCTTTTTAGGTTGATAAAAATGCTCTATAATTAGATGGTGGTGATAAAGGCACACATTTTTAATATAGTGAAGGCATTGAATTATATACTGTATAATGGTAAAATAATGAAATTTATTTTATGTGTATATCATCCCATTAAAAAATTAACAGCAAAACAAAAGTAAGCAAGCAATCTATGATTGGCTATATAGGGAATCTTACAGAATGAATACATTTCTTTTCAAATCCTCATTATTAAATGGATGGTTTTCAGAAGCAATATCTTTGGTTGTATGAGTATGGAAGAAAAACAAATTTTTCATTGGTATGACTGTTGTATCAGTCATATATAGATGTTCACAGATTTTCTTAATGATTCCATATTCTGACACAATTACAAACAAGCAGACTTCCTCAGTATTTCCACTTTGATCTTTTATCCGGCTCATTAATGAAATCTGTTTTAACAAGACTCACCTAGAAACAACCAATTTTCTAATATGAAAAAGAAGCATCTGAATGAATTCATTCAATGACAAAAGACTATGGAAGAAAACATGCCCTAGCAACTGGCTTCTTGTACTATAATCAGGGACTCATTTGTCTTAAACAAGTCAACTTTTGTAACACCCTCTGCACTGGATAGAAAGCTGAGTGACAGTCAGACAGAGCTGTCAGGAAAGAAGGAAAACAGTGGGAAACGTGAACTAGAATGAATGGGGAGGGGGGTGGGGATTTGTAAGAGAATGCAAAATAGTCTGTAACTAGGAATTTTACTTTAAAATAACCAGAAGATATGTGGACACAGTGCAAGGGAGTATCAATGGAGTACTTAATAATCACTACAGCATTCTAACAGAATTTACCTGGTCTCTAGCTAATTACTAAAACCCATCTAAATTCCAAAAGACATTAAATAAAACCCCACAAAAGCTTCATCTCCTACCATATGCTGTTGGACACAAATAGTGTTTGTAAAATAACTCTTCTAGCTTTTCCCTCTCCCAGCTTCTTGCTTCTTTCTATTTCTTTCTACAGTGATTAAAAGTAACTTGGAACCAAGACACTGAAATGGAATCAATCCCCTATTTTCTCAAAGATATTTTATCATGAGAGGATATTTTAGGTGTTTGTGGGAAGAAATAAAGCCCTCTTGACATCACTGTTTTAAGAGAGCGCCTCTAATATTTTAGGACCTTTGGGAGTTCCATTTCATGTTCTGCCACTGATATGCACTGTGACCTTAGAAAAGTTGAAGCATTAAAAAAAAAGTGCAAGTGAAATTATGAGAACAAAACTTATCTGAGAGCAGATGAAAAGCAAAGCTAGAGTGGGTTGAAGGGCATGTGGCAAGTGCTCATCAACACAGCAGTGCCCAGTAGCAATTTGACTTGAAAGAAACGTTAAATTACTAGCTGTATGCTGAGACAGTTTCTTTTCATCTTTTTTGGTTTTTGCTCACACAACTTTTATTTAATTTTTCCTACTTTTCTTTTTTTAATTAAAAAAAGTGTATTTTATTTAAACACTGTGGTTTACCAAGTTGTTCAAAATACAGCTGTTACAGGTGTTTAATGTTTCAGTAGAAATACCACCACCAGAGTCACCTTCCCTCCACTGTGTTCACATTTTCTAACTACTCCCCTGACTGCCCCCTTAGCAGGCACAAAATTATTTATTTTATATTGCTGTTACAAATAAATGGCTAATAAAATTATTTTAAAAATACTACAGTAAAAGAATCTCCTGCCCCCATGCCAGGCTGTTTTCACTGGGGCACCTCGAAGGGAGGCAGGTTGAGTTTCCCTCCCTGCCCCAAACAGAGCCCCAGCAGCTGAAAACCTCCAGAACCCAGCCACAGCCATGCTCAAGGCCATTCTCCACACGCTCAGAGGAGCCTTATGGGTCCATGAGGGAACCCACAGAGAAAACCAGATGTGTGGGACCCATGGCTGAGATCTCCAAGCCTGCTTGGATCAGGACTGGGCCTCCTCCACCCAGGTGCCCCGTTTTCCAGTAGCTTGGCAGTCACACCCACAAATCACCCCCGGCGCCATGTAATCTCATCAATGGCCAAGATCAAGAGACTATAAAGCAAAGCTCTTAACTAATGCTTGAACAGTCAATAAAACTGGTGCAAAGGAAAATTTATAGACCCACACATACTAGGCAAAAAAATGAATACTGAAATTACTGGAGGGTGCAAGACAAGTCAGTACAAAAAGCAGTGACCATTTGCGTCCTGTCAGACATAGCACTATAGCACTATTGTCCTGTTGTTCATCGATTTGCTCGAGCGGGCACCAGTAACATCTCCATTGTGAGACTTTTTGTTACTGTTTTTGTCATATCGAATATGCCATGGGTAGCTTGCCAGGCTCTGCCGTGCGGGTGGGATACTCTCGGTAGCTTGCCGGGCTCTCTGTCAGACATAGAGAATATGTATTTCTCTAAATGAGAATTTGCATCATTATTAACTTTCTACAACTTACATTAGAAATTGTACATTAATAGTAATAACAAAGATAAGCCATTGATTAAATCTAGACAGAACACTCAGTCATTGGGGAGGGGGGCAATACTTTCACAATTTTTACCTGACATAAAATTTTTTAAGTAGGAAAATATATATAAAGATATATATTCTGATGTTTCCCAAAAGATGCTACATTTGAACCCCATAAGTCCTTGGTTACAAATAAAACTTGACTCAAACAAATAAAGATTTTTCTTCCTCCTAGGAAAGCATGACTCTGAAGGGTAAGAGAAGTCTGTTCCAAATTATTTAAGAACCTCAAATTTGAAGCACTTATAAATAACATACTATTGATCCAAGAATATTCCTTTAACAGTTCCTTAAATGCAAGCCTTTCACTTGACCTTTTCACTGAGATGATTTTAACATTTTAAAACACAAAATTATTTTTACAATTTATCTTATTTTATTTTATTTTCCCCTTACACATTATATAAACTTGGTGGTTTACAAAACTGTTCCTGATGATTTGTTACAAACATTCAATATATTAATACCAATCCCACCACCATTGCATTTTCCCACCATTATTTCTAGTTTTTCTAACCACCCCTTAAGCTTGCCCCCATAGCAGGCCCTCAATAATTTATTTTATATTGCTTCTTATAATTTGCTAAAAGAATAATCAAAAAACATTTTCTCAGGGGCTGGAGCAATAGCACAGCGGGTAGGGCATTTGCCTTGCACAAGGCCGACCCGGGTTTGATTCCCAGCATCCCATATGGTCCCCTGAGCACCGCCAGGAGTAATTCCTGAGTGCAGATCCAGGAGTGCCCCTGTGCATCGCCGGGTGTGACCCAAAAAGAAAAAAAAAAAAACATTTTCTCAGAAGAAAGTTAGTGAAGATTGTGTATCTCATCACGGAGTTATTAAGCCCTTGTATAAGAGATTACTAAGACGTTGTTACAAATTGAGCCTTCTGTGCTTATATTTTGTTAATTGAAATTGGATACCTTTTGCACTACATACCTTCCAATCTGGTGTGCTACTCCTAGTTTATCAGTGATGTAGAGTTTGAAGTGTCACTCCAAAAAATCCAAAATTTTTAATGGGTGGTAGAGCTGGAGTTTTTAATTGGTGGCAGCTTTGGGGAATCTGCATGACTGCTGGGACCTCCAGAAGTACAGGGAGATGGGGGAGTCTCTTATGCCCGTAAAAACTTGAAGATTTCGGTCACAAACCCCGCATACCTGAGTTTTTTATCAATTTAATTTCTAGCTGAGGGTCGTCCAGAGCATGGGGTCCAGCCAGGAGCATGGCAGCAATTGTGGAGTGTGGAGGTTTTCCACTGCCAGGGCTCTGTTTGGGTGGGTGCTGGGCTCACCCACCCCTCTTTGGGATACTTGGGACAACTGAGCCTTGTGTGGGGTCCGGAAGAATCTCTGCAACTTGTTGATCTCCTTCAATATTTATTTATGAGTCTCTGGATCATGGCTGGTGACTGAGTTTATGTGACGCCAGAGGAGGTTTGTGGGCGTAATGCATGCAGTTTATTTTAAAGGCTTAAGTTGTGCTTTTCTAATTCCTTGAGAGGTTTCTGCCATCCTCTCTGCAGAGGAGTGGATTTAGAAGTTTGGTTTTGCTTGGTTTGGGTTTGATTTTGACCAATCATCTAATTTTCACAAAATGAGACCAAGATCTATGTTGAAAGATTAACCATCACACTTGAGTTAAATACTTGGTCCTAATAGCACCACAAAACAAAGGACTCTTGAGCCCTATTTTTGAGCAGTCTTAGAATTAATGTGCACAATTTCAAATCCACTGATTTGATAGCCTTTATAAATTCAATATGCTGCTGAATGTCGCCTCAAATCCTGATTTACTATGGTAAAAAGCATGCACAATGGCACAGATAAACTTTGGGAGATATGAAATTTTGGACATGTAAAGAGAAAGAGAAAAATCCAACAGCCAGAATGTAAAACTTAACTTGAATCTAGTTTACCTTCATAGCCTAAAATGTAACTGACCTTTAAAGTCATCACAATACATATTATTACTGTTCCAACTAAATCACCTCTAATAAAATTTTGAACTTTCTGAAGTGACACATCTCAAATTCTACATCATTGATAAACCAGGAGTAGCACACTAGATTGGATTGGGATGTAATATTATTTGAGAGTAAATAACACAAGAGAAGTGCTATTTAAAAGAGCATATCTTTAGAGTTCATTTACATGGCTGGCTTCATCTCTACCTACAAATTCCCCTATCTCACCCCCTAGGATTTCTGTATAGTAGCACATGTTTGTGCATGCAGTATCACGGAAGTGCCCCTAGGAGGCATCAGAAATTTCATTGCATTTCAGGTTTTACATTGATTGAAAATATGAATGTATTCTCTCTCCCTTTGTGTCCTGAACTTATTCATGGCAGATGTGGAAAACGGAGGCCAGTCTTCCAATATTCACCTGTTTCCAATTCACCTGTTTCTCCAAAAGAAATGGCCGATAATTCAAGAACAGAACACTCAGAAAAGGTCTCACATTGAGTCTAGAGCTGCCTTTTATTTAAAACACTCTTCCAGAATAAAAAGGTTTAGAACACAAATTTCATTTACCTAACACCTCAAAGAGACTTGGTCATAGTGGGTCTCTCAGAAATTCTATTCCCAAGTCATAGTCTAGGGATAAGATGTTGATTCTGGGGTCAGACTGCTAGAGTTCAAATAACTTGAACTGAAAAGGTTGTTCTGGATCAAGGTTTTGCATGGGAAAGACCATAATTTGAATCCCTGGCACCACATATGGATCTCCAAGCACCACCAGGGACCACTCCTGAACACAGAGCCAGGAATAGTCCGTGAGCACAGCTGAGTGTGGCCACCAAACCCAAAAACAAAACAAGGGGCTGGAGTGATAGCATAGCGGGTAGGGCATTTGCCTTGCACGCAGCCGACCCGGGTTCAAATCCCAGCGTCCCATGTGGTCCCCTGAGCACCGCCAGGAGTGATTTCCTGAGTGCAGAGCCAGGAGTGACCCCTGTGCATCGCCAGGTGTGACCCAAAAACCAAACCAAACAAAACAAAACAAAACAAAACAAATACCTCCACCACTTCCTAGCTTTGGAAACATGCTTTAAAACTCTTTGGGCTTCTACTTCCTCATGGTAAAATGGCAGCAATACTTATTCCTACCTCATAGGGGTTTTGTGGCAATTCAGTGAGTTAATATTTATATATGCCTAGAGCAGTGCCTGGTGCATACTAAATGGTATTCAATATTGGCTAATATTGTGATTGATATTATTCATATCATCATCATCATCATCATTACTATTCCCATTTCCATCTATGATGATCCATGTTCCTTGGACTTCTGGTACACCTCCAGGACAACTAACTATAGATGACCACTGCATGTGTAATATCTAAGAATGTGTTTACAGGACCAGGGAGCTACCTCAAGGGGTGAGGGCATGCCTTGTTTACAGGAGGTCCAGATTCGGTTCCTGGCACATATGTTCCCTGAGCAAGCAGCCAGAAGTAGCCCCCAAGCACTGATGAATGAGGCTCAAATGCTATATATACATATATAATATATTTAAACTGTAGCACTGTAGCACTGTAGTCCCATTGTTCATCAGTTTGCTCGAGCAAGCACCAGAAGTGTCTCCACTGTGAGACTTGTTAGTATTTTTGGCATATCGAATACACCATGAATAGCTTGCCAGGCTCTGCCATGGGGGCGAGATACTCTTGGTAGCTTGCCGGGCTCTCTGAGAGGGGAGGAGGAATTGAACCCAGATCGGCCACATGCAAGGCAAACGCCCTACCTGCTCGGCTATCGCTCCAGCCCCCCAAAATACATATTTGTAATGTTATATTTATAACATACATTTATAAACATAAATATATATTATTTATATTTGACTCTTTCCATATATGCATACATATTATACATATGCATATATAATATATGTACACACATACATAGAGTTTTTATTTGTCAACATGCATGTTTATGTGTGAATCAATATCCCCATACAGAAAAGCACTTTGGACAATTGTCTTTCAACCCAAAATCTTATACATAAAATCAACAGTATCCTATTTCTACTTCAAATGCATAAGTAGCACTTTATCTTACTGGCAAATATTTAAAATGGAATGAAATAACTACAGTTTTCACTACTCCATTAAATGTAGACTGATTTTTTGGACCACACATTTGTTGGAAATAAATATCAGTTATTGGGATTCAAAGAAACTTAAGTCCTTGTGCCTTCCCTTCAAGAGTTTATAATCCAGTGGAGATAAGCACATTGTCACCATACAATCTACTAAAAATGCAGTTTTTTTAGGAGACTTGCATTGGCTCCATTCATGCTTTGGTCCAGGCGTATCAGCCAAACAAAGGTTCTTGGTGAAACAGTGAAGAAAGGAGGTACTGCTTGCCTTTGGCACCTTCTCTCCCCTTAAGATCAGGAAGTCCCTTCCTCTTTTAGCAACTCTGAAACCACTGCTAGGACTGACAACAGATAGTTACAATCCCTGTTGATAAGTTTGTTGCTAATAATTTAAGGATTTACCCCTTCTAAGCATGCAAGCATTTTTGTGGAGAGTGCTCTAAACCAAAAACACCATCCAGGAACTAAACAAATGAATCTCTACAGGAAGTTTCAGGCTAACCGAGAAGAGAGAATTCTCTGTGTACTGACCAGGTTTTATGCTTTAATTATAATCGGTTCTGCTCTTTACCTATCTTTATTTTATCACCCAGACTTTCTTTATGAAATCTGTTTTCTCTGGCATCCAAGGCACAAAGAATAGATGGTAGAGCTTTTCAATTGCTTGCATTCTTGCAATATATATTATTGGCAAGGATTTAGAACACTGAGTTGGCAACCAACTTTGCCCCATTCTGACAGTATGTTTCAAGCCCCTTTTTCTACCAAACTCAATTATCGTGCTTCAATATTCACCATAGAGCTCCCACTTCTGTTAAATTAAAACATGTGAGCCTTTCATGGGGGGAAAGGAATATTTTATTCGTTAATGAAAAGACACGTTTTGCTCCCAGTGCTTTCTATTCAAGGGTTTGTTCTGTAGCATTGTTGTGACTGTTTTTGTCCTGTATTAAGAGGAGCAGGTTCTAACAGGCTCGCCGTTATTATGACTTATCTCTTTTCATACATAAGAATTTTATTCTTTTAGAAGTTAATCCTTTTCTTGAAAAGGGACATACTATCTTTTAGAAATTGCATTTCGGCCTTCATGTTTTGTCTTAAATGGTTGCATAGCCTTGTTCCACACTCTAAATCATTTGTCATAGCTAAGGGGGAGTTCGTGAATTGCTGCAGCTGCCACTAAGTGGGCATTTTCCCCTGTCCCTAGAGTAGACACTATTTATATCCCTCTTCACAAACATTTTTTTGAAAGTTCCAATGACAGTACGAAAGAATATTCATTTTTCCACTGAAATTTGAACTTGAATGGCAGATAATGAAAGTATAATCACATCTATGTAAACAATAATAGCAAAAAAGATATTTTTTCCCAATTATATCGCCAGACGCCATTCTTCTTCAACTGAGCCTTAAGTAGACAATCCCATTCTCTAGCTCTACATCTAGTTCATGGTTGTACACCAAAGAAGAGCTGTGTTTAACTTGTTACTAAAGTTTCCTTTTTCTGTTATTTTTTTTCCAATTAAGACCTAGTTTTTTTCCCCCCACATTTTTCACAAGCATCAAATAGTGGGTGATCTTTCAAGCTTGAACAGTAACAGTTGTATCGCTGAGGAAGGATTTCTTGTCTCCAATGGTCTAGGTAATGATTTACAGTTATTTTTGGTAATTCAGAAAATGACAGCTCCTTGAATTTTTCTGTGGGCAGAAAAATTTGCTGGGCTGGCATCTTTCAGACCCTGGGGGGTTGGTCCCAATCCTTGGCATGTGGGAACTAGGGAATGATCTTAAATACTTGTTCCACAGAGAACTGACCTGTCCACGTTAACTTGTGTCACATGTGAATGTTTGATGCAGTGTTCCTAAATTTCTGTGGCCTCCAGAAACCTGGAATTTGTGACCAGGACTAATCTATGAATTGGGCGACATTATATAGATGCCAAGGCTACACCTGATAATTTGACCGAGAGTGAGAGTGAGAGTTTAGTTCCTCTGAAGATAGCTAACAAAACTTTGTAGCATCTGTCTTTATATAGTACTTAATAAATGCTTGTTTAAAATATAAACAAGTCCAAAGAGCAGTAAAATAATAATGGAAAACTTTTAGAAATTTTGTACATTTTTACAAAATACATGTGGTATCACTTGCCACTGGAAAGCATTCACTGGAATTAAGAAATTAAGGGGGGGTAGAAATATTATGAAGGAGAAAAGGAAAGAAAGAAGGTGCCAGAGAAGATAGGAGGAAGTAGAAAGAATTGTTTTAGAAGAATAAAAGAAGTTATGTTTAATATACCTTTCAATCATTATTTAGAAATCTTCAGAATATACAGAATGCAATTCATCTTTAATTTGATGTTTAAATGTGTTATATGACCTGGATGCACTCTATCTCTCCCACATATTCCCATTGGTTTATCTATTGACTATTCATAGAGTATTCCTTTGGGGGTCTTATCTTCTTATCATGGCTTATTTTGTTTTGCTTTATATATCATAGAATTTAGGCAGTTACAAAACTACTTTCCCACATATCTTCACTGTATTACCAATGACTGTCAATTACATAAGTAAATATGTCTTAGTTTCATTTATAATTTTGATGTTTGTTATTTTGTATAATTTTCAGCTTGGGACCACACCCAGCAGGCTTGCTCCTGACACCATGCTCAGGAATCACTCCTTGTGGTGCTTGAGAGATCATGTGTGGTGCTGAGGATCAAACTGGGTATAGACATGTACAGGACAAGGGCCTTCAATTTTGTAATATCTTATTGGTCCCATTTTTTTCCTATTCAGCCCGTTTTTTCCCAGAACTGTGTTGTTCAGAATTAGCATTTAATGCTACCAGTAACAAATAAATGCCCAGCTTCTACTGAGAGCCTTTAAAGAGTATTACCATGCAGAGGTTATTTAATGGAATTACCTAGAAAGGGAGAGGGGTGGGCCGGAGGGTCCTCGTGACATTGATGGAGGGAAACAGGCACTCTGGTAGTGGTGTTATAATGATCTATGCATAAAACTATAATTGACCATGTATTAAAATGTGGTGCCTCAATAAAAATAGGGAGGAAGAGATTTATAAAGGCAGTAGTAATCGAGCATTTTTACTAGAAAAATGTATCTAGTAGCTAGGATGAAATTACCTCACTTCTATAGAGCAATATAAATGAAGTTCCTGAAGAACTCTAAAATATAAATACAAATTTGTCCTCAGAAATTTCCTGGATCTTCAAATAAAGTTATATAGTAAACTTTTATCATCCTGTGCATTTTATATATAAAAAGTTCCTAGCAGAACATACTTGGAGAGATCCAAGGAAATAGAAAACTGTAACTCATTTCAAAGTTGGATATTCAAGACCAAAACCAGCAAATTAAATCCTTATAATTCGTTTATCTTCTATTTTTAAATGTCATTTGGTTCAACCTCTATGGAAAACAATATTACAGACCTCAAAAAATTAAGAATCAAGCTTCCAAATGACCCAGCAAGTTCACTTCTTGGCATCTTTCCCAATGACCCAAAACCACTATCCTGAAAAGATATTTGCATTCCTGTGTTCAGTGGAACACTATTCACAATAGCCAAGGTCTTGAAGCAATCCAGGTGCCCTAAGTGCCCCAAGACAGATGCATGGATAAATACGTGGTGGTTTATACACATAGTGGAATAGTATTCAACTGTGGGAAAAGATGACATTATGCATTTTGCTGCTACATGGAATGGAACTAGAAGATATCATGCTGCATGACGTCAGAAGGAGAGGACCAAATACAGAATGGTCTCTCTCATATGTGGAGTATAAAGAAACAGATAAGAAAGACAAAAAGCCAATGACACTAAACCCAGAGAGTTGGTGTACAGAACTACTATTTTTATGATTTTTTTTCTCCAGCAACATTAAACTCTCTTTTGTGGGATGTGGAGCTACTCAAACAGTGCTCAGGGGACCAAAGGACCACTCCCAAAAAAAAAACTCAACCAACCAATGCACAATTATATATTCTGGTCTCAGAATGTGATGTCCAGAGACTTCTAGGGCTACACCTAGTAATTTTTGTTTCAGCCACTGTGATTTATAATATTTAAATATATTTAAATTGTGCCTAAATATTTTAATTAAATTGTTTAAATATAATATTTGTATTCTAAAATACAATATGTAAAATAAAATAGCAAATGTATACATATATGATAGGTCAAATAAATTACACACCATATAATGGAGGTATTAAAATATATTGTATAATAATATTCAATGAGATGGAAAGATGCTCTCAATTTATTGTTATATTAAAATATTTTAAGATAATGCTACTTTTTAAGTGCTGATCAAATTTTTTTTTGTGGTACTTCGTAGTACTATTACATGTTTCTGTTTTCTGTTGTAAAGATGTATTCCTTTAACAGAAAGAATAAAACATTTTTTCATATTAAAAATGTAATTTTTCATATTAAAAATGTAAGTAAGATAACCAGAGATATGGAATCATGGGTAGGGCACTTGCCTTGCACGTGGCCAACCTGGATTCAATCCCTGGCATCTCATATGATCCCCCAAGCACTGCCAGGAGTAATTTCTGAGAGCAGAGCCAAAAGTAAGCCCTGAGCACCACCAGGTCTAACTCAAAAACAAAAACCAAAACAAAGCAAAAAGTAAATGCCCAGTAAGTAGCTCAGAATTGCTCATTAGGAACACAAGTCCTTCGACCAAGAAAACATATTACTTAATCTTTGGAATTAATCACAAGGAAAATTCAAAAAGGGATCTTTGATCTTGATGATTAGAGCCAACCAATGAGATGAGACTGTGGAAAGAATGTTCTTTCCTAGCATCATTTGTGCTCATAGCTTTTGTTTGCTTTTGCTTGTAGATCCATGGGAAGTGTATGTGTAAGCACAACACAGCAGGCACCCACTGCCAAGAGTGTGCACCATTATTCAATGACCGCCCGTGGGAGGCCGCAGATGGCAAAACAAAATCTCCTAACGAGTGCAGAAGTAAGTACCATGGCCACCAAGCTCCAAATCTTTGTAAACATATCTGTGGACTCCTTGCTGTCTCTTATTACACAATATAAAGTGGTGGGTGATAGACTGGCACCTCTGTAAACATAGCCCAACTCACTGCCCGGTGTGGCATTACCCACTGGAAGCAATTACTGCTGGCAAAGCCACCAATATTACTGTTTTGCCAAGAATGTGTTGTTCATTTGCTTGGATACTGTGCATGACCTAAGCACTCTCCTTAAGGACTTGACATAATAATGCCGAAAGAAAAAGTGGGAATTGTGGTACACAATTACTCTCAGAATTGAGATATTGAATTATGTTCACAAAAATAACTATCTTTACTATATAGTTCTTATATTTACTCTATAATGCAGGTTATTGTAGTCCCACTTTAGAGATAAGGAAACAGACTCGGTAAAGGTAAGTAACTTATCAAAGTTCGTAAATGATACTGTCAGGACTATAGAGGTAAGTCTTCAAACTCCAAATTAAATGCTACCCTTCCAATAGTGTCCTAATACCTTTCTTTTTTGCTTTTGATACTTAAAATGACAAAATCAAATTTAAAGCTAAGACCATTAGCCAAAAATGACCCTTATTAACAGAGGTATCTTTGGGGCTTTGAGGTTGGAGATTAGAAAGGAGGGTAAAAATATGAGGACATGAACCATTTTTTTCCCTTGCAGTTAAAAATGTTCAGAGAAATTCACATATCCATAACAATGTTTACAAACTTCAATTTTATAAGGAGAAAAGGGCAAGAAGTGTGGGTAACTTTGTAAAAAGTTCTTTCCCATACATAATTTGAAACCATAACTGATTTATTTTAGTTTCTAGGAAGTGTAAAGGATTTCCTCTAATCATAAATTTAAAATTAT
The DNA here is from genome assembly GCF_027595985.1 of Sorex araneus. Lineage (NCBI taxonomy): Eukaryota > Metazoa > Chordata > Mammalia > Eulipotyphla > Soricidae > Sorex > Sorex araneus. Next base: position 37,489,679 of record NC_073311.1, on the reverse strand, counting down.
CTTATAATATGCCTTTTAAGAGATTATGAATCTTGTCAGGATATCACAACACATCAAGGAAGCAATGTGAAAACAATAGCACAAACATTCTCAAATATAGTTGACCCCACGAAAAAGTCTGGATTGAATTCTAAATCACTCATCAAGGGAATCCGAAGAATTTCTCTTAAATTCCTGGAATTCCATTCTGGTCCTTTTCACAGAAACTGCATCTTTCTAGACATATGGAACACGGAGTCTTGGCTCTTGGCACTATTAATCATCTTAGAAATACCTCAGAGAAAAAATGTTAGATAAGAAATTCTGCAGGTCTTTTCAATAAGACAATGAAACTTCAATGGAGGACTAACTCATACTGACCAGTGCAACAAAAGCTAAAAAATAAGAATACTTTATGAAAGACAGTTCAATCTGCCTTCCCAGTGATTAACCCTGTTGAATAGGTTATTAATGAGCATGAGTTAAGGCCTGTATCTTCAATATCAATTGTCATTTTCAAATAGGGCCCAGTTGTCTAAGGTTTACTAAGCAATTTCAGAGACCCCCAAGTCATGGCATTGTCCCTTGAGAAGTAGCAAGAATGAAGACATTAAAATATTAACATCAAAGAGGGTAAAAAAAATAGATGATCACTCAAATAGTGTCTCCAAAATAAACATCAGTCCTCATTGTTAAAGTAATTCTGATATCTTGGCCTTAGTAGAAAATTTATATTTGGTTGTCTTTCAGGCATATCCTATGATGTGTTTTTGATTAAAAATGATGAAGAAAAATTAAGAAAAGTTACCTCATTCCTGAAAAAAAATTATGAATAAAAGAAAGAAAAAATAGAAAGGAGGTGGAAAGCAAAAAAATTAAATCACTGGACACAAGAGGAAATAGGAGTTGGGAGATGAGAACTCTCGCCCTTTTTTACAGTGTTTTTCGTTCTTGTACCTAAAAACGTGCAGTATTCTAAAAACTAAAAATAAGCCTTAAGATTTTATCAAGCAGCTTACTCTAATTTTAACTGCATGAATATTCAAGAGACTGTAGCTTTACTTTTTAACTTATTTGTCCTCGATGCTTCTTTATTTCTTAGCCTGCAAGTGCAACGGGCATGCTGATACCTGTCACTTCAACATGAGCGTGTGGGAAGCATCCGGGAACCGCAGTGGCGGGGTTTGCAACAACTGTCAGCATAACACTGAAGGGCAGCACTGCCAGCGGTGTAAGCCGGGCTTCTACCGGGACGTCCGCCGGCCCTTCTCCGCTCCAGATGCGTGCAAGGGTAAGTGGGCCGAGTGACTGATTTGAAACAGAAGAAAAGAATCTTCACAGACTGGAGAGATAACGCAGTTAAGGCTCTTTCCTTGCACGCAGCCAACCTGGGTTCAAACTCCGGCATCACGTATGGCCGCAGAGCATCGCCAGGAGTGATCCCTGAGCACAGAGCCAGGGGTAAGCCCTGAGCACTGCTGAGTATGGCTTGAACCACTCCCTCCCTCTCCACCCTCCCCCCCAAAAGAATTTTATGCTCATTTGCTGGCCATGACAAGGACAGGAGAAAGAGTTCATGAAGGCAGACAATACACTCCTATACAGTAGTTAATTTCTTTATTGATAATGGCAAATGTCTACTTGTCGAATGCACACAGGACAGTTGAGCATGAAAGTCATCTCCTTTCTCACTTCCCAAGAAGATTTTTTCCTGTAGCACCCCTTTTTTGGGGGGGAAGTGTTTTCTAGTAAATGAGAAGAAAGAATGAGGAGGATAGAAAAATATTGAAGTTTATCTCAAGATTCTATGTATGAGTAGAATTTAGACAACAAATGAGACGAAAGGAATGCCTTAAAGCATAGTTACCTACTCTTGATCATTCTAGTTTTATCTCTGCAGTGACCAAGATCACCTGAAGAACCCCAAGCTTTAGTGTCATGAAAAACGCTCTAATCAGGCTGCTCCTTGAATGTGTTCTTGTGTCTTCAGCTAATTTAGAGCAGAAGAATTGCCAATACTGCTCTTCCCCAGAACAATAAACTTTTATAGACAGGTTCTGCCTTTTCTTTTTTTTTGACACAACTCAAAGAGATTTCTTTGGAAAATAAGAGGGAAAGAAAAAGACTATAAATCTAAAGGATCAGCTCAATAACATAAAGCTATGACAGGGACACACAGAGCTTAAGTAAAGGCCCACTGTATATAACAGGTCATCTCCCCCGAATGAGTGTTTCCATGTCTATCAACTCAGAAGTGACCTGACAAGAAAAACCACACAAGACCATGGATGTTGATGAGGCTCTTCCCCTCCCTTCCTCACCAGGTACTCCATGTCCTATCACAGAAACATTGACCAGAAGAGGGGAAAATCCTCTAAAAATCTTTGGCCTTTTTTTTTTATAATGGAAAGGAAAAACTGCTATTAATTTCTGAAAATCTATAGTGTCTGTTTGACGTGGGCTGGGGCCACATTTAGTGGTGCTCAGGACCTACTGCTGTCTGGGCGCTCAGGGATCCCTCCTGGCAGTTCTCAGTGGACCTTATGTGGTGCTGAGAATCAAACCTCGGTCAGCCATGCATGGCAAGTGCCCTGCCAGTTGTACTATCTCTACAGCCTTGAGAATACATGCTTTGAACAACAGGTCAAGAGTGCCTCCAAGAATTTGAGCAGTCTTGCATGTAACAAGCAGAGAGCATGTATTCAACAAGAAACCCCAGACTTAAATTTGTCTCACAGCCCTTAGAAGACTCTGCCACGGTGTTAGACATTTGGAGTGGGAAGAAAGCAAGATGCAATACTTTTACCTAGATTTATGAGATATAATTGACATTAGATATTTGGGGTGGGAAGAAAGCAAGATGCAATGCTTTCACCCAGATTTATGAGATATAATTGACATTAGATATTTGGGGTGGGAAGAAAGCAAGATGCAACACTTTCACCCAGATTTATGAGATATAATTGACATTAGATATTTGGGATGGGAAGAAAGCAAGATGCAATGCTTTCATCCAGACTTATGAAATATAATTGACATATTGCATTGTATTAGTTTCTGATATACAGCATAATATTTATTTGAATATATTGTTAAATGATTGCTAGGCTGTTTGGTTAATATATATTACAACTTTTTTCCTTGTGATGAGAACTTTTAATGTGAAAACGTCAACAACTTTCAGATATACAATGCAGTATTATTAACTGCATTATGCACAAAATGTATGTGATAGTTCCAGAATTGATTAGTAACCAAGAGTCTGCTTCTTCAAAGGTCTGTATTCACTCTCCCCATCTACCATTCCCAGCCTCTGGCAACCTGTCATCTATTTTCTTATTTCTCTGAGTTTGGTTTTTCAGCTTACATTTTTAAGTGGGATCATAGACAAGATGCTGGACTGAATAAAGTGATAAAAGCCTCATTTCTAGTTAGGTGAGATAAAAACAAAGATTTGAATATAGTAAAGAAATTGACCAAGTATTTAACTGGAGCAAGTCAGTCTAGGTAGACTGAAAACTAAGATCAAATATCTAAGACAAGAAGGTGCCTGTTATGTCAAAGGGAAAATAAGGAGGTTGACATGGCTGCATTGGAATAAGAGTTGGGGGACAAGAGAATAAAAAAGGTAAAAAGATAACATGGACCATAAGCCAGGGGAAGCCTGTCAGCTTTTATATATATGGAATAAAATAATTAGTCAGAGCCTGATTTTGAGCAGAAGAGAGACATGATTGAAATTTGTTTCTAAGGCCCATTCTGATACTGCACAAAGACAGTACAATTCATACTAAACTTGCGCTCTAGTATTCAACTCCAGCTAAAATTAGTAAACAATCAGTGACTCTTGAAATAATGTCCCTGGACAAGCAATATCAGCATAGTATTAGGAAACATGTTAGAAATGGAAATATGCAGACACCAGTTCAGACCAGCAAAATCAAAAATTCCCAAGGTGGAGTCTGGAAATTTGAGTTCAAACAAGACTTCCAGGTGATTCTGATACAAGTTACTGTCTGAGAAATACTAGTTTAAATGAATGCTCCCAATATGTTTTATGGGTTAAAGTAAGCCTAATTTTACCACTTAACATTTGAGGATCTACTGTGTACTGGCATAGTAATTAACTGTCACTGTCTGAATCACTGTCATCCCGTAGCTCATCAATTTGCTCAAGTGGGCACCAGTAACTGTAATTGTGAGACTTGTTGTTACTGTTTTGGCATATCGAATACACCAGGGGTAGCCTGCCAGGCTCTCCGAGAGGAATGGAGGAATTGAACCCGGGTGGGTCGCGTGCAAGGCAAACGCCCTGCCCACTGTGCTATCACTCCAGTAATTAACTAATCCCTTTAATTAAAGCGACATGTAGAAAACTCAGGGGGGAATAGTTATAGAAAACTATGAAAAATTTTAGATTTGAAAGGTCTAGATTTTAGAGGGTTTTTGTATATGATCCTGAAAGAAAAGGAAAATGTCACTAATTCCCACTTGGAGCCATTGCTTTATGTTCTTTAGTATATTTCCAATATATTTTACTGGTATATATTTTAGATTCATTGGAAAGCACTGCATATTATTCACTGCATTTTGCTTTGCTAATCATTTTAGCAAAGTGCAGTCATTTTACTTTGATAATCAGTAGCACATCCAATTCTTCCTTTTACCTAAATACTCTTTATAATACATTGTCAATTGGCATTGCGTTTGGGAGTATTTGCATTATAACTTAGTAAGATTTTCAGAGGATTAACTCTCTCCTTACTTGTTATGTCCCTATGTCACCTCTAGAGTCATTCACTTAGATTATCAAGTTGATGACAAATAAGTAAATGCACTGACACACTAAGTTCCTAATGTACCAGAGTTCGTGCCAAGGGCTGGTAGAGAAATTGCTACAGCTAGAAAGTTTCTCCGCACTCGTTCCCACTTAGCTTTTATGAGGAAGGAAGCATCAAGAAAACAAGTTGATATTTTAAAAAATTTTAACTATCTCAGTGTGTGGCTCCATCAACAACATGTACGGTGTTATTCAAAATAACAATCTTATTAAATTTATTCTACTATGCTTACAAAGGCATAAAAGTAATCTGCTGCTTGGTGTGTGGTCCACAGACCAGCCCCATGGACAGCCCCTGGTTGCTGATTAGAAAAGGCAGACCTCCAGTCACCAAAGACCTGCAAAGTCAAACACACACTTCAGCAAAATCCCCAGTGATGGTATCCCATGAACATTGAAGAATAGTGCATATGTTTTCAACAAGGGATAAGTGTAGGACTTACTCTGTAGTTCCGTTTTTTAGTAGCACTTAGCCAGAACATCCTACCATTCCCCGAGCATCCAATTTAAACAAGATCAGTATTTCTATTTGTGTGCATACTTAGCATTTTTTAAATGAATCATATAAATATTTACAGAAAAAAGATTTAATAAATGTATTTCCATCCCTCTCAGAGAGTCAGGCAAGCTACCGAGAGTATACCGCCCGCATGGCAGAACCTGGCAAGCTACCCATGGCGTATTCGATATGCCAAAAACAGTAGCAACAAGTCTCACAATGGAGATGTTACTGGTGCCTGCTCGAGCAAATCAATAAGCAATGGAATGACAGTGATACAGTGCTTTCTATGGTATAGCATTTTTCATGACTTGATCCATGCAACTCATGATCCATCCATTAATTCCCTGGGATTAATCTTAGTAGGAATAATAAAAGGAGACATTTTTATTGCCTTTAGAAAATAGTGAATTAACCAAAAATTTATCTCAGAATTTCTCAGAGCTCTTAGTATATTAATGTTCACTATAAAACCCCAATAGAGTTCTAAGGTCTGTCTCTCAAATTTAATCAGAAAATGATTTACAGTTCATCTTGTGAGATCACTCTTCTATTGAACATGGTGGAAAATGTTGCTTTTATAAAACAACAAAAAATTTTAAAACCTTCCACCATCCATTGGATTCCCTCTATCCCCTTTCTCCTCTGGTAATCTCAGTTCTGTTATAAGTTTATATTTTTCTGTTTGTCCACTTTGTTCCAACATATTTCTCATATAAGTGAAATATTCTTATTTCCATTTTGTTCTAAGTGGCAGATTTCCTTTTTTTATGGTTGAATAGAATTCCATTGTAGATAGATAATAGATAGATCTAGATAATTGTCTAGCTAGTTAGATATGCAGTGCCTTCTTTATCCAATCATATAATATATCAATAAGCACTTAGGTTGTTATCATATTTTGGCTATTGTAAATAATGCTATGATAAATATAGGGATGCATGTAATTCCTGAGTTGGCTATTTTTGCAATTGCTGGGTATCCTATTTTCAAATACCCCAAGTGAGATTATTTTATCTTATAGTTCTATATTTTTCAGTTTTATGTGGGGATTTAAGGGGCCTCCAAGCACTGCTCAGGCCCAGTAGTTTTTAGGGATGGAACTCTGGATCTTGCACCACAAGGCATTTGCCCCTGATTGCTGAGCTACCCTCGTCCACTTTTCAGTTTTCTAAGTGAATCATTTGGTGTGTGGGGGAAGATGGCAGGGTGGGGGCACACCTACCAAGACTATTCCCAGCACATTGCTGACTTTTTGTACAGTCCAAGGGGTCAAGCCAAACCCAGAGCACCCACCTGCAAATCATGCACTCCAGCCCTTTGAACCATCTTCCCAACACTTCCATATTTAGTCCTTTGAGGAAACTCTACACTCTTCCAAAATGACTAAGCATTCATACTCCACCAACAGTGTGCCATCGTACACTGGTCCTTTTCCTCCACACCCTCTCCATCTTCTGACATAAGTCATTCTCACTGTGTGAAATGATGTCTCAATCATGGTTTTTATTCGAATTACCCTAATAAATGCAAATAAGCTTTGTATTTTCTTCAGATGCCAATAGGATGTCGCTATGTCTTGATTCATGAAGTATCGATTAAGATCTTCTGACCATTTTTTATTAGGTTGTTTGAGGTTTTGTTGTCGCTGCTGCCGCTTCTGAATTGTATGAGTTCTTTTGACTTCTTGGCTATTAGGCCCTTTTCAGATATAGGGTATGTAAGTATCTTCTCCCCTTCTGTAGGCTATCTTTTCATTCTGCTGATTTTTCTTAAGCTGTGAAGAAAATTTGAAAAAACATTTATAATCCCATTTGTATATTTTTTGTTTTCATTTCTCATGTCACTGGAATCAAATTCCTAACAAGCACCTCATTTTCTTTTACATGTTTGAGCGTTTGGGATTTTACATTAGAGTCATTAATTCATTTTTAGTTTATTTTCTTATATTGTTATAAAGTGGTTCATTTCATTCTTTTGTATGTGGTTGCTCAAATTTTTCCAATGTTATTACCATTGTGGGAAGAGATTTTCCTCACCCATTATGTGGTGGTAGCTTCTTCTGTTGTAGATCAACTGTCAACACATATATGGGTTTATTTCTGGGTTCTCAATTCTATTCCACTAAGCTATTTTAAATAATTTTTTATTTTGGTACCATTCTACTTTAATTTCTCTTGCTTTACAATATAGTTCGAAGTCAGATCATGTAATACCCCCATTTATCTTTTTCCTCAAGATTGATTTAGCTGTTCAGAAGGAGTTTTGAAATTGGATTTTAAATTTTAGTATCATTTTTCTATTTTTTTCAAATCTCATTAGAATTTTGACAGGGATTGTGATAAAACCATATATTGTTTTAGGTAAATTGACATTTTAACAATATGGATTCTTCCCATTTACGGACATAAAATTATTTCATCTCTTTATGTCTTTTATTTCTCTTAACAATGTCTTGTGGGCAACCACACACAAAAATTGGGCAACCACATACAAAAGAATGAAATAAACCACAAATGAATTAATGACTTTAATGTAATCTTTTGTTGCACAAGGTCTTTTACCTTCTTGATTAATTTTATTCCTAGATATTAACTTTATTGGTTAGAATTCTGAATTGATATTGTTTTCTTACTTTTTTCTTTTAGCTAGTTTACCTACAGAAAAATCAATAGATTTTGTTGATCACTATAAATTGATTTTCTCCATTTCTCCATGTTGCTATTGTGTAATCATCATATCTGTTTGAATATTTCACTGGGAAAGTCATGTCCTAAGGATTCCTTTCATGTTTTTTTTTTTGTTTTTTTTTTTGGGTCACACCTGGCGATGCACAGGGGTTACTCCTGGCTCCGCACTCAGGAATTACTCCTGGTGGTGCTCAGGGTACCATATGGGATGCTGGGATTTGAACCCAGGTCGGCCGCATGCAAGGCAAACGCCCTACCTGCTATGTTATCACTCCAGCCCCTCCTTTCATGTTTTTGTTCTTCACTTCAAGTGCTAGAGCCTACAACTTAGTATCAAGAAAACAGTAAGCTCTAGTGAAATGATCTCATATAACTTTGTCTGATCAATCTGTAATGCATGGAATCTGCCAGCAATGATCTATGAAAGCCCAACGCTCTTTATTATTTCCTAATTTTGTTTTCTCGAGAGTTGTGGGGGTGGGAAGTATTGGAACCATTGAACAGACGGCAGTAGCCAAGACAACATTTATTAGAAGTATATAAATTATAGCTCAGTTTAGCTCAGAAAAAATTTACTGAGTATGTCATCTGTGCCAGACCCTTTGTAAGCACAAAATCTGTAAAGATGAAAAAATTCCCAAGAGAGCATATATTCTGGGTGGGTTGAAGTTTACACTAACAAAAAATTTCAATATTCTATCATGATGCGTATGATAAAATAGTAAGTTGGCATTTATTGAGTGCCTACTATCTTCTGTTCATAGTTCAAAGAGAGATATATGGAGTAATTTATTCAGTGTGCAAGAAAGTGCTTTGAGGTACATGCCACTTTTATGCCACCATGTGAGAAAGTAGAAGGATGGAGAGATCCACCTTGAGTACTTAGGCAGAATGTATAGATGGAGTGAAAACTAAAGGAAGACATTCTTTTCTTTGTTTGGTTTGTTTTTGTTTGGGGCCATACCAACCAATCCTCAGGACTTACTCTAGCTGACTATGTGCTCAGAGATCAGGGAACCATATGGGGTTCTGGAAACCCAAATTCGCCACGCACCTACCTGCTAAACTCTCTTTGGCCGCAAGTGGAGAAACGATTTTAAGAAAAAAAAGTCTGGGGGCCAGTTAGTACAGAAGGTAAGGTGCTTGCCTTGCTCAAAGCAGAGCCAGATTCAATCCCTGGCACCCCATGACCAGAAGCATCTCTAGGAATTGTCCTTGGGCACAGAGTGAGGAACAAACCCTGAGTACAGCTGGATGTGGCCCCCAAACAAAACAAATGACCTCTGGTACTTATATTTAGTAGCAGTTTTTATTGTTTCCTCTAAAGGCATTAAAACACATGGTTTCTCCTACTTTTGAGGCAATGATTGCCTTTGTTACCTTTAATGAGTCAATGTAGAAAACAAAATGAATTGATGGAATTCTTCCTCAGAAAAGTCTACACTTTAAATAGAATACTTACCTCTGACACATTGATTCATTCAATAACTATTGGTGCTATTCATCTTGAGACTGTTCACAGCTATATAGGTGACATCTGTTAGCTTATTAGCCCCATTGATGTTCCAAGCTGTTTTTTCCCCCTCCACTCTTTTATTAAATACTATTAACATATTAAATACTATTAACATAAGAAACTTTTAGTTGATGGTCATAAATTCATCAAACTTGGATACACAGTGTTCTAAACCAAATCTCCTAGTCAATGGATTTATTCCTGTGAGCAATTAAGTCATATCAGTTCTGACTTCCTCTCTATTTCAACTTGAACCACAGTCTACTGGGGGACACAAACAATCAACTACACATTTCCGTGGCCAAGAAATCACTTCTGAGGATTCAAGGGAGGTTGTTTGTTTTTTTTAAAGGCTGGTGAAGATCATTGAAACTGCGTTTATTTCTACAACTCAGGGGGAAAATTTTTTTTAAGTACAGTGCATTTAAGGTCTGTAGACACAAGGGGAAATGTGAGTCTCTGCAGCAGCTGAGTCTTGGACTGGAAGCAGAAATGAAGGTTCAAACTGGCTGGTTGCTCACATGGAAAAAAGAGTGATCACCATGTGCTGTCTCCAAAGATATTTTGAGGAATACTGAGTTTCTATTTCAAAAGAGCAGTCTCAGGCCTGGGAGATAATTCCATGGAATTATCCTACCTGCTTTGCCTGTAGGAGGCCCAGGTTCCATCCTCAGCATCATGATTCCCAGAGTAACACCAGAGGCAACATGCTATATGTGGCCCCAAAACCCAAATAAATAAAATATGAGTGCCTCTTGTAGAGTGGCTCTCTTGACATTTCTGGTTACTTAAGTGGCTCTTTAATATCCTATAACCTAAATAGGTTTTCCTATGACAGCATATTGGTATTATCAGAGTAATCATGCTAAACAAGAGGCTAGTGGGTAGGACCTTGCACAGGGCTAACTTGGGTTCAGTCCCTTGCACCCTACTTGTCCCCTGAGCCTGCCAGGAGTGATCCTTGAGTGCAGATCCAGGATTAAGGCTACTGAGTACTGCTGGATGTGCTCCAAAAACAAACAAAACAAATCATACTCTACTAGATAGTAAGCCTGCTGATTTTCTGAAGGAAAAAACAACAACAACAACAACAAAAAACAACCGAAGAAAAACACCTTGATTTGTAGCATTGGTCAGTTTCTGTTAATTGAATACTTTCACCAAGGTGGTAGGTTTTCTTTTCTTTCTTTCTTTCTTTCTTTCTTTCTTTCTTTCTTTCTTTCTTTCTTTCTTTCTTTCTTTCTTTCTTTCTTTCTTTCTTTCTTTCTTTCTTTCTTTCTTCCTTCCTTCTTTATTTCTTTTTCTTTTCTTTCTTCCTTTTTTCTTCCTTCCATCCATCCTTCCTTCCTTCTTCCTTTCTTTCTTCCTTTCTTTCTTTCTTTCTTTCTTTCTTTCTTTCTTTCTTTCTTTCTTTCTTTCTTTCTTTCTTTCTTTCTTTCTTTCTTTCTTTCTTTCTTTCTCTCTCTTTCTTTCTTGCCTTCTTTCTTCCTTTTCTTTCTTTCTCTCTTTTTTTCTTTCTTCCTTTCACATCAGGAAGTCAGACTCAGAAAGAATTTCCATCAAGCGAAGTAGTTTTTCTCCATTTAATGAAGGGCTTCCTCTACCTTCAAAGCTCCCACGGTCTGATCACAAACATTACTTCTCTCCAGTCATTAGTTCCCAAACCAATATATGGATCAGAATCACTTAGGAACACAGTTGAAAATATGAAATCTCAGAGTCCTGCCCAGGAGCTTTGAATTGAAAACTGTAACAGGAAAAAGGAACAAAAATTTTACTTTAAAAAAAATAATTTTAAGTTGAAATAATGTTTTTTTAATACTGTGACTTTTCAGTTATATATCATTGAAAATCAGCGTGTAAAACAAACAGAAAATCTACATGCATGTTACGTTCTCCACTAAAAGTTCAACTTTATTATTACACAGATATTTGTATTTTTTAAAGCATTAATAACAATTCAGATTCATAATATAGCAAATAATGCACTTGCCTTACCTGCAACCAAACCTGATTTGAGCCAAAGCACCACGTATGACCACCTGAACACCACAGGGAATGACCCCTGAGCAAGGAGGGAGTCAGCAGTAGCCACTGAGCAATACCACACATGCACCCCCAAAATAACAATAATATTCTGATTCAGCTTTTGATCTCTAAGTCAACATTTGAGTTCTAATTTATAAGTTGTTCATATTCCTAATGGGAGTTTCCACTTTCATCCCTGGATGGAATATTATGAGTTAGTAATCACTTACACATTACCCACTCATGAAATTAGTTGTATCTCAGACAAAAAAAAAATTTCTAAAAGAATACTAAAATTTTGGCTAGATGTATTTTTTCTGACCCAATAACAGGTGAAGAAATGCTGGTAATCTTTAATATGAATTATCTGACCCATTTAAGAACATCTGATTTTGGGGGCTGGAGTGATAGCACAGCGGGTAGGGCGTTTGCCTTGCACGCGGCCGACCCGGGTTCGAACCCCAGCACACCATATGGTCCCCTGAGCACCACCAGGAGTGATTCCTGAGTGCATGAGCCAGGAGTAACCCCTGTGCATTGCTGGGTGTGACCCAAAAAAAAAAAAAGAACATCTGATTTAGAACTCCTGCTTTTCCCAAAAGAACATTTTTCTTTTTTGGGTTTTTGGGTCACACCTGGCGATGCACAGGGGTTACTCCTGGTTCTGCACTCAGGAATTACTCCTGGCGGTGCTCAGGGGACCATATGGGATGCTGGGATTTGAACCCGGGTCGGCCGCGTTCAAGGCAAACGCCCTACCCGCTGTGCTATCGCTCCAGTCCCTCAAAAGAACATTTCTAACAGAATTCTAATATATCTTAGAATGTAACGGTTTCAAAGAATGTACATGACAGTTCCATTCAGAGAATTCTCTCTTACTCACAGATAGTGCCTAGATTTCCCATAAATATCTCATTTTAAAGTACTATTATCTAATACTTAAAGTACTAGTTCAAGTATTATTATATTACTGGAATTTATACTAAACTTAGCTTACCACTACATTGACAAAATTCACTTCCATATTTATATTTTTTCCAGTGCATAGTATTAAGCTACTCTAAGTTATGGTCTTGGATTTAAGTTCAATGATTGATTGAATCCAATATTTCATGAAGTCCATTTCTCTGTCCATCCTCCTCTTAGTATAAAAGGGTATGTTCAATATTAGATGGATGATAAGTTGAATGAATAAACAACTCATCCATGATACATTTTCTATAATTCCTATTTCTCTAGAACAGAGTTTGAAACAGCTTGTTCAGAGAACCGGCCTTGTAAAACAATTGGTTCTCTTTTTAGAAACAGCTAGCCAGTGATGTCCTTTACAAGAATTAATTGACATTTAAAATGTCAATGTGCATTTTTAAGTATTGCATAGACACCACATTTAAATAAAAATTAACAAATAAATAAGAAAGTGAAGTCTATTCTCTTTCCAAATAAGCAACCTCTTGAAAAACAAACAGGCCCTTCCTTCTTCCTATTGAGTCCATGTAAATGTAGCCCTTTGCCTATCAGCAGAGAGAGAATCAAAATAACTTAGTCCTTCTGTCCTAAAACCCAAACCCAGTACTTACCAGAATACCATCTAGTTACTTGGTAACCATTGTCCTAACTAGGACAATGATCTTTGAAAGAGTTCAGTCATTCATCCAACTTTCCTTGCTGCCTGACTTTTTCCTTCTTTTTGACTTTGGTAAAATCTGCTCAGTTAATAGGAACACAAGTGGCTAGAGTGAGTTACTCTCTTGGCATACTGCCTTTTTATCCTTCACAGTCTACTATGGTAGAACCCCTCACTAAACTCCCTGGAACAATCTCTGCATTTCTGTTTGCTAGTATCACTACCAAACCATTACTTTATAGTTTATTTCTTGAATGTTTATTTCTTCCCTTTAAACTGAGTTAGAATAATCATCTTCATTCATTAAATTCTGAATACCTTATCACAGGGACACACCTAAGAATCTCATTAGCACCTTCCTTCCTTTTGTTTTTTTCTTTTTAAGTAGGGGCCACACCCAGGGGCTGGCAGTGGGGACAGGGTGATTCTGTGCTCTGATTCTGGAATGCACTGCACAGGGCCACCACAGTTCCCACCTATAGTGCTCAGAGAACATTTTTGTTTTCAATTTTGAACTTGTGTTCCAGTCCATCACATGAAAGGATTGTTTCCCAAGAATCACTAACATTTCTTCTAATGGTAGCTTAAGTTTTTTTTACATTAATAGTTTTAGCAGGGTCACATGAGCTCATTTTCTGTTATATAAGCAACACAAACATCTTTGTTTTATAATGAAAACAACCGTGAATGATTCATAGAATCAATCAGTAGCAATAGATTCATTATGAAGTAACCGTTCTTGAGAAGAACAGTTCTTAAATAGAAGCAATGATTTGGCAATAGTAGGGGCAATAGTCGGGGAAACTTTAATCTCACCTTTAAAAAACAGACTGTAAAGCTACAGAGTTAAGGAGAAAGAGAGAAAGAGAAGAGAAAATACAGGCATAATGTAATAGTAACAATATTAGAAATAACTATACTAAAACTATTTTTTAAAACATTTGATAACATTCTCCAAAAATGGGAGGAGTTTTATAAATTCATAAATAGTAAAAGTCAGTTAAATTTGGGAAGACAAGTGGAAGAGATCATCAAATCACTGAATAAGTGAATAATGTGCCATTGTACTTTGAGGAGGTTTAAAATTAAATAAATAAGTAAAAATCATAAAATATCAAACTCTCAGAAGTTCGTGGACAAAATTATAGGGAAATAAATAAGAGAACTATTATTTGTGGAGAGGTTCTATGGTGCTGGGTGATCTACATATGTATTTCATTGAGCAAACTTTGTCTTTTGTATTTTAGAAATGAGGGTACTGATGGATCAACTGATTATATAATTTGCCTCAGTTCACTCAGCTAGCCAGGATTTGGAACCAGGTTTGTCTGAGCCCAAAGACTGTGACCCAAAGATCAAGAAGGTCCAATGAATCTAATGTCCTAATGTCACAAAGTGACCTATAATTAATGAGAACTATATTATTAAATAAGACATGATCCCCAAGCACTGCCAGTAGTGACTCCCAAACCTACAGTAGTTCCTGAACACCACTGGATGTGGCCAGGAAAAAGAAAAAATGCATAAGTATATATATTTATATCTCTATAAATTGTTTTTAAGAACCTAAATTAAAAATAAATGATGGCATTTGATTTTGAGTAAGATTCTGCTTACTGATAAGCAACCATATCAAGTTTGAATCTAAAAATTTACATTTGTCTCAAGAAGTCTTAGTACAAGAAAGATGGTGGTAGTTGGAGAGTATTCCAGATAGATCAGAAAAAGATTCAGAAAAGCACTAGTGGACAAGTATGGAAGAATACTCTCTGGCCATCAATGGGAAATATCCCAGGACGATTACAACTTTCTTCTATAGGAATTCAAAAGGTACAAGGAGACCTGGGGAGTGGCAGAAACCTATTTGTTTCCCTAGAACAAAGAATTGTAATTAAATATAATTAGATGAAAGTAAAGAAAAGGAATTTCAGATTGATTAATGTGAAAAAAATTACTATGGCAAAAAATAGCTGAGAAGCATTTATGGGTGGAGAATGTCTCCTACGGAGTTATACTAAAGAACCTTTATTTCTAATAATAAACACAATCAACTGCATTAAATGTAGAAAAAAAGTCTTATACTTGTGTAGATAGCTGTCTTGCACTGGGAAGATTCCTAATAACCTGTTATGTTTGACTAGTTCATTTCTTAATGAATTTGTTGTGTTCGCTGTCTTTTTTGTCTGCTTCTAGCATTTTAGTATTATAATGCTATAGTGAGTAGCATTTGTTATGTAATACATGAAAAACTGATCAAATGATTAGTGTGTCTTTTAAGTTAAACAGAAAACAAAATCATTCAAACAAACAAACAAATAACAATATTCATTTATTCAGCAAAATTGAGTGAATCCCTAAAATAGATCAAATATGGTCCCTAGGTTTATAGAACCCAAAAGTGAAAACACATGGTTTCTGCCTCTTAGAACCTCACAGTAGACAAAAGAGATAGTACCAGTCATGAGAGATCGTACAGGGGTTAAAGTACTAGCCTTATACATGACCAACCCGAGTTTGATCCCCAATATGGTCCATTGAGCATAAAACCAAGACTAAGCCTTGCTCACTGATGGGTGTAACCCCCGAAAGAGAGAGAGCAGGTGAGGAAAAAATCTGGAGTTATTACATTGGAGGCCATAAGACCATCAGTCAGTAATATTATCTTTATGATTCAAAGCTCAACACAGATGTACTCAGTGCCTACCAGGTGGCAGATCTATCCTTGTCACTGTCTCTACAACAAAACAAAGTCCTAGCCTATATGGAATCACTGTCACCCCATTGCTCATCAATTTGCTCAATCGGGCAACAGTAATGTCTCCATTGAGAGACTTGTTACTGTTTTTGGCATATTGAATATGCCATGGGTAGCTTGCCAGACTCTGCCTTGCGGGCGAGATACTCTCAGTAGCTTGCTAGACTCTCTGAGAGGGGCGGAGGAATCGAACCCGGGTCATCCACGTGCAAGGCAAACGCCCTACCACTGGTGCTATCACTCCAGCCCTCCCGTATGAAAATAGACTATAAATAAATTTTCCTTAGTACATACATAATTCAAAACAGATAGGAAGAGGGTGCCATGACACATAATAGCAGGGACCAGCCATATCCATTCAAAGGAGGGCTAGATCTAAGATAGCTGCTGTCCTCAAATGACCAGGAGTTAGGGCTAACACCAGTGTCTGTGAAGGTGCTTGTGTTGGTGAGTAAGCTCTGAATATGAGAGACTTCCTCAGTAAAAAGTGAGCCAGGGAGATAGTAGAAGCATTAAATCACCTGCCTTGTATGCACCTGAACCTCAGTTTGGTTCCCCAAGCACCTCCGAGAGTGATTTCTGAGCACAGACCAAGGAGTTAGTCCTGAGTACTGACCAGGTATTACCCCAAAACCAAAAATGTAAAAACTAAGTAATGGTGTGTGATAGAACCACACACTATTCAAAGCAAATTACACACTCAAGGTCATGTTGAAAAGATTTCTCTAAGGAAATAAAATTCAATGTATATTTAAAAGTGGTTCTTAGTTTTAACTGAACTAGCACCCAAAAATAAAAAACTGGCCATTTAGCAAAAATCTCTTACCTATGTATAGGAATTAAGCCTCACTGAGTTGCAACTAGTAAACAGGAAAAAAAAACATGATACAGAGAGGAGAAAAGTGCCTGCCATAGAGGCAGACGGGGGATGGGGGTGGGGGTGGAAGACTGGGGACATTGGTGGTGGGAAATGTACACTGGTGAAGGGACGGGTGTTGGAATATTGTGTGACTGAAACCCAATAATAAACAACCTCGTAACTGTGTATCTCACGGTGATTTAATTTAAAAAATAAACAATCTTTAAAAAATTGATACAGAAACTAATTTCAGTGTCTCAGTAGTGGTCTCACAATAATGCATTTGGAATAAGGATAGGAGGGCCAGAAAAATAGCTCAGTGGGTCAAAGGGCCCCAGGTTCTATCCCCAATACCACATGGTTCCCCCAGCATTGCCCGGATTGGCCTCATCACAGAGTCAGGATTGGCCCCTGAGAAGCCCCAAGTATGGCCCCAATCCAAAAAATTCACAGATTATTAAGGGTATGAAATACAATATTATGTAAACTGACATAGGTTTCCTCAATAAAAATAAAGGCATGAATTTTGTGCTTATATGTATCTCATTGAAAGGCTTACAATAGAGAGGAAAAATACTTTTAAAACCTTGCATTGATGTATTAAAAGCATCAAACAGAGGTAGGTATGACTAGCTCTCTCTCCTAAGTGAATCTGCGCCCCCCCACCCGTGAGTGGTACCAGAGCTCAGGAAACAGCGCATTCAGTTAAGTGGCAGGCAAGAGTTTCACTTTCCAGTATTTTCTTAGGAGATTTCTTCCAAGAGGATTGTGTTTGGAATGAACATACGTTTTTCAAAATTTTATTGAAACACCATGAGATAGTTACAAGCTTTCATGTTCGGGTTATAATCACACAATGATCAAACACCCATCCCTCCACCAAGTGCACATTCCCCACCACCAATATCCCCGGTATAACCCCCCCCCCTTTCCCACCCTCCCTCTGCCTCCATGGCAGACAATATTCCCCATACTCTCTCTCTACTTTGGGGCATCATGGCTTGCAACACAGACACTGAGAGGCCATCATGTTTGGTCCATTATCTACTTTCAGTACACATCTCCCATCCTGACTGATTCCTCCAGCCATCATTTTCTTAGTGATCCCTTCTCTATTCCATCTGCCTTCTCTCCTCCGCTCATGAAGCAGGCTTCCAGCTATGGGGCAATCCTCCTGGCCCTTGTATCTACCATCCTTGGGTGTCAGCCTCATGTTGTGTTATTCTATACTCCACAAATGAGTTCAGTCCTTCTATATCTGTCCCTCTCCTTCTGACTCATTTCACTTAGCATATATCTTAAGTAGTGTGAAACTAGCTGTCTGTGCATACCACTTCAGAATCAATTAAAAAAAGCACTCTGGGATAGAATAAACCATATTGCCTTGGATGGAATAAAGTTTGCTTACCCATCTTGTCTCTCTCTCTCTCTATATATATATATATATATGTATATATATATATGTGTGTGTATACACACATATATACATATATATAGCTATTAATTCATTAGCCAAAAAAAAGTTTAAAAAAAGTTGTTGGAAGATGGGAAAGAGAAAAAAGAGTACCAAAAAAGGTAGAAGACGTTTGTCTTCGTTAGATAAATGTCATTTTATCTAGCATGTAACTTCACACTCAATATTAGTCATAACAGTTCATATTGTCTCCTCTGTGTTTAGAGACGCATCTCAAAGCCATCTCCTTTAACTGCCATTCCCTCTAAGAATCTCAGCAGGCAGCTGGGCAGCTGGGCAGCTTTTGAAGTGGCTTTGATATTAAAAATTCCCCATCAGAAAGTCTGGAGGGCTTTGGCCTTTTCGGGAGTAAACAGTATTGGGAGGCGCTGCTGAGGGAGTGGCCCCCGGCTGTGGCCAAAGGGCTTGTTGACAGCAGCTTTGCTCCCAGAGCCTGGAACTTGAAGTTCTGTTTTTAGAAAGGCTAAATCAGGAGCAAATACTTGCAGGGTACTTTGCGTCTAGCATAGGTTTTACTCACAGGACAGCTAAAGTCGGGGCCATCAGATAATAGCCCAGACTCCTCGAAATTTAAAAGGGATGAGGTGCTGCACCCAACTGGCTGTTCCTAACAGCAAGCTTGGTAGCAGAGATCACTCTGAGTGAAAGATAAGCAAACAGACTTGCAGTGTTCTGGTGAAGTTGCTTTCATCTCATAAGATGAAAGGGCAGCAATGGTTTCCTTTGACTTCACTACCAAAGGCTTTATAGCAACCCCATTTTTTTCCCCTAAAAAAGGAAGACTTTACTTGTTCATTTTGTTCTTGACCATTCTGTGTTCCTATTTACATTGCTATTAGGTTCACATACCTTACCCGCTATGACACTTGTCCTACATTACATTGCAGGGTAACACCCTATAAACGGCAGGAACACAGATCACACCCTACTTTCTCTCAACATATTCTGCTCCACAAAATGAAACTAAGAGCAGATTAATTTTTTTTAATCCAAAGAAAGGAACATGTAATAGGAGAGTAACCTAATTCTATAGGACTTAGAGTAGTCAAGAAAGCTGTTTGCCTCTAAATTCCTTCCAGGTGCAAAGCAAGTTATTTCAGCCCCTCTGAAAGGGAGTTGGATTGTGAATTTCCTTTACAACTCCTCTCTTTAGTCAAGAAGTTTTTGCTCTTCCCTTGGACCACCTCTGCTACCTGAAATTCCTTAGTTACATGTCTCCCTTACCTCACTCTTCATATTCATCTTTGTATCTTCAATCCCTAGCATCATTCTTTTAACACTAAAGTTAAGTAACTCTTTGGTAAGAAGTGAGTGAATGAATGAATGGATCATTTCAAAACTTCATCCAGGCAATACTAAGTAAATGTTCCTTGAACCACTAATTCTTAGTGTCTTCTGAGTTGCTGAGTACATAAAGCTATCCCACTTAATTCAACACAAACATCCCTGTGGCAAAAGTGTTATTGTTCTTACTTTTTAATAAGGAAATGAATACTTAAGATTAATTTCATGAAAACCTTCTAAAGAATAAATCACATGACCATAATTTGTCTCAGCCAGCCTGCTTCCTTGTGTTTTTAACACCTCTATTACCCAAGTTTATTTTAATTTCTAAAAAATAATTTAAAGTTTGTTTTGATGTCTGTCTTCCTTAAGAGATATTAAAATAGTTTCCAAACAGCTGTTTTCATTGGCGGCCTTTGTGGTTGAGACAAATCATTTCAGAGCCTTACAGAAGCACTGTTAATTAAAAAGCACGTCCTACAGGAGCTGGCCTGTCACTCAGGGAACAGGGGTATATGCTGTGCTTGTATAAGGCCCAAGTTCAATCCTGGCACCTCTGCTGGGTGAGTCCTAGAGGTTCCCAACACTGTAGGACCTGAGCAGCACCATACCTCAAGGCCAAAATATGGAAGCATCCAGTCCAGAGGAGAGTAGACTATTGCTGGACATGGCCCCCAAATCCCCTGAGGAGATTCCTTCCCCTGGAAGGCCCCCTCCACCCCAATCCCATGTCATCCAATGTTTCATTAGCATTTGTGTTTCCTGATAGAAGAAATCCAAAGAAGTCTCCTGTCCTCTTTTCTATAAATTTTATACTTTCATTTCGGAAAAAAAATAGGAAATGAATATTGTATGTATCAGATATTGTCTGCTATCTGCTATCCAAACTTCAAAAGATTGATATGCAAGGGAAGCTTAGGTGTGCCGTCTGGGAAAGACTGCAGTGAAAGGTGTCAGAGCTTTCTGCCCAGAGCTAGTTCTGCATCTCAGAGGTGTATTTCTGGAAACACAGATCTGCAACTAAAATCTGGAGACTATTTAGCAACTATCCCCGTTCATTGTTTGAAGAGAGCCTGTTGTGGAATCTTTAGTAATGTTCTTGTTCTCTCTGCCTCATAGGTTTTGAATGGTTTATATTATGTCATTTTCCTTACAAGCTATTGAATCAGTTCAGAAGGTATTATTTATTTATGTGTTTATTTTGGTGAAGCAAGGTAGTGTTTATTGAATGAGACTTGCTTAGAAAGATGTGAAAGGAAAGATAAAGGGCAAAAAAGTGTTCAAGAGAGACAGGCTTCTGCAGAGTAGAAATTAGCAAGCAAAAATACAGAGACAAGCCGGCGAGATACGCATTCAAGGGAGAACACAGGCTTGAAGAGCACGCCCAGAGACTACTGCTTAAAATGCCTCATTTGTGTTCTTAATGAAATCATGTTTGAACACTGAAGAATTAAAATAGCAGTTTAAGAAATTTTGTTTGGTCAGTATGGTTTTAAGAGCAGCCTAAGGCAAATGTTTCTTGGGGAGCTGGGAGGGAGGATGAAAAATTGCTCTAACTATGAATGATTTGCTACCTAGACAGTTTACATAGCTTCTAAATATATCTAATTGTCGCTCAAAGCACCGTTTTGACTTTTAACAATAATTTTTCACAAACACCAAAGATTTTGATTTAAAAAATTGTTTATCCCAGAATGACTATAACATGTTCAACCTTCACTGTTGGTTTTTATGTTTAACAAGAAGACAAGGCTGACATGAAGGATTTCTGATTATGTTGTCATTTTGACCATCATTACAGTGAAAATGTAAACAGTAAGCCTTGGGTGGCATTTAAAATTCAATAAATTGTAAGAAATAGCTGTTATAGAACCTGTACAAAAAAACTGAGAAGAATCTTTTCTCCCCAAACAGGAGAAATTATGATTTCATTTCAGAAAAAAAGACAGAAAATGCATATTATATGTATCAGATATCGTCTGCTATCCAAACTTTAGAAAATTGGTATACAAGGCAAGCCAAGCGGTGCAGTCTGGGAAAGTATCCAGTGAAAGGTGTCAGGGCCTTTTGCCTGGAGCTAGTTCTGCATAGTTTCTAAATGGTATTTTTATCTTGAATTACATAAAAAAAAATCACATTGACAGAAGTCCACTAGGTGAAGTGATAGAATCACATTCATTTATGTCTGTTCCTGAAATGTATGTTGGTTTTAAAATATAGGAAAGTGCCAAGAGATCAATTCTTAGGCATACATGAATTTTCTGCTACAGTGAAAGATAGTGGTGTTCCAAAGAGAGAGAGAGAGAGAGAGAGAGAGAGAGAGAGAGAGCAAAAGGGAATGCCCTGCCACAGAGGGGGTGGGGTGAAGGGGACAGGGTGGGGGTGGTGGGAGGAATGCTGGGACCATTGGTGGTGGAAAATGGGCACTGGTGGAGGGATGGGTACTCGATCATTGTATGACTGAAACATAAGCATGAAAACTTGTAAGTCTGTAACTTTATCTCACGGTGATTCACTAATAAAAAAAATTTAAATAAAAAAAAAGAAAGTGGTGTTGTTGGATACTGTATTATACCTAAAGGCTGTGATTTTCTTCTGACTTCTGTATCTGCTATCAAGAATTGCATCTACAGGACTGGAGTGATAGCACAGCGAGTAGGGCGTTTGCCTTGCACATGGCTGACCCGGGTTCGATTCCCAGCATTCCATATGGTCTCCTGAGCACCACCAGGAGTAATTCCTGAGTGTAAAGCCAGGAGTAACCCCTATGCATTGCCGGGTATGACCCAAAAAGCAAAAAAAAAAAAAAAGGAAAAAATTGCATCCACTTAACTCAATGATACCATAACTAATTTTTAATTGCCTCAAAATGATGAAATATTTATATTGGATTAAGTTAAGTTTTTATCTTCACAGAGCATTTGATGGACACGTGTTAATGTTAGATAATCTCTCTTCAAAGTTATTTCTTAGTTAAAAAACAAAATATAAGTCAATAGTGCTTTGCTATCTTAAAAAAAAATGCCTACTCTCATAATGGAACCCAAAGAAAAATAGTGTTTAATATAGAAATAGAAATGATAATAGCTGTATGAATTGAAATTAAGCTATTATTTTGAGAAACAGTGTCTTAGAGGAAAAATATTTACCCATAGTAGGTAAGATATATACATATATATAAGAGAGAGAGAGAAAGAGAGAGAGATGGGAGGAATTACTATTCTTCTAAACTATGAACCTCTTCAAGGGCCAAGACTGTCTTTGTCAAATTATACCTGTAAGAGTTTGCTCAGTATTTAGTGCAGAGTAGGTGCTCATTAAATGTCTGTTGAAAAAGTAAAAGGATAAGTAAAAGCTTTCTTAAGCAAATGCACTCTTTGTTATCCTTTTAAAAATTATGAATATTTTCCTTCATTGTTCCTTGTAAATAATTTTCTCATCATTATGTTTTAATTCAATAAATAATCTTTTTAGTAGATATAAATTTTTGTTGGCTGCTAAGAACATATATTTTCTCTCTTTCATTTCTGAAAACAATCATAAAAGATATAAATATGAGCATCCTAATGAGGAGTTAAACTTAAATCATCATCTTTAAACACTACAGAGTAAATGAGAACCATGCCCCTCATAAAGGTGTTTTAAACTTGTTGACAGAGAAAAAGAAAACATGTATTTGGAAGCAATGGAGAAATGATCAGTTATCAGGGGAAATGTTACATATATATTTTTAATTAGTGAATCACTGTGAGGTACAATTACAGACTTACAAACTTTCGTGCTTGCGTTTCAGTCATACAATGATCAAGTACCCATCCCTCCACCAGTGCCCATTTTTCACCACCAGTGGTGCCAGAATCCCTCCCACCACTCCCACCCCGTCCCCTCCACCCTACCCTGCCTCTGTGGCAGGGCATTCCCTTTTGCTTTCTCTTTCTTTTTGGGTGTTGTGGTTTGCAATAGGTATTAAGTGGTCATCATGTTCGATCTATAGTCTACTTTAAGCCTGCATCTCCCATCCCAAGCGGGCCCTTCTAGCACCCTTTACTTGGTGATCCCTTCTCTATCTGAGCTGCCTTTTCTTCCAGCATGTGAGGCCAGCTTCTAAGCTGTGGAATAATCCTCCTGGTACTTATCTCTACTATTCTTGGGTGTTAGTCTCCCATTCTGTTACTTTATAAATGAGTGCAATCTTTCTATGTCTCTCCCTCTCTTTCTGTCTCATTTCACTTAACATGATACTTTCCATGTTGATCCACCTGTATGCAAATTTCATGACTTCATCTTTTCTAACAGCTGCCATAGTATTCCATTGTGTAGATATACCAAAGTTTCTTTAACCAGTCGTCTGTTCTCAGGCACTCAGGTTTTTTCCAGATTTTGGCTGTTGTAAACAGTGCAACAATGAACATATAAATGCAGATGTCATTTCTACTATACTTTTTCATATCTCCAGGATATATTCCCAGCAGTGGTATTGCTGGGTCAAATGGGAGCTCAATTTCTAATTTTTTGAGGAGCGTCCATACTGTTTTCCAAAAGGGCTGAACCAGATGGCATTCCCACCAGCAGTGTAAGAGAGTCCCTTTCTCCCCACATCCGGGCCAACACCAGTTGCTTTTGTTCTTTTGGATGTAGGCCAGTCCCTGTGGTCTGAGATGATATCTCATTGTTGTTTTTATCTGCATCTCCCTGATGACTAGTGATGAAGAGCATTTTTTCACGTGCCATTTGGCCATTCGGATTTCTTCTTTGAGAAAGTTTCTGCTCATTTCATCGCCCCATTTTCTGATGGGGTTCGATGTTTTCTTCTTGTGGAGTTCAACTAGTGCCTTGTAAATCCTTGATATCAACCCCTTGTCAGATGGGTATTGGGTGAATGTCCTTTCTCATTCTGTAGATTGTCTTTGTATTCTGGTCACTGTATCTTTTGTGGTGCAGTTTAAGGTAGTCCCATTTGTTTACCTCTGTTTCCACTTGTTTGGCCAATGGTGTGTCACCTTTAAAGATATCTTTAGCTTCAGTATCGTGAAGGGTTTTGCCGATCTTGTCTTC
Organism: Sorex araneus; assembly: GCF_027595985.1. Taxonomy (NCBI): domain Eukaryota; kingdom Metazoa; phylum Chordata; class Mammalia; order Eulipotyphla; family Soricidae; genus Sorex; species Sorex araneus. The sequence goes on along the minus strand of NC_073311.1, from coordinate 37,465,073 downwards.
AATGCACCTGATAGATTATAGTCTGATATTGAAGTCTTTAATCCATTTTGATTTGACTTTTGTGCATGGTGTTAAGTAGAGGTCTGAGCCCATTTTTTTGCATGTAGTTGTCCAGTTTTGCCAGCACCATTTGTTAAAGAGGCTTAATTTGCTCCACTTCACATTTCTTGCTCCCTTACCAAAGTTTATATGATCATATATTTGAGGGTGTGTGTCAGGATATTCAACCCTGTTCCATTGGTTTGTGGCTCTGCCTTTGTTCCAGTACCATGCTGTTTTAATTATTACCGCTTTGTAGTAGAGTTTAAAATTGGGGAAGGTGATGCCTCCCCTCTTCTTTTCCCAAAAATTGCTTTAGCTATTCGTGGGGGCTTATTGTTCCATATGAATTTCAGAAGTGTTTGCTCCAGGAAATGTTATTTTTTAGAAGCACTAGGAGTTTCTAAGAAAGGAGCCATCATATTCAATTGTGTTGAAATACAGAATGATTTCAAAAAGAAGATAAACTGATAGGTAACTGGAGAAGGTGCCTGCTTCACACCTGGAGAGGTGAAAGATGGAGGAAAGAGAAGAGTGCTTGCTTGTCATTTTTATTTTCTAACTATCATAAAAATTTCTAGTACAGAAGTTGCATCTTACGAAGAGGTCAACAGAGCTCCTACCCAAGTTATTCTGCCACTCCACATGGGTGGCTAGCCTAGCATTGCTGGACACTGTCAACCTCTCACCACTAGCTCACCTTGTGGTTGGTTTCCTTACACCTTCTCGATTCTTTTCCCGCTCTCCCTGGTTCTTCTCATTCCTGATCTTTACAGTGCCTGACTAAGTGGATGTTTTCCAGTATTACCCCCTTGGTTGTCTTCTCTTCACATCATCCCCGGGCAATCTCATCTAGTGACCCTAATGTCCGTTCTCAGTTGCTAACAACTCCCAAAACTCTGAGCTATCCTACATGTTAGATTATTGTTTCCAGTTATTGAATTAATTTGTGTATCCTCAGGCATCTCAAACTTCTCTCTTCTCTCCCTTCCCTCTCACCACCTCAGCAGGGATCTATGCACCCCAACTTGCTCTCGCTCTGTCTTCTAAATTTTTTGTCTGGTTTTGGGGCGATATCTGGCTGTGCTCAGGGCTAACTCCTAGTTCTGTGCTCAGAGTTCACTCCTGGAAGTGCTCAAAGAATCATGTGACACTGAGGATGGAATCTAGGCTAACTATATGAAAAGCAAACACCTTATTCATTGTACTATCTCTCTGGCTTTATGGTCTAAATCTTTGTAAGCAATAACATTTTTATTAACTAGAACCTTTAAAGTTCTCATCCAATCAATTTGTCCTTCCCCAGACCTACAATTCCACTGTAAAAAAGGAAAGAAGTTGTCTACATCCCACCTTTTCTCTTGGTCCAGCCTCTCCTATCTTCACTCAATTTCTTTCTGTCTCGTATCTTTGGTTTCCTTGCCAACAGTCTTCAACTCTTCTTTATTTCACAGTGCAACCAAAGTAGCATCAAAATTAAATTATTATCATGACCTAATTCTGCATTTTTATATTTTATTATTCGAGGAGGTTGGGTCACACTCAGCAGTGCTCAGGGGCTGCTCTTGGCTCTACACCCTAGAGTCATTTTTGACAATGCTTCATAAGGTCCCAAAGATCCAATCAGGGTGAGCCACATGCAAGACAACTGCTCCAACCCTGTTACTCTTTCTCCAGCCACTCATTGTGCCTTTTAAAAACTTTACCTCTTAGAGTTCTTTATGCCCACAGGACATTTTGCTCCTTCACTTAGGCCGTTTACAATCTGGTCCCCTACTAACTCGACAGCTGTGTCTTCTAACCCATCAGCTTCCAATATTTGCTCCTCAATGTACACTGTGAGCCCACCACGTGGGTTCCCACGTGGGGAACGTTTCATATTCCCCAAGAAGGCCGTGCCCTTTCACATGTGATTCCCACAGCTGGAATGCTCTCCACATCCATGCTGCCAGTGCTTATTTGGGTATCTACCATGTATCAGTCACTGTTCTGGAACCTCGAAAACAAAAATAAGAAGATAAAGATCCTTCTGTCCATTGGTTTAGAGTCTAGTCCTAAGGGAGATCAGCGTATAAACAAAAAATGATGTCGTGTGAGACCCACAAAATAGAAACATATACAAAGAACAGAGGCATTGTGGAGGAGAGAGAGGCTAGCTCTCTGGAGAAAATTGAAAGAGACAGGACAGGGTAAAGATAGAGGAGGCTGGAAAATGCAGTGCAGGCCTGGTCAGTAGTACTAAGGCAGGAAGGAGCTTCACACTTGCAGGAAACAGGGTATCTTCCAGTTAAGGTGACAAGAACATAAAATGGAACAGAAATAAGCTGCAGGCTAGATTTAACAATGTTAACATTTAACATTTAATAATTAAGGGGTTGGTTAGGGTGCTTGCCTTGGATTTTATCCCCAGCATCCCATATGGTTCCCTGAGCACCAGGTATGGTGCAAACCATGGATGCAGACCTGGGTGCAGACCTAGGATAACTCCTGAGCATAGCTGAGTGTGGCCCAGAAACAAATAAAAAGATAGCAAGTGTTATGGTATGTTTGCTATGCCACAATCAGATATTGTTTTAAAGGTTTCAGGAAACGCAGTGGAAAAATATTCAAAGACCAAGCTGGAATAAGCTTCTCTTCTCCTTTTCTACTTGCAAATCCCCACAAGTGGGACCGGAGCAATAGTACAGAGGGTAGGGCATTTGCCTTGCACGCGGCTGAGGAGGGTTTGATCCCTGGCATCCCTTATGGTCCCCCAAGCACCGCCAAGAGTAGTTCCTGAGTGCAGAGCCAGGAGTAACCCCTGAGCATCGCTGGGTGTGACCCAAGAAGCAAAACAAAACAAAAAAACAAATCCCCACAAGCTTGCCACCACTGCTGAGCATCAAGAGAGAGTATCTATATGCTCTCTAGCATTTCCAACATAGGATGTTTTCAACACGATGATTTTCTGAGCCCCACCATAAGTTAAGGAAGTTCTAAATGGGACTTCAGGCACAATCAACCATTGTGTTGGTGCCACTAAAAATTTATGATGATTTATCCCACATGTGGTCTTGATCCACCTGGAAATTACATTTTGCTCTCTAGGTTTCTCATGTAGTCCCCCACTTCCTCTCTAGTTATATGACCTTACTTCCTGGTTGATTCAGAAGAGTTGAACCCAAAGAAAAAGTCCCCATCTTATTTTTGCTTGTGCCCATGTGCCCTACCTTCCACTCTGTCTCAGTGAACTGATGGGGTTTCCGCCAACTGCAAATTTCACATCCTTCTCTTGATTTCCCTGATTCCTGTCCTCCTTCCTTCTGAAGCGTCTAACAACTCTGCCATCTCTCTTTTGGTCACCCTTTTCTTCTTCTCTTCTGGCTCACTCCCATCAACATCAAATGTCAGGGGTGCTGTCATTTCTCCTACCTTAAAACCAACAAAACCTCAAACCTTGTGCTCATGTCCCCAAGCACTTTTAGCTGCTCCCAATTTTCTGTGCCCTTATTTACAAAAAACCTTTTCCAAAGAGCTTACTACTCTCACACTCAAGCTCCTCGATTCCCGTTCCCTCTGAGTCCTCTGCAATTAGGTTCACCACCATCTGCTTCCACTGAAACTTGTTGGCTTCATTCCACAGCATCTCGGACCTATCAACACGAGACACAATATTGCCTTCTTCCTTGCACCTGACTTCCAGAACACCATGTCCCCTGATGTTTTCCCTTTCTCGCTCACTGCACCTAATCTTCTTTGCTGATTTATTCTCAAAACCCCAACCGAAAATATTTTTCAAATGTAATGCCTCTAGCTTCAGAAGACATGATGGGGCTTATCTTGCAGGAGACGTGCTATTCTGATTAGACTTTCTTCTCTAGAATGTAATGTTTTCATTCTGAGTACATACCTGCTGAGCCAAAGGTGTCTCCATGGTACTGTACTTGAGGAGGGGATTGCTGCGTCTGGTCTTCATGCAAACTATCTAAATCCTCATGGGTCCTTGTCTGTTCTCTCTGCTGTAGCATGTTCTTGCCATCCTGTTGGATCAGCGGTCCTTCCCTCCAGCTCGGTGACCTTCTGCGACCCCAGCAATGGTGACTGCCCTTGCAAGCCAGGGGTGGCAGGACCTCACTGCGACAGGTGCATGATGGGATACTGGGGCTTCGGATACTATGGCTGCAGGCCATGTGACTGCGCTGGAAACTGCGACCCCCTTACAGGAGACTGCATCAGCAGGTGACTACTTCATGCTCATTGCTCTCATCTCTGCATCTTTCAGATTCTTTAGAACATCCGGGGTAGATGTGGAAAATCTGATATGCCATATGCCATCAGTGGTCACCAATGTAAGGGCGCTACTCAAACCCAGGTCATTTCACAGGCAAAGCATTCACTCTGTCGCCGAGCCCCTGCACAACTTCTAAAAAATTTTGTCCCAAATCAAGAAATTTGTGTTGGCAAGATCTGGAATATGTTCTAGTTTGTTTTTCTAACTAAATTATTCTTCTTAAACGCTAGGACTTGGAAAGTGAAAGGATGGATCCATCATTCAAAGCCTAGAAAGAGAAAGGATGGGATCATGCAGGTTCTAAGAAATTCCTTACTAAATAATTCATCATTTTCTGTTCCATTAGCAGCACAGATATAGACTGGTATCAAGAAATCCCTGACTTCCAGTCCACGCACAATAAGAGTGAAACCACTTGGGATTGGGAGGATGAGCAAGGATTTTCTGCACTTCGACATTCAGGTGAGAAAGTCGATAAAGTCGATGATGGTGGTTCCCAGTCTAATCTTGAGTGGCAATGATTCAAGACAAGCTAGGAAGAGTTTGGGAATCTTCGCAGGGAAAAATAATGGCTCAGAATTGTAACAAAGGTATATCCCCAACTTGTATTTTACCAACATTTGGCTTTCTTTATTTTCTACTTAGCATTAGCTTGTTTCTTAAAACAAACCCAAATGTTGGATAATTTATTGGGTCTGCATTTGGTTCTACTGTGTTCAGCAAATTATTTCAACAATAAGTTAAAAAGAAAAGCATATTTTATTATTCAGCCTGACAAACACCAGAGATGTTATGTGACACCCAAATACATGCCTACCTGTGTCACCAAATCTTATGTGGTCCTAGTTATTTTATATTTTCATTTAAATTCTAAGGTGTTATACAAATATAAGATACCCTCAGTCTACCAATCTATGAGTTCATGATTCAATCTATATCCATCAACATTAGCAAATATATCATCATATGTTTCTAAATTTGTGTGTATAATAACTTAACATGGAAGAGCCTGGCAAGCTCCCCATGGTGTATTCGATATGCCAAATACAGTAACAATAACAGGTCTCATTCCCCTTGACCCTGAAAAGAGCTTCCAATCGTTGGAAAAAATGAATAAGGAGAGGCTGCTAAAATCTCAGGCCTGCGATGAATGGAGACATTACTGGCAGCCACTCAAGTAAATCAATGAACAATGGGATGACAGTGATACTGTGATACAGAAAAACTTACCTTTTAAAAAGTCTTTGGCCTGCATCTATATGATTTTTAGATATAGCCACCCCATTATATAAATGTACTAATTTTTATTCTCCCATCATTTGCTATCTAAAATAGTTGCAATTTCCAATTTCCTAGTGTTCTATTAGCGTTTTCTCAATTTTTTTCCGACGGAGGCCTTTGTTTTCTTCCTGTGGCCCCCCTTTCCCACGAGACCCACTCGTCTCATGCCATGTACTCCACCCTCCACTCACTCTCACACTTACACAATTTTCAACTATGGCCCCCTTGAGCTATCATAGGACCCACCGGAGATCACCTGGTGCCTGTTTGAAAAGCACAGTTCTGTTTCACATTACCTGAGTGTTCTCTTTTATGTCACTGTGTGTACTTAAGGCATCTCTTAAAATTGGGACAAACTTCAGTCCTCAGGCCAAATCTTCAGACCCAGACTTTAACATCCATAGCAACTGTTATATAATAGATAATCATAGAGATATCAGGTACAATTTAAATAGTTATATCAGCACCTTCCCATAAAACCCAATATATTTATTACATGACTCTTTATGAAAAATGTTTTTTAACGTCTATTCTAGGGTACAGCTGTAGGGCTGCAAGGGTACTTGTTGTTAATCTGCCACATATTTCCAAGTAGTTCTGGTTGTATAAATTTACTTTCCACCAGCACATGTTGACATCTGTTATTCTCCATTACCACGAATAATTTGTATTTATTTAACAAATGCTTCTATAGTATATATGAGCAGCCATGAACTCTTTTAAATTATAAATACAGACAAAGTTTAGCTCATGTAATGTTTTTTGTTGTTTTGTTTTATTTTTTTGCTTTTTGGGTCACACCTGGAGATACACAGGGGTTACTCCTGGCTCTGCACTCAGGAATTACTCCTGGAAGTGCTCAGGGGACCATATGGGATGCTGGGAATCGAACCCAGGTCAGCCCCATGCAAGACAAATGCCCTACCCGCTGTGCTATCGCTCCAACCCCTCATTTAATGTTTATTGTACTTTTAAGTTAATAGTATCAAACCTTTCAGTTTTGCCAATCTGAGATTATGAAATGGGATCTGACCATTTTATATTGCATTTTCATAATTACAAAAACTCTAGGTAATTTTTTGTATCATTTCTTCATCATCTAGGTTTCCTTTTCCTTTTATTTATTTATTATTTGTTTATTTATTTATTTTTATTAGTGAATGACCGTGGGGTACAGTTACAGACTTACAAACTTTCGTGCTTGTGTTTCAGTCATACAATGATCGAGTACCCATCCCTCTACTATATTGCCCATTGTCCACCACCAATGATCCCAGTATCCCTCCTACCACCTCTTCCCACTCTCATCCCACCTCTGTGGCAGGGCATTCCCTTTTGTTATCTCTTGCCTTTTGGGTGTTGTAGTTTGCACTAGGGGCATTGAGTGGCCATGTGTTTGATCTATAGTCTACATTCGGCTTGCATCTCCCAACCCGAGCTGCTACTCCAAATATCCTTTACTTGGTGTTCCCTTCTCTATCTGAGCTGCCTTTCCCCCCAGCATTTGAGACCAGCTTCCAAGCCATGGAGTAAACTTCCTGGTCCTTATCTCTACTATTCTTGGGTGTTAGTCTCCCATTCTGCTACTTTTTTTTTTTTTTTTTTTGCTTTTTGGGTCACACCCAGCGATGCTCAGGGGTTACTCCTGGCTTTGCACTCAGGAATTACTCCTGGCGGTGCTTGGGGGACCATATGGGATGCCGGGGATCGAACCCGGGTCAGCCGCGTGCAAGGCAAACGCCCTACCCGCTGTGCTATCGCTCCGGCCCCCCATTCTGCTACTTTATATTCCACAGATGAGTGCAATCTTTCTGTCTCTTCCTCTCTTTCTGACTCATTTCACTTAACATGATACTTTCCATGTTGATCCATTTATATGCAAATATCATGACTTCATCTTTTTTAACAGCTGCATAGTATTCCATTTTGTAGATGTACCAAAGATTCTTTAACCAGTCATCTGTTCTTGGGCACTCAGGTTTTTTCCAGATTTTGGCTATTGTAAACAGTGCAGCAATGAACATACAAGTGCAGATGTCATTTCTACTATCCTTTTTTTGTCTCTCCAAGCTATATTCCCAAAAGTGGTATAGCTGGGTCAAATGGGAGCTCCATTTCTAAGTTTTTGAGAAGCATCCATACTGTTTTCCAAAAGGGCAGAAGCAGTCGATATTCCCACCAGCAGTGAAGGAGAGTCCCTTTCTCGCCACATTTATGCCAGTACCAGTTGCTTTTGTTCTTTCAGATGTGAGCCAGTCTCTGTGGTGTGAGATGGTATCTCATTGTTGTTTTGATCTACATCTCCCTGATGATTAGTGATGAAGAGCATTTTTCATGTGCCTTTTGGCTATTCAGATATCTTCCTTGAGAAAGTTTCTGTTCATTCCATCCCCCCATTTTCTCATGGGGTTGGATGTCTTATTTTTGTAGAGTTCAACTAATACCTTGTATATCCTTGATATCAATCCCTTATCCGATGGGTATTAGGTAAATATCCTTTCCCATTCTGTTGATTATCTTTGTATTTTGGTCACTGTTTCTTTTGAGGTGCAGAAGCCTCTTAAGTTTAAGATAGTCCCATTTATTAATCTGTTTCCACTTGCTTGGCCAGTGGCGTGTCATCTTTGAAGATAGCTTTAGCTTCAATGCTGTGGACGGTCTTGCCAACCTTGTCTTCGATGTATTTTATGATGGTCTAATGTTGAGGTCTTTAATCCATTTTGATCTGATTTTCATACATGGTGTTAGGTAGAGATCTGAGCCCTTTTTTTTTGCATGTAGTTGTCCAGTTTTGCCAGCACCATTTGTTAAAGAGGCATTCCTTCCTCCACTTCATGTTTCTTTGCTCCCTTTTCAAAGACTAAGTGATCATATATTTGAGGGTATGTATAAGTATATTCATATGCTTCCTTTTTTTCCATAGGTTTCCTTTTTCTATGAATTTCCTATTTCTAATTATCTTACAAATTTGTACCTATTCTTTCGAAGTTCATCCATCCTACAAGTATATATTAAATATAGTTATTATATGCCTATACTGTAAACATGGTAATCAAACAATGACCAAAATCTCAGCCTCAGAGGGCCTTACATTCTTGCATAGGAAGATTCTTAATAAATAAAATAGTTTAAAAAAAATAGGGGCGAGAGCAATAGCACAGCGGGTAGGGCATTTGCCTTGCACGCGGCCGACCCGGGTTCGATTCCCAGCATCCCATATGGTCTCCTGAGCACCGCCAGGAGTAATTCCTGAGTGAAAAGCCAGGAGTAACCCCTGTGCATCGCCAGGTGTGACCCAAAAAGCAAATAAATAAATAAATAAATAAATAAATAAATTAGTAAAAAATATTTAGCATAATGATGTTTGGTATAATACAGAAATAAAGCAAAGTTAAAAGATAAGTACTCATGAAGAGCATACTTTGAACAGGGTTATTAAGGAAAGCTCCATGAAGGGCAACTTTGGGGAAAAAGGTCTGGAGGATATAAGGGGGAAAGAGGCTGTACTGATAATCAAGGAAGAAAAATTAAGCATAAATACAACTGCTGGAAAGTGGGAAAAGGGCTGACTTGCACAGGAAGCAGTAAGAAGGCCAGTGTGCCTGGACAGAGTAAGAAATCACAATTTCAGTCCGTTCCTACGGAGAACTGAGAGAGCTCTCAGGAATCAAGAGTCTAAATGTGAGAACACTGCTATTTCAATTTTGTATCATAGTTTTTCCATTTCCCCTAATCTTGCAGGCATTTCCTAATGACTTCATTTCCTTCAAAACAGGAAGGAAAGGTAATAGGAACATGCCACATTGCTCTTTTTGACATTTGAGGGAAAAAAAACAACAGCAAATTCATCGTTTGCTTTAACACCCCATAGTTTGTATTCTAGAATTTGAACTCTGAAAAACACCTTTCCCATTTTTCTTCTATTTTAAAATCTGACATAGTTGATGATCATATTTCTTCAGCTTTGTCTATGAAGTCAAGTTGGTAAGAATTTGGTTTTCAGGACCCTAGGACAGCTGTGCGTTGAGGCAGTCAGTCACCAGGTTTCTGGGACTCCGCAGCAAGACATGCTGGCATCCAAATGACCCCAGCTTCCACATCCACAGCAGCTGTTAGTCTTTCCAGTCCCCAGAGAGTCCCTGAAATTCTTCTGGATGAGCTCCAAGGTGAGGAGATGTTCAGTTTCCTGTGAAACAGCAATATTCCCACTGAGTAGAGACCAGTGTTGCTGGGTACCTTCTTGCAACCCAGACAGTGATGATGTTGCTCATTCTCAAATATTTGTGCCTCCCACCCTCTTGCAGGGGTCAGGGGGAGACATCCCCCCAGGATCAGGGGCCAGGCAAGCAAAGGAACATCACACAGAATAACAGAAGAAAAGGACCAAGTTTAATTCCAGACTTACACATAACAAGGAAATGGGACAAACTTGGAGTTCAGACTTGGACTGTGAAATGGGATGGAGTGTCAAGGAGAGAAGAGGGGACTCAAATAATAAGGAGTCAATGATTTTATTTACAAAACTTTTCTTCCAGATCAATATTTCTCAGACTTTTTTGGACCCTGTTCCCCTTCTGACCTATTTTTCTTCCTGTAGCCCCCGCCCCCACCATCTTATGGTTTGGTCCTCTAATTTCATATAGAAACCCCCCATTTACATGACTTCCACCTGTGGCTCCTTGGAATACACTAGGGACTCAATAGTGGGTGACATATGGGCCCTGACAGAGAGATACTGCTCTTAGATCAAGGCTGGGGAAGCTTTTCTCTACCAAGGACCATTTGGGTATTTATAACTTTATTCACAGACCATACAGCACAGACGGACAGGCCCAGGCAGCCAAATAAGTATCTGTTCCATCATGTACCAGGGCCAGATCACAAAAATTCATAGGCCTTATACAGCTCGTGGACCAGATGTTTGCCACCTCTACTCTAAATGTTTGCTCTGTTTTAAGTTTCACCATTTTTTTTTCTTTTTTCAAAACAAAGCTATTTCTGGAGTTGACCCTCTATCTACGCAGCCTTCATTCTTTAAGGTACTAACAACAGTTTCTTCTGAGAACTGCATGACCTCAGTAATCTCAGCGGCAAAACCCTGTTCTGGTCATCTTGAGGGAAAAAAACCCACCTGGATATTTTGAGGAAGGCTGATCCTACGCTATTAGTAGTTTCTATCAAAGCAATTCTACTGGGAGTGTAATATATCATTTGAGCAAGATATCCTTCATTTCTGATACTTTCTATGAGAGAGAGAATATCAGATGTAAGATTTTGCTCCTGAATAACAAAACTGGCTTGAACTTGTATCACAGAGCTATAAATAATGCCCTTAAAAAAATTTTTTTTTTAAATCTAAGTAAACAAGGTTATCTCAGATTTCTATTAAGAAAACATTTGGGTTGAAGCCTGATCAACCAAGATTCATTCAAAAGCAAATGTGAAGGTCTGAATCTTTATCGTATGAAAAGAGGTGCTGGAAGGCAGCCAAAGAAAGAGCTTCAAATGACAGACTTGTGTGTGTGTTATAGGCAAGAGCTAAAGAGAAGACATATATTGAAGAATACTTTGTACCATTTAAAATTCCTTTAGGTTTTAGAGCTTCGTGGTTACCAAACTCTCTCCCTGCTTTGGTGAAATTATCAGTGACAGTTAGCTGTCAACTTTGGTTACCGCAATTTCTGAATGACTAATCCGCCCAGCCATGCATTAGCTATAAGCAGTATTACTTAACAAATCACCACAGCTCATGTTAAGCACCTTAGATTTTTATTTCTCACTATTTAATGCCATTGTTATTTTCTACTTGCAAATCTGTTCTCTGATTCCTAGAACACCTTTATAGAGCTAATGTGACACTGCTTCCTGCATTGCCACCTAACTGGTCCCCCTGACCAATCTCACCAGAATCATACTCCCACTTCCTACTAAACGTTCTGTCGAGATCACTTATTCATTATATTCTCTCTTAGATCATTGGGGTTTTATCTCTGGCCAGATCCATTTGCCTTTCTTTGCTGCTATTTCTCTGGTAACGAAATACATTGGGGAAACCACGCTTTCCCCATTAATACAGTCTGGGAGCAAGTAATCAGATGTTCTATTCCTGAAATTTTCATTGGCCGTTATTACTTTTTTTTTAGACTTTTTTGCAGGGAGGAAGGTGTAGGTGGGGGCCAGGGATTAAATGTTGGTCACACCTGGCAATGCTCAGAAGTAATTCCTGTAATTCCTAACTCTGCACTCAGGAATTACTCCTGGCAGTGCTGGGGGACCAATAGGGATGCTGGGGATCGAATCCAGGTCGGCCTTATTTAAGGCAAACATCCCACCCACTGTTACTACCACTCTGGCCCTATTGTTTTTTTCTGAGTATTGGTTTGCACCTTCTCCTTTCTCTTAGTTACTCTACATCCTTTCAATTATCAAGTTAGATCATTGATTGCAGCCCCCAAACCTTAACTTTTTTGCCCTTAAAATGCTTTTTCCGCCCACATCCAAAAGAACAAAAGCAACTGCTGTTGGCATGGATGTGGGGAGAAAGGGACTCTCCTTCACTGCTGGTGGGAATACCGACTCTTCTGCCCTTTTGGAAAACAGTATGGACGATTCTCAAAAAATTAGAAATTGAGCTCCCATTTGACCCAGCAATACCACCCCTGGGAATATATCCTGGAAAGGCAAAAAGGTATAGTAGAAATGACATCTGTATTTCTGTGTTCATTGCAGCACTGTTTACAGTAGCCAAAATCTGGAAAAAACCTGAGTGCCCCAAAACAGATGACTGGTTAAAGAAACTTTGGTACATCTGCACAATGGAATACTATGCAGCTGTCAGAAAAGATGAAGTCATGAAATTTGTATATAAGTGGATCAACATGGAAAGTGTCCTGTTAAGTGAAATGAGTCAGAAAGAGAGGGACAGACATAGAAAGATTGCACTCATCTGTGGAATATAAATTAACATAGCGGGAGACTAACACCCAAGAGTTTTAGAGATAAGGATTAGGAGGTCTGCCCCACAGCTTGAAAACTGGCCTGACATCCTAGGGGAAAAGGCAGCTGAGATAGAGAAGGGAACACCAAGTAGAGGATGTCGGGAGGACCCATTCGGGTTGGAAGATGCGAGCTGAAAGTAGACTATAGAACATGATGGCCACTCAATACCTCTATTGCAAACTACAACACCCAAAAGGAGAGAGAACAAAGGGGAATTCCCTGCCACAGAGGCAGGGTGGGTGGTGGGGGATGGGGTGAGGATGGTGAGAGGATACTGGGATCATGGTGGAGGTGAATGGGCACTGGTGGAGGGATGGGTAAATGATCACTGTATGAGTAAAATGCAAACACAAAAGTTCATAAGTTTGTAACTGTACATCACAGTGATTCTCTAATAAAAAATTTTAAAAAATTAAAAAATGCCTTCTCCAAAATCCCTTATTTTATAAGCAACACTTGGATAAAAATTTAAAATTCAAAAAAAAATTTTTTAATTAAATAAAAATATCAAGTTCATTTTTATGCTTCTTCTTCCAGTCATATCCATTGACAAGATTTGTAGACCCTAACACTAACGTATTTTATTGTATTTATTCCATTCTAGGCCTACAGCTGCTTTATCAGACCCACATTCTATCTGATAAAGACAATAGAATTGAAAGGTCCTGGGTATCAAATTCTCTCAAATCCAGGCTTCTCTGCATGTTAGCTGTGTTGCCTTGGACAAGCCAAATAGCTTCTCTGTGCCTCCACTTTTTTATTTGCTAATAATGCCTATCTCATCAGGGTACTGGATGTATTAAATAAGATCATAAGGATAAAATTCCTAATATAGTTTGTGACTTATATTTGGCTCTCAAATTAATTGCTCTTGTTACCAATTTCACTGACTTCTAATTCAAATCCCTGCTGCCATTTTCTTTCCACTCCAATCTTTTCTGTCTAGTAAATGCAGATTAATTTCTACTTTTGGAGGTGCCACATCTGGCCATACATAAGATTTACATCTAGTCTCTCACTCAGAGATCACTCCTGGGGGGCTCAGGGGACCATCTGTAGTGCTTGCAACTGAACTCCAGTCAGCTTATGCAAGGCAAGCACCTGTTCACTGTACTAGCTCTTCAGCATCATCATTTCCACATATTTTTTAAAAATTCATGTACCTTGTTTAAGTTGGCAGCCTGAAAGTTCCCCATCAGCAAATCCATTTCAGGCTCTAAATGACTACCAGTCAAGGTCTTTCTTGATACCCTCCAGTAGCACTGTAGCACTGTCATCCCATTGTTCGTCAACTTGCTCGAACAGGCTCCAGTAACATCTCCATTGTGAGACTTGTTACTGTTTTGGGCATATAGAATACGCCATGGGTAGCTTGCCAGGCTCTGCAGTGCAGGCAGGATACTCTCGGTATCTTTTTTATTTTTCACTATGTTTCTATCATATTTCTGCTTGTTAGAGTATTAAATGGGTGAACAAACATGAAACGCTTAAAATAGTCTCTGTTGTAGAGTGTTCTTCAGTACATGTTAATGTCTGTTACTGCCCCTCAGTGCCTATGAAATGCAATATTTGTGGGCAGAATGGAAAAAGAGAAAAGAAATAAAATGATATTTAATGATGAATTAAGTGATAACAATTCTATCCATTTGGGCTCTAGGAATATAAAGGTGAATAAACATCATCCTCAAGGATTACCGTCTAAGGAAATAGAATATGAAAATGCTACATAAAGACAATGTGCAAAAGCATTTTGAAACTCTTCCTCAGAGCCTGGCAAATATCTCATACCTAATCATTGTAACACATAACTTAACTGTTCGGAGACTATGTTCCACCTTTTCTTCAAAGCCCATTTCAAAATCTTCTTCATTCACTCTTTTTCTATAATCTCAAACATGTAACCCTCCCAAGTATATTATACCTGTCTTAACATTTGTCACTGTTTATATGCTTGCTCTATTCATCTTACTGGATTGTAGTCTAAGAAGACAAAATGGTACTTTTTGCATTCTTTATACACCATGACCTATGCATTATATATATATATTATTTTAAATGGTACAGCATTACTTTCAAAGGACCACCTAATATAATATTACAATATTGTAATAATATTTGTCATAATAGTCACTTAGAGCATTAACACAACATTGTTTCTATCTTTCTGTGTTTCACTAAAGTCAGTGCTTTAGTGAACAGTAATTCAATCTAAAAATAACTACTTCTTTTGAATGACTTTTCATGGCTCCTTGGTATTTATGTATTATGCTATGTGACTCACTCAAGTCTTAAGGTGCTATATTATTATTATTTCCTGATTCCCCTCTCCCCCACCCCTGCTTCAATTCTGAAAATCTAAAACCACTTTCATTTGTTTTTCTATAGGTAAATGTGACTGTAAAGAACAGGTGTTAGGAAACTCGAAAGCATTCTGTGGAATGAAATACTCATATGGTGAGTTTCAAATCCTTGAATACTTCTGAGAATCTATTCAAAAACTAAGTACAAAGAGTTTTTTAGGAAATAAGTCAATAAATCAAATCCTGTGTCTTATAGAATAATACTAAACACAGTGAATGTTCTGGCCTTAGACTTTCTTAATAAAGACAGTGTTGAACATCCTGATGAGGGAAGAATGAGCAAAGGTTAGACCCTCCCACTGTAAGGAGAAGAGGCAGACAGTAAACAAGGGGAGTGAGGGAATGGCATACACTCTCTTTTTATGGATACTTATTATCTTGATAAGTTAAAGTGAAAGTTTCTAGACATCTAAATAATTTCTGTTCCTATTTATTATGTAATAATACTATAGAGAAATCTGTTTAAAGCATCATTTCACAGGAATGAAGAGTTTGGGCTTGGTCTCAGATCCACATAGACTTGATTTCTGGTTTACTGGTGGGTGACCTAATATCTATAGATCTACTCACCTTAAAAAATACGGATTATTGGAGCTGGAGTGATAGCACAGTGGGTAGGGTGTTTGCCTTGTACGCAGCCAACCTGGGTTCGAATCCCAGCATCCCATATGGTCCCCTGAGCACCGCCAGGGGTGATTCCTGAGTTCACAGCCAGGAGTAATCCCTGTCCTATTGCCAGGTGTGACCCAAAAAGCAAGATATATAGATATATATATATATACACGGATTTTTGAAAAACACATCACACATTGGCTTGTACATACTAGATTGGTGGAGGTGAGGTAAGTGGTAGGTGGTAAGAAAATGGCAGGGAGGGGGAGAGGTTATGTATTGAGAGGCAGTGAGACCAGATGTCCACCTGAGTCTCTTCCCTTTGTTCTCTGTATAATCTAGATGTTTCTACCATTCAGATACCAGGAAAATATATTACAAAGGAAAATGTCACTGCCTTAAATAAAGACAGTTCCTGTAATTAAATTCTAAGTGGTTTTATGTTTCCTGTTAAGCGTGCTGGACACCTACTCTTGCCAACATGTTCTTTGGGTGGAGGGGCTCTCTAGTAGTGCTCGGGCACCAAAGCTATACTGGCGGTGCTCAGGATACTGTGCAGTGCTGGGTTTGGGCCCTGGGTCCTGTGCGTGTCAGGTATGTGCTCCCGCCCTTTGAGCCCTTTGAGCTGTCTCCCACCCAACATAGTTTGGCTTTCATCTGAGTCTTTTATTGTTTCATAATTCACACAGTCAAATACACGTTAAAATTAAGAGAAGATTTTGTCACTGTTTCTGAAACTGTGTTGATAACATTGTATTTAATCTCATAAAAGATTAAAAAGTCAACATAAATGTCTCATATATCTTATCTAAAATTACATGTATATTCTCATCCTTTCATCTACCAATTCAGCTAGGTGGAAAAAAGTTTTTGAAAAATGTGCCCAATTTGAAAAAAAAATATTTATAGGGAATGGTGTTTACTATCAAAAACAAAAGACAGGACTGTTTAGTTCAAAATTAATCAGCTACGTGGAAATATCAAACTGTTTCTTTATGATCAGATATGGGGCTCTTTGACTGAGTTTATGGACACATTGACTTTTTTTTCTGGTTTTGTGGTACCAGGAAGTGAACTCAGATCTCATGAGTGCAAAGCACGTGCTTGGCCATTGAACCACATTTATGGTCCTCATGCACGCATCTTTTATATTTGCTACTAAAGAGAACTTGGGATGCTCATAACACTGTAACCATATACTTTGGTCTTATTTTTGGCTTGTTTGTTTATTTGGTTGGTTGGTTGTGGGTTTTTTTTGTTTTTTTTTTCTTTTTGGGTCACACCCATCGATGCACAGGGGTTACACCTGGCTCTGCACTCAGGAATTACTCCTGGCGGTGCTCGGGTGACCATATGGGATGCTGGAAATCAAACCCAGGTTGGCCGTGTGCAAGGCAAATGCCCTACCTGCTGTGCTATCACTCCAGCCCCTACTTTGGTCTTATTAAGTGCAGTATTTTTACAAGCATGGAAAAAAATTATTTTCACCTCCTCATTCTATGTATTTATGGAGAAAAATATAGATTCATTTGCTTATTCCTTTGGTAAATATTTATTGATCTATAGTAGTGAATAGACAAGGTCCCTACTCTTTAATTTTACACATAGTCTAATAGAAAAATATTAGCAAATGTTTATTGAGCATTAGCCTTGAGCAAAGTGCTATGCTATGTACACTTCAGGCATTCATCTTCTCCAAGTTTTTGTCCAAACTGGACATTTAAACACCCTGTGATACAAATTTGAGTTGCTATTTTAACTTTCCTAAAACTTGCCTCTTCATGCATAAGACTAAAAGAGCTCTTAAGAACACTTAGAAGTCTCAGATTTTATGATACTATAAAGATGGCTGCCTAATAGCTCCTTGGGAACCCCAAGCCAGTGTGGGGGTCTCTCCTTACTTAGAATCTTCCATCAAGACACAATGAGCCAGTAAAAAACATTCCTAATAATATAGGGCATTTCATCTGATATTCCTTAAATTAACTTTCTTCCTCAATTCAGGTTATTCAATTCTTAGTCCCAAGCATTCTATAGAGTAAATAACATGACAGAACCATGAGCAATAGAGAATAGTCAGCTTTCGGTTCATATTAAGGTAAAAATCATTTAAAAAAATCATGTTATTTAATCTCTTTGGGATATGCAAAATATATTCTTGCAAAAATATATTGTTTTGTAATAGTTATATGATGTAAGAGTATAGTAGAAATTCTAAGTATAAATTACATTACTGATATAATTATTTTAAAAGCTAGAAATTCTACATATTATGTATAATTGTTTGGGGCCAGAGATATAGTTCAGGGGCTAGAGTGCTTGTCTTGCACATGACTGACCCTGGTTCAATCCCTGGCATTACATACGTTTTGCAAACATAGCCAGGAGTGATCCCTGAGCACAGAACCAGCAATAACACCTGAGCACCTCCAGGTGTGGCCCTATCTGTGCATCTCTATTCTATTTAGATTTGATAACTAAATGTATTGAAGGTTTCTTTACATTACACAAATGACTAATATTCCCTTAATATAGAGATATGGGAAGGAGTAACTGTTGAAAATGTCTAAAAGGGAAAGTTACAATTAATATAAGATAATTTCAAAGCAGGTTGGCACATCCCCATTATCATCAATTCATTTTTCCATTATAATCTCAGATGCATATTTATTTAAGTTTTCTAAGCATCCAAAAATCCTATGAGGGGCTGGAGCGGTAGTACAGCGGGTAGGGCATTTGCCTTGCATGCAGCGACCCGGGTTCTATTCCCAGCATCCCATATGGTCTCCTGAGCACCGCCAGGAGTAATTCCTGAGTGCAAAGCCAGGAGTAACCCCTGTGCATTCGGGTGTGACCCAAAAAGCAAAAAAAAAAAAAATCCTATGAAATCCTATGCATTTTGACTTTTACAATTGTATTGCTGCAGTGCTGAAAGCAAAGATTTTAACGGCTCATGACAAAGGATCACATGCTGAGGTAAATGTAAATATTAAAAAAGTTTTAAAATCTACCAAGCTGAAAATTTTACGAGGAAAGCGAACATTGTATCCAGAATCCTGGACGACCAGAGGCTGCACTTGCCCAGTCCTCAACCCTGGTGAGTATCAGACTTGCCTGACTTGGTTACTACCTTGTCTCTACTGATTTGCTGCTTGTTGTATTGCTGGTGGCCTGAACCACAACCTAAAATCAATTCAGTATCTCTCCTTTTGACCATTTGACTTTTGGCGGGGGAATCCAAATGGAATTCTTTGAACTAACATCAAAAAATTATTTCTCTTCCACATGCTCTCTAAAAGTAATATATTTGTAATCCAGCAATATCATATTCTCTGTCCTAAAAGAGAAATCTCCCACAGCTCAGGTGCCAGTAGACTGGAAAGCACTTTCATGAATTTATCTGCCATGCGCACTTTATCTAAAAGCTAGGTTTCTATTACAGTGGCCTGGGTAGAACTTGTTCCCAGAGGAAGTTCAAATGCAAAAGTCCATCTGTGCAAATAATATTAAATTCATTTTTACTATTGTATGAGACGCATCTGTTTCTCCTGGATAAAAAACAATTCTCAAGTTCTCATCATCTTGTTTTTCATTAAATTGTCATTTGGGTTTCAAATTAGAAACAGCAGAAATAAACAAAAAAAAAAGCATAGAAATTTAGAGAAACTTGGAATGGAGGAAAATGTTCACCTTAAGATGTCCTTGCAGAGGTAGAGAGAAGCAAGGAGATTAAGGGATTCTAACCTGCCCACTTTACATTCTTCATTCCATGGTGTCTCCAGTACCTGCCATGAGTTCCCAAACCATAGTAACATCCTAGTAAAAGAGCACGTCCTAGTCAAAAAATAATGTTTAAAACCCTTTCATCCAGCCCTATTTCTGTGCCTTTACAACAGTGCAGAATTGGGTACATAATTCCTATTCTGCTTTAGTTCCTTATGACTCAAAGTCCAGGAAACCACAGTTATGTTGTTAAGAACTCTTTTTGTTGTTGTTGTTGTTGTTGTTTTTGCTTTTCGGGTCACACCCAGTGATGCACAGGGGTTACTCCTGGCTCTACACTCAGGAATTACTCCTAGCATTGCTGGGGGACCACATGGGATGCTGGGAATTGAACCCGGGTCGGCCGAGTGCAAGGCAAACACCCTACCCTCTGTGCTATCACTCTAGCCCCCAGGAAGTCATTTGTGGTCTTTAATTGATAATTTAGGGAAACGTAGAACTAAGAGATAGCACAATGCTTTCCCAGGTTCAATCCCTGTCACCTCATATGGTTCCAGAGTGATCATAAGCCCTGAGCACCTTCTGGTAGATCCAAAAAATGAAAAAAGAAGTTAATATGAAAAACATAAACATATCAGTGATTGAAGCTATCAATAAACCACCTCCCCAACCTAAAAAAAATTTAAATAGTGAGGGGGCTGGAGAGATAGCACAGCGGGTGGGGCATTTGCCTTGCACACAGCCAACCCAGGTTCAATTCCCAGCATCCCATATGGTCCGCTGAGCACTGCCAGGGGTAATTCCTGAGTGCAGAACCAGCAGTGGCCCCTGTGCATTACCAGGTGTGACCCAAAAAAAAGCAAAAAAAAAAAATCTAAATAGTGACCTAAAATTTTTGACTTTTTTATTGCTAATTTCTCAAACTTTTTTAATATATTGCTTCAATGTTTTCTTTAAATTAATCTGTCTCAAGAGCTTGAGAAATACTGCAGGTATTAAAGTGCTTGTCTTGTGTACAGCTGAGCCCAAGCACTGCCTAATGTGACCCAAAGTCTCTCCCCTTCCAAAACAACAAACAAAAAATTTACTAAACTAAATTAATTGACTTAATACATCATAAGGGAAAATACATTTTACATAATAGACATATTTCTAAGGAAATAATCAGAATTTTGGATTATGAATACAGAAAACAAAGAGTTATTGATTTAAATTTTATTTCCCAGTGATCTGTGCATTGTGACTTTTCCTATAGGAAAGGCACGCTACTGTCTTTGCAAAAAAAAAAAAAAAAGAATAAACCAGAAATCCGCCCAATTTTTCAGTAAGACATTAGAAACAAAAACTTTGACGGTCTGAGCCACCCTCCAGGAAGTGAACTATACTTCCTAATCAGGCCTCTGCCAGAGTCAGAGAATCAACTGAGTTCATCACAATTGAAAACATAAGCGCAATTATTCAAAGAATTCTTGAAAACATGTTTACTCTCTTTGAAGAAAAGACTGGAACCTGCCAAAGCAAAACCAGACACTCTTTTATTTCACTTTGCTATTCCATTTTACAAGTTCAATAGCTAAGACCAAAGTGAGCTGATAAGAAAATCCTGAAACCTTGCACGGCAATTTGCTTCCTTTGCGACTTTTCAAAAGATGCAGTTTAATCAGCATCTCTGAAAATTCATTCCTCTTTACTTCAGGCATGCTCTTTCATCAATGATATATTTAAAATAGGAGATCTAATGTGAAAGTTTGATATTTGATTTTTCTATGGACACAGTAATTTGGTGCCTCGAAAAGTGTCACAAAGTCATGGTCACAAGCATAGAGATAGGGAAATAAAGTGTAAAAGCAAGAAAGCGACTGTGATGCACCACATGACATTGTTTTCCAAATGAAGTTTTGGCAAGGTGTTCCTCCAAACATTATGGGTTTGTTTATGCAGCATTATTTTTGTTTATTTAATTCATACTTATACTTTAAATTACCATGGCCAGAGAGTAGGTTAGGCACTTACCTTGCACATGGCCATCCTGAGTTTGAAACCAGCACTTAATACAGTTCCCTGAACTCTACCAGGAGCGATCCCTGAACACAAAACCAGAAACAAGCCCTGAGAATTGCTGGGTGTGGCCCCAAAACAAAAACAAAAAAATTACAAAGTCCTATAATATTTATCCTATTTGTCATTTTAGTAAATTCATTTAAAAAACTAAATATAATACTAATAGTTCCTAAAAATTATTTTTTAATGAGGACTTTTTCACTTTTTAAATGAATCAAATAATACCAAAACCATTATATTTTAACTTGTTCGCTAATTAAGTTCTGGTTTGTTTTGTCTTTTTTGTACAAAAGCTAAGTTTACCTTTTAAAGAATGTGTATGACCTAATCCACCTTACCCTTGTGCCTTTCAGAGTTTAGATCCTCTTTATGCACTGACATTACTTATACTTATTTTTTATTCTTTTTTAGAAAAATACTATCATTGCTATCTTTAAGTTTTAGTTTGATTTTATTGTTTTGTTTTTGTTTTCTGGGTGACATGTGGCAGTGCCTTGAGAATACCTCAAAGGGTATTCCTCGCAAAGACCCTGCTATACCAGATTGAACCCTGACCTCTTGCATTCAAAGCATGTGCACAGCTATCTCTCTGGCCCTAGGATTGTCTCGTCAATAATACTATTAACATTGACAATACTTTTTGGGACTAGAAGTATAGTAAAAGGCTTAAAGCCACAACTTTGCATGTGGCTGACCCTGGTTCAGTTCCTGTAGTGACCTGGGTAATACCCAGCATCACAGGGCCTGAGCAGCATAGCAGCCTCTGGCCCTCTCATTGAGTCCCAGGTCTGGGTGACCGACAACAGCCTCCTAAGCACTTATCAGCTCCTAAGCACTGCTTGAGATCCCCATCCCCAAAAATACATTTTTGTTTTTATAGATATAATGTCATAGATGTTATAGAAACAATTTTAAAAGATTTTAGTAGAATAGATATATTATATGTATGTTATGGAAATTGACGGTAGTATGTTTTATTTTCATATTACTTCTCCCCTAATACCCTCACCCACAGTCATCTTTGTTAGCATCTTGGTAGCAATCCTTCTAGATCTTTCTCTGTGGATGTGCATACTACATTTTTTTAAAGTCATGCTCTGTTCCACAACAATTGTATATGCTCTATTTTGCAACATATTTAGTTAATGATCTTCTGTCTAATTTGGTTTTCTTTTCTTTTTTTTTTTGAATCACCATGAGATACAGAGTTACGAAGTTTATCATGGTTGGTTTCCATCATAGAGTGTTCCAGCCCATCCCTCACCAGTACATTTCCTACCACCAATGTCCCCAGTTTCCCTCCTCTCCTGCCAACCTCCTTTAGTGTCTGTCTCTAAGCCAGGCACCCTCTCTTTCTCTCTCTCTCTCTCTCTCTCTCTCTCACTCTCTCTCTCTCATCTCTTTCTCCTCGCATCTATACCAGCATTGGTTGGTTTTGTTCTTTTCGGTGTGTGTCAGTCTCTGTGGTGTGAGATGATATCTCATTGTTGTTTTGACTTGCATCTCTCTGATGATTAGCAATGTAAAGCAATTTTTCTTATGTCTTTTGGCCAGTTTTATTTCTTCTTTGAGAAAGTAATTTGTTGGGCTGGAGCAATAGCACAGGGGGGAGTTTGCCTTGCACACGGCTGACATGGGTTCTATTCGCAGCATCCTATATGGTCCCCAAGCACCACCAGGAGTAATTCCTTAGTGCAGAGCTAGGAGTAACCCCTGTGCATATCCAGGTGTGACTCAAAGAGAAAAAAGAGAAAGAGAGAAAGTAATTTGTTTTCTTGTAATCTGATATACTGATCCTATTTC
This sequence comes from Sorex araneus, assembly GCF_027595985.1. Taxonomy (NCBI): domain Eukaryota; kingdom Metazoa; phylum Chordata; class Mammalia; order Eulipotyphla; family Soricidae; genus Sorex; species Sorex araneus. The sequence continues at coordinate 37,441,925 of NC_073311.1, read as the reverse complement.
AATTTCCCAACTAATCCAAATGTCCTTTAGATCTGGTCTCTCCTGGCCAGTTTTCACGCAAGAGCCAAATATTGTGCCACACCCAACAATGCTCAGGGCTTCCTGCTGGCTCTGCACTCAGGAATCACTTCTGGCATGCTCAAGGGAACACATGGGATGCCAAAGATCAAACCAAGGTCGTCTTGTCAAGGCAATTACCTACCCACTGTATTATCTCTCCGGGCCCTATACTTTGATTTTTAAGTCCCTCAAGTTTTAGTTCTAGTTTATTGTTCTAATTTTATTTTGATTATAGTTTTATTGTTGTTGAAGAAATTATTACTGATGAAGAAACCCAGTTAGGTATCCTATGTAGAGGTACTATATTCTGCTTTGATGCTTGTCTAGCTGGTTCTTCGTGGTATCATTAGCTTGTCCCTCTACCTCCTGTATTTCCTGTAATTGCCAAAGACACAGTTTAAAGACACACTGTGATAACAAATATTTTGGCTAGAAATCCTGACATATTAACTGAGTACTTCATGTTGAATCACAGCAGAAGACACCTCCAATGCTGATGAACTTGACACATGTGTTAAATGCATGAGTTTGACATCTCAATCAGGCAGCTTTGCTTTCTTTTTTTGAGTGTGGAAAATAAGGAATGCGGGATTCCTTAGTCTCTATACTCCAACCCAGTTTCTCATTATCCATCCATTTAATGATTTTATCACAATTGATAATCCCTTCCTGAATTAGTAATTTCATTAAAGTTTGAGAAATGATATTTTTCTAATTTAATCTGATTCACTTCCTTTACTAGCTGACATTCTTCTCTAAGGGAACTTTCCTGCCAAGCTGAGCTATTTGATGACCACGAAATATAGTTTCTATTGTAAAGACAGGATAAATACTGAATTCTTTCCCCTTAATTTCCCATTGTCTAAGAAGCTGTTTTACCAGCCGCATCAAAAGATGACATACTTTTCCCTGACTTTCTTTGTTTTTGAGTATCACTTCAGAATTACACATTTTTTTTGATATGTTCCAAAACACACCATTTTGTGGCACTCAAATTATCACAACTCTGGCAAGTTACAACCCCTTCTTGCTCTCTCCTGTGTCCTTTGAAAACAATTCACCATAAATTTTGATGGTTGCAGGGGCCACACTGGGTGGTACTAAAGGCTTATTCCAGGCTCTGTGCATAGGGATCACTCCTGGTGGTGCTGGGGACCATATGCGGTTCCAGAGATCGAACTTGGGTCTACCATGTTCAAGGCAAGCATTTCACCTGCTGTACTATCTCTCTGGCCTGAATTCCCATTATTTTTTACAAGTTTCCATGCATTTTAGCACAAGATGTCCTGTATTTGCATCTTCAAGTCCTAAACTTGACATAGGCCATTCTCTGGAAGATTTGTTTGATTTCACTGTGATTTTAGTGAAGCCTGTCCCTGGAGAACACATGTTAGTTATAAGTTTTCATTCACCAGAAGGCCATATTTTTTCTGAAACATTTTTAGTGAATGAACAAGAATATATATAAAGTTGGGGGCAGTGAGGAACTTCCAAACAGTGTACATGGGGCCCTGGGCCATCCCGTGTGGCCATCCCCTCTGGTGCTCAGCCATCCGGCAGGGGTTCATGCTAGGATGCAATTCTGCTGGGTCCCTGGGGTACCAGGGACTACAGTAAGGCCCTAGCATTGCTCAGGGCCGCCAGGGTTATACTCAGCAGTGCTTGCAACTGTGTAGTACTGGGAGCCAAATGAGAATCCTGCTTCCCATCCTTGTGCTATCTCCCCAGTCCTATTTAAAAAATAAATGGCGAGGGGCACATCCAGCTGTGTTCAGGGCTTACTTCTGGTTCTATGCTCAGGAATCACTCCAGGGACCATATGCAGTGCTGGGGATCAAACCCAGTGGGCTGCTTGTTAGTGAAGTGTCCTGCTGGCTATAGTATCTTCTCTAGTTCCACCAATTTTATTTTTAACTGTAAATTTAAGTGGATGTTTTGGTTTTGATTTGGGGTCACCCCAGTTTGTGCTCAAGGAAGACTCCATTCTGTTTCTCCCAGCAGTGCTCAGGGAGCCATGTGGTGCTGGAGGGTAAACCCAGGCCTCCTGCACACAGATCATGGCATTAGCACTTTGAACCATTCCCCAACCTATAATTATTTTTTAATTATTTCAAATAGCTTAGATAATTATTTTAAATATGTAAAAAGAAACTCACTTTTTAGTGCATTTGTTACTGCAATATTTTTTTTACTGAAGTCTGAAAATACTTTTTTTTTTTCATTCCTGCACCACCAAGTTCATACCTGCTTAAAAGTCCTCATAATATGGCAGACACCACGCTGCTTTCCCCCGGCAGGGGAAAGCAAACCGAGAAAGATCTTTCTCCTCCTCGGCTGGCATGGGGCTCTGGCTTAGTTCATAGTCTAGAGACATTGGTGGAAGCAGTTGCTGGTACCAAACGTAGTCTAGCTGGCCTCCAGATCGTGGTCATCAGCAGCCGAGCGGCAGCACAGACAAACTTGTGGCCACCTGGGTCGCATCTCGGCAGAGCGCGCACCCTGAAAATACTTTTTATTTATAAAGCCTGCACCAGCTCTGGTCAAGTCTCATCATTTTTTTTTTGTGTATGACAAACATATATTCTAAAACCACATCAACTTTATATAAGAAATATTTGAAAATATTTTGTATAATGACCCTCTTCCAATGCATTCCCACATTGTTTATGTTTCACTTTTATAAAATCCTGGTGAGTAGACATCACAATGAGTCTCTAAGAAATACTGACTTATGGGAGTTTATTAAGTGTTCATAGACTTCTCACTTTTTTCCTAGAAAAAAGTAGTAGAAAAAACTACTATTTTATGGTAGAGTAAAAGTTCTACAATCAGACAAATTTGACATTAAATCAGAATGTTGTGACATACTGAGAGACCTTGAATGAATTTCTTCATCTTGTAGAACCTCAATTTCTCATTTGTAAAAGAAGAAAAATAATACTGAATCATAGTGTTTTTTTTATTAGGTGAATTGACTATGTGAAATATTTTACCCATAATAAGACATTTTAAATGGCAGCTGCTATTGCCTAAATGACTCTTGATTTCTACTATAAATGTCTAAAATCCTGACCTGGGTATTTACAATAAAACTGCCAAAGTCACATCTTCTCTTTCTACTAAATAGCTGTGATATTAAATAGCATCTAACCTTGCTCTCTTTTAGGTATGGAGTACCTTGTAGCAGGACACGAAGATGTGAAAAGAGGCAGACTGATTGTAAATATGAAAAGTTTTGTTCATCACTGGGAACCATCTCTTGGAAGAAAAGTCATGGATATTTTAAGAAGAGAGTGCAAGTAGCAACAAAAGGTATATAGTACAGAATGGCACTTCTGTGTGTGTGAAACACAAATTTAATGGAAAGGAAACCTCAAAAACAAAACTGGAATAATTATTGTTTAAGTGCCAAAATATATAGAAGTGATATTCCTATGCATGAGCCTGTTTCTTTAGGGCACATGTTTAAAATCAACATGTTACATAAAGAAGAATGAAAAATCCTATACTGATACCTGCTTTCTATGTAACTGATTCTGAAATTTGTACCTGTTAAAAGTATTTTAATAGCAGTGTGATATTTAGCAGTACTGCGTTAAGGGCAATAACAGGCACTCCACCCATCCTCAGATATGTTACTTGCATCTGTATTCCTAACTGATGAGATTTTTGAGAACTTCCTAATCCCATTCTCAGAAAAAAAGCAGTTCTTTTTGTGCTTGAGGTGTGTAAACTTTGTTGTGTGTGGGGGGGGGTACTCAGTGGAACCTGTCCGCATGTATATAGTATTTCATTGTATAAAGCACTTTACTACCTGCCACTTGTGTTGCAAAAGGTTGGAGACAGCAGTTGCAGAGAGAAAATCGTGGGTAAGAAAAGCCTACTGAAACAGAGGCACTGCCACTGTGGACAGACGTGGTCATCGAAAGGAAGGTGTGCTGTTTACCGTGCAAAGCTGTGCCAAGAACACAGCCTTAAAGGAGAATGCATTTGTGTGAAGTTTCGTTCAGGCAAGAAGTTAAACTCCACAGATAGCAGCCGTGATGAAATGTCTTAAAACACTCAAAAAAAAGAGAGAAGAGACTTTAAGATATGAGAAAGAAATCATAAGCGTAGAAATATGCTTGGATAAAGAAGAGAGTAACTATAAATTAAAAAATAAAATCATTTATTTGCAATGCACTTGTAAACACTTCAAAAATGATTGTAGACACAGAATTTGTTTTATTTTTGTTTAGTATTTAAATCTGAATCTTGAAGCAATTACTTCCTTGTCTTTATTAACAATGTATTTCCTAGACACATTTGTTTGGACACAGTGTATGTGATGGCTCACCAGATTTCAGGTTTTCATTATTCAACTTCTGTACCCAGGCACAAATAGTGCATAGTTTCTTCTGTACTTGAATATACAACACATGAACTACAGTGCCATAGATTAACTTCACATACAGAACATATTTTTCCTGAGGTCCTGTGGACTTGCAATATATATATACATATATGTATATGTATATATATCTTTGTTAATTTTTTATATTTCATATATGAAATAAAGGAATATGATCTCCTGATTCTTGTCTCATTCCTGACAAACTTTCAACAGGCTAAGAATGAGCTGCTGCTGCTGCTTCCTCTTCCTCTTCTTCTTCTTCTTCTTCTTCTTCTTCTTCTTCTTCTTCTTCTTCTTCTTCTTCTTCTTCTTCTTCTTCCTCCTCCTCCTCTTCCTCCTTCTCCTCTTCCCCCTCCCTCCTCCTCCTCCTCCTCCAGAGTGGGAGTGATAGGACGGTAAGTAGGGTGTTTGCCTTGCACACGGCCAACCCAGGTTTGATTTCCAGCATCCTATATGGTCTCCTAAGCATTTCCAGGGGTGATTCCTGAGTACAGTGCCAGGAGTAACCCCTGAGCATTGCCAGATGTGACCAAAAAAAAAACAGAAAGAAGGAAAGAAAGAGGGAAGGAAAAGGAAGGAAGGAAGGAAGGAAGGAAGGAAGGAAGGAAGGAAGGAAGGAAGGAAGGAAGGAAGGAAGGAAGGAAGGAAGGAAGGAAGGAAGGAAGGAAGGAAGGAAGGAAGGAAGGAAGGGAAGGCAGGCCAGATGCATGTAAAGGACAACTATCTTCCAACTATCCTTTGCTAACAGCTAATACTTAACATTTTATTGTCAAGCATTTTGAATGATTTACTGAACATAATCATTTTTTCCATAGAATTTGAATTAGACATACTTTTATGAAATCTGTCATTATCTCCTATATCTTATCTCTCAACTTCTTACCTTTTTCCGCTTTATTCTATGTCTATGGTAGTGCCATTTATGAGAAAATTTGACAACATAGTGGTTAACCACAGGATGATATTACATGTGGTACTTAGAATAACTAGATGAGAGAATACAAGGTCTTAAAGGGGGGAATGCCCTGATCAACCTTTGCTCCAGACTTTAGGGAGGAGAAGGAAAAAAAACAGTGGATGGGAAGGAGAGAAGAGACAGATGAGAAACAATGGGGTCAGGTCAGGGGAGTGAGGTATGAAGGTGCAACTAGGAATGATAGAGCCAAATATACAAACCGCAGAGTCAACAACTGAAATCAAGAGACCCAAACTTTAACAACCAAACTTAAAAAGGTGCCTGTGAAGAGGATAGGCTGGAGGTTGGGGGCTGGTGGAGAGGATTTGGGAGGGAACCTGGGAATGTCTGCGAGAGGAAATTGAGACTAGTGGTGGGATCAGTGCTACAATATTGTATGTCTAAAACTCAACTATGAATAACTTTGTAAATCATAGTACTTTAATTTTTTTAATAAGGAGAAAAAACATTGGCAAGTATGTCATGCCAAGAACAATTTTTAAAAAAATATATCAGATACAGTATTTCTTAAGTTTCACAATTCATTTCTTCATCTTAAATAAAATGACCATTACCCATTAAAAAGAACAATTAAAATGTCTGTGTCTGTATGTTTGTTTGGGTGCTACAACCGTCAGTGCTCGGAGCCTACTCCTGGTTCTGTGCTCAAGGATCACTCTATGTTGAGCTTAGTGGACCATAAGGGGTGCTGGGGAATCAAACCCATGCCAGCTTCCGTGTACAAAACAAGTGCCCTACATGCTATACTATCTCCCCACCTCCCCAAATGTTTATTAAAAAAAAAAATAGATGTCTATTGTCTACTATTAAGTAAGAAAGGTACACACTGATACAAATAGTGATAGGCCCACTTCAGATCGCACAAATTGTACATACAGTATTTTATAAAGTTTGAGAACTAGTCCAGTTTGCCCCTGTGAATGAAATGAGGGAGATTTTTCTCCTTTTATTTTGCATCTGTTTTGTTTGACTTCATTTCATTGGTCATATACTACGTTTGTAATTATTTCTTTTTTTTTCTTTTTGGGTAGCACTTGGTGATGCTCAGGAGTTACTTCTGGCTCTGCATTCAGGAATTACTCCTGGCAGTGCTCAAATCTCATATGGGATGCCGGGGATCAAATCCTGGTTAGCTGCACGCAAGGCAAAGGACCATCCACTGTGCTCACGCTCTGGCCCTGTAATTTATTTCTTATGTCAATGAACAGTTAGTCAAGAGTTTTTAGTGAAGCGAAATAATTTTTGTTGAAAGAAATTTAGAGAGATGTGAGGAGAGAGAGAGAGACAGACAGAGACAGAAAACACAGGCTTCTTCCATGAGGCTTTTCAAACTTCTCTGCAGACAAAAAAGTTAATCTGGGTATTGTCACAAGGGGAGAGCCTTGCACTCTTGCACTCTTGATAGTCCTATCATATTATTATCACATGTTTTCAAAATGTGCCCAAGCAAAATTATTCTTTTTTTTCTTTGGCTTTTGGGTTACACCCAGCGATGCTCAAGGGTTACTCCTGGTTCTGCAGTCAGAAATTACTACTGGCAGTGCTTGGGGGACCATATGGGATGCCAGAGATTGAACTCCGGTCCGCCGTGTGCAAGGCAAACACCCTATCCTTGGTACTATTGCTCGGGCCCAGCAAAATTATTCCTTTTTTTTTTTTTAAAGACACCTACAAGCAAACATCTTATTTATTTATTTATTTATTTATTTATCTATTTATTTTGCTTTTGGGGTCACACCCAGCGATGCTCAGGGGTTGCTCCTGACTCTGCACTCAGGAATTACTTCTGGCAGTGCTTCGGGGACCATATGGGATGCTGGAGATCGTGTGCAAGATAAATACCCTACCCACTGTACTATTTCTCCAGCCCCTGCAAAATTATTCTTAAAAACCTCATTTCCAGTAGTTCACCAGGTAGTCGGGGGCTCCTGTGTGAACTCTCAGCCCTACGCTATCTCATTGGGATCATCTTCCCTCCATGCCCTTTCAAGACCTTTGCTGACATCAGTCAAAAAAAAAAAATAGGTCCCTGCTACTATCATTTTTTATTTTGTTTTTGTTTTTGTTTTTGTTTTATTTTGCTTTTTGGGTCACACCTGGCGATGCACAGGGGTTACTCCTGGCTCTGCACTCAGGAATTACTCCTGGTGGTACTCAGGGGATTGAACCTGGGTCGATCACGTGCAAGGCAAATGCCCTATCCGCTGTGCTATCGCTCCAGCCCCATGCTACTATCATTTTTAAAAATTGTTATTCTTCATTAAAAGCTTCATTTGTTTATTGTGCTTTCTGACTCTGTGCTTGTGCCTTCAATACTTTCCTGATGGTTTTCTGCTCCTCAGTAAGAAAAGCGCTCTTGATCCTGCCTCAGACACACTTGGCACACGGGACACCACCCTAGGCCCGGCTGACATGTTTTTTGTTTGTTTTAGATAGCCTCTTAGAAACTTTAGGTCTCACGACACGGACTCCTCCAAGCCGGCTGGGGCACACACCGCATGTAGACTTCCATGCCTTCCCCAATTTTTTTGGTATAAAGGTAAATAATTCTATTTCCAGGGCTTCGGGCCAACCTGGTTTTGTTGGAGGCTGATTTGTAGGAGAGCCAACGGCAGTATGTCAAATGCTGGACCATTCTGAAGGCCTGTAAGACACCATCCAGGAAGAGGCTACAATCGTTTCTTAACGCTTGTGACTCATTGCCAGCACTTCCCGCAGTTTTAATTTCTTAGGAGCCATCATTAGGCTTACAAAGTGAAAAAAGAGAAGAAGAAATGCTGTGCTCCCTGTTTGTACAAGTAAACAAGCCAGTGGAGTGCAAGCTCGCTGCCTCCTGACCCCTTTTCCATTCCATCCTTCCATCATTCTGCCACGCTCCTGCATAACCGCTCTCCTCCCTGACATCTTTCAAAATAACCAGCCGGGTACCCAGGCAACAGAGTCAAATAAAACTTCCATCTATGGCTTCATGTAAACGTGAACACTTCCTGCCAGCCCTCACAGCCTCCTTCCCTGGACCCCTGGGCTTTATTAGTCAGCAAACTGGTTACATAATGTCCACATACCTAGCTGTGTAATTCAGCTGAGGTCAGCCCTGTCTCTGGCCTCTCATGACATCACTTTTCCCACAGAGAAATGTTACTAATAGCATTTGATGCAATGGAAAGTCTCAATAATAGGATCCTCTTTTAATAGTGTTCGCTAATGAGGTCAGATCTATGGGGAGGTGACCACGAGTCCAAACAGCAATGTCCATCTGACTGGATTCACAAGGGAGCAAGGCCTGGTACTGGGGAAGTGTAGTATTATTGGGGACGCGTTTTGGGTCCCTGTAAAATGAGTCCTTTTCTAACCCATCAGAGATGTGTTAACTCTGAAGGGTGGGAAAAAGAAGCTTGAAAATGCCGTGTGGGGCTGTCCCTTTGCCACTGCCCTGGAATGCCTGAGAACAAGGCAGCTAAGTAGCGCCTGGGCTGCTGAGGAGTTTTGTCAGAGGCCCCAGGGATGAATTGCTTTTGTGTTCATTGTTTCAATGATAAGCAGTCCCCAACCTAACTTTATCAAAATGCCAAAGCTACTTGCAATTTATTTCCCACAGCTTGGAAGAAAAATATTTAGGAACAGCCTCGGTTTTGCAGAAATTGGTATGATAAAAAAAAAAAGGAATAGAAGCAAAGGGTGTGCCTTGCATGACTGGTTTTTTTTGTTTTGTTTTGTTTTTTTGTTTTTTTCCTTTTTTAAGTCTCTCAGAGACCGATTTGCCTGAGAATGCTTTTTTGAAAACCGGTGCTCTGGTCCTGCTTCCCTACATTCTCACCAAAAGGATCTGAATGTTTCTTCACAGTTGGAACATCACTGACTGATACAGTATCTAAAGTGAAAGAGTCCCAGCTTTACTATTAGCTCACATATGAAGCACTGAAAGAGCAGGTTGTTAACTATGAGGGGGGGAAAGCACAATCCTTACTGGGCCGAACAAGTGTGTCCTGCAAAAAAGAGGCTGTTAAAATACGTTTCTACACTAAATACACAATATTCATTAAATACACTAAATAGATTTCTAGTTTCCACCTATGTAGTTTTAGGTGAATGGGCATGTTCCAAAATGTGGTCTTTAGTAATAAATTCATTCAGAAAGACAAGATTAGGGGCTGGAGAGATAGTACAGCAAGTAGAGTGCTTGCCTGGACCATGGTTAACCTGGGTTCAATCCTCAGAATCCCATATGGTTCCCCAGTCCCCTCTAGGAGTGATCCCGGAGCACAGAGCCAGAGTATGCCCTGAGCACTGCTGGGTGTCACATTAACTCTCCCCCTCAAAAAAGAAAGGAAAGTAAAAAAAGAAAGGAAGTAAAAAATTGGCAAGATTGAGTAAGAATGATCATAACAGAATACACAGTAGCTCAGAGGTTGAGTTCTTGCCTTGCATGTGTGAGACCATGCTAGCAACAATCCTCCCCCTCCCACACGCACACACACACACACACACACACACACACAAGAATGATCAAATTATGAGCTTATCTGATGAAAGAGAAATGGCAGCCACACAGAGAAGTAATCCCACCTACAATTTTCAAAGTATGAGTGAAATGCCTGCCCAGAACTCCTTAGCTCCTCTTTCCCACCAAGATGTATTGAGGATCTCAGACTTTATGTGAACACGAGAAAAATAATGCCAACAAGAGCAATCAATCAAGGGTCTTCCTCAGTCTCAGCATGCGTCAGAGTGCTGTGCATCTCACTTGGTCTTGCTAAACACCCTATGGTCATACTGCCCCTGTCTCTATGGCTCCATTTCCCAGCTGAGGACACTAAGGGACAGAGAGATTAAAGTGTCCAAGGACTCTCAGTTAACATTAGTGGAAGCTGGATTTGAAGCCAAACATTCTGAGTTTGCATTTTGACCTCCAAAGAGGACTTCTTGAATTCAGAAAGAATACCTGTGAGGTGAAGCTAGCTGTTTTCCTCCGTGGCTTTCTTTGAAATTCAGTTTAGGGAAAAACACTAAAGTTCAACCTTCCTTTAGTTTTAATTCTCTATATTGCAAATGATAAAATCACCCATCATTATTCTCCTCTGTGGTTGCATAATTTTCTAATGTCTTTCTTATTGCTACGTTGCCATTAGGAAAATACCAGTTAACCATAATTTATGCTGAAACTAAATAGTAAGAGCTTAAAGAATCAGGAAATATATATAGTAAATAGGCACTTTTTTCAAAAGAGAGCAAAAGACAAGAATCTAGGATAGAGCCAGTGTGTTGGTACAGTAGGTAGTGCCTCTGCCTTGCATGTTCCTTACCAGGGTTCAATCCCCAGCATCCATACGGTTCCCCAAGCACCACCAAGAGTAATTCCTGGGTACAGAGCCAGGAGTAACCCCTAAGCAGTGCTGGGTATGATCCAAAAAGCCAAAAAATAAAAAAAAATCTAAGATAAAGAAATGAGGCAAAATTAGGGTGTCCTTGGAAAAAAGAACCAATTATAGTTTTCTAGTAAGAAAACACAAAGTATTCCCAAGGATACTTTTTGGTCAAGAAGTCCTTCGATGGATAGATATCATGAATATTTGTTATGAATATGTTTTTATGAACTGTATTAAATTTTTCCTGTTACAAGAACCAGAAGCACCAAGAAAATAGAGCAATAGAGAAATGGCAACTAGGAAATCAATTGGTTTCACACATATCTTGCTCGTTTTTTTTGTTTGTTTGGGGGCCACACCTGGCAGTGCTCAGGGCTTTCCTCCTGGGTCTACACTCAGGGATCTCTCCTGGCTGTGATCAAGAGAACCATATGAGGTGCCATGGATGGAACCCAGATCAGCCACATAGAGGGCAAACACCTTACCTACTGTACTATCTCACTGACTCCTGGTTTTGCATATATCTAAATAGTGTTTTTAACTTATATTTTATAAAGTACAACATAGTCAACAAAATATTTGATATTAATAACTATGGCCTAAGACCCTTTTTTGATATACATATCCATGGCCTTTTGGTGACCCCCTTATTATGTCAGGTGGTAAACTTCACACAACATGTTTTCTTAGATCTGAAAATAATCCTGCTATTTCTCTATCAGTTATCAGATGCAAAATGAAGGTCAAAACATTAAGTAGCATGTGCAAGATACAAAATAGGTAAATGGCAAAACTAATATTTGCCTACCTCTATAACACAGACTTATAACCTCTACAATTGACTTTAACCATTGATTCTTACATCATGGTAATAAAAAACAGCAGAATCAGAGAAATAGTTCAAGGCACTGAGTGGGTATTTTGCATGACTCTTGAGCACTGCCTGGAGCAACCCCCAAGCTAGGAGTAAGCTTTGAGCACCATGGCATATGACTCTTCAAGCAAAAAAGAAAGAAAGCAGGAGACATGTTTGTTAAAAAAAAAAAAAATCAGATTTTCTTGCCCCTACCTCAAAATGCCTGGGTGGAGATCAGAAATGGACATTTCTAAGGCATTCAGGGTGACTCAGACACAGATGGTCAATAGACACTTTGGAAAGCGCTAGTCTAAACACTCTCACAGAATTATCTCAACAAAGTTATGAAATTTATTCAGCAGTTCTACTTCTGCAAATATATGCCCCTCTGCTCAGAAAGCGACTTGATCTTCATCACAAATGCTCTTTGAAATCAACAATTATAAGTAACAGTGAAGACCCTGTGGTTATCCAAGAGTTAAAATGGTACTGAAAGGACCTGAAAAAAAGATCATCCCAGCTGGTATGTGTCCTCCTTCCTCACCCAGCCATGCTCAAAAATGGCAATACCTAAACATGATACTATATTAGCTCTTCAACCCACTCTAGGCAATCTTCTCCCAGGGGTTCATTGAGTTCCTACAATTTAGAATACAAAAGATGCCACACAAAACTCAAAACTCGAACCTGTCCAGCCTAAACAGTATCAGAACTTGTTGATGCTGCTCCTTTTGCTGTTATTGTTTTTATTTGCTTATTTATATTTTGGGTTTGGGTTTGGTTTCGTTTTAGGGCCACATCCAGCAGTGCTCAGGGCTTACTCCTGGCTCCTTGCTCAAGGATCATGTCTGGTGGTTTTCAGGAGACCATATGAGGTGCCAGGGACAGAACCCAGATCAGTCACATGCAAGGCAAGTGGCTTCCCTGTTGTATGGTCTCTCCAGCCCATACTGATGCTGCTCTTGACAGAGATCAACAACTTAAGTCAGTCTAATGAGACACTTTCCCATTTCCCCACTTCCTTCTTTCTCCACAGCTTAAATTGACCCAAATCAGTTGTGCATGACTGCAGCAAAATTTTTATGGGTGACCCTTATTATGGAAATTTTAGGCACTGATGAAAGGCCAGTGGAGGTGATATTTTTGGTCAGCTGTGCCTTTCAATGCTTCATAAATCAGGTGCTTAGGCAGCTCTCTCCTTTCCCTTTAGGCAGTGACTGTCCTCAATTGTTCCCCTCTCAGAAGCATAAGAAATGAGGGAGCTGAAAGGGTAGAGACTTTGGGAAAGGAAAATCATGGACACCACCTAACTAACCTATCTTCTCTCAGGTAGAAGGTTCCAAGTCAGAGACGTAATAATAACCCACACAGACTTTACATTTTTGCTTTTCCATTCCTGCCACTGAGAAACAAATTCCAGGCTCTTCCTCAACAGGTACATAGAGAGAAATTAGGGAAATGTTCCTAGCCTACATCACAGCAAATAGAACTCCTGTCTCTCCAAGACACTTTGGTTACAGAAGCAAATGGTTCCAACCTTCTGTGCGTGGAGCCTTGCCCAGCAGTGACCTTTGGAAACCTAGAGAGCTTTTTATAACAATTGAGAATGCACAACTGGATATTTTTATCAGAGTGTTCTCAGCCTTTGATAAATGGTACACTAAGCAGTTTGAAGCAAAAAAAAAAGAAGAAGAAGAAGAAAGAAAAGAAAAAGAAAGACAGTGAGTAATGTAGTTTACAACTACACTTAATTTGCATTGCCCAAGCTTACACTTCATCAAATATGTCAGGAAAGAAAACTAAGTTTAGGAAAGATCCCTCCAGCTTTTCACTTGCTGCCCTCCCTACCCCAAATATCAGGGAAAAGTTCTGAGAGAAGCAGCAGTATTGAAAGCTTTCTCATGGCTAGAGTTGATTTTTTAAGTCTCTTAGTATTTATAAGATGTGTTATTTGCTAAGTAGAAAGCAAACAAAAATATGTAACAGGCCATTGTGTAAATATCCTTTCCCATTCTGTAGATAGTCTTTGTATTCTGGTCACTGTATCTTTTGCGGTGCAGAAGCTTTTTAGTTTAATGTAGTCCCATTTGTTGATCTCTGTTTTTACTAGATTGCTTAGTTCCGTGTCATCTTTGAAGATACCTTTATCTTCAATATCCTGGAGGGTTTTGCCGACCTTGTCTTCAATGTACCTTATGGTTTGTGGTCTGATGTTGAGGTCTTTAATCCATTTTGATCTGACTTTTGTGCATGGTGTCAGGTCGAGTTCTAAGACCATTTTTTTGCATGTGATTGTCCAGTTGTGCCAGCACCATTTGTTAAAGAGACTTTCCTTGCTCCACTTCACATCTCTTGCTCCTTTATCAAAGATTAGATGATCATACATTTGAGGTTGTGTGTGGGGATATTCCACCCTGTTCCATTGGTCTGCAGCTCTGCCTTTGTTCCAGTACCATGCTGTTTTAATTGTTACCGCTTTGTAGTAGAGATTAAGGTTGGGGAGGGTGATGCCTCCCATCATCTTTTTCCCAAGAATTGTTTTAGCTATCCGTGGGCGTTTATTGTTCCATATAAATTTCAGGATTGCTTGCTCCGCTTCTTTGAAGAATGCCATGGGTATCCCTATAGGGATCGCGTTAAATCTGTATAATGCTTTTGGGAGTATTGCCATTTTGACAATGTTTATTCTCCCTATCCATGAGCAGGGGATATGTTTCCATTTCCTCATGTCCTCTTTTATTTCATGGAGTAGAGTTATATAGTTTTCTTTGTAGAGGTCCTTTACTTCTTTAGTTAAGCTGATTCCAAGATATTTGATTTGATTCCCAGCAATACCACTGCTGGGAATATATCCCAGAAAAGCCAAAAAGTATAGTCGAAGTGACATATGCACTTATATGTTCACCGCTGCACTGTTTACAATAGCCAGAATCTGGAAAAAACCTGAGTGCCCTAGAACAGATGACTGGTTGAAGAAACTCTGGTACATCTTTACAATGGAATACTATGCAGCTGTTAGAAAAAATGAGGTCATGACGTTTGCATATAAGTGGATCAACATGGAAAGTATCATGCTAAGTGAAATGAGTCAGAAAGAGAGAGACAGACATAGAAAGATTGCACTCATCTGTGGAATATAGAATAATAGACTATAAGACTAACGCCCAACAATAGTAGAAATAAGTACCAGGAGAATGTTTCCATGGCTTGGAGGCTGGTCTCTCATTCTGGGTAACTCAGGGAAGGGACCACCAAGTAAAATGTGGTTGGAGGTCATGTGGGGGAAGGGTGAGGCGGGTGGAATACAGACTAGAGACTGAACACAATGGCCACTCAACACCTCTATTGCAAACCACAACACCTAATCAGAGAGAGAGAACAAAAGGGAATTCCCTGCCATAGTGGCAGGGTGGGGTGGGGGGAGACGGGTTTGGGGAGGGGGGGAGGGATGTTAGGTTTACGGGTGGTAGAGAATGGGCACTGGTGAAGGGATGGGTTATTGAACTTTGTATGGGGGAAGCATGAGCACAAAGATGTATGGATCTGTAACTGTACCCTCACGATGACTCTCTAATTAAAAATAAACTAATAAAAAAAAATATGTAACAGGCCAGAATGATAGTACAAGGTTTAACCCTGTCTGAATCTCTAGCACCTTGTATGTATGTTTCCCTGAGCACAGAACCAGGAGCAAACCCTGAGTACTACCATGTGTGACTCAAACAAATCATAGAAAGAAAACAATAAGTAGCCAACCACAGAAGAGTTCTTTTTTTTTTTTTTTTTGCTTTTTGGGTCACACCCGGCGATGCTCAGGGGTTACTTCTGGCTCTGCACTCAGAAATTATTCCTGGTGGTGCTTGGGGAACCATATGGGATGCTGGGAATTGAACTCGGGTCTGTCGCATGCAAGGCAAATGCCCTACCCGCTGTGCTATTGCTCCAGCCCCAGAAGAGTTCTTTATAACCTGTTTTTATGGCAACAAATAGAGTCAGGCCTGTTTCTGTTCTCCCATAATTTAGTCCGTTATGTCAATTCCTGACTGAAGCAACATGGCATTTGGAAGAATGGGGACAGGACCAGCACCCTCAGAGTGCTTATGTCAGTAAGTCTCAGAGCAACCTTTTGAAGTGTTATTATCTCATTTTATAGAGGAAAAGCACCAGATGAAGGGAAGTACAGCTATTTGCCCAAGGCTAGTCACTAGCAGAGCCAAGTATTCCAAGGAAGGGTCTGTCTGATTTCAACTCCCATGTCCCCCTACTGCACGCTGCCGCTCTCCGGCTCTACACCTCCTCGGCATTCCTTTCTTAGGTCATAGATTTTCACTCTTTCCTTGATTTTTCTGTCACTTTCCTATCAGGGGGGTTGCAGTGCCAGACCCTGGGGATGAAACAGTGAAATCTTGGGGGAGGACCTTCCAAACAGCTATACTGGCCCTGTTCTTTATCCACATGGTAGAGTTTATTTATTCATTCAAGAGAAATATTCTTTTTTTCATCACTAAAGAGAAAATTCCATGTAATAGAAGCCATCATCTTGATTACAGCAAGCACCGTTTTCCCCCGTGAGTTGGAAGCAATAGATGACTAAAAGCTTCAGAATGGAAAACTGTTCTAATTGGCTACTGGACACAAAGCAGACGTTTTCTGAGTTACATGAAGTTCCCGGTGGGAAGCAGCAAGATCTCCCTCCCACATGCGGGAGCTGACAAGGTCCAGCTCTGTGCAGTGCTCATTAATTTTCCTGTTGGCTTTAGAGATTTACAACAGTTCTGCCTGACAGGGGGATTCTGTCAACACCAGGCATGAGAAACAGGGACCTTCAATGCCCAATAACCATGCCTTGGCTGTGCTAGTCAGTTTTGCTTCCCATTAGCCTGTCAGGGACTTCTCCAGTCATAGTAGCTCAGGAAGATTCACTTGTCTCTGTGAGAAATAAGCATCCATAGCAGAAAAGGAAATTCTAGGCATTCTTTCAAACCACTGGGAAGTTCCAGCACATTCCAACTGTAGAATTCAAGTCCTTTTCTACTCCTATCAAAAGCCCCAGGGCCATCCTTATTCTCTGTGAACATATAATCAACCAGCCTTGAAATTAACTCCTATAAGTGCTCTCCCTGTTTTGGTTTGTTTCCATGGTGGGGGGGAGGGGGGTCAATCTGGGGATTAATAAATTATCCTCAGGATTTGGACAATGACAGATTTCAGAGGTTGGAAGATTCTTAACCTGAAGATATCTATTTCGGAGCACTGAGATATCACTTGTGACCTGGACATTTCTGCAGAAATTTGCTGATGCATCAGAAAACTACATCCATTATTAGTTGTAATGGTGTAATATATCTTCGTTCAGGATGGGATTTCTCTTTTAGTGGCAAACATAAGGTACTATAGGTAGATTCTGATTTATGATAGCACACACTTGAAATTCTGAAATGTTCTACTGCAATAGGATTTCAACTAAAAAAAAGTTTTGTTTAGTTAGTTTTGCGTTTTGTGGGCCACATATGGCAGTGCTTAGGGATAATTTCTGGCTCTGCATTCAGGGATCACACCTAGTGAGGCTCAGAGACCATATGGGGTATCGGGAATCAAGCCTAAGTCAATGCATGCAAGGCAAACACCCTAACTGCTGTTCCATCTCTCAGGCCCCTGTTTTGTTTTTTAAAAGGAAGTCTTGGGGACAGGGCTTAGTACAGGGGTTATGGAGCTTGCCTTGCATCCTGACTACTCCAGTTTGATTTCAGGTATCATATATAATCCCCTGAGCACCACCAGGGGATTGTTCACTCCTGAAAACAAGAAAAGCTCCTAAACAGTAAAATGTGGCCTAAAAACAACAACAACAACACCCCACCACCCCCCAAAAAAAGGTTTTAAAGAAAGTCTCAAAGGTTTACAGTGTATGTTTTGATTAAGGTTCAATCCCTTTAACCACATGGTCCCTGGAGCAGCACTGGGAGTGAGCCCCCAAGAACCAACAAGTGTGACCCCACCCAAGTAAAGGAAGCCCTTCTTCAGACTCTGAAAAGCAAGTATTCTTCTCTCCTTTTCTAGGCCCACCAGCAAACTCAATTCACCTGTTTAACATTCCCCTTCAACTTGTGATCTCACCTGTGAGATTCTACTTACTCTACTTAGAAAAGTAGAATCCTGTTGACCTTCTAACTCTTCTTTACCTCTCTTTTTTACATGGGGGAAGTAAAAAAGAATAATCCAAAAAACTGAAAAAAGGAGGAGGAAGAGAAATTACCCCAATTTTCTTAAGACAAAAGAAATATATTTCCCATCCTTAAGTTGAGCATCTTCCACTGGTAAAATTAGGTTACCATTCCCAGTATTGAAAACATTGCTCTTGACAATATGACAGGAAAACTTATATATCCTCTGCGGAAATAAGCCATTTTTCCCCAAGCCACAGATTTTCTTTCATACATAGTGTGTGTGCCCTTGTTCTGCTAACTGAGACATGGGAAGGGGAGAAGACTAATCAAATTCAAAAACTAGCAAAGTGGAGGCTAACTGGGAAGATATACATACAAGGCAGTATAGTTTATCACACTGGAAGAAGTGCTATTAAGGAACAAAAAAATAGGAGCTGGAGACATAGTACAGCAGATAAGGTGCTTGCCTTGCATGTGACCTACCACGATTTAATTCTCAGCACCACAAATGGTCCCCGGGGAATGATCCCTGAGCACTGAGCCAAGAGTAAGCCCTACACATTGCCCATGTGGCCAAACAACAACAACAACAAAAAGAGGAAGTTAAAAGATCACCTTTGCTTTTGTGCCCAGGTAGGGGACACCTGTGCCCAAGACAGCAGCATGAAACTTCAGGCCAGCTGTGAGCCTAAGCCCATAGTGTCAGGCAGCTGGTCAGTCTCATCCCCTCTGCCCTCTAAGTCCAGCTTCTCTTTTATCCGTAAAGAGAAGCATTCATTCTCCCAGACAACTCAGCCCAGTAAAGTTCATGGGGTTCGGAGGATAACAACAATCCCCCACTTGCCAATGTGGGCTCTACTCTCTCTAGTCCCCTCAACCCAGACATGACATCCAAGTGACTCCACCTGATGCAAGTGCTGTGCCTATTTAAAGTCCCTCTTGGCCCCTTGAGTGATTCTTCGCAGAGGACTATACGACAAAGGCGTGAGCAAGCAGTGATCCTAAACTGTAACCACTCTGTTCACTCCATGGTTCAGTCTATTCCGTTTCCCAAGCAGTCTCAAATGCCACAAATCAGCGAGTGTCGTTCACTCCCTGAAATATTACTCCTCACCCTTCCGAAGTACTTTGGCTTGGAAATTTTTTCCTACCTTCTACTGTCTGGACTTCCAACAGATCTACAAGAAGATGAACAGGTGCTGTTTTTAGAACACGAGGATTACTTAAATGAGTTATAATTAAAACCGACGAGTCATTAGATACCAGCTAAGACTTTCCTTGTTGATTTCACAGATCACAATGATTTTCCATAACACACACATGTTTAGTGACTGTGCATATTTTCCTGTTGTCTGCTGGCCAAGTCTCCTTAGCTGCGTGATCTTAGAGAGAAATGGAGAAATTTCACTAAACGGGGAATTTGGAAGTCATGAGATCAGTCTTCAAAGACCAGATGGAAACAAATAGTCTGTTTTCAGACCCTGCACATTGAATTTGGCAAAACTGAAAACTGACGCTTCCTGGTGCTCCCATTTAATGAAAACAATTTCCCTGAGCTGGGTGGGACTCCCTGGTTTGGGTGCTCACAGGAATCTCGTGAGTGAAGAGACATGTGAATGTTGTCAGAGCACCTCACTCCTAGGTTCTAGTCCCATAAAATCCCCAGAACCCCTCCACAGTCTTATTTTTCATCTCCACACAAAGCAAAGAGTAACTTTGCTACAAAGCTGATGGCACCACAAAAAAGATGTTTGTTCTCACATGGCAGCGAGCATCCTCAGAAACAGCACCGACTCTGCTCTCTGTCAGCACGATCTTATTTCACTTAGTTTGGAAAACGACCATGGTTATTATTCATCTGATGAGCCCCAGGAAGCTCCCTTCAGCTAAGACTCCCCCTAGTGGCAAAGCTCTGGTACTCCTCTTGGCCTCAGGAGGTAGCTAGCCGCCTCTCCCTTCACAAGGGTGACTACAATATCGTTGTCAAAAGACTCACTGCAAGTGCTCCACTAAGTTGCCTGGATACATATCTCATAGCACTTCCCACAAAAATAACATGACTTGACATTAAACTTGCATATAGTCCTTAACGTAGTATACAGTAGAGAAGCAACTGATAGGAAAACCCCAATCCCAGCAAAAGGAATCACTTGACTGCCATTCAGGTCTATGAAGCAGGATTCTCCTTCTTTTTTTTTCATGTCTTTGAGTGCTTGGCCTTTCTCCTAGACTCTCCATTCCTACCAACACCCCCAGATGAAATAGCGGCATAAGAACAAAACTAGCTCTACATAGAGCTCTTAGTTTCTTCTACACAAATTGACAATACCCTGTGCTGAATTGTTAAAGGAATAGAGTAGCCTAGCCCCGATACCAAGGACTTCCCAGCACCTAGTTCTTATCACTGGTCTCAACAGGTTTCCTGAAAGGGTGATTACATCATATGCTTCTCACAGTCCTCAAGGCTATCTGGTAAGGATGGTGCAATGCAGCCGTTACACTGTTGAACTGAGCCAGTCTGGGCCTCAGGTGACCCAAAGGCAGAGGTAACATCCTCACTACTCCAAAAGTCTCACAATAAATAGTACTGTGGTGTGGTCATTGTGTCACACTACCCTCCCTTGCTTCATTACCAACTGCTGAAATCGTAAACACAGATCAAATGCCAAGCGAAAGGGAAAGTCACCAGGAAACCCAGTTCTGTGTGCTTAACCCATTTTTGTGCTTTTGGACTGTTGTTATATTTGTTTAGAGCTTGCAGGGGAAAAGGTGCCACATGGCTCAGTGCTCCTTTGCTTCCTGCTCTGTTAGGTATTAAATCCCAGAAACCGACCCAGGTCTCAGTCTCTCTAGTCAACTGACTAGAACACTAATCTCCATCTTAATGCCCAGTGAATGCTTTTCTCCTTTCTTCCCCTCCCAAGATTCTGCGATGTAAAAGCCATAATCTAATAAGGAAGAAGTAGCCACTTCTTAGAGGAGATTTCTATTCTTCATAGTTCAATTCATATGAGGGGAGAATTGTTGGTTATCTTAACCTGCACATAACTTGTAGAACAAAAAGATTCCTGTCAAATAATCCTCCCTTAATAAATTCCCTTTGCCATTGTAAACTAAGACATGACCTTCAGCATTAATACCCAGACAATACAACATTTGTGTGTTATTTAATTAGCTTAATGTACATTCCTGTGGTTACACTACTTTCCACCCAAACTTTTTAAAACTACATGAGATTTTTTTTAATTTTTACCAATGCATCCACACTTTTGTTCCATTTTTTAATTTATTTTTACCTCCTAGGCAGAATCTCCTAGTGCTTTAAAGTTATCTAATAACAATGGCTGATTTATCATGATCTAGAAAGTTAGAGCAACAATAAGTCTTTGTGCAAACATTTGGCATACTTGAAGGTTTGGGTTAAGAGGAGAGAATGTGACAGACCTAGCAGAGACCACTGTCATTTTTATATTCTATTCCCCATATGAAATGATTTTTGCCAAATGGGGAAGCAATCCTTTAGCAGTATAAACACTGGAAGAGTTAATTCAATAGATCAGAGGAGTTATTTCATGTCACCTACATGCTTGAACGAGAGGGAATGTATATTAATCTTAATAAATTCTCTGTTTCCAGCCAAAAGCACGCAGGTCCATGGACTGGTTGATCAGATGTCTGGAATTAGGAAAACATAAGAAAGATTTTTCAGCTAAGGAGGAACTTCTCGTTGACCATAGAAAAAGATTTGAACTGCACAACTTGCTTAGTATTCTCCACAAGTAATTGATAATTATGCAATTATCTAGTAATCATTATCTGATTTTACATTTGAAAAAAATTAAAAAGTTGGAAATGTGCTCACAGGCAGCTAGGAAAGGATCAATCTGGAATGCTAATAATATTACAATGTCCACATTATACAGCATGGTATCATGATGACCTTGATAAAGGTTCTATTTTGGTCACATAAATTGCTTTGTCTGGATATGAAGTACATGACTAGGTGACTCAGACCAATTGGCTTCTGAGGGCCAGAATTACTTAATGATTGAGCAAATATTACTGAGTGACTATTGTGTGCCAGGTACTATTCTAGGTGATAGGGAAGCAGCAATGATTAAAGGGACAAAATCCTGTCCTCACTGAGTTTACACTCTATGGAGGGAAAATAAACAAGTACAAATGATATCAGGTAGTTAGAAGCATGGTGAAGCAACTTAAAGAAGAGTATGAAGGAAAAGAGAACCTACGAGGGACATCCTTTCTGCTCAGAAGGTATGTGAGGGTCAGATAGTACAGAGTGTTTGCTTTGCATGCTGCCAACCCATTTTATTCCCATCAGCACATATGGTCCCATGAGCACCAAAGGAGTGATTCTTAGGAACAGAAAGATAGTACAGTAAGTAGTGTGCTTGCTTTGCATGTGGTTTACCCAGGTTCAGTCCTCAGCACCACATATGGTCCTGAGCCACCCCATGAGTGATCCCTGAGTACAGAGCCAGGAGCAACCCTTGGTCACTACTGGGTGTTGTCCAAAAACGGGGGGTGATCCCTAGCACAGGTCAAAGAGCAATCCCTGAAAATAATTGGGTACACAAAGAAAAGAGAAAGAACAGGAGGAGGTGGAGGAGGAGGAGGATGAAGAAGAAGAAGAAGAAGAGAAAGAGAAGAAGAAACTGAAAGTAAAAGGAGTGAGGGAATAAACTACATGAGATCCGGGGAAAGGGAATTTAAGGCATAGGGACCAGTCTATGAAGAGCTTCAGCAATAGGCTCCATCCATTTAAGGAAAAATACTGACATTTCCATCAGGGCTGCAGAGAGTAAGCAAAGGGGGGCAGTTGAGGGTGATGGAGTTGGGTGTAAAGAATGGAGGTGGTCATGAAGAGCCCTGCAGATTATTTAAACATTTTGGACTTCACTCTGAGTGAGAGGGGATGGCTTTGGAAGGCTTTCAGCAAAGTAGTGACATACTCTTGTTTATGTTTTAGAAGAATCACTTAATGAGTCAGTTGACTTGGCTGCCTCTACTCAGCAAAGCCCAAACAACAAGCATCATGAGAGAGGATGGTAATGCAGAGAGCACAGGCTTTGGATCTTGACCCACCTATGTTGAAATCTCTAGTTATTTCCTTTCTCTGAACTTCCCTTCCCTCAAGTGTAAAAGAAGGCAATACAACCAGAGTTAATAAACAAGATATTTGTAAATCTGCAGAAATGTAGTAATTGGCACTTAAAAAATAAACACGAGGAGCCCAGGGGCATGGATTGGTGGTTTAAAGTATCTGCCTTGCAAAGGTGAGGCCATGAGTCCAATCCCTGGTGCCCATGTGTACCTGTTGGTCCTAGTAGCTCTACTGCCTGGAATCCTGAGTGCCTCTATACTGTGAAGCCTCCAGCACACAGCCAGTGGTGTGGGAGCACCACAATTAAAGTGGAACTCCAGATGAGTATTGCCACTAAAATACACATGGGAGCCTTGACCAACACTCCTGCGAGCACATGTTGTGAGCCCCACAACAATTTTGGGAAACACTACAACTAGAATGTGGTTGAGTATCATAGCTAAACAAATGTGACCCCCCCATCAATGAACATGCTTATCAACACTACAGTCAAGCATATGTAATGCCCAGTCATCTTAAGAACAATAACAAAGATATCAGGAAAAGTCAGTACAGTAAAACGGGTACCAACAACAAAGTAAGACATTGCAGTGAGTTAACAGTGATTATTGGATTATTTCATCATTATTGCAAAACATACAAGTCAAAATCTCAACCTGAAAATATTTGTTCTCTGTCACTAGGATAATAATGGTAACAGGGCCAGAGATATAACAGTGGATAAGGACTAGCCTTGCAAACAAAAGATTTGAGTTCAATCCTCGGCACCACATGTGATTTCCTGAGCACCACCAGGAATAATCCCAGAGAATTACAACTTTGGTGGCTTGGAGTAAAGTAACTGTACATCAAAACCATAAATCTTTTAACACTTTAGTAACCATGCTACCTAAACCATAGTTAAAATTTTTAAGCTCCCATTTGTCAGAAATGCAGGTATGAGCAACTTGTGACTGAGAACTACAGGTTCAACGGAACTGGGAATGGGTGACCAATCCCCATCTCCTCCTATTTCCAGCAACTTGGCATTCACCCCCACAAGCCACCTCTGGCTGGTGTCATATAATCTCATCTACGCCCATATTACAGAGAGTCAATAAATCTCTCAGAAGAGAACACAGAATGATATGCCATTGCCATGCCTCCAGACCCTAAACCAGGCAGTTGTATTTAGGGCAACCCAGAAGGGGTTGATGAGGCCCCACCCCCCTCCAAACGGAATCAGCCCTAGCAGCCAAAAACCTCCAGAATTCAACTACTACCAGGGTCTCGGTCAGTCTCCATACGCTGGGGCCGAGCCTCACCCACCAGTGACTATTCCTGAACATCTTGCACTTTACACCACTGAAATACCAAGAGTAGCACACCACATTTGATGGGGTTTGAAGTTGAAGGCAACCAATCTTAGGGGGAAATATATTTACACAGATATATATATATATATATATATATGCAATATAAGCACACAAGGCTCAACCTTTAACATGTTTCTAATCTCTTGTAGAAGGACTTAGTAACTCCTGGGTGAAATACAACAATCTTCACACACTTTCTCCTAAGAAGCCTTTCTTGGATCATTTTTAGTGCATTATTCATAACAAATAACACAAAACACATTATTTTGGTTCTGCTTTGGGGCCATGAGTTGGGGTTTGTGATGGAAATATCCAAAATATGGTAGTGGGATTTAAATCGGGTTCCTGGATTACAGTGAGCTGATAGCCTACAAAGAGTGATTCTGAGTGTAATACCAGGTATGGACCCAAAGCAAAATAAATAAATAAATTGTTTAGTTTATATCCCTAACATAAAAGAACATTTTAAAACAACCACAACACAACTATATTGAACAAAACAAGTGATCTCTTTAAATAGTACTCAATCCATGTTCAGATTTTTTAGTGTCAGGGAATGGATATTGGGTTCAAGATGACATAGGGATAGGATGGAGAGTTGTGGGAACTTTGGTGGTTTGGGGTATAATGACTACACATCAAAACCATAATTTTTTTAACACTTTAGTAACCATGCTACCTAAACCATAGTTAAAACTTTTTAAGTTCCCAGTTGTCAAAAATGTGTGTTTTCATCACTACTTTGACCAACATAGATAAACCATATCAGGATTTAAATCAGGTTCTCAGATTAGAATTAGCTGATGGGGATTTCAAGTCTTCTACTTAAAACAGTTTCTCCTCTTCCTTTTTCCCAGTGGCCTTTATTTTTGAAGAAAATCTTATTTGAAGATCGGTTCTATTAATGGCAGATTTGTGAAATCCCCTCCATCTGCAAAGGACATCAGGCTTCCACTCCAGACTTTAGACACACTCCAAATACATTTTTTCTGTCTCAGAGAGAGACTAGCACATCAATTCTTATAGTGAAAATGCTACTTAATATGGTGAGGAGGTGGCTAAGAGCAGACTTAGACCCCTAACATGGTTCAAAAGACTCACGTGGAAATGGACCATCCAACCTGAGGACTTCCTTCCAGGCCTAGAATTCTCTGAGACCTATCACTAGATGTGTATTTGGATGATCACCATGGGTAACAACCAAAAGAATTTCCTGTTTTCTGTTAAGAACAATCAGAACTTGTTCTTTGTTGGTAAGAAAAGACAAGAGTATTTCCTGTCCTAGTGAATGGGGACAGATAGTTATTACTATTGGGGCCTTATTGTCCTTAGAACTCATATCTGTCTCTGGTTGGTTTGATTTAACTCTGGAATCATAACTAGAGTCTGTTGGGTTCCATCAGTCCTCTGAGATAGCACTTTAGGACAAATACCCCCCCACAAATGAAAAGAATAGTAATAAATTATGAATGATAGATGGCTTTTTGAGACAAGAATAAAGAAAACTAGGTAAAGATAACTTTCACTGATTCTGTCATGTTATGAATAGGTTTTGCCAAAAGATTCCTGGTAGAAAAAACTACCACAGAATGAAGCCTTCAATAACTTGCCTAGGATTTGACTTCTGGAAGCAAGTTAAAAATTTCAATTCAGACAACGGTTTCCACACACATTATTTGGCCATCAAATACCAAATTTCTTTATAAACTTTAATAAAGGGCCAAAATTAGAAATGAAGTGTTTGTATTGATTGAAAATTATTTTGGACTTGGGAATCCTTTTGAAATGAGCATGTGACATTTCAAATGATGGGTGGGAGTGGACAAAGGAAATATGGTTTCCCACTCTGAGCTAATTCTGGCTCTAGTGATCAGGGAAAAATGAGAGGCAGCCAAGTATGGACTGGAAACTCCAGTTATCTTTTTTGGGTTTATTTTGTCTTCATTCAAGAGTCAGCTTTCTTTGGGATTTTATTCAAATGTAATCTAGCACTAGATTCACAGTGTTTTGAGCGTAATAATTTTCATCACAATATGAAGCTGGGAGGCTGGAGAGATAGTACAGTAGGGAGTGTGCTTGTCTTGCATGCATCTGACTCAGGTTTGATCCTGTCATCCACATGGCCCCCCAAGCACTGCCAGGAGTAATTTCTGAATGCAGAGGCAGAAGTAACACTGAACATTGCTGGGTATAGAGAAAAGGAAGAAGGAAGAGGAGGAGGAGAAGGAGGAGGAGGAGGAAGTGGGGGAGGAGGAGGAGGAGGAGGAGGAGATGGGGGAGAAATAAAGGAAGAAGAAGAAGAAGAAGAAGAAGAAGAAGAAGAAGAAGAAGAAGAAGAAGAAGAAGAAGAAGAAGAAGAAGAAGAAGAAGAAGAAGAAGAAGAAGAAGAAGAAGAAGAAGAAGAAGGGATGAGGAGGAGGAAAAAGAGAAGGGGGAGGAGAAGAAGAGGAAGAGGGGGAGGAGAAGAAGAAGAGGAAGAACAGGAGGAGGAGGAAGAAAATTCAGATAGACTTTATTGTGGGCAAATCATTCACAGAAAAAAGTCAGGAGTCTCCCAGACATGAGGAAGACTGGAAGTGAGAAGAGAGAAAGACAAGAAAAGACCAGAGAAAGAACCTTTTTTGCTTTTCTGGTTGTTAATACATGGACTGAGAACAAGGAAAATAGAAAGGGAGGAAATAAAGGAAAATAAATTACAGTGATGTCTTCGAGTTGAAAGTGTGTGTGTGTGTGTGTGTGTGTTTTTGTAAGTTGCCACACACAAAGAGCCAGAGTGGATACAAAAGGGAGGGTATTTGCCTTGCACGTGGCCGACCGGGATTCAATCCCAGAACCCCATGCGGTCACCTGAGCACTTTCAAGTGTGATCCCTGAGCACAGAACCTAGAATAAACCCTTAGCACCACAGGGTGTGGGCAAAAAAATAAAACTAGTTGGCATATACAAGGGACATAGAGATCGTTCAGGGGTTAAGTCATTTGACTTGCATGCACCAAGTCAGGTTTGGTCTGTACCCATATGGTTCCCAGGACACCACCAAAAGTGAGTCCTGAGTACAGAGCAGGGAGTAAACTTAGAGCATCATTGGGCCCAACCTCCACCCTCCAATTACAAATTTAAAAGCTGAAGTTGGTATACATACAGGATTGTGGGGAAGTTTACTCTTCTCCATGCTGAGTTAGGTGTGGAGATGAGCAGAGATGTCACTTTTTGTGAGTGAGGTTGCTTTGACTGGCCCAAGCATCAACCTGAGCTGTCCCATTGGGGCTGGGTATGGAGTAGCCACACCATGGCCACTCAACCTGGGTTCCCCAAGGCGCAGTACTCTTGGGAAGCATGCTCTGTCACACGGATGAAAGAGTCAGGAAGAGACAAGTATCGGGCCGGAGAGATAGTACAGGGATTAAGGGACTTGTCTTGCATGTGGCCTGCCCTGGTTGGATCTCAGCTCTGTATATGGTCCCTTAGCATCACTAAGAATAACCCCTGAGCACAGGGCCAGGAATACAACTTGAGCACTGCCAGGTGTGGCTTTTGAAAAAGAGACAATCTGGGGTCGGAGCAATAGCACAGCGGGTAGGGCGTTTGCCTTGCATGCGGCCGACCTGGGTTCAATCCCCGGCATCCCATATGGTCCCCCAAGCACTGCCAGGAGTAATTCCTGAGTGCAAAGCCAGGAGTAACCCCTGAACATCGCTGGGTGTGACCCAAAAAGCAAAAAAAAAAGAGACAATCTCACCTCAGTGGGAAGGAGGCATGGAGGGCTTGAAGGTATAAGAGAGGCTCCTACATGTCTGTTAAACCTTTTCTATGTTAGATCTCCTCCATTCAACCATCTTCTCTCCTAGATCTCCTCCCTCTTATAATGGAGCTCCAGACAGTAAAGCCAGAGCTAGAGAAGCAGAGCACTATTCGTTAATCCTTCTATTTTTTGAGTTTCAGAGCTGTGTATTTTAATTTAGTTCATTCCATTTATTTTTATTGGGGGCTATTTCCTGCTCAGTGCTCAGAGGTCACTCTTGGTATGCCTGGGGGTTCACTCTGTGCTAGGAATTAAGCCCAGCATCTCACACATGCAAGGCAAGTACTCTACCACTGAAACACAACCGTGACCCCTTAATTTCATTTTTTGGAAGCCACTCAAGTAACCCCCATGGTGCTGGGGATCCTGAGTCACATCTGGTGGTGCTCAGGGACCTTCAAAGGCTATGCTCAGTGAATCTCAGGGGACCACTTGGTGACTGGGATCAAACTAGGGTTGGTCACATGCAAATCAAGGGTTTTAAACCCTGTACTTTCCCTCTTCTTAATTTCCCTGTCAGTAGTAGCGCATGCATTTCACGTGTGAAGCCTTGTGTTCAAGATCTGACATCACACAAATACATACACACAAATAAATTTCAGTAGGAGAAATTTTGGTTAGATTTGATCAGGACACTCTCAGATAGTTAGATTTTTAATATTTTAAAGAAACTATCTGACAAGGGATGTTGCTTAGGAGATAGAAGATTTAATTCAAGCTAGAATCATTAAGTCTAATGAAAATTGCAGGGAGCAGACTTCAACTCACTGTAAACAAGAACTATTAGATACTTTCATTGTCTCAGTCATACCATCCCTTTTAGATATATCATCTCATCTCACACTATAAATAGACAAACTCAGGGATTAATAAATGAAAAGCAAGTGAGTTCTAGCCTTTATAGGTATGAGGATATGCTTAGGTTTTGTTAGAACTACCGGATTAGTATTTATGCTAACAAAAAAGCAAGACATGAGCTGGAAAGATAGTACAGCAAGTAGGGAACTTGTTTTGCATACAGCCAACTCTGGTTTGATCTCTAGCATCTCATATGATCCCAAGTACCACCAGAAGTGATCCCTGAGTGTAGAGCCTCGAGTAAGCCCTGAACATTGCTGGGTATGGCCCCCAAACAAAAACAAAACAAAACAAAAACAGCAAGATATATTGATAAAATAACATTTAGTCATTTAATGTTTTTAAAATAAATTAATGTTTTATTTTATTTTTTATAATAGCACTCACAAATATTACAAAAATCATA
Source organism: Sorex araneus (assembly GCF_027595985.1). Lineage (NCBI taxonomy): Eukaryota > Metazoa > Chordata > Mammalia > Eulipotyphla > Soricidae > Sorex > Sorex araneus. Next base: position 37,412,561 of record NC_073311.1, on the reverse strand, counting down.
TTAGTTATTTGCTTTCATCATTTACTTACAGTTTTTTTTTTTGCTTCTTTAAAAATTGAATTACAGTGAATTACAAAGTTACAGAGATATTGGTAATTGAGTTTCAGGCATATAATGTTTCAACACCAATCTCTTCATCAGTGTTCACTACCCTTCATCAGCGTCCTAAGTGTCCCTCCTACTTCCCATCCTGCCTCTGTGGCAGGGACATTTCCTGTCTGCAATTGCCCTAGTGTTCCCTAACTTATCCAACACCCACCCTCCGCCCCAGTGGCAAGCTTCCTACTAAAGACCAGTTCTCCTGCTCTTCATCTCTATTGCCATTCAGCATTTGATATTCCCCTAGGAAGTTTCTTTATATCCCACATCTATATATGAGAGAGATCATTTTGAGTTTATTTACAGAATGGTTAACAAATTCCAGGAACTGAGGGCACATAAGTAAGTGAAAACCAATATGGCAACCAACCAAGTGAAGCACAAACAGAGGTAAGACTTGATAGTTTTTAATCTACAGACAGGCTGTTTTATATGCCAATCAAGGAATCCTGTGTATAATTCCCCAGTTTTACAAGTCTTTAGTCTGCCACTTGAAAGTACTCATTTAAAGCAGTCTCCTTTAGACATCAAACTTCTACCATACGCATTATAAACAAAAGCAGAGGTCAGGAAAATAATACTTGGTCACAGGTAACCTGGTAGGTCAACTGTGAACATGTTTTCCTATTTTGATTTGGTCACAGAAGACAAATGTAGGCTCTTTTCCATGGTAGCTCACTATGCCCTTGACCAGAATATGAAGGTGTAAGCATTAAGATGCATGCTGATTTTGTCATTCAGGTTTGGACATTTGTTTTTATACCAAAAAAAATGAAAACAAGAAAGAAAGAAAAGAAAAGCACACTTTTAAGTGTTTCTACAAGGCACTTCTAAAATAGGACTGTGAACCACTAACTTCAAATAAAGAAAGAGGTTTTACTTTAATATTACTCTCAATTTGGGTGTTGTAAAAGAATAGTCAGATAGTTAACAATTTACCTGCTCCTCTGGATGCTTGCCAAGGGGGTTGCTGATTCATTCTAAACTGTCTTGGGGGGGGGGGAGACAGGGGGCGGGGAATAATAGGATTCAGCTTTTTTTGGTATTAAATATATTTAATACATGCTTTTTTTAGGAAAAGTTTCAGGGAAGAGCAAATGTCTTTAATATTCAGCTCACTACTTGACAATAGAGAACCTCTAGAAAATCAGATTTTTCCATCTCCACTGGGCCCCCAACTGAGCAGGTTGCAATCCTTTCCTACCTGGGACTCTGCAGGGGGTGTGAGGAGTGGAGACATTCCTGGGCATTTGCATTTAAAGAATTAATAAAAATTCCTCCTTTGCCTGAAGGCCCCATGAAGTTTATAACCTTGACGCTTTATAACCCCCTGCACTGCCTTCTCTCCTGGTATGGCCAAACAACCAACATAAATCTGTATTTTAAAAAATGCAATTAGTAATGTGCGACTGGACCGCATACTGGAACGATGCAGTTCCTTGGCCACAGAATTTCACAAAAGGGAAACAAACAATACAGAACAATAAAAAGCATTCCCTGGACTATAGTAACCTTAGGGTCACCCATATTAATGACAGCTAGTCCATGTGAACATTTCTTAATTCAAGCAAACAATCCTTTGAGGACAAAAGGTCAAAACTGCCTTTGTTTGGGTTGACATAGAACAACTTCTTTTCACTTATTCTTGCCTGAAAATGGATATTATTGGTGCTTCCTGGGATGTTTTTTTTTCTTTTTTCTATTCTTTTAAAAATTTTTCTTTTCTTTTTCTTCTTTCTCCTCAGCCCCATTTGCCAGTGCTGGGGATCAATCCCAGACACTCTACATGCAAGGCATATGCTCTTCCATTGAGTCATCTTTCCAGCCCATAGGGGTTAATTTTTGTTGTTTGAAGGCCACACCGGTCGGTCCTCAGGGCTGGCTCTGTGCTCAGGGATCACTCCTGGCATAACTCACGAGATCGTATGGGGTGCCAGGAATCAAACTGAGTTTGCTGCTTGCAAGACAAGCTTCTTGTCCACTATACTATCTCTCCAGCCCTGCTGTATGTGTGGGTAGCAGGGGAGATGTGTGGCAGGGGGTTAATTTTTAAGGTTTAGTTTGCAAATCTGCTTTAGGATGCTCTGGGAACCATTTCAGCTGCAATACCCTTGCCCAGATTGCATCTAGGGTCTTGTGCCCCACTTAGAACAGCTCAGGAAAGATGACCCGAGAGCCTCTGCCAGTGAGCGTGGCAGGGCCCCGGGAATGGGTCGTGCCAGGGACAAGCCAGCCTGTATCATCAACACCCTGAAGAGTTCTTGGAAGAGGAGGCCTGAGGCAAAGTCAAGAATGTTTCCTGAGATCCAGGAGCAGAGGGAACCTGGCCCTGAGCCTGGAACGGAAGACCAAGAGCAGAGGACACGGGTTGAGACTCCACAGGTCTGCCTCTTGCGGACACACCTTAAATTCCTTCAAGAGGAGGGTTTCTGGAAAGAGCCGTGGAAAGAGCCCTAATCCGCGAGGCAATTCAGAGTTTAGCTAGGGACGCAGGCGCCCTCTAGAGGCGGCTCGGAGACTGCCCTTCTCTGTGTGGCGGGAGGTAGAGAGGACCAAGACAAAGAGTTTCCAAGCTCACAAACCTCAGAGACTGGATGGAGACTCTGGAGTATCACTGGAAACAGCCAAGAAAGCCTCAGATGGTAAGAAGGGTCCCCAAGAACGGCAGTGCAGACTCAGTCCTCTCTCCTCTTCCTCCTCTTCCTATTGCCCAGAGGAAAATTATAGCATTTTATATCTCAGATGGAATGGGGAGGAAGAAAAATAGATCCCATCTTTTCAGAGACAACCACTTGTACTCTGAGTATCTTTTTTATTCGGTTTTGTTGGGGGCAGAGGAACCCAGGTGTGTGGGACCCGGGGCCGAGATCTCCAAGCCTGCTCAGATCGGGATTGGGCCTCTTCCACCCAGATCCCCCATTTTCCAGTAGCTAGGTGGTCACACCCAGGGACTGCCTCTGGCGCCCGTGTAATCCCATCAATGGCCAACATCCAGAGACTATAAGAACAAGCTCCCGGAAGAGAGCAACGCAGAGTCTCTTGCCCCCGCACCTGGCTGTCTTCACCAGAGCCCCTCAGAGGGGGTGGGTTGAGTTTCCCTCCCTGCCCCAAGCAGAGTCCCTGTGGCCAAAGACCTCTGGAACCCAGCCAACAACCATGCTCAAGGTCCCTCTCCACATGTTTGGACGAGCCTCACACATGAAGGAACCATCAGAGGAACCCAGGTGTGTGGGATCTGGGACCGAGATCTCCAAGCCTGCTCAGATCGGGACTGGGCCTCTTTCGCCCAGATCCCCCATTTTCCAGTAGCTAGGCGGTCACACCCAGAAACTGCCCCCGGCGCCGTAATCCCACCAACGGCCAACATCCAGAGACTAAGAACAAGCTCCTGGAAGCACACTGCCGCAAAGTGGCAGTGCGACATCTTATAGCCTAATTCTCCCCTTTGGAGAACCTGGCAAGCTACCGAGAGTTTCCTGCTGCATCGGAGATGGCAAGCTCCCTGTGGCTTATTCATATGCCAAAACCAGTAACAATGATGGGTCTCATTCCCTGACCCTGCGTCAGGGAGCCTCCATGCGGCACCTTTGGGAAGGATGAGTAAAAATATGCTTCTTAAATCTCAGGGCTAGGATGAATGGAGACAGCACTGAGGCCGCTGGAGAAAATCGACATCAACAGGATGATGATGATGATGATGATGATGATGATGATGATGATGATGATGGTGGTGGTGGTGGTGGTGGTGGTTTGGGGACAACATGCATCTATACTGGGAATACTCCTTGCTCAGTGTTCTCATCTTTTGGTGCTCAGGAACCATGTGGTGCTGGGCATCAAACCCAAGTCTCCAGCATGTAAAGCATACACTCCAGCATGCTTTAGGTTCTAGCCCCTACTCTAGTACCCTTTTAACCAGGATTATCTAGATCCTTGATTCCAAAGTTACGTATATATATATGACCTTTTTGGGGAGGGAGCAATTTTTCCTAAGATAGAATGCAGGGTCTCAAAGAAGCAAGGCAGGTATTCCCCCACAAAGCGACATCCCTGTGCCTCCAAAATCATTTCTTTTACATTGTCACCTGCAAAGTGCCTGTGCCACCAGCCACAGCCTTGTGCCAACTCTCACAATGTGCCCAAGGAGATGGAACATCACCTTTCCCAGCATGCTCAGTACCACAGCCCTGGCCTTAAGGGTGTGGACTGCCTCCCCTTCACTAAGGGAGGACATTTGCTCAACTTGGGAACTGAGTGTGTGTGGGGGGGGGGGGGGAGGCAAGACAGGGAGGAACCACATGGTGCAGGGATTGAGCGTAGACTAGGCATGCTCCCTAACTGATAACTCTTGTAGGGTCTTTTATACTTTTCTTTTGTTTTGTGGCCACACCCAGCGGTGCTAAAGGCTTACTCTTAGGTCTGTTCTCAGGGATCACTCCTGGTGGGCTCAGGGAACCATATGGAGTTCCGGGAACCAAACCTGGGTTGGCTGTGTGCAAGATAAGTGCCCTTCTCAATGTACTGTTACTTCAGCCCCTCAGTCATACTTTTAGAAGCATGCAAAAGAGCCCTTCAGGGATTTGCACAGCAGACTCTTCCTGCATCCAATGTAATTGGAGTAATTACTTCCTAAAATGTGAGCTAAATGCCTGCGAATATCTGGAGTATTTCTCATAAGCAAGATGAAGAGCATAGACTTCATTACAAATTCTGGAAGTGGGTCTCAGATATCTGCATGTCAAACCAGCCCACAGATAGATGTATACACATTTTTTTGTTTGTATGTCTTTGTTTGGGGGCCATCTCTGGCGGTGTTCAGGGATTACTCCTGTCTCTGTACTCAGGAATCACTCCAGGCGGAGCTCAGGGGACTACAAAAGGTACCAGCGACTGAATCAGGTCAGACAAATGCAAGGCAAGCATCTTTACCCACTGTACTGTCTCTCCAGCCACTATATGCACACTTAACTGAAGGCTCATGCAGGAAATAATTTACAACTGTTATAAGATAGTAATCCTCTTGAAGCCCACAGACCAGTAGATTTTTTTTTTTACCAACAAAGGGAACCCTCAGCTGTATCCATGTGGCCAGCAGTGGCTCACCCACACTTTCAGTAGCACAGAGCATATCTGTGCAACAGGATTCTGTCATATACCAAAAGGTCCAATGAGAGAAAGTAATTTGTACCACAGCTAAGTCTGACTCATTCAAGTCTTGCCTTATTTCCAGTCCCAGGAATTGCAGCTTCCAAGATGACAAAAGGGGGAAATTTCTACTGTGGTTCAGAAAACTTCATCCTTCAAAAAGTATCATCTTGCTCTGAGAGGCTCATGGAACACTACATTTCCAAAAGCCTGGGCCATTCCTTTCCTAAGTAGTTCAAGTCAGTCATAGTCCAAACAACACCATTTTTCATCAGAGCAACAACATGCTTTTTTGTAGTCTCTTTTCTTTTTCTTTGTATCTTTTTATTTATTTTTTTTTAATTTTTGGCTTGTTGGATTATACCCAGTGAGGCTCAGGGCTGACTCCTGGCTCTGTACTCAGAAATCACTCCTGGCAGTGCTCCGATGACCATATGAAATGCTAGGGATTGAACCCATGTCAGTCCCATGCAAGGCAAATACCCTAGCACCTGTAGTATTGCTCTGGCCCCTGTAGTCTCTTCTTATAATAAAATAGAAAAATAATGTCAGTGGTTCTCTTGGTTCTTACATATACTGGGGGCTGGGAGTTAGACCACATTCAGCAATTCTCAGGTCTTACACCTGGCTCTCTGCACCCAGGGATCACTTATGACAGGCTCAGGAGATCATGTGGGGTATTGAGGATCAAACCTGTGTCAGCTGCATGAGAGGCAAGCACCCTACCTGCTCTACTATCACTCCAGCCCATGACTTAGAGACACAGTGAACCTTGCTTAACTGAAACACAGCATACCTACCCTAGACAGAGCAAAAGCTAAGGAATTTTGATCCCTGCTAACAGAGGCATTTCAAATTCTCTGATTCTAAGATGCCATCAGTTGTCAAACAATATCACTGTCACTGTATCACTGTCATCCCATTGCTCATTGATTTGCTCGAGCGGGCACCTGTAAGACTTGTTACTGTTTTGGCATATCAAATATGCCACGGGTAGCTTGCCAGGCTCTGCCGTGTGGGTGAGATACTCTCAGTAGCTTGCCAGGCTCTCCGAGAGGAGTGGAGGAATCAAACCCAGGTCAGCCGAGCGCAAGGCAAACGCCCTACCCACTATGCTATCGCTCCAGCCCGTCAAACAATATATTGACCCCTAATGTGTTGATGAATGATGTATTAAATTTGGACCCCAAATATGGCCAAATGTCAACAAGAGTCTTCTGGGTCAGAGAGATACTATAGTGAAGGTAAAGCCCTGTCTTGCATATAACCCACCTGGGTTCAATCACCAGCACCATATGTGGTCACCCGATTCCCAAAAGGAGTCACTCCTGAGCCCAGAGCCAGGAGTTAAACCCTGAGCACTGCCAGGTGTGGCCCTCAAAGTATACAACAGAAAAAGAGACAAGTGTGAGACTTCTAGTTTTTTACTTCCAAGTTACTTCCTACAGGACAGCCTCCGTGGCCTCTGCACTTGGAAGATTAATGGGATCATTTCAGAGACTATAGTTAAATAATGCCAGAGCTTGAGATTTCTTCCAATCTTTGAAATTGTTTACTGCATCATTTGTACATGTTATTCATAACAAATTTACATAACATTTAATAATTAATTTTTCATTCTCTTCTTTGTGGGGAAAAACAAATAAATAAATAATGCCAGAGCTGCCTGCACACTGCCTTTATTTTCATTGTCTTGGTTAAATTACATATGATTGGAAGTCAGATAGCTTTTCTCAAATATTATCCAATAGTCCTGTAGTTTATTTGTTTATTTGACTTTTTCGGCCACATTGGCGATGCTCAGGGATTATTCCTATCTCTGCCCTCAGGGGACCATGGATGTCAGAAATTGATCCTGAGTTGGTCATGTGCAAGACAAATGCCCTACCCACTCCTCTATCACTCCAGCCCCTTATCCAATAGTCTTTGCCATCTATTTGGTACCAGAGTCTTTGGGGATGTGCGAATCAATCATACTCTTTTATATTCATCAATTTCCATTCCCTGTTTCTGCATTTCTAGGTATATGAAACATTATCCTGCACATCACAGTGACAGTATTTGTAGATGGCATCTCTTCTTGGAACTGTAAAGCAGATCAAGAAAACATGAAGAGGAGCTGGAGTGATAGCACAGTGGGTAGGGCGTTTGCCTTATATGCAGCTGACCTGATTTCGATTCCCAGCATCCCATATGGCCCCCTGAGCACCACCAGGAGTAATCCCTGTGCATCGCCAAGTGTGACCCAAAAAGCAAATAAAAAAGAAAAGAAAATAAAAGATGAAGATGAAAAGTTTTTCTGATAACAAACCTTCCCTCATTACATGTTGATGTCCCATACCTAGGGGGTAGCTCAGTGGTGGAGAGTAGCTTCCTCTGGAGAAGGCCCTGGGTTTTATCACTCACACCTATCAAGCCTATAAAATAACGAAATATTTTCAAATAAATATAAATTCCATAAATCTATTATTATGCCAGAGTGTACTGTAACTTTTCAGTGCAATGTGGCATTAAAGTGCAATTTTTGTGGGGAGGTGGGAGGGAACTAAAGAAAACTAAAAAACCCAAATTTAAATTTAATTAGTCATGGTACTATACAAATAACTTAAAGTGACAATCAGATGATAGAAATTTCCAGACAGACCTGTTTGATAAAGACATAAAATGGTAACTATGTAATTATATCTTAGGATGCACAGCACTGATGGGCCACTAAAATGCAAGAACTTTAAAAAAATCCTGCAAATAAACATGTACGAAGCAAACTGGTTTGTTCACTCTAAAGGCTTTATTCTTTAACACAGAACATTTACCTCCTTGAAGCCATTTTCCTAAGTATGCCTACTTTGCATTTGCATGATTAAAGGAATTCATCTGTTATGTTCTACCAAAACTCCAAGAAGTCTGCTTCTAGTGTATGTTTAAGTCTGTCTTCTGAGACACAATACTGTAGCAATCACTGGAAAGCTTTTTTCAACTTCTGCCGAAGAGAACCTCAAGTCACCAGGGCATCCCTATGCACTCAGACTCTCAGTCTGAAAATCTTTTCTTTTTTTTTTTCCATTTTTGGTCACACCTGGCAATGCACAGGGGTTACTCCTGGCTCTGCACTCAGGAATTATCCCTGGCGATGTTCAGGGGACCATATGGGATGCTGGGAATCGAACCTGGGTCAGTCGCTTGCAAGGCAAATGCCCTACCCGCTGTGCTATCACTCCAGCCCCTGAAAATCTTTTCTGTTTCATATTTTTTGTTTTTGTTTTAGGCCATGTTCAGTTGTTCTTAAGGCTTACTTCTGGCTCTGTGCTCAGGGACCATTCCTTTGGTGCTTCAGGTATTATACGTGGTACAGGGGATCAATTGCACACAAGGCAAAGGTCTGTCCCTCTGTACTGCCTCTTGACATTCTGAAAATCTTGTCCCATCTTGGTATTGTTTCAAACAGCATGATTCCTGGTTTTCTAAACTTAATTTTTCCAATGGAAACTGTCCTAACCTTAAGCTTTCTAAACCTTGTCCTCTTTTCACCTTCCTTTCTATGAAAATCTCTTCAAACTGAGTTCTTTGCTTTATTCTATGAACACCTTCTATTTGCCTGCATGAAGGATAGTTTAGCTTTCCATTCTGTAATTACTAAAACTCTGTAAAGCCAAAACAAAATAATAACATAATTTTAGATTCTATACTAAACCTCCCTGGACTTCAGGTCTCTTCACTGTAAAATCAGTCATAATATGCTATTTATGCATAAATCTGTTTTGCCAACTCAGTTAGATCATGTATGTTTAATACCAAGTATATAGCAAGTGCTCAGTGATTTCCTGGGCTCTTACTTTGATTTGAATCATGTAGACAAGTTTCTGATTTTTCTTTCAGCATCAGTTTTTTTTTTTAAGAAATATCCTCGGGGACTGGATCGATAGTACAGCTGGTAGTGTGCTTGCCTTGCATGCAGCCTACCCAAGTTCAATCCTCGGCATCCCACGTGGTCCCCCAAGCACCACCAGGAGTTATTCCTGAGTGCAGAGCCAGGAGTAAACCCTGAGCATCACTGGGTGAAACCCAAAAAGGAAAGAAAGAAAGAAAGAAAGAAAGAAAGAAAGAAAGAAAGAAAGAAAGAAAGAAAGAAAGAAAGAAAGAAAGAAAGAAAGAAAGAAAGAAAGAAAGAAAGAAAGAAAGAAAGAAAGAAAGAGGAAAATAAAAGAAAAGAAAAGAAGAAAGAAATGTAATGCAGAAAGCAATCAATCTCCACTAACAAAAATATTAACACAGAAGGCTTAACTTGCAATAGCTTAATAAACTCTTAGACAAGATTTCATGTCTCCCATGATGAGATTTTTTTATCATTCTGTTAGCCATTTAATGGTGATAAGCAATATAAAATAAATTACTCTGGGTCTGCTACGAGGGCAGGTTTGAAGGGTGGTTGGGAAAATGGAGACAATGGTGGAAGGAAGGTGACAATGGTGGTGGGATTGGGGTTGTAATATTGAATGCCTGGAACAAATCATCATGAACAACTTTGTAAACCACAGTGTTTAAAAAAAGAAGCAGTGGGAGAATAGAAGAATTATCCTTTTACATCTTCCTGTACTACTCAATAGGTGGTTTTGTTGACTGGATAAGTTTATAAATCTTATGTCATAAATCTCTTTATTGATTAAAAGTCTGCCATGAGTCTGCCAAATTGTGTCAGGTGCTTCTTATTTGGGTTTTGTGGTTTCTAAACAATAAGAGACAAAAAATTGTCAAAAATATCTGGTACAATCATCTCTCCACTTGTAAGTGTAATAAATTATGTAGTGATGCAAATTACATTTTCTTTGTGTAATCTGCTTTTAAACTCTTTATTTACTTTTTTAACATATTGTTAAAATCATTTCACTATGCTTTCCCTTTGAATTCCTTTCTATTTTTCTCAAGTTTAATAGGTGTGTTGATACATTCATTTAATAGAAAGTTGATACCTGTCAGAGGTAACATTATAAATCAGTGAAGAAAGGATGTACTTTTCAATTAATGGGACTTGGATCAGTAGTTACACTTCTAGAAAAAAATAGCTCACAGCATGCATGTGTGCACACATGGACACACATATGCACAGTTGCATACTCAGCTCCAGAAAGTTAAAAAATTTAGATATAAAAACTAGAATTTTAAAACTATTAAGGAAATTTAAAGCCATCAGCAAAATGTTCAATAACCATCAAGAGAAATGTTCAGCTCACTAGCAACTAGAGAAATGCAAATTAGGGGGCCTGAGTGATAGTATAACAGGTAGTGCGCACAACTGACCTAGGTTCTATGCCTGGCATTTCATATGGTCCCCTGAGCCTACCAGGAGCAAGCACTGAGTACCACAAAGAGTGGCCCAAAAACAAAAGAGAGAGTCAGACAGACAGACAGACAGAAGGAGAGATGCAAATTTAAACAATGAATGAGAGGGGTTGGAGAGGTAGTAGGGCGGATAGGACATTTGCTTTGCATGCTGCCAACCAGGCTCAATCTCTGGCATCCCATGTGTTCCCTGAGCACCAACAGGAGTAATTCCTGAGTGAAGAGCCAGGAACAACCCCAGAGCATCACTGGGTGTGACCCAGAGAGAGAGAGAGAGAGAGAGAGAGAGAGAGAGAGAGAATCAGATTTGCATAAATTAAGAAGTCTGGACCCAGGGTTGGCACTCAGTGATAGAGCACACGGCTTGCATAAATAAGGTATGTGAGGTCAAGGGTCAATGCCTGGCACCACAAAGAAAAAGATATCTGGTTACACTCAATGATTTTAAAGAGGTGGGGGAAATTGGAAGAACTCTTTATGCTCTATAATCTGTGTGACAGTGTAATATGGCACTATCTAATAAATTTAGAGATATATCCTACTTATTGTTTTCTACCACACAAAAGCCTGTATACATATACAGGAGGAAACAACTTAAATCATCGTATGCTTAATTAAGGAAACATGATACAGCAGTTTAAATAAATATCTTAAAATCTTTCATGTTAGGGACTGGAGCAATAGCATAGCTGGTAGGGCATTTGCCTTGCATGCGGCCTACATGGTTTGATTCCCAGCATCCCATGTGGTCCCTTGAGCACCGCCAGGAGTAATTCCTGAGTGCAGAGCCAAGAGTAACCCCTGTGTATTGCCAGGTGTGACCCCAAAAAGCAAAAAAAATAAATAAATAAAAATAAAATCTTTCATATTAAACAAAAAAATTTTCATTGTCAGTATATCATTTACATAAAGTTCTATACCAGCAGTCTTCAACTGGACCTGTGCCACAGGTGCTGCTCTGTGTGACCATTATATACATACTACATATGCACCTACCTATATGCACATATGTAACAAACCTGTGTCAGTATAGCAAGCAAAACAAAACAGAGACAATGAAATGGTGAGCACATGGACCATATGCTAAACTGTGAAATATTCATATTTTGTCTCATTTGATTCTCAAAGCATTCCTACAGGGTAACTATTTCTATTCCTGTCTCACAGATGCAGAGTCTGAACTACGTGACGCTGTTGCACAGCCAGGAAGTAATAAACCTCAAAGTTTAGGTCTCACCTGCTGTCCCTTTGCCTGATCTCTTTTAGTTCCATCATTCTGCCTCTCAAATGACCAGGGGTCAGAGCCCCAACCTGTGTAGATATCTCCTTTTCCTAGTATTTTTCAGTCTAGAAAATGGCAGTTTGTTTTCTAAGATACGACTAAGTGTAGGCGTGTCCATTAAATCTGCTTCTGAAGATTTAATGTGCAGGGTGAGGGGGACACCTGGAAATTCTCAGGGGCTACTCCTAGAGGTGCTCGGGGGACCATATGTGGTGCTGGGGATTTAAACCAGGGGGGCACCTACAACCACATGCAAAGGAAGTGCCTCATCCATCTTTCAGGCCCCAGGCAGTCTTTTAGATTCCTGTCTCTTAAGGGTAAGGTTTTGTTTCCAGCTCTTTAAGGCACTGGTGCCTAAATTTTGTTTTGTCTGTTCAATCTTAATCCATCCAACATTTTAAGGACAAATTTCATTCTATAAACATTTATGTAGCAGAGACATCCTGTCATGGATACTCACACATTACATATTTCAAGCAACATAAAAAACATGGAAATTTAAAATGTCCATATTTCTCATGTCTCCTTCTGTCCTGTTTAGAATTTCTTGCAAGATCTGATGGCCAGAGGAAAATAGCTCATGATTTGAAAAATGATAACAGCTTCTAATTTGACTGACTTAGAAAACTTTGGGGGATCAGAGGATTTTGGTTTGGGGGCCACACCAGCTGTGCTCAGAGCTTCCTCCTCGCTCTGCACTCAGGGATCACTGCTGGTAGGACTGGGGCACCAAATGAGATGCTGGGGATCGAACCCTGATCAGTAGTGTGCAATGCAATATCCCTGCCCACTGTACTATCTCTCCAGCCATAGAAAACTTTTTTTTTTCTGCTTTTTGGGTCACATCCAGCGATTCTCAGGGGTTACTCCTGGCTCTGCACCCAGGAATTACTCCTGGTGGTAATTATACTAGGGGGCCCATATGGGATGCTGGGAATCGAACCCGGGTCTGCCACGTGCAAGGCAAACGCCCTACCCACTGTGCTATCGCTCCGGCCCCCATAGAAAACTTTTGTAAGGGATAGAATCTCAAACCCCACTTGCAAAGATTCTGACTTACGATGTGTTAATAATCTGACCGTTCTGACGCTCAAGCAAATGCTCGGCATTAAGAGACCCAAGCTTGATCCAAACAACAGAGTCTGGGTTGGAGCAATAGCACAATGGGTAGGGCGTTTGCCTTTCACGCAGCCGACCCGGGTTTGATTCCCAGCATCCCATATGGGCCCCTGAACACCGCCAGGGGTAATTCCTGAGTGGAGAGCCAGGAGTAACCCCTGTGCATCGCCAGGTGTGACCCAAAAAGCAAAAAAAAAACAAAAAAAAAAAAAAAAAAACAGGTTCTGTTTGGTCCTAATGTTACTGCCTTTTCCTGACTCGGCTCATCTCAGAATCCCTGAACATCTTATCTCTCTGATAAACTGACGCATACGATTTCCTTCATCCTTTGTATGTCAGCTTTTATTTGGGAGGAGGGACTACTTCTTCTTCCTCTTTGTTTGGAGATAAAAAAGAATAATTCCCAAAATATTTTTAGCGCCAGGAACTGTACTACATAAGCACAACGTTCTCAGGATTCTGTTCTTTGATCCCTTCGAAACGAGGCTCCTTGTCCTAACCACAACAGCACTAAATAGTGCAAATCGCTTTTAGAGCTTTTAACTATTTCCGTGTCTGCTGCTTCGGGGTTGCATTTGCACTCAAAACACAACTGTTTCTGAAATAAATATTTTTTAATAATTAATTTGATTTGCACAGCTACGTTTGTGGGTGTGGGTGTGTATGTGCTGTAAATGATTGAACCAGGCCAATCTGTTCCCAGTGCCACATCTTAATGACTAAACTGTATCCATGCTGGTTATCAACTGTTTGCATAAGCTATTGTGTTTTGACATGGCCCAAGGAGGCTTTCACTAAGCCTCCTGATTAGTATTCATCAAAATGGATTCAAGAATCTATTATGTCTCTCCACACTGACCAGCCTCAATTCTCAACATTGACTTAATTCTTTCCAGCCCTCTTTGGTATAAATCACCAATCTATCTTCTGTCACTGGTCTTTGTCTCTCTCTCTCCACCCTCCAAACACCTGCCCACATGACAGGGGTGCTAATCTCAGGTGGCTAGCTGCAGGTGGCTCGCTGTAAATGGAAAAATGGAACCCTGCCAAGCAGGAGGGGGGACTCCCACCCGTTTGGTTCCCCAAATACACTGTTGATACTTACAAAAACTCACCCTCTCATAATTCCTGCTAATGTCCCATTTATTGGACATGTCAAAATTAATTTTTATTAGAGAATTTATTTCTCATATAGAGAAACTGAGAGAAATATTGGTTTGAAAATAAAGTTTTAAGATCATAAATTACTTAATGCATTAAAAGGGAAGTGAATATAGTTTTATACTCATTCATCCTAGATTTGGAAATTTATGGCGAAAGTGATAGCAGGTAGGGCCTTGCCTTGCACATGGCCAACCTGAGTTTGGTCCCTGGGCATCCCATATGGCCCCCCAGCCAGTCTGAATTGATTCCTGAGCATTAAGTCAGGAGTAAGCCCTGAACAGAACATGGTATAGACCAAAAACTTTAAAAAAAAAAAAGAAAAGAGAAGGGAGGAAGGGAGGGAGGAGGGAAGGAAGGAAGGAAGGAAGGAAGGAAGGAAGGAAGGAAGGAAGGAAGGAAGGAAGGAAGGAAGGAAGGAAGGAAGGAAGGAAGGAAGGAAGGAAGGAAGGAAGGAAGATGGAAGGAGAGAGGGAGGAAGGGAGGAAGAGAGGGAGGGAGGGAGGGAGGGAGGGAATTTATATTAAGAAAATTACCAAAATTCACCAAGGGATTTATGCTTCAGGGTAATTCTGCTAAATGTTACTCTAAAAAGGAAAAAGTGAGCCCAATTCAAATGGTCCAAGGGGCCCCGGGATGTGGTTCAGTGGTCACCTGCCTTTCAGGCATGAAGCCAAGTGTTAGATCCCCAACACCACTCCCCATGCCAAGTTTGATCTGCACAACCAAGTGTGTGTGAGCATCACAATCAATTGTGTGACTCCCACCTCTAGTCATTGTACAAAAACAAAAGGGGAGGAAATGGGAAATATAAATAATATCCAATGATAAGAAGTTGGAAAATAAATTGTGTTATATGCATTTGCTTAAACTTGAACATCATGTTACCATATCTATTTTTCAATCTGTTGGGCTGGGGAGGTAGCTCAGAGGCCTGGAGCACATGCTTTGTACTCCAGTGCTTCAAAACAAAAGTGAAACATATAAAATATTATCACTGGATAGGAGGGAAACATGAGAGAACCCTGTTAGATACAAACAGATTTGGGAATACAGATTCTGTAGGAAAGAACATTCTGATTTGCATTTCTTCTTCCCCCTTCTCTTGCCCTCTTGGTTCGAGTGTTCTCCAGAAGTTGCCCCTTTACTCACGGTGCTCACTTCAACTTAGTTGCACTTCAATGGAAATGGCACCTTCCTGCTGTGGAGCCAGGGGTCACAAATGGCAGCACCATTAGGCTTGCCCTTGTCCTAAGTGGGCGGGGTTGGGGGTGAGGTTGCTGGGGATCAAACTCTCTATCAGCCAAAGCTGTAGCTCAGTGGTAGAGCATCCTCAGCACTGTAAAAATAAAATAAAATAAAATATTCAAATAAGAAAAAGAAAATAGAAAAACCCCAACTCTCACTATCCTCAGTGTGGGTTTGTTTACATTTCTGCATTTCTTTTAAAAAGTTGGAAAGGGGGCCAGGGAGTTGGCTCAGTGGTCAGAGGTGTTCATGTTCTGCAGGCCAGAGAAATTATACAGCAATTATACAGGTAGGACAATTGCCTTGCATGTGGTCAACCTGGGTTCAATCCCCAACACCCTATATATTCCCCAGAGCATCTTCATGATCAATCCCTGAGCACAGAGCCAGGAGTAAACTCTGAGCACTATTGGGTGTGGCCCAAAACATTTAAAAACAAAACCAAAAACAAATCCAGAGGAACTCATGTGCTGGAACCCAAATTCAAACTCTGGCACCAAACAGAATGTAGGCTTGGTGGCTCCTGAGCACTGGCAGAGTGGCTCTGATGGCCCTGAGCACCACCAGGCCTGACCAGCACCACATTGCCAGGCCCAGGCACCAAACAGTCCAACTCAGCTGGCTGTGTATCTCTAGGACTGAGTGCTAGACCCCAGTGAGCACCATGTAGAAGGTTTCAAAGATGGTTGGAAAGATATGCAACCAAATAATTGCGATTTTCTTCTGACAAAATTTCAGGTGAGGAGCTGGAGAGATATAGGGGTTAAGGTGTACACTTTGAGTGCAGATAACCCAAGTTTGCATGGTCCCCTAAACAGTCTTGTGTGGCCCCTGAACACCCCCCACCCAAGGGCCCTAGTGGCAATGACTCCTCAGGCCATGTTGGCAGAGAACCCCTGTGAATGTCCATCAGGTCTTCTGAGACACCCCAAAAATGAAAAACAAAATTAAGATAAGATGGCCAAGAATGTGGCCCAGTAGTAAAATATTTGCGTTATAATTTTTTAATTTTTATTAGTGAATCACTGTGGGGTACAGTTACAAACTTATGAACTTTCATGTTTGTATTTAATTTATATCCCTCCACCAGTGCCCATTCTATGCCTTATATTTGCATAGGCCCTAAATTCAATACTTAGTTAAATCTTATTTGCCCAGACATAATAAAGTGCCGACGTTATTTTTATCCCATCTGTTTCTCTGGCACCCAGCACTAAAGACAGAAATGCTGATGGGTATTATAAACATTCAAAGGGGCTTGCCAACAATGCAATTGTTTCTTCTGTAGAAATAGAAAAACTTAAAAATGTTATCAGAAGTGAAGACTTGCTGTGCCACGATACAGCTTATGTTTCCCATGATCCTGGACCATGTCATTATGCTGTATGCAATCATATCTGGCATAATTCTTTGGGAAATAAATTACTAACTAAACATGATCAAAAGTTTCAGCATTATACATAATTCCTCAAGGAATTATAATTCCTTCATCTTTCAGAAGCAATGAAGAAGGAATAGAAATTTTCTTAAGTTTTATTGTTGACATTTGGAATTCTTAATGAGTCATTTGTTTGGGGATATCATGCCATTGAAAATGCAGATAAAGAAGAAAAGCGTTGTCCAACGATTCCAAGGAGAAGCAGGCTGGGAAAGGAGAGAGATCGTGTCCAGCCAGGCAGCTTTATACCTTGAGGAGTTGTTGGCAGATAGTAGCAAAGCCAGTTTTAACATATTCACACATCGGTCTCCTGACAAATGATTTAGATGATTAAGTGGCAGATAAGAGTGTGGGGGAGGCATGAGTATGATGCCTAACTTTAGTTGGTTTTAGTGTGTATCTTTAAGTTGAGCCATCACATAACATTAATGTTTCTCCAACAATGCAATATAGAGCAGGAAAACGGAGCTGGGAAGCTTAAAAAGAGCTATTCATGAGAAAAAATTTGAGCTCTGACTCAACTGTTTACACTTTGCAAATCCATTTCATCCACTTTAACACACCACCACCCCAGTGGTAATGCCTGCCAAGCCTGGGGCTGTCTTGAGTTTAAGGACCCAAAAAAATTGGACTACGGGCTTGCAAGTGTCCCCAGATGCACTGCCCTCCAGGAGAAACAGAAGCACCTGGATTGAAAGCGCATCCTTTTCATCAATTAGCTACTGTATAAACTCCCAACTAGGAGTCTCCTTCTCTTTGTCCAGATGGTAGCATAAAGGCAAAGGGTTTCCCAGATGAAAAGCAAACAGGGTTCAAGGTTGAGATCGTATTAGCATTTCCAAAGAGCTGTGAAAAGCCTTTCTTCTTTCTCCCCTGCCAAGTAAATTTTGTTTTGCTCAGCTTTGGCGCTGCGCCTCTGTTGTCATGGTGGGACATTATTGTCGCAGCTGTCTTGGGGGCGCTGCCTTGAATAGGTTTAGAAAATATTGCACAAATACAGAAATGGGACACTTGCTCGACCCTAAGGGCTTTTATAAGGTTTTGGGGTACAGATGGGGGGAGTCCCCCACCCCTCTGGCTCTTCTCTGGCTAGACAAACAACTAGTATCAGACCAATCAATGAGACTAAAAGACCAAATTTAAATTTAATTAATATGGGGAACCAGGGAGTTGCAAATCAGAAAGTAAACAGGACAAATGGAGAGATAAATCCTGGTCTGAGGAATAAAACAGGACCTAAGAGGACGGGTCTCCCCTAAGTCTAGGAAACCTGCATTTTTTTTTTAATTTTTGGGTCACACCTGGTGATGCACAGGAATTACTCCTGGTGGTGCTTGGGGGACCATATGGGATGCTGGGAATGAACCCGGGTCAGCCGTGTGCAAGGCAAATGCCCTACCCGCTGTGCTATCACTCCAGCCCCGGAAACCTGCATTCTTTTCTTTTTTATTTTGTTTGGGGATCACACCCAACAATGCTCAGGGCTTATTCTTGTACTGGAGGTGCTTGGGGAACTATATGTGGTGCCAAGGATTGAACCAGTGTCCCCCACAGCAAGGCATGTCCACTATACTATTTCCCAAATTTACTTTTTAATATGAGTGATTGATGCAACCATTTTCCCCAAAATAATTATAACCCCTGAGCACAAGTGGGTGTGCCCCCATCAAAAAAAAAAGATAAAGGAAAGAAAAGAAAAATTAAATAAAGAATGAAGAAGCATCTCATCATCTGAACTGGGAGATGATGTACCAGGTAAGATGGCTTTCCTCTGATTTTTCTCCCAGCACTCAAGTACTTATAAATTGTGATCAATGTTTACAAGTTAGTGTACTTAACTAAAACCTTCATTTCTGTATGGAAAGAATAGTAAAAAAAAAAGTTCATGAATTTGCTCGAAGTATTCAATCTCTTAACATTTGGAAAGGACTAAGAAAGATTCTAAATTACATTTAGAATCTTTGATGAAACACCACTATGATTATTGCTATGGCCTGACAAATTTTATTTTTGCATCAGTAGTTTAGATTCAGCTTTTGTTACTTCCAACTTTAAGCAGCTTGATTCGGTTTTAATTTTGCAAGAAACTTCTAAAAGCCAAGAGCCAATCCCTTTAACATAAGTTTATTGTTTTGTCACTTCTAATTTCACTGAACTGTGCAGAAATTGGTTTTGAGGATATGTAAGACAGAAGAAAACGGAAATTTCTCACTATACACTGACCCTGTTAGGCCCCTTGTGTTCAGCAAGCATAATGGAAATTGCCCTTTACCAAACCAGATTCTCTGCCTTCCTGGCAGAACTCTGACTGCTTGCAGTTCATGTTCCTCTGCCTTTGTGCAACTGACCCACCCTCAGTGTCTAGAAGTAATTGTACAGTATCAAAAGCAATGATTTTTTAATTAGGATTCTTGCCTCCCAGAGGATGCAGCCCATTGTCTCCACCAACCACTCCCCAAACACTAGAGCCATGAACCTGAGGGCTAAAACAGAACAGAATAAAGTAGAGTCTCTGCCTTTGGTTGGAAAGGGGTAAAGGTATTGGCCTTGCATTCAGCCAGCTAGGAATATTCCCTAGCACTGCTGCCAATCAGGACCCTTAAAACAAACAAAGAATCTTTGCCTTTGATGGCATATTGAAAACAAACAGTGAATCCATCCTACCACTAGAGTTCCTTCTATTGAGAGCTAACACACTTTCTCATTTTCTAAGTCAGTTTGAGTTACATCTCCTTGAGTTGGATGTACACTAAACTTTACTCAGATACCTGCTGTACCAGCTACAGTATTAGGCACTGAAAATTTATAAATGAATTGCAAATGTAATTGGATCTCTATAGTTTCTATTCTGAAAGAGGACATGGGTCTCTAAAGAAATAATTATTACCTGTACTGTAATAAAAGTAGATATAATGAGGGCTGGAATGATAGTACAGCAGGTAGGACATTTGCCTTGCATGTGGCCTACCAAGGTTCGGTCCCCAGCATCCCATATGGTCCCCCAAGCACCACCAGAAGTAATTCTTCTTTTTTTTTTTTTTTGGTTTTTGGGTCACACCTGGAGATGCACAGGGGTTACTCCTGGCTCTGCACTCAGGAATTACTCCTGGCGGTGCTCAGGGGACCATATATGATGCTGGGATTTGAACCTGGGTGGGCCACCTGCAAGGCAAACACCCTACCCGCTATGCTATCACTCCAGCCCCAGAAGTAATTCTTAAGTGCAGAGCCAGAAGTAACTCCTGAGCATCACCAGGTGTGACCCAAAGAGTTAAAAAAAAAAAAATTAACTATAACGAAAGGCAAATGGAAGAGTACCTGTACAGCTTGTCTGAAAAATCAAGTTTAGTTCCCTTACCACATTACTCCTGGTGGTGCTCAGGGGACCATATGGGATGCTGGGAATTGAACCCCAGTCAGCTGCGTGCAAGGCAAACACCCTACCCACTGTACTATCACTCCAGCCCCCAAGAAGTTATTGAGAGATACTAGTTTCAGTGTTCCTCTTTACTTTAGTAGTAAGTTCTCCATGGTACCATAAGCATTTTATTTATTTTATTTTTTGGAACTTAATTTAAAGGGCATATATGACTCTTGGAGAGCCCGGCAAGCTACTGAGAGTATCCCGCTCACATGGAAGAGCCTGGCAAGCTCCCCGTGGCGTATTTAATATGCCAAATACAGTAACAATAACAGTCTCATTCCCCTGACCCTGAGACAAGCCTGCAATCGTTTGGAAAGACGAGTAAGGAGAGGCTGCTAAAATCTCAGGGCTGGGACGAATGGAGATGTTATGAATGGAGATGTTATTGACGCCCACTCAAGTAGTGATATAGTGGTACTACATTCTTTAAGAGCAAAGGGTGCAACAGAGTTATCTTCTCATCACTCCTATTTACACAATTCCTTGTATATAGGTGTTTAATAATATTTGATTAATTTAGTTGACCTATTTATCAAAAAGATTATTCTCAGGATATACCAAGTATATATATATATACATATATACATGTATATATCTGAGTACATATAGTCAGATATTATTCTCGGATATATATAGTTCATCTTTTAGGAATAAGACTGGATCCAAATGCAAAGCACATTTCCATAACAGTACTTCTGATTTATCAAGGAATCTCCATCTTTTTGTGTATAGTTGTCGTGCTTCCAGTATGTATTTAAGGTAACTTGACATATAAGACACAGACATATCTTAATAGATGTCATTCAGTCTTCTTTTATCTTTATAAAGAAGACAT
This sequence comes from Sorex araneus, assembly GCF_027595985.1. Classification (NCBI taxonomy): domain Eukaryota; kingdom Metazoa; phylum Chordata; class Mammalia; order Eulipotyphla; family Soricidae; genus Sorex; species Sorex araneus. The sequence continues at coordinate 37,391,473 of NC_073311.1, read as the reverse complement.
ACAAGTGACCTATGGATATTCAGAAGATTCTCAGCATCACTAATCATCAGGGAACTATATATCAAAAACACAATAAGATTTCATCCCAAACCTGCATGAAGGTAGCATAAATTACTATAGTGAGTACAGAAAACAGTTTGGAATTAATTCCTTTAAAAAATTAAGTCATCATGTGATTGCACAATACCAAATCTGGATATAAACGCAAAAGAAACAAAATCACTACCTACACTTCAAAATTCACTACAATTTTTTGTTTTATTTTTATAAAGTTTTTCACAATAATATATTACATTCAGTATCTCAACACCAATCCCACTACCATTATACCTTCCCACCACGACCCAAGCCTGCCCCGAAGGCAGATGCTAAGTAAGTTATTTTGAGTTGCTTGTTATAAATAATCAACTAAAAATGATCCAAAAATATTTCCTTAAGAAAGTGTGTAAAAATTGTGGTATCTCACCTTGGAGCCTTTAAGCTCAAGAGATCACTAACATGTTGTTACAGATTAATCCTTTGTGTGCTAATATGTGCTACTCCTGGTATATCAGTAGCATAAAGTATGAAATGTCACACAGCTGTGAAATTTTAAATAGGGTGCTAGAAATGGAGTTAAATTTTTAACTGGATAGTGATTTGGGGGTCCAGAGGCATCTCTACAGCATGTTGCTCTTTTCCAAGATTTATTTGTGAGTCTCTGGATCATGGCCTTTAATGAGTTTATATGGCACCCTTCCCCGGCAGCTGACCTCCACTACCCAATTGCCACCATGCTCCAGGCCGCTTTCCAGACACATTATAAGACACTTCCTACCCATTTTCCATAATTACCACATCATATTTGATGGAGTTCAGATAGCAGGCAACAAATCATAGAGAGTAATATGTGTGTATATATATACATATATATATTTACATAACTCTCATTCAGATCTTGAAAGGATCTAAGAATTTATATAGTTTAAATGTTTAATATATTATATTATTAAATTTTGGGGTTGAGCGGTAGCACAGCGGGTAGGGCATTTGCCTTGCACGCGGTCAACCCGGGTTTGATTCCTCCACTCCTCTCGGAGAGCCCGGCAAGCTACCGAGAGTATCCTGCCCTCATGGCAGAATCTGGCAAGCTAGCCATGGCATATTCAATATACCAAAAACAGTAACAAGAAATCTTTCAATAGAGACGTTACTGGTGCCCGCTCGAGCAAATTGATGAGCAACAGGATGACAGTGATACTGTGATACACAGCATATATAAAAATTTTGTCTGTGAAAAATAAGCACACAGATTAAACTGAAATGACTAATCAAAACAGACAAAATTAATTTTTTTAAGTAGGAAAGAGGGCTAAGGATGTGTGTTAGTGGAAGAAACCATACCTTGCCTGTGTGAGACTCTGGGTTTGATTCATAGCACCGTAAATAATAAAATGATGGGACTGGAGCGATGGTACAGTGGGTAGGGCATTTGCCTTGCACACGGCCAACCCGGGTTCGATTCCCAGCATCCTATATGGTCCCTGCGCATCCCCAGGAGTAATCCCTGTGCATTGCTGGGTGTGACCCAAAATAAATAAATAATAAAATGAAAAAAGAAGGAATAAAGAGGCATTCTTAAACTTGGAAAATCTTGGCAGTTTGTGCCAGATTTCTTTGCAATGGTAGAAATACATTCCTACAATGCTGGCAATTAGAGGTGAACTGGAAACAAGTTTTCTGACCCCCTGTTCTTAGAAGTGTCCTTTACACTGCAGTTCACACACCCATCAGAAAATAGGTTATGCTCAGTGAACTCAACATATCACTAGCACATCAAATGATCAAATGTTACTACTGCCTAGTCCTAGGAGACAATTCTAAGGAAGGATGTTGACCAGTGAATCCTCTGGATTCTATATTCACTATATCACTGTCATCCCGTTGTTCATCGATTTACTCGAGCGGGCACCAGTAACGTATCCATTGTCAGACTTATTGGTACTGCTTTTGGCATATTGAATTTGCCACGGGTAGCTTGCCAGGCTCTACCCTGCGGGCAAGATACTCTGGGTAGCTTGCGGGGCTCTTCGAGAAAGGCGGAGGAATCCAACCCAGGCCGGCCGCGTGCAAGCCAAACGCCCTACCCGCTGTGCTATCGCTCCAGCCCGGATTCTATATTATTCATAATATTTCAGGTTAGAGAGAACTAGAACTATATTCCTTAGGCTAAATTCTACCAGTAAGTAGCATTATTCTTTCTAAAGATTTAGTTGGGAAAATCTTGTCAAACAAGGCGCTTCATGTTCTGGCACTTTTGCCTTATGAGAAATCTCAAATGCGATTCATACTTCCAAGAAATAGACTTTTTAGAAAAATTAACTGAAAGTTTGAAACTTTTCACCAACCTTTCGCTATTTTCTGCCATACTGTCAATCCCAGAAATCACTTTTCAGCCTGCTTCTATGGTTCAGACTTGGTTCTGGTTTTTTTCTTTTAGTTTCACATACAGTATTTTTTTTTCTGCCTGACTTTTTTCACTTAGCATAATATTCTCCAGCCCAGCTATGTTGTGAAAATAGTAGAATTCCCTTCTTTGTCTAAACCTGCATAATATCCCATCGTATATTTTTATATGTAGCACTGCGCTGTAGCACTATCAGTCCCATTGTTCATCCATTTGCTCAAGCGAGCACCAGTAATGTCTCCATTGTGAGACTTGGTGTAACTGTTTTTGGCATATCGAATACACCACGGATAGCTTGCCAGGATCTTCCGTGCAGGCGGGATGGATACTCTCGGTAGTTTGCCGGGTTCTCTTAGAGGGACAGAGGAATCGAACCCAGGTCAGCCACGTGGAAAGTAAATGCCCCACCCACTGTGCTATTGCTCCAGTCCTGTATGTGAATTACTGTATCACTGTCATCCCATTGCTCATGATTTGTTCGAGTGGGCACCAGTAACGTCTCCATTGTGAGACTTATTGTTACTGTTTTTGGCATATCGAATACGCCATGGGGAGCTTGCCAGGCTCTGCCATGCAGGCTCGATACTCTTGGTAGCTTGCTGGGCTCTCTGAGAGGGGCGGAGGAATCGAACCCAGGTCGGCCACGTAAAAGGCAAATGCCCTACCGCTGTGCTATCACTCCAGCCTGTCCTGTATGTAAATATATTTTTATACCACATATCCTTGATCCATTCATCTCTTTTGATTTCATGATTGTGTTTGTATTTGTTTTGGGCTTGGGGACTACATCTGGCTTTGCTTAGGACTCACTCCTGACCCTGAAGTCAGGGATCACTCCTGACAGTGCTGGGGGACCATATAGGGTGCTGCGGATCAAAATGAGGTGCAAGGCAAGTACAGTCTCCTTTGTACTATCTCGCCAGCCTGTTTTTGTTTCTTTTATGGCACTTATATTTTAAGTTAACAAATGCAGGAAAGGAAGATGAAAAACACAAGAAACAGGGGCCTGAGCGATAGCACAGCGGGTAGGGCATTTGCCTTGCACGAGGCGGACCTGGGTTCGATCCTCGGCATCCCATATGGTCCCCCAAGCACTGTCAGGAATGATTCCTGAGTGCAAAGCTAGGAGTAACCCCTGAGTATCTCTGGGTGTGACCCAAAAAGAAAAAAAAAAGAAACAAAGAAATTATACACATTGACATGTTTGGCAATTATATACGTCCTCCTATGTCCTGTTTATAACATACCTACATATCTAAGCATCTATTTTTATGTTATTAAGATCATGTAGTTTTGTATCATGCGTTTTTGCCCACCATGAGCATCTACCATTTCAAAGTTATGAAGTGTTTTGAGTATTTTGATAACTAAGAATACACTACACCTACTTAATCTGGAAGAAAAAAATATAACCCACTATTTCTTGGCAACGAAAATTTCTTCTAAGACAAAAATGGAACAGGCCACTAGATAAAGATATTGGAGTAGCTGCAATTAAAGTACTGCCTTCTTGTAATGTTCTATTTAAAATGAGACACAGCAACAGAGTACATAAAGCATAATGTATCTAAAGTAATTTATAATCCAATCTATACTATTAAAATATTAGCAAGGAGGTGACGTTTTACCAAATTACAACAACCTGCAGTACAATCACAGAAATGCACACACACGTCATTGTAATAGGAACTCATTAGCCTACCTCCCATTTCTTTATATCCTTCTGCCCTTTTGCAGTGAACTGAATGAACAAGTCCTGATGCATTATCATTCAGAGATGGCTTAGCAATTCCTTGTTCATGATGCTTCTTTCTATCAGTGATCACAAAAAAGATATTTACAAATTGGTTCATTCACTAGCTCTTCTTTTATCATACCTCATGACACAAAAAGCTTGGATGTTGCAAAATTAGTATCCACAAGAAGCACAGGTGTTTTAGCAAAATGCACACAGAAGCCTGTGGTTATATTCTAGTATATCTACAACTGTCTTCTAAACAATATGGGCATTCCTTAAAAACTTGAAATCAAGGGGGCTGGAGCAATAGCACAGCGGGTAGGTCGTTTGCCTTGCACGCGGCCGACCCGGGTTCGATTCCCAGCATCCCATATGGTCCCCTCAGCACCACCGGGAGTGGTTCCTGAGTGTAAAGCCAGGAGTGGCCCCTCTGCATCGCCGGGTGTGACCCAAAAAGCAAAAAAAAAAGAACTTGAAATCAAGCTTTTATACAACCCAACAATACTGCTCCTGGGAATACACCCTAGAGCTCAAAAACAATGCAGAAAATCCATCTGCACTTCTATGTTCATTGCAGCACTATTCACAATAGTGAAAATCTGGAAACAATCTGAGTGCCTGAGAACAGACGACTGAATAAAAAAAACTATGGTATATCTACACAATGGAACACTATGCAACTGCCAGGAAAAATGAAGTCATGTGGTTTGCTTATAAGTAAATGGATGTGAAGAACATCATGGTGAGTGAAATAAGTCAAAGGGAGAAGGACAGACATAGAATAATTGCACTGATTTGTGGGATATAAAAGAGCAGTATGAAACTAATGCCCAAGGGCAATAGAAACAAGGACCAGGAGAACTCCCCCATGATTGGAAGTTTGCCACAAGTGAGAGGAGTGAGGAAGGCAGTTAGGACAGAGGAGGGACCACAATGACAATGATAGTTGAAAATGATCACCCTAGACAAGAACTGAGCTCTGAAAGGAAGCAAAGAGATATACATTCATACATGATAATCTTTCAGTACCTATATTGCAAACCAAAAGGAGAGAGAGAAAGAGAGAAAGAGACAGAGAGAAACAGAGAGAGAGAAGTAAAGTACCTGTTATAGAGGCAGGCTGGGGGGGGGCGGGGAGAGAGAGAGGTAATACAGAAACTGGGGATGCTGGTGGTAGGAAATATCTGTTAGGTTCACTGGTAAAGGGATGGGTGTTGGAACATTGTATGAAACCCAATCGAGAACAACTTTGTAACTTTGTATCTCATGATGATTCAATTAAAAAAGTAAATAAAAATAAAACTGACTTCTAGACAAAGAGAGAACAAAGTATAGGAGCACATCTGTCTCCAAATGGTGGATCAACAGATGCTCCCAGAAGACAGACCGTTCCAAACATTAACCAAAGGAAACAGAAAGAAATACATTTACCATTATTATTTCACTACTATTTTTACAAGTACACTTTGGGACTTGCTTTACTACATAGCCATGTTAACTGAAATGCACACAAAACTACAGTTAAACAATCCAAATCTGTCTAAAAACTTGGGGGGCACAGAACCCTACTCTCTGTTCTTACTTCCCTGCACTCTGTCTGCACCCAAGAAGGGTCAGCATTTTCTTTTTCTTTTTTTTTCCTTTCAAGCAAAATCTTTTTTTTTCTAATTTTTAAAGATTTTATTGAATCACCGTGAGATAGTTACAAGCTTTCATGTTTGGGTTACAATCTCACAATGATCAAACACCCATCCCTCCACCAGTGCACATTCCCCACCACCAATATCCCGGGTATACCCCCCTTTCCCATGCTCCCCCTGCCTCTAAGGCAGACAATATTCCCCATACTCTCTCTCTACTTTTGGGCATTATAGCTTGCAACACAGACACTGAGAAGTCATCATGTTTGGTCCATTATCTACTTTCAGCATGCATCTCCCATCCCAACTGGTTCCTCCAGCCATCATTTTTTTAGTGATCCCTTCTCTATTCCATCTGTCTTCTTTCTCCCCTCCACTCATGAAGCAGGCTTCCAGCTATGGGGCAATCCCCCTGGCCATTGTATCTTCCGTCCTTGGGTGTCAGCCTCATGTGATGCTACCCCACACTCCACAAATGAGTGCAGTCACTCTATGTCTGTCCCTCTCTTTCGGGTCAGCATTTTCTTAAAGAAATAAAGTTTAACAGTTTAATTCACACACACACAAATTCCTACAAATTGACAGGAAAAAAATTACAAGGCTTTTACTTTCTCTATTACAGCATAGAGAAAGTATACACTTTGAACATCTGAAACAACCCACTCAAGTGGTGGATCAAGGCTTGAGTTGCTTCTTTGCTATAGCTGTTGTGAATAATACTGCAATAAATTCAGGAGCCACAGATCTCTTTAGATATATTTCATTTGGTTATGTATCATAAAGCATGTATATCCCATATATATATATATATATATATATATATATATATATATAAAACACTGTAGCACTGTCGTCCCATTGTTCATTGATTTGCTCAAGCAGGCACCAGTAATGTCTCCATTGTGAGACTTATTCCTTTTTCTGGCATATAGAATACACCACAAGTAGTTTGCCAGGCTCTGCCGTGCAGGCAAGATACTCTCAGTAGTTCAAATTTAGTTCTCTCTGGGGCTGGGCATGTGGCTCAGTAGCAGAGCACCTGCCTTGTGTGGGTTCAGTCACTGATACCATACCCAGTTATGTACCAGCTATGCCCTTCTCCCTAGCATACTTCAGCATAGCCTTGTGCTCTTGAACGCAACCATGGTACTTTTATTTGGTTGGTTTTGGGGTCTCACCAAGCAGTGTTCATGGATTACTCCTGGCTCTGCACTCGGGAATCATTCCTGGCAGTACAAGGAATAAGCATGTACAGTGCTGGGAATTGAACATAGGTCTGTCACATGCAAGGCAGACATTCTACCTACTGTACTATTGCTTCGACTCCATGCACCACCAGATTTGACCCCTCACAGTAGTAGTCAAAAACCAATTTTGTGTGTGTGTGTTTCACCATCATATTGTTTATTTTTTCCCCTTTTAAAACTTTAAACATCATGATTTACAAAATTGTTCATAACACAGTCATTCCAGTATTCAATACTACAATGCCATTCCCATCACCAGTGTGACTTTCTTTTTTTTCTTTTTTAATTTTTTTATTTTATAAGTTACTTCACAATGGACTGGAGTGATAGCACAATGGGTAGGGGGTTTGCATTGCATTGGCCCACCCAGGTTTGAATCCTCTGTCCCTCTCAGAGAGCCCAGCAAGCTACTGAGAGTATCCTGCTTGCACGGCAGAGCCTAGCAAGCTACACATGGGATTTCAATATGCCAAAAACAGTAAGAAGTCTCACAATGGAGACATTATTGGTGCCCGCTCGAGCAAATCGATGAACAACGGGATGACAGTGACAGTGACTTCACGATATTTGATTACAGTTAATATTGAAACACCCTTTCCACTACCATTACACCTTCCCACCACCAAATTTGGGATGTTTCAATCCCAAGACCCAAGCCCTGTCCCAAAACACAAACAAAAGAATATATTTTGTATTATCTGTTATGAATAATTGCTGAACATGCTTACAAAAATGTATCCATATAGAAAACAGTGTGAAGATTGTACGATTTTGGCAGGAGCCACTAAGACAGTCTATAGGATATCACTAACATGTTGTTAAAGTTTGGGTAATGTGAGCTTTGATATATATGTCCAAAAATATGTATATATTCATGTATATTTCGCTTTATGATTTATTGTCCACTGTCTGAACCCCATCAAATATGGTGTGTTAATTTTGGAAAATGGGTAGGGAGTATCTTATGATGTGGTCCAGGAATATGTTTACTCATATGTGAAGCTCGGACCGAGCATATGGAAAGTTGCCTAGATGGTGGTGGTTGGGTTGTGAAGGTCGGTTGCCCGGACTGGGTCCCTTGGGGCAGGGAGGGCTTTCACCTGACCCTTTCTTCAACACCCTGAGTGAAAACAGCCTGGCACGGAGTCCGGTGGCATGGTCATGGGGGCCTCATTTTATGCTCCCTTCTGGGAGAAGCAACCATGAATTCTGGAGGGTGGCTGATGAGATTATCTGGCACAAGCAGGAGATGACTTATGGGTGTGATCCCTGGGTCACCGGAGACTGGGGGAAATGGATAAAGGATCTCTGCTCCCAGGTCCCATTGAGCCCAGAGTCAAAGGTCACAAAGTTTTGCATTATCTGGGTTCTGTGGGACTGCACTCATGCATGAGGCTCAGCTTGAGCATGTGGAAAGTGGCCTAGAGTGTAGCAACGGTTGGGTTGTGGAGGTAGGCCACCAGGGCTAGGTCCCTTGGGGCAGGGTGGGCTCTCACTCCCTCTGGGGTTCCCCGAGTGAAAACAGCCTGGTGCGGAATCCAGTGGCATAAAACCAATTTTTAAGTAAAATAAAATTAAAACAATTATAGCTCTTTTCAAAGGTTGCATCAAGATTGGACTTTTCATTTTCTGTTATCTCCACTCAGCTGTTGTTTGTCTATTTTCTCTGAATCGGTATTTCTCCAAGCTACATCTTGGCATTGCAGCTTCTGCAGAAGGAAAGCTCTGGTCAATAGCTTACCGACTGGTTCAGCAATGGCCCTAGGATTAATCACCACATCCAATAAAGGGTGTTACTACTAAGAGTAGGATGCATCACCACATCCAATAAAGGGTGTTACTATTATGAGTAGCCACCCCTGTTGTATGTGCCAGGACTGAGACCAGATGAACGGATGGACCCCTGGGAAGTGTAGCCCACTAGAATCTTGAGAAATGAGGTCAAACAGTTACAACAACAAAGGAATGCTGGGTAAGAAGAATTAAAAATATCCAGTGCAGCAGAATAGCACAATTTCAGGTAGATCAATTTACTCCAGTATGTCTGAGGCAGGTCACCAAGGGCCTGTGACCATAAATGCTCTTTCCATTCGAGAGGGTTGGTGGGAAGCTGGGAAAAGGTAATCTTCTGACCTGATCGCCTTGCATCATGGGTTTTATTCTTGTGCCAACCTTATTGTCCACTACCCCGTAGATCAACTTTTCTGTTTTTCTATTACCTCAGTTAATATATTTAGCTCCTAGATATTCTGAGGACATCATCTAGAAAACAGGCAACATGGATCCTAATAAGGTCTGCAACTCTTTCCCAGAGCACTGGAAAATCCTGGGAAGCATGGAGTTAGAGCACGTGCTCCAGTGAACCTGTGAGGACAACCCAGATGACTCGGGGGCTATGTTTGGAACTCTTTCCCAAGAGTGAATAAACAGATGGCCAGCCGTGGCTAAAATTGAAAGTGTTTTTTTTAAATCCTGGGCCTCCATTAATTTAATATTCTCCAAGCCTAAAGCGCCTTTGGAAATGGCTAGATGGTATTTATAAAGAAACATGTTTCTTCTGGGATGCATGCAGCTCAGAGAGCAGATGTGCTGTAATATTCTGAGACATGAATTCCAAAGTGACGTGGCGAGGAAAGCATTCCTGTTCTGCATCCCTATCACAGAAGTCTTGAGGCATAATTAATTGATGATGACTGCTTCAAAAATTTTCGGAGCCAAGACTCCACCAAAAGAGAAGTATTTTTCTCATTAAGTTCCCAATGGCTTAGATTATTAATAAGACATTTGCAGGAATGGGCATGCCATGTCTTGGAAAAGTGACGATTTTGGCATATGCTTGAGCCAGAAACAAACAAAAAAATAATAAATGGTGGGAAAGGCAAGTTTTAGAATTCTGAATCCTAGAAACTGTGCCAATGAGATTTTCCAAGGGCAAAAAAAAAAAAAAAAAAAAAAAGACAGTGAATTTGCTGGCCCAGCTGTGAGAGGCAGCTGTGAGATGGCTGAAGGAAATGAAGCAGAAGGTAAGCTTATCAAATGAACATGCCACCAGGCTGAGAGCAGAACAGGGCTTTCGAGGGCAAAGCCAATATGCAGAGGGACACAAAGTTAGCTCAAGCGGCTGGAGCATGAGTTTGCAAGCAGGAGCCTGGGTTCTGGCCCCTGCACCATTTGGCCCCTAAGTACCACCAGAAGCAACCCCAGTCCTCACCAACAACTCATAGGAGTAGCCCCTGAGGAATGCTGGGTGTGTCCCAAAACCAAAACCAACCTTGCCAGCAGGAAAACGACCCAGCATCACCTCTCCAGAAGAACATGATATCACTGAATGTTCCCAGGTAGACTGGTCCAGGCTGACAATTCCGGGGCTTCCTTTTCTGCCTGTCGGCACAGCAGCTGCAGTCACACCAGAAACCCTCTGACACAGAAACACAGACACGACTCAGCGACACATCTGAATCTCATCAGACTGCCAAGTCACCAAATTCTTCTAGATCTATAGCTCCTGGACCTATATATGGCCGAGCAACACCTCAGGTTTTCATAGTACTGTCAGCCCACTAGGAGCATAGCAAATGTGAGTGGGAAGTTGCATAGAAGAACACCAAGATTAATGAGCCAATAACACAGAAGCTCAACTAGTACAAATCAGCATAGTAGATCCTGAGATATGACTTGAGTGGCATCATTGTGAGATACAACGATGATCACAAACTGACTCTTATTGATTTAAGTTTTGCTAATTCCATTTGCCTTTGTGTTGCACCAAACAATGTGAAGTAAATTTGTTTGTTGACTGCGAGGGGCCGTTTTGGTGGTAGATGGAAAACTGGAGACATTGATGAAGGGGAGGGCACACTGATTGTGGAATTGGTTGTGAAACATTTAATGTCTGAAAAAACTGTATTATGAACAACAAGGTAAAGCATGGTGTTCTACTTTTTTAATTTTAAATAAATAAAAATCTAAAGATGCTCCCACCAAAACTAAAACAAAATAAATATATAAAAATAAATTATAGGGGCTGGAGTGATAGCACAGCGGGTAGGGCATTTGCCTTGCACAAGGCCGACCCGGGTTCAATTCCCAGCATCCCATATAGTCCCCCAAGTACCACCAGGAGTAATTCCTGAGTGCATGAGCCAGGAGTAACCCCTGTGCATTGCCGCGTGTGACCCAAAAAGCAAATAATAAAGAAATAAAAAATCAAAATAAGTCAAATTATAAATCAAGTAAAAATAAACATAAATGAATAAAATTGTGAGCAGATTGCGGACCACTATCTAGAGTCTGTAGTATATAGAGATTATCCTGTCTGACTCATTCATTTTACAGATGATAAAGAAACAAACAAACTAAAAGAAATCTTGCCCAGAAAGAGGTTTCAATTATCACTTGCAGTTTAGCAAATTATCATCCTCCAAATCATGACTTTCAAAGCTGTTTATTTGTCTCACGGGTTTGGCAAAGATCATTGTCACTGGTCCACATGGTGTCTGCTAGGGTGGTAAAACCATGACTAAGACCCACTTCCACCATGGCCTCATTCAGGGATACAATAACCTCAGAGTTGTTGGCTAGCAAATGAGCAGAGGTATGGAGCCTTGCTGGTGTGAGACCTAGGGTTCGTTCCCCAGCACTGACAATAAAATCATTACAGAGTGCTAGTGTGTAGCCCAGCATAGCCAAAAAAAAAAAAAAAGAGTTAATAGTGCTGGGATGTAACCCAGTGGCAGAGTTCCTGCCTTTTCCATGTGAAGGCCTGGATTCAATTCCTAGCACAGTAAAAAGAAAAGAAAACTCATAGGACCTCTGGCATGGGACTTGCTTCTCCACCCCAGGAGCTCTCCGTGTGGCTGGGTGGGGAAGCCTAGGGAACCTGTGTGGACAGGGTCACGGAATGGGCTTCTTGGGATGGGCACACAGCGCAGAGGTGGCTCATCCAAGAGAGCCCCATCTTCTTAACACTTAGGCCTGGAGTGGGCGCTGTGGCCTATTTCAAATCCTATTGGTTAAGGCAAGTGACCAGACCTGAGCAACAGTATGACTTGTCGGGCACAGCCTTCGAAAGCGGTCGACCCAGGTTCAATCCCCGAAGCCACGTATGGTCCCCTGCCCTGCCTGCGCCAGTAGTGATCCCTGAGCGCAGAGCCAGGAGAAAGCCTTGAGCATCACTGCCCATGCTCCCTACACCACCAAAATTCAAAAGACAAAAACCACAGTTGACAGAGCAGCCCACATTCAAGAGAAAAGCACAGAGGGATCTAAAGAACCCAAGGCACCATCTAGCTCACCGCGCACATGTGGCTTGAGCAAAGCTGACTGTATGCTACTGCCATCAATTAAACAAAAATGTTTTCACTCTCCAAAATACTTTGACGCGGTTACACAGTCGTGATGGCATTAGTTTCAGGTACAAACTTTCATGCCTAGATACCACGCCCTCCCCACGGCAACGTGAATAAAAATCCATCTAGTTCTTGAGTCTAACCCCTCCCCCACCTGCTCTACCCGTCCCCAGCTTCTCCACCCCTCAGGGCCAACCCTTCTGTTTTCAGAACCTTAAGGGTTTGTCTGGGGTTTGGTTCATTTGGCTGTTTGCTTTGTTTCTTTATCTATCTTCCACACATGAGTGAAATCAGATGGCGTTTGTCATTTTCCATCTGGTTCATTTCAGTTTGAGGAAAAATTGATGCTGAAATGTCTATAAAATTAAAATGTAGCTGGAAGGACCGGAGAGAGCGTTCAGTGCTGGAGCGTGCGCTGGCCATGTGGGATCTGAGTTTAATCTGGGCACTGCGGATGCTCCCCGCCCAAGCACCGTAATGAACAACCTCAGAGCCCCACTTGGGTGTCACCCCCAGAATAAATAAATAAATATAAAACATGGCAGGGGAAAAAAAAGAGGATTGATTCGTACAGCCAATACACAGAGAAAAATAAAGAAGAGATAAAGAAGAAGAAAAATAAGCAGAAATTGTAAAATGATGATCCCAGCTTAAGGCCACAGTGAAGTCTCAGTTTTGCATCTTGAAAGAACCCTGGAAATTTTGTAGATAAGCTAGAGAAGAGTAATAATTATCACTGGAGAATAGAAAAAATAAACTTACAGTGAAAGTTATTTAATGCCCCCTTCCCTGCTCATTATAGAGGTGCTTGTTGCCTCGACCTGGGTCACACACACTCGCTTAACTGTGGTGCCTGCACATTCGGTTGCGCTGCTCACCAGGGTCACGAAGTAGGCGTCGGCGCTCACAAATTCAGTCTCAGTGCTCACACAAGAGGGTGTCACATTCCTTTCTTTCTGTTACCTGATCACATTCAACTTGCAAAGTTCACCAGGATAGGGCTGGAACAATAGAACAGGGGATAGGGAGCTTGCCTTGCACACAACCAACCTGAGTTTGATCCCCAGCACCCCCAAAAAAGTTCACCAGGGTATAAGTGGGGCTCATTTTCCTGGGGTCTCAGAGAGCAAAGCTTGCAGGCACCAGTAGCAGCACAGCACACTTGGTGCATAGAGCAGCACTGGGGATCAAACTCACAACCTTATGCTTGCAAGGCAGGTGCTGTGCCAGCTCTTGGACAATGAAATTATTTTTAAGTTTTTGTTTAAAAATGAAATCACACTGCTCTCCTCCCAGATGTGACCCTGAGCGGCCACACATGAACAGCTCTTCCATTCTTGAATGCCCATAATCCTGGAGGCCCATAACTACTTTCGGCACCCAGCAGCTTCTTGCAGAAATGTCTCGAGACTGTGAACTAAACTACGGCCCCATGCCGCCCCGGGAGGGGAAAGGTTTTTCTCCCTTGGCCTTTCCTTTCCCAGCGGTGTGGTGACCACCATCTTATAAGGCCCACTAAACAGTGGTACGAGCTTGCAATGATGCAACTTCTGGCAGAAATTTCTCTGGACTTAATTTCTAAAACACCAGAAATCCAAAACCATATGGCCTCATATGCTCTTGTAATGGAAAACATTATCAAATGATGCCTTTTTGGCAGATCTGATTGTTGGGGGGAAATTCCAAATAATAATAGTGAGTTTTCTGTTGAAATACTGAATGTACTCAAAGCAAAGAGAAAGTAAAGTGAAAGTCGTCAGCCACATAGGCTGGGGGGGAGGGGAATGGGGGCTATACTGGGGTTCTTGGTGGTGGAACATGTGCACTGGTGAAGGGATGGGTGTTTGATCATTGTATGACTGAGACTTAAGCCTGAAAACTTTGTAACTTTTCACGTGGTGATTCAATAAAAAATAAAATTTTTTTAAAAAATGAAGTCACTGTATCACTGTAACAGTGTCATACCATTGTTCATGGATTTGCTTGAGCAGGCGCCAGTAACGTCTCCATTCGTCCCAGCCCTGAAATTTTAGAAGCCTCTCCTTATTCATCTTTCCCAACAATTGGAGGCTCTTTCAGGGTCAGGGGAATGAGACCTGTTATTGTTACTGTTTTTGACATATCGAATATGCCATGGGGAGCTTGCCAGGCTCTGCTGTGTGGGCAGGATACTCTTGGCAGCTTGCCGGGCTCTCTGAGAGGCATATATATTTATTTTCCTCTATGATGATGCGTCCAGGAATATGTTCACTCATGTGTGAGGCTCAGCCTGAGCATGTGGAAAGTGGCCTGGAGCGTGGCGGCGGTTGGATAGTGAAGATTGGCTCCCAGGGCTGGATCCCTTGGGGCAGGGAGGGCTCTCACCCACCCCCCCCCCACCGTAGGGCTCCCAGAGTGGCAACAGCCTGACTCGGAGTCTGATGGCATGGCTATGGGGCCTCATTTTATGCTCCCTTCCGGGAGAAGTAGCCTTGAATACTGGAGGGTGGTCAATAAGGAGATTATCTGGAGCCAGCAGAAGGTGGCTTATGGGTATGACCTCCAGGTAGCCGGAGACTGGGGGAAGCAGGCAGAGGATCTCTGTTCCCAGGTCCCATTGAGCCCAGAGTCCAAGATCACAAAGTTCCGCATTACCTGGGTTCTGTGGGACTTCGCTCATGCGTGAGGCTCTCATTAAAATGAAAATTTAAAAAAATTTATAAGAACAAGAGTGATAGAGGCCCCCAAACAAAAACAAACTGTGTACTTGGAGGGCGTGGGATGTGCCTCATGTCCCGCAGTACTCAAGGACTTGCTTAGTGCTCAGGGGTCCTTTACAGCAGTGTTTGAGGGACCATACTGGGGGTGAAAGTGAGGCCTTCTAAGCATGTGATCCAGTTCCTTGTGCTCTTTTTCCAGCCCCTGTATTGTAGTTAAAGAAAATAACACTGAGATCCCAAAAGCTATCTATGTGAACAGGAACGGGGAAGGAACTCAAACAAGGGTACGTGGATTTTTCTCTCTCTTTGTATTGGTTTATCATTGGTTAACAACACTACAGCAACACTACAGGACTTCAGGAGTACAGCTCCACGGTTATTTTTTTATTTTTTTTTTTTATTGAATCACCATGTGGAAAGTTACAAAGTTTTCAGGTTTAAGTCTTAGTTACACAATGCTCGAACACCCATCCCTTCACCAGTGCACATATTCCACCACCAAGAACCACAGTAAACCTCCCCCGCACTTCCCAACTCCCCAGCCCCCCCACTCCGTCTGTGTAGCTGATAAATTTCACTTTACTTTCTCTTTACTTTGATTCTCTTACACCCCCAACAGTTCCAAAGCCCCCTCACATAGCACAGCAGGTAGGGCATTTGCCTTGCATGAGGCGGACCCGGGTTCAATTCCCAGCATCCCATATGGTCCCCTGAGCATTGCCAGGAGTAATTCCTGAGTGCACAGCCAGGAGGTAACCCCTGTTTGCTGGGTGTGACCCAAAAAGCAAAAAAAAAAAAAAAAAAAACAAAGCCCCCTCACTTTCTGAAAGACCTATTCCTTCCACCTCCACCTTCCCTCCTGTAACTAACATCATTTCGCCAACATTTTTTTCTCTATAAAATGCCCTAAAAGAGGCTCCAGTTGAATATTTGGGAAAGTTCCCTGTGCCTGAGCTGCAGCAGCCCCTCCCGAGAAGCTGAGAGGCCCCTATAGATCCCTCTCCGGACTCTCCCACAGGCATCACCGCTCGTTCTCTCATGGCCTGTCTGTGCTCGCTGCCCAACATTCCACCTAGATCAGAGGATCTTTGAAGGCAGGGATTATGATGTTTTGGTTATTTTCATGACTGTGTTTTGATCTTCTTTTCCCAGAGCTTACAACTTGCTTCAGAGTTGTAGAATTTTTTTTTTTTTTTTTTTTGCTTTTTGGGTCACACCCAGCGATGCTCAGGGGTTATTCCTGGCTTTGCACTCAGGAATTACTCCTGGTGGTGCCCGGAGGACCATATGGGGTGCCAGAGATTGAACCCGGGTAGGCCGCGTGCAAGGCAAACACCCTACCCGCTGTGCTATTGCTCCGGCCCCGAGTTGTAGACTCTTAAGAGTTGTCTCTGGTAAGAATTTGTTCTTAGCCAAATGGCCTAGAAGTGGTTATAAATTGCTCTTAGTAGAATATGTGTTTAGTGGGCAGGGAGAGAGTTCCAAATGTTGGAGCACATACATTTTATGCTGGAGTCCTGGGTTTGATTCCTAGAATCACATGGTTCCCCAAGCACCCCCAGGTAAGGCCCCAAAAGTGTAAACATATACATATATATTTATATGTTCAACATTTAAATACTTACAGTGTGTAGATACCTTTATCCATGCTAACATATTGAGTAAGTACTAAGCACAATGATTAAATAATTGCCCATTTATTTGATTCAATTGATAATTACTATGCACTGATTTTTATCAGCCAGGAAGCAATATGTAATGATGTGTTGTGGTCACCAAAACAAATGTAGCATCTGTCATTATAAAAAGGACAATACATGTAGTTATTTATTCATTTATTTATATAGCCATTGGGTTTGGGGTCATACCTAGCAGTGTTCAGGGCTTACTCCCAATTCTGTGCTCAGGGGGTCCCTCCTAGCAGTGTTCAGGATACCACATGCAGATTGGCTCTGTGCAAGTCAAGTGCCTTAACCTCTGTTCTAATCTCTCCAGCAGCTGTTTTTTGAAGAAATACTGTAAGAGGATATGAGAAAAAAAAAAAAGGAGGACTGCTGAGCAGGGGAGACAGAATAGACCAGCTGAATCAGCTGCAAGTGTCTTAACAAACACCAATGCTTTTTCTAAATTTTCAATTGGACACTGTAAAATGGAGACAAGAATAGTATGTGTCTCATAAAATGGTTACAAAATTCAACCCTTGGTATAATGTCAGTGTTCCTTGAAGTTGTTTTTTATTTTGTTTTGTTTTAGGGTACATGCTCTATGTTTGTTAGAAACTACCCTGGCTCTCTGCTCACAATTGACTCCTGGTGGTGCTCAAGGGACCATATGCAATGCCAAGAATTGAACCACAATCAGTTAGCTGTAAGGCAGGTACCTTAACCTCTGTACTATCTCTCTGGCCCCAGGACTTGCTCTAAAAGAATTACTCTTTTATTGGGCCTGGGATGTAACTCAGCAGGAGAGCACTTGCCTCATATGTATAAGGTGACAGTTTCAATCCCAGCACCATACAAAAAGCGATTTCTGTTTCACCTTAGAGAGGCTCAAATTTAAAAAAAAAAAAAAAAAACACCAAGTCCCAGAGACAGTACAGTGGGTAAAGTGTTTGCCTGGCATCCCCTGAGCACAAACCAGGAGCAGCCACAGAGCACTGCTAGACATGGCCCCAAATCAGAAAGAGCTGGTTTTGCTTTTTTTACTGATTTTTCTGCTGGGGTGTAATGAGGAGTCTCAGAAACTCCACGAGCAATTTTTAGTCAAGTGGATCTAGCCAGTGGTTCAGAGCAACAGCCAAAACAATATGGCGCTACTTGAAACCTCAATTGTGAGAGTTTACCCAGGCCACCACACAGGTGTTTTTGGAGCTCTAAGCCAAACCTGATGGTGCTTGGGGGACTGGTGTTAACCTGAGGCAAGCATACACCTTTACACCTGTACTGTCTCTCCGATTACTGTTTTTTTTTTATGTATATGTTGCACTCATTCTATTTTGTAATTGCCATAAATGCCCTTTGATTCCTTATAAAGTTGAAGCTAAATTATGGAAACTTAATGGCAAGTTTATTTTTCTTATTTATTGAAATATTTTGTTATTTCATCATCATCAAAATAAGTTCATCGCTGACCAATTTTTCACAACTGTGGTTTTTAAAAGACTAAAGTAATAAATTAAACTTATGAAATTCCCTAGGCGCATTGCAAAAGTGAAATAAATCACCACTAATTTATTATTTTTCAGTTTCTCATTACACTGAATTAAGTGTTGAGTCATCTTTCAAGACGGTATAAAGGATTTTGAAAATAAAAATCTCTTTAAGTCTTTTTTAAGCTCCATTTTCCTTGCACAGTTGAGAGATTTGAAGGAACAAATCAAGTTCCAGAGATAAGAGATTTTAGAGATGGTACGTAATAGTTCAAACATGACAAAGGCAAACATGACAATGAAGAAAACTGGTGAATGATTCATTCAGGTTTAGGAAACACACTCCCCTAATTATTCTGGAATCCCTCAGCTGGATTTGTAAAAGTGGAGAGGGCTTGTTAGCTTTTATTCCACCCAACTAAGACTTCTGGGCTCACAGTGCGTTTTCAATAGACACTTAGTTCTAATGAAATGGTTAGGAATAAGATTTTTTTTTTCCAAGTGAGCAGCACAACTCCAAAGCAGTGCTCAGGAAGCCCCAGGATCCCTCCCAACATTCCTCAGCCAACTATAAGTTCATTGCCAGGACTCGAGGGTGTGGTGTTTACCTGGGCCATCCCAGCAATGCCTCAGGACCCCCAAAGTGACACAGCATTGCCCAAAGGGCCCTCCAGGTCTGCACACAGTGATGTATCAGGAATTGGTCCAGAGTTGGCAAATGTGATGCATGTGTTTTAAGCCACATGAATTGTTCACATCACCTGGATTCAATTCCTACTGTGCCACCTAAATCTACATGTTGGACCTTAATCAGCTTCCTCCTTTCTGCCTCTGTTTTAGCATCTGTAAAAGAGACACATTATCTACCTCATAAGATTAAGAAGACAATAATGAGCTCCTGTGATGGATTAAATACTTAAGAGAGCATAGCAAGTTTTGCCTCTATTATTTATTTTCTCATTAGTGGATATTTTTCAAAGCATTGCAGTCAAATGTGCAAAACAGCATTAACATAATAGTCCCACATCACTGTTTATTGTTAGAGCAAAAGTCAACTTTTCACTTATGATGAAGAGATTATATTTGTCCAAAAAGAAATTTAAAGCACAGGCTTGACTTTTCCCTTGGAAATAAAGTTCCTTAGGATTCATCAAATCACACTGAATAATAACTTATTTTAAAAGCAAAGGGAAAAGATCTATTTCCCTTGCTCAGATAAAAAGGGATCAGACCACAGCAAAATAACCTTAAAATTTGTAACTAAATTAATGCCAGTTAAACATAATGTAAACTCTGGGGCTGAAGCAATAGCTCAGCAGGTAGGGCACTTGCCTTGCATGTGCCCGACTTGGGTTCGATTCCCATATGGTCCCCTGAGCACCACCAGGGGTGATTCCTGAGTGCAGAGCCAGGAGTGGCCCCTGTGCGTCACCAGGTGTGACCCAAAAAGAAAGGATAAAAAAATAATTAAAGGGGCTGGAGCGATAGCACAGCGGGTAGGGCGTTTGCCTTGCACGCGGCTGACCCGGGTTCAAATCCCAGCATCCCATATGGTCCCCTGAGCACCGCCAGGGGTGATTCCTGAGTGCAGAACCAGGAGTAACCCCTGTGCATCCCCGGGTGTGACCCAAAAAGCAAAAAAAAAAAAAAATTAAAAAAAAAACATAATGTAAACTCAACAAAAGTATTTTCATAGTGCTAGAGAGTAGCACAGAAGTTAAGGCAAGCAGCCAACCTGGTTTGACCCCTGACACTCTGTATGGTCCTGTGTCTCTGCCAGGAATGGCCCCTGAACACAGAGCTGGAAAATAAGGCCTGAGGACAACCTGATCTGTCCCATAAAAGCAAGAAAAAAAGAAAAAGTAATGTTTTTGCTTTCTTTTTAACTTGTATGACCCAGTTTTGTTTAAGACATCTATTAACTAGTGGAGGCTAACTTGTTTTTAATAATGGTGATAATAACGATAGCCAATACTTACACATACTATCACATAAATAATCCCACTAAATGATCATCCTGATTTGGGGGAGGGGGCATTTATTTTTAGGGATATCCCCACCTAAAGGTGTTCAGGCTTAGTTCTGTCTCTACACTCAAGGATCACTCCTTGTGGGAGTCAGGGGACCATATGTGGTGTCAGGGATCAAACCCCGGTTGGCTACACGCAAGGCAAGTGCCCTTGGCTCTGTAGTATCTCTCTAGTGCCCTCATTCTGATGCTTTAAAAGACACTCAAGTGGTTTTGAAATCTGAGAAATTTGTCAGGTGTCAGGATCAGGAAGAATGCTTGAGGTGGACAAAGTGACATGCCAGCCACAACCTTCTTCAGTGTTGGATTTGTGACCCCGCAGCCAGCCTGACCCTGTGGAGTGTTTTTAAGGAACTGTTGCTACCAACCTTCAGCTGTCAGCCCAGGCCTCCCAAGATTGTCTGAGAAGGAAGGAGCCGCTTCACCCAAAGTCTTATCCCTTCCAGCCCCGTTGCCCATTGCCAATGACAGCCTGACGTGAGAGGAGAAAGACTTGATCATCCAGGGCCAACTGAGGACATGTCTGAAGAGCCATTCTCACTTTAGAGCTATTTGTGGGGTCCTCAGAGATGTGGTTGGTGTACCTCCCAGTTGGATGGAGGCCTGCTTCCTCCCCATCCTCCTGACAAATGTTCATCCCAAGGGCACGCTGTCAAATAAACATCCTGCATGCTAAGCTGGTCCTTGCTGCCGGGGGAAGCCCAACTTGCAACACTGCAGGGACCAGAACTGGCCAACTCCCCCCCCCACCAAATCTCTCACCTCTTTTTTTCTTTATGTGCCTGCATTTAGTTACTTAGAAATGCAGTCTTAGGGCAGGGAGATTCCTCTCGGTCATATTCCACACACTCTGCTGCCTACAGGTTGGGAGAAAGATGGTCTCAAAGCACCTGCACATTGACACAGAGCACAGAGAATGTTCTGGCAGAAGACGTAGGTGAGGGGTCAGAGTGATAGTACAGCTTGGTTGCACGCAGCCAACCCCGGTTCAATTCCTGGCAATACACCTAGTCTCTTGAGCCCCGCCAAGAGTGCAGAGCCAGGAGTAAGACCTAAGCAGAGCCTGGTGTGGTCCAAAAGCAAAAACAAACCAAGAAGATGTAAGTAAACATCTTCTAAAAAAATGTGTAAGGATGAAGGTGAAAACTGATCCTCTTAGCCCCCAAATAAAATCAAAATTAAGAAAAGTCAGGTCAGGAGCCAGAGCAATAATACAACAGGTGGGTCACTTGCCTTACATGAAGCCAATCTGGGTTCAACCCCCAGTCCTGCATATGGTGTCCTGAGCACTGAGCCAGGAGTAAGCCATGAGCACTGTCAGGATGGCCCAAAAACAAAACAAAAGGAAAAAAAGTCAGATCATTGTCAGATCATTCACTAAACTAATGGTCAAAGGTATAAAATGCATAGTACAGCAGTTAAGGCACATGCCTGTCAAGCACCTGGCCTGGGTTTGATTCCTGGCACCACTAGAAATTCCTGGTCCCCCTAGAACCGTGGGTGTGGCCCTGCAGGCCCCCATCACTGGGCTACTATGACAGGGTGATCCAGGTATCCCCGGCACTGCAGAGCCTGAGAAGCTTTACGTCAACTGACCTTTGCTCTAAACCAACAGCCTACTTGTCATGAATTGCCAATTGGGCCCCCAGGTCTCCAGATCGCTGCTTAGGAGGGGACCCCCAAGGAAACCACATTACGAGGATCAGGGTAATAATACTGCAGCTACGGCATTTGCCTTGCACATGGCTGACCCACCCACGTCCTGTCCCTGGCATTCCATATGGTCCCCTGAGCACTGCCAGGAGTGATTCCTTAGCCAGAAGTAAGCCCTAAGCACTGCCAGGTGTGACCAAAAAAAGGAAAAAGAAAAGAAAAGAAAACCACATTCTAATTGGGAGTGAAATTATGAAAACCATAACTGATTTAAGGGGAAAAGAACCATCCCTCAACCCCCGTCCCACCCCCCAGAGATAATCAGTATTGGTTTGGTATACATTACTAACTGACCTTTTCCAATTAATATTTATTTGTAGCAGGAGTTTGATTTTTTTTTTTTGCTTTTTGGGTCACACCCAGCAATGCTCCTGGCTTTGCACTCAGGAATTACTCCTGGCGGTGCTTGGGAACCATATGGGATGCCAGGGATCGAACCCGGGTCGGCTGCATGCAAGGCAAATGCCCTACCCGCTGTGCTATCGCTCCAGCCCCTGTAGCAGGAGCTTGAATATTGTTTTTTTTTCAATTTCACTTTCCCTTCTTTGTTGCATTGACGCTGTTGTGCTGCTCTGATGGGGTGTCTCTGTGTGATGCTCAAGAGTTCAGCAGTGGGGCGTGCACATGTGGCTTCCTAGCTGTGCTGCTCACACATCCCTGTAGTTGCAGTGCTCACCTGGAGCCAGACCTTGTGGTGCTCACACATGCCTGACTGGTCAGATATCACTTGCCACAGGGACCAGAGTGATAGAAACAGCAGGTAGGGCACTTTTCCTTGCACATGCCTGCCCGGGTTCGATCCCAGCATCCCATATGGTCCCCTGAGCACAATCAAGAGTAATTCCTGAGTGCAGAGGCAGGAGTAAGCCCTGACATTGCCAGATGTAGCCCCAAATTAAAACAAACAAACAAAAAAAACACAGGAAATCACTTGCCATGGCTGCCAGGATGGCCTCGGCTTTGTGTGGTGTGAGTCTAGGCATTCTGGTGAGAGTTTGTGGGTTGCAGAGAGTGGAAAGATCAATCTGTGTGACTCTTCTAAGGGGAGCCCTCCCGACACAGGCTCCCATCCCCGTGACCTCTGCTAACCCTAATCACAGATATGGAAGATTCCCAGTCCTGCTCTAACACCTTCTCTCTCTCATCCTGATGCTGTGGCCCACAGTCCTTCCCCACTATCAGCTGACAGAGGAAGAGAAGTGACAGGCCTCATGCTAGGTGTTTCTGTGTGATACCATGGTAGCTCTGAGAAATGCACATCTTGGGACCCGGAGAGATGACTGAAAGGCCAACACAGCTGCCTTGCTCACATGAGACTGAGAGTTCAGTTCCCCAGTGATGCCCACATTCACCACACACGTTCCCTATGCCCTGCTGTGTGGGATCCCTGGTACCAAAATAGCCTGTGCATTCTCCAGAGCACTGAGCTAAATAGACCAGCGCCGAGCCCAGGGGAGAGCATGCTGTGAGGACCACAGTGACTCCTAGCAAATACTACTACCAGAATGTGTGTAAGCACCCACTGAAGCGTGCAGCCCTCAGTGAGCCTCAAAAGTGTGTGCACCATGAGCTTGTGTGTGGCACCCTGTCATTCCAGCAGCAAAAAGGACAGCAAGAGAAAAAGTGAAAGAGAAAGAGGCAGGAGAGACAGCTTAAGGGCCTTGCAAAGCAAGCTCTGCATAGGGGAGGCCCAGGTTCAATCCCCAGGACTGCGTAGTCCCTTGAGTTCTGAGCTGGGAATAGCTACTGAGCACTTATAACCCCCAAAACAAAAAAAGGAAATGGACAGCTTCAGTATTCAGGTCACTACTGGGACATCCTTATAGGACCATGATAGGGACGATCCTCTACCTGACAGCAGGTCAGGCAGTATCACTTGATTTGACAGGGAAAAAGCCAGCTGTAGCCATGTGCCAATTACTCGAGGTGGCCAAAGGTTCTCCTGGAAGCCAGGAGCTTGGAATGAACGTGCCTGGGAATTGGTGACATCTCCCTCATGGAGAGAAACAGACCTCTCTGAAGGTGGGTCAGGGGGATGGTACAGTGGGTAGGGCACTTGCTTGGCATGCAGACAACCCAGGTTTGATTCCCTGAATCCCAGCAGGAGTGACCTCTGAGCACAGAGCCAGGAGTAAGCCCTGAGTACCACTGTGTGTGGCCCACAAACAAGCAACAGCCATAACAAAAACACGAAGGCATTTGTGTCCCATGAATGTTCACCGAAGGGGGGGTCCTTCGCAGGATGGAAGGCCCTGTTCTGGGGGGCACGAGTCAGCCTCTTTCCCTAGCCATTGCTGCCAGCCCCCTAGGCTCATACACAGAGGATCTTGGGCAGGAATGAAGCTTATGCATGTGATCAGTGACAGAGATGTTGACATAGAAGTAGCAACTGCTGAGCACTCACTCTGCTGTCAGGAGGGACCCACTCAGAGACCCAATCATCAGCCCCTTCCTCAGAGTCATCAGCAGCTCCCAGGACCAGGCTGAATCTCTCAGAATCCTTATGCTTCCCAAGGGGCCACATTTTGTTGTTTTGGGGGTGGAGAGGGCCTCACCCAGCAGTGCTCAGGACTTACTCCTGGTTCTGTGCTCAGGGATCACTCCTGGTGGTAGTCGGGTGGACATATGCAGCACCAGGAATGGAATCTGGGTGGATTGTGTGAAAGGCCAGCACTTTTTCTGCTTTACTGTGTCTTCAGCTCCTGTTGCTTTTCCATTTTTTCTCAGGTTTTCCAGAAGTGTCCCCACACTTTGTGTCATCTGGGTCATCTTCTCCTTGTACTGTGTTTTGGGAACCCACGTGGTGCCAAGGACAGAATCCGGGGCTTCTACATGCAGATCTCACTCTCCAGGCTTTCCAGCTCTCCCCTCAGCCTCCAGGCGGGGAAAGTCATACTGTTGGCTGGCCCGGAATTCTTTGACTCTAACTTAACCATTGCCATGTGGGCAAGATACTCTCGGTAGGTCATGGGGCTCCCCGAGAGGGGCGGAGGAATCGAACCCGGGTTGGCCACGTATAAGGCAAATGCCCAGTAAGAAGTCTCACAATGGAGATGTTACTGGTGCCTGCTCGAGCAAATCGATTAACAACGGGAGGACAGTGCTACAGTGCAACTTAACCATTGAGTTATAGCAGCCTCGGCTTCTTTCTCACAGCACATTGAACACAGGTCAGATTGAAAAAAGCCCTTAGGAGCAGAGCAGCCCACAACTTGGCCATATATTGAGAAGTTTGTCTTCATATCAGACTTCTTGACCACCCTGAGAGCTGCTGAATATGGCCTCCAAACCAAAAGTACAAAAATAAAAGGGATTTTTTTTTTGAGAGTCTGAATTTAGAAACCTATGAAGTTACCAAGATCTAAAATGTTTTCCACCTTGTTTTCTCTCTTTGCCTTCCCATGTGTAAATTTATTTTAGGGCTATATCTAGCAGTGCTCGGGGGTTATTTCAGACATTATGCTCAGGCATGCTTGGGGGAGTGCGCGTGGTTCCTGGGTTCCAACCAAGGTCAGTGGGATGCAAAGCAAGTGTCTAAACCATTGTATTATCTGGGCACTGGTGCATCTCCCAAGTGCAAATTCATTCTATTCTTTTTTTTTTCTTTGCACCAAACCTGGTGGTGTTCAAGGAATACTCCTGGCTCTCTGCTTGGGGGTTGCTCCTGATAGTACTTAGAAGACCCACCACCAGTGGAGCTACAGATCCAGTGTGGAAACCATCTGTAAGTCAAAAGTCTTTAAATTTGACATCAACCATGTACACTGCATTGTCTCACCAAGTCTGTGACCTGCTCAAAGATCATGGCAGGTTCAGGGTGTACACTAATTGCTGACTTCCATACACATTTTTCTCTTCAAGAATCTTTTGCAGAGAGCCAATGCTTGCACTGGGTGCAGTTTTAGACCGGAAGAATGTTCAAACTGTGTGGGTGTGAATTTTGCCAAAGAGTGAGTTGAATGTGGAGCCTCTATATCGATACTGGCCAAGAAACAGGTCTGATATTAATGAAAATTGCTTCCCAGAATGATAGTTTTTCACAGACACTCGCCAGTTGAGAATGGGGGAGAAACAGGCATTCAGGAGACCCCTTCTGACAGCTCTGCGGCTCCAAGCTGATGGGCAGAGCTCACCAGGGTCATTTGGAAAATGAGATCTTGGAATTTTGCTAGGCATAATCATGGGTTTTGGATCATTGGTTATAATAATTCATAAAAGAAAAACTCTCAGAGTAAAGGATTCCAAATTATAACTGACTATGATGGGAGAGAGAAAAATCTTTGAATAAGAGAAAAGGTGTTGTCTTGTTCACATGTTAACATGAAGGCCACTCAATACCTCTATTGCAAACTACAACACCCAAAAGGAGAGAGAACAAAAGGGAATGTCCTGCCGCAGAGGCAGGGTGGGGTGGTGGGGATGGGGTGGGGGTGGGATCATTGGTGGAGAATGGGCACTGGTGGAGGGATGGGTAAACGATCACTGTATGAGTGAAATGCAAACACAAAAGTTCGTAAGTTTGTAACTGTACATCACAGTGATTCTCTAATAAAAAATTTTAAAAAAAGAATTGCAACTAGACAGAAAACCAGAATTTTGGACTAAGTAAAATAATAATGAAGAAAACAGCATGACAGAAACAATAAAATACCTCTCCCTTTACATAAGAAAATAGAAAGTAGATAGGGCTGGAGCCATAGTACAGCAGGTAGGGCATTTGCCTTGCACGCAGCCAACCCGGGTTCGATTCTCAGCATTCCATATGGTTCCCCGAGCACCACCAGGAACAATTCCTGAGCACAGAACCAGAGCCAGGAATAACTCCTGACCCCTGAGCATCACTGGGTGTGACCCAAAAAGAAAAAAAAATAGAAAATAGAAAACAAACTTTGGTACGTGTTTTATCAGAAGTGGTTCTATTTCCTCTCCAAAAAAAAAAAAATGTGTGGAAGGCATGGGGTGGTTAGAGAGATAGTACAGCAAGAAATAGTGTGCTTGTCTTGCACACAGCAGACCCCGGTTTGATCCCCAGCATCTTATATCATCTCCAAAGCACCTCCCAGGGTAAGTCCTATGTGCAGAGCCAGGAGCAACTCCTTAGCATCACTACTTGTGACCCAAAACTCAAAAAAAGGAGAGAGAGAGAGAGAGAGAGAGAGAGAGAGAGAGAGAGAAAGAAAGAAAGAAAGAAAGAAAGAAAGAAAGAAAGAAAGAAAGAAAGAAAGAAAGAAAGAAAGAAAGAAAGAAAGAAAGAAAGAGAGGAAGAGAGGGAAGGAAGGAACGAAGGAAGGAAGGAAGGAAGGAAGGAAGGAAGGAAGGAAGGAAGGAAGGAAGGAAGGAAGGAAGGAAGGAAGGAAGGAAGGAAGGAAGGAAAGAGAGAGAGAGAGAAGTTGTGCATATGTGTTGTTTAAATTTATTTGGGAAGTATAATGAATATAGAAGCAACATAATTTTTTTTTAATTTTTTATTGTGGAAAGTTAAAAAATTACAAAGTTTTCAGGTTTAAATCTCAGTTATACAATGCTCGAATACCCATCCCTTCACCAGTGCTCATATTCCACCACCAAGTATCCCAGTATAGCTCCACCCCGCCCCCTCACACCCCAAACCCCCCCACGCCCCTAGGCCCCCCACCCTAAGCCCCCCCCCCCCCGCCTGTGTAACTAATAAATTTCACTTTACTTTCACTTTGATTGCATACAATATTTCAACAAAACTCACTATTATTGTTTGGAGAGTCTCTCCCCTAAAGTCAGACCTGCTGAAAGGAAGCATTAGATAATTTGTTTTCCATTGCTGAGGATGAAGAAGTATGAGGTCGAGTGACCACACTTAGCGGCCTCTCAGTTTTGGGTTTCTGTAATTTAGTATTTTAGTAACTAAGTCCAGAGAGATATCTGCCAGAAGTAAAGCAACATAATTTAAGTTATTTTTTGAGAATCAAAAAAACATAGAAATGCCAGACTTAATCACTTGTAAATAGGGACAAAGTGCTATCTTTTTTTGCTGTTGTTGTTGTTTTTATTTGGGGGTTTTGTTTTTTTTTTGCTTTTTGTGTCACACCAAAAAGGTATTTCACGGCCTCCAAGCATTGGCTGAGTGTGAACCCTGCTTGATCTAGGCATGGCAGAACCCGAGAAGCACCACATCTGCCAGCCCTGGTGCCGAACTATCTGGCTAGATTGTTTGAGTATTACTGAGATGGGTCCTGGGCTCCCTGAGCACTTGCTTGGAGTAAATCCTTCTCCCCCAAACAAAACAGAGGCTAGAGTGATAGTACAGTGGGTAGGGCATTTTCCTTGCACACAGCTGTACTGGCTGGGTTTGATCCCTGGTACCCCATATTGGTGCCCCACCAGGAGTGATCCCTGAGCACAGACCCAGGAGCAAACCCTGAGCACAGCCAGGTATGGCTCCAAACAAAGAAACTAATCCCAACTTTCCACTGATGGTTTCCTTGGAGGTATGCTTTCCACAGCTATCAAAATAATGATGAAAAATTAAATGCTAACACTATCAAGATAGCACTTTGTGGGGCTGGAGCAATAGCACAGCGGGTAGGGCACTTGCCTTGCACGCGGCCGACCAGGGTTTGATTTCCAGCATCCCATATGGTCCCCTGAGCACCACCCGGGGTAATTCCTGAGTGCAGAGCCAGGAGTAACCCCAGTGCACTTGCCAGATGTGACCCAAAAAGCCAAAAAAAAAAAAAAGAAATAGAAAAAAATATATATAGGGCCGGAGCGATAGCACAGCGGGTAGGGCGTTTGCCTTGCACGCGGCCGACCCGGGTTCGATCCCCGGCATCCCATATGGTCCCCTGAGCACCGCCAGGAGTAATTCCTGAGTGCAAAGCCAGGAGTAACCCCTGTGCATCGCTGGGTGTGACCCAAAAAGCAAAAAAAAAAAAAAAAAGAAAAAAAAGAAAAAATATATATATATATATACACCATTTCATCTCCTTCAGCACAGGTTCCCCCAAGCACTGAGCCATGAGCAGCCACCCAAAAATAAAGGCTCTATACAAAATATTCCCCCATATTTATCTATTCCTTACAAGTCAAACAGACAAGTTTATATTTAAAGTGTTTGCTTTTCCTGTTCTTCCCCCGCCCCCCCCCACACACTTAAGTAAATATCACCTTTTTAAAGGTTACAGAATCTGGATGGGAAGTGGAATGATGCAAACATTTTTTTTCTTCCCCCCCAAAATAGCTGAGGAAAAGCTGCAGCTTTGCTGAATGTTATCCCACAGCGCCCTCTGGTGTTAAAAATGCATCATGGTTTCCACCTTGGGCGCGTTTCTTACCGCTTTCCCATCTGTGATGGGAAATCAGAAATCACCTTAGTTTTCATAAGAATAGTCACAATTAGATCCGGAGAAAGAGGACAGGAAATAAGGCGTTTGTCTCGGATGCAGTTGACCCCTGCTCCAACCAGGTAGCGCCTATGGGCCCTCAGCACACTACTACGTGTCACTTCTGAGCAGAGAATAACCCCTGGGCACCACCACAGGGAAGAGTGTGCCCTCTCCACACACACCAAACTCTTCCAGTAAAAGTGAATAGTTTCAGTTAATTTTTGTTGTTATTTTGTTTTGTCTGGGGGACCATACCTGGAGATACTGGCAGCTCAGGTGGGAGTTGGGGTGGGGTTTGCTCTTGGACGTGCTGGGGTCCATGCTGGTGCTAGGGATGCTCGTGTCTATCGTGACCAAAAGTCTGGAATCAGGGCCAGAGAGATAGCATAGCAGGCGGGAGCTTGTTTGTTTTTGAGCCCACCCAAAGGTGTTCCGGGCTTCTTCCTGGCTCTGTACTCAGGGACCATCACTCCTGGTAGGGCTTAGGGGAATATATGTTGTGCCAGAGACTAAAACCACATTCGCTACATGCAGACAGCACCTTACCTGCTGTATTATCTCTCCAGCCCACAAGAGACTGCTTAGTCTTAAGTTAGAACCTCTGTAACATTCATTTGCTCTAGGGCCAGAGTCATAGATCAACAGGCAAAGCTCATGCTTTGTATGCAGGATCCACTCCATCTCAGGCACCACGTGGTACCCAAGCACCACTGCTGGGAGTGACTCCTAGCAATGTGGAATACTTCTCCCAACACTTTGCCTAAAGGGTCTTTCATGGGGCTTGGGATAGGACTAAGAGGCAAAAAGTAAGACCCTGGGTTCAATCCTCAGCACCATATACCCCCCCCACCCCGGGCATGGCCCCTACAACAAAAAATATCTGTAATCGTTATCATGACCTCAAGTTATTCTACTAATTATTTCAAAAAGTTGTTTTTCCCCCCTAAAATCTATCCAGTGGATTGGGCCTGATCCAATAATTATAATTCTTCTCTAGAAAAATGTTGATTCCAAAGGGACTCGAAGGCACTTTCAACAGCAGTGACTCTTGCTTCCTGCAAATATACCCACTTCCTCTGCCTCTTCGTTGGCACTGAGGTTGGCCATGCCCCTAACTGAACTTCAAGACACAAAGTGACCTGCAGCTCATTTCATTTCCTCTGCCCCCAATAAGAGCTCCTCATCCAGAATTCACTAGAAGCTATCAGGGAATTTCAGTAGGGGTCACTTTATTACCACAGGTGATGGACAGGGGATTGATTTCCTAAAAGGGTTATAAATTAAATGCTGGTATTGAAGTCTCAAAGCATAGAAAATTGGAAATTAGTTCTGTCTTTCCCATGAATACATGTAAAGTGCTCCCAGAATGTCAAACATAAGGCTGATGGTACTTGTGGAAATGAAGAGAAACAAAGTAGAAATTCATGTATGGCTTCTCAAAAACCACAGTCACAACTTATTCCTTCGTACTCTGTGTGTCTGTGTGTCTGTATGTGTGTCTCGTGTGTCTACGTTTCTGTCTGTCTCCCCCTACCCCACCCTGTTGGGTGTGTGTGTTTGTGTGTGTGTGTGTGTGTCTGTGTCTGTGTGTGTGTTGAGAGCATGACTCAGAACCACAGGAAAAGCTTCTCTGTTTCTGTCTCTCTGTGTTTCTCTGTCTCTCACTCTCCACTCCCTTTCATTCTTGAAGCTTCTCTCTAAAAGATTGCAGGGAGTGCAAGGATTTTTATGTTTCTGTCTCTGCATACCCACCTTCACCTGGTCCTCCCCCACCTCCCTCTTTCCCTCATTTTTTTGGTTTTTGCACCACACCCACTGATGCTCAGGGGTTACTCCTGGCTCTGCACTCAGGAATTACTCCGGACAGTGCTCAGGATTGAACCTGGCTTGGTCATTTGCAAGGTGGCACCTTACTCACTGCCAACTCCCCACCACCACCACTACTCACTCACTCTTCCTTGACACCAAAGAAAACTGAAAACGCTTGGACGCAGAAAGTCTCTCCAATGCTGAGATTATAGCTTCCCAGAGAAAGATCAAGGACTAGATGTTTGAGCCCCTAATTCTTTAGAAAGAGCCTGAATAGAAAAACTAAAAGGCTGGCGAAGCCTCGGCATTCACCACCAAACTCAGGAAGAGTGAGAATCAATGATAATTGTCCACAGTTAAGGCCGAATTCGGGCTGAAAACAAAGAGAAGATAAATGAGAAAGGCTCCCCAGGACCTAAAACCCCAGGCACGGAGGACAAATGGGGACCATTGACATAGAAAAAGGGGTGGAAACCCCCAGTGTGATGCAGATTTGTTTAAAGCTGAGTGATCAGCGCTGAGAGATGGGAAGCCCCCACATGCCTGTGTGAGCTCCCAATCTCCTCTTCTCCCGGCTGCAGCCTCCTGGGATTTTCCATGGCTCAAAATGGAAAGCTCTGGGTGAGCAGAACTGGTGTTAGCCTAGCTGGGAGATCTGAGAATTCACCAAGGCCTGGTGTGTGCCTGGGGCAGGTGAGGACAAAAGGAGAGAGGGCCTGGGGGTCACGGGGATTTGAAGGTTTGGGCTGGGAGGTGTAAGTAGATCGTCTCTGGGGACTTTGGGGCTTAGGAGTTTATCGAAAATTAAAAGCCTTGATACTTGAGGTGTTTTGTAGGTGCTTTAAAACTATTATTCCTGATCTTACTCATCTAGCCACTGAAGTAGGCCTATTCACGAGATCTAGCAAAACTTCTCTCCATCTGAATAAGATGCTCGGCATCCTTGGACCCCGACTTATTCACCTAAACCTTCGTAGAAAGGATCCTAGTCTCGTGTTTCAGCACTAGGATTTATCTAAACCAGTCAGGCTTAAGGAAAGACGTGGGCTTTATACTGTGTCTTAAAAGCAAACAATCTTAGTGGGAACTTTGAGTAGAATCATTAGAATCTAGTCTGGGGGCAGTTTGCTATCCAAAAGATACCAACAAATACCTTTCAAAACAAAGGACCCAATAGGCACTGCTATTTGCAAGTGCATAGTTAAAAAAAAAAATGAACTAAATGCATCCTTACAAGTCAGTGATACCTAATTGACCAGCATTTCTATGTTGTGGCACATATTACTCCCTGTGGGCCCCCAGGATATCCAAGAGGATCACAAGTAGGAGGTGTGATCAGAAAAAAAAAAAAGTCAGAGGGGCTAGGGTTGGGAAACTGTTGAGATACATTGCATTAGATTGCACTAGAAATAGCGAGGATTTCAATACAAAAGACAGATACTTGGCAAAGCAGAAAAAATATGAATCTAAATAGAAAACTACTACAACCAAAAGTGACAGAAATGAAGAGCATGATAGGTGATATTTTAAAAAAAAAACCCTCAATGGAAGCTCTGAACCACAGAATAATAGCAGCTGAACCGAAAAATCAAGGACATCCAAATTGTAAAGGAGGAAACCACCAGAAAACAATAGAAGGTGGAAGATAGTCTGAAAAACTTAATACAAACCAGAGAACTATGGGATGAGTTCAAAGGAGCAATGTAAGTATCATAGGAGTATCTTCCTTTAAGAACAGGAAAGACAAGTATCTTGCTTTAAGAACAGGAAGGACAATTCAATGGTGAAAGGGGGGAAAAGTTAAAAAAAAAAAATCGTTAATAAAATGTGCCCAGAGTTAGAGAATACAGGCACCATAATGCAAGAGGCCTGAAAGCTACAACTAGGAAAATACCAAGATACATTGTACTCAAAATGACAAATTCCACAGACAGAGACAGACACTGAAGCAGCAAGATCAAAAAAGGAACTCACAGGGTCCAGAAAAACAGTAGAGCATGGTAGGGCACTGATCTTGCATGTGCCTTACTGAGATTTCATCCCTGGCATCCCTCAGTTTCTCCTGAGCCTTCTAGGAGTGATTCCTGAGTGCAGAGCCAGGAGTAACCCCTGAACACTGCCGGGTGTGGTTTCAAAACCAAAAAAAAAAAAAAAACTTAAAAGCCCATAAGATTCACAATAGACTATCAAATGAGACTCTTTGAGCCAAAAGATAATAAAGGGATACAGTACAAAAGTCCAACAAAATAAACACATCATCAAGATTACTCTATCCAGATAGATTATCATTAAGGTCTGGAGGAATGAAAGGTTTGAAAGCTCTGAGCACTGACAGCCAGATGTGGCCTAAAAAAAGGGGGGGGGTATATTTACTCTTAGCTTGCTAAGGGATTTTATACATTTTAATAATTAATAAATATATCATTTATGTTGAATCTTTAGGTCTTACCAGTTTTTTACATCCATAGAGGTTTTTATTGCAATCTATTACTTATTAATTAGACATTTAACCATAATAAGTATTTTCTAATATTAAATAAATATTCCCTTTCTTAGGATAAAACAATGTATTTTTATAATCCTATTTAGATTTTTCCCTTTAAATTTTCTTAGTTTTCTTCACTCTTCTTAAATTCTCCATTTGTAGGCTTTACTTACTCCATATGAGCTCCAAAATATTTTAGCAAAAAAATAGAAATAATGGGTGTTTTGGGGGACACACCTGGTGGTGCTCAGGGCTTACTTATTCCAGACTCTGTGTTCAGGGATCACTCCTGGTGGACTTGGGGGACTATAAGGCGTGCCAGGAATTGAACCCAGGTCAGCTACATGCAAGGCAAGCACCCTACCCACTGTACTATTACTCCAGCCCCCAAATTTTATTAACGACAGGAAAGACAAGATAATCACCACAATGAGACCCAAGTACAAAACAAAATTTAATTTTATTATATTGGTTTGGGGCCACACCCAGTGGTACTCAAGGTTTACTCCTGGCTCTACACTCAGGAATCACTCCTGGTAGGCTCAGGAAACCATAAACAACACTGGAGTCAGCCACATGTAAAGCAAGCATCCTACCCATTGTGCTATTGCTCTAGCCCTGATGCAATATAGTTTAGATGTTAGAGTTAAAAGCTTCCCTAAGTAAATGAGAATACACATTAGATTATTACTGTATTAAGCAATTTTAATGAGCTTATTTACAAAAGTTGAAGTCATATATCATCACAAATTGACTTTTACTGATTTTCTTCTGATAATTCCATTTACCTTTTTTTTGGGGGGGGAGTCACACCCAGCAATGCTCAGGGTTACTCTTGGCTCTACACTCAGTAATCACTCATGGGAGTGCTCAGAGGACCATATGGCATGCCGGGGATTGAACCCGAGTCGGCCGTATCAAGGCAAATGCCCTACCCACTGTACTATGGCTCCGGCCCCACCACTTACCATTTTATTGGAGCAAGCAATCTAAATTTGTTTGTGCCTACTAAAGGGCAAGCTTGGGTGGTTGGAGGGAACTGAGGGCATTGGTGGAAAGAAGAACACACCAGAGGTGAGACTGGTGTTAGGAAAAGTGTATGCCTGAAACAACTGCACTACGAACAACTTTGTAAATCATGGTGTTTTAATAAAAATACAATTTAAAAAACCCTGTTCCCTGGGGGCTGGAAAAAGTACAGCAGTAGGGCACTTGTCTTGTATATGCCCATGCAGGTTAAGTCCCAGCACTCAGTATGGTCCCCCAAGGCCCACCGGGACTAAGTGCAGAGCCAGGAGTAAGCCCCTAATACTGCTAGGTGTTGCCCCAAACAAACAAAAGCACAAAAGCACTACTCTCTGGGGACCAGGAATGTAGCTCAGCAAGAGAGCATTGCTTGGGACACATAAAGCTCTGGAACACATTTTCGGCACTACAAAAAACAAATCACAAAACTATCTTCTTGCCAGGGATGTGGCTTAGTGGTAGTGAGCATGCCTTGCATATATGAGGCCCTGGGTTCAATTCCTGTCACCATACACACACACACACACACACACACACACACACACACACACACACACACACACACACACACCCCTATACTCTTGACCAGGAGTCCTGTTCCTGTTCAACTTTCCAATAAATATCTTCAATAAACTGAAGAAATACATACTTTCTATTCCTTTGCAATATTCTGAAAAACACTTATTCACAGGGGCTAGAAAAGTAGCTTCCACAAAATAGAGCTTTAAAAACCTACATTCAGGGGTTGAATTGATAGTACAATGGGGACGCAGCTCGCCTCGCACTACAAGTTTGATTCCTGGTACCACATATGGTCCCCACAGCATGCCAGGAATGGTTCCTTCTTCTCCCTCTATATGAAAAATGATTTTTAATTATTTATTTTTAATTGAATCATAGTGAGATACACAGTTACATAGGTGTTCATTATTGGGTTTCAGTCATATAATGCTCCAGCCCTTCACCACTGTACATTTTCTACCACCAATATCCCCAGTTGCACTTTTCTTCTCTCTCTGTGTGTCTCTTTGTCTCTTTCTGTCTCTTTGTCTCTCTCTGTCTGTCTCTGTCTCTGTCTGTCTGTCTCTCTCTCTCTCTTTCTCTCTCTCTCTCTCTCCCCTTCTCTCCAGGAGTGAGTCCTCAGTGCAGGACTAGGATTGAACCATAGCTCTATGGTCAATATTCACAAAATTCAGTCTGTTATGCCATAATGCAGGTGACCTTGAGTGTCTTCTTTTCCACCATGCTAGACAAATGGTCATCAGCCCCAACCTACCTATATTAGAACCTACCTATATCTGATTTCATAGGCAATTAATTTTAGCGGATTGAATATCCATGTAAAGTGTGCTAGGCCCCAGGTTGATAGGTATGGGAGGAATATAAAGGTAAGTGGCATAGTACTGTGGCATACAAACTTCTCATCTGATAAAGCCTAAACCAATAACTACCTCAAAGAAGACCGAATGGGAAAAGTTGCAGCTCTAATGATGAAAATATTTCCCTCAAGTGAGGCACATGCTCTTCGTATACAACTTTGCCCAATTTGCTTCCAAGTCTACTGTTTCCAGAAATGGTAACTATACTAATTTTTTATGAATTGCAAATGAACCCACAAGTTACTTACCACTGATAAATAAATATGCTCTAGGGCAAGAATATAGTACAGTGAGTAGGGTGTTTGTCTCAAACCTAGTCAGCCAGGTTTGACCCCCAGCATTTCACATGGCTCCCCAGCTTTAAAGGAGTGATTCCTGAGCACAGAGCCAAGAGTAAACCCTGAGTATCACCAGTTGTGACCCAAATATCTAAAATAAATTTTTTAAATTATATATATTTTTTCCCAAAGCCAGAACAATAGTACAACAGATAGCACACAATAGACCCAGGTTCAATCCATGGCACCCCATATGGTCCCCTGAGCCCTACCAGAAGTGATCCCTGAGCCAGAGGAAAGCTCTAAGCACTTCTGGGTGTGAGTGACCCCCTTCACCCCCAAATAAACCAAAAAGAAGTCTATCCAATTGTGATCTGAAAATAAATAACAAATGACAATCTTTTTTTAATTTTTAAAATTTTATTGAATCACCGTGAGATAGTTACAACCTTTCATGTTTGAATTACAATCTCACAATGATCAAACACCCATCTCTCTACCAGTGCACATTCCCCACCACCAATATCCCGGGTATACCCCCCTTTCCCACTCTCCCCCTGCCTCTAAGGCAGACAGTATTCCCCATACTCTCTCTCTACTTTGGGGCATTATAGCTTGCAACACAGACACTGAGAGGTCATCATGTTTGCTCAATTATCTACTTTCGGCATGCATCTCCCATCCCAACTGGTTTCTCCAGCCATCATTTTCTGAGTGATCCCTTCTCTATTCCATCTGCCTTCTTCCCTCTGCTCATAAAGCAGTCTTCCAGGGGCTGGAGCAATAGCACAG
The DNA here is from genome assembly GCF_027595985.1 of Sorex araneus. Classification (NCBI taxonomy): domain Eukaryota; kingdom Metazoa; phylum Chordata; class Mammalia; order Eulipotyphla; family Soricidae; genus Sorex; species Sorex araneus. The sequence goes on along the minus strand of NC_073311.1, from coordinate 37,354,335 downwards.
CGGGTAGGGCGTTTGCCTTGCACTCGGCCGACCCGGGTTCTAATCCCAGCATCCCATATAGTCCCCTGAGCACCGCCAGGGGTAATTCCTGAGTGAAGAGCCAGGAGTAACCCCTGTGCATCACCGGGTATGACCCCCCCCCAAAAAAAACCAAAAAAAACCCACAAAAAAGCAGTCTTCCAGCTATGGGGCAGTCTCTCTGGCCCTCGTATCTACCATCCTTGGGTGTCAGCCTCATGTGATGCTACCCTACACTCCACAAATGAGTGCAGTCCCTCTATGTCTGTCCCTCTCTTTCTGACTCATTTCACTTAACATGATACTCTCCATGTTTATCCATTTATAAGCAAATTTCATGACTTCATCTCTCCTAACAGCTGCATAGTATTCCATTGTGTAGATGTACCAAAGTTTCTTTAACCAGTCATCTGTTTTAGGGCACTTGGGCTGTTTCCAGATTTTGGCTATTGTGAACAGTGCTGCAATGCATATATAGGTACAGATGAAAAATGACAATCTTTTAAGCATATATAAATTAAAAGCAACAAAACCATCAATTATTTTTTTTATCTTTTTGTTTTGTGTTTTTGTAGAAGGTGCCCACCAGGGTCACAAACAGTGATGCTATAGTTGAGGGGAAGGAACATAAGGTTCTGGGGATCAAACCCAGGACACATGCTATGCATATGCTCTACCACTTAAGCCATATCCCTAGACTGGCAGGTCTATTTTAACCCTACCTTTTGTGCTATGAAAGACAAAGTGCTTACAGTATTATTTTTAGTAGTGGAACTATAATAGGGTACCATAAATAGAAATGAAAACATTGACCTCTTCAATTCTCTTGACATGATAAATACTTTCCATAGTGCTCCCTGAATACAAAAACATAGAACAGGGACTGTAGAGATAATACAGTGGGCAGAGCACTTGATTTGCATGCTATTGTCCTAGGTCTGACCACTGGCACCATATATGGTTGCCCAGCACTGCCAAGAGTGACCGCCTGAGCCCAGATTCAGAAGTAAGTCCTGAGCCCTGCTGGTTGTGGTCCAAAAACCAATAGATATGGGAAATAAAATCATAGCAAAGCATATTATACATGTGTGTGTATTAGAGAGTTCTTCATTGTGTTATACTTCATCGATTTTCTTCATTAAAACAAATATAAACTTTGTTCAGAAGCTCCCTGAAGGGCTGGAGTGATAGTTCAGAAGATAGGGTGCCTGTCTTGCATATGGCCAAACAGGGTTTGATACCCAGCATCCCTTGAGCACCACCAGGAGTAATCCTGAGTTTAAGGATTAATATTGCCAGGTGTGATCCAAAAACAAACAACAAAGAAGTTCTCTGACACAGAACAGAAATTTGTCATCTAAGTATCTTTTCCTTTCTATTTAATAACTAAAGCATTTCCATGAAAAGAAAGCATTTGCTTTTGCTTTGGGAAACTACCTCTCCAGTGCAACTGTGATGATATAGAGATGGGTTAATATTTTGAGTTTGTTTGCAGGACCCAGAGATAAAAGCCAGGGCCTCACATATGCAAGGCGAGCACTCTATCGTTGAGCAACATCTCTGAGAGTCAATTGAGTGTTAACCTAAAAAATCCCTGATCTTTATTTTGGTGTGGTAATGGGGAGTGACCTATTCCTGGCTAGTGCTTAGGAGCCACCCTTGCTGGCACCATTTATGGCCCCAGGAATGCAAGGCAAACACTTTTTTTATTATTTTTTTGGGGATCTCACTCAGCGATGCACAGGGGTTACTCCTGGCTTTGCACTCAGGAGTTACTCCTGGCGGTGCTCAGGGGACCATATGGGATGCTGGGGATCAAACCCGGGTCGGCCAAGTGCAAGGCAAACGCCCTACCCGCTGTGCTATCGCTCCAGCCCTGCAAGGCAAACACTTTAACCCCATCTTTCTGGTCTCCTCTAATCATTCTACTATAGTAAACACTGAAAACATTATGTTAGCAGCTTTCTCCATCACACTGAGCTCCTTAAAGGCAGTAATGATATCCTGATTGTAATGACGATGGTCATGAATATAGCTTTTGGTGCCTTAGAAATGACCTCACATTCAGATACATGGATTTGCAATTTACTGATTGAAATTAGGCATATTATTTTAAATGTCTTCTATACAAATCAGGAGGTGTTCAGGGATAGGTAATAATACCTTCCCTGTAAACAAGAATAATGTAGGTGTTCCATAAATGGCATTGTATTATTGTTTGTATTAATAAATATGCATGAACGTGAGTCACTGATTATTTCTATGAAGTAGGATTGGAATACTTTCTCTTTTTTTCAATTTTTTTTTGGTTTTTTGAGTCATACTTGGCTATGCTCAGGGCTTATTTCTGGGTCTGCATTCAGGAATAACTCCTGGCAGTGCTCCGGGGACCACATGGGATGCCAGGGATCGAACCCAGCTTGGCTGCATGCAAGGCAAATGCCTTCTCCAGTGTGCTATCACTTTGGCCCTTAGAATGCTTCTCAACTCTACTCTGCATGTCCCACTCTCGCCTATCCTTCAAACCACTTTTCCAGAAAAACATCTCCATCATTTCTGATCATAGTAATACCTGACTGCAGGGTAATGAGTGGCCCATACATATATTTTAGATTTGGTTTATAAATTCTATCATATACTGTGTTTATCATATGCATGTCTTGTCTTTCTCAGAACAATAGGCCACTAACTGCACACCATGTAATAGGTTAGAACAGAGACAATAAAGGCAGTGAAGCAACATAGAGACAAATTATAAGAGCTCTGGCAGGAAATGCTGAGAATAAGAACTGGGCAGCAGCAGTTTCAAGAAAAGGAACAATTGGAGCTGGAGAGATAGTACAGCAGGTAGGGCTCTTGCTTTACATGTTCAATCCCTAGCACACCATATAGTACCCCAAGTTCCACAAAGAGTGATCACTGAGCACTTCCAGGTGTGGTACAAAAATCAAAGGGGGGAGGGGAAGGGTGCTGGAGCAATAGTACAGTGGTTTTCCTTATAGGCAGTCAATCTGTGTTCAATCCCTGGCATCCTGTGTGGGTCCCCAAACCCACCAGGAGTGATCCCTGAGAATCGAACTGGAAATAAGCCCTGACTACTACCAGATGTGGCCCAAAAACCCAGAAGGAAAGAGTAGGAGAGCTTAAAAAATAAATTAATTAAAAAAAAAGAGAGAGAGTAGGAGAGTGGAGGGGAGGAGACAAAAGGGGTTGGAAGGGGAAGAAAGTGTGAATACCTTAAGGAAGTCTTTTGAGGCTAAATGACATTTCTGTTATGCATTATTTACTTTGGGGAAAAATATATATGCAATTATGTTTGAAACTAAATTCTGTTCTATTATTATAATGGTTCAGTGAACTCCACTCAATGTTGAACAAATTATACTATATGCTTTTTTTTTTTTTTTTTTTTTTTTTTTTGCTTTTTGGGTCACACCCAGCGATGCTCAGGGGTTACTCCTGGCTTTGCACTCAGGAATTACTCCTGGCAGTGCTTGGGGGACCATATGGGATGCTGGGGATCGAACCCGGGTCGGCCGCGTGCAAGGCAAACGCCCTACCCGCTGTGCTATCGCTCCGGCCCCAAATTATACTATATGCTTTTATTTATTGGACTGGAGTGATAGCATGGCTGGTAGGGTGTTTGCCTTGCATGCGGCCGACCCGGGTTCAATTCCTCCGTCCCTCTTAGAGAGTCTGGCAAGCTACAGAGAATATCCTGCCCGAATGGCAGAACCTGGCAAGTTACCCGTGGTGTATTCAATATGCCAAAAACAGTAACAAGTATCACAATGGAGATGTTAATGGTGCCCGCTCGAGCAAATCGATGAACAAAAGGACTACAGTGCTACATAAATATATAAATAAATAATATTAATACATAAGTATTTATGCATTAAATATATATTTAAAGATTAACTTATGTTTTCACTCATCAAATTCTAATAACTACACTTCTAAATTTTAAATGGTTAGAGCACTGCCTGAAGATTTCATTTCTGTTCATACGTGAAACAGAAAAAAAGAAAAATCAGTGACATTACAATTTGCTGTCTAACCATGTTCTCTGATCTTAAAAAGCTGGGCTCAAAAAATTTTTGATACAATTATGGAAGTACAAAGAGCTACTTGAAATGCTATCTGTGAGCCCAAATTATAAGCAGAATAAACCCAGTAAATTCTACTTAATCTAAATATTGACAACTGAGCATGCAGTTAGAAAGAGACTTTCCTTTCTATCACTTAACCTAACAGAGCAAATCCCAATCTGTTGTGTGAGTTTGAGCATGTTGATCAAATTCTAAGCATGTTTCCAGGATATAAAATGAAGATAATAAAAATAACCTTACAATAGCTGTAGGAACACAGTATCACTTCACTTGTATCATTCGTAGTCCCGTTGATCTTCGATTTCCTTGAGCGAGCGCCAGTAACATCTCCATTTGTCCCTGTCTTGAGCTAGTGTAGCCCAATGATACCTGCTCGCTCCAGGAACAGAAAGAGCCTCAAATCATTCACTCAGAGATTTGACGAAGAAATCTGACCATCTAGTTGACGGGCGGTCACGAGGTCTTCTGATGTCCCGTGGAATCCAGTCTGTAACAGCTCTAGTCCAACAGTCGTCTCTGAAACTCATTACATGACCAGCCCACCTGATTTTTGATGCCTTGGCAAACGAGACAGCATCCCTGATTTTTGACCATCGACGGAGGTCACTTGAGTGATTCCTTCTCTCACTTGAGTGAGACATGATATTCCCAGCATAGCATTCTCATCCTGCTTGCATAGGGTCCAGGTCTCTGAGGCATATGTTAGTGCAGGAGGAATGGTGGAATCGAAAAGATGTGCCCAGAGTCGGAGGTTCTTCGTTCTCTTAACCACCTCTTCAACGCTCTTGAATGCATTCCACGCTGCTCTCTTCCTCCTGCGCAGTTCTGGCACCAAGTCGTTCCTCATGTTGATTTTTCGACCCAGGTACACATAGCTGCTGCATTCGGAGATGTTTGTTTCATTGAGAGCAAATGGAGCTTCACGGACCAGTTTGTTTTTCATGAACATCGTCTTGTTGAGATTCAGCTGCAATCTGACCTTTCCACACTCATGGTCGAAGTCGGCCAGCATAATACACTGGCCCAACTCTTCACACGCTACCTGTCTGAATGCAAGGTTCCGTCCCAGTGGAAAACTAGTAGGATTGTTCTATTGTACAAGAAGGGAGACATCCACGACATCGGCAACTATCACCCAATCTGCCTGTTGTCTGTTGTCTACAAGTTGTTCGCTCGTGTCATCCTGAACAGAATAGGCAGAACACTAGACGAAGGACAACCATGCGAGCAAGCCGGGTTCCAAAGAGGATTCAGCACGATAGACCATATCCACACAGTGACCAAACTCATTGAAGTTTCTCGAGAGTTCAAGGATCACAGTAGTGACCATAAATTAACTGCTAAGTAGAAGAGGAAATAGTAGTAATAGAAGCAATAGCATCATAGACCTGATACATAGGGAAATCACAAATAGATCTTCAAATTAGAAACTAGTAGTGTTTGACATTATTTTTTTGTTTGTTTGTTTTGTTTCGAGGGTCACAGCCAGCAGTGTTCAGGAGCTACACTTGGCTCAGTGCTCAGGCATCATACCAAATAAGACTTGGGGGACCATGTGGTTCTGAGAACCATACCTAGGCCTCCACATAAAAAAAAAACAGGTGTTACATACTCAGGAGTTATTCCTGGTGATGTACAGGGCACCATATATGATGCTAAGGATCAAATGTACTTAACCCATGTACTTATCTGCAAACCTACATGTCTTAAAGTGGAAAGAGTGAGATCAACTTTTGTAAATGGTAAAGGAAGATGAATGACTTTTGAATTTGACAAGGAATTGTTGGTGATCTTGTTTTAACAAGCAGTGATGCAAGAAAGGCCTGACTGTAGGTGACTATGAAGAAAAATATTGAAAAGGAAATGGAAGGGGTCAGAGCAATAGTACAGTGTGTAGGGCGCTTGTCTTGCATATGACAACTCAGGCTTGATCCCCAGATTTGAGCCCCACCAGTATCTCAGATGATCTCCTGAGTCCTTCCAGGAGTGATCCCTGAGCACAGAGCCAGAGTAAGGAAGGAGAAGAAGGAGAAGAAGGAGGAGGAGAAGGGGAAGAGGAATGAGGAGGAGGAGGAAGTGAAGGGGGAGAAGAAGGAGGCAGGAAAGGAGAAGGAGAAAGAAGAGAAGGGGAAGAAAAAGGAAGAGAATTAGAAGAAAAGGAGAAGGAGAGGAGGAGGAGGAGGAGGAGGAGGAGATAAACTGGAGATGGCAGATTTAAATGACGGGTGTCTAATATTTTTACTTCTAACAATCACCATTATAGAGTCATAGTGTTTAAAAATTAGATATTCAGGGCTAGCAGGCAATAGTACATGAATTAAGATGCACATCTTGCATTCCAGACTCCAATTCAAGCCTCAGCAACTACATATAGTTCCTGAGCCCCATCAGGAGTGATCCCTGAGCGTAACCAGGAGTAAGCCCTGAGTGCTGCAGAGTATAGCCCTAGACCAAACAAAAAATTTAGAGGCTCAACTTTAGAGAATTCCTATAATAGTTCAAATTAGAAAGGTTTCAGAATTTAAAGAAATTACACTATGACATTATCTTGCTCTCATGGCTTTAACTTAAAATCTTTTTATAAAATGTTCTGTGAGCGGTCACAGGCATTGATGATGGATTATAAATTGGTGAGTAAAATGGACAGGAGAAAGCAATGCACATCTCTAGTAGTAGATATGATGACTGGAGGAAAATGAGTTTTTTGGTGATTGTGGTAAACCAGGCTACAATACTAGGTTTTTGTTATGCCATTGTTCCTAATGACACAAGTTTCTTGATGAGATTAGGAAGAAGAGGGGGAAAAGGTGGTTGAAATAGGAGCAATAGATCAACAACTTCTTGATGTGGAAAAGTGCATGTTTGAAAGCTCAGGGTAAGAAATCAGTGAAAAGGAAGAGAACAAGGCCAGAGCAATGGTACAACAGATAGGGCATTTGCCTTGCATGTGGCCCAGCAGGGTCTGATCCTCAGCATACCGTAGGATACCCTGAGCCCCGCCAGGTGTGATCCCTGAGCACAGAGCAGGAGTAAGCCACCAAACCATAAGAACAGAACAATAGAAAGAGAATGAAGATAAAAGAAGGGGAACGTTCTTCAATAAAGCCTCTTATATTAAAATACCATGACTCAAGAAAGATAGTACACAAGACAAGTGGGTAGGGCACTCGCCTTGCATGCAGCCAACCTGGGTTTAATCCCCAGCACCACCTATGGTCTACCAAGCTTCTCTATGAGTGATCCCTGAGCACAGAGCCATGAGTGGCCCCTAAATACTTCGAGTGGCCCCTAAAAAAGGTTCGGGGGAGGATTGTTTTCATTCAGAGGAATCTTTACGTTTGGGATACCAGAATAGAGCTGGTGTTAATTGAAATGTTTTGCATCTCCTTCCATTATCTCTATTTCCCCAAAGAGCCAGTGGGTGCCCTCATGTTGCCCTTTCTTGAACAGACTTCCCAAAAGCAACTGAATATCCCCACAACTTTCTCTTTTAGGGCTCAAATCCACTCATTACCAGTCTCATCATCAACAACCTAAATTGAAACATCTGTTTCTTTTTCTCTTCCCAGAACTATTACCTAATTCATTCCATTAGTTTTCACAAAATTTTTAGAACTTTAGAATTGTTGGGAGTTTAACAAGTTGTCTCCTCCCAGATTTGGATTTTAATCTAGGGCCTTAAATTGTTTAATAATATGAGGTTATAATAATAATAACATGACTTATACCCGAGCCAAGGAAATTACCAACACAAGCCATAATGTATTAGAGAGCTTTCAGTGGAAATAATCTTATTTACATGCATATCAGTACTAAAATAATAAAGTCAATGATTCATAATGAGATGAGTCAAGATTATTATTTTGCACAGCTTTATTTGGTTTAAGGGTAATATTAGTGGCATAAGCACATAAGTGTTTAAGTCATCCTTTACTACCAATTTCAAGAAAAGAAAATAATTCTACTAGTGTTTATAAAACCTCAGTGTATGCTTACAAAAGCCTTGATTTAAGAAAATATCTGTTTAGGGGCTGGGATATAGCTCCATGGTAGAGTGTTTGCTTTGCATGTGTGAGGGTTTGCAAGGCTCAATCCTCAGGGGCAATTTCCTGGGGAAGAAAGAAAGGAAAAGAAAGAAAAAGAAAGAAAGGAAGGAAGGAAGGAAGGAGGGAAGGAAGGAAGGAAGGAAGGAAGGAAGGAAGGGAAGGAAGAAGAAGGAAAAGAAAGGAAAGAAAGAAGAAAGAAAGAAAGAAAGAAAGAAAGAAAGAAAGGAAAGAAAGAAAGAAAAAAGAAAGAAAGAAAGAAAGAGAGAGAAGGAAGAGAGAGAAAGAAAGAAGAAGAAAGAAAGAAAGAAAGAAAGAAAGAAAGAAAGAAGAAAGAAAGAAAGGAAGGAAGGAAGAAGGAAGAAGGAAAGGAAGGAAGGAAGGAAGGGAGGAGAGGGAGAGAGAGAAGAAAGAAAGAAGAAAGAAAGAAAGAAAGAAAGAAAGAAAGAAAGAAAGAAAGAAAGAAAGAAAGGAAGGAAGGAAGGAAGGAAGGAAGGAAGAAGAAAAAGAAAGAAAGAAAGAAAGAGAGAGAGAGAGAAAAGAAAAAAGGAAGGAAGGAAGAATAAGAAAGAAAGAAAGAAAGAAAGAAAGAAAGAAAGAAAGAAAGAAAGAAAGAAAGGAAGGAAGAAAGAAAAAGAAAGGAAGGAAGAAGGAAGAAAGAAAGAAGAAGAAAGAAAGAAAGAAAGAAAGAAAGAAAGAAAGAAAGAAGAAGAAAGAAGAAAGAAAGAAAGAAGAAAGAAAGAAGAAAGAAAGAAAGAAAGAAAGAAAGAAAGAAAGAAGAAAGGAAGGAAAAGGAAGGAAGGAAGGAAGGAAGAAAAGAAAAAGGAAGGAAGGAAAAAAGGAAGAAAGAAAAGAAAGAAAGAAAGAAAGAAAGAAAGAAAGAAAGAAAGAAAGAAAGAAAGAAAGAAAGAAGAAAGAAAGAAAGAAAGGAAAAAAGGAAGGAAGGAAGAAAGGAAGAAAGAAAGAAAAGAAAGGAAAGAAAAGAAAAAAGGAAGGAAGGAAAAAAGGAAGAAAGGAAAAAGGAAGGAAAGAAGGAAGGAAGAAAGAAAGAAAGAAAGAAGAAAGAAGAAAGAAAGAAAGAAAGAAAGAAAGAAAGAAAGAAAGGAAAAAAGGAAGGAAGGAAGAAGGAAGAAAGAAAGAAAAGAAAGAAAGAAAAGAAAAAAGGAAGGAAGGAAAAAAAGGAAGAAAGGAAAAAAGGAAGGAAAGAAGGAAGGAAGGAAGGAAGAAGAAGAAAGAAGAAAGAAAGAAAGAAAGAAAGAAAGAAAGAAAGAAAGAAAGAAAGAAAGAAGAAAGAAAGAAAGAAAGAAGAAAGAATATATACTGTAGGTGTTTCCAGGAGGCTTCCAGAGAACATAGTCTTAAATAGACATGCCAAAAAACTTACTAAACATTAATAACTTATAAGTGGGTCAATTTACTACATGATCATTAGTATCCTAAGAGAAAAAGTTTGGGCTGAGTCCTAGAACAAAAGGGAAAGTTAAGAGAGAAAAGCCTGCCTGCATAGTCAGACAGAGATGGAGGCCTGGGCCCAAGCAGCTTGCAGATCCCTTCCAAATTGAGGAGGATGAAGGGGGATGTTAATGGAGAGACAAAGTGACTAGGTTCACAATTTTGCTCCCAAGAACACCCAAATTCTGGGCTCACTTTCTGTTTCCAGTAGGCAGACATCGGAAATTCACTGCCAAGGTACAAGAGTCCCTCAAGACCTCCAAATAAACACTCAATAATGGTCCTTTACAAGGAAATCAGCTTTAGTACCATCTACTTTCCAATTTGCATTTACCAACCAGTCACCATGCATTCTCTTTCTTTCTTTCTTCCTTTTCCTTTTTAGTTCGCTGAAAAGCGGCTTGCACCCTACTGCTGAGCCACATCCTAAACTCTCACTCACACTTCATTCTTTCTTGGAACTTAAAAAGACAATTCTTAAGTCATTTTTTCCCTGCTCGGTCCTCTCTACACACTAAACTATATTTTTCTATTTGCTGTTTGAATAATACTCTTTTATCTCCTTTCACATACCACAAAGTTGAATTTCCCTGGTGATTTTCATTTTAGAAAATTATAATACGTGCAGCACTTGAATCAAATTTTAGGCCTGAGTTCTCCAGTATTTTATTCACTTTCTCCATTCAATCTGTTATATCCTTAAAACACATGAAGATGTCAAAGCAATGGATATCTCAGCACCCAGGAAGGTGCTAAGAACATTGTGTGCTCAAAGAAACATCTGTCAAACAAATCTTTAATAATTTTAAAATCATTCCATAGGAATATTCAGTCTGCAAAACTGAAATTTCTTGGAAGTAGTTTCCTCAAAGTTAACAATCTCATCAATTGTTTCATCTACAACTAGGATTAGTAAACTATTTCTCAGATCCATCTAAGACTGCACTCAAAATTTCTAACAATCACACAAAGACAAAAAAGCTCTCAGGCTCACAGACTTGAAGTATTTTGTCTTCCTTTAATTCATTCACTTTCCTCTGAGGATACTAAAACAACCCTGCTTGTGTTGTACCTAGTTCAAACGTAGCCTCAGAATTTTCAGTCATTAAAATGTAATTTTATTTGAGAAAATGCTTTCCTTGGGAAAAAGGCAAATTGCCACTTCTCCCAGTATGGGACCTCAGAAACAAGGAAATACCCTTTACCTTGCTTCCACCACCCCATATTAGGGGAGGAAATTTCTACTTTCGTTTATTCAATCAGCATTTTAGGAGTGTTTTGCGCCAGCGTGGTACTAAGGGAGGTAGCGAGGTATACAAATAGAGCAAGTGCACAGTCCGCCCCCCAAAGAGGTTACTATGCAAAGAGAGAGAACCAGGCTCGGAACTCAGAACAAAAGCTGTGAGTGCATAATAATGTCCTAGTGGGGGTGGGGGAGGGGACTGTGGAAGCCCGCTCCTTACTAGGAAAGTCGTTTGGAGGAGGTGAGAGCTTGGGCCAGCTCTGACAGAGTTTGACGGTAATGATTTGCTGCAGTGAAAGTTGCAGAGAACTCAGCAAATAAACATCTGGCGCGATTTAAAGGTGAGAAGTGACTGTAGTGTGGTGATGGTGGTAGTGGTGGACGGGGGTAGGGGTACAGAAGGAGATTGATTTCCACGCCATCAAAGGGTCGATTGGGAAAAGGCAGCTTTTGAGAAAGGAGATAGGTAAGTCAGTGGATAAAGATGGGAAGAGGAGGCTCTTCTTTGTGGTTCTTAAGGTAAAAAGCTTCGACTTTTCTGAGATGAGGTAAAACAATGCATGGATTTGATATTTTTAAAAAGTAGGAATTGATTTTTCAAGAGAAGGAACTGATGCATGCCACTTTGTCATCTGCATAAGAATGGCCTAGGTTAACACGCCAGCTGTTAATTGGCCATTTCCCTTTCGTGAAGACAGATTTCCCTTCAAATTTTTGTTGATTGAACAATAACCTACGGATAGTGCACTGGGGAGGAAGGGGGAGATCATGCCTTTAAAAATATTCCCCAAGGTGGAATTGCTGATTTAAAGGAAATACAAAAAGCTAGAGCTTGCCTTCTTTATTGCAAACTCTCGGACCCCGTTGGCACGTTTTAAACTTTGCGCATTGTCTTGCGGCGTTCCCTAAGCACCCAGGAAGATAGGAAGGCGCCTTTCCCTCACAGATTCCCCACAAGGTAGTAGAGTAGATAGAATTAGCTCCGTGCTGAACACAAAATCACAGCCCGATTAATACTAATGCTTCGATATCTTCGTGTTACGGTAGACTTGAAGGCACGACTTTCTCCCTCCGTCCCTTCCTTCCTTTCTTCCTTTTTTTTTTTTTTTTGCCACACCTATTGGTGCTCAGGACTTGTTCCTGGCTCTCTGCTCAGGGATCACTCCTGCGGGCTCGGGGGACCTGATGGGGTGCCAGGGATCGAACCCTGGTCGCCTGGTCGGCCGCGTGCAAGGCAAACTTCCTGCCCGCCCTACTATCTTATCTTTCCACTTTTTGTTCTTTTCTAGCTTCCTTCTTCGTTTTATTTTGTTTGACTGAGCATCATTATCGGAAACTGACCCTTTCAGGTAAAGGAGTGGGGTTTTGGGGGGAATAGGGGGGTTTTCGTTTGTTTGGGGGGGTCACACGCGGCGATGCTCAGGGATTACTCCTAGCTCTGTATTCAGGAATTATCTTTAGCAGTGTTTGGGGGATGGAATTATTCCTAGCAGTACGGAATTTCTCCTAGAGGTGCTCGGAGGAAGAATTACTCTAGCGGTGTTGGGGGTCGGGCGACAGGTTGCTATGGGACGCCGTGGATCGAACCTGGATCAGATGCCCTAGTCGCTGTACTACTCTGCAGTCCCTCATGTAAGGCAGTTTGTACAGACAGATGTGTCCTTCCGTGCCCCCGAAATCTTATTTCTCAGGAAGTTTCCCATTCTGGAAGAAATCTGAGGAAATCCCGGCCGCCTGAGCGCGCGCACCCAGCTGTTTCCTTAAGGAAGACAGCGTCTTCTGGGGTCATTTCGACCGCGCCCTCTCGGAAGACAACAGAATCGGGGCGCGTTTCTGCCCCACAGGTCGATGGTGTGAGTCGGCGAGATCCAGGGACGGGGAGGCGACGCCTAGGAGCAATCACTGCCTTTCCCGAGCTCGTTGGAAACACAGGCCCTCCCGTCGGGGTCCCCCCCACAGGTGTGAAGCACGCCTGCAGAGAGCCGCGACTAGCTCGGCGGGCAGCGCTAGCGACCATCCCCGCATGCCCTGACGCCGCCGAGTTCGGGGCCGGGCCCCAGCTCCCCATCCCATCCCCCCCAAGACGGGCGGCCGGCTCCTGGGCAGGGCTCTCTGAAGGAGGCGCTTTTCCCGGGTTCAGGACCGCTCCCCCGGGCAGCTCACCAGAGGTCCCGCCAGGCAGAGGCGGCCCCGCCCACAGCCCCAAGGCACGGGGCGGGGCCAACGCGGGACAGGGGAGGGGCCAGATCCGGGGGCGGGGCCTGCCGCGGCGTCACCGCTGACGTTCGCCGCCCCCACCGGGCCGTCGCGGCCTCTGCCGCCGCGGGCCGCCGCCGAACCGGGGGGCGGGGGCGGGGAGTGGGTATTGGGGCGAGCGCTAAGATGGCCGCCCCGGCTCCGGCTGGTGAGTGTGCGCGAGGGGCACGCGAGGCGGCGGCGGTTGTCGAAGCGAGACTCCCTGAGGGAGCGGACGTCGGACGAGAGAACGTCCCCCCCCCCGCGCCCACTGCCACCCCCCCCCACCCCGGCCTCTGCTGGCCGGGAGGCACCTGGCGGCGTTTTCCCGCCGCTTCGGGGCGCTGGGACGTCCTGCGGGAGGGAGCGGGGGGCTGCGGAGCGACTGCCCGGGAGCAAGCTGAGGGGCGCGCCGCGGCGGCGGGGCCGGCGAACTTAGAATTAGCGCGTCTGGGAAGTTTCGGTGGGTCGTGCGTGGCCGCTGCCCGGTGTCCTGGTGCGGGGGGCAGCCCCTGTTGCTGAGTCCCCCCACTTCCACCACACACACCAACCCCCACACACACACCCGCCACCTCAGGAAGTCGGGAGGAGCCGCGTCCCCGGTGCCCGGGGGTGAGGGCTGTAGGGAGGGGGGCAGCGGGTCGCCACCCCGCGCGGGGACTCCCGGGCCAGGGGGTGCGAGTTAGGCGGGACAAGGGTTGGGAATTTGAGGGCAGATTGGAGGAGACGCGGCGGGCTCCAGGCTGGGAGCCGCGTTCCCGAGCGTCGGGGAAGGACGGGTTCGCGAATCTGACGCGGGCTGAGGCGGCTCTGCCGAGTTGGCGCGGTCGGGATTAGAAAGCCGGGTTCTACCCCCCGCACCCCGCCCCGAGATTCTTGTTGACGGCCCCCGGGAGCCTCCCGCAGCCCCCGAGGGATGGTGCCTTGCCCAGAGCAGCCGCGGTTCGAGTTCCCCCGCCTTCCCCATCCACCCGCGCGGGTTGCCCCCAGCGCGGCGGGCACCTGCTGCGGGTACGAGACTCTCGGGCGTTGGGAATCTTCTCTTGCTGCTCCATCCCCCGCCCCACGGATCCCCCCCACCACCGCCCCCCAGGAAAAGGACTGGGACTAGAGCGACACTCCTCTGGGACATGGTGGGGTGGGCGGTGCGGGGGGGAAAAATGTCACCGGGAGATGATTGATCAGAGATGCCTTGCAAGTTTTCGAGGTGGTTGAATCCTTCCCCCCACCCCCACCCTCGCCCGGCACCCCGCTAAAAAAGAAAGTGAAACGCGATGGTTTTAACTGCAAGCTCGAGCCAGTTATCAGTTCTACTGGATGACCGGTTACGTTCTTGCGGTTTTCAGTTTTGGAAATGAAAAATCCTGTAGCAGCCCTTGGGGGAGAGTCGCAGCGCCCTCAAGCCCCTCCCCCCACTTTGAAACCTTAATTGTCAGATCTGGCGAGTAACGGAGCTGTGAAATTAGCATGGAAATTCGACTTCCAGGCCCTGCACTTGAATTCCTTATTACCGGTTAAGTAGCTGCTTGTGGGGTAAGAAGCGGCGGGTAGTAACATTGTGCCTGGAATTCCGCTTTGAGTCTTCTTTAAAAACCTGCGTACCCGTAAACAAGGAAAAAGAATTGGCTATTCACAGTCATCAAGCTCATGCTAAACATGAGTTAAGCATGGTTGAAGAGTATTTTATGATCTCAGTGAGATTTTAATATTCAGTTTTTTTTTGAAAGAGGTTAAAAACTTTGTATTTTGGAACTCTAATCTTTTTATCCTTAATTTGGCTTCTCGGTATTTGAAAGAGATTTTCTGGGCTCATTTAGCTTCACATAGACGTGAACAGTCTAGTTTTTCATATATTTGCTGTTGATTTATATAATGAATGGTAGTTTTTTAATCTGCTATTTATCACTGTAAATAACTCAGAAATTTAGATACTTGATATTAAATTAAGTCCACACATTGTAGAAAGTTGAAATGTTTCAATTTGTTTTTCATACAAAATATTTACTTCCCCGTTGTTTTATTTTAAATACATTTAAGTGAAAAGTGAATCAGTTTTTAGCATGATTTAGAGTTAACTTTTACAGTATTTGGAATGGAAAATTTGAAGATTCGGGTTAAATAATATGTATTGTTTCAGCTTAATTACCTTTGCTTCCTTTTTTCACAGATTTTTCTTTTTGCACTACAAAAAAAGAAAGGAATAAGGTACATATATCTTCTACCAAATGTTTTCTCTATACACTTGAATCATAATTAATGTTAGTCACATATTTAATTTATATCTATACTATTGGTGGCACATAAGAGGATTTGCTGCTTATTGGGTGGTTTGAGGATGGAGTCTCATTGTATTGTATTACCCCCTAAAAACCTGAATACAGCTTACCATAGATCAGAACTCTGTTTCTTGAATTAGGTTTTTGAATGGTAGTGAGGTAGAGACAAGGGCACCATTTTTGCAAAAAAAGAAGTGCTTTGAAGTTTCCTCCTCCTTAGGCAGAACAAAGGTGGTTACCAGATTGTAATAGAGTTGTCTTCTGGAGAGCTATTTGAGAGAGGCCAGAGCACAGTGTAAGAAGGTGAACCCAGATAGAAAATATGCGGTTAGGCTTTGCCTAAATAGTTGACAAGTAATTAAGGAATTCTACAAATAGCTGTTGTCTGGCACAGATTGAGATTATTGTACAATGCTTGATTTTTTACACATCACTTATAAACATATGCCTTTAACATGGTCGAACCTGTGCCTTAAATGTGTGGGGTGGGTTTGATCCTTTGTACTGCAAAACAAAACAAAAATGAAACCAAAAAAATCCTTTGCTGGGGCTGGAGAGGCAGTACTTGCTTTGCATGCAGTCATCCCAGGTTTGATTCCTGGTACCACATATGGTCCTCCTGAATTCGGTCAGGAGTGATCTCTGAGCACTACCAGTGGTGTCCAAAAAAGAAAAAGTTTTTAAAAAGACTGAACTGGAGAGGTAGTACAGAGGTTAAGGTAATTGCTTTGCATGTGACCCTGGTTTAATGTACACCCTTGGTATACATTGCAGGCTATAACAACAACAACAAAAAACCCAGACCTTTGTCAAGAATTTTTACATGGCATAGGAAGAAA
This sequence comes from Sorex araneus, assembly GCF_027595985.1. Lineage (NCBI taxonomy): Eukaryota > Metazoa > Chordata > Mammalia > Eulipotyphla > Soricidae > Sorex > Sorex araneus. Next base: position 37,338,120 of record NC_073311.1, on the reverse strand, counting down.
CTATGTTCAACAATACACTTTGAATGAGTTGGAGAGATGGTGCAGCAAGCACCACTTGCCTTGCATGAAACCTATCCAGGTTCCATCCCTAACACCACATATGGTCCCTGAGTCAGTATAGCCAGCTGTGGCCCAAAAGACCAAAACTGACACACACCCTTTGATATGAATGATTTGCTGGAAGGTTAGCCAGTCTAGGCATTTTTATACATAATATTTGCACTTAATTTACTGGACCCATGAGTGCTTAGTCCTTTTGTTTGCCCTGTTGTTAAAGCTCCCTGTAGCCAGATGATTTGTCAGTATGATGGTGTGATGCTAATGGTAAATATTTATTCCATGAATTCGATAGTTGTATGCAGTGATAGGTGAGCAATACTTGCCAACTTACTTGATTTTTTTTTTTTAGGTCATAGACTATATTCAGTCCCAATCCTTCAAGAAAGGTGTGTTAGAGAGTTAAAGAAGGCCCAGGTGGAAATGATATCCTTCATTTTTTAATCAGGATTTTCAAGCAAGAGCAGGGCAATTATGCATTTGATATCTCTAAAGGAAGAAAGAATATCAGGGCCTTTCTAGGGATATAAAGGAAATAAAGTCATGATTGACAGGGAGAGGTTCAGTAGCAAATAATAGACATAATAGCATACCTAAGAGAGAGGGGGGAGAGCTGGAGAGACCATTGTGTGTGTGTGTGTTCAGTAATTTGTTCATTCAAAAATATTGAATGTTCTTCTGTGTACCAGACACTATGCTTGACCCTTGACGTTTTGCAAACAGCTCTTAAGAGGACATAGTCCTGTAGTGGTTCTATGAAAGAAATGGAAAATTGAAAAAAGCTTATAAAGAACTGGTACGGTTTGCCCTAATTACTTATGAACAAAGTTATTTTCATTCCTTTCCAAATACATGAAAAGACCACTTCCTATTGAAGTTATTCATTTCCTCTTATGAAAAATAATAATGGATTTTCCTACACTTAGTTTTTTAGAGGATCTGTTTGGGTTATTTGGTACTGTTAAAAGAAAATTTGTGAAGTTCCTTTACAAAAATTATCTTTGCTTAAAGGTCTATTTATGACTATGCTTTTATATCTATCCCTCTGGGAGGTCTCAGGAGAATTTTAATGAGATAAAGATGGTGACTGTGACACAGTTTATTTATTCTACTTTATGGCCAGCGGTACTTTTATAGCTTACTTTAATTAGAATGTACTCATCCATTTCCTATGAAAAAAGTTCATTATTCCAGTTATGAAAAGCTTAAAAAATTCAACTTATTCACAGTATGGTCATTTGTGTATAAAAACATCTTAACAAAAGATGTGTAAAAAATGGCTGGCTATAGATTAGAGTAGAGAAGTATGTATTGTAACCACAATTTGAAGGCTCTCAAATGCAGTGTTAAGAAGTTTAGATTTATCTTGTGGTCTCTTAAGACTTTGGAGCAACCCTTTTTAATAATCATAAACTGCTTTTGCAAGAGACTATGAATTTCAGAAAATGGATAACATATTGATTATTTTGTCAAGTATGAGCTACAGAAGCTGGGGGTACTTCTCCTTTGAGGGTATAGGGCTGGATTCACAACTCATGGTGCTGGTTGTGCTTATTGAGATATTGAGATTGCTGGAATGGAACCCAGGGCTCTTACATGCAAATCATGTGCCCCAGCCCTTTGAGCAATCTTCCTAAAAGAGGGGAACTCCTTGGCCCTGAAAGGGAGAGCTTCTTTTTTTTTTTTCTTTTTGGGTCACAGGGGTTACTCCTTGCTTTTTGGCGATGCACAAGGGTTACTCCTGGCTCTTCACTCAGGAATTACTACTGGCGGTGCTCAGGGGACCATATGGGATGCTGGGATTCGAACCCGCATGCAAGGCAAACGCCCTACCTGCTGTGCTATCATTCCAGCCCCCTGAAAGGGAGAGTTTTTTTTTTTAATTTTTTAAATTTTATTGAATCACTGTGAGATAGTTACAACCTTTCATGATTGGGTTACAATCTCACAATGATCAAACACCCATCCCTCCACCAGTGCACATTCCCCACCACCAATATCCCGGGTATACACCCCTTTCCCATCCTCCCCCTGCCTCTAAGGCTGACAATATTCCCCATACACTCTCTCTACTTTTCGGCATTATAACTTGCAACACAGACACTGAGAAGTCATCATGTTTGGTTCATTATCTACTTTCGGCATGCATCTCCCATCCCAGCTGATTCCTCCAGCCATCATTTTCTGAGTGATCCCTTATCTATTCCATCTGCCTTCTCCCCTTCGCTAATGAAGCAGTCTTCCAGCTATGGGGTAGTCCCCCTGGCCCTTGCATCTACCATCCTTGGGTGTAAGCCTCATGTGATGCTACCCTACACTCCACAAATGAGTGCAGTCAAAAGGGAGAGCTTCTTAATAGACTATAATTATGTTGTTTTAATACCTAGTCAGATTCTAAAATATAAATGGCTTTAATTCTTTTCCTTCACTTTGCAACATCTCATTTGGGGATGGGGAGGGCCATACTCAGTGATACTCGGAGATTACTTCTGGCTCTGCACTCAGGAATTATTCCTGCTGGTGCTTGGGGCACCATATGGGATGCCAGAGATTAAAAAATAATTTACAAAATAGAGTGGAATTGAACCAAAAATATTCTTACTTTTGCATATTGCTTAGTACAGATACCCATTAAAATTCATGTTTTACTGCCCTAAAAACTTAAAAGTGATGAGTCTGGAGTGATAGTACAATGAAAAGGGTGTTTTCCTTACACGTGGCCAACCTGGGTTTGATCCCCAGCATTTCATACAGTCCCCTGAGAACTGCCAAGAGTAATTCCTGAGTGCAGAGCCAGGAGTAACCCCTGAGCATCATCAGCTGTGACCCAAAAAGCCAAAAAAAAAAAACCCCAAAAAACCCCTAAAACGAAAATACCTTAAAGTGGTGATCATGCTACATGGAATGTTCTGCATTCTCCACAACTTTCTACCTGTAACCTAAAATTTATGTTAGTTTTAATTGTGTATTTAAATAAATGAAAGTATTTTGGGGGATTGGATCACACCTGGCAGTGCTCAGGGATTACTCCTTGCTCTGTTCTCAGGGATCATTCCACTCCTGTTGGTGCTTGGAGTAGTATAGATAATTCCAGGAATCAGCCCGGGATTGACTACATGTTAGACAAGCTCCATTACTCCTATACAGAGGTTCCATGCTATCTCTTTGGCCTTGAAAATAGTTTTTTTCATTTGTGGTTAGTCATTCACTGATTTTGGGGGTGTAGGAGGGTGGATGTGTGGTCATGTCGGGATCAAATCTTGGTATTAAATCTCTTACTTGCAAAGCATATGCTTTACCACTATACAATTTACCTGTTTTGTGATCACTGCTTTTTTGTTTTGAGGCCATATCCAATAGTTCTTTGGGGCTACTCATGGATCAGTGCTCAGCATTTGCTCCCTGTAGTACTTAGGGAACCATCTGGTGCTGGAAGTTGAACCCAGGATCTGCATGCAGAGCATGCGCTATGTGCTCCAGATCATTGAGCTGTCTCCTTGTCCTAATCACTGCTTGAAAAAAAAATTTTGAGGCACATTGGTTTACAAAAGTATGCATGATTGAGCTTTAGGGATACAGTGTTTCAACTCCAGTCGCATCACCAGTGTCAACATCCCTCTACCAATGTCCCCACATTGCCTCCAGCCCAGGTTTACCTGGCTTTATTAGTCACTATGGTTTACAATATGTTACTGATAGGGGTTCTTGCATAACACATAGTACCTTCCAGTACTACCTCTGCCTCCAGAGTAATTATTTCTTCTTAATGAGATTTCAGTTTTAGATACTTGTAGCAGAAGTTCCTGACTTTAATTGATCAGTAAGTCTTAGGGTCAAAATCCCATAGACATTGCTTAGTTTTAAAAAATAATTTTTTTATGTTGGTGTGTGTGTGTGTGTGTGTGTGTGTGTGTTTTAGAATAAAACATGTTGGTTAGGGAAGTAGCACAGAGCTAACATATTGCATGTGTGAGGCCATGGGCTTGAACCACATAATTCTCCACACCCCTCCCAAGATAGTATAAGCTTATTTCAGGTAATATGTGGATCTGACCGTATGTATGCATTAATTATGTTACCATCCACTTTATATTCTGCTTTTTAATTTGCTTATATGCCCTCATCTAGTACGAGAATTTATTTGTTCTCTTTTCCTAAGAAAGATTAGTTAGGTGTATTATATTTTTTAATTAAAAAAATTGTTTTGGGCCACATCAGCAGTGCTCAAGGCTTACTCCTGGCTCTGTGCTCAGGAATCACTCTTGGTAGAGCTTGGGAGACTATATGTGGTGCTGGGGCTAGAACCCAAGTTGACTGCATGAAAGGCAAGCACCTTACCTGCTGTATTCTCTCTTTCTCTCTCTCTCGCTCTGTCTCTCTCCCTCTCTCTCTCTCTGACCCCTTAAATCAGTTTTGTTATAAAATCATATCATTACTGATTCACTAATGAAATGGAAAGCCTGATTTGAAAGCTTCACAGTCATTCAGGAAAGTAGAGATGCATGAATGAATGAACCTTCTCTGGTCTCCTCCCTCTGCCACAGCTTCATTGCTGCCCGTTTCCTCTTGTACTGAAATGCAGAGGTTCCCCATAAGAAACAGCAGAACCTATTTTTGTATCTTTCCCATCTGAACCAGTCTGCTAGTATGACATGTATGTGTGGGAGGGGGGTTGGGGGGCCAGCAGTTTGGGCCATACTTGGCTGTGCTCAAGGCTTAGTCCTGGCTCTGTACTCAGGGATCATGCCTGGTGGGGCTGGGGGACGATATGCTGTGCTGGGGATCAAACCCAAGTCAGCCGCATGCAATGCAAGTACCTTACTGGATATGCAGTTTCTCTGGCCCCTATAGTGACTTTTAATTATCCCGCTATCCCTCCCTGATTGAAACTTCTGAGGCAGGATCTGTTTTCAGTAGACATATGAATGCTTAGTGCACCCAGTTCCTTAGGATGGAGTAAAGGGTCTACAAGCCACCGTTTATTGTGGACTGCCGTTTTCCTACTACTACTGTGACTAGTCATTTGGCTGAGTTTTTTTCCCTGTGCAGCAGTTTCCAACCACCATCTGTCCTTGGGAAAATACGTGTCTTGCTCTGCCCTTTTTTCTTTCCCACTTCTGGCCTTAGAGGACAGTGGAAAAATCCTGTATCCTGCCTCCCCCCCACCATCCCACATACACACACACATACACTTTTGTGTCTCCCTCCTCTAACCTGGACTGTCTCCTGGATCCAGTGGGTTGAATTATTGACAAGGGAAGAGAAACAAACTGATTATTTATTACCCCAGGATGGGAATTAGGATATTTCTGTTCCAGGAGAGGGGGGACAGAGATGGGTGTTAGACATGGTAGGACCAGGGAGATAGGTAATGTGCTTGCCCTACATCATGTGGCTGATCCCAGTTCAAATCCCTGGCACCAAATATGGTTTCCTAAGCACTTCCAGGAGTCCACCCCTGAGCACAGAATCAGGAATAGCCCCTTGGCACCACCAGGTATAGCCCCAAGATAGAACAAAAAATGATAAATATTTAGTATGGCTTTTTTAAATGAATGTTTTGTTCATGATAGAAACTATTAAATATTTCCTATGTGCCCATTAAATGTGAACTCAGTCCTTCAGCAATTCAATGAAGTTGGTATGTTCTCCACTTCATCGATGAAGTTTAGAAAAAGAACTTAAGGTGTTTGCCCAAATCAAACAACAGATATTTGCTAGAGGCTGTTCAAAGCTGCTACTGCTTCAAAACCAGAGCTTTGGGTGCTGGAGCAATAGCACAGCGGGTAGGGCGTTTTCCTTGCACGCGGCCGACCCAGGTTCGATTCCCAGCATCCCATATGGTCCTCTGAGCACCGCCAGGGGTAATTCCTGAGTGCAGAGCCAGGAGTGACCCCTGTGAATTGCCGGGTGTGACCCAAAAAGAAAACACACACACACACACAAAAAAAAAAAAACCCAGAGCTTTAAAATTATGGTTAGGCTTTATGGGGCCGGAGTAGTACAGTGACTAGAGCACTTATCTTGGGTTTGATTCCATATGGTCCCCCAAGTACTGCTAGGAGTGATTCCTGAGTACAGAGCCAGGAGTAAGCCTTAAGCATGGCTGGATGTGGCCAAAAAGAAACAACTGTTACAATTAGGATTTAGTAACTCCAGACCCAGTTTTTGTTTTGTTTTAGGGCCACAGGGGCTAGGATTTAGTAACTCCAGACCCAATTTTTGTTTTGTTTTAGGGCTTCAGGGGCTATTCCCATTTCTGTGCTCTGGGGACCATGCTGTGCTGGGAGGTGAAACCCAAACCTCCTGCATACAAAGTATGTTCCCAGCCCATTACGAGCTCTCTGGTTTCATTCTCATTTTTAAAAGTTTTAAAACTGCCCCTTACACGATTGGGTAAAAATGTCCAATTTTATTTTGATTCGGAGAAAAATGGTCACTACCTATTCTTTACCACTAGGTGGAGGCAGAAAACAGTTTTAAAAGCCCTGTGTCACCCTCCCCCCGCCCCCCCAAAGAGAAAGGCATTCTTTTAAAGCACAGTGGATGACTAAAGAAGGCCACTTAACAGCTTAGTTAACGATGGTTATTATAGTTGGGAGCATGAGATGCAAATTTATAAAATTCTTAGAAAAATACTTTATAAAAAAAGCATAACGTTGACTTCCTGTTTACATTAAAAAAATCTTTTCTGTTTAGTTTTCAGATGCTGCAAGTATTGTGAACAGAGACTTATTTGGATTATGTATTTCTCAGCTAGACTAAATAAATGTTAACAATGGATAATTGCAAACACATTGGGCAGTTGCGGCTTGCTCAAGACCATTCTATCCTCAACCCTCAGAAATGGCATTGTGTAGACTGCAATACAACTGAGTCAATTTGGGCTTGCCTTAGCTGTTCTCATGTTGCCTGTGGAAGATATATTGAAGAGCATGCACTCAAGCACTTTCAAGAAAGCAGCCATCCTGTTGCATTTGAGGTGAATGAGATGTATATTTTCTGTTATCTTTGTGATGATTATGTTCTAAATGATAATGCAACTGGAGATCTGAAGTTACTACGAAGTACCTTAAGTGCAATCAAAAGTCAAAATTATCACTGCACCACTCGTAGTGGAAGAGTTTTACGGTCTATGGGTACAAGTGATGAGTCTTATTTCTTACATGATGGCACCCAAACTCTGCTGCAGAATGAAGACCAGATGTACACTGCTCTTTGGCACAGGAGAAGGATACTGATGGGTAAAATCTTTCGGACGTGGTTTGAACAAGGAAGAAAAAGGCAAGAAGAGCAACTTCAGGAAAAAGTAATAGTCAAAAAAGAAGTGAAGAAAAGAAGACAAGAATCAGAGCATCAGTTTAAGGCAGATTTGGAAAGTGTGCCTCCAAGAAAGAGTTTACGCTTGCAAGGTCTGGCTCAGTCCACCACAGTAGAAATAGTTCCTATTCAAGTACCACAACAAAGCCCAGCATCACCAGCAAAAGAGATAATATCTACCTCAGCAGCTGTAAGATTTAAAAAAGCCACTGACTCCCCAATAAAACGAAGGCCAGTAGTAACTCCTGGTGTAACAGGATTGAGAAATCTAGGTAATACTTGTTATATGAATTCTGTTCTTCAGGTGTTGAGTCATTTACTTATTTTTCGGCAGTGTTTTCTGAAACTTGATCTGAACCAATGGCTAGCTGTGACAGCTAGTGACAAGACAAGAACATCCTACAAGCACCCACAAATCACAGAGACAGTATATCAAGTGAATGAATATCAAGATACAGGCTCTGTGCGCTCCAGACATCCAAGTCTGTCATTAGGACTAAGTGGTGGAGCCACAAAGAATAGAAAGATGGAACTTATTCAACCGAGGGAGCCAAGTTCACAGTACATTTCTCTTTGTCATGAACTGCATATTTTGTTTCAAGTCATGTGGTCCGGAAAATGGGCCTTGGTCTCACCATTTGCTATGCTGCATTCAGTGTGGAGACTAATTCCTGCATTTCGTGGCTATGCCCAACAAGATGCTCAGGAATTTCTCTGTGAACTTTTGGATAAAGTACAACATGAACTGGAGACAACGGGTACCAGATTACCAGCTCTTATCCCCACTTCTCAAAGGAAAATTATTAAACAGGTTCTGAATGTTGTAAATAATATTTTTCATGGACAACTTCTTAGTCAGGTATGGAGTCCTTAATTTTATCTTTCATTGAGGGGTAATATTGCTTTGTAAGAATGTGAATGTTTATGGGGCTGGAGAGAGATAGTATAGCAGGTAGGTAGGGGGCTTACTTTTCATGTAGCCAACAACAGTTTTGATCCTGGCACCTCATATGGTCCCTTGAGCCCTGCCAAGAGTGATCCTTGAGTGCAGAACCAGTAATAAGCCCAGAGTACTGCCAATGTGGCCCTCACAAAATGTGAATGTTTATATATATTTAGGGGTATAGTGCCTGCTAACAAAGTGTCAGTATTCCTTCACCACAGTCCAGTGGATGCTTTCAACCCACTTCCCCCTAACTTGGTCACTTCATTTCTGTGACAGAATCTTAAGGGTTTGTTTTCATGGGACAGTATCTATTTCCTTGCATTATTTCTTAACATACCACATATCAGTGAAATTATCCCTTATTTATCTTTTTTTTTTTTTTTTCTTTTTGGGTCACACCTGGCGATGCACAGGGGTTACTCCTGGCTCTGCACTCAGGAATTACCCCTGGCCGTGCTCAGGGGACCATATGGGATGCTGGGATTTGAACCCGGGTTGGCTGCGTGCAAGGCAAACGCCCTACCCGCTGTGCTATCTCTCCAGCCCCTATTTATCTTTTTTTGATTTATTTCACATAGTTCAAAACTCCTCTGTTCCATCCATGTCCTAGATTTTATCTTTTCTTATAGCTGAGTATTCCATTGTGTACAAATATTACAACTCTTTTTGTCTGTTTTGGGACCACACCTGGTTCTGCACTCAGGAATTATTCCTGGTGGTGCTTGGCAGACCATATGGGATGCCGGGGTTTGAACCTGGGTCAGCTCTGTGCAAAGCAAGCACCCTACCTCCTCTACTTACCATTCTGGCCCTTAAATACCACAATTCTTTATCCATTCTTCTGTAATGGGGCATTTGGTTGTTTCTAGTTCTTAGTTACTGTAAATAGTGCTGAGTGAACATAGGTGTGCATATATATATGTGTATATGTATATATATATACACATATTGTTTTTTGATCGCCAAGGAGTGGAACTGCTGGTTTTATGATAATTTTATTTTAATTTTTTAAAAAATTTATTTACTTATTTATTTTGCTTTTTTGGGTCACACCTGGCGATGCACAGGGGCTACTCCTGGCTCTGCACTCAGGAACCACTCCTGGCGGTGCTCAGGGGACCATATGGGATGCTGGGAATCGAACCTGGGTCAGTTGCGTGCAAGGCAAACGCCCTACCAGCTGTGCTATAGCTCCAGCCCCTTAAATTTTTTTATTTTTGCATTTTGGGCCACACACAGTGGTGCTTAGGGCTTACTCCTGGCTCTGTGCTCAGCGATCACTCCTGGAGAACTCGGAGGACCATATGGGATGCTGAGGATTGAACCTGGGTCAGCATTGTGCAAGGCAAGTGCCTTACATGCTGTACTCTCTCTGGCCCTATTTTTAATTTTTTTGTGGGAGTCTCTATATTTTCCAGAGGTGTAACAACCTTATGCTCCCACCAACAATGAATGAATGTTCCTTTTGCCTGTTGTTTTTGCTTTTTTAATAGATCACTCTCACAAGTGTGAGGTGATATGTCATTATTTTTAGTTGCATTCCCTTGATAATCAGTGATGATGAACATTTCCCGTGTCTTGTTTATCTATATGTCTTCTTTGGATGAAGACATTTTGATGTGGTGTTTTTTTTTTATTACTGTGTTTTGATATGTATGATTTGCAAATATTTTTTGCCATTCAGTAAGGTATCTTTTTGTTTTAGTAATTTTATTTATTTATTTTTGCTTTTTGGGTCACACCTGGCGATGCACAGGGGTTACTTCTGGCTCTGCACTCAAGAATCACCCTTGGTGGTGCTCAGGGGACCATATGGGATGCTGGGAATCGAATCCGGGTTGGCCACGTGAAAGGCAAATGCCCTACTTGCTGTGCTATTGCTCCAGCCCCAGTAATTTTTTTTTTTTGGAAGTGATAGTTTCTTTTTGATAGTTTCTTTTGTGCAGAAGCTTTTTGGATTGCTGTAATCCCATTTGTATAATTTAACATTCCCGCCCCCCTTTGCCAGTGGAACCAAATAACTGGAGGCACCACTGAAGCCAATATCACAGAATATTATTGCCGTATTTTCTTTCATATAATTTTTGGATTTAGGTTTAACTTCTAAATATGTTAGGTCTTCTTAACATATTTTGAATTTTTGTGCATTGTGGGAGTGGTTCAGATTTAGTCTTTTGCATGTGACTACACAGTTTTCCTAACATATTTTGAAGAAATTTTTTCCATTTTATCCTCTTGGCTCCTTTATTATAAGTTAATTTTCCATACAATGAGGATTTACTTCTGAATTCTCCTTTCTACTTCATTGGTCTTAGAATCCACTGTAATTCCAGTACTACACCATTCTGATTACTATAGTTTTATTGTAGAAAATTTGAAGGTAATGACTCCTCTCTCTTTTTTCTCAGAATTGTTTTCACTATTGGTGCATGTTTTATGGTGTTCTGTACACATTGTCACTGTCACTGTCATCCCATTGCTCATCGACTTGCTCGAGCGGGCACCAGTAATGTCTGCATTGTGAGACTTATTGTTACTGTTTTTGGCATATTGAATATGCCATGGGTAGCTTGACAGGCTCTGCTGTGCGGGTGATATACTCTCAGTAGCTTGCCGGGCTCTCTGAGAGGGGCGGAGGAATCGAACCGGGGCCAGCTGCATGCAAGGCAAATGCTGTGCTATCGCTCCAACCCTCTGTACACATTACAGTAATATTTTAATGCTCTTAAAGAATGATTTTGGAATTTTGATAGGGAATTTGTTTAAATCTGTTTAGTGCTTTGGGCAGGATAATCATTTAATAAAACTATCTCAATCCACATAGAATATTGTCCTCATGTATTCAGTTTCTTTTGATAGGGAATCAAAAGTTATGATGTATAATTTTTTCACCTCATTGGTTCTTAGGGACTTGATTGTTTCTCAAATAATTGTGAGCATAGCTTCCTCCCTATTCCTGTCCCAATTACCTTCCCTCCCCTCCCTCCCTTCCTGCCTCCTCCCTCCCTCCCTCCCTCCGTCCTTTCCTTCTTTCCTTCTTTCCTTCCTTCCTTCCTTCCTTCCTTCCTTCCTTCCTTCCTTCCTTCCTTCCTTCCTTCCTTCCTTCCTTCCTTCTCCCATCACACCCAGTGGTGCTCAGGATCAATCATGGCATTTACGGGGACCATATGTAATAATGGGTATTGAACCCAGGTTGGCCACCATACCTATTGTACATCCCTGTTATTTATTTTTGTCTTCTAGTTCATTGTTTGCATATACAAGTGATTTTTGTATATTGGTTGTATAGTCTGTCACTTTCCTGTTTTCATTTATTCAAATAGTTCTTTTTTGTTGTCTTTTTGGCCATGTTCTGTGGTTTCCCTGGCTCTGTGCTTGCTTCTGGCTCTGTGCTCAGGAATTACTTCTGGTGGGTATCACTTCAGTTCTCTATATTGTCTGCAAATAGTGATAGCTTACCCACTTTTGCAATTTGGTTCCTTTTTTTCGCCTTTTGCCTAACTGCAATAGTCAAGTGCTCCCAATATTATGTTGAATAATAGTGGTGATAGTGAACATTCTTGTATTGTGCCTGATCTTAGCAAATTGTTTTTATTTCTCACTATTAAGATGTTAACTCTGGTTTTCTTATATACCTTTTATACTATATTGAAGTATGTTTCTACAATTTGAGTGTTGAATCTTATCACAGTCTTTTATTAGGGATATGGTATGTCACATTACTTTATGCATCTGTTGAACTATCCTTGCATCTGTGGAGTAAGCCCACTTGCATTGTTGAATTTGTTTTGCTAAGATTGTATTTAAGTTTTTTTTTTCTTTTTGGGTCACACTCAGCGATGTTCAGGGGTTTACTCCTGGCTCTGCACTCAGGAATTACTCCTGATGGTGCCTGGGGGACCATATGGGATGCCGGGGAGTCAACCTGGGTCAGCCATATGCAAAGCAAATGCCCTACTGCTGTACTATCGCTCTGGCCCCTGTATTAAAGTTCTTTACTTCTATGATTATCATGGTTCTTGGACTATAGTTTTCTTCTGTTTCCTTTTGGTATCGGGGTAATGTTAGTGTCGTAGAAACTGGAAGGATTATTTTTTGGGGGGGTCATACCCAACAATGCTCAGGGATAACTTTTGGTTCTGCTCTCAAGAACTACTCCCGGCAGTGCTTGGGGGACCATAAGAGATGCCGGGGATTGAATCCACATCAGTCACAGCCACTTGCAAGGCAGGAGCTCTGCCTGCTGTACTATACTATCTCTCCAGCCCCCAAACTGGAAGAATGCTGGTTTCTTCAGGGTTGTTTGTTTAGAATAAATTGAAGACAAGAGATAATCTTTGAAGATTTGATAGAACCAAGTTGTGAAACTTTCTGGACCCCTGCTTTTGTTTCTAGGAGAATTTCAGTTACTGGAGCGATAGCACAATGGTAGGGCGCTTCCTTTGTACGCAGCTGACCTGGGTTTGATTCCTCCACCCCTCTCGGAGAGCCTGGCAAGCAATCGAGAGTATCTCGCCCGCACGACAGAGCCTGTCAAGCTACCAATGTCATATTCGCTATGCCAAAAACAGTAACAACAAGCCTCACAATGGAAACGTTACTGGTGCCCACTTGAGCAAATCGATGAGTAACAGGATGACATTGACAGTGACATTTCAGTTTCTGCTTGTAATTGGTATATTCAGTTTTCCTTTTCCTCCTGATCCAGTCTTATGAGGTTGTGTGATTCTAAAACTTCATTTCTATTTGGTTCTGCAGTTTAGTGGTATAAAGTTATTCATAATAGTGTCTTGTGATCTTTTGTATTTTTGTGGCATCTGTTTTAACTGTGCCTTTTTATTTCTGATTCACTTATGAAGGCTTTTTTCTTTTTTTCTTCATGCGTCTAGCTTAAGGGTTGTCAATCTTGTTTATTTTTTCAAAGAACCAGCTCTTGGTTTGATATTTTATATATTCTTTTTCCATATTTATTTATTTATTTCTGCTCTAATTTTTATTCTTTTAACTTTGGGTTTCTTTTTTTTTTTTTTTTTTGGTTTTTTGGGTCACACCCATCGATGCCCAGGGGTTACTGTTCCTGGCTATGCACTCAGGAATTACTCCTGGCGGTTCTCCAGGGACCATATGGGATGCTGGGAATTGAACCCAGGTAGGCCGAGTGCAAGGCAAATGCCCTACCCACTGTGCTGTCATTCCAGCCCCAACTTTGGGCTTCTTTTGTTCTAATTTTTCTAATTTCTTAAGTTGTGAGGTTAGTTTCTACGTGAACTTTTTCTTGTTTCCTGATATAAGGGTGTATTGTTACAAACTTAATAGTATTTGAGGATGGCGGGCTCAGGGCTTATTCCTGGCTCTACTCTCAGGAATCACTCATGAGAATCATATGAAGTACTGGAGATGGAACCTGGGTTGTCTGTGTGCAAGGTACATGGCCTACCCGCTATACTATCTCTCTCTCTCTCTCTCTCTCTCTCTCTCTCTCTCTCTCTCTTTCCAGGCCCTTAGTATGCTTTAGTTGTTACAGATATGTACTGATAACTCATATCTACATTCTCATATTTCTAGCAAAAATATCTTCATCAAGGTACTCTGATTTATAGTACTATTAATGATGGTTTTTTATTGTCCATATTCCAACACCACATGCATCCCCAGAGCAACCTTTCAACCTCCTCTTTTTTACTGCTTTTTTACTGCTGCCCTTCCAAAAAAAATCTGGTATGTGAGCAGGATTTATTAATTTAATTTGCCCAATACTTCTTCAACTGCATATTGTTTAGCCTTCTAATGTTTTAGGGTTTTTTCCCTTAGGGCTTACAACTGTTTCTGTGCTTAGGAAATCACTCTTGGAAGTACTCTGTTTAAGCCCAGCACTACATATGACTCCTTGAGCCCCCACCAGTAGATCCCTGACTGCTGAGCCAGGAGTAAATCCTGAGTACTACCAGGCATAGCAAAAAAAAAAAAAAAAGAAAAAAAAGAAAAAAAACCCACAAAAAACAAAAAACAACCCCCCAAAAAACCCAACTCTGGCTTTCTCATTTAAGTCTGCTCTGCCTGTGGCGTATTCAATATGCCAAAAATAGTAACAAGTCTCACAATGAAGACGTTACTGGTGCCCGCTGGAGCAAATCGATGAGCAACGGGATGACAGTGACAGTGACAGTTCATTGATTATCTGGTTGATTTGTCTAAGAAAGTGTGAGTGGTTTTTTTTGGTTTTGGTTTTTGAGCCTTACCTGGCAATGCTCAGGTATTACTTCTGGCTCTGCACTCAGGAATGACTCCTGGTGGTGCTCTGAGAACCATATGTGATGCTATGGATTGAATCTCGGTTGGCCGTGTAAAGGCAAATGCCCTACCCGTTGTACTCTCTTCAGCTGCAGCATGGGTTGTTTTTCAACTTTGTTTTGATCTTGGTTTTTGGACCATACCTAGTATTGCTCAGGGTCTACACCCACTGTGTTCTTGGGGTTGCTCCCAGCAATGCTTGGGAGACCATGCTGTGCCTGGGATTGAGCCCAGATTTTTTGCAGTGTACTCCAGCTCATTGAACAATCTCTCCAGCCCTGGCTTGTTGGGTTTCCCCCACTTCTTCTTTTTGTTTTTTGGGCCACACCCAGCAGTGCTTGGGGATTACTCCTGGCTTAGCTCACAGATCATTCCTGCCAGTGCTCAGGGGACTGCCTGGGGTGTTGGGGATTGAACTCAGGTTGGCAAATGCCCTCCCTGGTATACTATTGCTTCCACCATTTAAAAAAAATTTTATTTTCATCTTGAGGAATTAAAAAGTGAAGGCTGAAATAAACTTAAGTTGGGGAGATGGTCAAGGGCCTGGAGTATATACCTGCAAAGCATGCCCCAGGTTCAGTCCCAACACTGCATGGTTCTCCAAGCACCACTGACTGTGGCCTCAAAAGAGAATAAAATACATTCCTTTTATATCAGATTTTAGAACTATTGTTTCCGGGTCAAAATGGATAGGTATTATAAATGTGTATAAAGAAGTCAACTCTTAAAAATATTCGTGAATCATTGGAAGTAGTTTTAGATTATGGTATCAAGGCTTTTTGTGTGTGGGAAATGGGAATTAAAAAATAGCCTTTTGGATTAATAATATATTTTTTTTCCTGAGGGAGAGACAAGAGGAGAACTTTGTCCCAGAGGGACATACTTAATGATGTCACTGTAGTTGAATGTATTTGGTGTACACTTACTGTGATTTCAAATACCATCTTTTTGTAAAAGCGAAAGAGGGATGAACTGTCTAAAACTTTAACATGGTGATGGATTGATAGTATAGCAGGGTAAGACTTTTGCCTTCCATATAGCCTACCCAGGTTTGATCTCTGGCATCCCATATGGTCCCCTGAGCAACACCAGGAGTAATTTCTGAGTGCAGAGCCAGGAGTATCCCCTGAACATAGCCAGGGGTGACCAAAAGAAGCCTAAATAAATGCCATAGCTCCAAAGCTTAATCAGAAATTCTTATCATTTTTATTTATTTTCCCCTAACAATGTCATTTTAAATTTGTCTTTTTTCTTCTTCTTTAACTTAATAACTGGTCATGTTGAATTCTCTGCCTTTAAAAAATTTAATAATGAGATTTTCTAATATTTGATTATTCTTCCTCTATATTTCAATGTCCATCATGTTCCCATAGCATTTAACCATTCACCTATTATTGACTTGTAAACAACTTGATTTTTCCATTATTGTATTGATACTTTTTTTTCTAGTAATCACTAAGACAGACTCATAGATGTTGTTATTTAGTCAAATATTTTGTAGTTGGTGACAAATTTCATTCCAGTAAGTCACCCTTTTTTTTAAAATTGTGCATATTTGTTTTCTTTCTTTTCTTCATGGATAAATAAGGAATCAGTAAAAATTGTCAACTTTTTTCTTTCCTTTCTTTGAATATCTAATAAACTGTCTTAGGGAATAGGTTATCTCAGAAGATTCAGATTCAGGGATCACTTCTTTGAGGGGAGTGGGGAACCTAGTTGGAGCGAGCTGACCTGAACCATCAGAGAGCGCCACACACAGCAGTGCTCAGGGCACTGCAGTGCCAGTGATCAACCAAGGGATTGGCTGGATATAAGGCAGGTAGCTTAATCCCTGTCCTGTCTCTCTGATCCTGGAATGGGTTTTTGTGTTTTAAATTCAACAAACTGGCCTCAAAGACTAAGACCCTGACCCCTAATAAGTTCCCAGGTTTAATACCAGGAGTGTTGGTTTTTCCTTTGTGGTAGTTTATTAATTATAAAATTAGAAATGTTTCTTTTTTGGTGGGGGGAGGGGTCATTTTTTTTGTTTCAGAAATGTAGCTTATATGAAAGAACTTAGTAATATTTTTCTTTTGTTGCTAGGCATAGAACCCAGGACCTTAGCATACAAGGCATGAGCTCTATCACTGTGCCACTCTTCCACCCCAGTAATATTTCTTACCATGTGTTGTTTTAGCTTTCTAGTCTTTTTTTTTCAATTTTATGCATTAGATCCTGCTGAATTCTTCACTGAAATTCAATATTTATTCCCTTCCCAGTGACTGTCTTTCCTATGGAAATTATTAAAACCATTTCATAATCTTGTGGTTCCTTTTTGTTTTTCCCTTCCAGTTCTGGCCACATTTGACTGTGCTCAGGGCTTATTCCTGGTTGTGCTGGGAGCATATATGGTGCTGGAAATAAAACCAGGGTTAGGTTACATGCTAGGCAAGCTCCTTACCTCCTGTACTGTCTATCAGGCTCCATGTTTGTTTGATTGTTTGTGGGCTAAAACTCGGAGATCCTCAGGACTTAGGCCTGGCTCTGCATTCAGAGATCTCTCCTTGTGGGAACTCGGGACCATATGTAGTGTGAAATCAAATGAGTCAATAGCAAAGCAAGGCAAGCTCCCTACCTCCTATGCTACTACTTCAGCCTGTGTTTTCTATTTCTAGGTGAAAAATTTAATATAGGGATATTTATTTGGTGAGCTTTTTATTTTTTTGGTGGGGATACATCCATTAGCTGTGCTTAGGGCTTACTCCTGGCTCTGCATTTGGTATTACTTCTGGTAGGCTCAGGGGTGGTAGGGATATGATCCTGGATTGACTTAGTGCAAGGCAAGAACCCTGCCTAGTGTACTGTTTCTCTGGCCCCAACATTTGTGTTATATCTACATTGAAAATTTTCCTTATCAAGACTAAGAGGACTTGGGCAGAGAAAATCAGTAAAGTTGAAGAACCTCCAGTCAGTCTAAACATGTTAATGTATATTTTTGGTTTTGGTGCCACATTGGTGGCACTGAGGGACCAAAGTGCAGGGGATCCAACCCAGAACCTTCACATGCAAACTTGTATTCTAGCACTTTAAGCCTTCTTCCTGATTTCAGTGTTGTTGTATTTTTTAATGAATTACCATGAGATAAAGTTACAAACTTACAAACTTTCATGATTACATTTCAGTCATACAATGATCGAGTACCCATCCCTCCACCAATACCCATTCTCTGCCACCAATGTTCCTGGTATCCCTCCCGCTCTATCCCTCCGTCCCTCACCCCCACCGCCACCTCTGTGGCAGGCACATTCCCTTTTACTCTCTCTCTCCTTTTGGGTGTTATGGTTTGTAGTACAGGTAGTAAGTGCCATCATGTTTGATCTATAATCTGCTTTCAGCACGCATCTCCTATCCCGAGCAAGCCCTCCAAGCATCATTCACTTAGTGGTCCCTTCTCTATGCCAGCTGCCTTTTCCCCCAGCATGCGAGATGACTTCCAAGCTGTGGAGAATTCTCCCGGCCCTTATCTCTATTATCCTTGGGTGTTAGTCTCCCATTTTGTTACTTTATATTCTGCAAGTGAGTGCAGTCATTTTTATGTCTGTCCTCTCTCTGACTCATTTCACTTAGCATGATACGACCCATGTTGATCCACTTATATTGATGGCAGTGTTTTTTAAAAACTAAATTCAAATTCAATTAATGCCCTATCAGCTTTCTGAGTTTTTTACTATGGTAAAAGCCTACCAATGCTTACTAGGCTAAGTTAACAGTCTTCTTTGTTGTTATTTTGGGGCCACACCTGGCAATGCTCAGGGGTTATTCCTGGCTTTGTGCTCAGGAATTCTCCTGGAGGTGCTGGACATGCCAGGGATCGAACCTTAGTTGGGCTGTGTGCAGGGCAAATGCCCTAACTGCTCTATTATCTCTTTGACCCCAAACAAAGTCTTTTGGAAGAAAAATGAAAATTAAAGTTCCCTATATGAAATATAAAGTAGGTAATTCAAAATTCTGATGGTACATTTTCAGAAGAAAAGCTTATTTATTGACAGTAACCTTTAGCAAAAGAAGTAAGTGTATTTTGGGGTAGGGTGGGTGCTGGGTCACATCCACCAGTACTCAGGGCCTATTTTGATTCTGTGCTCAGAAGTGACCCATAGTATGACTTGGAGGACCATGTGTGGTAAACAAAACCAAACTGGGGTCAGCTGCATATAAGACAAATGCCTTAACCCCTGTACTATCTCTCTGGAGAGAAAGGAGTAAATGTTCACATTAGAATTGCTATCAGAATTAAATATCTTTATTTGCAGGTTACATGTCTTGCATGTGACAACAAATCAAATACTATAGAACCTTTCTGGGACTTGTCACTGGAATTTCCAGAAAGATATCAATGCAGTGGAAAAGATGTTGCTTCTCAGCCATGCCTAGTTACTGAAATGCTGGCCAAATTCACAGAAACTGAAGCTTTAGAAGGAAAAGTCTATGTATGTGATGAGTGCAACTGTGAGTAGACACCATATTCTTGTTTTTCTAAGATTAGCAAAGTGAAGCACAAACCAGAAGAAGTGTGAAAGTCCTTCAGTAGTAGTTATGAAAAAATTTACTAAAAAAGGTTATTTTTTTTCTTGGATGTAACAGTGATCCTAGATGCTTTTTTATCCTGAGGGTAAAAAGATATGAATGAATCAAAAATAAATCCATTATGTGTATATTTGCTGAAGTGGATCTCCAGGACCCAGAGAGGGGTGTTGTGGCCAGTAAGAATTCAGGCCCTCTAGGATTAACTTTTTTATTTTTGGGTCACACCCAGCAATGCTCAGGTTACTCCAGGTTACTCCTGGCTCTTTGCTCAGGTATCACCCCTGGAGATGTGAAGGACCATATATAGGGTGTTGGGGATTGAACCTGAGTCGGGTGAGTCTAGCCTGATACGTTTGCCTAGTATTATCACCTCAAAAGTTGGGTGTGTTTTGTAGTTGTGTGATTACAAGTTTCTTGAGGGCAAGGCCACACATTTTCATCACCTTAATATAGTGCCTATAACACAACAGATAATTGATAATACATGTCTGAATTAGTCAAGTTTACTCAGACTTAATTGGATCCTTAAATTTCATTCCTATTTTGTCTTTATCACAGCAAAACGTAGAAGGTTTTCTTCAAAACCAGTTGTACTCACAGAAGCACAAAAACAGCTTATGATATGCCACCTACCTCAGGTTCTCAGACTACATCTCAAACGGTTCAGGTTAGTAGTGGAACCTTACAATTGCCTACAAACTAAACATCTAACTTGATCATTACCCGTGCTTCAAAACCAGCCCATGATTAGTTAAATTTTAATGTGGTATAGTTGGCTGGCAAATGACTTACATTCACTACTGTTACTGTCTCAAACCTTGACCAACAAATACCATATTAAGCAAACAAATCGGATGAGCTTTCCTGTAGAGTGCTTTGCTGATCAACAGCTTTTGGTCTGTTAAGTAGTTTTGAGAGTTTAATTCTGCATATAGTTTTTAGTTCAAGTTTTTAATCAAAGTGTATTATAAGTCTAATTTTTAAAATCTTAATTAAATCTTAGAGCATAGATCCTCAAAATCTATTTGGCTTAAAACTCCCTTTTCAGGGGAAAATAAAAGACTCCTAGCCTCCACAACCTCACCCCTAGAAATCCACCTGCCTTAAGGGAACAGAAAATGCTATCAATCATACCTGAAAACTACTACAACCCCCATGTTCAGCCCCAATAGTTCCAGCACCAGTGGTTGGAGCAGGGTTGTATTACCCACTCTGGGAAACTGGCTTAGAGTATTTTGCCCAGTAGCTGAGCTCACCACCACAGGTACTGCAAGCCCAGTCCATGGACCAGCAGTTTTAACCAAGGTGGTTGAGCAGTGAAAAATCACAGCATTCTTAAATTTTTGGTTTTGGTGGGGGGAAGACAGGGGCCACACCCAGCAGTACATAGGGGCTATTCCTGGTTCTGTGCTCAGGGATCACTCCTCAGGGACCATATATAGTGCTAGGGATGAAACAGTAGCTGGCTGCACACAAGGACAAGTGCCATAACTTCTGTTCTCTCAGGCCCTGAATTGTGAATTATTCTGGAGTAAGAGGTGCCCTATTTAGTTTTTCAGGGGGTTGTTTTTGCTTTTGGCGGGGGGGGGTCATTCCTGGTAGTGCTCAGGGGTTCTCTCCTTGCTTAGTGAGGGTTGAGGGGTGTTTGGTGCCAGGGATCAGATCTTGGCCTCAAAAGCATATGCTCAATCTGTTGAACTATTGCTTTGGCCCCCAAATTTTCAAGGTTTTTAAAATTTTTAATTGTCAGTACTTTAAATGTTTAACATATAACAGCTATATGACCCTTGCCTCACTGTTCTAGTTTTTCTCTATACCTTGCCATAAAAGGTCCAGATTATGTCTCTCAAAGAGCAAATTCTAAGGGCTAGAATCAGTACAGCACTTTTCTTGCACACGTGGCCAACTCAAGTAGGATCCCTGACACCACGTCACCCATGCCCCACCAGGCGTGATCCCTGAACACAGAGCCAGGAGTATGGCCTGAGTACTGCTGGTTGTGGCCCAAAATACAAACAGAAAGAAAAACAGATTCTGACCTATTCTTCATACTGCTGCAGGGCAACAAAGAAATTTAGAAAAAACATTTGTTGCCTTGAATTTAGAAAGGGGAAAATGCCATACATAGGGCTCTACTTTTCTGGACGTTGATTTCATCTTAATTTATCTAACAGAAGGCAAATGCTTACTTTAAAATCCAAATGGGGAAGGACCTACTTAATAAACCTAAATTCCTCCCATTTATAGCCAGCTTCAGCTCTGAAAATTTTATATTTACGTATTTTCTTTTTCTAGCTTCTTAAACTATGGGTCATAGTTCCATGAGGTTACATAGCAGAATGGGGAGGCCACACACACACACATACACACACACAAAAAAAAAAACCTTGTAAAATAAATTTGATTTATGTGTTTGATGTTTATGTTTTATATCTCTGTATAGCCAGGATATATCTATCTATCTATGAGCAAAGGATCATGAGTGGAAAAAGCTTAAATAGCCCAGCTCTACTTGATACTTTGTATTCTTTATTGAGGTCTTCTGTTAATACTGAACCTAGTACAACTTTAATTTCCTTTCATTTTTGTTAATTTCCACAGGTGGTCAGGACGAAATAACCGAGAGAAGATTGGTGTTCATGTTGGCTTTGAAGAAATCTTAAATATGGAGCCCTACTGCTGTAGGGAATCACTGAAATCCCTCAGACCAGAGTGCTTTATCTATGACTTGTCTGCTGTAGTTATGCACCATGGGAAAGGATTTGGCTCGGGACACTACACTGCCTACTGCTATAATTCTGAAGGAGGTACAGATGGGGAAGTTCCTGTTGGGTTAAACTTGGAAGCTAAGGCTCAGAATGGATTTAGCCTGATTTTTCAATTGGCCATAGAATCATTTTAATTTTAGGCCAAGCCATCTGACCTCTTAACTTTCAAAAGAAGCCGGAGTATTATGCATAGAAAACGTTTGTGCAAAAAATGAGAAATGCTTTCTATGGGGTTGCAAAGCTTTGGCTCCTAAAGGACTGTATGGTTAAAGTCAGTGTTCTCACAGTCACATTTCAAGAGTAGATCCTGTTTTGCTGGTTTGCTATTAGAGAAATGATATCTAATGAGCGGGAAAGTCACAGATATTAAATGAAAACTTTAATATCCAAAGCTTTCATTACTGCTTCCATGGACCGTACATAGCAGAAATGACTGGATTTAGGTGTCACCTGTTTCTGATTTGACATTCTACAGAATAAATGAACCTTCCCAATAGTATGTTATCTCAGAGTAACATACTGTACAAGCTGTATCTCTTACTGGAAGGAAATGAGTTAGACAAATACTTTCCCTACAGAAAAATACACCTGCGGCTGGAGGAATGACACTGCAGGCTGAGCACATGCTTTGTATACAAAAAGCCAAGGTATAATTTCAGGCACAAGGTCCACTGAACAGCCCCCAGCAGTGCTCAGTTGTGCCCTCCAAAACAAAACAAAAAAATTGGCTCAGTGAAACTAACATACATATTTTTAATGTACAGTAGAAATGTTTAAATTAAAGGTATATTCTGTGTTTTCACTCTTAGGATTCTGGGTACACTGCAATGATTCCAAGCTAAGCATGTGCACTATGGACGAAGTATGCAAGGCCCAAGCTTATATCTTATTTTATACACAGCGAGTTACCGAGAATGGATATTCTAAACTCTTGCCTCCAGAACTGCTGGCTGGTAGCCAACCTTCCATTGAAGAAGCTGATACCTCTTCTAATGAAATCCTTAGCTGATCCAAAGACAGTGGGGCTTTCTTGTGATTTGTATATATACGTTTTAAAATGGCTGACTTAAAATTTTGAGCTGCATTGTTTTGTTTTGTAACTTCTGAATCAGTGCACACTATGTTTATCTATTTTGTATCTAACCACAAGAAAATTCTTTTAATAGCCTAAGCTAGCATAAATTCATGTATTATCAACAACAGGTCAACTAAACTTTTTTCAAATACTTTGGAGTTTTACAGTTTTAGCCTTTACCTCAGACTGTTTTACCTCTTTTATATTTTGATGTCATAATTGGCTTGGATCATGAGTTTGTGCAATCTTCTACTGAAGTACTTGGCTTCATTTTATACATTTATCTTTTGTAGCTATTTTCTATATAAATTCTCACTTATGGAAAATTAGACTGTCCCCATAAATAGTCTTACCAAAAAAAAAAAAAAGGCTTACTCCCCCCCCAGGACATCAGATAGATAAATTACT
Source organism: Sorex araneus (assembly GCF_027595985.1). Classification (NCBI taxonomy): domain Eukaryota; kingdom Metazoa; phylum Chordata; class Mammalia; order Eulipotyphla; family Soricidae; genus Sorex; species Sorex araneus. The sequence continues at coordinate 37,314,692 of NC_073311.1, read as the reverse complement.
ACATTCAAACTGAAATATTAAGTTCTGTCACCTCCATACTCCACACTCATTTGTGGAGACACTTAATTTTTTGTTATACAGGGCCCAGAAGTGACATTGCTTTGGCTAATGAAATTTTTAAAGTCTGTATTTAATGTAATCTTGCTATACAAATAAATATAGCAGCTTTATATTTAAATAACCAGTACTGTGGACATAAAAATTTTTTGGCAGCAAACTGGTTTGGTCCAGATAAAGCAGTGATATCACGAATTTTAATATAGCAAGTTCTATTCTCAGGCTATAAAAAGTTTAACTTACATACAAATCTAACACTAGCTCTTATAAAGCTTTTTAAAGAAATATAAAGTCTTTCAAGAGAATTGCATAGGCCAGAAATAACTGTTTAAAATTAGCAGCCAGGCAATATATTCAGCATTTTATTTTTCTAATAACCGAAGCCTGAATTTTTAACTCTTGCTTGGATTATGTGAATACTAGGTACCTCTTCAAGCTCTGGGCCCTGGCATCTAAATTAAAAATTATCTAAATGAATTATATTAAAAAGATATATAAAATACTTTGTTATTCCTTAATCTTAATCTCAAATAATCTTAACTTTTATACTCTTTAAAATTTTACTGCTGCTAATTTAATCTTACTCAAGGGGAGAAACCACTAACTTAGTGTAGTGTTTTAACTACTGTAAGAACATCAATCCCTTTTAAGTGGAGTTACTTGCATTTTGAAATTTTAACGAAAAATAGTAACTTTATGGACTGTTCTCAAATAATGATCTTTAAAAGTAATCTTGAAAGGGACCTCTTTTAGCAGATTTTTCTTAAACTTCAGAACAAGTCACCTGGGGCAGCTAATCATGAAGTGCAATGAGAATTTATTACTGACCAGAAATACCATTAATGCCAAAAATACAGCTTGAGTATTAAGTAGCTATGGCTTAATATCATTTATTAAATATACCTATGCAAGTTGTTACCTCAAACTGTTACACAATTATACCTCATTAAAGATTTAAATGGTCAAGACACTGAAGTCTGGCCTTTTTTAATTTCAAGGACATTTTTCTGAGGTGCTAAAATTTATATAAGCAGTTAACCTCATTTTAGTCAAAAAATTTTAAAAGTAGTTCTGGAAGCTTCTATTGTTTGTAATGATAAAATTGCTTGTTTCAGTACTTATTTTTGTTTCAATGTAAAAATATATGAGAAAGAAATAAAGTGACTTAGCCCTTGGCATTTTTATTCTTTGAAACTAAAACCCGTGAGGGGAGGCGGTGTGGGTGGAGATGGGGTTATAGGGACTTTCGGTTCTGTTGCCGTGAACCTAAAACTAAAAATGAATAGAAAAACTTACTGGACATCTTTTCTACATTCTGCTATGTTGGATCTTACAAAAAACAACATGTTTTAGTTATAAAATAATTTACTAAAGGCACTATTGTTAAACATCAAACTAAGAATTTGTTACCAATAAGGTACATCATTGTAAACATGACAAAATGATTTCAAAAGATACATGGCTAACAGGTAAACAATACAATTTTTTTCCCTTAAGTGACAGCTTTCCTATTTACAAGATCATGTTCCTTCAGGCCATTCCAGGGGCATACAATGTACCATTGTTTCCAAGTTACCTGGGTAAGGGAGCTTGAAGCTCAGAATAGGTTTGAGATCACTACTGCTGAAGAGGTCTTTACAAAGCTCCAAGATTCTTCACTCACAGGATCAATTCTCGAAATCAAGATCCTTATTTTTTACCGTCCACAAAAGCACATCAAAAAGGTTTGGATTCAAAACCCAGAAGATCAGGCTGGAGGCCCAAGCCCAGTAGCAGGCGTGAATAGGTGAGTTCTGCCACTAGCATATCATCACAGAAAATGGAGAAATTATTCAAAGGTAGCTAGTGAACATTAGCACCATAATAACATGGCTCATATAGCTAAAAACTAGATTGTCTATCCCACAAGATGACATTCATTTATAGCTCTAATGTTTAAAGAGCAGCTTTTTAATTTATAATAAATGATCTAAATATAGAAATCATAGGTTTTTCTTCCTAAGAGGAAACATTTAACAAAATACAACCTAAATAGCCTAGAGGCAGTAAGTCTTATTGTGCTAAAGCATATCATATACAAATTAAGGCTTGGTATACCTGGGTACATAACAATTTTCAACTTGCTGGTATATTACCAACAAATCATTTTACATGTATGACTTCAAGCAATTGGTTCAATAATTGGTAGTGGGGTTCAGAGAAGTAAATAAGAATTTTACATTTAACTTTAAGTACTTAGCTACCATAATGGTGTTATGTAATTTCACTTCGTGAAAATAGCTCCCATATATAATGAATTTACACAAGGGGAGAGATGGAGTATTAGAGGATTTGACTCAACTATCAAACAAACCAAAAATTCCACTTAACTTTGCTAACTAGAACAAGATCCAAACATGGTAGTTTTTCCTGTTTTTCTTGTGGAATTTTTTCTTCTTTTTTTTTTTGTGATTTTAAATGTCCTTTTGGATTACTGAATCAGCTGAATAAATTTTCCTATAAATAATACTGCTGGATAAAGGATCTGATGTTAAAATTTGACTAAGGTTTAGTAAAAGATTCCAAGTTCATACAATTCTCTCATGTTTTGGTTTACAATATCAATGCCAGGGAAAAATATGGAAGACAAGGACTATTAAGTTTCTAATAAGAAAAAACAAAATAGTCCCCAAAGCAATAAAATTAATTCTCCTCTTCTCCTCCAACTTTATGCATGTATAGATCTTGTTTTAGCCACTTGTAAGTTTCAACTTTAGAATTCTACAATCCAAATAAAGCACTTCCCAATATTTTTCTGTGCAGAATTATAACCACAGACATTGAAATGTAGCTCTCAGATCTGAAAATGTCTTTATTTTTTAGAAAATGAATTCCAGGAAGGTTTAAAAAGCAATACCAGAGGGTATAGGTGCAGAATCGGATGTAGTCATTTGAAGCATTCAATTAAGAATATGGCAATATAAATAACTGAAAAGCATCTCTTAGGTGTTCAAAACAAAATGTGTCAGTCATTCCTAACTAATTTGAGCTTAATAGCATTTCCTAGGAGTGGGGAGAGGGGAAGATGAACAGTTAAATTTCAAAGTCCTGAAAGCTTTTTCCTTGGTTAATTACATTAGATGGTTTGCCTTTGATCAAATTCCTTCCTTTTTAAACATGGATAAAAGTATTATATCCACTGTTAACAGACAACATGTTGCAAATTAATTCTGGTATAATCCCAACAAAGCTTAGAAAATAAAAGATGTTTTGGTGGCTTTGGACTAAGTTTTAATAGTCATCTCCTCTGCTGACAACTTCTTTACATGTTGGACGTAAGAGTATGGTATGTTCAAACTGCGCTGTATACGATCCTTTAATGTCACATAACGGTGGATAAGGATCTACTATGCCCAAGTCACACAGATTCTTCAGAGCCATCAAGTATTTACTTTCTCCCAAGCGATCCAGCCATCTGCGGCAGAAGGCAAGGGTTCCAAAGTTTTCATTGATGACATTTAATAAGTGTTTTGTTCTTGGAAGCCTAGGAGAAAAATCCAAAATTAATCAGCAGGCCTACTGGTTACCAACTCATTTTCCCCACTAATTAAAAAATAAAACCACTTACATGTATGACTTCAAGCAATCAGTTTGATAATTGGTAGTATGAAATCAAAATATATAAATATAAAAATAACATCCCTCTTGGTGCCAGAGAGATAGTAGCACGGTTAAGGCCTTCTGTGTAGCTTAGCCTGGTTTGATCCCAGCACTACATTTTGGTGTTCCCCAAACCTTCCTTCCCCAAAAAATGAAATACAAAATCTTTTTCCAAAAACCATAATCTATAACAACCCATTCCTACTTGCACGTAACAGCTGGTTAGCTAAAGGCTATCTTATGTTTAGAAACCAGTGTATATGGCTGAAAGTTCCAGTATAGACTTGTCAACAGTATATATGGAAATTTCTCAAGTGTGAGCTGCCTGAACACCTGACAGTGCTCAGGGGACCATATGGGTGCCAGGGATTGAACCTGCGTTGACCACGTGCAATGCAAACACTCTCTACCCACTGTACTATTGCTCCGGCCCACCGCCTGAACATATTAATATCCACGTGTGCATCGTAAATCCAGCCTTTAACATTTTTTTCCAAAAGAGTTTAACATTGGGAGTATAGAAAAAAATCCTAAAAATACCAGAATAGTATTATCTGAAATTATTGTAATTGTTGGAAACTGGATCTGAAGAAAATATTTGCCTACAGTATTTTCATCTGTTAAAATTCTTTTTTTTTTTTTTTTTTTTGCTTTTTGGGTCACATCCGATGATGCACAGGGGTTATTCCTGGCTCTGCACTCAGGAATCACCCCTGGCGGTGCTCAGGGGACCACATGGGATGCTGGGAATCGAACCCGGGTCAGCAGCGTGCAAGGCAAAAACCTCACCCGCTGTGCTATCACTCCAGCCCCTCATCTGTTAAAATTCTTTACCCAGGCAATTTCTTCAGTATTCTAGAAATCACAGAACTTATTGTTAGACTATAGAACATTCATGAATGTACTACTATAGAGGCTTGTCATATTTTTAAATGCTATTAACCAAGATGAGAATCTGCTTAGTCATATAAAATTAAGTCTCTCACCTTATTGGCACATGTCCAACATCAAAATTTTTCATGTAATGTGAACATTCCATATCATCATGAACAACACCTTTTCCTGTGCTACCGAAAGTTTCAATAGCATATACTTCTCCTTCCTAAAGTATAAGGGAGAGAAGGGAAATTCAAAACTAAACAAAAATAACTCAACTGCAGGCTGAAACATCCCCCCAATTCCTTTACGAAACAACAAAATCATCTTTGGAGGCTTCATTCACCTTCCTCTGCTTCCTCTCCTTAGCACTTTCTGATCCTTCTGCATCCAATTAGAATGTAGCTTTAACATGGACAGAGAATTTTGTTCACTACTACATCTTCATTGCCAACTGATGCTGGAAACTAGAAGATCAATAAATATTCACTGTGTTCAACAATTCTGTGACATATCCACTTGCACTAGCTGGTGGAGCCCTGATTTAACTAACAGAATCTGCACACCCACACAGTCCATTCCTGTTGCGGTGAGTGTGTATGGCAAGTTAATTCTGTTCAACATACCTTACCTATAAATTATCACTAATCTTATGGGGGGGGTGGGGGAGAACCTGTTTTTCACAAAAAAACAAAGTTAATAATATACATACCTCCATCCTTGTTGCCTCTCCTCCTTTCACAATGGGTACTGTTTTCCCAGCATGAATTCTATATGGCCCAATTGAATGTCCATTTAGATTACGAATTGGTTTCACTAGCACATAATAAAAAAGAGGGGGAAAATATATCTAGAAACACAAATATCTCTTGGCATTTCAGTTCAGAATTCAAGCATTCTGAAATAATTATCTGTATGGTGACGAACTAAAGGTAATGTAAAACAAGAATCTATGTTGAAAGGATTACCAAACAGTAATGATACCCATTCAAACATTAAAGAAAAATTAAAAACCCCAGGCCTTGACATCAGTAACAAATTGTTATAGTCATAGATTGGTATAATCATAATTTATACGTTGGAGAATCAACAATCAAAACATATAGGTATGACTTTAACATCTGTAAAAATCCCCTACAATTCCATGTATATATTTCAAAATTAAGCATAATTTGATAAACACAAAAAAGCAAAAGCAAATACTTTATAGCCAAGACAATGGTGTAGTAGAGAAAGCTGCTGGGTTAAGGAGGAATATTAGAACTGAAGCGCTTTTGGAATGCAAGCAATATTCTACTTCTACTTCTGGGGGATGAAGTCTCAGAGCTTTTATTTGGGGTTGTAATTGTCATGTGGGTTTTAGCATGCCTGGCGGTGTCCAGGGCTTACTCCAGGTTCTGCACTCGGGTGACTCCTGGCAGTGCTCAGAGGGTGACATATGTAGTGCTGGGCATCAAACCAGGTCAGCCACGTACAAAGTCAGTGCCTTGCTTCCTGTATTATCTCTGATTTTACAATTCGGCCTTGGAAATAGATTTCTGTGTGAATTTTCAGTGTTTATTTCACAACCTAAAAAGATTAGGGTTGGCAGAGCAATGGCACAGCAGGCAGCACACCTGCCTTGCACAGGGCGGCTACCCTGGGTTTCAGCCTGCCAGAAACGATCTCTGAGCACAGATTAAGCCTCTGAGGAATAAGTCCTGATCACTGCTGGTATCAAAAAAAAAGGAAAGATTAGGGCCAGACAGAGAATACAAGTGAACAGAAAGGCTGCCTTGCACATGGCTACAGGATTTGACTACCTGACACCACACATTAATTCCTGAGCACTGACAGGAGTAAGCCCTGAGCACTGCTGAGTGTGGCCCTGAAACAACAACAACAACAACAACAACAAAAAAGTCAAAGTAAACAGTTTCACTACTTAAATAGTCAATGAATGAGTCTGGGCCACTAGGGTATGAATGAATTTGTTCCTTTTCTCTGAGGACAATTTTTTAAAAAAATTCTAAGAATGAAAATATGATATAAACTTAGGGAGTGATACAGAAAAAAAAAAACCATAAGTCTTTTTTTTTTTTGCTTTTCGGGTCACACCCGGCGATGCTCAGGGGTTACTCCTGGCTCTGCACTCAGGAATCACCCCTGGCGGTGCTCAGGGGACCATATGGGATGCTGGGAATCGAACCCTGGTCGGCCAAGTGCAAGGCAAACGCCCTACCCGCTGTGCTATCACTCCAGCCCCCCCCCAAAAAAAACCCATAAGTCTTACAAAAAGTTTTATGTAATCTAAATTTACATTAAAATGTAAGCATTACTCTATTTCTTAGAGAAATGATAAGCTGACCCCACAGGACAATCAAAGACATTAGGAGACCTGGTGGGGCTGGTCCAAAAACAGCTTAGAACACTGCCTTTGAGGCAAGAGGCCATGAGATCTATCCCTCATACCTCCCCACCCTATGGCACTGCCATTTGATACTGCTCACACCACAATTAAGTGTATAAGATCCCTAACCATTAACAGCAACAACAAACATCAAATGAAAGAGTTGCTCCCTTCACCAACCTAACATAACCAAGTTAAAGACAGAGCATAGAGTATTTTTTGTATTTTTATCCTAACAGTGGTCGGCTAATTGAGTTAACTGATGAAAGAACATCAAAACCACTCCCTTGAGAGGCCGGGGATAGAGCTGTGTGGTAAAGCATTTCCTTTGCATGCAGAGGCCTGGGGTTCTAGTCTAGAAAGGTGGAGTGGGTGGGGAAGGGACATGAAATAGTTTGGGGAAGCTATTTCTATAGCTGATCTATACCCTTTCTGTTTAAACTAGTAAAAACTAATCTATCGAAAACCTTGATTAATAAATGACATCAAAAATTGACTAATCAATCATCAGGGAGATGCAAATCAAACAAGATATCTCACACCAGAGACTGGCTGGCACATATCAAAAAGACCAAGAACAACCAGTGCTGATGTGGGAAGAAAGGGACTCTCATTTTTGGTGGGGATTGTCTACTGATCCAGCCTTTTTGTAAAACAATACGGACATTCCTCAAAAAACTAAAAATTGAGCTTCCATAGGACCCAGCAATACCATTCCTGGGAATGTACCCTAGGGGTCTAAATCGTATGTTCATTGCAACATTATTCACAACTACCAGAATCTAGAAAACAACTCAAGAATGCAAGAACAGATAACTGGATAAAGAAACTATGATACATTTACACAATGGAATACTACTCAGCTATTAGGAAAAGTGAAGTCATGAAATTTGCTTAATTATGGATGGACATGGAGAGTATCATGCTGAGTGAAATGAGTCAGAGGGAGATGGTCAAGAGTGATTGCACTCATTCATAGAATATTAAACAATATGAGGATAACACCTAACGACAACAGAAACAAGGATTAGGACTTGTTCATGGTAGGAAGCTTGCCACAAGTGGGGGGTGAGGAAGGGGTGCTGAAAGAAAGTGAAGTGATATACATGATAACCTTTTGTTAACTACTGCAAACTACAGTGCCTATAAAGAGGGATGGGGGAAGTGAAGGGAAGGGTGTTGGAACATTATTTGATGAAAACACAATCATCAGCAACTCTAACTATGTATCTCCAGGTGATTTAATACAAAAAATAAAACATTTTAAAAAAGGGTGTGTGTGTGTAAAGGAAAACCAGAGAGATTGTACAAATGTTAAGGCAATTGCCTAACATGCAGCTGGGCCATGACACTGGTTCAAATCCCAGCACTACGTATGATCCAAGGAGCACCAACCACCATGTGTGATCTCTAAGCACTGCTGGCAGCAGCCCCCAGGCAAAAAAAAAAAAAAAGGAATGCAAAAAGAGTAAAACCTAAAATGTTGCACTGACTTACTGCACAAGGTAGGAAGGCAGGGATATTAAGGATTTCAATATTACAAGTTGGAATGATTATGAGGAACAACACATTCTGTCAAACGGTCACCTAATATATCTCTAAAGACAACACGTCAATCAAATTTACAGAATTAGGAAAAAATAGAAATGAAAGGTAATTTGACAATCAGTATTTCTTATGGCATCAAACCTTTACATTTCTTACAAAACAACAAAATACAACCCACTAGGGGTCAGTGATAGTACAGTGGGTAAGGCGCTTGCCTTGCACATGGCCAACCCAGGCATCCCATATGGTCCCCTGAGCACTGCCAGGAATAATTCCTGAGTACAGAGACAGGAATAACTCGAGCATCACTGGGTGTGACCCAAAAAGCCAAAAAAAAAAAAAAGAATAAAGGAAAAATCACTGATCTCACCAACAGAGAAATGCTAGTTCATTTTTTTTTCTATTTGGGTCACACCCGGCGATGCACAGGGGTTACTCATGGCTCTGCAGTCAGGAATCACTCCTGGCAGTGCTCAGGAGACCATATGGGATGCTGGGAATCGAACCCAGGTCAGCTGCATGCAAACCCTACACGCTGTGCTATCGCTCCAGCCTCAAGAAATGCTAGTTCTTAAAGGTAACAAGAGTTAAGTTCACAATTAGATGTGCCTGATACAAGTTATCTTCATTTATATAGTTTAAACAGAAAGGGTATAGACCTTCTATATAAGTGCAAGGTTTATTTTTATTTTTCTATAGATGTTCATAGCATTCCTTTCTGTCAGGTCTTGGAGAAAGAATTACTTCTGCACTCAGTAGAAACACCATAGTCTGTATGTGTCACGGGGGACTGTAATCAACGCTGAATGATAAGAATTCACTAAAGGGGCAAAAAAAAAAAATTCAGTGTAAACTCAAAGAACCATAAGGAGAGAAGAATCAGTTAAAAGAAATACAGGATATCTCATAAAGAAAGTTACTTGAGCAGGTACTACAGGAAACAGTAAGAGGAGGAAGGAGATGTTGCTGGGTGATCAGACAGACACGGGAGTTGGAGGATGGCCATAGTGGGGGAGAGTGCCATGAACTACAGGTGACTCTAGGACTGTGCACTGAAGGCAGTGTCAAGGAAAAACCAGAATGCAAAGGAAACAAAGATGAAAGAAGGGAAACACAGGAATTACCTGGTATCTAAAACCAAATAAAATTAAAGGCTCATCAATGGAAAGGATCTCTAATTTCTCTCTGAGCTTCTTTCTGATAGTGAAAAAACAAAAACCCCTAGTCACACTTTGGACACCAAGAAATACATTCCCAGGCAAGGTATATTTACATCAGCAACCAGGGTAGCCTGGCAGGAGTTCCCAGGTAGTGCCCAAAGAATTCCTACTATGAGCAGGTAATTTCCTTCCTTTCCTCCTCTATAACCCTCAAGAAATAAAGATGAGGTGTTAACCTAGAGCAAGCACATTATTCTATAAAATAAATTCTGCAGGTCACACACATACAAATTAAAACTACTTTCTCTTCTTTTTTGATGATGGGTTCAAATCAAGGGATTCGGAAATGCAAAGAATGCACTTTTAAATCACAAAGTCACATCTCTGCCCCTAGATACATTTTTAAAGTATATACCTTGATAGGTCTTCCCATCAATCTCAACTTCATATGATTCCATTACTTCCTGGATAGCCTCACCAACATCACACAGACGAACATCAATTCCAGCACACTAAAAACAGAAACAGGTATATTTTGCTATTTAAACCGCAGAATTTTATAACAACTTAGTTTTCCTAATTGTCATCCTATTGTTCGTCGATTTACTTGAGTGGGCACCGATAACGTCTCTATCACACTCAGTTCTGAGATTTTAGCAGCCTCTCCTTACTTGTCTTTCCCAATGACTGGAGGCTCTTTTCAGGGTCAGGGGAATGAGACCTATCGTTACTGTTTGAATATGCCACGGGTAGCTTACCAGATGTTAATTTCTTAACATTTAAAAATAATCAAGGGCCAGAAAGACAGCATAGGGGTAAGATTCTTGTCCTCAGCATAGCCTCTGTCCCTTGTTGGATCCCCAGCATGGCAAATGGTCGCCGAACAGAGTTCAGAATGTGCCCAAACCAGCCCCTTTCTCTCACACAATAAAAATTAGAAAAACTGCGTGATACATTTTAACTCTAGTATTCTACTACCAAGACTCAAGCTTAGTACATGTCTTCTATAACCCAAAGGCCATAATCAGACTATGAAGTATCCAACGAATGGTATTTAGAATGCACATACCTTTATTCCAGTGTTAGTGGCATCTTTTACAGCCTTTAATAATGTATCATATTTGGGATTAAAAGTGACAGTAAAAGCACAGTCAATAATCCTACCTGAAAGAGAAAATTCTCTTTTAAGTCATTTACTTTTTAGCATTTTTAACATTCTGTAACCTTCTGTAACATTCTGTAAACTTGCTAGTTAACAGAAGTAAAATACTGACTCAAAAAAGTTACATAAATATTTTGGAATGAAAGATCAATTCTAAAATGAATATATATATATTATACACACACATATATCTTGCTTTTGAACAGTACTCATTCAGGCAGTTAGACAAAATATAAAAAAAAAGATAAAAGTGAGAAAAGTTTCAGCAACTACGCAGTAGCAGTAGAGGGTAAAGAAAATTTGCAAGATTTAACATGCTACTAGACATCAGTCCCAGCTTCTCCAATTTAGTTTTACAGGTTTTAAGTTTTGCTTTCTCATATTTAAGCATACTTACAAGAGAGCAATATACTTACCTAACAAGATTTTGGGGAGATTTTAGGAAATCTACCAAATATATATGTGTGTGTGTGTGTGTATAAAAATCTAAAAATATGAAGATCATAATTTGATAAACTGTCAAAATGAATGATCTAAAGAGATATATTTTTTATGCCTTCATATAAAAGGTAATAATCTTCAATTGTACCCAGTGGTTAGCGTTGTCTTCTATATAAGGCTAAACTAATCTCAACATCTGCCTCAACACAGCTCTACTGAAAGATGAGGCATCAATAAAATTTGGGAGTTCACTATTTATAGCTTCATCTAATAGATATGACTAGAATCTGGAGGGTGGATGAGAATTGTTTCCAAGAACTCACCACTAATATGCGTTCCAAAGTCTATCTTACAGATGTCATCATATTGTAATACTGTTGTGTCACCGGCATTCGGAGTGTAATGGGCAGCACAGTTATTGAGAGAACACCCTGTAGGAAATGCCAGGCCTGCATTTAATCCATTTTCTTTTATTAGCTTTCTCGAACAGTCTTCCAACTTTTCACTGAGAAAAAAAAAGGGGGGTTACTTTCTTACCCTTATATACACAGAGTTTATCTAATACAGAAATTCTACTGCAACTCTGGAAATGACATGGGAGCTTTCTGGATATATATAAAACAGTTCATTGATATTATAAAACGAGTAGCTCAAGCATCTAATTCCATTAGAAATCTAGAGAAACAAAACTGCCATTTTTAACCTACTTTATTAGAGGTAAGAACTTTTTTTTTTTCCCAAATTTATTGTTTTTGGTCCACTCTCAGTGATGCTCAGGGGTTATTCTTGGCTTTGCACTCAGGAATTATTTCTGGTGATGCTTGGGAAATATGGTACGCTAGGGATCAAACCGGGTCTGGCCTGCATGCAAGCACCTTATCTGTTGTACAATCTCTCCAGCCAGGGAGGTTAAGATTTTTAAACTAACATTTTATTTGCTCAATGTTGGCAGTTTTGAAAGCTGCAATCAGACAACTAAATTACTAATTATTTCTGAGAAGCAAAACTGGAGAAATAACTATTGTTATTGGTTTCTTCAATACATCATAAATGTTTTGTGTCCAAGAATTTTAATTTAATATAAACTGTTAGATGACAGAACAGGTGTCCAGACAGAAGGTTAAGAATCAGTACCACGTATGTTTGCACAGATTAATACTGTACATTACAATACAAGGGTGCAAATATTTGTCTCTTAAGATTGACATATTACCTAGACATAAGAATTCAAAATGTTTTTTTCTATGCCATTCACTTAAAGTATTAAAAAACTACTAAAGAAGGTTGAACATTAAGTATTTTTGTTATAATAATTTCTATGGCTTAAACTCTATCTCATCACAAAACATAATCCTTTACCAGATCTCTATCATTGTCATTCCTGGTTTGATCCAGCTCATAACATATTTTCTAACTTGGCGATGTGCTTCTGCAGCTTCTCGAAAATCATTCCAAATCTCTTCACTAGCTTGATCTAGTGCTTTCTTTTCTTCACTTGTAGTTCTCCAAGCGGCTGTTCGCCTTTAAAGCAGGCACAGCATAATATTAGTCATTTTACAAACAGAATAAACATAAAAGATAAAAATATACTAACTTAAGAACTTTAGATAAAATTAAATATAAACAGATCACAAAGTATACACATACAGATACTAAGTATAAATAAAATCACATTATACATTTGATGAATTTATCAGTCATACACCTGCAATTAATTCAAGAAAGTAAAATCTTCAAGGTTTCTAAGGAAAAAAAAAATCCTCAAGAGAATTCATTACAGTCAGAGGAAATCTTTTGTCACACAAAATAACACTGAAAAAAAAAATCAGAGCATGAGCGCAAGAAATCAACTAGATCAAAGGGGGAAAAAATCATCTTTTCACTCAGAGAGTATACACTTTGAGACTTCAAATGAGCAAATAAAAATGAAGACTGGTTTCTTTTTTTTCCCTTTCCTTTTTTTTCGGGGGAGCGGGGAGAGGGCATTCCTGGATGTGCTCAGAAACAGCGGTAACAGATTTTTATATGCAGCACTGAAAATGAGATCTTTTGACTCCTTTAGTTACCAGATTTCAAAAACAATGAACTACTTCATAATGGAAATTTTTTTTTTTTTTGCTTTTTGGGTCACACCTGGCGATGCACTGGGGGTTACCCCTGGCGGTGCTCAGGGGACTCATAATGAAATCTTTTAAAAAATTGTTGTAACTTTCACAATCTTAGTTCAAATAATACTGAACATAGTAGTAACTCAGTGATAGCTGACGTACCAATTATATTTAAAATACAATCCTTTAGAAAAAAAAAAAAAACCCTTACTCAACTATGCGCTAAACCAGTATCTCAACTGGGGGCACTACAGCTTCATTTAGTCCCTAGGAGAAAAATTACATAAAAAGCGGGAGCATGGAATGAGATTATGAGGCTACCTGGTAGGACAGGAAAACCACAGTTGGAAAAAGATTGAGAAAAATGGTTCTAAGCTATATATCTCAAGTTAATGATCCAATATGCTTTCTGAGTTTTTCTGAGTCTAATGTCAAATTCACTATTAACATTCCCTAATGCAATTTCTACTTGGATGCAAATTTCCAGCATGTCTAATTTGCTAAAAAGACCCAGCTGAGCTATGTTAATTGAAAGGGGAGGAGGTAAGACTGAGGGGGAAGAGAGAAAAAAGAAAATTGTCTGCCATAGAGGCGGGCTGTGGAGGTGGGGGGGAGGAACAGGAGGGAAACAGGGGACGTTGGTGGCAGGAAATGTACACTAGTGAAGGGACAGGTGTTGATACACTGCATGACTGAAACTCAATCACAAGCAACTTTATTAAATGTGTATCTCATGGTGATTCAATTAAATCTTAAAAAGGGGCATATTTACTTTGTTTGGAAGTGTACTTTAACTCTTACCTACTTATATTACTAGACAACTGAAATAATATGTTACCATCAGTTAAAAATCAGTTTGTTTTTTTTTTTTTGGGTTGCACCTGGCGATGCACAGGGGTTACTCCTGGCTCTTCACTCAGGAATTACCCCTGGCGGTGCTCAGGGGACCATATGGGATGCTGGGATTAGAACCCGGGTCGGCCGCGTGCAAGGCAAACGCCCTACCCACTGTGCTATCGCTCCACCCCCCAAAAATCAGTTTTAAACTCCCTAAACAAGAACTGGAAAGAGTACAGAAGTTAAGGGGCTTGTTTTATATACAGCCAGAGTGCCAGTTCTATTCACAGCACTGAATATGCTTCCCCAAGCACTGCCAGGAGTGATTCCTGAGCAGAGCAAGAAGTAAGCCCTGAGTCTAGCTGGGTGTGGTCCCACAAAAGAGAAAAAAAATGGTGATGGGCCATCGAGGTAATACAGGTACTTGTCTTGCATGTAGCTGACCCTGGTTCAAATTTCCATCACCACATAAAGTCCACCTGAGCACTGGATATGGCCCCCAAATAAAATAACTAAGTAAATAAATTTTATAAGTTAAAAACTCCAAGGGCATCTTCTAACCAAAGTGTTCAATGGAACACCCCCAGACTAAACATTTCTGTGTTCTCAGAGAGAATAAAGCTCCTGCTTGACCTTTTGCTTATGGATCCACCATCCCAGGTGAGGCCCACCTTCTGCTGTCACAGGGCCTATTCCAGAACAGGAGGAAGAGGCCCTCCCTACCACCAGGTCCCCGCAGCCTGCACACCTGTGCCACATCACAGCACCTGAAGCGAGTAGCCACATATGTAGTTGAGATACAGCTTTTTTTTTTTTCTTTTTGGGTTACACCCGGCGATGCACAGGGGTCACTCCTGGCTCAAGCACTCAGGAATCACCCCTGGCGGTGCTCAGGGAACCATATGGGATGCTGGGATTCGAACCTGGGTCAGCCGCATGCAAGGCAAACACCCTACCTGCTGTGCTATATCACTCCAGCCCAACTGAGGTACAGCTTTACTCAACCAGCAAATCCTCAGTCTTTAGTTACACTATAATGAGGATGACCACTGGGTTCAAATTATAGCACAGGTAGTCAGCGAAACACAAGGAAGCATGCTAGTCAAAATGAGAAAACCACTACAGGCAGAAATCAAGAACAGGGTAAGTCACCTACTCAGGATGGAATCCCGGTGACCAAGCACTTCCACAAGCAAGGCCCCAGAATTTGGGTCTCAGGACTAACTCTCCATGCCGCATGGCGGCAGAGGTGCTGGGCTGTCCCTCCCAGCTCCCCGCCAGCTCATCGGCCTGGTTGTTGCACCCACAACGTGCCTCCAGGCACCATCGTAGCGCACCAACAGCCCTGGTCCAGAAACGCCCAGCTGAATCCCAAAATGGATTAGTGCCCTATAAAAATGTCTCTGGAACCCAACCATTTACAATCTAGGATTCCAGAAGTGTGCGGACACGGCATCCAAGATATTCAAAATGAGCAAAGGACAATAAATGATCTAGCATCTGCCCTTGAATGGTGGTGGGAAAATTCGAGCAAAACATAACACCCAAAAGTAGAGAGTATTTGGGAAACTGCCTGCCATGGACACAGCGTAAGGACTGGGATGGGGGTGAGGGGGTGGGAAGAGATATTCTGGAGACATGGTGGTAGCACGTGCGCACTGGTGGAGAGATGGGTGTTCAATCATTGCACGGCTGAATCTCGAACATGTAAGTTTTGTCACTGTATCTCACGGTGATTCAATTTAAAAAAAAAAAAAAGGAATGTGAAGTTCATGCCCAGTTCAATCATTCAATCAGCTTAATCAATGGCTGAATAAATATCAGTACCCTACATTTAAAAATAAAATAAAATAAAAAGAGAACATTGTAAGTGTATAAAAAGTCAAAAGAAGCTCTGAACAGCAGAATAGAAGCTGATCAAAAGATCAAGCAGCTCCAAAATGAGATAGAAGAAACCCCTAGGAAACAGTAGGTGAAAAGCAGTCTGAATGGAAATAGAACAGCATACCAGAAAACTATGGGATGAGTTCAAGAACAATATAAGAATCATCAAACTATGATTCCCTGAACAACGGGAAGGCAAATGTGACAAAGAAACAATAGTAAAGAAATCATCAATATGAACTTTCCAGAGCTGAGAATTATAGGCACTGGGAACCTAGAGGTCTGAAGGGTCCCAGTGAAAATAGACACAATTAGGAAAACTCCAAGACATATTATACTAAAAACAACACAATAAAAAAAATAAAGAGATAGAATACTGAATGCAGCAAGATCAAAAAAGGAACTTATGTACAAAGGAAAGCCCATTAGATGAACAGCAGATCTATTAAATGAGACTCTATGAGCCAGAAGAATATAGAATGATACAGTATAAAAACTCAACAAAATGAGCACCTCCTCAAGAATACTCTATCCAGCTTCATTATCAGTGAGATTTGAAAGAACTATGCAGAATTTCATAGACAGGCAATAGTTTAGAGAATTCACAGCCTTGAAACCAACCAAGTGAAACCAAATCTTGAAACCAAATCACGTGACACTGAATATGGCACTCACTTATGCTGCATTTGGTCGTCCTCTACTAGATTAAGAAAAGTTAAAAACATAGTAATAATCACTGACTGACTTTTATTAATTTTCTTATAATTTTATTTACCATTCATGTTTTATTGAATCAAGTAACACAAAATAACTTACTTCTTGGTAATAAGGCTGGGGGTGGGAGGGAACCTGGGGGTTCTGGTGGCGGGAAGGGGACACTGTGGTGGAATTGGTGTTGCAATGTTGGAAAATGCCTATTTCTTGATAGAGTTGTTACTTAGTTATAAACAACTTTGTAAATAACAGTGTCTCAATAAACATTCTGGGAGTAGTGGGGAGAAGAGCATGTTCCTAGAACTGAAAAATGGCTCAAAAAGTTAAGAGTCCCATGTTTGATTCCTGGCACTGCATGATCCAGTGCTCTCTCCAGCCAAGGATGGGAGCAGTGCCCTGAGCACTGTGCTAGGTGTTGCCCTCAGCAACACCAAACAAAACCCAAACCAAATCCAAAGTATAGTCTCCAGGCCACTCAATTGCTTTCAAAGGAAATATACTTACAACTGCTTATTCTGTATTGAGACAAACTACAACCTAATCTCTTCAACTCTAGTTGTAGCCCCAGTCTGTCTTCTCCCACTAATATGGAAAAAAAAAAAAAATCTCTCCAAGACCCTCAATGTTCTAAGTATAAATTACTATCAGGCAAAAGGGTGTAAGGCTAACAGAATGTTCTTAATCTTTAGGCAAAAACTAGCCACCAATTCTTTATCTCATATCAGTGATATGTGGCATATATAATACAATCACACCTGGCAGTAAAGGTAAAGAAGCAACTCCTACCTCAAAACCAAAAACTTTGTGAGATGTTAAAATATCAGCCAACATTACCTCTAAAGTAACTGAAACGTAACGATTACTAGGGCTTGAGAGTGGACCTGGTTAGTATTAATTACCTTCCCCCTCCCCAGTCCATCCTTCAGAATCTTCAAATCCAGCAGGCTAAGAGCGTGATTAAATTCTCAATACTATCTCATTACATTTTACGTATAAAACAGGAATGTCCAGACACTAAAACCAACATATCTCAAATAATTATCTTATACTTCTGATGGCTACATGGCTGGCTCTTAGGACAGTGTTTCTTTAAAGCATTATGTAATGTTTTGCATCACTGGTCCCTCAGAAACTGATTTAAGAAGTCCTTTTGCAAATTTTATAATCTAATTTAGCAGTATTCAATAAACTGCTAGGATCTATAGTTGAATTCCAGGCTCCAATTAAAAACACAGAATATTATAAAGGAGTGAATTTTCTAAATTTAACTCTTTGATGTTCAATTTAAAATAGAGAAATTATTAAGATCTGATTGATTTTAAACATTCCAACCTTGTAACAATTACCCTAAAAGGCAACTTATTCATTTGATTAACAGAGAAAGGGCAAAAATGCTCCATAATTTTATGCTGTCTATAAAACAAAGCCAGGACTATTTGAAAGCGTCTTTTTTTGGGTCACACCTGGCAATGCACGGGGTTATTCCTGGCTCTGCACTCAAGAATTAATCCTGGTGGTTTAATTCTTGGGGGACCATATGGGATGCTGGGAATCAAACCCAAGTCAGCCGAGTGCAAGGTAAACACCCTACCTGCTGTGCTATCTCTCAAGCCCCAGAAAGTCTTTTGGGTCACACCCGGCGATACTCAGGAAACACTCCTGGTGGTGCTCGGGTGACCATATGGGATGCCAGGGATCAAACCTGGTTGGCCATGTGCAAGGCAAATGCTCTCCCCTTTGAGCTATTGCTCCAGCCCCCGAAAACATTTTTTTAAGAAATATTTTATACAGCATGTAAATTCTAGGGATGCAAAATAAAAACTTAATTCACATCTAGAAAACATACAATAGTCATCACAAATTTTTTTCTAATGACTGACCTAAAAAAGTATATTTAAAAAAGTAAATATTCAATAAAATTATGCTAGACATGGAACAGAATACTATTAGTCATTAAAAAATGGTTAAAGTTCTAGATAGTACAGTGGGCAAAGTACTTACTATGTACACAGCCAACCCAGGTTCAATCCCTGGCACTGTATATGGTACCTTCAAGCCCTGTCAGGAGTGACTGAGCACAAATCCCAACTCTGTAACTCTAATGACACAGAAAATATACATTCAATTTTTTTTCCTTAAAAAAAAAAAATCTTCTCTGGAACATACATATTTTCTTTGAGATGGCAGGGGAAAGCAAACAGATGATGGAGTAGGAAGCTTTTTTCCTCCCTTCTGTTTTTTTTTTTTTTAATTTAAAGAAAAAACTGAATCACCGTGATGCACAGTTAAAAAAAAACTGTTCATGATCAGGTTTCAGTCAATGAGGAAGCTTTATTCTTTTGGCAGATCCTCTTAGTCATTATACTGTTACACTGTTAATTAAAAAAAAAAAAGTTTCTCTGTAAACTATTAAGAAAAATTCCAAGTGAGGAGATGAATGACATTTCAGCTCAAGTATTTCCAAATACATTGATTGCTGTCTATTCCTTAACTTTCCCATTTGCTGGTTTTCTGGATCAAAGCCAATTTCCATGAGTTTCAGAGGGAAAAGGTTTTTGGTAGGGTCAGATTTCTTCAAAGCCAAATCCTGGGACCCACAAGTTCTATAGGTGCTCTTGATGAAGCTGGACATCTTTTACCTCCAGGGTGCTGGACTTACATGCCAAGCAAGCTAGACGGTGCTATCACCACTCCTAATGAAGTTAGTCGCCTGCTGTACCATTTTCCTCCACATCATTTAACTGCTCAGTAGGCTCCACTTCTCTTACTGAGTCTTATACTTTTATCTTGGTCAATACCAATTGTTTTAGGGCTCAGTTTCCCTCCTTTTCTAGGAGTACCCATTATTTTTTACTACTGTAGTACAGTATTGTCCATGGAGCCCTGTGGAGGTTGCTGGCTAATCTGGTTTTATGGATAAAATTCTAGGAAGGTTAATTAGGGCTGCGTGGTCAAACTAGTTGATACTCAATATGTCGAGTTTTGGATTTCAGCTCATAAAGCATTATCAAGAACTTGTTTATTTTGGGCATTACATCCAGAGATGCTCAGGGGTTACTTTTTTCTCTGCGCTCTGGAATTACTCCTGGCAGTGCTCAAGACCTTATAGGATGCTGAGAACTGAAACCGAGTTGGCTGAATACAAGTGAAATGCCCTACTGGCTATACTATCGCTCGGCCCCATATTTTCCACATTAAAGTGGAATGTCTTAAATGTGGCAAAATGTTAGGGAATACTATTGAATTGTATATTCATAGTATGGAATATTTTATTTTAATTTTTTTGTGCCAAGAATCAAACTCTGAGACTCTACTGCTGAGTCAAACCCCTAGCCCCGGGAATTAACATTTTAAATATAAAAACACAAGTTAAAATCAAATAATGCTAATAAGTACATGAGCTGAATGGTAATTATAACGGCAAGTCCTTTGAGTCAATTCATTTATTTCTCAGAAAGTGCATTAAGAAAAATAAATGAAGCAAGATACAGAATATTTAATGCTTTAGCAAATCTATAAAGACACTGACTCTATTCTTTTGAAATATTTGAAAATGGTTATATTAATGTCAGAAAAAATATATTATTTTTTAAATTGTTATTATTTAAAAGCAAACAATCCACAATCTCAATTTCTTCCTATATTTCTCCACTACAGCATAAAATGATACCTTTAATATACGGGAGAAAAAGGTCTGAGGTATACAGCTCAACTGTAAAGTCTTACCTCACAAGGCTGACACCCTAGATTTAATATCTGATACCAAACAGAAAAAAAAAATCAATATATACCTATTACCCCAAGAAGTACTGTTATCATATGAGTAACATCATCTTCCATCATTCTAACAACAAACAATTATACTACCTCTGAAATACTTATTTTGCAATAGACACAGTAAAAAGGAAAAGTTAAGTTTCGTTTTGTATTTTAGGCTTTAGGTTTTTTGGGGGAAGAGGGAGGGAAACACATGGAATGTCAGGATTCAAACCCAGGACTGGGGCTGGAGCAATAGCACAGCGGGTAGGGCGTTTGCCTTGCATGCGGCCGACCCGGGTTCGATTCCCAGCATCCCTTATGGTCCCCTGAGCACCGCCAGGGGTAATTCCTGAGTGCAGAGCCAGGAGTAACCCCTGTGCATCGCCGGGTGTGATCCAAAAAGAAAAAAAAAAAATCAAACCCAGGATTCCACACAAAAGCACTGATTCAGCCTGTTGAAACGCTCTCTCTAACCCAGAAAGGTAGTTTTGAAGATTTAAAAAAAGCTCATTTTCTTTTTCTTATATATTTAAGTGTTCTGTATATTCATGTTGTTTAAAATATTAACTGTTTTGGGTCACACCTAGCAGAGCTCAGGGCTTACTCCTGGCTCTGCACTCAGGGATCAAAACTGGGTAGACTGCAGGCAAGCGTTCTGTATCGCTCCAGGCCCCCAAAATATTAACATTCTGTTAACAAGGATGGGAAGTTGATGGCTTTCTACTACTGCTAGCAATAAGCGCATAGATAAGGAAATAGGAATAAAAATATCTTGTTCACATCAGTAAAAAACCATATATAGAATTAATATAACAAATAAAAAAGTAAGTTTAACAAAAATAGAAATTATCTAAAAAAGTTAAAGGGGGAAGAAATATTAGGACACTAGAACAGTGTAACAAAATTTTTCTTTTTCTGCTTTTTGGGCCATACCCAGTGATGTCCCAGGGGTTAGTCCTGGCTCTGACTCAAGAATTACTCCTGGCGGAGATTGGGGGGACTGTACGGGATGCTGGGATGGAACCTGAACTAGCTGCTCTGAAAAACATGAAAAATAAATGCTGGAGTATTTATTTGTGTAGAAAAAGACTGAAGACCCACTTTGACAAATTATAAAGAAAATTTCTGACACGAAGTCAAAATAGAATTTGCATAAAAAATAAATGGGTTAGTGGAGTAATATAGAAATTGATTAGTGCATTAATATTTTCATTGCATAAGACAGAGACAGTAATGGATGAATTTCATAAATTCCAATTTTATAGATGATTTCCTAAGAGTACTGGGAGTGAAGGTATAAAAATATAACTGCATCAAAAACAGAACTGCATTCTTTCTAAAAGAAAAATATCTTTGTTATTGAAGCAATGCTATAGTAGAAATTTTCTTCACCATCACTGCAACCACAAGATTACAATTCTCTTGATTCCTTCTGCAAAATATACTGACCAAAACCCACTGAATTTCAAGTATCAATATGGCTGACAGACTTCCGAGTAATAGCGGCAACCAACACTCAATTCTCTACTATGTGACTGCTGCTTTTGTAAGTGTCTTACATGTTCATGTTCTTGATCCCACCAATGAAGTGCCCACTTTATGGATGAGAAAACTAAAGCACAGACATAAGTGAACTGCCTAAGACAAAAAGACAAAAAGCAAGTAAGTGTTAGAGCTCGGATTCCAATGCTTGTAACCTGGCCTTAACTTCAACTCTTATTTTTCTATTTTCCATTTTTGAACACACCAATGATGCCCACTCTGGCTCTACATTCAGAAATCCATCCTGGTGGAGCTTGGGGGACCCATACGTCAAGCTATGGATGGATCCCAGGTTGGTTACATGCAAGGCAAATACCCAACCCACTGTATTATCTCTCCAGTTCCTTAAATCTTTTATCACTCTAAAGAATGCCACTATGAATGTTTATTAACCAGCTTAAATGAATCCTTCAGAACACTTCCAATAACTGGTTGAATATGTTCCCAAACCTGTTTAAGACCTATACTTGTTATTATAATTGTGCAATTTAACCATATGTTGCATGGAACAATTGTTTCTATGACATTATTTTGGTAAATCATTAAAATATTTTAAATAAGTTTATAGCTAAGAACTGTAGGGTCAGGAAGATAGATAAACCTTCTGTAAGATGAACCTCCTGAAAATAATTTTCAGAAATAAATGCAACCAAAAGGCATCAGCCCTCACATTATTCAGTTCTTGCTCTTTACAGAAACTCAAAATGGAAGTCATTCACAATACCTCACAGAAACAATTTTTGGAGAGAAAAAAAGTTGAGTTCACTGCAAATGAGTGTTCAAATACCAAGTTTTTAGATCATAGATAATTGTTTTATATTCATTTTTATCAATAAGATTTTCATTCTTCTTCATGATCATCTCCATATATCAACGTACTATTTTGGGGTGAGGGCGAAGAAGGTGTTGAGCTGCACCAGCAGTGCTTGGAGGATACATGTGCTCAGAAATCACTGCCAGCAGTGCCCAAGGAGATCAAACCAGGCTTGGCTGCATGCTAGGTGAGGCACCTTAACCACTGTACTACCTCTACGGTTCGTTGACATACCTTTTAAATAACCAAACCACCACTAGTCCCAATTATTTTGCTTAAGATTGTTTCTACTACAAATTCACAAGCTTTTAATAAGGTAGTAGAGGAAAGTTCTGGGGGAAAAAAAAATCAAGTATACTCTAATACTAAACTACTGTTCCTAAAAGTCAAACTGAAAGTTATTTTATGATCCTTACCCATCCTGTGTGGGTGGGTACTCGCATTCTTGTCCTTTGGGAAAGATACCACTGGGATACAGGTCACATATTGGAACTGAGGGAGGGTCTGTTTGAACTTTTGCTGTGAAATACAAATAAAGCATTAACACCCATAGTTAAAAATAAGCAGTTATCATTGCAGTTTTCTCAGTTCCTAATGGCTGCTTTCGGTTCTGATTATTATCAGAACCTTACTATTATCATAGAATAAAAAAAGAAAAGAGTTCATAACTTCATCGTGACAGCTACTCTGATTCATTTTTCCTTAGGAACAGAAACATTCAACTCTTTAGAACTCCATTATATTTTTAAACAGTATTGCCTTGGCATAACTAAAAATCAAAGAAGCAACAATAAAATAAATCTAGAGCAATAAAGAATAGAAAACCACTGTTAAAAGAAAAAAACATTTCAAAGATATAACAGAAGAGTCAAGAATATATTCCTAAAAGTTTAAATAACCATATTGGGACTTCAGATATCTTTTTAAAAGCTGCTATTATTTTGTACTTTTTCAAAAACATTTCCTAAATTACATTTTTAAAGATGTCATGGTACTTTAGTAAAATTTGGAGAGAGAAAAAAAGATGTCACTAGATTTTTTTTTTTTTCCTTTTGGGTCACACCTGGCGATGCACGGGGGTTACTCCTGGCGCATTCACTCAAGGAATTACTTCTGGCAGTCCTTGGGGGACCATATGGGATGCTGGGAATTGAACCCAGATGGCCACATGCAAGGCAAACGCCCTACGTGCTGTGCTATTGCTCCAGCCCCTGATGTCACAGATCTTTAGATGCTTTAAAAAGATACTTCAAGATTTATTTCTAATAGTTTTTTTTTTTTTTTTGGCTTTTTGGGTCACACCCGGCGATGCTCAGGGGTTACTCTTGGCTCAAGCACTCAGGAATTACTCCTGGCAGTGCTCGGGGGACCATATGGGATGCTGGAAATCGAACCTGGGTTGGCCTCGTGCAAGGCAAATATCCTACCCGCTGTACTATCGATCCAGCCCCTCTAAGAGTTTTGTTTTTTTTTAAGTATCTTCTTGGGTATTTTTTTTGATAGCACAGCAGGTAGGGCATTTGCCTTGCATGCGGCCGACCCGGAATTGATTCCCAGCATCCCATATGGTCCCCTGAGCACCACCAGGGGTAATTCCTGACTGCAGAGCCAGGAGTGACCCCTGTGCATCACCGGGTGTTACCCAAAAAGAAAAAAAAAAAAAAAAGTATCTTCTTACATTTAAAAAAATACATAAAAACAGTCTTAGCATATGAACTGCCTTTTAGTAATGAATACCGTATATCCAAGGAATGCCAGACATTTGAGTTAATTCAGGTAGTCACAAAGGATTTTCCATGCATACTGCAGCTTTTGACAATTATTGTCAGTATGACTTTCTTTAAATTTTAACTGATTTTATGTTTTGGATTTTTTAATTTTTACACTATTTTGCTTTTACTCTACAATGGTGAAGAAATGCAAATAAATACTTTGTGTTTATCTATAGAAAAATCACAGATAAAT
Organism: Sorex araneus; assembly: GCF_027595985.1. NCBI lineage: Eukaryota > Metazoa > Chordata > Mammalia > Eulipotyphla > Soricidae > Sorex > Sorex araneus. The sequence continues at coordinate 37,289,797 of NC_073311.1, read as the reverse complement.
CATTTATCTAAGGACTTCTTAGTAACTGCCTTTAAGTCAAATACTGGGTAACTCATAAGCACCAAATTGTTTTTCTCTCTTAACATGCATGCTTAGAAGTGTTCTATGATGAAATAAACTTGAGAAGCACTATCATGGGTTCCTCCAAAAAGATTTAGAATTATAAAACCAAACAAAATCTAAGACATCATTTAATTTCGTTTTCTGTTAGTATCACTGTCTTAGCATCCCTGATAAACAGCTCTAACCTGCTGACAATGGAGTAGATACTATCTCCCCAAAGTTAAATCTATTCATTTGGAGAAAGCTATATGTAACAAGTTCTTTCTTCTTACTTTCACATCTCTTTTACTTTCATATATTCTAGTTATTCTTTGGGGCTGGAGGATAGCACAGCAGATAGCACAGCAGGTAGGGCGTTCGCCTTACACATGGCCAATCCGGGTTCCTGATTCCTCCACCCCTCTTGGAGAGCCCGGCAAGCTATCAAGAGTATCTCATAGCTCACCCGCATGGCAGAGCCTGGCAAGCTACCTATGGCGTATTCGATACGCCAAAAACAGTAACAAGTCTCACATGGAGACGTTACTGGTGACCGCTCGAGCAAATCGATGAGCAACAGGATAACAGTGGTAACAATGATGACAGTGATGACAGGGACGGTGATGAGGATATTATCTTACGGATTCCTCCTGATGATAAACTGTTTTATGTGTCTTCATGACAAACCATTTCTGCAAACCATGAACTTGTCACCACTCCTTTCACTAATTTAAGGTACTAAAATTGACTTTTATTTTGAGGAAGAGTCTGGGTCATTCCCTGCAAAGCACAGGGCTATACACTACTGGTAATGTGCTGGGGACCATATATGGTGCTGAGGATAAAACCTCAACAGCTATTTAAAACATAAGATAGGTTTAATCCCTGGCTGGCTCTACAAAATTAAACTAAACAAACAAGACTCCTTGCATGTGGCCAGTTTAGGGATCAGCCTTGACATCTGATATGGTCCCAAGCCCTGCCAAGAGTGATCTCTGAGCACTGCCAGGGGGGGAAAAAAAGATCCTATCAAGATCCTATCACCCTGTAGAGTGAGTGAGTGAGTGAGTGAGTGAGTGAGTGAGTGAGTGAGTGAGTGAGTGAGTGAGTGAGTGAGTGAGTGAGTGTGTTGGTTTACGGGTCACACCCAGTACGCTCGGCCTTACTGCTGGATCTGTACTTGGACCACTCCTGGCAAGGTTCAGGAGACCATGTGGGATGCCAGGTACCGAAAGTGGTTCAGCGGCACGCAAGACAAGCGCTCTCTAGCCACTGTGCTATGGCTCCAGCCCTTCACCTTTGACTCCTCTTATGTGTTATTTAATTTTGGCTTTTGGGACACTGGCTATGTACCAGAGGTTTCCCACAGTGTTACTTAAAAATGATGATTTTTAAAATTATCAGGAATTTAACAATCATGATGATTAGAGAAACAAAATAATTTATAATAAAAATGTAGGAGTGGGGGTTGGAGCAATAGTACAGTGGCTTAGGCATTTGCCCTGCATGTAGTTAACCCAGGTTGGATCCCCAGCATCCCATATGGTCCTCCAGTACAACCAGGAATAATGCCTGAGTGACAAGCCAGGACTAACACCTGAGCATTGACTGGCTGTGACCCCCCAACAAAAAAATGCAGCTATGAGTGAAAGTCTTTGTTTTACCACTTATTAACTGTGACTTAGGGCTGGAGCGATAGCACAGTGGTTGGGCTTTCGCCTTTCACATGGCCAACCCGAATTCGATTCCTCCGCCCCCCTCGGTGAGCCCAGCAAGCTACCGAGAGTATGGAGCCCGTGCGGCAAAGTCTGGCAAACTACCCGTGTGTATTGGATAAGCCAAAAACAGTAACAATAAGTCTCTCAATGAGAGACGTTTTTGGTGCCTGCTCGAACAAATTGATGAGCAACAGGATGACAGTGACAGTGAACTGTGACTTAAACAAACATACTATTTCTCAGTTTTCTCATCTACATAATGAAGAGCCAGGTCAAATCTGGACTATACTCAAAATTAATTTATACCAGGTTATTAACCAGGAAAAATAATGGTCTATAATAATCCATACTAGTTATCATAGACTGTCATTTCTAATTTTCTCAAACAGACAAAAAAAATTAGGGCAAAGATTGCTTATGATTGGCAAGCTGGAAGGTAGAGGTGGGAGGGGACATTGGTGGTGGGAAATACACACAGATGAAGGGATGGGTGCTGGAACATTGTATGACAGAAACCAATCATGAACAACTTTATAACTGTGTACTTCACAGTGATTCAATTAAAAAATAAATTTAAAAAGGACTGCTCATGATTACTTATTTTGGCTAGGACCAAAGAGACTTATGGTTAAGTCTCCCAGAGTATCTAAAACACACAAATAAGAGATACTGAATGTAACTGCAAGATAAGGATCAAAATACGAGGGGAAAAAAAAAAAACAAAATAGAATCTAAAATAGAACTGGAGATATGCACAGTGGGCAGGACAATTTGCCTTGCACACGGCTGACCAAGGATCAATCCCTGGAACCTGAATGGTCCCCAAGCCATGCCAGGAGTGATCCCTCAGTGCAGAGCCAAAAGTAAGCCCCGAGAATAGCAGTAGGGTGTGATCTAAAAACAAAAGAAATGGACTCTTAAAATACGGCCAACACAAACATCACAGATTTTGGCTCTGTGACCTTTACCAGCCATCATTAAAAAGAAAAGCTAGACGACTGCATTAGTTCATGTTTCTGAAATAAAACACATTACCTACTCAGGAAATGCACATTCTTGATTCTGAGACAAAAAAGCACTCTTGAGAGTGCTCCTCAAGTTATATATTAAATGGTAAGTTCAACATCCTCAGAGGAGGCATAACAAAGGCGAATGGTGTCAGACTGAAATACCTATCAGTGGAAGAATTCTTCCAAAGAATGCAGTCCTTTAACATAACTCCCTATTATCTATCTTTGTAGGGGGCAACTTCAGAGTATTTCGTCAAATAGTTCTCTTTAGGTCCTTCTTGTGTAATACCATATCTCACAAACACACTCTTTGACAATTTTTGAATGGAAGGAATATGACCTTATAATTCCACTAAGATTCCTGAATGCAAATATGTATGATTAAACAGCCTATGGGAGGGACAAAACTCGTGAAAGAGCAGAAAGTCGAACAAGCACAGAAACTTACTTCTTTTCCACTTAGAAAAAACCATCAAAAGAAATGGCTGGCAAAGTTTCTTAAAATATAACAAGTATTTCTCTTAATTTAGATACCAATTGAAGTCATTTTCAAAATTCTTGATTCATAAAATTTTAGCCTAAACAATTTTAAAAGAAAGGATAACCAGCTTCTCTACGGTTTAGTAATCCAAAGGGTGTTCAAGATTGAAGTGTTCTGCTTCTCACCCCAATCTTTATTTCAAATACTATATAGTCTCCCACTGGTTGTCCTAAACAAGCTACAAATCCATAAAAAAGTTGGTTATGCCATTTAGACACAAAATACAAATAGGATTATAAGTGAATCTGAAATAGTGCAGTATAATGCTATGAATAAAATTTCACCATACATATTTTTGTTTTTTTGGGTAACACTTGGCAATGCTCAGGAGTTACTCCTGGCTGTGCACTCGAACTACTCCTGGCAGTGCTCAGGGAACCATACAGGAAACCAGGGATCCAACCCATCTCAGTTGACTGCAAGGCACCATAACTGTCACACTGTCACTGCGGTCTCAATATACACAAAACTTAAATGGGAAGCTTCATTAACTAAATTCATCAACAATCTCATAATTTTAAACTTGACTGGTAGACTACAAAGTATTTTAATCTTTTACCTGTCATGTGGTGACAGCCTGATTGGATTGTTATTTGAATTAGTCAACTTTTAAATCACATTTTAAGGAATCAATTTCTAATGTGCAGCAAAATGCATCCAACTTATAACATCCCTAAGCTGAATTAACTAAAGAAAACACCATGATTATAATTTATCAGTTTTACTAAATGCCCTCTATTATGCCGAAGTTCTTTTCCTGACACATATATATATATGTATATATATATATGGATCTTAATTTCAAACCTGCTAATAACTGTTATTAAACCTGTTAGCAAGCACTTCTGACTTATCAAGTAAGATCAATTCAAGACACTAACGTCCTCTCTTCTTCTTTTTCTTCTTTTTCTTCTTTCCAGCTGCTCCATCTCCATCACCATCTCCATCTAAGAAAAGAAGTTTATATTCATTTCAACCTTATAAGTAGAGGAATAAAGAGCAATCAGACAAGTATACACACACACAACTCATCTTTTACGGATATACATTTTATCCCAAAATAGATCCTATTCCTTTAAAGTTGAGGCAAAAATGATAAACACCATAATTTTCAGATATACAGCTTCACAACTCTACATATATATATAAAATTATCCCCATCACTAAAGATCTTGTTTTCATAGACCACTGTTCACTCAATACCCCTCCCCTCTTTCCCTTCAACCCCTCCCTTCTCTTCTGATATCATAAAAAATCACTGTCACTGTATCACTGTCATCCCGTTGCTCATCGATTTGCTCGAGCAGGCACCGGTAATGTCTCCATTGTGAAACTCCATTGTTACTGTTTTTGGCATATTGAATATACCATGGGTAGCTTGCCAGGCTCTGCCATGCAGGCTGGGGGGAATCATCGAACCTGGGTTGGCTGGTGCAAGACAAATGCCCTACCCGCTGTGCTATCGCTCCAGCCCAAAACAAAAAACAAATAAAGAAAAAAGGACATGGAAAGGCAGAACTAGGTCTAAAACAAATAAACAAAAAAGACATGGGAAAGACAGAACTAGGTCTAAGGGCTGGAGCGAAGTGAAGGTTTACTGCTGAATGCAGCCCCCCAAAACAAAACCAAACAAACACACACAAAGGGCAAAAGAAACCTGCAAAAATATATTAATATCAGACCAACTGGTTCCAGAAAAAGAGCATGGCCAGGGCCATTTTAGATCCCACCCAGGAAGTGAGGTCTTAGAAATTTCCTAACAATCATAAAGTCACTTAACTTTTATGAGGAACCAAGTCACAGAGGACAGAACACATCTCAACTTTTTTTTTTTCTTTTTGGGTCACACCCGGCGATGCACAGGGGTTACTCCTGGCGGTACTCAGGGGACCATATGGGATGCTGGGAATAGAACCCGGGTCAGCTGCGTGCAAGGCAAATGCCCTACCCGCTGTACTACCGCTCCAGTCCCACATCTCAACGTTTTTGAGAGGCTTCTAAAATCTCAGGGCTAGGAGGAATGGAGACCTTACTGAGACCACTCGAGAAAACTGACGATCAACAGGATGATGATGATGGAACTTTCAAAAATATGAACTAAAGGGGCCAGAGCTATAGTACAGCGGGGAAGGTGTTTGCCTTGCTTATGGACAAGTCGGTTCAATCCTGCCATCTCATATGGTCCCCTGAGCATCATCAGGAGTGATTTGTGAGTGGAGAGCCAGGACTAATCTCTGAGCACTGCTGGGCATGACCAGAAAAAGCCAAACCCAAGAAAAAGACAAAAACAAATACATGCACTAAAGCCCAAGGGAAAGGTGACAAATCCACAATCACATTCTCAAATCCTTAACATTCTTCTCTCAATCACTGCGTCAGAATCAGTGCGGACAGAGACTGGACACCTTTCCTCTCTGGGAGACCAACCCAGGTTCGATGATTCCCCCAGCACACAAGGACCCATACAAGATGCAGCTAATATGACAAGTGAGCACAATAATATTCTTAAAACTTTACATATTGCTATTTACATATTAGAATTTGACTTGTATAATCGAAAGTACCAGTACTTTTTACGTTGCCTCTCAGGAAAGAATTGCTAATTAAGATTTTTTTTTAATTAAAAAAAAAGCTGGAGATATAGTGCAGCGGGAAGTGCTCTTGCCCTCCACACACCCAGCACCTGCTAGGATCCTGAGCACCGCCAGTAGTGTCCCTGAGTGCCAAGCCAGGAGTAAGCCCTAAGCAAAGCCAGGTGTGGCTCAAAAAATGAAACAGGGGCTGGAGCAATAGCACAGCGGGTAGGGCATTTGCCTTGCACGCGGCCGACCCGGGTTCGATTCCCAGCATCCCATATGGTCCCCCGAGCACCGCCAGGAGTAATTCCTGAGTGCATGAGCCAGGAGTAACCCCTGTGCATTGCCGGGTGTGACCCAAAAAGCAAAAAAAAAAAAAAAAAAAAAAAAAAGAAACAAACAAAAAATTAGGGGGAAGCATTAAATTTCATCATATTTTTTAAAACTAAAAACATGCTGTATACCAAAAATAATGACTGTCACTTCATGTAGCTACATTGTTTTCTGTCACTTTGCAGTTAAAACGTGTCTCACTGCATCATGCCACCCTCAAAGCATTCCATGAGATAACAAGAATGTGCCCACGATAATTCCAAACCTGCTAGAGCAGGTCATCAGATTCCTCATCCAATGAGAGGTATTTAAGGTTTCACATTAAAAAGTATCTTTCCTGGGACTGGAGTGATAGCACAGCAGGTAGGGCGTTTGCCCTGCACGCGGCCGACCTGGGTTCGAATCCCAGCATCCCATATGGTCCCCTGAGCACCGCCAGGAGTAATTCCTGAGTGCATGAGCCAGGAGTGACCCCTGTGCATCACCAGGTGTGACTCAAAAAGCAAAAAAAAAAAAAAAAAAAAAAAGTATCTTTCCTTCCTTTCTCTTCAAGGCCATGTTCTCTCTCAAATAGATATCGCTTATTTGTCTCTGTTTCTTTACCTGCTTGTTTCCAATGTGGAAATAAGTTTCCCTAATGAACACATTTCTCCTTGCTCACTCCCCTCACATCTTTATAAGAAAGTTTAATTCTATGAAACTTTCATTTCATTCTATGAAATGTTTCATTCTATGAAAAAACAATGGAAGTTTTTCAGTAAAAACTATCTTGCCTCACTTAAAAAAAATCTTTTCTGCATAGTTATTAAAGTTCTTTTTCTGGATCATATTATATGCAAAACATCACAGGGCACCTTTCCTAGTCCACAGCTCTTAGGATTCTCAAAAGAATCCTGATGATTTAAAAAAAAAAAAGAGCTATTTTGGAAAACATGGCAAAAGAGCACATAAAATAATTATCTGCTGATCATTCACAATCATCTATAAATATGTGCCCATACCCTTGAACTTTAAGGAAAAGATGGAAAGCATTTAAGGGGAAAATATAAAGCAAAATAGTGACTTAAAACATTTTAACATGTAAGTTAAATGATCTAAGTTTCTGAAAATGCTGTTTGAGATGCTAGTGCTGGCACTGGTAGCTCACACTTGGACAGCCTACTGGAGAGCATGTAATATTAACTTCTCGGAGTTTTATGTCACAGTCGAACTGTACCAACAATATACAACATATCATTACACTTGTTTGGTAAATAGAAGAAACTGCCATAGAGTTGAAAATTAACCCCGGCACTGACAAACACTGAACCATCCACCCTATACCACTGAGCAGATTATTACCAGGAGTGGCTCGTCTGGGGAAGGACCCCAAACAAATTACAACACTATGGAACACAGAGATGAGTAAGTGGTCTCACCGACAACAAGAAGTTGATTGACTTTGGCTTACCATTAGTTTATTACTTGAATTTTGTAATTTTGGGGTCACATCTGGCTTTGCTCAGGGAACACTCATGACAGTGCACAGGGTACCATAATACCAGGGATTGAACGGGGGTCAGCCTCATACAAGGCAAACACCTAGACCCCCGGTACTACCTCTTTGGTCCCCTATCTGGTACCCTTTTAAATGTTTATCTAGTATCACCTAGTAGGTCAGTTAGTTCATTGGTAAAGCATGAAATTCTTTCATGGCTCAGAAGTATTCAGATTTACTCCTGGGTCTGTGCTTAGGAATGATCACTGAAGTACTGGAGTGGGGGACCATATGTGGTGACAGGGATTTGAACCAGGGCTAACTGCATGCAAGCCCCAGTGCTTCTTATAATATCTCTCTGGCACCTAAGTATGAGCTCTTAAATATAGTAGTTAATATCAAAATTTAGACTGAAAAAAATCGCATGTGACTAAATGGTTACTCTTTCGCTAAAACAGATTATATCACATTTTTTTATATTGATTCCCTATGATTGACCCATCTATGAGTATTTTAAGGATTTAGGCACCATTTCTCAAATTAAGCAATATCAAGCATGCAACAAGTACTGATCTTATTTATGTTTTTTTACTAAATGAGAAACAGAAAATAGTTAAAGTTTAACAACAATGGTAATATGATCTAAGGCATAAAAAGGAGGAAATCGCCAATATTTGAGAATACTCTGACTTACAAAATTGCAGGGCCATAGTGACAGTACAGTGGGTAGGGAGTTTGCCTTGAACATGGCCGACCCAGGTTTGATCCCAGGTATCCCATATGGTCCCTTAAGTACCACCAGGAGTAATTCCTGAGTGCAGAGTCAGGAGTGACCCCCTGAGCATCGCCAGGTGTGACCCAAAAACCCAAAAAGAAAAAAAAAGTGGAACTTCTTAAAATTATTTAGCTTTTACTGTAAATTTCACTGTTTTCAATGCAAGATAAAGTATTGTTCTCTGATACTCCAGTATAAAGTATAAAGTATAGCCATCATTTATCAAACTTTTGTAACAGGATTGTGGTACAGTCAGAATCTGATCACTGAACTATTTTATCGCTCTTACAGTTTTATTGTCTTTCTTTCATAGCATACCAAGATATTCTTAACAGACATAGTTTCTATGTTAACAATGTGTCCAAATCAATGAATAGTTACTGAATGGTAACTAAACATGCAAAAACCAAAGGAACCTCAATCCTTACCTTGTACTTTATATAAAAATTCCAATAGATAAAAAATGTACAATCCATAAAGAAAAAAGTAAATGATTCCTCAAAATTAAATCCTTTTCTACAGTAAGTACCATAAAAGAGTGAAACACACTCCACAAGGAAAATTCTAATAGAAGACCTGTGTTAAAAAACTTGTATTACGAGGGGCTGGAACAATATCACAGAGGGTAGGATGTTTGCTTTGCACACAGCCGACCCGGTATCAATTCCCGGCATCCCGTATGGTCCCCTGAGCACCAGCAGGGGTAATTCCTGAGTGCAGAACCAGGAGTAACCCCTGTGCATCGCCGGTTGTGACCCAAAAAAGAAAAAAAAATACAATAATTTGTATTAAGAATACATTAGGAGGGAACTTTCTAGAATTCTTGGCTGAGAGACAGCTAAGCTACACACAACAACAGGCTGAGGCTGGTTCTCTAAAACAGCCTCAGCTTTATCAGCTGTAAAAAATGGTAAAAGAAACCACTTATTATATTCTGGGGGATCAAACCCAATGGCACCAAGGAAGAACAGAAAAAGGCTTTCAAGAAACTGGCCTTGAAGTACAGTCCCGATAAGAACCCAAATGAAGGAGAAACATTAAAACAGATTTCTCAAGCTTATGTAGTGCTCTCTTCCGCAAAGAAACGGGACTTAGAGATACAGGATCTATATGATATAAGCAAATATAGAAGGTGGAGCAGGTGGCAGATTTGGTTCCCCCACCTTTGATAAGATTTTTTGGAGGAGGAGGGATGCAAAGAATGGAGAGGTAAAAATGCAGTGAATCAACCCTCTGTAGCTTTGAAAGCTTTGAAATGATACAGTAAGAAAGCTAGCTCTGCAAAAGAATTAACTTGTGACAAATATGAAGGCCGAGGTGGTAAGAAAGGAGCAGTACTGTGCTGTCCCCAAAGGTACAAAATAAGAATTTAGGGTTCTGGGGCTGGAGTGATAGCACAGTAGGTAGAGCAATTGCCTTGCACATGGCCGACCTAGGTTCCATTCCCAGCGTCCCATATGGTCCCCCAGCACTGCCAGGAGTAATTCCTGAGTGCAGAGCCAGTAGTAACCCCTGAGCATCAATGGGTGTGACCCAAAAAGCAAAAAACAAAAAAACAAAGAAGAAAGAATTTAGGGTTCTGATAGGGTAGGATAGAGTGCTTGCCTTACACATGACTGACCTGGGTTTGATCCCAGCATCCCATGAGCAAGGAGTAAAAAAAGGAGGAGGGAGGAAGAGGAAAGGAGGGAGAGAGGGGAGGGGGAGGAGGAAGAGGAGAAGGCTGCGTGGCTACCAAAAGGAGGGGGGGGGGAGCAGGAGGAGGCAGCAGCTGTGTGGCTACCAAAAGCTAATACATACTCTTAACAACTGAACCACAGTCATTATCTTTCATCCAGATCAGAGAGTCAAGCACAGAGATACAAAATGTGCTAAATGAAGGCAGGCCAATTTACCATAACTATATGAAAAGGGTCACCTAACCTTTGAATTTAAGGTAAACTTTCCTGAGAATGGCTCTTTTCTGATAACTTCTCCTTCCTGGAAAAACTCCTTACCAGGAGGAAGGAAGCAGAAGAGATTGATGAAGTGAACCAGGTAGAATTTAATTTAAATCTTAAAAGATGGCACCATTCTAATGCATAAGAAGGGTAGTGTTCAGTGTCAGACCTCTTAATGGGGTAAGTAACACACACTGCTGACATTTTCTATGTAGTAGTGAATGAGTGAAGAACTGTCAGTCACATAGACACTACTTAAAATTATTTTAATATTCAACTATAGTTGTGTTTTCAAAGTTAAATGAACAAATATAAAAGTGCTGGAAAAAAAGCATATAGGCTGCAGAGACAGTCCAGCAGGTGGCACTTGCCTTGCAAGCAGCCATCCAGGGTTCACTCCCTGGCATGCCATATGGTTCCCTGAGTACCATCAGGAGTAATTCCTGAGTGCAGCCCAGGTGATCCCCATATGCAAAAGTTCATATTGCAGTAAGCTGCCTCTGCCGAGGGATGTTGCTAATAGGAGAGGTTATGTATGTGTAATATAGCAGAGGTATACAGCATTTCACTGCCCAACCTGTTGTAGATTTGATGCTGCTTTTGGTAAAAAAAAAAAAAGGGGGGAGGAGGGGCTTAGAGCCAAAGAATTAGTATAGCAGATAGGGCACTTGTCATGTACACAGCCAACCTGAGTTCAATGTTGTCCCATATTGTCCCTTGAGTACCATCACAAATCCTGAGCACCACTACACGTGATTCCTGAGCATAAAGCCAGTTTATCCTGAGCATCACTGGGAGTGGCCCTCAAACAAACAACAATAGTACAACCATGGGATAAGACCATGTAAAGGTTTATTGTTTTAACTGCTGGTATTACTTAAAAACAGACTGTGATGGGGCTGGAAAGATAGTACAGTGGACAGGCCACTGGTCTTGTAACTGGTTGACCTAGTGTCAATTTCCAACACCCCATTTGGTCCCTGAGCCCATCAGGAGTGATCCCTGACTGCAGAGCCAAGAATAAGCCCTGAGCTCTACCAGATGTGGCTCAAAAATGAAAAAGGAGATGTGATGATTACACAGTAAAGTGCCTCTATCTTTTGTTCAATTCTGGCCTGAACCTAAAACTGTTTTAGGAAATAAAGAAAAAAATATTTTTTAAGTGAATACTGGGCAAGTGAAATAGCTAACAGGGCTTGTGTGCACACTCTGCTATAATGAATTTGAGCCCCTAGACCAATACACACCCTAAGCAACACATCAGGAGTTGCTACCTTGCCTAGGATGCCTGCCATAATCCCCAATGGTGAACAATATCTGTGGCAAATTATATCTTAATAAAATGGACTAAAATTATGCATTAAACGATACTGAGTAGTAGAGCACTTGCCTTGCATGTGTAAAGTCGCAGGGTCAATCCCAAACACCAAAAAAAAAATTTTTTTAATAGAATAAATTACTTTCAGCACATTGCTTAATGCCCACAGGAACTTATACCAATATCACTGTATCACTGTCATCCCGTTACTTATCGATTTGCTCGAGGAGGCACCAGTAACGTCTCCATTGTGAGACTTGTTACTGTTTTTGGCATATCGAATACGCCATGGGTAGCTTGCCAGGCTCTGCCATGCAGGCGGGATACTCTCAGTAGCTTGCCGGGCTTTCCGAGAGGGATGGAGGAATCAAAGCCAGGTCGGCCACTACTAATTTTAAACAAATCTAAAATTAAATAAAATATATATTTCTAAACTCAAAGCAACTAAACTCAATACCTGTTTTTCCTGCAATATACATCCCCAGTCCAGTTCAGTCCCATGCTATGGACTGGAACAATAGCATAGCGGGTAGGGCGTTTGCCTTGCACACAGATGATCCGGGTTCGATTCCTCCCTCCCTCCTGGAGAGCCCGGCAAGCTACCGAGAGTATCCCGCCAGCACTGGCATATTAGATATGCCAAAAACAGTAACAACAGTAACAAGTCTCACAACAGAGATGTTCCTGGTGCCCACTCAAGCAAATGGATGAACAACCGGACAACAGCGCTACACTGTTATACATTCCCAATCTCTTAACTAGCTCTCTGGATGTTCAGACTGTTACAAGTTCTATCAATTCCCTTTCTTCCTTTTTTTGCATCTCCAAGGCTCCAATTCCTCTGAATTCTGTTTCTATAATATACACTGTTCCAAGGAATTCTTCCACTCTGTCTCATTTATGACCAACAATTAACTGCCATTACCATACGTCTGGGCTACTGCTAAGTATCCTCTAAAATGATCTGTGAATGATCCCTATTTCTTACTCCCTAACAACCCTGCATCTATTTAAGGCAACATATTTTCATAATATTTTTTATATTTGTTCACATTTGGGGCCACACTTGGTGATGCTCTCAAGACTTACTCCTAGGTCTGTACCCAGGGATCACTCCTGCTGGGCTCAGTGGACCAATATGGTATCAGGATCAAACCCAGATCCACTGTATGTAAGGTCAGTGCCCGACACGCTGTACTATTACTCCAGCCCCTTATGGGGGCTGAGGGCAGGGAGGGGAGCACAGCCAGTGGTGTGTAGGACTTAGTCCTGGGCTATGCTGGGGATTGAACCTGGGTTGGCTGTGTGCAAGGAAAGCACTCTACCCACCGCTATACAATGGCTCCTGTACCATTTTCTTTCTAATGTGCTCAAAAGTTGGGCTGGAGATGTAGCAACTGGTGAGCAGTTATAGATGTGAAACCCTGAATTCAGTGACCAGCATATACCACCCACCCAAGGCGGGTATTTCACCAGGTGCTAACTTTAAAGGACTGTGCAACAACAACAGGCCTTAAGAAATTAGGATTAAGGAATTTACAGAAGTTAGAAACTCCCCAATACTTTCCTTTGAAATTAGTGAAAGGTAGTTTTGATGCAGAAAGTTAAAGGAACAGATTTTGGACAAGGTTTTCAAGTTTGTACTGATTCTAAATATGCTATCAGTAATATCCACAAGTAACAAAAACAATCATTTCCTGAATAGAGCACCTACTTTGCTTGATTTTATGAGGGTAATGAAAATGAAATTTTCCATGGATAATGCCAGTATGTCCTAGCTGTTCAATAAAAATCAAACAGTTCTTCAATATTACCTCACTAATAGTCACAATGTGGCCTTTTACCCAGTACATTTTTATAAGTACCACACACTAACCGAATGTGCCACTGGAGCTCCCACTAAGTACATTTTTAAAAGCCAGATCCATGTAATTTGAGCAGTCATTCAATATGTACAACTATTTTAAAGAGTTACTAATACTATCTCTTGTTTAGCTATGGCAATGAAGCTTAAAAGGCAATCAAAATATTAGGAACATATTTTATTACAAATAGGTTTTTCTTATAAAATGCCTACTTTCTTGGTTTTTGCACCACAAAAATAAAAAGTAAATTCATTTACCTTCATCATCATCATCTCTTTCTTTTTCATCCAAAGCTTGTCTTTCCAACTGTCTTGTAACCTCATCGACTGACATTCCTGATTCCTTATCAGGTTCCTGCTGCCCTGTTGATCAAATAAAATAGGACAAAGTATATCTAATAAATATTTTCCACTACAACAGAATTTGTTTAAAAAGAAAAATTCAGGGTCTGAACGATGATAGTACAGCAGCTTGCCTTGCTCCCAGCTGACCCGGCACTCCGTACCATCCAGAGCCTTCCAGGAGTGATCTCAGAGCAGACCCAGGTTCAAACCCCAGAACTAGCTACTGTCCCAAGACACCAGCCATGAGTGATCCTTGAGTACAGTACCAGGTGGAGACATGGAACACTACTGGGTGTGGACCCCAAACCAAAAACAACAACAAAGAAGACAATAACTGGCAAAGATCTCTGAAGCTCTCTGAAGAGAATTTCTATGAGTTATTAGGAGCTATGGACTTTCACGAAGAAAGTTCTTGAGCTTGAGAGGATAAAAAAAATGGGAAAAAGATATTCCATAATTTACAATGTCCTGAGTAACTGGGCCTAAGAGCAGACCCTTCTCTGGGCTAGAACACAATCCAGGTAGTACGCATGTGTGTGTAGATAGTATAAACTAGGCAGCGCATAATGGAGTGACATCATAGCTACTGCATTGAGATTCAACTGGGAAATAAAGCTGTGCAAGTACATTTCGGTCGGCCGAAATGCAGGACGGTGACAGAGCGCATGCCTCGCGTGTATGCAGGGCATGTTTGGAGAGCGAATGCAGAGCATGCGCTATAAGCACACAGAGGCACCATAGACTGACATGACCTCAAGTCACACCCATTGGGGTCCGGGCGCTGAACACTCGAGAAGAACAGGGGCGGGGGGATCCTATCCAACAGCAGGAAACCGGCAGCAGACCCGGGTACTTGGGGGGGAGGGGGCTCAATCCTCCCTTTGCCAAGGTCCCAGCAACCTACCACTCGCCCTCGTCCAACTCGCAGCCAATCAGAATCTCGGAAAAGATGCGAGCCGGGCTCGCCCCATGCCAAGTTCCCTCGCCGCCCCGCCTGGCGCGCGCGCCTCTCGCTCCCTTTCGAGGGCTGCTCCTAATCAGAAACAGACGCCCGCGCCGGCGCCTCGGAACCAGGGCCCCCACCCCCCGGTGCGCCCGGAGAGCCGGACTGGTCCGGGCTGCCTGCGATTGCTAAGTCCCGACTTGGCGCCGCAGAGCCTCCCGCGCGGCCCCGGGGAGGAGTCGGGAGCCAGGTGGCGGGCTGCGAGCAGAGATCCCGGCCCAGCCCAGGGCAGCAGCAGCAAGCCGGGCCCAGGCGGGGGCCGAGCCCGAGCAGGTGAAAATTCTCGCACGCACACCACCCCACCACCCTCCCCCCGCCCCGCCTCCAACCCCCACGGTTGCACTTCCTTTTCTCGGGGGCCCAGAGCGCGCGGGGCTCCCCGGGCCGACACTGGCCACCCCGAAAGCGCAGGCCCGTGACATCCAAGGTGGCTGGGAGTGAAGGTGTCGACAGGCCCCGACACTTGCCCACCCCACCTCCACCTCCACCTGCAGGGAACAATATAAGTGCCAGCTGCTCCCGCAAAGAGGCCGCAGCACCTGGCAGGGGTGGGGAGGACTGGAACTCCCCCTCCCCACGAAGTGCGGCAGCGGCCCCCGCGGATGGCAGGGCCAGGCAAGGCATGGGGGAAGTCGGGGGGTTGCAGGGCTCCAAGTCCGCGGCACCGTCTGTCTGGAGGGTTGAGTCCCCGCCACGGTGGCTGGGCCCGGGTCCAGTGAGACCCCGGAGCAAGCTCCCAGGAAGCTCCTTCCTCCCGCTTCCCGTGCCCACATGGGTGGGGGCGGCGGACGCTGCCGCTCGCCGGGAATGACCATCTGGAGCCCGCCACCATCAAGAGCTCGGACCCCGAACCAGCCCAGTCCCAGGGCTGGGCGAGCGCAGACCTGGCCACCCCCGAGGGCCTCGGCCATTCTTGGCAAGGCTGAGATTTCCCTCCGTCGCCAAAAAAAAAAAAAAAAACCAAACCCAACCCCAAACTCCCTTTACCTGTGGCAGTCCCTTTACTCTTCTTCTTCTTCCGTCTCTTCTTCTTGGCTGCCTCCTCAGCCGTCGAGGCCGCTCCCTCGTCCTTGTCGTCGGGATCCAGATCGCCATTCAGGTGGCTCCCGGAGGACGCTGGCTCCTCCACGCCCGCCATGTTGCCCGAGAGAGCGCGAGAGTGAGACGGAGCGCCGCGGGCCCGCTCCTTCTTCCCCGCCTACACCCGCCACGCCGGAAGCGCCTCTCGATGGTGCGGCCGCGGGGGATGCTGGGACGGCGGCGGACTCGCCGGCCGGACCCGGCGCGTTCAGGTGCCGGCGAGAGTTGGGGTGGGGCCCGCGCGGTGCGCGCCGGGCTGGCCCCTACCCACGCTGCCGGCCTGCCCGCGCCGGCCCGCGTCTGCCGGCGCGTCGGCCTTGTTCGCTCCTGCGAATCTGCCCGCCGAGGGGCCAGTGGAAAGATTGTTGCGTCCCAGAGAGCGAGTTGGCGGAGCGACTGGGAAAGGGGCTCGGGAAAGTTTGCTACGGGCGCCTTCCCCAAAGCGCCCCGGAAGCCGGCGAGGATGCGTGCGTTCGCGGGGAGCATTCAAACTTGGATGCGTGGTCAGACGCACGCAGCCCCAGCCCCTCAGCGGGGCCGCCCCGGGACTCTTGCAGACAGATTTGAAAACTGGAATTCCTTGTGGATCGCATGTGTCCGCTCCCCGGGAAGGTTCAAAACTCACCTCGTAGCCCACCCCCCGCCTCTGCGTGCCAGGCATGACCCAGACATTGGAAAGGCGCCCCTCTCTCGCCCTGCAATGCCAAAATTCACATTTCCAATTTCCCTACCAGGTCAAGTTCTCACGAAAGAGAGAATTTGAGCAAGCCTTCCCGTCTCCCGCCCCAACCCCTCCCGGCCTGCCCTTAATTTTCTTCTTTTGTTTTCTTGGCCACACCCAGCGGGGGTCAGCGGCTACTCCGGGCTCTGCTCGCGAGGGCGCGGGGGCACGGGGGCTGCTCCCGGTGCCGCTCTTTTTGCTAAGTAAGACCACGTTTTACCTGCCTTGAAGGTTCAGGCAATGCCTCTTTAATCTTAAACACGACTTCATTCTTTTACGCCCCTTAAATTACTTCCTTTCAGTCGACACGCTGGCACTTTGGAAGTGGAGGAACCAAAAATCGAGGTCGCTACTATGTAATTTGCTAAATTCTCAAATATGCCTTTCGCGAAGGTGCCTTCTTGCATCTTCTCACTCTTGCTGGGCTCTGATTCTTGAGTTTTTGTTGTTGTTGTTCTTTCTTCCTGACCTTGGAGCATTATGCGCACACGTTATTCCTTCTGTGTAGCCTCCTCTGTCCAATCAAGCCATTCGTCCATCCTTCCATTCATCATTCAGTGTTTAATTTGTGTTTGAGTCTTACAAAAGGAAAAATAGATATAGCTCTTGTCATCCTAGGTATTAATATATAAGTATTAATAATCCTAAGAAGACAAATTTACGACTGGTGATACAATGGTATTATAAAAAGGATTTGCCTAGGCAGAATAATCCAGTAAGGCTTTGATCAAATGCTGAGAAGCTGAGATCTGAAAGATAATTGGCAAAGGGTAGGGAAGAGGAGAAGAGAGAATATTCTCTAAAAAGAGGGATAAGGAGAGAATCAACACATTTAAGAAAAGGATTAAAGATTCTAGCTTTAGAGTAGTTACTTAGGTGGAACTTGTGGAACTTTGGGCAACTCATCTTTTGTGAGCTCTATTATGCTGTCATCTGCAAAACAGAAGGGAGGGGACACATGTAAGGAGCTGAAGAACAATCACTGTGAGGAGGCTAACAAGCTGGATGGGTTATGAGTGTACTGAAAAGCTACTGCAAAGGTAAATACAATCCTTGCAGAAAGGAAAAGGGCACGGAAGGAGACCTTTCAGGGCCATAGACCTAGGCGTAGTCCTTTGTCCCAAGAACAATGAAAATTCCCGAAGAATTTCAGTGGATGAAAGAGTAAGCTGATGAGATTTACAATTAGCTTGGTAAGATTTTGTTTGTTTGGGGCCAGACCATGAGGTACTCAGAGGTTACTCCTGGCTCTGCACTCAAGAATCATTCCTAGCAGGTTCTGGGACCCTGGGGGGGTGGGGGGGTGGGTCTGGGTATTTAACCTGGTCCATAATTGCAAGACCAGAACATTACCCGCTGAACTTTGTCTGACCCCAACCCTGGTAGGACTTTTTTTTTTTTAAAAAAATTGATTGTCAGAGCTGCAGCATGTGGAGTGAGTATGGGATGGCCAGAATGAAAGCAGAAGACAAGTGTTCTTCTCCTGAAAAGGATAGTTTCCCCAAAAGTTAAGTCTGCTTTGCTTTGCTTTTCCTTTTTCCTTTTTTTTTTTTTAGGTCACACCTGGAGATGCTCAGGGGTTACTCCTGGCTCTACACTTAGGAATTACTCCTGGTGGTGCTCATATAGGATGCTGGGAATCAAATCCCGGTTGGCCGAGTGCAAGACAAACGCCCTACCCACTGTGCTATCACTCCAGCCCCCAAGTCTGCTTTTCTAAATATGCCCAAACTAGGCCTTTTCTAGTATCAATGAATGGTGAATTAAGGGTTAGTCATATTTCTATTGACTTCAGGAGAAAGTAATGCAGTTATTTTTTTAGACTGTACCTTTTGTAAAAAAAAATTGATTTATCATTGATTTACAGTATAGTTTCAATGGGTTAGCTTCATACCTCTATAAGTATATAATTCCACCACCAAAGTTCCAGTGACACCAAAAAGACCCCTCATCATTTTTAATGGCAGAGTAGTATTCCATTGAAAATATCCATCAAACTCTCTTCATCCAATCAGCTGTTAAGTAGTTTAGGTTAATTCCAGGTTTGGCTATTATGAATTATGCTGCTGTATATTTCTGGGTATAAATACCCTTTCAAATGTGTGTTTGCATATTTTTTGGATAAATGCCGAAGTGGAGCATGTTGAGTTTCCTTTTGTTTTTCAGGAACATAGTTGTTTTGTTTTTAAATTTAGGGACCACATCCAGTGCTGTTCAGTGCTTACTTCTGACTCTGCTCAAGGATCACCCCTGACACAGCTCAGGGCATCATATGGGTGCTGGAAATCGAGCCCTGGCTGGCCACCTGCAAGGCAGGCACCCTAACTGTATTATTTCGCCAGCCCTGGAATGCAGACTATTTTAAATTAAGAGCAGTGAAGGCTCTAGAATCTGAGAAGACAAAATCTTTTTTTTTTCTTAGTCATTTGCTCTTTTCCTAATCAAAGAAGCCATCAGTTTCTACCCTTTATGACCTAGAAAAATGTAGTTTGGGGTATCTTCCAAATGAAGATAATTTACAATTAATTAAGATAATTTATTACTTGTAATTTGTAATTTATAATTTATTATTTTAAGATAATTTATCAGTGAAAATTATCTCTCTGAGAAACTCATCCCTCAACTCTGAGTAAAAATGAAGTAATTCTCTTTGTTATGTGAAATCTCCCTCTCTCCTTGATACACAAAATAAATAGGCAAGTTCTAGGGGCCAGAGAGGTAGTGCAAGGGCAGGGCACTTGCCTTGCATAGGGCCAGCCTGGGTTTGTTCCCTGGCATTTTATATGCTCCCCCAGCCCTGCCAAGAGTGATCCCTGAGGGCAGAACCAGAAGTAAGTCCTGACCACTTTGGTGTATCCCCCAAATTAAAAACAAAAATGAAAACAGAAAAAAACCCACAAATATTTTCTACCCTATTCTTTAGACTTTACTGCCATTTAAATTTTCCATACCTATGTTATTAAACTGGTTGTTTCTTTGCTAACCTGCCTAATGATATTTTGATTCCCCATCTGGTCTGAGAAGAAAGTACAGGGGTAGGAATCAACCCCCTCTACTCTACACACACACACACACACACACACACACACACACACACACACACACACGCACACACACACACATAATGCTAGTTAGAGACTTCCAGGCAAAAGATGATAGTAGTGTAGGTCAGGTAGAGGTAGAAGACTCTGTTAAGAAATGAATCACTGTATCACTGTCACTGTCATCACTGTCATCCTGTTGCTCATCGATTTGCTTGAGAGGGCACCAGTAACATCTCCATTGTGAGACTTGTTGTTACTGCTTTTGGCATTTTGAATACACCATGGGTAGCTTGCCAGGCTCTGCCGTGCGGGCGAGATACTCCGTTAGCTTGCCAGGCTCTCTGAGAGGGGTGGAGGAATCGAACCTGGGTAGGCTTCATGCAAGGCAAACGCAGCTGACCTTTCATTTCTTATCCTAAGAAATGAATAGATTTAAGAAAAGATTAAGAAATATTTGGAAGATAAAATGAGTAGTACTTGAAGTACTTGATAGAATTGTTTAAGAGACTTAAGAAGGAAGAAAATATTAAAGAGATTCCATATTGATCACTAAGAAAATGATGGCTGGAGGAATTGGTCAGAATGGGAGATGTCTGCTGAAAGTAGATAATGGACCAAACATGATAACCTCTCAGTATCTGTATTGCAAACCATAATGCCCAAATGGAGAGAGAGAGAGTATGGGGAGTATTTTCTGCCATAGAGGCAGAGGGATGGTGGGAAAGGCCGGGTATACCAGGGATATTGGTGGTGGGGAATGTGCACTGGTGGAGGGATGGGTGTTTGATCATTGTGTGATTGTAACCCAAACATGAAAGCTTGTAACTATATCACAGTAATACATTATATTACAATATAATACAATACATACAAATTATACAATATAATATAATACATACAAATTATACAAATGTATAATACAATATATTACAGTATAATACAATACATACAAAAATTCAATGCATTTTTTTGAAAAAGAGATCCCTTATTGCATGATTAAAACTGAATGAATGGTAACTTAAACCTCAGAGATAGGGAAACTGTCAGATTTAAAAGGAAGGATCATGAATTTGATATAGATATACTGAGTCAGAGGTCTTGGGGCATCTCAGTGGAGATGACCAATTGTCATTTGTAGGAAACTAGAGCTCAGAAAAGAGCCAGAACTGGATATAAACATTTGAGTCATAGGCTAATAGGTGAGAATCATACCTTTAACAGCTGAAATCACTAATTACATGTTGCTGTGGAGAACTTAAAATATGGCTAGCCTAAATTGAAATGCCCTGTAAATTAGAATACACCAGCAGATTATAAATACCTAGTATAAAACAATATTGACTGTTTTATTTTGTTGCTGTTGGTATGTGTGTGTATGTGTGTTTCATTTTTTTTTGGTTTTGAGCCACATCAGGCAATACTCGGGGATTATTCCTCACTCTGTTCTCAGGAATGACTCCTGGCAGTGCCCAGGGGATCATATGTGGTGCCAAGGATCAAACCTGGATTGACTCTGTGCAAGGCAAGCACCCTACCCGTTGTACTGTGTTTTGCACCTATATGTTAAAATAATCCTTTAAAAATACATTGGGTTAAATAAAACAATAAAACATTTACATGGCTATCTATTTTTATCTATTTTACAGGAGCTGAGTGCTTGGGGGCCGAGTGCTACTTGTGGTGGGGATGGGGCATATGGTGTCAGAGATTAGTCTTGGCCTCTGGCATAATAGACATGTGCTCTACCACCTCAGCATTTTCCCAGGCCCCCATGTTACTGTTTAAAACATGAATATTAGGGCCGTAGCGATAGCACAGCGGGTAGGGCGTTTGCCTTGCACGCAGCCGACCCGTGTTCGATCCCCAGCATCCCATATGGTCCCCCAAGCACTGCCAGGAGTAATTCCTGAGTGCAAAGCCAGGAGTAACCCTTGAGCATCACTGGGTGTGACCCAAAAAGCAAAAAAAAAAAAACCACATGAATATTAGAAAAATTATAATTATCAGTGGCTTATATTTTTATTGAACATATAGTCTCAAGCAAGAAAGGAGAGCCTGAGACTAAGCTTTAGGGAAATATTAAATTAGGCGGGTGGGATAGATAAACCTGCCAAAGGGACTAGAGAAGAAGCCCCTACATCTTAATCCCCCAAGGTGTCTTTGAACTTTGTTGTGAGTCTTTCAAGTCCCTTTGTCAATGGTGGTACAAACACCTGAACTATAGCTATCTGCTATGCCTGCCCAATTCAGGAGTCCTGGAACCGTAGGCAGCAGGGCTGATGATTTTTGTTGTTATTGGGGGAGTGGGTTGGGTCACAATGATAGGTGTTCAGGGTCTATTCCTAGCTTCGTGGTTAGCACTGACTCCTGCCAGTGCTCAGTGAGACTGTATGCAGTGCCACAGATAGAACCATTTTGCTGTGCTATCTCTCTTGCCCTCCTAGGGTTCATGAATTATAACAAGGGAATGCTTGAGGTACAGGTTGATCTACAGAATTACCAATGTCAAAGTAACATTTGTTCAGTGAAAAACATGAACTCTCTTTGCTGTAAAGGGTTTATACTGTAACCCCTTTTGCTGAAAAAAAAAGAAAAGAAAAACTAAGTCTAGGAGAGAAGAAGTGGGAAAGAGAGAGAGAGAGAGAGAGAGAAAGAGAGAGAAAGAGGCTGCACAGTTAGGTGATTATTTTGCAGGATGTTCCAGAGTTTGAGTTAACTAAGTAGCTAGACACAATAAGTGATTCACTTCTTATTTTGTCATTTAGTTTTGTCTACAAGGTAAAATGGAATGGGATAAAGGGTTGAGAAAACCAAATTAAAAATTAAGGAAAAATTTAATTAAAATTTATTACTAGAATCTAATAAAGTGAGTCCAGGTTTGAAAACGCGACTTAATACCAACACTGACTAGAGTACTTTTTTTGAGGGGGAGGGGAAGTTCATAATGGCAGTGTTTAGTACTTGCTTTTTCCTGACTGTGCTTTGCGATCACTCCTAACAGTGCCAGAAATTGAAACAGGTTAACCTTGTGCAAAAAATATATTAACCCATGTGCTATTTCCAGCTCCTAGAATATTGATTTTCCTAATTACAGAAGTTGTTTTGTCTCACATTTTAGATAAGTAGACAGGAACAGGGTATTTTCCCCCAGTAAAGAGTTACTTCTGTTATAAAAGTCAGTGAATTGTAATAAAATAGCTAATATCCCCCAAATCTAGTTTTGCTGGAAAAAAAAAACGTTATTCTAAAATAAACAACTGCAGTAGCCTAACTCAAAGTTCTTTGATGTTTTTCTAATAGTTTGGGGCTTTCGACAAGTGCATTATATAATGGGCTAGCTACTCTTAACACCTTTGTATTAAGTGATCTTTGGATAGATTAACAAGAAATATAACAAGAAATCAACTGGAGCCTGAAGAAATTGTACATGGGGTTAAGATCCTTGCCTTGCATGCCACAGACACCAATTCAATCCCCGGCACTGCATGGTTCCCCAAGTGTCTCCAGGACTAAACTCTAAGCACAGGGTCATGAGCAGCCCCTGAGCATCACTAAGTGATGCCCAAAATCCTAAAAAGAAAGTTATTAGAAAAATTTAATTATCTGACACAAAAGGAAATAATAACTAAGGATTTTTTTATATATGTGTATACTTAAAATGCCATAAAACTTCTTGAATGTATGACCATAACTGGTATGGGTAGCATATATGACAACTAATTTATGTACAAACATAGCCATTAACATACATATTACCCATTAACATATACGTATATATGTATACTCAGATACAGTTATATTATGTTAGTGATTCAACATATAAGTTTGGGGAGGAGGGACAGATTTTATACCATAAACACACATTGCCAACTGTCTCCATGGAGAAGAGGACAGGAACTTGGTCCTGTTGAGAATGCCTGGCAAAAAGGCTTTAAAAAGAAGTTGCAGAGATAATACAGTGGGTAGGCAGTTGCTTTTGCATGTACCCTACCCAGATTTGATCCCCAGTCAATATGGTCCCTAAAACCCTGCCAGGAGTGATCCTGGAGCACAGAGCCAGGAGTAAGTTCTGAATGTTACTGGGTGTGGCCCAAAAGCAAACCAAAAGAGGGGATGGGGGGGCACGTAGATACAGACGACAGATTGGTGGTTGCCAGAGTAAGAAGAAAATGGTAAAGGGACTGAAAAGTACACACTGGGCTGGGGATATGGCTTAAGTAGTAGAGCACACGTCTAGAGAATTTGAACTGAACTGAACATCAGGGCCACGCCTCAAGGCCAGTATCAATGGGAACAGTTTCAGGCACCCAGCATCGCTGGGTGTGGCCCCTATATAAAAATGCAAAATAAAATGGTAAGTACAAATTTCCAGCTATAAAATAAATAGGTTTATAGTCAATAATATTGCATATTGTATATTCCAAAGTTAAAACTCTGGAAACATGAAATTTATAAGTTCATTTTTAGAATAATAGATATTGGGAGGTTGCTAAATGTATATCTTGAAAGTTCTCACCACAGAAAAAAATTTTGTAGAGGCATATAGTGATGGACTCTATGCCATGTATTACATTTAAATATTAAAATAAGAAAGCGTTATGTCACACACTTATGTAAAATGTATGCCATTTCTACTTTTTTTTTTGGCTTTTTGGGTCCAACTGGCGATGCTCAGGAATCACTCCTGGCTCTGCACTCAAGAATTATCTCTGGCATTGTTCAGAGGACCATATGGGATGCCAGGGATCAAACTCGGGTCAGCCACATGCAAGGCAAATGCCCTACCTACTGCACTATCACGTCAGCCCTTCATTTATACTTTTTATACCTCATAAAAATAAACCTTCTAAGGCAGGCATCAAAGAATGGGGCCAATTTATGTTCTTTTAGAGAGAAAAGGAAGTTGAGATCACGTTGTATAGGGCTTACAAGTTTACCCTGAAGAGAACAGATTTTATTGTAATGCCTTGAAGAGGTGGTATGTGACAGGGGTATTTAAATTTTGATATTATAAAACAGTCCTAATAAAGACCACAGCAGATATAACAGTGCCATATTGACACAATGAATCCTATTTAGTTATCAGAAATGAGTCAAGTGATAATGCTTATAGGTTATATGCATAAACTGATGTGTCTATACAATGCATTGAGAGATTTTGAAGATAAGGAAGCGTGGTCCACTTTTGTTCTGTGAAAGATCACTGTGATGGCAGCCTGGAGTCCAGAGAGGAATGGTGCTTCCCATCCAGTAAACTGTGTTTTATATAAAAGCCAAATACGGGACCTGAGATATAGCTCAGTGATAGAGCACATGTCTGCAAATGTGGTTTGATTCCTGGCATCATGTTAAAATAATAAAAAGGAAATCTTTATAGGGCTGTTTTCCCTTTTGAAAATGTGTTATTTTCTGTTTTTTTTTAATTGAACACTCTTTAAAAATTATGAGACCAAAGTGAGAAAATGATGTTTGTTTCTCATGCCCTCACAAAAAAAAAATGTTAAAGACCACATTATGTTAGTTCTCAAAATAATTTTTAAAATTTTCAGAGGTTAAATCCCTCAGCCTAATGTCCTCTGATCTAAAGGAAGAATTTAAAATGAAAGGAGAGAATTAGCAAAAACTTGCCAAACCTTCCTGTTGGTAGTTGTATTGATGAGAACTTTGCAGACTGTGCATACGCACGCCTAGAGAGGAGATGCTCCATTGCCGCATCGTCGAAACGTGTCTAAGGTAGAGCTAAGAGAGCTGAATAGTCCTTTGAATACGGAGAGGGAGGGGTTGAGGATGGCACTCAGGCTTCTGGCTTGAGTTCCAGTGTTTCATGGTTCTACTCCCTGAGATAGGGAACAGAGCAGGAGGAGCCTCCACGGGAGGCTGAAGAAAGATAAGTTTTGTGCATTTTCAGTTTGAACTGCCTGCAGGGCATCCAAGCAAAGATAACCAGGGGGTCCGTTAGGAATATAGATGTTAGATAGAGATGTAAAAGTTGCTGGACTAGGTGTGGTAGAAGGCTGCATACGTACAAGGTTTTTTGTAAGTTTTTTTTTTTTTAAGACAGAACTAGAGTAGGCTTTACTATCTAATAAAACTCCTCTATCTAATATGAATTCCATTAAGCACTTCAAATATGAGTAGAACAAATGTATGAATGATGAATATACAAGTAGATACTTAATTTCCAATATAGTCTTTAATTTTGTTGTTGTTGTTGTTGTGGGGGTTTGGCGGGGCACACCTGGCTATACTCAGGGCTTACTCAAAAATCACCCCTGACAGTCTCAGGGCACTATATGGAGTGCCAGAGATGGAACCCAGGCTGGTCTTTTGCAAGACAAGCATCCTATTCACTGCATTATCACAATGGCCCTCAAGACAGTGTTTTTAAAATTTGTAAAATACGGGGCTGGAGTGTTTATCTCACATGCAGCTGACCCAGTTCTATCCCCAGCATCCCATATGATCTCCCAAACCCTGCCAGGAGTAATTCCTGAGTACAAATCCAGGAGTAACCTGCGAGTATTTCAGGTGTGGCCCCAAAGCAAAGAAAAAGAAAATAAAAGAAAAAAAGAAAAATACAAAAAAATGTAAAATACCTATAAAATATCTCAATAAATTTCTATGTTCTTTACATGTTACAGTGATTATCTTTGAATATTTGAAGTCAATAAAACACTTTGTTAACATTAATTTTATGCTTAGTTTTATTCTCCCCAGTAGCTAATAGAAAACATTAATTGCATTTATAACACAAACTATGTTTCTTTTAATAAGACTGGCGTAATGTTAGAAAAGCCTGACCTTAATGGAATGTCTGCTAGATTCCTGGAGTTATTCTCTGTGACTGGTTGGGACACCCTCACTTCCCATGCTGTGCAAACTCTACTCATTTTTCTGCTTATGGCCCCCTCCTTGCCTTAAGAGTCACCTTTGTCAGGGCTGGAGCGATAGAACAGTGGGCAGGACATTTGTCTTGCACACAGACAACCCAAGTTCGATCCCTGGCATCCTATATGGTCGCCTAAGCACCACCAAGGAGTAATTCTTGAGAGTGAGTCCAAAAAGCCAACAAATAATAAATAAATAAATAAAAGACCATGTGAGTTGTCTGTTAAAAATAATAATAATAATAAGAGTTGCCTTTGTCTAATATCATGGAGTTCTCCCAGGGCTGACTTCTCTGGACAGCTTCTTTGCTCCTGACATGAGGTATCTGTCTCCCCAGCTCAGGGACACCCCCAAGCTCTGTTTGGCCTGTCCCTGAGCTATGGTCTGGAAAGTGCCTCCAGTCTAACAGCTGCCTTGCTTGCTTGTTGTTTGGTTATTGGTTGGTCATTTTTTAAATTCAGGATCAAGGTTTATATTTTTTCTCCAAGACTTCTTAAAATTAGGTCTTGTGTCCAATATCACTTATCTCTCACAATGGAGAGTTTTCAGAATCTTTAATTCAGTGCTACAGGTTTCCCTGGATGTCTCATTTGGCTCCAGCATACACGCTTCTCCACCTGTGTGGAGGCAGGTGGAGAGGGCCAGGCAAAACTTTGAGGCAGGCAAACCTTCCCTGGTCTCAAAGGTTCATCCCAACGGGACTAAATCAATACACAGCAATTCTAATTCCCCTTCCTAGTGATTTTTTTAGGCATAGACTTATATTGCAATTCTTATCAAGCATGAAGAACAACATTGAGATCTTCTGAAAGAAGGTTTGCTGTCTTTTAAAAGAAAACAAAAGAAAATGTAATTCCATTTTTTTTAATTTGATGTTTTCAAGTCCGAGAATGAACCTTATTAATGAAATCTGAAATAGAAGTATGGAAGGATGCTGAGCTCTTAATGAAGTTCTTTAGCTACTGAATTAGAAAAGCCCTAGGCTAGTCATTACCTTCAAAGAAGCAAGATAGGGGCTGCAGCAATAGCACAGTGGGTAGGGCGTTTGCCTTGCCCGAGGCCGACCTGGGTTCGATTCCCAGCATCCCATATTGCCCCCTGAGCACCGCCAAGGGTTATTCCTGAGTGCAGAGCCAGGAGTAATCCCTGAGCATTTCCAGGTGTGACCCAAAAAGAAAAAAAAAAAAAGCAAGATAGGGGTCAGAGTGATAGTATGGTGGGTAGGGTGATTGCACTATACACTGCTGACCCATGTTCAATTTCCAGTGCCCCAAATGGTTCTTTGAGCCCCCTGAACACTGCTGGGTGAGACCCCAAAACAAAGCCAAACAATTATGCAAGATATGTCTTTATTTTTAAGGAGATTTTGAATACTTTTTGGATTTCGTTTTGTTTGGGAGCCATGCCTAGTAGTGCTCAGGGGCCACCCCTAGTTCACTCCCATTGGTGTTCAGGAGATGGTTTGGCACTAAATCAAAAAGAGGGTCTTTGCATACAAAGCATGCACTGACACCCACTGAACTGTCTGTCCAATCCAAGTACTTATGATGTCTATTATGTCATTATAGCCGACTTGAATTCCAGAATGTAAAGGACTGAGGATGCAGTTGGCTCTCAGCCAGAAATTCTATGCTACATTTCCAGTGACAGAAAAACTATGAGTGGAATGAATGGATATCAAGGTTCTGAGTGGAACTTTGGCAAAGAGTTACTATCTTGGGGCAAGAACAAACACTCCGAATATTCTTTGGGCCTGGAAATTGGCAGAAACTGATGAAATAGAAGATACTTTTAAGGAAGTTCTTCTCAAGTACTTGATCTCTAGAAGCTCTTTTGAAGGTTGGTGTGACGAGAAGCTGTGAAGAGACCAGGTATGGCTCTTATACCTTTAAACAAGTGATGATAATTCACATGCCATTAAATATATAATTTAAAAGTGAACATTTCTGCTTTAAAATATATTACAGGCATTCAACTCTCACCCAATTTAATTACAGAATGATTTATGTTCATCAATCAATGGACATTTTGTATTGTTACTACTATTTTGGCTATTATGAGTAATTTCACTATGAACTTTCTTGTACAAGTTTTTATTTGAATATGTTTCCATTTCTTTTGTTGTATACACCTAATAGTATATCAGTGAATCATATGATGCTTTATTTATTTTTTTGCTTTTTGGGTCACACCTGATGATGCACAGGGTCACTCTTGGCTCTGCACTCTGGAATTACCCCCAGTGCTCAGGGAACCATATGGGATGCTGGGAATCGAACCCAGGTTGGCTGCGTGCAAGGCAAATGCCCTACCCACTGTGCTATTGCTCCAGCTCCAAGGATGTTCTATTTTGACCTTTTGATGAATTCCAAATTTTCAGAAATAACTACACCATTTTACAGCACTATATGAGGTTCCTAATTTTTTCATTATCTTTTCATTTTTAACATATTTTTTATTGAATCACTGTGAGCTACAGTTACAAAATTTTCATGCTTGAGTTTCAGTCATATAATGGTCGAACATCCATCCTTCCACCAGTATTCATTTTCTTCCACCAATGTCCCCAGTATCCCTCCCCCTTCCCTCTCCCCCACCCTGTCACACTCCTCCCCCTGCCTCTATGGCAGACAATTTTCCCCACACACTCTCTCTACTTTTGGGCATTATGGTTTGCAATACAGATACTGAGAGGTTATCACGTTTGGTCCTTTATCTAATTTCAGCACACATCTTCCATCCTGAATGATTCCTCCAGCCATCATTGTCTTAGTAATCCCTTCTCTATTCCAGATGCCTTCTCCCCCAGTTCATGAGACAAGCTTCCAACTATGGGGCAATATTCCTGGCCCTTGTTTCTACTGTCCTTGGGTGTCAGTCTCATGTTATTTTATATTCCATAAATGAGTGCAGTCATTCTGTCTGTCCCTCTCTTTCTGACTCATTTCACTTAGCATAATACTCTCATGACCTTTCACTTATAAGCCAATTTCATGACTTCATCTCTCCTAACATCTGCATAGTATGCCATAGTATTCCATTGTGTAGATATACCAAAGTTTCTTTAACCAGTCATAGGTTCTTGGGCACTTGGGTTGTTTCCAGATTTTGGCTATTGTGAACAGTGCTGCAATGAACATATAGGTGCAGATGTTATTTCTACTGTGCTTTTTTGCACCCTTGGGATTTATTCCTAGAAGTGGTATTGTGGGGTCATATGGAAGCCCAATTTCTAGTTTTTGAAGGAATGTCTATATTGTTTTCCATAAACCTTGCCTAATTCTTTTTAAAGTATAAAGAACAACACTTTAAAATCTGGAATAGTTTCTTTTGTTCAACATTATTTTATTGTAACATTGAAGAGAAAAATGGAATAATTTATTTAAGTCAGAGGATTTAAGACACTTACTTGCCTTGCTTGCATGTGGCCTACCATGGTTCCATACACCATATCATGTGATCTCCTCAGCACCGCTGGGAGTGACTCCTGAGCACAGAACCAGGAGTAGGCCCTGATCACTACCAGGTGTTCTCCATTCCCACTCCCACCATCTTTTTTAAATGCCTCCTGCTTAGTATTGATCCCCTTCTCATGCATAAGCTAGAGTAAGCATGTTGGAAAATAAATGAACACATGAATGAACACAAATGATTAATAGTAGGAGTTTAGAAGGAAGGACTGGCTAAATCTGTACTTAAAAACTGTTTATTTTGCCGGGGGAGAAATCCCAGGCAATGTTCAAGGGGCCCCGGGGCCACTTCCAGCAATGTTGAACCTACTCAAATGTTGAACCGAATGTTGAACCTTTGAGTCATGACTCAAAGCTCAGACCCAGAGATGTTTGGAGCCACCCGGGCTACACATAACAGTGCTGGGGTAAGGAACCTACAGTGCCAATGATTAAAACTAGTGCCTCATATCCTATGAAGTATCGTCCAGTCTTCAAAAATGTTTTCTATTAAGAATGGTGACTAATGAGCCTCAGCCAACTACATGTCTTAGTTCTTTGATGCTCTTGCTGCCATCCTGACCTTCACCATGTGCTCGTCGTCCTCTTTGCAACCCCCCAGGCCAATGAGCTTTGGTTTAGCCAGCACTCTGCTTCCTCCCAGCCACAGCCATGGGGTCTTCATAAGCTGCTGGCTAAAATACGGCTCTTTGGCCAGTCCTTTCAAAACTTCATCATTGCCAGAGTCCCCGGAGGGGTTGTTTCACCAGTGATGCCTGGCAGCCCCCTCTGGAGAGGATGACACATTATGGTGGGTTAGACCCGGGTTGAGAATTTTATTTCTTATAGGGTCCCAGCTGCTGCAGTCAGTTCTTTGGCTCCAGTGACCTTACCACCCACGGGATCCCTCCTTCTCCCGCCACTGATTCCTTCCCTATAAAGCTTTTTTTTTTTTTTTTAAATTGGGGTCTTTCCAGAGCTACTTAGGAAACATAGAGGGCCAGACTTGGTGATTTTGGATTCAGTGATGAGGTGCTGCTCAGTCTGGTGGTGCTGGACGCCTCTGTGGCTACACTGGCTGGGGCTCGGGGCAGTTCCCATAATGAACTCTGGAGACCCAGACATAGAACATGTGCTCCACCCCTTGGAACTAACTTTCTGCTCCAAACTTGTCTTTTCCCATTGTATTGTCATGGTCATTCTCAACTGGGGACAATTTTGATACCAGGGAATATAGGGCAAAGTCAGGAGACACAAAGTCAAGGCATGTGTTGTCTTGAATCACATGCTCCAAGCATCTGACAGGTAAAGACCAAAAATGATATTAAGCATCCTTCGATGCCAAAGGCAGCTTCGTTCCCACCACAGGGAATGATCTGGCCCAAAGTATCAGTAGCGCAGAGACTGGGAAGCTATATTGATTGCTATTGTTGTTGGCCAATAGGACATAGTCCTTTTGATGACATCTGTTAGGTCAATAGCCTTTGAAGTTAAAATGAAGATAAAAGCATGGTTGTGACCTCCATCCCCCAGATTTTTTTTTTTTTACGTAGGGCTGGAGTGATAGCACAGTGGGTCGGGCGTTTGTCTTGCACGTGGCTGACCTGGGTTCGATTCCTCTGTCCCTCTCGGAGAGTCTGGCAAGCTACCGAGAGTATCCGCCCGCACAGCAAAGCCTGGCAAGCTACTTATGGCATATTTGATATGCCAAAAACAGTAACAACAAGTCTCACAATGGAGATGTTACTGGTGCCCGCTCAAGCAAATAGATGAATAAGGGATGACAGTGATGATGATAATAGGGGCTCACCTGGGTTCAATTCCCCAGCATCCTATAATGTCCCTTGAGCACTGACAGGAGTAAAATCTGACGGCAGAGACAGAAGTTATCCCTAAACATCTCCAGGTGTGACACAAAGACAAAACAAAAAAATAAACCTTAAGTGTTAAAATTACTAATTATTTTTGAAGTTTCACCTACAGACATAATAATTTGTCTTTATTTCCAATTTCTCCTTAGAATTCATGACCCAATGGAAAACTTTACTAAAACTCAAAATTTAGGCCCTCTCTACTTCTTTGACCAGGTAATGTTTTTGTTTGCTTTTGAGGGAAATAGGGTGGGGAGGTTGGGACCACAACGTGCAGTACTTATGGGCCACACCCAGTTCTGTGCCAGGGATGATCCCTGGCAGTGCTCAGGGACATCATATGTGGTGCCAAGGGTTTGAATCAGGTCTGCAGCCTCTATAGCCACATGCAAGGCAAATACTTTACCTGCAGAATTATCTCTTTAGCCCACTTTGACCAGGTAATGATTCAGTTTAGTCTCATCAAATCTATAGTTTACTATTAAAAATTTTTTTTGAGCAGTATTATTTTAATCTACAGTTTTAATCAGATTTATTTCATTTTAGGTTAAAGCAAAAAGGAAAACATGGGGAAAAGGTGAATGTGAAGACCTATTCCCCAGTGTGAGACCAACCTCAAGAATTAGTACTAGGTAAACCACTAGAGTTATGCTTGGATGTGTGTGTGGGGGGTGTCACTGTACATTTTCCAAGGGTTATAGGGTGCTTAAAACCAATCCTATCTTATTCCTTGTTCCCCAGGTAGTTGCATGAAGGAATTGCCATTTCAAAGCTTTGAAGTCAATCAGAGAAATTGCCTGGAGCTAGATTAGTGGTTGATTGACTACCCTGGTTTGAATCTCCATCACCACGTATTGTTCCCTAAGCACCACCAGGGATCACTCCTGAGCACAGAGCCAGGAATAATCCCTTATTTCTGCTGAATATGCCTATGCCCACTCCCCCTAACAAAATAAAACAAAACTAAACTAAAACTAAAAATTTATTCAGATGAACTCTATCAGGTATTGACATGTTTCACTATATTAGCTTGCACTGTAGCACTGTCGTCCCGTTATTCTTCAATTTGCTCGAGCGGGCACCAGTAACGTCTCCATTGTGAGACTTGTCACTGTTTTTGGCATAGAGAATATGCCATGGGTAGCTTGCCAGGCTCTGCCGTGCAGGCGGGATACTCTCGGTAGCTTGCTGGGCTCTCCGAGAGGGACGAAGGAATCGAACCCAGGTTGTCTGCATGCAAGGTGAACACCCTACCCGCTGTGTTATAGCTCAAGCCAGTCTATACTGACTTGGTAAAAGAAAACTTTGAAGCTGTAATAAGTGATGGAGTTGTCCTTAGAAGTCTCTGAGCATCTGGTTTAGAGATTTTTCAGAGGTGAATGCATTTCCAGTGCTTTTTTTTTTAAATTGAATCGCCATGAGATACAGTTACAAAGCTTTCATGTTCTAGATTCAGCTGTACAATGATCGAACACCCATCCCTCCACCAGTGCACACTTTCCACCACCAGTGTCCCCAGTATATTCAACATATCCCATCCCAGTCTTCACCCTATCTCCGTGGCAGGCAATTTCCCCAATACTTTACTTTGGGGCATTATATTTTGCTCAATTTTTCACACCACCATTCAAGCCTGCCTGCCAGGGGCAGATGCTAGATCATTTATTGTCCATTGCTCATTTTGAATATCTTGGGTGCCATGGCTGCACACTTCTGGAATCCTAGATTGTAAATGGTTGGGTTCCAGAAACATTTCTGTAGGGCACTAATCCATTTTGGGATTTTATTGGGTGTCTCTGGACCAGGGCTGTTGGTGCACTAAGATGATGCTTGGAGGCACATTGTGTGTATAACAGCCAGGCCGACAAACCGGCGGAAGCCGAGGAGGGACAGCCTGGTGCCTCTGTCACCATGCAGCATGGAGATTTAGTCCTGGGACCCGCATACCTGGTACCTGGACCTTGCTTGTGGAAGTTCTTGGTCACTGGGATTCCATTGGGAGTAGGCAGAGAGACTTGCACCTGTTCCATGTGGGGTGCCCTGGTGAAATTGGCTCGGTATGGGGCCCAAAGAGATCTTTGGCTCTGTGGTGTCCTCCAGGACTCGCTGCTGTATCTCTGGATTTTGATCTCTCAAGATTTGTTTATGGGTCTCTGAAGCAAGGCCGGTATTGGAGTTTACAGAGTGGCACTGGAGTTGGTTCATGGGGGTGGTTGCCAGTGCTTCCATGTGTATTGGGAAGTGGGGGAAGTTACCCCACCCCCACTCCATGAAAGCCTGGAGATTTCAGTCACAAAACCAGCATACCCGAATTTTCAGCAGATCATATCTTGGTGAGGTCTGTCCTGAGACAGTGGAGTCAGACCAGGGGTATGGCAGCAATTTTGGATTGTGGAAGCAAGTGGCTGCTGGGGGCTCTGCTTGGGCAGGCACAGGCCAACCTGCCCCACTCCGATTTACCCCAGTCTGTTCTGCCATGCACAGGTGCAAGATTAACTGTGGCTTTTGATCTCTTTTGAGATTTATCTATGGGTATCTGAAATAAGGCCAATAAATGAGTCTGTATAGCTGAGCCTGAGGTGGTTTGCGGGCATGGCCACCACATATCTAACTTTTGGCCATTTAATTTCTTGGTAAACTTGGTCCCAAGTTGTTGGAGTCCAGCTAAAGGCACAACAGCAATTTTGGGGTGTCAGGAAGCCTGAAGGCACCATCAGGCTGCTAATGCACTCACTCCACAGGTACAGGTTGACCTTTTGGTGGCATCATACCCCCTCAAGTGCTTTTGTACCAAAATCACTGTGATACGGAAATAGCTGCAGTGTGTTGAATGAATGAATGAAGATAATGACCAGATTACAATTTTTCTTTTAAAAAGACCATACCCAGCAGTGCTCAGAGCCCAGGGTGCCTCCTGATAGTGCTTAGGTAAGGGGGTCATGCCGTTTCATGGATCAAACTTAGGGCCTCATGCATAGTTATTATGTGCTTTACCATTTCATTCTTCCCCTGCACCCAGTTCCAGAATATAGATTTTAAATCCCTCAAAGGAAAAGACAGTGTTTTCTCTGCATAGTTCATAGAACACACTGCCTCCACAATGTTTGCTTGAGCAGTCCTCAGATTTATTGTATCAACTATCTAGAAGTGTGGAGATACCTTTGATTTTGCTCAGTGAAATGTAAATGTGTATTTAACTCATGGCCTCTGCCTTAACAATCATAGCCAAACAAAGCTTGAACTCACTAATGTAAGTTCCCCTATCTTCTTTCCATTTGTTGAACATACTTTGTATTAGGTAGCACTGCACTGTCATCCTGTTGTTCATCAATTTGCTCAAATGATCACCTGTAGCATCTCCATTGTGAGACTTGTTGTTACTGTTTTTGGCATATCAGACATGCCACGGGTAGCTTGCCAGGCTCTGCTGTGCGGGCGGGATACTCTTGGTAGCTTGCCGGGCTCTCCGAGAGGGAGGGAGGAATCGAACCGTGTGCAAGGCGAATGCCCTACCTGCTATGCTATCGCATTCCCTCTGTGCTATTGCACTCCCTATCACTAATCCCTTTTGTTGTATTTGTTATATTTTTATTCTAATTAATTTTTAAAAATTTATTCATCATTCGTGTACAATATTTTTGTGTAATTGTCACTCAACCAGTTTCTGTGCTATCGTGCCTCTGCTCAATCCTCAGGGCAACTCCTCCCCCCTTTTATTTCTGCGAATCATCATAGTTTTTATCAAATCTGAGCTTATTTGGTTCTTTATGGTAGTTCACTTCCTTTAGTTGATTAATATTCCACATATCAGAGAAATCATCTGATAGTTTCCTTTCACTTTGAAAAGAGTTTCACAAATCCGGTTTTACAGATTTTTCTTGGCCCTGATTCCCTCACTGGTGATAAACATATTTCTTCTTACTGGTACAGGGAAAGCACATGTCACATGATGGTTTGTTCTTTTGCTTTTGGGGAAAGAAAAAAGAAAGGTCTGAATATCTTTCTTTCCTTTTTTAGGGGATGCAGGGGGGATGGTTGCCTACTCGGCAATGCTTAGGGGTTACTCCTGGCTCTGCACTCAGGAATTAGTTACTCCCGAGGCCGGAGAGATAGTACAGCTGGTAGAGCACTTGTGTTGCATGGTGCTTACCTGGTTTCCATTGCTGACACTACATATGGTCTCCCAAGCCTGCAGTAGTGATCCCTGGCACAGAGTCAGGAGTAAACCCTAAGCACCACCAGTTGTGGCCCCCAAAAAGAACTAGACAAAATTGTAAAAGAGCATTGCTAGTAATTATGAGGGGTGGAAGAGAGAGAGAGAGACAGAGAGAGAAAATAAGAGGACGTGTGAGCACTTGTGAGAGAGACCAAAAGCAAGAAAGGGAGTGGGAGAGCAGGGGTGAGCAAGAACTCAAGAAGAGAATAAGCAAGAGAATAAGCGAGTGAGAACAAGAGAGTGAGAGAGGAGAGCATGCAAAAGAGAGAGTGAAAGATTGAGAGTGTGTAAGAGAGAGCAAGAAAGAAAATAAGAGAGTAAGTGAGAGTGAGAGTTAGTGAAAGTGAGAACAAGAGAGAGTGAAAAGTGAGACATAGAGCCCGAGAACAAATGACAAAGAAGACTGAGAGCGACAGAAATAGTAAAAGAGAGAGAACAAATGACAAGTGTGAGAAAGAGAGAAAGAGAGTAAATGACAAAGTGTGAGCAAGTGACAGAAAAAGACAGAGAGCGAGAGAATATGCATATGAGAAGAAGTGAGAGAGTGAGATAAGGCAAGAGAGTCAGAGAACAAGACAGAGAGAGGGGCGGGAGTGAGGAGAGAGAGAGAGAGAGAGAGAGAGAGAGAGAGAGAGAGAGAGAGAGAGTTGGTAATCAAACTGAAAGAACTCTGGCTTCTCAGGGGCGAGTGAGCAAAGTATACCCATCCAGATTGAGAAAGAATAGTGACAAGAAGGCCACTTTTTAGAAAAAAAAAATCAGGAAAGAAAGGTGGACTGCAGTCTAGTGGGTGCCAGAATAAACAATACTCCCCCCCACCCCACCACACACACACATTTCCAGGAAAATGACTTGTTATTTTCTCCAGTTTTATAAACTATCAGTAATAATACATTGAGCTGATTTTGATTGGTATTTGCAATGTAATGTAAATGGACCTAGGATGTTAGTACCTATTTCCTCTATCATTTTCTGTAGTATTTGAAACCCAGCAGTAGGATATGTCTAAAAAGTCTTAGGGAGATTTAAAATTGTTGCTTCAATTTTCTTTCTCATGACTAATCTGCTCAAGTTTTTTATTTCCCCCAGATTCAATCTTGGGAGGTTGTGCGAGTCTATAAGTTGTCTTGAAATTTCTTCTAGATTCTCTTTCTTGGTGTTAGAAGAAAAAACCCTTTTTTTTTCCTTTTTGGGTCACACCCAGCAATGCACAGGGGTTACTCCTGGTTCATGCACTCGGGAATTACTCCTGGCAGCGCTCAGGGATTATGGGATGCTGGGAATCGAACCTGGGTCGGCTGCGTGCAAGGCAAACGCCCTACTTGAGTACTATTGCTCCAGCCCCAGAAGAAAAAACCCTTATGGTTTCTTGAATTTTGAGATGTCTGTTTGCCTGTTGTAGTTTCTCCCTTTTTCATCTTGTTTGGGGCTTCTCTCTCTCTCTCTCTCCTCATGAGTTTAGCTAAGGATTCAGCAATCTTTGAAAATAAATAGCTCTTGATGTCATTGACCTGTATAGTTTTCTTGATTACTATATTGTTAATTTTTAGTCGGATTGTTATTATTTCCTTCTTTCTACTTTGGGACTCATTTCTTGTTCTTTTACTAGTTTCTCAAGCTGTGTGGTTGCATTATTTATTTCACTCTAGGTTTTTAACTTTTTCTTGTTCCCTGATGTTAGCCTACACTGCTAATAACTATCCCGAGTACAACTTTTGCTGTTTTCTGTGGGTTCCGACCACCTGCACCTTCATTCTCATTCATCTTGAGGAATCTTAATTTATTCTTTGATTTCCTCTTTGTCACAATAGTTATTTAATAGTTTAGCAGCAGTATCCTGCTCAGTTTCCATATTTTGGAGCTTTCTTTTTGGAGATCAACAATATCTAATGTTGCTCTTCAGTGCAGTCATTGATGATACTTGATATAATGTTCATTTTCACGACTTCATGGACACTAAATTGTGCCCCAGCATGAGTCTATCCTGGATGTTGTTCCATGTGCACTGAAGAATAATGTATATTTTCTTCTTTTAAAATATTTTCTTATTTGATCTTGGAGGCAGTGCTTAGAATGTACTGTTCATGTCTATTAATCCCAGTTCTTCTAATTTCTTGCTTAGGGCTCTTGTTTTCTTATTAATGTTCTGTCTGATGTGTCCAAGGATGAGAGTGATGTTGCCACTTCTATATATATCTACTCAGATCTATTAGCAGTAGCTTTGTTTTCTTTTTTTTTTTTGGGGGGGGGAGCACACCCAGCAATGCTCAGGGGTTACTCCTGGCTCTGCTCGCAGGAATCACCCTACCCACTGTACTATCACTGTGGCCCACCAGTAGCTTTAATAAACTTTGCTGTCCCTTCATTTGGTGTGTGTGTGTGTGTGTGTGTGTGTGTGTGTATGCATGTGTGTGTGTGTGCGTGTAGAGAGAGAGAG
The DNA here is from genome assembly GCF_027595985.1 of Sorex araneus. Lineage (NCBI taxonomy): Eukaryota > Metazoa > Chordata > Mammalia > Eulipotyphla > Soricidae > Sorex > Sorex araneus. The sequence goes on along the minus strand of NC_073311.1, from coordinate 37,251,149 downwards.
AGAGAGAATTAAATCTTCACACTCCATTGATAGTCTATAGATAACCATTGTGTAATATCCATCCTAATTTGTATTATTTCTTTCACTTGAATGCTGTTTGGTTTGATGCAAATTTGGCTGTCCCTGTGTTTTCAACCTACCATTAACCTGTATAATTTCCCCCCATACTGTCACAGTGAACTTGTGTTTATCATCAGAGTTAAAATGTATCTCTTGTAAACTGAAGTTAGGATTTTTTTCTCTATTCTTAACAACTGCACTCTCTCTTCGACCCCATAATCATTAAGTTCTTTAAGATTTTTCTAATTTTGAACCATGTTGCGATAATCAATTTGAGGCAAAAAATGTAATATTTCCTTTTGATTATATTTTAAGATGATTTTCCAGAAGCCAGTTTACTAGGTTACATAGTATCAAATATCTCAAGGTCACATGTCTTTTACAGGAGCTCATTGTATGGAAAATCTGGACAGCAAGATAAGGCAATATTATCTAAATGGTTTGCAGAGGAGGGATATGAGTTGTCCTCATTTAACAACTCACAGATTCATCATGGCTCTGCTGATCTTAGAAGGGGGAATATATTTCTGAAAAAGAATACATTTGAAGAATACAAACTCACTGCTGATGAAATACTGTCTGAACTTGAGGAAACATTCCAGAAATATGCTGACTATAATATTACTTTCCCCATGGGAGTTATAAATCTTGTGGATTACAGTTGGCGTGATCTTACTGAAGGTTTTTATGAGTATTCAACCAAAGCTTTAGTGTTGAGGAAACACAAGTCCTCACTCAAATATTCTGAGTCCAAGAATATAGGTGACTCAAAGAAATGCAAAGTCCTCCTAACACACTCTTTTGGAGAAACACTTCCTGAGGACAATTATCAGCTGAAAGGAAAAGGTCACCATCCTGGTGGAGCCAGGAAATATAGGAGGAAAAAGGGTAAGTAGAAATGATTAAATTTATAAAGAATCTTCCATGATGTTGTTGTTTGGTTTTGGACAACACCTGGGGATGCTCAGGGCTTACTCCTGCCTCTCTGCTCAGGAATTGCTCCTGGCATGGCTTGGGTTGCCGTATGTGGTGCTGGGGATCAAACGGGCAATCAAGACTGTACTCCCTGTAATGTCTTTGCTCCAGGATTTTTTATTTTTTAAAGGATAAGATCAGCAAGTAAGTGAGATAACAAAACGTTATGTTTTGGTATTTGGTTTGTGTTATCATGTTGATAAGTTATTTGTGCATGTCATGAGGAAGATTTTGTAAATTGTAGTGTGTCCAGTTAAATGAAGCACCAACTATGCATTATATTCATTAGGCTTCAATCTTCTCTACCATAGGGGATCCTATAATTTTTATCACAGCAGCATGATCCAAAAGGAATATGATGCTAGCCACATTTACACTATGTAAGACATGCACTTACATTTCACTCATGTAAGACATACACTTACTCTGCCTCTGAGGTCCACGCTCTGCCCCAAATGAAACATATTTTAAGAATATTTCAGACTCACATGAAGTTGTAAGAAATAATGCAAAGAGAATCCATAGATTCTTCACCTATTTTCTTCATATATCAGCAGCTCACAGCCAGGATACCAATATTAATATAGTCAAGATTCAAAAAAGTTTTAACCCCAAAGGTGTCTTAGCTTGCTTCCTTCTATAGCTATACCACTTACCTTTAACCCCCACCCTAACAAACACTAATGTGTTCCCCATGTCTATATTTTTGTCATTTCAAGAATTCACAAACCTGGAATTACACAACCTGTAACTTTTTCTGACTGCCTATTTTTCAGTCAACTTAGTCCTCTGAAAATTTATCCATTTTGGATGTATCAATATTGGTAGTTTGTTTCTTCTTAATTGCTGAGTAGTATTCCATATATAAATATACCACAGTGCTTTAAACCAAAACTCCGTGAATAATATGCATAGGTCTTTTTCTGTTTTTGCATATTATAAAGGTTGCTACAACATTCATATATAAAGCGTTTTATAAATGTAAGCTTTTCTTTGATAATTGCCCAGAAATATAATTGCTGGGTTGTATATTAATTGCATATTTATTTTTATATAAAACTGTAAGTTTTATATAAAACTTAGGGAGTTCCTTTAAATATTCCCATCAGTAATGACTGAGTGATTCCATTTCTTCATGCTTATAGTACATGATTGTTGTAATTTTTTTTTCATTTCAGTGATTCTAATGGATGTGTGGTGCGATATCATTGCGGTTTTAGAGAATTTTATTTTTTATAAAAATACTTCTTTTTTTTAAATTTTAAAGAATCAAAGATTTTATTTTATCTTTTTTTAAATTTTTTATTGAGTCACCTATTATTGTTTGGAGAGTCTCTCCCCTAAAGTCAGACCTGCTGAAAAGGGGAGCCTAAAAATACTTCTTAAAGATAGAATTTGGGGCCTTTTTGCAAGCATTGACAATCTTGCAGCACTCTTACCAAAACTAGCAATGTAAGATGTTAAACAATAAGGTGCTGGAGTGATAGTACAGCAGGTACGGTGTTTGTCTTACATGCAGCTGGCCCAGGTTGATTCCCCAAGCACCGCCAGGAGTGACCCCCAAGAGCAGAGACAGGAATAAATCTTGAGTACCTCTGGGTATGGTCCCCATCCCAAGAAAAAGTTAAACAATGTTTAATAAAATATGCTAATCATTACTGACAAAAGGATTGCATACTCTGGGCCAGACAGATAGCTGAAAGGGCTGAGTGCATGCTTTGCATGTCAGAGGTCTGAGTTTGATCCCAGGTACCAGGTCCCTGATCTTAGGCAAGGAGCCCAAAAACCAAAAATAAAATTAACTGTCACTGTCACTGTCACACCGTTGCTCATCGATTTGCTCGAGCTGGCGCCAGTAACGTCACCATTGTGAAACTTGTTGTTACTGTTTTTGGCATATCGAATACACCACGGGTAGCTTGCCAGGCTCTGCCATGTGGGCGAGATACTCTAGGTAGCTTACCAGGCTCTCCGAGAGGGGCGGAGGAATCGAACCCTGGGCAGCTGTGTGCAAGGCAAATGCCCAGTCACAAAAGAAAATAAAACTGCATTAAAAATTTTACAACTCAATCATTTCTATGCTATTTAATAGTTTCAAATACACTTTCGAGTGAGCCTATTTTCCCATTACCTGGTAATTCTTCACATGAAGTCTACAAGTACTGGCATAAACAGAATCAAAGTATTCTCATTAAAAATACTGCACTATTTTGCACCTTTCCTCTTTCCACAAATACAGTTCTTAGTTTTCATAGAGTGGGTAAACTGATTACGCTCATTTCTGAAAGTGTAAATATCACTGGGAAACATTACTACTTACATAATTAACAGAAAAAGTATATGGGGAAAAGAGACAACATTTAAGGATTACCTATAATGTTAAACTGATTAAAATTAACTAACTAAAGATAAATTAACTTACTAAATAAAGCTTCTATGCTTATCTTCTATAAAATATCAAAACCTTTCCTTTGTTCTACTGATCTGCATTATTATTTTTTTCACTAAATAAGCAAATGTGAGGGGGGATAATAGTAATAGTTTTTCTAAATATTTATATCTTCATATTAGAATATTAGCTCTGTAAGAAAGGAGGTGGAAGGCTGGAGCAATAGCACAGTGGGTAGGGCATTTGCCTTGCACAAGGCGACCCGGGTTTGATTCCCAGCATCCCATATGGTCCCCCGAGCACCACCAGGAGTAATTCCTGAGTGCATGAGCCAGGAGTAACCCCTGTGCATCTCCGAGTATGACCCAAAACAAAAACAAAAACAATAAAAGAAAAGGGTGGGAGAAGTTTTGAAGATTTGAAAACATTTGTATTTTTCTACACAGGGCAAATTAATTGTTTTATATATTAATAATGTTTTGTCTTTGACATATAATTTATCCAAAACTTAATACAAGGACAGACCTGGTGTTTAGCTAACCTGATTTTTTTTGTTTTGATTTATTTTTAATAGCAACAGATTTCTGATTCTTATCTAATTGCTAAAGAAAATAAATTATGATTTTTTCCAGTAGTTTTAATGTGGAAAGACAGTTCTTAGACTACAATCATAAATAAAACAAAAGTTATCTTTAATAAATCAAGAATTTATGCAGAGAAATTTTTTATTTGAAAAGGTGATTTACTGAGCCAGTAAAATCATGCTTTATATGTATGAGTTCCTGGTTTGATCCCCAGTACAAAAAGAGAAAAGTGGAGGGAGGGAAACGGAGGGGAAGGGAGAGGAAGAAGGGGAGGGGAGAGGAGAAGATTCATTTCCAGAGCAAATGATGAAAACATATGATGGGTTATTATAGCTATTTATGGAAAATTTGATACACTTTTTGAAAGAATATGAAAGTATTGATAATTGGCTTTTCTGTTTATAATGATCTAGCAAAATGCTTTCTTTTTTCTTTACTCTCCCTCCTGAACTCCGCCTCTTTACTTTTTCCTAGTTCTTGATAACCCAAAGGAGATCCTCTGTTCTGCACAGGATCATGAGCCTGTTGTCATCCACTTTTCACTGTCATCCAACGCCTGTTTAGAGAATGGTAAGATGTCTTATTTACCAAGAAATGATTTGAGATTGATCAAATAAGTAACCAGGGGCAGGGAACTCTGCCAGAATAGTAATATTATGTAGCTGGTAAGATGCTTTCCTTGCATGCAGCCAACCCAGATTTGATCCCTGACACCCCATATGGTCCCCAGAGCCCACCAGGAGTTATCCTTGAGCCAGGAGTAACCTCTGAGTACCACTGGGTATGGTCCAAAAAAATGACCAAACAGAATGAAAATAATTTTTATTCCCTGAATTAGAAAACTTTCAGCCATTCTCTTTCTATAATCTTTAGATTCAGATATTTAAAGTCATAGATTTCAAATCAATCTTTTCAGAAGAATCTTTCTCTTTTGGGGGTGCCAGCAGTGCTCAGATCCCTGACTGTGCTTAGGGATCACTTCTAGTGGTCTTGAGTACCAGATGGGGTTCCAGGATTGAATCCAGGTTGGCTGCATGCAAAGCAAGTACCTTTGCATAAACTTGCATGCACTGTGCTATCACTTTGGCCCCAGGAATCTCCCTGTTGTACCATAGGTTTTATTTTTAGTTTTTTTAATGAATCATCATGAGGTACAGTTACAGACTTGCAAACTTTTGTGCTTACGTTTCAGTCATACAATGGTCGAGTACCCATCCCTCACCAGTACCCATTCTCCACCACCAATAATCCCAGTATCCCACCCACTACCCCTACCCCATCCCCCCACCCTACTCTGTCTCTGTGGCAGGGCATTCCCTTTTGCTCTCTTTCTCCTTTTGGGTGTTGTGATTTGCAATAGAGGTATTGAATGGCTATCATCCGGTCTATAGTTTACTTTCAGCCTGCATCTCCCATCCCAAGCAGGCCCTCCAAGCACCCTTTACTTGGTGGTTGCTTCTCTATCTGAGCTGCCTTTACCTCAGCATGTGAGGCCAGCTTCCATGCCATGGAGCAATCCTCCTGATACTCATCTCTACTATTCTTGGGTGTAAGTCTCCCATTCTGTTACTTTATATTCCACAAATAAGTGCAATCTTTCTATGTCTGTCCCTCTCTTTCTGACTCACTTCACTTAGCATGATACTCTCATGACCTTCCACTTATAAGCCAATTTCATGATTTCATCCTTTCTAGCAGCTGCATAGTATTCCATTGTGTAGATGTACCAAAGATTCTTTAACCAGTCGTCTGTTCCTGGGCACTCGGGTATTTTTTCCCAGATTCTTGTTATTGTAAACAGTGCTACAATGAACATACAAGTGCAGATGTCATTTCTACTATACTTTTTTGCATCTCCAGGATATATTCCCAGGAGTGGTTATTGGTGGGTCAAATGGGAGCTCAATTTCTAATTTTTTGAGAAGTGCCCATACTGTTTTCCAAAAGGGCTGAACCAGTCGGCATTCCCACCGGCAGTGAAGGAGAGTCCCTTTTTCCTCAAATCCTCGCTAGCACTGGCCGCTTTTGTTCTTTTGGATGTGGGCCAGCCTCTGTGGTGTGAAATGATATCTCATTGTTGTTTTGATCTGCATCTTCCTAATGATTAGTGATGAAGAGCATTTTTTTTCATGTGCCTTTTGGCCATTCAGATTTCTTCTCTGAGAATGCTTCTGTTCATTTCATCGCCCCATTTTCTGATATGGTTGGATGTTTTCTTGTACCATAGAGTTTTGTTTAGTTCTGTTCCTTTGATTCCTCCGGGATCTTGAGAATTCAGTTTTGGGATAATGGCCTAGACTCAGAACCAAGATTTCTTTCTTTTTTTTTTTTTGCTTTTTGGGTCACACCCGGCGATGCACAGGGGTTACTCCTGGCTCTGCACTCAGGAATTACCCCTGGCGGTGCTCAGGGGACCATAAGGGATGCTGGGAATCGAACCCGGGTTGGCCGCATGCAAGGCAAATGCCCTACCCACCGTACTATCGCTCCAGCCCCAGAACCAAGATTTCTTCTTCTTTTTGGGCCACACCCGACAATGTTCAGAGGTAACTCCTAGCTCTGCACTCAGGAATTACTCCTGGAGGTGCTCAGGGAACCAACCATATGGGATGCTGGGAATCGAACCCTGGCTGGCCACATGCAAGGCAAACATCTTACCTGCTGTACTATTTGCTCTTCCCCAGAACCAAAACTTCTGTGTTGAAAGGTAGACATTGGTTATTGACGTTTCCATGGCACAGAAGAAATGTTCAATTCTTCCAGAGAAAATAATGGTTATACAAGTTTAAAATAGGTACTATCACCCCTGAATGAAGCTAAAAAAGGGATTAGAAGTGGATCAACATGGAAAGTATCATGCTAAGTGAAATGAGTCAGAAAGAGAGAGACAGACATAGAAAGATTGCACTCATATGTGGAATATAAAATAACAGAGTAGGAGACTAATATCCAAGAATAGTAGAAATAAGTACCAGAAGGTTGGCTCCATGGCTTGGAAGCTGGTCTCACATGCTGGGTAAAAAGGCAGCTCAGATAGAGAAGGGAACGCCAAGTAAAATGTGGTTGGAGATCCCTCCTGGGAAGGGAGATGCGTGCTGAAAGTAGACTAGAGACTGAACACAATGGCCACTCAATACCCCTATTGCAAACCACAATACCCAATTGGAGAGAGAGATCAAAAGGGAATACCCTGCCACAGAGGCAGGGTGGGGTGGGGGGGAGATGAGATTGGGGGCTGGAAGGGATACTGGGTTTATTGGTGGTAGAGAATGGGCACTGGTGGAGGGATGTATTTGTGAACATTGTATGAGGGAAAAACAAGCTCGAAAATGTGTAAATCTGTATCTGTACCCTCATGTGACTCAATAATTAAAGAATAAAAAATAAAAAATAAAAAAGGGATTAGATATGAGCTATTAAGCAAAGGGAACTTTTTCTGTCCCATTGAGTACTAAGAAAATATATTGTACAGCTCTGTGACTCAGTGAGTGAATACAAAGTGGGTTGGCTGCTATGCAGACTCATTAACTGGCTTTTAGTGACCTTTTCATCATAGACCCAAATCATCTTAAAAATTATTGGAAGGTTTTGCTTTTAGAGAATATACCAGGGATAGAGAGATAGTACCGTGGGTAGGGCGTTTGCCTTGCACATGGCCAACCTCAGTTCAATCCTGGCATTCATATGGTCCCCAAGCACCACCAGGAGTAATTCCTGAGTCTAGAGCAGGAATTACCCCTGAGCATCGCCAGCTATGGCCCCCAAACCAAAATAAATAAACAAAATTAAATTACTTATTTTTAAGTGAATATGCCTAGGGGTCAAATGTCACCTCCCTGTGCCCTACATAGACTTCTCAATGGATATATTGAGGCATCAAAATTTAGGACTAGAACTTTCTCACTGGGGAAGGATAACAAAGTAAACCATAAAGAAAACAGAGATCCATGTGAAAAGAATCCAAACAGAAAGGCCACTTACAGTGAAGGAAGCTTCTCAGCAGGCTATAGGTGGAAAATAATGTTATTTATGGTCTGTGAACTAGAAAGAAGGTTGTGGTCATGGAAGAGCAAGACTTAAATTCCCAAGTGGAAAGCTCTGGAAACAATTATATTATTGTTTTAAGAAAATGGGTCTTCAAAGTAGAGAGAGAGGAAGAAGGAAATTGCTTGCCACAGAGGTAGAGGGTGGGGTGCAGTGAGAGTGGCGGGAGGGATACTGGGACATTGGTGGTTGGAAAGCTACCCTGGTGGAGGGATGGGTGTTCGATCATTGTATGACTTGAACTCAATCATGAAAGCTCTGTAACTGTATCTCACAGTGATTAACTAAAACAAAACAAAACAAAAAAAGGAAAGAAAATGAAGCTTGTTCAATACTTCCAATCTAAGGCTAGGAACTAAGACAAGTTTTTATGGGGCTGGAGCAATAGTACAGTGTGTAAGGCGTTTGCCTTGCATGCGGCTGAGCCGGGTTCAATTCCCAGCATCCCATATGGTCCTCTGAGCACTGCCAGGGGTGATTCCTGAGTGCAGAGCCAGGAGTAACCCCTGTACATTGCCAGGTGTGACCCAAAAAGGAAAAAGAAAGACTAGTTTTTATGCTCTAGTGGGGTGAATATAAATGCAGTTATGTGAGCCAGAAATATTTTAAATTTATTTTTATTGAATCATTGTGAATTACAAAGTTACAAAGGTATTTGTGATTGAGTTTTAGATGTACAATGTTCCAACACCAATCCTTCACTAGTGTCGACTCCCTTCCACCAATGTCCCAAGTTTCCCTCTCGACCCCCAGCTTGCCTCTGTGGCAGGCACATTTCCCCTCTGTGATTGTCCTAGTGATCCCTTTCCTACTTACTCCCTTCCCCCTGCCCCCCCCCCCGTGAGCCAGGAATCTTTTGATGAAAAACCCAACTAGCTTAAGCAACAAGAGAATTATTTACTTGTGTACTGTGCAGTAATCCATAGGATAGAATAAAAGAAGAATTACTGGAAGAAGAGCCAAGGCAGGATGCAGGATTCAGCTCTAGAGTCTCTGCTCTGTCCTCTGTGTTTGGCAGAGTTCTACGGTTCAGCTCGTTTCACATGCTGAAGAAGGTGGTCACTGCTGACCCTGGACCCGCATCCTCCCAATTAGGAAGAAAGCCCTGCTTCTCCAACTGCCCCCCGCCTCCCATCCCCTGGCCAGATGTCCGTTTCAGGTAGTCTGTTTAGTTTATTTGAGTCAACTGCTGGCCCAGCTGCTTAGTCATGTTTGCCTGGAAGATGTAGTATTACCATTGGTTAAAACTGGGTCACTGACTCATGATCAGTAAGGAAGAAGTGCTTATCAACCAAACTTGAGCCCTATTAGTGTGGGTGGCATGATACCGCAAGGAAAGGAAGACAAATGGCTTTATAGCTCTGGAAAAGATAAAGTCTGCCCTTACTTTAGAGTTAGGTAAGGAATAAAGATTAAAAGAAAAGAAGTGGGGGGAAGGAGAGAAGTCACAATGCCTGAATTCATTTTCATCTGAAAATTTGAATTAGGCGAATTAGGCATTTCTGGAGCCATGGCTAAAATGAAGAGCAGACGGCTAAAGGAAAGAACTCCAACTCGAGGGGTTGGCGAGAGATTGCTCAGCAGGGTGAGCTCTGCATGTGGGAGGCCGGGGCTTGCTCCTGAGCACTGTTTGTTTCCTTGAGCACTCCAAGTAGAGTGCTGGGAGTAGCCCAGGTGTACCACTGGTGTGGCCCCAAAGTAAAAAAATTAAAATAGGTCAAAGTAACTTTTATTTTAAAGACTTGGTGCTGGACTCAACACTGTAATGTTTTTAGCAGCTATACAGAGGGGGAAGTTTCTGGAAAGAGATACACCAGAATGTTAGCAGTCGGGCCCTAACAATAGTACAGGGCGTAGGGCTGCAAGCAGCCAGCCTGGGTTTGATCCCTATCATCCCGTATGGGTCCCTGAGTCTGGTAGAAGTGATTCCTGAGTGCAGGGCCAGGAATAAGCCCTGAACATTGCTAAGTGTGGCCCTACTGCCCCCATCTCCCCAAAAGAGGAGTGTTAACAGTGTTTGTGTAAGATTCTTGACCTCCCTCTCATAGAACTTTATTTCCAAATTGTCTTCTATATGAAATTCACTGGTTAACCAAAAACACTAGATTTGGTAGGATTGAGTGGAGAACTGATAGGCTTTTCTTTTCCCTCACATTTCTGAAACTATTGAGGATCTTTCTATACATCCATTACAATAACAAGGGAAAATATTAAAACTCTCTGTTCTCTATTTCTCCTCTCTCTCTCTCATTAAAGCCTCAGCCAATTGTCCAATTGTGCTCAGGGATTACTTCTGCCTCTGTAATCAGAAGTAGTTCCTGGTGATGTTTGCAGACCATGCAGTGCCAGAGATTAAACTGGGATGGCCAGATGCAAGTCCCTTAATCCGTGTATTATCTCTCCAGCCCGAAGCTTCAGAGATTATTTCATTTCTGTTTTCTCACTTTACTGATAAGAACATTTAGGATGTTTTCTGAGAAGATGTGGGGGAGCCAAGCTGGTTAGTGGAATAGTCAGGAACCCAACGAAATACTAACTATACCTTCTCTTTGGGAGAGACATTCTGTCCTCAAACTGGAGTGCTAAAGAATTTGATCTGTAAGTCCATAAGTTGTGTAATGATTCTTAATAGGTCTCTAATATTTCCAGATCTTAGTAGAGGGGTTAATTTCTTAGAGTTAAAGCTTCAATCACATTTCAATGTGAATCTCCTAGAGGAGAGGTCATTCTTAATCTAATAATAGTATATTCTTCAATACAAATGGATTTTTTCATGGAGACATTAGTGGAATTTTTTTCAAATTTCAAATCATTGAATAAAACGTTTAATATCCCTTTGTGTTAATGTGTCTTTTTGTAAAGGTTGGATCTTTCATCCTCCGAGATCTCCACTGAAAATTCCAGAGGCACTCCTCAGTACTGCTGTAAAGAAACTACATGTGATCAAACTCCAAATGTAAGGACCCCCTTACAGTAAAGGTCCCCAGAATTATTGGGCGTCCCATCCCCTTTATAGAGGAAAATAAATACTTTGGGCTCCCTCTCCCTAGAAATACACCTTATTTAAGCAGATGAACAGAAAACACTTCCCAACAACATCTGAGGCTATTACCAGTCCAATGTACTGGTAATTGGATTGGTCCAATATGCCTCTTCTGGAGAGATTTTGTTTACTCCGAGAAAGACTGCTCTCCCATCTTTAGAATCCTATGTTTTTATAAGGCCTCTGATATGGTAGTGAGACAAGAAGAGCCGCATAGCCTCTGGGACCCTGGCCAAATCACCCAGTCACTTTGAAAACTACACACCCAAGAGCACACACAACCCCATCTCTCCCTGGTAACTAATGGAAAACTCACTATAAGATATGTAATTTATCAATTAGCCTTGTCAGATGACAAATCCAAGATCTAGTGTAAAATGATGGCAAGTGTGATCAAGAAGGAAGAAGTCAGAGAAAGAAAAACTAGTTGTAGACAAAGTAACCTAAAAAAGATGAAACTAGTCCCTGTATTTAAGGAACTTGTCACCTGATATCCCAACAAGTTAACAATCAGTAGAGGATAAATCACCCAAACAGGAGGGCATAATAATTGCAGCAAGCATGGAGGAAGCGTCTTCACAGCTGGGTAGCCCAGGCTGGAGCTTTACAAGCGTGGAATATACCACTTACAGCTGCTTCATGGAGGCATGGTTATCCTCTCCACTGTAGAGCTGAGGAAACAACTGGTCCACAATGTGTCATCATTTGTTCATAGTCATTGAGCCATAAAAAGGTGAAGCAATGGTGAAACTCTGCCTCCAGCGTCTGTTCCCTTTTCACCATGCTTTGCTTCTGTTCCAGTGCCGCTCTTGGCTGCTGGTATGAAAATGACCTCTTAGCACTTCGGGGAGAGCATTTTATTTATTTATTTTTGCTTTTTGGGTCACACCTGGCAATGCACAGAGTTACTCCTGGCTCTGCACTCAAGAATTACTCCTGGCAGTTCTCAGGGGACCATATGGGATGCTAGGAATTGAACCCGGATTGGCCATGTGCAAGGCAAGCGCCCTATCTGATGTGCTATCACTCCAGCCCCCAGCGGGGAGCATTTTAAAGGTATAATAATATGGTGATTATTCTGAACACTGACAACTTGAGAGAAGTCTAAGAAAAAAAATAAATTCATATAATTTTTTCACTGAGAGGAAATAATTTTTTGACATTTTGACATGTTTCCTGGTAGCCTAATACATACACATCCATACACAACACAAGCATGCATGTAGCTCTGTTGTTCGTATTCTATGCCATATAATTTGCATGTATATATAGATAGGTTATTTAAAAAATCTTTTGAGTATGATGGGTAAGGTGCTTGTTTTGTATGTGGCTGACCCAGGTGGGTTCCCGGCACCCCATATGGTACCCAAGCCCACCAGGAGTGATTCCTGAGTGCAGAGTTAGGAGTGACCCTGAAGCACCACTGGGTTTGGACCCAAAACAACAAAATCTTTTGAATATCTTTTGTGTTTTGCTTTATTCTTTTCTTTCCTTGGGCCTGAGCATTTCCCCTTGTCATTAAATTCTTCAGAAAGAAGGTTTTGAGGGGCTGGAGAGATAGCACAGCGGGTAGGGCGTTTGCCTTGCACGCGGCCGACCCGGGTTCAAATCCCAGCATCCCATATGGTCCCCTGAGCACGGCCAGGGGTAATTCCTGAGTGCAGAGCCAGGAGTAACCCCTGTGCATCACCGAGTGTGACCCAAAAAAAGCAAAAAAAAAAAAAAAAAAAAAAAAAAGAAGGTTTTGAATGGCTGCTTTGAAATGCATTGGACTTTCCATGGTGTTATGAACCATTCTCTCATGATTACGCATTTGTTCAACTATGCTATGTCTTTAATTTCTTCCTAGAAATACACTTGATATAAAAGTGTAAATATTTTCAAAGTTTAAGCTCTGTACTGATTCACTGTTTTCTAGAAAATTCATGCCACCTGATCCTTCATTGCTATGAGGTAGCCCATCTTAGCGTTCATTTTGGAGGGTGAGACCACACCTGGGCTGTGCTCAGTGACTACTCCCACCATGTATGGAGACCACATAGTGCTAGAGATCTTACCCTAGGCTAGGTTCTTGCACGCAAAACATGAAATTCAGCACTTTGAGCTATTTCTCTGGTCTCTATTTAACATTAAAAATTATTTTAATTAATATGCCACAATTTACAATATTGTTCATAACTAAGTTGTTTCAGGCATAGAACATTCCAACACCAATCCCACCACCATGTACTTCCCTCCACCAATGTCCCCACCCTTTTATCCCCCAGTCTGTCCCCTTGGCAGGCATATAAAAACTTATTTCATATTGTTTGCTCTAATAAAACTTAAAGAAATAGCAAATGGAATTTTCAGAAAATAAATCAATAAAAGTTAATTACATATGATTTTAACCTCTGTAAATAAGGAAATTCAACTCATTTAATACAACCTAATGTCTAGTCTCATTTACATAGATAAGTTTCCACTGACATCTAAAATATGTTGCATTAAATTTTATTTTGTACCTGTATCTTATTGTGGTAATTATCATGTCTTACTTTCATTAATAAAACTTTAAAAATAAACTCTGTGCTAATATATTTTAGAGTTTACATGAAATAGGTAAAACCTAAAAATGTAAAATTTAGTAAGAGTGAAGAAGATCAAGAAAATTTAATGGGGGAAATACAAATAGGCCTTGCCATAGAGGCAGGCAGGGGTGGGGAGTGATGGGAGGGAATCTGGGGACACTGGTGCTGGGAAATGTACACTGGTGGATGATGGCTGTTGAAATACTGTATGACTGAAATCTAATCATGAACAGCTTTGGAAGAGTCTGTCTCACAGTAATTCAATTAAAAAGTAAAAAAATATGGGAATAGATCTATAAAAATACAAAGTGTTTTATCCTAAGAAGGGAAATATTGGTATTATAATTAGAAAAAGATACCTCTTAAGTGTCTACATTGATAAGTAAAAGATTGCAATAAAATCTCTGGATGTAAAAATATCTCTATGGATGTACTGATCAGACATAGAATATTTAATATAATTTATTATATCAATATAGATTATATATTCATTAATTACCAAAAATGCATAAAATCTTTTAGCAAGGATTAAACTAGGATATCTCTGTCTTTGGTTTTTGTTCTTCTGAGCACCATGTGTCTTGGAAATGTTCCTAGTTGCATCTATTTTCATCGAGACCCTTCAGGCTTCTTGTATTTGGTTGCCTATAGTCCACAACCCTGGGAAATTCTTAACTATGATTTCTTAACTATAATTTCTTTATTAAATTCATCTTCCTGGTTCTCAGGGACTCTAGTGATTCTTATATTGATCGTCTTGAGCTCATCATCCCGCAGTTCTCTGAAGTCCTTCTCTTTTCAGACCTTTTTCCATCTTCTGTTGTATTCCTCCATCTTGGGGCTCCTCAATCTTTTCCTCAGCCAATTCTGCTGCTGAGAGCTTCTAATGACTATTGGGAGTTGGGAGGTGGCATAGCCAGCTGTGCTCAGGGCTTACTTCTTGCTCTGCACTTAGGGATCACTACTGGCAGACTCTGGGGACCGTATGAGGTGCTAGGGATCGAACCTGGGTCAGTTGAGTGCAAGGTAAGCGCCCTTCTTGCAGTACTATTGCTCTATCCCCCTGCAGTGACTTTTTAAATATCACCTACCTGACTTTTCATTCCTGCTTGCAGTTTTCTCACTTCAGCTTTCATAGTTTTTTGTGTTTTGCTGACTACCTGTGCCATCAATACCATCCTTATCCTGGTGTCACTAAAGTCATTTTCTGAGGATTTACAGAGCTAGTTGGTGTTGTTTGTGCCTTACATATGGCTGTTTTTTGATTATTGAACTTGTGGGCTTCACCGTGTTTTTCCCATTGGTCTTCTAGTATTCCTGCTCAGCTGGGGGTGAGTCTTTGTACTTTGACATCCTGGATAACTCAGAGGGATTAGGCTGGGTTATCTTCACTGAATGATAGGAAGTAAAATTATGAGCAGTGTGTAATTTGTTGAGTAGACCTCTCCAGAGGCCGCACGGTTCAGGAGCTATAGAGAGCTTGTTGATACCACTGAGGTTTGGTAAGGAGGCTGCTGGGGGCTAGCTGGAAGGAAGGGGCTCTGCCTCCTGTTCTGAGGAGAGCCAGTGATCTCAGTTGAAGAGGAATCACATGGAAGAGTGGAACATCAAGCAGAGCACATTTTTTTTGTTTGTTTGTGGGTCACAAAATAAACTTTTGTTCATTGTTTCCTCCTGGTTGGGTTGGAGGACCCATGGGTCTCATGTTTACATTGCTGTGGTGCCAGGGATGGAAACTAAGTCATCACAAGCCAGGCAAATACCTACCCACTGTACTATCACTCCAGCCTATCTTAGTATTCTTAACACTGAATACATATATAATGTATGTTTGTACATATTTATGTATATACACACATCTATGTATATGTGTATATATTTGTGTGTATGTCTATATATTTTAAATTTATTTATTTTTAATTAGTGAATCACCGTGAGGGTACAGTTACAGATTTATACACTTTTGTGCTTATGCTTCCCTCATACAAAGTTCGGGACCCCATCCCTTCACCAGTGCCCATTCTCCACCACCAGTAAACCCAGCATCCCTCCCACCCTCCCCAATCCCATCTCCCCCCCACCCCACCCTGCCACTGTGGCAGGGCATCCCCTTCTGTTCTCTCTCTCTAATTAGCTGTTGAGGTTTGCAATAAAGGTGTTGAGTGGCCACTGTGCTCAGTCTCTAGCCCTCATTCAGCCCGAAACTCCCTTCCTCCGCATGGCCTTCAACTACATTATAGTTGGTGATCGCTTCTCTGAGTTGCCCTTTCCCCAGAATGTGAGGTCAGTCTCCAAGCCATGGAGTCAACCTCCTGGTACTTATTTCTACGATTCTTGGGTGTTAGTCTCCCACTCTGTTATTCTATATGCCATAGATGAGTGCAATCTTTCTATGTCTGTCTCTCTCTTTCTGACTCATTTCACTTAGCATGAAACTTTTCATGCCAATCCACTTGAATACAAAATTCATGACCTCCTTTTTTCTAACAGCTGCGTAGTATTCCATTGTATAGATGTACCAAAGTTTCCTCAACCAGTCATCCTTTCTAGGGCATTCGGGTTTTTTCCAGATTCTGGCTATTGTAAACAGTGCTGCGATGAACATACATGTGCAGATGTTGTTTCGATTATACCTTTTTGCATCTCTGGGATATATTCCCAGCAGTGGTATTGCTGGGTCAAATGGGAGCTCAACCTCTAGTTTTTTGAGAATCGTCCATATTGTTTTCCAGAAGGGCTGAACCAGTCGGCATTCCCACCAGCAGTGTAGAAGGGTCCTGTATATATATATTTTTGAGGGGGGCCATTCCTGGAACTGTTCAGAGTTTACTCCTGACTCTGCACTCAGGGATCACTAGGGGGAGGCTCAGGGGAGCATATTGGGTGCTGCGGTTTGATACATCTGGATTGGTCATGTGCAAAGGAAGTACTCTATCTGCTGTCCTATCACTCTGACCCAACGCTCAACAATTTTTTTCAGCATACTGTAAGTCTTACAAAAATGTATCAAAACACCTTGATTTACAAAGTTGTTCATAAGAGTTTTTTAAATTAATTTTTAATTGAATCACTGTGAGATACACAGTTACAAGTTGTTCATGATTGGGTTTCAGTAATACAATGTTCTAACACCTATCCCTTCACCAGTGTACATTTCCAGTTTACAAACAGAAATGTACAGTGTAAATTTCCCACCACCAATGTGCCCCATTTCCCTCCCATCCCCCATCACCCCAACTTTTCTCACCTTTCTCATGGCAGGCCCCCTCTCCTCCTTCTCCTTCTCCTTCTCCTTCTCCTTCTCCTTCTCCTTCTCCTTCTCCTTCTCCTTCTCCTTCTCCTTCTCCTTCTCCTTCTCCTTCTCCTTCTCCTTCTCCTTCTCCTTCTCCTTCTCCTTCTTCTTCTTCTTCTTCTTCTTCTTCTTCTTCTTCTTCTTCTTCTTCTTCTTCTTCTTCTTCTTCTTCTTCTTCTTCTTCTTCTTCTTCTTCTTCTTCTTCTTCTTCTTCTTCTTCTCTTCCTTCTCCTTCTCCTCCTTCTTCTCCTCCTTCTCCTCCTTTTTCTCTTCCTCCTCCTCCTCATCCCCTTCCCCTCCCCATTCCCCTCTTCCCCACCACCCTTCCCTATCTTCACCCCTCCTTTTGAGCATATGGTTTGTAATACAGGTACTGGAAGGTTATCATGTTTGTCTTTTTACCTACTTTCAGGACTCATAATAGAGTTTTAAGCATACATTGTTTCAACATCAATCTACCACCAGTGTCAACTTTCCTTCACCAGTGTCTACAGGTTCTCTCCCATCTCTCAGTCTGCATCCTTAACAGACAGGTTTTAAGTTTGGTTCTTGTATTTTGAGGGTATCATGCTTATATTTCTGCTGGCTCTGTGGATTAGATAAATACAAACACTACAGCTCTACACCTCTGATGTGCCTGAGATCCTTGGCGTCTGGTCCTGCTACATCCCACCTGCCTCTTCTTACTTCCTCCCTTAATATTTTAATACCTCTCCTCAATATAAGTAATAATATTATTCAACTTTGTTAAATTGATTGATAAAAATATATTTTATTGAATCACCCTGAGATACAGTTGCAAAGTTGTTCATGATTGTGTTTCAGTCATACAATATGCCAACACCCATCCCTTCACCAGAGTGCATTTCTCATCATGAAAAAAATTCTTCAATGAACTAGATGAATCAATTTCTGTGCCTCCCCCACTTTTGGTGCTTAGTCTTTCCTACCTTTTTACATTTAGACCTTTGTGTATTAAGAATACTAAACATTGGTTGTATCACTTGTCATCTTGTTGATCTTCGATTTGCTCAAGCGGGTGTCAGTAATGTCTCCATTTGTCCCTGTCGCGTGCTGGTGTAGCCCAATGATATCTGCTTGCTCTAGGAACAGGAAGAGCCTCAAATCGTTCATACAGGGTTTTGACGAAGAAGTCTGACCATCTCATTGGTGGGCAGCACGCAATCTTTTGACATTCCATGGAATCCAGTCGGTAACAGCTCTAGTCCAGCGGTCGTCTCTAAATCACATTACGTGTCTGGCCCATCTGATTTTTGACGCCTTGGCAAACGAGACAGCATCCCTGATTCTTGACCATCGACAGAGGTCGGAACTTCTGATTCCTTCTCTCACTTGAGTGAAACGTGATAGTCATAGCATGGCTCTTCCGATTCCTCTTTGGGATACCCTAATAGCATTCTCATCCTGTTTGCGTAGGGCCCAGGTCTCTGAGGCGTATGTTAGTGCAGGAAGAATGGTGGTGTCAAAAAGAAGTGCCCGGAGCCAGCCAGAGTTTCTTCATCCTCTTAACCACTTCTTCGACACTCTTGAAGGCGTTCCATGCTGCTCTCTTACTTCTGCGCAGTTCTGTTGCCAAGTCGTTCCTCATGTTGAGTTCTCGACCCAGGTACACATAGCTGCTGCATTCGGAGATGTTCGTTCCATTGGGAGCAAATGGAGCTTCAGGGACTAGTTCATTTTTCATGAACATCGTCTTGTCTTGTTGAGGTTCAGCTGCAGTCCGACATTTCCACATTCATGGTCGAAGTCGGCCAGCATTTGTGCCGCTTGGCTAATGTTTGGCATTATGAGAACGATGTCATCATCGAAGCGAAGGTGGTGTAGTTGCCGATCGTCTATCTTCACTCCCATTCCTTCCCATTCCAGCCATGGCATGATGTTCTTGAGGGTGACACTGAAGAGTTTTGGTGAAATTGTATCACCCAGCCAAACCCCTTTCTTTACATCAATGATCACTTCCTTGTAGAATGGTGAGATCCTGGTGGTGAACCCATAATACAGCTCACAGAGGATCTTGATGTACTGAGTTTGAACGCCCTGTTTGGTTAGGGTTTTGAGGACCACTTCAGTTTCAACAGAATTGAAGGCCTTCTTTAAATCGATGAACGTTAGACAGAGCAGCATCTTGAACTCTCGCGAAATTTCAATGAGTTTGGTCACTGTGTAGATATGGTCAATCATGCTGAATTCTTTTTGGAACCCGGCTTGCTCACATGCTTTTCCTTCATCTAGGAAGGATGTTCTGCCTATTCTATTTAGGATGACTTGAGTGAATAACTTGTAGATGATGGGTAACAAGCAGATTGGGCAACAGTTGCCGATGTCATGGACGTCTCCCTTCTTGTACAACAGAATGGTCCTGCTGGTTTTCCACTGGGACAGAACCTTGCATTCAGATAGGTAGTGTGGGTAGTGTGTGAAGAGCCGAGCCAGTGTATTGATGAGTACTGGCAGCAGATTCTTCAGGTCTGACCTTGTCTGAACTGGGTGTTGTATGCATCTTTACCAACGAAATGGCATGTCAGATTTTGGAAGGGTGGACATTGGGAACAACATATCCATCCTGCGGCATTTGGTATGTGGGCAGGTGGACATGGCTGATGAAGAGATCCGAGTAGAAGTCATGAATAATCCTCTCCATTGCCTTTCTGGAAGATGTGATAGATCCAACAGGATGTCGGAGGGCAGTCATCTTGGTCTTGTAGTTGGCAAAGGACAGGCAAGCATTGCGAATACTTTTCCTGGCTTCTGCCGCATCGGCCAACACTGCTGCTCTTCTCTCTTTGAGGTCTTCCTTCATCAATTCTCTGCACAGCTTTGTGAGCTCAGACGTTAGCTGTGGTTGCCTGAGGCTCGTGCCAAACCACATTGACAAATGAGCTTGAGAGTTTTCGAAGACAGGCGTCTGTTTGTGGCTTTCCCACTCTCGGCATTTTTTTGCGCAGTCATGGAGGCGCTGAACAAAGAAATAAACCTATTTGTTTATTTATTTCATAAACCATTGGTTATTTATGATAAATGGCTAATTCTCCAGTGTATTGCTTGCCTTTTAATTTTATGTTCCAGAGAGTTTTTTCACTTTTATTATTGTACCTTTATTAATGTTTTAAAATTTCTCCTCCATTATTTTTATAGGTAGAAAAGTGTAATTTTAAGATTAAATAGACCTACTCCATTTTCCATTTTTTTAAAATAAACTTAGCTGTAAATTTTGTGGTTGGTTGGTTATAGGATTCTGCTTTAGTTTTTCCCAAGCTGATAATAATGACAGCTAGTGTTTGTTAAGTGGGATGTTAATAGCTAATGCTTATTTATGGCTTGTTTCATGAAAAGCACAGCATTAAGCAAATACCATGCCTCCATGAGTAAGTTTAGCCAATACTATAGCAGCTGTTCATGGATAAGGTGTTTTGTAAGCTTGGGTCTATCTTGAAGCCTGTGCATTTCACCACCACAACGTTCTCTTTCTGGAATAATTTGTTGAATTCATCTGGTGCCTGATTGCCTGATTGGAGTTCTCAACTTAATAACATTTTTAGTGCTTTTTTTCACTCCTCCCACTCGTGGGACCAAGTAAAAATCTTTAGCCTCTGTTGATTAGCCTTAATTCTTTAGCTTTTATAAGTGCATCCGGACAAGAATCAGGGAACCAATAAACTGGCTTTTGACATGAAAGCACCGTGCAAGGAGAAAACATTTAAAATAATTACCCAGTGCCATTAGAAGTAGAGTCTTGGAACAAGTGGGGTTAAAACCCGAAAGAGATGGCTGGGCCAAGTTGATGTAGGAACAGAATTTAGCTGGCACACAGCAGGGATGAGTAAGATGCTATTATCTATGACCCATAGTAATAAACTAAGTCAAGGGAGTGTTTGTTGTCATTTTAACAATGAAAATGCTAAAGTTGGTAGAATTCCCAAAGGATTCGTCAGCTGCAGAACCTGAGCTCTGAAAAAGCTTATGTAATTTTGCAATATGTGTTCACAAAACATTTACGCAAGAAAATCTATCAAATCTCAACATTCCCTGGTCACCGGGGTTAGAGATAGCTTGGAGATGAAATGATTGTTTGCTGGATAAGATGTGAAGATGTTTGTGGAGTGCCTCGTAAGCAAAGCTCAGGACCACTCCCAGTGATACTCAGCATCCAGGCCAGATGGTTCAGTGCTTGGGCCCAGTTAATCCTCCTTCTAAACTGGCTCCCAAGGCTCTGCCCTACCCTTCCATTCCTGGCCCTGCCCTCCCTCCCCATTCCCTCCCCTCTCCTCCTCTCTCCTCTCTTCCCCAATTTCCTTTCCTTCTTTTCTCTTTCATTTTCTTTTCTTAATGTTTTTGGGCCATACCTGACTGCCTCAGGGCTTACTCCTGGCTCTGCACTCATGGATAACTCCTGGAGGTGCTCAAGGGACCATGCGTACTGCCAGGGATTGATTTGGGGGTCAGCCACATGCAAGGAAAGCAACATAACCTCTGTACTATCTCCCCAGCCCTCTCAAGGCATGCTTTTTGGATAACCACATTCTCCAGAGAATTCAATCCAAACATTGTGTCTGAACCTTATCAGATTTGTGGGCTGTAGCTGCTAAAATTCTAGTCCTCTGATTTTTCATATTCACTGTAGGAGCTTGGCGTACAGTAGTACTAGTTTGGGTATTTCCAGCTTACTTCTAACTCTGACCATGCCATTCTTTTCCTATGTGACCTGGGGCACAAGGATCAATGTTGTATAAAGGTACAGAATCCAAACTATAAAAATATCTTAGCTCTTATAAATTATCCTGCTGCCATTTAGCTCCTATCTGGATTTGGAGAGCGTACCCTCTCAAAATTCTTTCTTCTTACAAAATGAGAATCCTGTTAATAGGTAGGTACTTGCCTTGCATGCAGCTAACCTGGGTTCGATCCCTGCCACCCCTTATGGTCCCTGAGCCCCACCAGGAGTGATCCCTGAGTGCAGAGCCAGGAATAATCCCTGAGAATTGCTGGATGGGGCTTGCTGGAAATATTGCATGGAATTATTCAGCCAAATAACTCAGACAAATGTTTAGAATAGTGTTTCATAAACAATCATTATTATTTAGCAATTTTTGTACCCTTGTCCATACTTGGCTCTTTCTTCTATAAAATGGGATTTGAAATTTCCCAACTTCATTCTTCACTTCTTGCATTCAATGTGTGTGCCCACCATATTAAATTTAGTGTACTGGAAGCTTGTTTTATTCTCAAACAAGTTTGATTTAAAATTATTGAATTCCTTGTCCCCTTTCTGTCCCAACTTCTGTCTCCGGGTGTTCCAGATACTGTTGGGCTTGAATTACCAAATTTGGTAACTTCTGATTTAGAGGACCTTTCCTTAGAGTCCCGGCAATGGCTAACGACCTGAAAGTCCCTACCATCATCTGCAAGTATGAAGACTCTTTTGTTTAACTTACCAATTCGATGATAAATCACCTTCTGAAGGCTCACAAAGTCTGTACCTTCATCTTACTTCTGACAGTGGAAAGAAATGAGTGACCAGGAAAAGGGAGCAAAAGAGAACAAAAAGGACAAAATAGAAAGAAGTTGTGTGGATCAGGTGTTTATGGTCTTCAGCAGATTTAGCCCTTGCCCACCTACAGAGGTCAACTCCAGGGCCCCCGGGTGAGAGGAGAGCAAGACTATAACATCCCTGTCAAGGAAGAAGAGGCAGTTTTTGTTGGCATAGGTAGGGCCTTACACAACTTGAAGACTCTTTGTCTATAGAGCCATTGAAAGGGTTAGGAAAAGGAACGGAGCAATGGGAAATTTTTAAAAGAACACTAGAGAATTTTTTAGCTGCCTACAATGACTATTTGTGTGATATGGCATTATCTAAGATTTATTGAATTTTCTTCTTGCCCTTGAGCCTTTGTATCTTATTTTTCATCTTCATTGATATGAGAAGGAAGAGGGAGATTGCTCCCTTCCCACAATGATTGCAGCTACTTACACATTAGAGGTGTGATTGCTTTTAGAATTACCTAAAAGGTCCATTTGTGGAAAATCATAGAAAAATTAAATTGTGTGGGCATTGAATGCCAGAGCCAAGGTATGGGCTAGAGAGCAGTTTGTTAGGGTCAGACCTCTAGGTGGATTTAGAAGTGTGTGTCATCCAGAGAATGTTCTGCCCGCCTTTGACGCTCATCAGTGGGGTGAAAGGCATGTGTTTTCAGGTGGCAATCTGTGTTTGACTTTTTTCAGTTCACAAATTCTGCCCACTCACCTCACATTTGACAGTGGGATACATTTTCATAAGATGATGAAAAAGAAAGGAAGGAATATTCAGAGAAGGGAGCAAGAGGAGAGAGAGGACAGTTGTGATTAGTCGTTTCTGCTTTTCAGCCACAGTGGAGCATGCGTGGCCCTCTCCCACCCCATCCCCTCCAGGCTCTGCATCCTCCCCTCTCCACCCCAGCATTCTCTGAGAAGTGCCCCTTCTTGCTTCAGCATGAGTGCCAGTGACCTGTAACACTGCAAGGGACTCCCACCCTCAGTGCCTTCATGCCAAGCTTAAGGGAAATGTTTTAACTTCTCCCTGCCTTCATTCGTCAGCTCTGTTATTTCTTCTTATTTTTTTTCTCTCAGAGAAAAGGAAGAAGATCAGCTGAAAAAAGAGGGATTCACCAGAAAGCTTATCCTGCGCCACTACACCAATACTGAAGATTCGGCCACAATCACGCGGGACCACCAACCTGCTCCATGTTTCTGGATGGAGCTGCTGCAGAGGAAGCCTGAGATGCCAATTTTCCAAGTGCCCCCTCCAAATATGAAGAAATTCCATTATGCCCTGATTGATGGTTCCTCTACAACCTAATATCCTTGAAAAGCTCAGAGAAAGGTTCAGAAGAAGAGGATGATGGGCGAGACTGACAGACTGTATTTCTGTTCTCGGGAAAAGCTTCCCTGACGTCTGGTTTTCATCCAGTTCCTTTCTTCCCGGTGCCCACAGTCTCTCTGGCTTGGTGCAGGAGATGCTCCTGAGAAAGAACTGGGGGCCTATTCTCCAGTTTCCATATCTCACTCTAGTAAGGAGATTCTGGTTTTGGCTAGTATCTTTATTAAGCATTAGGGGTTCAGATGGGTTAGAGAAAATGAGTTCTGCTTGGTTCATTTTTCTCATGATTAGAGAAAACCACAGGGGCTGGCAGAGGGGGATAATTTAGCGTCTAGAGAATCCAACTCAGAGAGAGGAGGGGTTTCATAACAAAATCCTACATTCCTACAAACTAGACCTCGAGACTGTTGTGGTACAGCTAGGCCTATGGTACTGGAGTTTATCCGTAATCATCCTTCAGTACTTCTCTCTGTCTGTCCTAAGTCATTGGTGCTGAGACCCCGTACTCTGCTAGAATGGCCTCAGTAGGCAATACCGGGCAGTGGAAGTAATGGGCACCTGTGGTTTTCCAGCTGCTCTACCCTTAACAGAACAAGTCTGACCAGGATTTTCTGTGTTCCCCAGTGTTCACAGAAATTTCTATTCTTTGAAATGAGAATGGTTTCAAAGAATTTGGGACAAAATGAGTGTGAACTTATGAAAAGGATATGCTGTTGGGACACAGGGACTTCCCCACCCCGTTCTGGCCTGGCACCACTACCCCATCACTATTTTGCTCAGTGACCATGGGCAAGTAAGTCATTATCTCTGCACAGACATTGGCTTATCTGTAAGTGATGGATTCAGAATATTAATATAGGTCTAGGGAGCTCACTTAGAGGACTACTGCATGTACTTTGCATGCAGAAGGCCCATGTTTAGGTATAACATACAGGATCTCCTGAAACCCAGCAGAAGGAATCCCCCAAGCACTGAACTAGGAGGAGTCCCTGACCACCACTGGGTATAACCCAAGAACAACAACAAAAGAATTAAAATACGAGGATTGGTCTTAGCATGATTGCTATTTCCACCAGTGTCAGTTCCTTAACCTGGATTTTATCTATCCTTCCGGCCATCTAGCTGTCTGCCAAAGCCAGTCTGCTGTCCCTTCGGGGGGCATGTACACCAATATATTCAGCGATGCAGAAACTCAAGTTATCCTTGGAACCTTTACACCCTTCGGGTGCGGCAGCCTTTCTTTTCAGAAAAGGCATGTAATTCCAGACAAGTTAGAATTTGGTGGGTAAGCTAAGGGGTGGGGAAGAACTCTGGCTTTCCAGCAAAAGGAAACAAGGGGAAGCAATGTTATACTGGCCAATCTGAGAAAACAAGTTAGGAAAACGAAGCAGAGATGTGTGCTTGGGCCTGGTCCATAGAGACCCTTGCCCCAGCCCAAAAGGCGGTTCTGAGAACCTCACTGTGCAGAGCTTGAGCTGCTGCCACTGCCTTGGGAGCAAAGGGACCTGTACAGCGCCACAGCCTGTGGACTGCTGTGTTTACTGAGCCAGTGTGTTGGGGGTGGGGGCTCTTTGCCCCTGGAAGAACCAGACACCACTGAAGGGACTCTTGGTCACAGCTCTTAAACACTCTGAAGACCTCACGATCTCTGCAAAGTTCTCAGGGCTTAGGATCTTTGACCTCCTCTGCCTCGTTTAAGCTCCGCTGCCTTATCTACCTATGGTCTCTCGCTCCCTCTTTCTCTTTCTCTCTCTCTCCCCCCTTCTTCTCTCTCCCTCTCTGTGTTCTCTCTCCCTTCCAACCTACCCCCATCCCTGCTCCCCCAATCAGGCCTCAGACCCAGGCCTCCAAGGCCTGTGCCATGCTGCTAAGCTACGACTCCAGCCTTTTGACCTGAGCCAGTTGGGAATTTTGCTTTTTCCCTTGATATTTTTCCTTTCTTGCTCCTCTGAGACCTCTGTGAGAGTAGCCTGATTTTCTTTTTTTCTTTCTTTTATTTTTTTTACTGAATTACCATGAGATACAGTTGCAAAGCTTCCATGTTTGAGTTTCAGTCATACAATGATCAAACATCCATCCCTCCACCAGTGCACATTCTCTACCACCAATGTCCCCAGTATACCCCCCTCTTTCCAGCCCTTCCCTTCCTCTATGGCAGACAATTACCCCCATACTCTCTCTCTCACACTCTCTCTCTATATATATTTTTGGACATTATGGTTCGTTTGCAATATAGATACTGAGAGGCTTTCATATTTGGTCCTTTATCTACTTACAGCACACATCTCCCATCCGGAACAATTCCTCCAACCATCATTGACTAAGTGATCCCTTCTCTATTCCAGCTGCCTTCTCCTCCAGCTTATGAGACAGGCTTCCAACTATGGAGCAATATTCCTGGCCTTGGGTGTCAGCCTCACATTATGTTATTTTATACTCCACATATGTGTAGTCATTCTATATCTGTCCCTCTCTTTCTGACCCTCCATGGCTATTCACTTATAAGCAAATTTCATAACTTCATCTTTCCTAATAGGTGCATAGTATTCCATTGTGTAGATGTACCAAAGTTTCTTTAACCAGTCGTCTGTTCTCTGGCACTTGGGTCGTTTCCAGATTCTGGCTATTGTGAATAGTGCTGCAATGAACATACAAGTGCAGATGTCATTTCTATTGTGCTTTTTTGCACCCTCAGGATATATTCCCAGAAGTGGTATTGCAGGGTCATATGGCTGCTCAATTGAGAGTAACCTGATTTTCTTGGCTATTTTGGTCATGGGAAGATTCTAGCACATACAACTTGTATAAGAGTGGCAATGTACTAACATAGTCAAAAGTGTTTCATCCATCCCACATTCTGCTTTAAAGTTCATGGTTTAGATCCTAAATCCTTCTTTTATCCTCTGCCTTTCTAGCTCGCTTGACCTCTCATCCCTCACCCCCAAAAGTTAAATTGCTAGATAAGTTCAGGTCTTCATAGGTGCATACTGAACCAACTATCTTTCACTCCATTTGGAGGAGTCATGCTGAGAGGGGAGTGGGAAAGGGGCCAAAGAAGAGATGGGCTTCCTCTACTCCCTCTCTGCCTACCCTCCACTGCATCATACCTATGGCATGGCTTATCCACTCACTCATGTCTTCCTTTCCTCCTTTAATAAACAGCTATTGTCTGTTATGTGTCAGACACTCAGAATAATATATGCCTTCTGGTTTTCAGGAGATGTGTCACAGGGAAATGAAAGGCATTATTTTAAAAAGAAATGCATTTAGAAAGTTGAAACAAAAAGAACATCTATTCACTGATTGCACGAATATTTGTGAAGGCCTTCCTAAGTGTGAGCAGTCTTTAAGTACAAGTCTGACAGTAAAGAACAACTCAGAACTTCTGACCTTGAAAAGCTATATTTGGGGGCTGGAGAGATAGTACAGTGGGTTGGGGGCTAGACTTGCACATGGTCAACCCAGGTCAAATCCCTGGCATCCCATAGTGTCCCCCAAACACCATTAGAAATAATTCCTGAGTGCAAAGCCAGGAGTAACCCCTGAGTATGGCAGGGTGTGGCCTAAAAACAAAAACAAAAAGAAAAAAGCTGTATTCCAATAACAAGAGGCAATAAACAAATATAGACTATATCAAGTGATGCAGAAGATAGGAAAGAGGGGCTGGAGCAATAGCACAGCGGGTGGGGCATTTGCCTTGCACTCGGCCAACCTGGGTTCGATTCCCAGCATCCCATATGGTTCCCTGAGTACCGTCAGGAGTAATTCCTGAGTGCAGAGCCAGGAGTAACCCCTGAGCATCGCCAGGTGTGACCCCCCCCCAAAAAAAAAGGGTAGGAAAGAATATGAAGCCGGGTAAGAAGGGGACTGGAGAGTGGGTGGGAACAGGGGATTTCTTTTTATACAGCATGGCATGAGAACGGGTCCTGAGGAGGGGCTTCTTTGCTGAAGTTTGCAGCAGTGAGCAGCAGAGCATGCTTCCTGGGGGAAAGCCACAGCGCAGGTGCAACTGGGGCATGATTGATACGTCCCAGCCAGACCAGCTTGTCTGGCTTGCTGATTCTAAAAACTCTCCCCAAAACATGAGCCTATGGATGAGGTGAGGTTGAGCTTCTTCTAACCACAGGCAGGGTGAGCGCCTCCTCAGCAGAGTCTCCCTCACTTCTGGGAAGGCTGCCCTAAACCCGCCGGGTGAGAAACACTGAGGAAGGGAAAGGGGAGATGTCATCCTGAAAACAAGAACCCATCTTCACTTTTAAAATGCACCTTAGTCTGTTTCTCCCACATTCCGTCTTTCCGATGTGCTGACCGTGCTTTTGGTCCGTCTCACTGTGTCCTTCCCTTGGGTAAGTTTTTATGAGCCAGCACACCTGTCGAAATATGTCATCCACCTGCTAACAATAAAAGGGGACAAGTCTCTAGGAAGCTAAAAGAAATAAAAGAGAAGTGCTTTATCCTCTGGGAGCTGAGAGAGAAAGGGAGATTAATGGGGCGGCCCGTGCCCAGTTACATGATGAGTCAGCACCTGCCCTTGGGGTGCAAGAGCCTTTCCCACCTTTGATGTTGAGATGAAAAGAAGATGACAGAACCTGGCACCCTTTCAAAGGCTGAGACAGCACAAACTCCCCCAAAGTCCCTTCCTCTCCTGGCCCTAGCAGTGCACCAGTTTCACAAGAGACAAGAGGGAATACACTATACTTTTATGGCACTTTAATTGAGCCTTTTAGTCTGTGACACGAAAGTCAGAGTAACAGTTGTTTTCCGGAAGAACAAATGTATTTTTTTTCTTGGCTTTCCAGGGATTGTGAAATTTCCGTCCATAGGAAATGATTTCTGGTGAGCTTGATTAAAACAGCTTAGTCTTTTTTTTTTTTTTTTTTTGGAGGCAGGGTGCATAACTAGAGGTGCTCAGGGATCACTCCTAGTGTGCTTTGGGGACCATATGGGTTGTCAAGGATTGAATCCAGGTCAACCACAAGCAAGGCAAGCACCCTACCCGCTGCACTAATGCTCTAGACCCTAAAATCTCACTCTTAGTCATTACTCATAGATGTCTCTTGTCAGAGTTTTTTCATGTTATTTCATTAGGCATAGTTCTCACTATGTGACAGAGAGAGAGAAAGTGAGTGAGAGAGAGATTCAAAGAAGAACCCTTCTCCAAGGCCATATGGTAGAGAGAAATTTGAAAGTCAGTTTTCAGGTTATAATTCCAATACTTTTTTTTTCTCCTTTCCAATATTAAAGAGGCTGAGAAAAGGAGAGGTCCAGCACTGATACACACTGCCTGAGTAAGGATAAGTAGAGTTGAGAAAAGAATATTGTAGTTAGAGAATAGGCTTTGGATTAGCCTGTTGCCAAATGCTGGCTGAGCCTCAGAACAACTGGACCGGTATCCACCTGCTTCAGATGATGGCTGTTTTCCAAAGTCAGTAAGCGTGAAGACAGATCCTAGTGCATAAGCATTTTTAAACTTCCTGTCATGTTTGCTAATGACTCATTGAGCAAAACATATCACACAATCAAACCTAGATTCCTACTTTTCTGGGGAGAACCTGCAAAATACCAGCCATTTTTTGCAACTAATCACAAGGACAATACCTGAATCTAAATGATTACTTCTTTCTGCCTCTTCATCTCCAATTCTATTTTGATAGATTATATGAAGTAGCTATAAATATGATGAATAATCACATAATGAATAATCACATTGATATTGGTCCACTAGCCATAGATTTGTCCTCTCAAGGATGTTGATGAAAACTTGTAAGACTTAGTTATCTTCTTTTCTTGGGGCTGAAGCGATAGCACAGCGGGTAGGGTGTTTACCTTGCACACAGCCTACCTGGGTTGATTCCCAGCATCCCATATGGCTCCCTGAGCACTGCCAGGAGTAATTCCTGAGTGCATAATACAGGAGTAATTCCTGTACATTGCAAGTGTGACCCAAAAAGCAAAATTAAAAACAAATAGTTATCTTCTTTTCTTGGTTTGGGTTCAGATAGTTTTATTTTCTTACCGGCAATTCTGTGTCATCTCCTGAATTCTTTCTACATACCATGCTGAATCAGTCTGGATTAGTCACTGTTTTTTTATCTCAGGTCTGTTATATGTATTACAACTAATCAAAGAGTTGACACTATAAAGTCTATATTTATATTGTTTAGTAATCTCTCTCTTCCTGTTTAGCATTCCCACATATTCTGAAACTTCTCATATGTGAATTTTTTATATATTTACTAAAATGTCTGTAAAGAGCTCTGAAAGCTTTATCTTTGTGACAATGGTACTAGTCATTCATTGAACTTCCCTGGTTATAGGCTAAGAGTTCAAAGGTTTTCGCCTTTAAAACTTTAATGATACAAAAGT
Organism: Sorex araneus; assembly: GCF_027595985.1. NCBI lineage: Eukaryota > Metazoa > Chordata > Mammalia > Eulipotyphla > Soricidae > Sorex > Sorex araneus. Next base: position 37,220,952 of record NC_073311.1, on the reverse strand, counting down.
GGGAAGGTGTTTTTGAAGCTCTAGCTTTGGAATTAACTGCTCTCTGCTTGTTGCTTTAGTCCTGGGTTTGGCTATTAAATATTTCCTGCTGGCTTCCATACGGATTATGCGGCCCAATAGGAGTCAGTATCAAAGCAGAACTTGGAGACTCGAGGAGTTTCAGGAGACTCTGCCAGCTCTGGCCTCTTGCCATCCTCATCCCCTGTGACTTACCATCTACCCTGTTGTCCTTCTACTCTGGGCCTGGTGTTTGCACACATTGTTCCCCATGGCTAAGCGTGAATGTCCCAATTCTGTATGGCTGTTTTCCTCTGGTCTTTTAGGTCTCCATGAAAAGGTCATATATTATAGTTCTTGCTTTTTTAAAAATTTGTTTTGGGTTCCTTCTATTTGTTTTGGTAGCTTTCTCTTGAGAAAAATATTACTTTCCACAAAACTCCTTTATTCAAAGCATACAATGCATTGGTTTCAAGTGATTTACAGAAGTTTACAGTCATCACCAAAATGGAATGTTAGAGCTTTTTTTGTTACCATCCTAAAGAGAAAATGAGTTCCTTAATAGTCACTCAGCACCCTTGCCTGAAACCATAGGCAACTACCAACCTACCTTCTGCTTTGGTTGATTTGTCTCTGCTAGACATTTGGTAGAAATGAAATCATGCAATGAATAGTCATTTGTGACTGACTTTCTTCACTTACCATAAAGTGTTTAGGGTACCCCATGCTATAGCATGTTTCAGTACTTTTATGACCAAAACGTGGCCCATTAGATGGGTAGATTGCGTGTTTGTTTCTCCCTCAGCTGATGGGCATATATGTGTTACTACTTTGGACTACTATGTATAATACTGCTGTGAACAATTTTGTGTGAAGCAAATTGTTCAAGAAATTTTTCAATTTCTTGACTAGATACCCAAGAGTGGTATTTCTGTGTCATATGGAATTTTTTTTAACATTTTGAGGAACCTCTCAACTGTTTTCCAAGAGAGCTTGCCTTTCTTCACCTTCTCCCAGTCTTCTCTGATGACTGATTGAGCAGATAAAGTGACACCATCAACTGATGGTATTTCAGGACCATCACAAGAAGTCCCAAATGCTTAGTAAGGCATTAGTCCTGCCTCGTGTAATTTCTTACTGGGCACAACAGACCAGTCCTTGGCAGAAGGGACTGTCTGTTTTCAGCAGAACTGAAAGCTCTGAAAGAGGGATGGCTAAAACCAAACCAAAACATGGCCTTCATTTGGAACATGTTTCCAGGGAATGTCCATCCTGGATTCAGCAAGTCCTGGTCACAGTGGCAGTGTTGAATTATAAAATACTCATGGCTAAAAGGGCCCTTTCCTAAACCCAGCAGGAGGGGTGAGAGTGGAAGGGTATGGATAAGAGGGGATGTATCTCAACAAAGGAGAAACTTAATCAGCAGATCCAATATCTCCCTACCTTTCTTACAAGGAAGATTTAAGGGAGAAGAAAGGTGACCATTCATTCTCTGGGAATTTCATAAGAGGGGATGATATATACTCTTTTGAAAAGATAGGAATGTACATGGTGGTGTTTGGAAGCCACCAAGAGGCCATGTGGTTCCAAGAATTGAACTCAGGGCCTGGCACACTGAGCTCAATTGTGATTGAGCTGGCATCAATGCTCATTGGCATACCCTTAGCCATTCCCTGAACCCTGGAGTTCTATGTTCTATTTTCTATTCTCTCTCTCCTCTCCCTCTCCCTCTCCTCCCTCCCTTCCTCTCCCTCTTCTCTTTCTTTCTCTCTCTCTTTCTCTCTCTCCCTCCCCTCTCCTCTCCCCTCCTCTCTCTCCCCCATTTTGACCATACCTTGGGTTGCTTAGGTACTTGAGGGTCACTCTCAGTGGTGCTCTGGGGACCATGCAGTACTGGGATTGAAGCAGGGCCTCCCACATACAAAGCATTGAGCATTGCAGCCCATTGAGCTATCTTTATGGGCTCAAGTTCTGGGACTCTTGAAGCCCAATAACTTTCATCATCTCAGCCAAATCAATGAATTTTTGAATTTTTCTTGTACTAAATAAGCTGTTTTTACCCTTTTTTGTAGCCAAAATATATCAATGATGTTTAATCATGATGGAGGCATGGTGATGAACAAGAAAGGAAGCATCATAAGGGAATGGATATGGCCTTCTAGTGGAAAGCTTGATGATCCTGTGGAAGTGAAGGTATTCTTTGCCAATTTGCCTTTATTAAGGTCATTTCCTGTGCCAAAATAATAAGTTACTTTGATTTATTCTTGAAATAGAGTAATTGGGGGAAAGAGGATTGAGAGTACTGAATAATTTCTTTTTAATGGTCTATACTGGCCACTAGTCTGAGAAATTTTTAGTAGTTTTTTCACTTCGCTTGGTCTTTTCTCAATGGTTGTGTCTTGGTTGAACAGGACTATCTTTCAACAGCAGTTTAAACATGGTTATTAGGAAAACACTATGTGCCAACATTAGATTTTTAAAATAGGAAAACATATAAGCACAATAAAAGCCTTACCTAATGTGCACAGGGTTTGATCCCCAGCTTCTCATGGTTTCTTGAGCACTACAGCTGTAGGCCTGGTGGCCTCTAGTAGCACAAGGAAGGACCCCAAATAATAACAACAGCAACAATAATAAAACAAACATAAAGACCAAAGTGAGTATCCTTTTTCCTCTTTCTTTGAAGAAATTATGTCTATTAGTAGCTTGTTGTATATATCTGTAAGAGATATATACATAAATTTATGTATACATATATGTGTATATGTGTATATGGTATATGTGATACCGTTTCACTGAAACTCTTCAGTGCCACACTTGAGAACATCATGCCATGGCTGGAATGGGAAGGAATTGGAGTGAAGATAGATAATCGGCAATTACACCACCTCTGCTTCGCTGATGACATTGTTCTCATATCGCCAAACATTAGCCAAGTGGCACAAATGCTGGCCAACTTCAACCACGAGTGTGGAAAGGTCAGATTGCAGCTGAATCTCAACAAGATAATGCTTATGAAAAACAAACCAGTCCCTGAAGCTCCATTTGCTCTCAATAGAATGAACATCTCTGAATGCAGCAGCTATGTGTACCTGGGTCGAGAAATCAACTGAGGAACGACTTGACTCCAGAACTGCACAGGAGGAAGAGAGCAGCGTGGAATGCCTTCAAGAGTGTCAAAGAAGTGGTTAAGAGAACGAAGAACCTCCGACTCTGGGCACATCTTTTCGATTCCACCGTTCTTCCTGCACTAACATATGCTTCAGAGACCTGGGCCCTGCGCAAACAGGATGAGAACACTATTCGGGTATCTCAAAGAGGAATCAAAAGAACTATGCTAGGAGTAACACATCTCACTCAAGTGAGAGAAGGAATCTGGAGTTCCAACCTCCGTTGACGGTCAAGAATGAGGGATCGCGGCTGGAGAGATAGCACAGCGGGTAGGGCGTTTGCCTTGCACGCAGCCGACCAGGGTTCAAATCCCAGCATCCCATATAGACCCCTGAGCACAGTCAGGGGTAATTCCTGAGTGCAAAGCCAGGAGTGACTCCTGTGCATCGCCAGGTGTGACCCAAAAAGCAAAAAAAAAAAAAAAAGAATGAGGGATGATGTCACGTTTGCCAAGGCATCAAAAATCAGATGGGCCGGTCACGTAATGCGGTTCAGAGATGACTGCTGGACTAGAGCTGTTACTGACTGGATTCCACGGGACGTCAGAAGACCGTGTGGCCGCCCACCAACTAGATGGTCAGATTTCTTTGTCAAATCCCTGAATGAATGATTTGAGGCTCTTCCTGTTCTTGAAGCAAGCAGATATCATTGGGCTGCACTAGCACGTGACAGGGACAAATGGCGACGTTACTGGCACCCGCAATAGGGGCTCAAGCTTGGTATATTTTATGAATTTTAAAGATTCATAAGTTCAGACTTTTTGCTGAAATATCTTGCTGTTTAAAAGTTGGCAATCGCCATGCTCACTACTGGTCTTCACAGGGTTGTCCCAAATCCTCCATGCATGAGAATGAATCCGCTGAAAAACCCAGGTATGTGGGTTTTTTGACTGAAATCTCCAGGCTCACATAAAGTTGGGAATGGTAACCCACCCCCCCCCCATCTCCCTGAGCTTCTGGGTGCCTGGAAGTCATGCCCACAAACTGCCTCTGGGGGCCAAATAAGCTCATTAAGTGTCATGATTCAGAGACTAACAAATGAATCTCAGAAGAGAGCAACACTCTGCAGAGATGTCTCTGGACCCTAAATCACCATCCAGTTAAACATTTAACTCCAATTCTATCACCTTATTTTAAATTTTAGAATTCTTAGAGCAACATCTCATACTTTACACCACTGACATACCAAGAATAGCACACCACATTTGATGGGGTGTAAAGTAGAAGGCAACCAATCTTGATCAATATACATATTTTTGTAACAACATGTTAATAACTCTTACACAGGGACTTAGTATCTAGGGTGAGATACAACAGTCTTCAGACACTTTCCTCTAAGGAAAACTCTATGGATCTTTTTAGCAGATTATTCATAACAAGCAATACAGAATAAATTATTTAGCATCTGCCTTTGGGGCAGGCTTGGATGGTGTTGGAAAAATACAAAATAATGGTGTTGGGAAGGTGTAACGGTGATGGGATTCATGTTCAAATATTGAATGTAATTATTGTGAACAACTTTATAAAAATAAAAATAAATAAATGAATAAATAAATTAAATTTAAAAAGAAAGAAAACTTCTGGAAGCTCTCACATTAGCCATAATTAAAACACTGGGGGCACTGGAGCAATAGCACAGTGGATAGGGCATTTGCCTTGCACGCGGGTGACCCAGGTTTGATTCCCATCATCCAATATGGTCCCCTGAGCACCGCCAGGAATAATTCCTGAGTGCAGAGCCAGGAGTAACCCCTGAGCATCACCACGTGTGACCCCAAAAGCAAAAAAAAATAACAATAATAATAATAATTAAAAAATGTCAATTAAAGCAAGCTATGATTTTCAACTAATTGATACATTAAAAAATTCAAGTTTGCATAGTGTCATATTGGAATAGACTTAATAAGACTAGCCTTCTCATAGCTCTGTAGCAGTGTTGTTCATCGATTTGCTCGAGTGGACACCAGTAACGTCTCCATTGTGAGACTTGTTACTGTTTTTGGCATGTCGAATATACCACAGGTAGCTTGCCAGGCTCTGCCGTGCGGGCGGGATACTCTCGGTGCTTTCGGGCTCTCCGAGAGGGACAAAGGAATCAAACCCAGGTTGGCTGTATGCAAGACAGATGCCCTACCTGCTGTGCTATCGCTCCAGTCTCAGCCTTCTCATGCTTAAAAAAAATAATAAAAATAAAAAACTTTAAAAAATAGCTATTAATCTTAACTCTAAGAGGACTACTCCAATAGTTCTGAGCTACCCATCTCATATCTAGGTTTTCTCAAGTCATATGTCATTACTGTGCGTGTGTGCACTCATGCATTTATGTGCAAATGTGCATGTGTGTGCACATTCATATGTATGTGTGCATGCATGATGTTTTTTTAAAAAAATCTGGGATCACTGCATGAACTTATGCATATGATACCCTGTATAATCAACTTGAGTGCCACCATTTCTATAGTTCAATGTTGTCCAGTTGGCAGCCACTAGACAGTCACCTTTGAAATATACTGTAGGAACAAAATTCTCCCCAGATTTCAAAGATCTCTCCCCCAAAAAAAGAGAGTAAAATAGAATTTTTATACTGATTACTTGTTGAAATGTTAGCATTTGGATAGTAATACAATATTACTTGGTTGTAATATGTTATTAAAACCAATTTCACTACCTTTTGCTCTTTTTTTCAACATAGTTAATAGAGTGTTTTAAATGATTTACATGCTGGCATTTAAAGCTCACATTGTATTCCCACTGGACAGGCTATTATGTAGAGAGTGGTCCCTGGTCTATACAGTTTACAGAAATATCCAAAGTGGCCCCCCCTTTGTTCTCTGTATGCTGTGTAGACTGTCATTGTAAAGGAAATTCCACTTCACTCTCAAGAGTCAGGGAAGAGAGGAAAAGTAACAACGAGATAAGTCAATATATGAAAAGGTTTTGACATTCAGAAGACAGGATTTCCTCACCCTTTATCTTAAAAAATTGGGGTTGCTAATGGAGCATATTTTTCAGTTTAGATTATCTCAGCTGGATGCTTTCAGCAAGCTAACAAGGGAGAATCATTTGTAACCCACAAAAGTCCTTGCAAGTTTAGAGCCACTGATTTAATTAGTATACTTTATCTACTTTTAAATATGCTTGACAAATCTGCAGATGTTCACTGAGCTTTAAGAAGCTTATCATTAGTTATTTTCTTTTTCTCTTTTTTCTTTCTCTTTTTTCCTTTTTCTCTTTTTTCTCTTTTCTTGGTTTTCTATTCTTGTCATTTATAAAATCACTCCAACTTTAATAAGCTTCACAGTAATATTGAGACTTGTAAAAGTTCAAGAGCCCAGCAGCTGTTATTATGGCCAACATCAAAGGAATCATTTTACCGACCATGTTTTACAGGGCAAGATTGCAGTGCAGCTAGAACTAGGGTTCAAGCATTACTTGCAGAATTTTCTCAGTCTAAAATGTATCAAGAGCCTGGCAGGATGGGGTGGTGTGGGGTGTGGGGTGAATCAGACTTTCTTTACAAGACACGACTATAATGGCTGCAATGAGTATCTCCCCACTCCTTTTCCTTCCCTGAAGAAATCATAGTCGCTGTGCAAATTTGTAACACAACCCTAGAGCCCATTCTTGGCTTAATGGAATAGACACTGAAAGTCAGCCCCCAGTTCATCCCAGGTGGTCATGAAAATCTCTGCAATTTCCGTCTGGATTATGAGCATGGGAATTTTGTATATAAAATGATCATCTTTTCTTTGCTCCCAGGTGAATAGATTTATTACCATGAAGATTTCTGGGCGCTTTGCCATCACCTTGGTCTACATATGGCTTTCTGAAAGCCTCAGGTTATCCCTAGCACCTGTCAAATACAAATCTTTTCCTCCATGCGTCCCTCAGTGCGTAAGTCCTGAAGTTTCTTTAATCATCATTAGACCACTGCCTTAGCACAGACCAGAGCAGGATCAAGATGGACTGATTTTAGAGTCTCATCTTTCAGAGTTTCATCTATTCATTTCTTGGTTATTGCTACAGTAAAGATGCAAGAATGTTGGCTAACTAACCAAACTACCATGGGTGTTTAAGACCTTGTAAAATAACTGGAAGTTTACTTTTCATTTTATTTTATTTTTTTTTTATTTGGAATAATGAATTTAATACAGAATTTAATACAGAAACAGCTGGCATTGTATAGAGCAGTTAGAGGTAGTATGAAGGATGTGTATGCAGAGCATATTTTTTCCATTTTTGTTTTTGGAGTTATAAAGTTATAAAGCACACCTCAATAAATAGGTTTTCAAACAGCCCCCCAAACCAGTTTTTAGGTCATATGTAGAAAATGAACATCATAAATTTAGACAGATGCTTTCCTGAATTGTTACATATTTTTCATTTAAATTTCCCCAAGGCTATGATTGCATTGAGAATAAAGAAGTGACTTTCTCCTGCAGAAATGCTGTCTGCCCACTGGGCAAAGATTGGCTTTTGATTTTGAAAAAAAAATTAAATAGTGATGCCTTTTAAAATTTTCTGGATTGATACTCATAACTCTAAAATTTTTCCACTCTATTGTACATTACACTAGAAGGCTGGATGACCTTGGGAAGCAATGTTGTCACAAACTGATAAATGCAGTTTAAGAGGAAGCTGAGTAGGGATCAGAAGTAGAACATGGGAGAGGGGCTTTGGCTTTATTAGCTACACAAGATTAATCTGCTAACCTACCGATCACATAGACTCCCCCAAGCCCCATCAGGAGTGATCCCTGAGCACAGAGCCAGGAATATTCCTGAGCATCTCTGCGTGTGGCCTGAAAACCAAACAAACATGCAAATACCCCCAACCTTTGATTATAATTCTGAGTGGAAATAATTGCATGTGTCATGGATTCTGAATTGTGTAGTTTTCTTTTCTTTTTTTTTTTTTTTTTTTAAATTTATTTATTTTTAATTAGAGAATCACCGTGAGGATACAGTTACAGATTTATACACTTTTGTGCTTATACTTCCCTCATACAAAGTTTGGAACCCATCCCTTCACCAGTGCCCATTCTCCACCACCCGTAAACCCAGTGTCCCTCCCACCCTCCCCAATCCCATCTCCCCCCCACCCCACCCTGCCACTGTGGCAAGGCATTCCCTTCTGTTTTCTCTCTCTAATTAGCTGTTGTAGTTTGCAATAAAGGTGTTGAGTGGCCGCTGTGCTCAGTCTCTAGCCCTCATTTAGCCCGCAACTCCCTTCCCCCACATGGCCTTCGACTACAATGTAGTTAGTGATCGCTTCTCTGAGTTGACCTTTCCCCGGAACGTGAGGCCAGCCTCGAAGCCATGGAGTCAACCTCCTGGTACTTATTTCTACTTTTCATTTTATTTTTAAAGCATTTAAATTTATTTTTATTGAGTCACTGTGAATTACAAAGTAATTCATGACTGAGTTTCAGGCATGCAATGTTCCAACACCAATCCTTTCCACCAGTGTCCACACTGCTAGAAGGTGGCTTCTAGCTGCAACTTTTTTTTTTTCTTTTTGGGCCAAACCCGGCGGCGGTGCACAGAATTTACTTCTGGCTCATGCACTCAGGAATTAACTCCTGGCAGTGCTCAGGGGACCATATGGGATGCTGGGAATCAAACCTGGGTTGGCCGCGTGCAAGGCAAACACCCTGCCCGCTGTGCTATCGCTCCAGCCCCGCAACTTCTTTTATTTTTTCATTTAGGAACTGTGGTTTGCAAATTGTTGCGATACAGTTTCATGCATAATACCTTGTCTTAGGGTTCCCTTCCTTGTCTTATGCCCTATCTCACCCTCTCGCCCCCATCCCCATGTTCAAGTTAAAGACCAGTCTTAATGACTTTTGTTTTTGTGACTTTTGGTCATTTAAATAACTGGAAGTTTAGAATGAAGAGAGGTTAGAAGATAAAGATAGCAATGGGGGACAAGTTAACGCTTAGTTTCTCCTAAGCCCATGACTAAACTTTGGAGAATTAATTTCCTGAAATCCAGTTGCTTAAAGTATTTGCATTTATATAATCAGTGGATTCTTCAAAATTGGTAGGGTTCTATATATATTGTCTTTAATTAAAGCATATGTAACATTCCCAGGAAATTTGAAGATGTTAGAACTTTGTTAAAGCTCCAACTCCAAGTAACATATTTTACTAATCTTTCCACATTTATACTAAACTTAAATTGTTAAGGAATGCTAGGCAAAGCATTCACTGGTTAAGATGTGTGGCACTGAAACATTAGTATCTATAATATCAAGGAATTAAATAGTGAGATAGCTCGATTTTGATCAACCTTCTAAAAATTTAAATTATGTTAATGGCTCATTATGGAGTATATGTACATACTTTTAGGAGTATTTTTATTTTTAGGGACAGGCACCAAATCTCTTTAGAATTACCATGGTTATTTCACAGATGCTGAAGTTAAATAACATTTTTTTTGCCATAAATAGCATATTTATGGACTAGAGTGATAGCACAGCGGGTAGGGTGTTTGCCTTGCATGCAGCCAACCTGGGTTCAATTCCTTCGTCCCTCTCAGAGAGCCTGAAAACTATCAGGAATATCCCACCCACACGGCAGAGCCTGGCAAACTACCCATGGCGTATTTGATCTGCCAAAAACAGTAACAACAAGTCTCACAATGGAGATGTTATTGGTGCCCGCTTGAGCAAATTGATGAACAATGGGATGACAGTGCTGCAGTGCTACAGTGCTACGGCATATTTACACTATGCTATCTTGCCTTTTTTTTTTTGGTTCAGTTTTTTTTTTTTTTATCATCTAAAAATGCTTGTGATCTCTTTCAGGCGTTCTGTGATGTCAGTTTCTTCACTGAGGAAGCCAGAACAAGTTACAAGATGAAGTACCTGCAAAACAAAACCATAGCACAGAACATAGATGTAAGTTTTGAGAAGTCTTTTGATAGTGGACAACTTTTCCAGTTATTCTAAAGTTTGCTTTCTCTTGTGTCAAAGAATGTATTTATTTTAGAGAGTCAAACAGTTGAAGTCAGACCCATTTGGATAATTACTAGAATAAGTGAAGGCTGATTTTCTTTGTTTTGTTTTTGTCTTTCATTTTTAAAAATAGTTTTTAAAAAATTTTTAAAAATTTTTTATTGAATCACTGTGAGATGCAAGTTACAGAACTTTTATGTTTGAGTTTCAATAATACAATGATCAAATACCCATCCCTCCACCAGTGTACATTATCCACCACCAATGTCCCCAGTAAAACCCCCATTTCCCACCTTCCCCTCCCTCCATGGCAGATCATTCCTCCCATACTCTCTACTTTGGGGCATTATGGTTTGCAATACAGATAATGAGAAGTTATCACGTTTGGTCCTTTATTTACTTTCAGCACATATCTCCCATCCTGAACGATTCCTCCAACTATTATTGTCTTAGTGATCCCTTCTCTATTCCAGCTGCCTTCTCCCCCAGCTCATGAGACAGGCTTTTAACTATGGGGCAATATTCCTGGTTCTTGTGTCTCCTGTCCTTGGGTGTCAGTCTCATATTCTGTTAGTTTATATTCCACAAATGAGTGCAGTCCTTCTATGTCTGTCCCTCTCTTTCTGACTCATTTCAATTAGCATGATATTCTCCATGTCCATCCACTTATAAGCAAATTTCATGACTTCATCTCTCCTAACAGGTGCATAGTATTCCATTGTGTAGATGTACCAAAGTTTCTTTAACCAGTCATCGGTTCTTGGGCACTTGGGTTGTTTCCAGATTCTGGCTATTGTGAACAATGCTTCAATGAACATACAGGTGCAGGTGTCATTTCCACTGTGCTTTTTTGCACCCTCAGGATATATTCCCAGAAGTGGTATTGGGGGGTCATATGGAAATGGCCAAAAGGCACATGAAAAATGCTCCACATCACTAATCATCAGGGAGATGTAAATCAAAACAACAATGAGATATCATCTCACACCACAGAGACTGGCACACATTCAAAAGAACAAAAGTGCTGGTGTGGATGTGAGGGAAAAGAGACACTACTGTTGGTGGGAATGCCGACTGGTCCAGCCTTTTTTAAATACAATATGGGTATTCCTTCAAGATCATTTAAAAAAATCTTAACTGTTTGAGGGGTAGGAAGAGTTGTTCCACCCCAAGCAGTGCTCAGGGCTATTCCTGGCTTTGTGCCCAGGGCAGTGTTTGGGGCAATCCTATGCAGTGCCAGGGATTGAACTGGGATTGGTGCATGCAAGGCAAGTACCTTACCTCCTGTGCTCTCTCTCTAGCCCCAACAATTTTTTGAAATTTTTATTAGTGGATCACCATGAGGTACAATTACAGAGTTATAAACTTTCATGCTTGCGTTCCAGTCCCACAATGATTGAGTACCCATCCCTCCATCAGTGTCCATTCTCCACCACCAATAATCCCAGTATCTCTCCCACCATCCCCACCCTGTCCCACCCCCACCCCACCCTGCCTCTGTGGCAGGAAGTTCCCTTTTGTTCTCTCTCTCTCCTTTGGGGCGTTTTGGTCTGCAATAGAGGTTTTGAGTGGCCATCACGTTTGGTCTACAGTCTACTTTCAGCACATATCTCACTTCCCAAGTGGGACCTCAGAACACCCTTTACCTGGTGTTCCCTTTTCTACCTGAGCTGCCCTCTTCCCCAGCATGTAAGGCCGGCTTCCAAACCATGGCGCTAACCTCCTGGTACTTATCTCTACTATTCTTGGGTGCTAGTCTCCCATCCTGTTACTTTATATTCCACAGATGAGTGCAATCTTTCTATGTTTGTCCCTTTCTTCCTGACTCATTTCACTTAACATGATACTTTTCATGTTTATCCTCTTATATGCAAATTTCATGACTTTGTCTTTTCTAACAGCTGCATAGTATTCCATTGTGTAGTCCGTTTTTTCCCAGATTCTGGCTATTGTAAACAGTGCTGCAATGAACATACAAGTGCAGATGTCATTTCTACTATACTTTTTTGCCTCCGGGATATATTCCCAGAAGCGGTATTGCTGGGTCAAATGGGAGCTCAATTTCTGATTTTTTGAGAAGCATACATACAGTTTTCCAAAAGGGCTAAACCAGTTGGCATTCCCACCAGCAGTGAAGGAGAGTCCCTTTCTCCCCACATTCGAACCAACACCGGTTGCTTTTGTTCTTTTGGATGTGGGCCAGTCTCTGTGGTGTGAAATGAGATCTCACTGTTGTTTCAATCTGCATCTCCCTAATAATTAGTAATGAAGAGCATTTTTTCATGTGCCTTTTTGCCATTCGGACTTCTTCTTTGAGAAAGTTTCTGTTCATTTCATCTCCCCATTTTCTGATACGGTTGGGTATTTTCTTGTGCAGTTCAACCAGTGCCTTGTATATCCTTAATATCAACCCCTTATCAGATGGGTACTAGGTGCATATCTTTTCCCAATCTGTAGATTATCTTTGTTTTTGTATTCTGGTCACGGTTTCTTTTGAGGTGCAGAAGCTTCTTAGTTTATGACAGTCCCATGTGTTTATCTCTTTTCACTTGCTTCAGCCTCGACCTTAGCCATTTGTAAGTCAGAGCAGCATAAGTGGACTCACGTTGTTAATAACTCTCACCATCTATCTACTCATTTTGCAGAACTGAAACTGTCCCTATGAAACTTCACTTTCTCCTCTCTCCTAGACTCTGAAAACCATGATTATGCTTTCTAGCTCTATAAATTTGACTCTTCCGGGTACCTCATACAAGTGCAGTCATATCTTTTTTGTTTCCTCTTTTGTAACAAGCTGGTTTCACTTAGCATAATGTCTTCAAAGTCAATCCATGTCTTATCATATGTCATAAGGTTCCCTTTAAAATGGAATAATATTACTTTCATTGCTGCTGATCTGGTTTGATCTCTGGCAGCACATATGGTCCCTTGAGCCATGCCAAGCGTCACTCCTGAGCACGGAGCCAGGAATAGCCTCAGAGTACTGCCAGGTATGACTCCCCCAATAAAGTTAAATAAAAATGAAAAGAATAATCTTTTATTATGTGTATACAGCACATTGGGGGGACACTCCTAGCAGTGTTGGGGGGATCATTCAGTGCTGGTAAAAAGTCCAAGATTTCCACATGTAAAGCTTGTGTTCCAGCCCTTTGAGCCATCTCCATGTCCTATACCACTTTTTGTGTAATTTTTTTGCCTGTTGAAGGACATTTGGATTGCTTCCATATTTTTTGCAAGTGTAAGTAGTGCTGCTTTGGACATGGGTGTACATTTATCCCAAGAACTTGTTTTCACTTTTCGTGGCTATATTTGCAGAAGTGGAATTGGTGGATCAGATGGTGGTCTTATTTTTAATTTTCGAGATATCTCCACACTGTTTTCTATAGTGGCTGCTCTGTTACCTTTGTTAGTCCCACCTGTAGTGCTTACTAGATTTCTCATTTTCCCATATATGCACCATCACAGTTCTTGTTATTTTATGGGTTTTGGCTTTGTTTTTATAGTAGGTGTCCTAATAGGCATGAAGGTATATTTAAACCTTTAGAAAATCGATTGTATGGGAACCAAAGAGAGTACAGCAGGTAAGGTGCTTGCCTGGCACCACTTACAGTTCCCTGAGTAACATTAGGAGTGATCCCTGAGCTTAGAGCAGGGAGTAAATCCTGAGCACCACAAGATATGGTTGAAACACACAAACAACAATGAAAATATGATTTATTTTCCATTTGATTCATCCATTTTAAGTTCATAACTTGATGGGTTTTGACAAAAGGATATACCCATATAACCACCACTTCAATAAAGATATAGATAAGGTGGACCAAACAGCAGGTAGGGCATTTGCTTTGCATGCAGCTGACCTGGGTTCAATCCCTGCCACCTCATATGCCCGTATGGTCTCCTGAATCACACTAGGAATAATCTGAGTCCATAGCCAGAAGTAAGCCCAGAGCACCACTGGGTGTAGCCCAAAAAGTAAAATATATATGTACATATACATATATATTTATATATGTGTGTACATATATATATGTAACATATATATATATACTTTCCAAAAGACTCCTTTGTGCTTCATCCTAGCCAATATCCACTGCTTTTCTGTCACTATTTAGATTTGTTGTTCTTGTGCTTACATAAAAAATAATTCACATAAGAACCACGATGTACTCTTTACTGTCTGAGTACTTTTGCTCAGCACAGTGTACTTGAGGCTCATTTGTGCCTTTTCCTATCTCCATAGTTTGTTATTTTGTATGGGTGAATATTTTCATGTCTTTTAAAAATTTATTTTAAAGATTTTTATTATAGTATACGTATTATGGTTATAATACTGTTGAAGTTTATAATATTGTTGTACATAGTTACTGTACCCACACCCCCAAAATGCCCAAGACTCTCTATTACTATCTCTGTGTAACCTCTAGTATGATTTTCATTCCCCTTGGCCCCTTATCTCCCCTGTTTGGTAATCAATTTTATAATCCAAGCCAAAGATTTGTCATGTGACACTACCTATTCTATATATATCTATGTATGGATATGCATGAAGATGCCAGGGGACTTCTGGTTTGGGGCTATTACCACTAATAACATTTGTATATAGAATTGGGGAGAGTTTAAATATGTTTTTAAAAATGGTGGCAGAAGATGACAATAATTTAATTTTATGCACTTAGTTAAATTAAAAGATACTTCTTTTGGTTCCAAGGAACCACAATCAAATGGTCACAGATGAGGTAGCTGGAGCTATAATACAGTGAGTACAGTGGGTAGGGTCTTTTTCTTGCACATGGCTGGTGCAGTTTTGATCCCTAGCATCCCATATGGTCCCCCAAGCACCGTCAGGAGTAATTCCTGAGTACAGAGTCAGAAAGTAACCCTTGAGCATTGTCAGATATGACCCAAAAAGCCAAAAAAAAAAAGTCGCAGATGAATGTTTTTAAATGTTCCCAAGAAAGGATTACTAAGAGAACTTGTCTCTATTGACTTCCTGAGGAAATATTTTTGTAAAGTGGAGGAGACCAATCAAAAAACTATTATCGTGGTTTAGCCAAGATTTTAATAACCTAGACTAAGGTATTAAGAGTGGAAAGTAGGCTGCTGCTCAAGATGTCCCGGGGAGGTATTCTTCCTTAAGACTTCCTTTTGCTAAATAGGAACTTAACATTGCAAATGTTGCATTTTCTATTTAGGCTCTTATAACACTGTGCTTCCATCTAGTATAGTCCTTGGGTAGTACTGTAATATTTACCCCACATTGTCCCACATTGTCCCTTTTCCCCACCCCACCCCCATTCTTCCATGGATTGTGAACTTAACTGAGAAAAAAAGAACACTGCTTTTTTTGGGCATATTTTGGGTTTTGATGGTAAAAGTCATATAACATAACATTCACTACTTTTGGGCTTGAGCGATAGCATAGTGGTAGGGCATTCGCCTTTCATGCGGCCGACCAGTGTTCGATTCCTCCGCCCCTCTCGGAGAGCCAGGCAAGCTACTGAGAGTATTGAGCCTGCACGGCAGAGCCTGGCAAGCTACCCGTGGCATATTGGATATGCCAAAAACAGTAACAAATAATTCTCACAATGAGAGACGTTACTGGTGCCTGCTCAAACAAATCGATGTCCAATGGGATAACAGTGACAGTTACTACTTTTATTTATTTATTTTTTGGTTTGGAGACCACATCTGGGCTCACTCCTGGCTCTGTATACAGGGATTACTCTTGGTGGGGCTCCAAGGACCATATGGACTACTAGGGATCAAACCCAGGTCAGTCAAATAAAGGCAAGTGTCCTACCCACTGTACTATTGCTCCGGCCCCACCATTTACCACTTTAAAATGTGCAATTAGTGGCATTAAAAACATTTACAAGGGAATATGATATTTGGCCTTAGCTTCTGATGTGTCTGACCCATAAAGGGCACTCTATAATGTTGGATAATTTACTGAATGAATTTAATTGAATAAGTGAATAAGTTGCTATTTAATAAACATATAGCAGTAGTTCTCGCTCTTCTTAGTAAAAATATTTTTTCTCATTTTAAAGTCTTCAAGGTTGACAGACTTAGCAGATATAGCTTCATGTGATGCTGGCATGGATATAAGCCCTATGCTTGACCTGGAAATAATTAAGAAATTAAGAAGACTTCAGAGAACAATCAAGCAAACCATACTTCACTGGCTGGACTATTATAAACTTACAATGGGTTAGTTATGGTATCCATGGTAGTATTCCATCTGACTTCTTCTCATCATTGAGACTTCCAGAGGACCAACATTTAATTCCTCTTCTTTCCAAGATTCCCAGAGTGATGAGTTTGTAAATTGCCAAGTGCCATACGTAAGATATGAATTCTAAAATAATGGATCCAGGTGATTGGCGATAGCTGGAAAAGCAAAAGATTAAACTTCATTGTCTGTGGCACCTCATAGAAGAACATTCTGTTGTTGTGTGCTATTGGTGGGGTGGCGTGGTTCTCGAACCTAGCCCAGTGTCAGGATCCACTGGTGATGGAACACATTTGATTGCCACTATTCATAGTGAGACTCTGCAAGAACTGAATTGTTTATAGAGAAATACAGGGGAGGCTTCTATGAATCTCAGGTCACAATATTTCCATCAGTCAATATGTGTGTGTGTGTGTGTTTCTGTTCAGGAACACCCCAGTTAACACTGATACACTGACATCAAGCCCCTGATCAACAGCACTTGAACTGCACAAACAGTGCTTCAGTAATCTGTGTATTTTCTCCACAAATCAGAGTATGCCCATGTGCCCTTTACACACTAGATGTAGTACTGTGGTACGACATTTGTGAGATTTTTTTTAAGAGCAGAATTATCCATAATGGGCAGAATGGAGCACCAAACAGAATGCAGAAGGACTCCTGTCCCCAGTTTGAAAGCTCAAATTGGAAACTGAAGCATTACTGTGTTCAGTTTCAGCTGGGAATGTAAGCAAGACAAATTAATGAAGGGGTCCGGGCTGTGGCTTGAGTAGTGGTGCACAGTCCTTGCATGTCTGAGGTCCTGGGTTTGATCTTAGACACAGCTCCACAGCAGAGTGTGAGTCCCTGGAGATAGTGAGAATGACACTCCAAGCACAACCACAACATAACATAGACTGTTTTTTTTTAATTAATTGCTTCAGTTACTTATATCATTTACAGCTAAATAAGAATATTCATAATATAGAATCTGAATATATGCTACATGCAAAAGCTTACTCCCTGCCCACTAGGTATATAGCAGAGCTTCCAAAGGATTTTCCCCAGTGTTTCATCCTGAAAATAAAAAAGTGGAAATTCTCAGTCTTTGGGGCAGTCTGGCTAGACAGGGGTAAGTAACCCCTGGGATAGATAATCCTACCTGCAAGCAGTCTAGTAAATCCATCACAATGTGCCACACAAATAAATCAGGTATATCTTAGGTTGCATTTTTTATGATAAAAATCTATGCTGAAAGGTCTTCCAAGTTTTCTGTTTTATGGGGGTGAGGAGGGGGGAATACCCTGGTTAAAGGTGGAGCTTTTAAAGACTTTTCCATTCACTAAGCCTTTTTTTTTGTTTGTTCTTTTGGGTCACACCCAGCAATGCACAGGGGTTACTCCTGGTTCGTGCACTCAGGAATTACTCCTGGCGGTGCTCAGGGGACCATATGGAGTGCTGGGATTCGAACCCGGGTCGGCCGCATGCAAGGCAAATGCCCTACCACAGTGATAGCTGTGCTATCACTCCAGCCCCTCACTAAGCCTTTTTACCTGAGAAATTTTTGTGTGTGTGGTGGAAGGAATAGTGTTTGGGGGAGGGCGTGGGGGGGGTTACTGGGCCACACTGAGAGGTGCTCAGGGATTCCTCCTGGCTCTGTGCTCAGGGGTTATTCCTAGTGGAACTTAGGAGACCATGTGAAGGTCCAGGGATCAAGCTGGGGTTGGCCCCATGCAAGACAAACATCTTACCCCCCTCTACTGTCTATCTGTCCCTGCCTGAAAAAATTTTACAGGACCCTGAGTAGATAAAATAGGTACAGATCAAACATTTCCTAATAGTGAATCATAAATTCATTTAAAAATAACTTTTATGACTCTTACATTCAGCCATACAACCTCATATGGGTTTGTAGCCCACAGTATGAGAAACTAGCCCTATTATATGAACAAAGCAGATTTAATAGACTTGTTCCAATTCTAATTCTACCTTTTCTAGCTAGGAGACTTCAGTTTACCCAGGAGATCTTGAAAATAAGAGAACTGACCTTATCAGGGTAGTTACTTCCTTTGAGGATGCATGTAAAGTGCTTCACATGTCCTAGCACAGAAAGTTCAGGCTGCTAAACTCCTTAAGATTCTATTTGTGTATGCCTAACAGTTTTCCCCAAGTGTATCAGAAAGTGCATTTTATCTATTTACTTTTTGCAGTGAGAGGTGGTTTATTTTTCCCCCATTTTAGTTAAACACCATGGTTTATACAGTTGTTCGTGATGAGTTGTTACAGGCAGTCAGTATTCCAACATTAATTCTACCACCACTGTTACCTTCCCTCCACCATTGTCTACAGTTTCCCAACCACCCCTCAAGACTGCCCCCATGGCAGACTCACAATAGTTTATTTTATATTGCTTGTCACCATTAAATGACTAATAGAATAATAAAAAAAAAATACTTCGGTAAAATAAAAATTTTGAAAATTATTATATCTCACCAGAGGGATATTAAGTCCTTATCTGAGGGTTTACTAAGCTGTTGTTGCAAGTTAAGTTTTCTGTATTAGTGTTTTTATTAGCCAAGATTAGTTGGTTTCTACATTACATTCCCATCCAATCTGGTGTGCTCCTACTGGGACATTAGTATTGTCGAGTTTGGAGATGTCGTTGCTGAAAATCCAGAATATTTACCTGGACAGTCCAGCTGGAGGCATGGACGCAGCTACTGAGGTGTGAGGGTTGGCTTCTGGGGATCTGGTAGGATGGGAACTTGGTCCGTCCCCTCCTGAGATGGCCCCAGAGGTCTCAGCCAGGACCTGGTATCTGAGAAATTTTTGTGGCTAGTTGATCTCTTTTGAGATTTATTTGTGAGTTCCGGAGCAGAGTCAGTAGATGAGCTAACAGTAGCAGCAGTGGGATGTGGGTGTGGTTGTCGGGGCTTCTGGAAGTTCATGGTGGTGGAAGGGAGGTCGCCCATCCCAACTCCGAGAAGGTCCAGAGTAAGAAGTACATTTAAAAACAAACAAACAAACAAACAAACAAACAAACAAACAAACAAAACCAACCTTACTGTTTATTTATTTTGCTTTTTGGGTCACACCCAGCAATATTCAGGGGTTACTCCTGGCTCTTCAATCAGGAATTACTCCTGGTATTGCTTGAGGAACCATAGGGATGCCGGGGATTGGACCCGTGTTGGTTGCGTGCAAGGCAAATGCCTTACCTGCTGTACTATCGCTCTGACCTCTAGAAAGTACATTTTAAAATAGAAGAAGTGGGTCAAGGATGTGGCCCATCCTGGCATGTGTGAGACCCAATATCTGGCATCATACAAATAAAGGACTAAGCAATAAAAGAACCAGAAGAAAGACACGTTAGTGGGTAACTGAGAGCTCAGGTTATTGCAGCCAGCTGAGTCTATTCAGCTCCGCCTTCAGAGATTCAAGACTGCTAAGCGTTGTTTTTTTTTTTTTATTTTTGGAAAAAAAAGATTTTCATTTCTTCTGGCAATTCACAGAGTTATTTCTGGCTCATGCACATAGGAATCACTCCTGGCAGTGCTCGGGAGACCATATGGGATGCAGGGGGAATTGAACCCGGGTCGGCTGCGTGCAAGGCAAATGCCCTGCCCGCTGTGCTATCACTCCAGCCCTGCTAAGCATTTTTAGGGAAGTATATTCTGTTTGAATTTCAGGAGTAGGATCAGTACAGCTTCGAGAACCACCTGTGTTTGTACAGAAAATGGCTGAGAAACAAAAGGCTTCATTAGAAGGACTATCTCTGGAACCAAATGCAATAGAAAATGATTTGGCTAAAGAGCAACATCAGTACCGAAATACCTTCCTAAGACTGAAGGGGTTCTTTCACCCTACACCTTATATCCAGAGGACTCCAGCCCCCAAGAAGCCATTCAGGTAATCTTCTCATCTGCTTTTAACAATTTTTATGGTCTTGGGACTAGAGTGATAGTACAGTGGACAGGGCATTTTCCTTGCATATGGTTGACCCAGTTTCAATTCCTGGCATCCCATATGGTGTCCTGAGTTTGCCAGGAGTGATCCCTAAGTGCAGAGCGAGTAGTAAGTCCTGAGCATCGCTAGATGTGTACTCTCACAGAAATACAACAACCACCACCACAACAAAAATGTATGTTCCTGGGCAGGGAGATGGCTCAGGATCAGGGATGCATGTCTTGCATGTACAGCAACCCAAGTTAGATCCCTGACACTGCATGCACACACAACACTTGGGTGACTCTGGTGGCCCCCATTACTGCTGGGGGGGCTCACATATTGAACCATCAGGTCTGGTATTGCTGGGAGTGGCGCTGCTTTCAAGCCTTGCTTAGCAACACTTGGTCCATAAAAGAGAAAATAGAAAGCAATTCACAGTGAAGCATCTATTGGAAGGAGCTTTAGGTAGATGTCTCACTTCATCCAGCTGAGGGGGGCTTCCAGGTTAACCCAAGAATGCTTTCGGAGAAGACTGAGCCAAGTGTTACCACTTCTGTGTTTTGAGTGAAAATGTTGCGGGTTTTTTTTTTTTTGCTTTATTTTAAAAATTTGTGGTTTGGGGGCCACACTGGCAGCACTCAGGGGTTTCTCCTCGCTTGGTGTTTAGGGGCTGCTCCATGTGTTTTGAGGGACATGATACATAGGATGGATGACGGGCTTCCTATCTACAAAACATGCCCTCATCCTGTTGAGCAGGTTGGTTCTGTGGATGCTCAGAGTGGAAAAGATGGAATAGGTGGGGACTGGGGCCAGATCATGTCCAGATCAGAGCTGACTGCAAGTAGCAATTTTAACCAAATATTTTAAAACCTACTTCAAATGAAAATGCTATCAGGCCCTATGCAAGACAATTCTGAAAAGTTTATTTAAACTTTCTAATTTGCTCTAAGAAGTCAATCCCTCATCATTTAGAATTATTGTATGACTCAGCTACACAAATTGCAGTAACATTTGAAAATATTGATAACTTTTAACAATGGCTTTATTTCTTTCAAACCCTACTTGGCCCTTCTAACTTCACCATTGGACTTTAAATCCTGAACTTAAATAAATAAAAACTTAATTCACTTAATCCTCTAAGAACCTAGTCGAGTATTCACCGAATCCATGAACTAAAAGTAAGCACCCTGCATAAGAAAAATCTATCTCATGTGTTATGGTTACCAGTAAACAGGGGAAAGAAGGCAGCTGGAACAGAGAAGGGATCACTAAGTCAATGATGGTTGGAGGGTTTGTTCAGAATGGAAAATGTGTGCTGAAAGTAGATAAAGGATCAAACATGATGACCTCTTAGTATCTATATTGCAAACCATAATACCCAAAAGTAAAGAGAGAATAGGGGGGAAATTGTCTGCCATAGAGGCAGGGGGAGGGGTAGCATGGGAGGTGGATACTGGGGACTTTGGTGGTAGAAAATGTGCACTGGTGGAGGGATGGGTGTTTGATCATTGTGTGACTGAAACTCAAACATGAAAGCTTTGTAACTGTATCTCACGGTGATTCAAATAAAAAAAAGAAAGAATCATAATGAGAACATAATGTATAAAATAGATGCCAAAGTAAATTATTTTTAAACAAAATCTAATAGAAACTTTCAAAAAATGGGAGAGGAACCCCCCTCTCCCTAAGATTTCCCTGTTCTGTCTATCCTGATCAAAGAATTGGACCTCCCTGAACAAAGGCAACACCAGATACCACAGCAGTACCCAGTCTCAGTACAGGAGAAGAGACCAGTCAGAAATAGCAAGGGGGAAGGCACAGTCCATTGATGGTATTTGTACACCCAGGAGAACTGTGGGCAGGACTCTATTCTGAAGAGTGAAAAATCCTTGTGTTATACATTCCCCTTGGACGAGGGGTCCTCCCACAATTCTGCCCCTGCGGTGAGAGTCAGATGTTCACAAAGGCTGCCTGGAGGTGGCAAATCCTATGCCTGCCTGGCGTGACTTCTGAAGCAGTGAGAACACTTTTGCCCATAGTGTGCCAGCATCCCCTGGGGCGAGCTCATTGGGGGAGAGAGGCAGGTGCACCCACTTAGTGGGCGGAAACCTCTTCTTGTTGAAATGGGTGATTGATTTGAAATGCACTGATGCTTCAAGTCTAGCTAACATATTGTGAGTCTTTGGGGGGCTCATAACTTGTTAAGGGTCTTCTCCAACCTGTCATGCCCAGAAGTCTGGCCTACGTTCTTTTTGGAGCGTCCTCCCTGAGGTTCCTGCCTCTATCTCTTCTCCAGCCTTTGGTCTGCTCCTAAGCCTCAGACTCTGAGTTCTTAAACCCGATTGCAGTCATGGTCTTTGGAGCCATTATCTATCTCTTGTGGGTTTCTCTCTACTAAGACTCCTGGTGTTTCCTAAGTCTCTCCTCCACGGGGTTTGTGTGTTCTAGCTCCATTTCCTGCCAAATCCTGTTGCCCGGGTGTGCTCCCAGGATAACGATGACTCAACTGCTAACATCTCTGGTTCCCAACATCCGGCACCACAACAGTGTGGTCCTAAGTCTTTCCCGCAGGTCCGTGAACTGTCATCGTGAACGTTTTCCATTTTATAATACTAGATTTAAAAAAACTATCCACAAGACACTGTTACAAATACTCTTAATTTTGGTCTTAGCAGACTGCAGGCATAAAAATGCTTGGAAACCTCTGCCTAGCAATGAATTTGGCAGCAATCGTGTAAGTTTTTGTCTCTATGTGGAGAATGAGGCTGATAACGTGCTCACAATGAAAGATCAAAGGGTCTCGAACTTGAGCTCTGGTGGGGCAGAGCAATAGTGGGCAGGTAGGGCATTTGCCTCCCAGTCAAGAGTCAGGAGTAAGCCCTGAGCACTGCCAGGTGTGGCACAAAAACCAACCAAACAAAAATGAAACTCATATTGGGGCTGGAGTACAGCCTGTAGGATGCCTGTCTTGGAAGTGGGTGATTTGAGTTGTATCCCAGCATCCCTAGTGGTCCCCAAAGCTCTGCCAGGAGTGATCCCTGAGTGCAGAGTCAGGGGTAGGGTAGGCTCTGAGCACTGCTGAGTATGACCTTCAGCAAAGAACAAAAAAGAAATTTATATTGATTTCCCCTGGGATATATATACATATATATATACACACACATACATATATATATATATATATAATGAGAAAATTTGGTAACTTCTCTACCTTAAAATTTTTTTTTATTTCTTTTAACTAGCCCACAGACGCAATTCTTAGAGGACCCAACTGATTCCTTTTTTGCACATGGTCTGTGAGCTCTCATTATGGTAACTGTCTTTTAATTTCCTGCCAACAGTCAGCCCCTACTAATGTCATGTGCATTTGCAGTTCGTATTACAACAGAACCAGTAAACAGACACCCTCCCCCCAATAAGGTATCTATCTAATTGTAAAATACAAACATATATATCATATATATATATATATATATAACTTTCATTTTCACATACAGAGGTTAAACACAGGCAAATGCTGGTCATGTAGTAATACTTAGATGTCCTAAGTGCGGAAAGGAAGGAAGAGATTTACAAGGACATTATGGTTGGGTAATAGGTCAACTCTATAGGCTTCTCAGTACACATTCTGGTTCCCATTTCTCCTCTCAGGAGCTAGCAAGTTATGTTCTGTGTACTGGTAAGTGAGACTGAGCCACAGTTGCATGTTTAAATAGGCTTTTATTTATAGAACCATCTACTGGATCGAGGCATAGGCAATATGTTGGAAAGAATAGAAAGGGTTTTTTTTTGTGGGTTTGTGTGTGTGTGTGTGTGTGTGTGTGTGTGTGTGTCACATCCGGCAATGCTCAGGGATTATTCCTGGCTCTGCACTCAGGAATTACTTCTGGTGGTGCTTGGGGGACCATATGAGATGCTGGGGATAGAACCCGGGTCAGCTGTGTGCAAGACAAATGCCCTACTCACTGTACTATTGCTCCAGCCCCAATTTTTTTTATTATCATTTATTTTGGGCCACACCCACCGATGCTCAGGAGTTACTTCTGGCTGTGCACTCAGGAATGACTCCTGGCAGTGCACAGGTGGACAATATGGAATGCTGGGGACTGAACCTGGGTCAGCCATGCAAGATAAAAGCCTGACCCACTGTGTTATCACTCCAGACCCAGAACAGAATTTTTAAAGCCCATATCTTACTCATAAGAATCAAAGACTTCTGTTCAATATAGAGTAGTATTTTGCACAAAACCCTCATAAGGCTTAACTCTCTCTAAAGCAAAATGGTGATTGTCAGTTCAGTAACATGGAGCACCATCTGCCTAATCACTGTTCAATAACACAAAAACAGACCTGATCAGATTTTGAGCTTCTCAGAACAACAATATTTTACTAAAAGTGTTTGCCTCTTTCCATAAAGGGAGTTGCATTTTTGAGTTGGCCTTTTTCTAATTCACTAATAAATATTATACTGAGACATGAGGATGGGGGTGGGCAGACATTGAAAGTTGTTCTGGAGGGCAGTAGGGCCAGCAGTAAAATAATTATCACATTTGCCTGTTTGGTTTTTCATTTTCTTCTTTCTTTTTCACCTTTTGGGCCACCTCTGTTGGTGCTTAGGGAATACTTCTGGCAGTGATCTGGGGAACTTGTGATGCTCGGATCTAATCTAGGCATCCCATGTGCAAAAGAAAGGCTCCAGCCCTTGAGCCATCTCCTCAGCCCCGTTATGGATTTTCTTGTTATAAGAAAATAAATATCAATTTTAGAAAATCTGTCCATCAAGGGGGACCATCAGTATGTCTTGAAAATATAACTTTAGCTGGGGGGCATTGCCAGCACGCTCTCTGCCTACATAAGATCTGGAGCTGCCGCGCTCGAAACGGACCCTCTGCTCCTTAAAGACTAAGATCTGAGAGGTCTTCTAACCCATTTTGGCACCCAGAGAGGCTTCTTACAGAAATGCATCTAGACTGTGAACTGAGCTAAAAGATCAGAAATCCAAAATCATTTAATAATTTGTTTTTCATTGCTGAGAATGAAGAGCTCATACAGTCTCCATTCTCAGCAATGGAAAACAAATTATTAAATGATGCCTTTTCAGCAGGCTTGATTGTTGAGGGAAAATTCCAAATAATAATAGGAGTTCTCTATTGAAATATTGAATGTATTCAAAGTATAGAGAGAATAAAGTGAAGATCATTAGCCACTCAGGTGGGGGTGGGTGGGAGGGGGGTATATTGGGGATCTTGGTGGTGGGATATGTGCACTGGTGAAGGGATGGGGGTTTAATCATTATATGACTGAGACTTAAACCTGAAAGCTTTGTATTTTTTTTCACAGTGATTCAATAAAATAAAAAGAGAAAAAAGAAAAGAAAATGTAACTTTAGCAAACGTAACTGGGCATTTTCTAAGTTCTTCAAGTTTCTCTCTTTATTTTTAAAAAGGAAGGCAACATTGAATTTTAATTACTTTTTTCTACAGACTCCCCCCTGCCCCAACCCACATATGCATACCTCTAGCAGGATTGTGGGGCCTTGGGTCACTCCAGGCAGTGTAGGGGGTGAGAGGGGAGATGCAGTGTCAGACACTGAGCTCAGAGCCTCAAACATGCCAGGCATGTGTTCTACCACGAAGTTGCATCCCTGACCCCTGACGCTGAGTAGTTCAGTGACAATAAGCGATATATTTCTAAGTCCCCAGCAATGCCAGTCTCAAGTAATAATTTAAACATACTACTTACCAAATTGCTGCAACACACAAAAATTCTTTAAGCACAATTACAGAATGCAGTTTGTTTTATATAAGAGCCTCATAATTTCCCTAGAAGTTTTGTGGAAATAGAAACTTGCCCCTCCATTACAGATATTAATACTCAGATACAAAACGTCTGACGTTTTGTAGTCACTGAGGGTAAGTGACAGATCCAAAAGTAGCTTTCTGATTTTCACTCTGGCTATCAGGTTACAAGGCTTCTCCCGGCCTATTAATAGACATCAGCAAACTCAAGGGTATGTTTCCTCTTCAAGATTGGTCAGAGGGAAAAACACCCGGAAGTTCCCCATCCAGCTCAGGCAGGCACTGCTTCTGTGTTTGGGGTCAAATGACTGACCTTCCCAAGCCCTGCCTTTCCCATCTGCATGAGAGAATCCAGTATCTTATAGACCAGCCTTGAGACACTCTTCTTGCATTTGTTAAACTGCAATAAAGTCAGCGGTATGTATCATTCTTATTGGCAACCATTTGGATTCACAAGTCCTCTGAACACCTAGCTTTCTTTCTTTTTTTTTTTTCAGAGTCACAGGCTGGACATGGGGGAAAAGCTTACACTGAACTCTTTTTAATTTACTAGCAAGTATTTTATCATTTATTTCTTTGTGGTTTGGGGCCACCCCCAGTGATGCTCAGGGGACTCCAGGCTCAGTGCTCATGGAAGTCATGCAGTGCCAAGGACAGAGCTCATGTTTCCTGCAGTGTGGCAGTGGACACCCCTGTCCCCTTTGGTGAGGAGAGGCCCATTAGCTCTGGACTGGAAGGGTCTAACCCATTGAGCTCTCTCCTTGGCCCCTTGACAGGTATTTTATTTTATTATTTTTAAAATTTAATTTTATTTTTATAAAGTTCACAACAATTTAATACACTCAATATTCCAACACCAATACCATTACTATTGCACCTTACCACCACTATATTTTGATTTTTTTCCACCCCAAGCCCCAAAGTATGCCTTCAAAGCCGGACCTAAATAATTTATTTTCTGTTGCCTGTTCTGAATAATCCTCTAAAAATGATCCAAAAAAGTTTTCTTAGAGGAAAGTGTGTGAAGATTTTGACAGGTATTTTAGATACTGGCAAATGAGATTATTTTTGTAGAATTAAATTTCATGGGGCTGGAGTGATAATACAGTGGGTAGGGCATTTGCCTTGCATGCGGCCGACCCGAGTTTGATTCCCAGCATCCCATATGGTCCCCTGAGCAACGCCAGGGGTGATTCCTGAGTGCAAAGCCAGGAGTAACCCCGTGCATCGCCGGGTGTGACCCAAAAAAGAAAAAAAAAAGTAGAATTAAATTTCACGCTTTTTCAAAGTAGTCACTTTGGTACATTTTATTTATTTATTTTTAATTGAATCACAGTTACGAAGTTGTTTATGATTGGGTTTCAGTACTATCCCAATCCCTTCAACACTTTGGCACATTTTAAAGTGAACTTCTTTTATTTTTTTTACTTTAAATTTTTAAAAAATTTTTATAAAGTTGTTCACAATAATATTAATATTCAAACACCAATCTCACCACCACACACCTTCCCAACACCATAAGAGTAAGGTGTGTGAAGATTGTTGTATTTCATCCTGGAGCCATTTAAGCCCTTGTATAAGAGATCATAAACAAGTATGTTAAACCCAAACAAATGTGAGTTACTTTTGGTAAATCAGTGGGCTAAAGTATGAGAGCTCATGTGGTTGTGAATGCAGCCACACTCTCCAGAATTTCTGAAATTTAGAATACGATTATAGGGCAGATCAACTCATGGGCAAGGCCTATGTTGCTCTCTTCTTGGCTGTTAATGAGATTATATGGCACTGGGGGCAGTTTGTGAGTATGACTGCCAAGCTTCTGGAAAACTGGGGAGCTGGGGGGAGGAGGCCCAGTCCCGTTCTGAGCAAGCTTGGAGATTTCAGTCACGGTTCCTGCATACATGGGTTTTTGTGCAGGTTCCCTCATGCGTGAAGCTTGTCTGAGCCTGTGGACAGTGGCCTTGATCACGGCTGCAGCTTGAGTTCTGGAGGTTTTCAGCTGGCAGGGTTCTGCTGGGGCAGGGAGGGAAACTCAACCTGCCCCCCTCCGAGTTGCCCTGGTGAAGACCTTTTAAAGTGAACTTCTTGCTGGAGCGATCAATGAAGTGTAGTTTGTGAGAGTTTGGGTTCAATCCCCACAGTCTGCATAGACCCCGGGGAGTGCTGTGGTGCAGTCCTGGTGGCTCCCGTGGCCTAACACTGCTGCTAGGGACACCACATCAAGGGCTGAGCAATTGACCTGTCAGCCTCTCACTCCAACCCCCCAGAGTCTCCCCACCCATCCATGGGTGTAGCCCCTATCCACAAAAAAATAGATATTCTTTCTGTCCTTGATTCTTGGTAGGTGGCTTCTAATCATTGCATTTCTAGGCTACCCACTTCCTTCAAGGGTCAGAATACATCCCAGCTGGCTTGTCCTGAGGTGCTCAGGAGGATGCTCTGTGGGCAGGAAATGGATATATGCCGCTGCAGCACTTACAACATCCCTGAAGTGACAGACCTGGAGTATGACCACCTGATATGTGACCTGCTGGCCTCTGAGAACCAGATTATCATCGTCTACGTGTTCTCAGCCCAGGGAAAGGACAAGACTATCAATGAAGTGGGCAAAATATACAGGAAACTCAACAGATCAAGAGGCATGCCGTGCATTCAGGTGAGTGTCATGAGTGTGAAGACAAACAATGGAAGAGACACTTTGCTTGCAGGTGACCTCTGGATACATTTCCTCAGTCACACAACCAAGCTTAAAGGGACTTTCCTGTGGAAATATGAATGAGGTTCTAATCCTGTCCTCAAGGAAGCGACAATCCTGAAAAGTGAACATGACGTGGTGATCTGAGGACTAAGTCAGAAGGTCGGACAGAGCCTGGGGGTGAGAAGCATCTTGTAGGATTGACTAAGGAGATGATATTGTTTGCAAACTGCGTGTGGGCAGCACAACTGCCTGAGGAGAGGAATCTTCAGGGGGAATCTGTGAGAGGAGAAAAGAAATCCACATCAGGGCTATGCTATGGGCACAAGAGTCCTGGAAGCTAGAGAGGTTTTTGTGCTTTTGTTTTGTTTTGTTTTGGCTTTTTGGGGGGTCACACCCAGCTATGCTCAGGGGTCATTCCTAGCTCTGCACTCAGGAATTACTCCTGGCGATGATCAGGGGACCATAGGGGATGCCAGCGATCAAACCTGTGTTGGCTGCATGCAAAGCAGATGCCCTACCCACTGTACTATCGCTCTGGTCCCTTCATAAACTAGAGATTTATGAAATCTGATAGGGAAGTTTTCTAGGAATTTGAAGTCCCCTTGAAGAGAAAACGGAGGCTTCAAATGATTTTTAGCAAAATGGTGAATAGAACTGTGACCTGAGGGTACTGACTAGAGGGGGAAGGGGGCTGTGTGGGAAGGGACCTTGGAGTAATGGTGAAGGGATCCAAGGGATCTGGTGGTGGGCCAGGTGTAGCATCACTGCAGGAACAAAACGTTAGGGGCCAAGAGATAGTACAGAGGGCAAGGCACTGCTTGTACACGGATAACCTGAGCTAGGTCCCCAGCATCCCATTTGGTCCCTTGAGCCCTGCCAGGAGTGATCCCTGAGTGTGAAGTCAGAAGTAAGTCCTGAGCACTCAAAACAAAACAAAACAGAATAAAACATTATTATTATTACCATCATAAATTTTTAATTTAAAATAACACTAGATTTTAAAGGATAGTTGCTGGAGAGTCTTTGGTAGTGGTGAAAGTGCAGTAATTACCTTATACATCAAACCCTTAAATGTTAACACCACTATAACCAGATTACCTGAACTTCAAGCAAGTGTTTTAAAGAAAAGAAAAAAATTACACCTTTATTTTAAAAAAAAGAAAAGAAAAGGATTTGAAGCAGAGAAGTGACCTAAATATACATGCTAGTTAGAATAACTGCTTCAACAGAGGATCCATCCAGGAAAGGTCAGAGTAACCAAGAGACATATCACCCAGTAAGGAATGATCAGACAGTGACAGTGGGGGTGGGAAAGAGTGTGAAGAGTGATTTGCAGGGAAGACTTCCTTTAACTGTCCATCTGACAGTTAGGAAAAATGCCAGGACCATTTTTTGAAATAGAAAATTCAGGAGGAAAATAAGAAATGTTAGGCCCAGAGAGACCGTACAAGGTTAAGTTGCTTGTCTTTCATGCAATTGACCCTGGTTCAATTCCCAGTACCACATGTGGGCCCCTGAAGACTGCCAGTGACTCCTGAACACAGAGCCAGGAATAAACCCTAAGCACAGTTGGGTATGGCCCCAAAACAAAAACAAAAATGAAGATGCCAAGTAGTAGCTAATTTAACCTCATAGATTTGGTACTCAGAGGAAATCACCCTCTCTCCTATATTATACCTGTATTTGGTAGATATAAATAAAAGTTAAAATTATAGTTAAGTTAAAGGGGTCAGGGATGTGGTTTAGTGAGAGCATGCATACTGTTCATGTGCTTTTTTTTGGGGGGGTTCACACCCGGCTATGCACAAGGGATCACTCCTGGCTCTGCACTCAGGAATTACTCCTGGCAGTGCTCAGGGGACCATATGGGATGTTGGGGATTGAACCCAGGTCAGCTGCGTGCAAGGCAAACACCCTACCCACTGTGCTATCACTCCAGCCCCTGTTCATGTGCTTCTAAGTTCCATACCTGGAAACCTAAAAGTGCTACTCAAGGAGTATGTCAAGAGAGGTTTGCAAGAGGCAAGAGTGGAGATCTTAGAACAGTTATAGAGAGGTCAAGAAAAAGTGTTGCGTGACAAAGACTGTGATTGAGGACCTAAAGAAAGAAGGACGAAAGAAAGTGAAAGCAGAGGGACCACATAGATCCTTAAGCAGGAGAGGAATTGTTTGATCATTTCAAAGGCAGTGATGAGGCAAGTCCTCCAGGTGAGAAAGGTGACCGTGTCCACACTGGCCTTGGCCATACCGAGGTTCTTGGCTTGTGCATGAAGCAGTCAAAAAGAGTTTGGGGGCAGGAACAGAATTTTTGGTTCTGAGATCAAAATATTGCTAACGCAAGAAAAGATGCTGTTTCTAGGAATGAAGTTCTTTATAACGTTTCTCCTTTTTTTTTTTTTTTTTTTAGAGTCGCTCAGATTCTTTCCGGTTGCTTAAATACAACATCCTCTCTGCAACTAAATTTACTGGTAGCCAGTGTCCACTACTGGTTCAAAGGCACAATGTCATTCCAGGAATCTTTCTGGTATGTGCTTTGAGATATATGATTCTTTGACGATTGTGTCTGATCCTCGCGTGACTTGGAAATCGTTCAGAGAGTGCACAGCCTTGAGAGAAAGTCGACGGAAAAGTCAGCTCAAAGTGCACACTTGACTCTAGCTTTTCTAATAGTTGCAGATCTTGTAACTTTTGAGTGACCCTAGGGTTAATCTAGTGAAATGAAAAATTGTATATTCCATTAACACTGCAGAAGACCAATCATTTACCTCACGCGCTGATATGAAATTCAAAATGAAAAATGAAAAAATTCAATTCTTGGCTTTTGAGAAGTTTACAGCCCAATTGAATAGATGGGATATATAGCATCCATAACTCGCCACCAAATAGGATAACCAGGATAAGTGAGAAAGTCTAGGGCAGGAGAGACGGCTCCGCAGGCTAAGTCCAGACTACCACTTTTTTGCTGAATCATCTGGATGCATTATTAAGCTTCTCTGAACCTATTTCCTCCTATACAAAAAGAGGGGTATGGTAACTAACTGAAAACTATAAAACTTTAGTGAGCTAAGGTCTGTAAAGTGCATGTTTTAATTACTGGCATACTATGAGCACCTATTATTTGCTTACTGACTTTCTGGGTCACACTTGGCAATGCTCAAGGGTTACTCCTGCCTCTGCACTCATAAATTACTCCTGGCAGTGTTTAGGGGACTGTATGGGATGCTGGGGATGGAATCTAGGTCGGCTGCATGCAAGGAAAATGCCCTCTTCACTGTACTATCGCTCTAGCTCCATACTTTTTAGTTCAATTAATATTCACCAAAAGCCTGTTCTGCAGTAATAGGTACTGGTATTTGGGGGTGGGAAATACAGTTCCTTCTACCAAGCGGGCTCTCGTCCTAGTCCCCTGAGTCTCATCAGGAGTGATCTCTGAGCACTGAGCCAGGAATAATCCCTGAAAACAACCAGGTGTGGTCCCAAAACAAACGCAAGGAAAAAAGAACCAGGGGACAGGAAAGAGTTCTGGGGACCTAGGGAAAAGGAATGTTGCTGGCAATGCTAGAGGCTTGGAAGACAAGGAACCTGAGATCTGGCTTGCAGTTCTGGCCTTCACAGGGACCCGCTGTCTGGCCCATCTCTCACGAGAGAGGGAGTAACTGGAGGCCATCAGAGGCTCTCAAGTGAAGGAGGTGCCTTAGACACATGTAAAGCTGTGATCCCAGGGCCTCGCTCTAGAGAGTCAATCAGAATTTCTGTGGGGGAGACTCGGCATCAATATCTTCTTTCCTTCCGCTTCATTAATACTCAGTCATTATTCACCTTACATTTGGCGCAATGTACTTGCTTTAAGAAACTCACTCTGGGGGCTGGAGTGACAGCACAGCGGGTAGGGCATTTGCCTTGCACTCGGCCGACTTGGGTTCATTTCCCAGCATTCCATATGGTCCCCCGAGCACCACCAAGAGTAATTCCTAAGCGCATGAGCCAAGAGTAACCCCTGTGCATCACCAGATGTGACGAAAAACAAAACAAAACGAAAAAAAGAAAGAAACTCAATTTCTTGAGTTTGACAAATGTACTCACGAGGGTCATCACCTCCACAATAAAGATAGACACCCCTGCCATCACCCCTAAAAGTTTCCTTCAGCCCTCTAGCTAAATGCCTCATTCCCAGACAGGCTCGTTCTGTCACTGTGGATTGAGGTTGCTGCTTCTTGAACTTCATCTAAAAGATTTTCTACAATAAGCGTTCCTCTAGTCTGTCTGCAA
This sequence comes from Sorex araneus, assembly GCF_027595985.1. Lineage (NCBI taxonomy): Eukaryota > Metazoa > Chordata > Mammalia > Eulipotyphla > Soricidae > Sorex > Sorex araneus. The sequence goes on along the minus strand of NC_073311.1, from coordinate 37,187,900 downwards.
TGGGATTGCCATGTTTTGTTGACGTTTTTGTTTTAATTGTCACTGCTGTGCGATGACCACGCACATTTGGATACAGTGCTCACATACTCTGTGGCCTGTGCTCACCAGGAGTCACACTCTGGGTTGCAGTGCTCATACATCTTTCTCAGGGGTCCAGACTTTGGTTGTGGTACTCGCACCCACCTGTCTGATCACACTCTATTGCACTCTATTTTAGTAATTGTGTGTGTGTTTGTGTGTGTGGTGGTGGGGGGGTGTTCTAATGCAGAGGACATGCTTGAAGAACCAGGGATTAAACTCAAGGTCTATACTTGCAAGGCAGGTACTATCAGCCACTCAGCTATCCCCCGTTGGCCATTCTAGATATCAATATTTTTGATTTTTCTAGTTTTTTTGTTTGTTTGTTTTGATTTTGGGGCCACACCTGACAGCGCTCAGGGCTTAGTCCTGGATCTGTGCTGAAGGATCACTCCTGGCTCTGTGCTCAGGGGTCCATATGCAACCCCAGATCAGCAGTGTGCAAGGCAAGTGCATTACCTACTATACTATCTCTTTGGCACCATCCATGTTTCTGAGAGCTTCCTGGGTGGATAATTTGGTTTTTGAGGCCACACTCGACTGAGCTAAGGGGCTGCTCTCAGCTCAGGGCTAGAGGTCACTCCTATAGATATTTGATACTGGGGCTCAAACCCGGGCTCCTGCAGGCAAAGCAAACACTCCAGCCCTTGGAGCCATCTCTCTATTCCTTCCTGGAGAATTTAAATGAGAAGCAATGGACTGGATGATCTTTCATGAGTCTCCTAAAAGATACCTTGATTTAATCTGCAGTTGAGAGAAGTACTTGATAAAATTGAGATCTAGGTATAAAATGTATGACTGTTTCTATTGTTATTATTAAGATAATGTTGGGCATAATGCCCAAAAGTAGAGAGAGAGTATGGGGAATATTGTCTGCCATGGAGGCAGGGGGAGGGTGCGAAAGGGGGGTGCAATAGGTGGTGGGGAATGTGGACTGGTGGAGGGATGGGTGTTTGATCATTGTGTGATTGTAACCCAAACATGAAAGCTTGTAACTATCTCATGGTGATTCAATAAAATTAAAAAATAATAATAATGTTGGGGCTGGAGCGATAGCACAGCAGATAGAGCATTTGCCTTGCATGTGGCCGACCTGGGTTCGATTCCCAGCATCCCATATGATACCCGGAGCACTGACAGGAATGATTCCTGAGTGCAGAGCCAGGAGTAACCCCTGTGCACTGCCAGGTGTGACCCAAAAACCAAAAAAAAAAGAAAATGTTTTGGGCCACAAGGGTAACTCCTGGCTCTGTGCTCAGCAATTTCTTCTGGCACTCAGGGGACCATATGGGATGTCAGGGATGAAACCTGGTTGGTCGCTTGCAAGGCAAACGTCCTGCCCCCCTGTACGTGGTTCCAGCCCCCATGTGTTGGGCCTTTATTCTGTGCCCCAGCCCCATATGTTTCCCTAAGACCTCATGCCGACACAGCAAGGTGGGAGGTACCGATGACATTCCTGATAATAGAGGTGGAAACAAAAACTTTTAGATGAAGTATTCTGCCTAAGGTCAAAGAGTCAGCAAGCAATAGGGTCAAGATTCAAATCCAGATTTTTTTCCACAATGATCCAAAATTAGGGCTGGAGCGATAGCACAGCGGGTAGGGCATTTGCCTTGCACGCAGCCGACCCAGGTTCGATTCCCAGCATCCCATATTGTCCCCTGAGCACTGCCAGGGGTAATTCCTGAGTGCAGAGCCAGGAGTGCATCGCCGGGTGTGACCCAAAAAGAAAAAAAATCCAAAATTAAAATTTTCGTCAAAATTCTACTAGCACTCCTACACACTAAGTCTCAACACTCATTTCCTGAAATATTCTTTTTGGGGGGCGGGAGTGATGTTCAGGAGCTACCTCTGTGTTGCTCCTGGCAGTGCTCTGGGGACTATTTGGTTCCAGAGCCCAGGCCCGAGCTCAGGCTTCACTGCATGCAAGGCAAGCACCCCAGCTGCCTGAGCCATCCCTAAACCCCTGCGCCACCTGGAAGCATCTTAAGAAATGGGGTGCCAGACCAGGTGAATGCTTTCAGCTTACTGGTGAGTTCCAAGAGGCAAGGAAATTCTAATGTAAGGTCTCACTTAGCAAGAAAGGCTTAAGGCAAAGAGTGTCTCAGTGTGAAAATAAGTTTTCTTTTAGAGAAAGTGTAAACGAAAGAAAGTAAGCTGGTTTTCTGCATGTGTTGAATGACAGTTTAGAGGCGATAAAGGACAAAAGCGGCCGACTTAGAGATAGGCCAAGAATGAGAAAGCAAAAGTAGCTTGTGCGCCGATTTCCCGACAGGAAAGTGAATTACTTCCTCAGGTTTCAATCCTCATGTGCACAAAGGACTATTTTCAGTTTTCAGAATATACATCCGCTGTCACCAGGAACGATGAACAATGAGTCTCAGTTCATGGCAGGGAAATGTTTCCCCCTAGCTGGCCAGTGATCAAATACCGCCCTGCTCCTCCCGGGCCTTGGATCCTGTGTGTGTTGGCAGATGCGCTTGTTTGCTTTATAGTTCGGGCTTCCTATCAGTTTACGGGAGGCTAAAAATATAGAGAACCCAGCCCGATGAAGAGCGACATCCTCCTGAAGTTGCAGGCATCCGTGGGATCCAAACCAAAGGCTTGTTGAGGTCCTTCCCCTGCCCCACTCTGTCAAGGAACAGGTATTCACGGGGGCCAAAATTGTAGCTTCCCTCTCCAACACCGGCTGTCTGGCTGTGAAGCTAAGAGCCGGGAGGATGCCTCCACTCGCCTGGCCGGCTGTCCACTGGGTGACAGTGTTGACCCGCCTGACATAAGCAGGCTTTGTGCAGGGCCAGAAAACTCCCGGAAAGATCGCAGCCAGATGGCGTTCTGAGGGCCCTCGGGACCCGCTCTCCTTCTCTCTTCCCGGCAGTGTTCTGTTTGCTTTTTCTTTTGAGGGGAAATGGGCAAGAGAAAAACTGTTCTGATATTACCACGTGGGGCTGGGTTTCTTTCTGCACTTGGTGGTGCAGAAAATGAATGTGACTGTTCACAAAGAGCAAATGTGCATTTTCCAGATAATTTAAGGGAGGCCAAAAAAACCTGCAAAGAACATGGTGAAAATTCACTGCAGCTGTTTTCTGACATGCTGTTGAGCTGCGGTGTTTATCCTCATAGAAGAGTGCTGGCGTGCGCGAGAGTGGCTCAACCCGGCGTGTTGCTATTTTTGGTTTCTGTTTTACATTTGTTTTTGTTTTTAGGCCACTCTCAACAAGCCCAGGGGCTACTCCTGGCTCAGTGCTCAGGGTCACTCCTTGGCTGTGCTTGGGGAACCAGATGCAGTGTCAGAGATCAAATCTGGGCCTCCTTCATGCAAAGCCTGTCTTTGAACTATTTCTCTGGCCTTTGAAGACAGTATATATATATATATATGTATATATATATATATATTTTTTTTTATGAAGTATTACTTTCAGATTGCTGAGTCACTGTTTTATATTATTTCATATATTCTAGCAAGACCTTGTCTCCAAGAGGAGAAATAGGCAAGGCAAGAACCAATAAAGAATATATAACAAAATAAATAGCTAAAATAAAATACCAACATAACAAAAAAAGTCAGACTAGGTGTGGTCAGTAGACAGGGTGGAGGTGTGTGAGGGAGAGGAGGGAGGGAGGGAATAATGGAGCTGGCTGGTTTTCATTGTGTTTGCTTTCCTTTTCATTCCCTTCTGCTCCCCCTTGCCTGCGTTGTTGTTGTGATCATCCGGGCTCCTGCAGCCAGCAGTGGTGCTCAGGAGCCGTGTACTACTTTGATTGCGATGCTTGTGCATGAGCTCACCAGACTGCTCTTTAGTTGAGGCTGGGCACATTGTGTTGTGCTGTGTGCTGTGGGGTGTCCAGTGTGGTCCTCTCACATACTAGCCAGGGGCCACACTTTCTAGCTGTGGCATTTGCACTTTGTGTGTGTGTGTGTGTGTGTGTGTGTGTGTGTGTGTGTGTTGGTGGTGGTGGTGCTCGCCTGGGGTTGTGTGCCTCTGTTGTGGTGCTTACACATATCTGGCCCTTGGTGCAGCCAGAAATTGCTTGGGGTGCTGGGCATCCCAGACAGCCAAGCCACAAGGAATGAGCTCAGGGCAGGTAGGCCTCGGGTACCAGGAATCCACTAGGAGCCACACTCTCAAGAGGCAGGCATTCTTATTTATTTCTTTATTTATCTATCTATCTATTTATTTATTTATTTATTTATTTATATTAGAGAATCACTGTGATGTACAGTTACAAACTTATGAACTTTTGTGTTTGCATTTCACTCATACACTGATCATTTACCCATCCCTCCACCAGTGCCCATTCTCCTCCACCAATGATCCCAGCATCCCTCTCACCACCCCCACCCCATCCCCCACCACCTCCACCCCATCCCCCACCACCCCACCTGTCTCTGCAGCAGGGCATTCCCCTTTGTTCTCTTTTGGGGTATTGTAGTTTGCAATAGAGGTATTGAGTGGCCATCATGTTCGGTCTATAGTCTACTTTCAGTGGGCATCTTCCAACCCGAAGGGTCCTCCCGACATCCTCTACTTGGTGTTCCCTTCTCTATCTGAGCAAGGCAGGCATTCTGAGCCACACTGTTGCTTCAGGCCCAGAGCCTCACTTAACTTTGTTTCACTTTATTTTTTGTGTGTGTGGTGGGGGAAGGCTTTAGGGCCACCCAGAGAGTCCTGCCTCAGGCCTCTCACAGCAGCCTTCCAAGCCTCATGGTGGATGGTGGGAGATATGCGCGGTGACCAGATGTCATGTACACACACTCTTCTTAGCCCACCTGATTCTCACTTTTGCTTTCCTGAGAGTCCCCAGTGGAGGGGGCAGAAGCAACGGGATACTCGATTTGGGTTTGCTTCCCAGGAGACGCCCCGTCCACCCCCAGCCCACTGCCCCGGTGAGTCCCAGCAAGTTTTCCACTAGCCCTGCCCAGGTCTTTTCTCGGAGATCCTTGCTGCCTTCTTTGCTCACCAGCTGGTTGACTCATGGATTGAAGGGAGAATACCAAGACCTGGAAAACGCCTTTAGTATGCACGGAGGGCATAGCAGGGTGCTTGTGGCCACAGTCATGCTAAGTAGGTGCAGGTCGTGGGCCCAGGACCAGCCTGGAGGTGTCCACATAATTTCGAGAGCGTTGCCTCTCTGGCTTCCAGAACCCTCTGTTCTGTGTTGCTCAATGTCTGAGAGGCTCTCAGAGAACTGAGGCTCAGCCCATAGCCAGACAACATATTTGCATTTCTATCACTCAGGTTCTCAGTGCTCAAGCGGAAACCCCTGACAAAATGCCACTGTATTTTTTTTTTTTTTTGCTTGTTGGGTTACACCCGGCAATGCACAGAGGTTACTCCTGGCTCTGCACTCAGGAATTACTCCTGGCGGTGCTCAGGAGACCATATGGGATGCTGGGAATCAAACCCGAGTCGGCCGCGTGCAAGGCAAATGCCCTACCCTCTGTGCTATCGCTCCAGCCCCAGTTTTTGTGTATTTTTAAATAGGAAATATGTTGCTATTAAAAATAAAAACAAAAACAACATGGATCCAAATCTTTGGTAAGTGTAATAAAAATAAAATTATATTAATATTAGCAGAAATGGAGTAGCACCAAATTAATTAGTATTGATACCAAGTTAAGCAAAGGAAGGAAACAAAGTCCTTTTAAATACTAAAAATGTTTCATAGTATAATTTCAATTTTTTTTGTTTTTGGATCACCCCTGGTGTTGAGGGCCTGTGACCAACTCTGCTCAGGAATCTGTCAGGGGTGCTTAGGGACTGTGGCATAACCTGCCTGCCTGCCTGCCTTCTCTCCCTCCCACTTTCTTTTCTTCCTTCATTTCTTCCTTTATTTCTCCCTCAATCCTACCCTCAAAATAATATCAAGAAGGATGCCAGGGATTTATATGGTCCAGCAGTAGAGGACTTGCCTCTTGGTTGAAGACTTCTCTCCACCATGATCATTGCACCCGCCTCTAGCCTTGCCCCTCTCCATTGGTCTACACCTCATCAAACCCTGTGAGAGATGGTCAGCCTAGACCAGCCTGAGTCACAGGTCAGTCACAGGCAAAAGTTGGATGACTTGAACTATATGCAAAATACAATTAAAAATCCTATGTGTAGACACAAGTCCTAAATTTGAAATAATTTAACTGTGTAGATACCCAAATCTCATAACCTAACATGAATGGGAGAAGCTTGATGGTGGGGAGTTCAATGATTTTGAAAATGTGCTTGCTTGCTTCCTTTAAACTCGGGGCCAGAGAGATGCTGCAGCCGGTAAGGCTCTTACTGTGATCCCCAGCACGGAATGCGGGCCCCATGAACCCTGCAAGGGTGATCCCTGGGCCCAGAAGTATGAAAAAGCCCTAAACACTGGATATGATCCCAACCTTCCCCCTAATAATAATAATAATAATAATAATTATTATTATAGTAATGATAATAATAATAATGTTTTTAGTTGAGAAAATTGGTCACCCCTTCTATCTAGGCTATCTACTGGAAAAAGTATTGAGTGTGAAATTGCTCTCTATGCTTCTAAGTAAATTACCATTTCACCACTTTTTCCTGTCTGAGAACTTAGAGATTGGCTAAGAGAATTCAGGAAATGAGGGAAAACCTAAATGTGCTTAATAGTTATGTAGCACCTTCAATCTTAACTCCTTCCGGGGGTGGGTGGAGAGCTAATCACAGCTGTTTCTGTGGTTCTCCTCCAAGGGGAAAAATACTGCATCAAGTTTAAGAAGTAAAATCAACTAATAACTGGACACTTATAAATAAATTTTGATTGTTTTTATTCGTAAGTCTAGTACCTCCTTAACATGACTTTGAACTTTATTGTTATGTGCAAGGATATGAAACAGATACAGTGAAAATCCCATAAAATAAAATATCTAGAAGCAGCTGGTTTACTTAATCCTGATGGATTAAGCAAGCCATTCTGTGGAATGAGAATGATTCAGCCATTCATATTAATCCAGCCATTCCAAGGAATCAGAGGCAGGTTCTTCACAGCCGGGGGTATAAACTGTAAAGTTGAATGCAGACATTCTCTGGTTGAAGTCAGGAGGACCTGTGCTCAGCTCATTTACGAACCAGTCAGTAGGGGTCAGGGTAGCTTAAAGGTATGAGCACACACCCACCATGCGCCGGCCCCAGTGTCATCCCTTACTCTGAACAACCTTGCGAGCACTGCCAACTGTAGCCCCTGAGGCCCCTACCATCACCAAGCACAAAAAGGAACAGGTCATTAACCTGAGCAATTAGACAACAGCAAGGAGTGAGAGGACTCTGGACAGGAACAGCAGTGAAACTGCCATTATTGACAGATGAGACGTAGGGCGAACTTTAAAGGGCCGTTAATAAAAAAGCTATTAGCGGCCGGCGAGATAGATCAGGAGGTGAGGTCCTTGCTTTCGCATGGAGCAGCTGTGTCAGCGTGACTCTTGTTTGAATTCCTGGCCCCCACAGCTGCTCTCCTGAGCAGCTCGAGGGCTCCCTCCTGAGCACAGAGCCAGGAACACACTGAGCACTGATGGGGTGGCCCGAGCTCTCTCAGCCACCCCACCCCACAAACTAAAGGCTATTCGAAGCAATGGGTATAGCAGAGTGGTCAGTGGTCAGTTACCAAATTAATAGATGAAGGTATTTTGCATTTCTATATGCAAATAACAAAAGAAAACAATCTCATTTAGAGTGTATTCCAAAGTTACAGTGAGTGAGCAGGTGTCTGAGGGGGATGAGGCAAGTCAATAAAATACCATCTCAGTTATGGTAGGAGTACTATGAGTGGTGAGTGTGTGTGTGTGTGTGTGTGTGTGTGTGTGTGTAGAGGTGATAAGCCCAATTAGTTCCTTACCTATATCAAGTTACCTGGTCAATACTTTTCCTTCTTGCTTGGCTAAAGTCTTTGTCTCTCTCTCTCCGCCATACCTTTCCTCCAATCCAGTAGGAACTGCTCTTAAAAATTCCAAGCCTACCAAGCATCATGAGGAGCTGTTAGTGCAAAAGTGGATTTATTCCTGGGCTTGTGGGTTCTGGAGAACTGTAGGCAAGATTCCCATGCAAAACTCAGAAGCTAAAGAAACGGAAGCTTACTGTACTGTACAGTTCAAGTAGAGGGGTCCAGTCCCTCCCGCAATGTCCAGGCCCTTTCCTTCCCTCCCCCACCATGTCCGACATCACTCTTCTTGTCTCTCGATGCCTAGTCCAGGGTGTGATGCCCTGAATGCCTTCCTTCATCATCTGCTCCAGTGGACGATGCACTGGTTTTGTCCCTTCTATCCCGTGTTGCTTTCCCAGCTTGAGATCTGTTGCTGGGCCCCTGTCACTTGTCTGCTCATTGGGGCTGCTGCTCTGAAACCTGTCCCTGTATCTCCTATGACTGTCCCCAGAGCGCCCCATCCCTTGGGCTTTCCTTAGCTGGCCCTTACCACACGCCTTGGTGTGAGATCCAGCTGTCCAGCTGTCTGGTGGAGGTGAGGGGGTAAAGAGTGGGCGAGATTCGACATCTTGTACATTAGTCATCTCTTCTACAGGGGCTTATGGCTCCAGGGTGAGACACGGCAATCTTCACACTTTCCTCTAAAGCAACTTTCAGGGATCATATTTAGCAGATCATAACAATCAATACAAAATAAATTATTTAGGACCTGCTTTGGGAGAAGGGTTTGGGGGTCGGAGTGGAAACATTCAAAATATGGTGGTGTGTAGGTGTAATGGTGTTGGAATACTAAATGTAACAAATTATTGTGAACAACTTTATAAAAGAAAAAGTGGGCGAGAGAGATTGCCTGGCCCAGGGCTTCCTTTCACTTCCTGCTATCACCAACTCCCACCCATCCCATTACCTTTTTTGGCTGGATGGCTTTCTAGAGGGTGAGATTTAAAATGACCAATTAAATTAATTAGCTCATGTGGTGCTCCATTCTTGCACTGACTAGAGTGACCCCTGAGCACAAAATTAGGAGCAAGCCTTGAACACCACTGGGTATGGCCTGCCCCCCCCCCAAAAAAATAAAGACAGAACTGGAGCAACAGTATGGTAGGGAGGGGGCTTGCCGTGCATGTGGCTGACCTGGGTTCTGTCCCTGGCATCAAACAGGGCCCTGGACCCCTGCCAGGAGTGATGCCGGGAGGAAGCTCAGGTCAGTCCCTGCCTTCCTCAGTCCCGGAATCAAACTGCCAACCAAGTTTTTGTCTCAGTCTTTGGCAAGACCCCAAGCTTTTCTATAAGGTGGGAATCTTCCAGAAAAAAAAATAGATCTTTGGGAAGTAAAGGGAAAGAACAACTGCCAAGAAACATACCTATCCCTAGTACTGAGTCCCTGAATCCTGGCAGCAACCTTTTTCTTTTCTTTTTGATTTGATTTGATTTTTTTAATTTGGGGGCCACACTCAGCAGTACTTTGGGCTTGTGGTCAGGGATCACTCCTGGAAGTGCTCAGGGAATCATATGACATGCTAGAGACTGAACCCCAGTCAGTGCATGTAAAGCAAGCAGCTAACCCACCTGACATCTTTCTGAGACCTGGCAACAATCTTAATCTTGTTTCCACTTTCTATGCATCAACATTGAGGCTACAGGGCAGAGCTGGAATTTGAACCCTGGAGTTGTGATTTGTAACCATGGGGAGTTTGAAGTGTTTGCTGGCTGTGCCTGGACAGGGCACACGAGTGACTTTTCAGGATTCCTGGGAGTGTTTTGAAGGTTTCTATTTATTCTAAGAAGACATTTTCTTTTCTGGAAAAGTTGCATTTGGGGACATTTCATTAAGATTGAGTGATAAGTTAGTCTTTCTTTCTTCCTTCCTTCCTTTCTTTCTCCCTTCCTTCCTTCCTTCCTTCCTTCCTTCCTTCCTTCCTTCCTTCCTTCCTTCCTTCCTTCCTTCCTTTCTTTCTTTTTCTTTCTTCCCTTCCTTCCTTCCTTCCTTCCTTCCTTTTTTTTTTTTTTTTGCTTTTTGGGTCACACCTGGCAATGCCCAGAGGTTACTCCTGGCTCTGCACTCAGGAATCACTCCTGGCGGTGCTCAGGGGACCATATGGGATGCTGGGATTTGAACCCGGGTCGGCCGCGTGCAAGGCAAACGCCCTACTCGCTGTGCTATCGCTCCAGCCCCCACCTACCTACCTTCCTTCCTTCCTTCCTTCCTTCCTTCCTTCCTTCCTTCCTTCCTTCCTTCCTTCCTTCCTTCCTTCCTTCCTTCTTCTCTTCTTTCTTTCTTTCTTTCTTTCTTTCTTTCTTTCTTTCTTTCTTTCTTTCTTTCTTTCTTTCTTTCTTTCTTTCTTTCTTTCTTTCTTTCTTTCTTTCTTTCTCCCTTTCTCTTTCTTTCTTTCTTTCTTTCTTTCTTTCTTTCTTTCTTTCTTTCTTTCTTTCTTTCTTTCTTTCTTTCTTTCTTTCTTTCTTTCTTTCTTTCTTTCTTTCTTTCCTTTCTTTCGAGTCATAAGTTTCTTTTCTTTTCTTTTCTTGCTCTTTGGGTCACACCCAGCAATGCACAGGGGTCACTCCTGGCTCATGCACTCAGGAATCACCCCTGGTGGTGCTCAGGGGACCATATGGGATGCTGGGATTTGAACCCGGGTCGGCCACGTGCAACGCCCTACCCGCTGTGCTATCACTCCAGCCCCACGAGTCATAAGTTTCTTAAAGGGTACTTAGACTCAATTTGCTTTCCTTTGGTCATTCATTAGGTCAACACTTGGCCACCAGCGAGTTCATAGACTGAGTTCAAAAGAGCAAATGGAGGCGGGGGAGCGCTGTTTACTTGGTTTGAGTTGTTTGGAAAAGTCAGTTCCACTCGGTTCAATTCCAAGAACAATGATATAACTGGTGTGATTTAAACATTTCATCTTTCACCATAGTTGGCCAGATAAAGTGGGACTGACTGATTCTACAACTAGATAACAAGAACATCTTTTCTGTTTACAAAATGCTTTTGCAAAGAGATTTCCATACCAACCTCATGAGTAATAAAGGAAGTTGGTGAGGACAGCGGTGTGGGGGAGAATGTCTATTGCATTGAGGTGAATGGTTCCCAAAGTGTGAGTGGACAGACCTCAGAGAATTCACTGCCCATTTATTTAACTGGTGTGTGCATGCATGCATTGCCATACCCTGGGGTGCTCAGGGGCTACGCCTGGCTCAGTATTTGGGGGTTGAACCTGGTGCTCCTCAGGAGACCAGGAAGTGCTAGGGCCTCCTGCATGCAAAACATGTGCTGAGATCACTAAGCTATCTCCTTGGCCCTCTGATTTAGGAATCCTGTAACTAACCTAAACCCAGATCAAAGGGACTATGTTGCTTGAAGTGGTCACTGAGATTCCTCAGTGTATAGTTATAGATGTGGTAGAAGTTTCCATCAATGCAGGAAAAAAAAAACCTGACAAACTCTATAGAATAAACAATCTAATTTGAAATCAAAAAGCAGTATTAGAGAATCAAATTTTGTTTAGAAATTCTTGTTAAAACTGGACTCTATAGTTGATATTTCACTTCTTTGTGAGCTATTTCCTCACCTCTGAGATGGGGAGGTCAGAGCGGTTGCTGTGCTCCAGCAATGAGCGACCGCATTTATCACCAGCCTGTCCCGAACAAACAAAAACACTGCAAAGGTAGAGCTCACTTGGCTTTAAAAACACTAGTCAGGTGTTCTTTCTAGAATATTCTATTTACTAAATGTCATCATTCACAAGGTACCTAGGGCTCTGAACTAGGAAAAAACAAACATGAATTTTAAAAAGAATAAACCAAGAAGTACACAACTGTACAAAATGGACTAATCACAAAGCCCTCCCCTGACATGGAGGCTTTGGGGGTGACAGGGAGTAGTGTCCAGTGAACAGTCATTCCACTGGAAACTCTTGCTTGGGCACTGTGGGACCTCAGAAAGAGCCCCACGTTTGGTTTTTCGTAATGGTTAAGCAGGTTCTCATTGGCACAACCAGAGTGAGCAGAAACAGCAGAAACAGGCAGTGAGACAGTCATGAATGATATGCCCCCCGAGGGCAGCAGTGAAAGGTACACCGGCGCGTGCAGGCCTGCATTCTTAACACAGATGCACCATCAGACATTGGACAAAGGGGGGCCCGGGCATGTGGTTTGGTGGCAGAGTGTCTACTGTGCATGCTGGAAGCCCTTTGGGGCCCATTCCCTAGCTCGTTTCCAGCAGCGCTGCCCACGGGGTCCCCAGCAAGGTGTGTGCTCTCTAATGCATCTCAACCAAACGTGCGCTAGCACCATGCCCCACGCCCTCCACAGCCCTCACAGCAAGGACAACGCAAGGGAAAGGGGGAAAGATGGGTGAGAACTTTGCACGAGAGGATGATAGTAGCCAAGCACTGTCCCAAGCCTCGAACATGTGTTAATCTCACCTTCTTCTCACTGCAGTCTGGTCCATCTGGGGAGCTGTCAAAGGGGAGCACTCTCATTCATGATGGGGAGCCCTCTGCCTCACAAGATCAGGTACCCAGAACTGCTGAGTTAGAATGTTTGCACAAAGGGGGCCAGAGCAAATTTATAGTGGGTAGGGCATTTGCCTTGCACACGGCCGACCTGGGTTCAATCTCCTGCATCCCATATGGTCCCCCAAGCACTGCCAGGAGTAACTCCTGCATGTAGAGCCAGGAGTAACCCCTGAGCATCACTGGGTATAACCCCAAAAAAGCAAAAAAAAAATGTTTGCACAAGATGAGGAGGCAGAAAAGAAACAACCATGAAAAGAATAATAATGAACAAAGATCAGGCTCACTCTTCATTAAAGTTGCCACTGATCTTGTCAAGTAGGAACATTTATTCTCTGAAGAGTAAGCAATAGGGGTGCCAGGGAAGGGACCCTTGACACTAAGCGAGAGGAGACAGGGGACTTGATCCCACTTGTTCTCTTGTCTTTTTTAATGTTTGAAAATTTATTTAAACAGTGATTTACAAAGTTGTTCATAATGCGGTGTTTCAGGTATTCAGTGCTCAAGTACCAATGTTCCCAGTTTCCCATGTACCTCCCCTTCAAAGCCTGTCCCCGTAGCAGGTGGAAAGCAGTTCATTTCGTATTACAGCATACATCTCACAATGGTGTTTTAAAGTTACTGAGCATTGGCTGAGCTGTGAAATGCTGGCTGAGTCTTCTGTGTTAGTTTTCGCTCATTGAGCTTAGTGGGCATCTAGGCAATTTTCCCATCTAACTTGCTGTGCCGCTACTGTGAAATTTGGGGATGTTGCAGTTGCATATGCAACTATGCTGTCTGGGAGCTGTGGAACTGGGATGATGCAGCAGGTTGGCATCTCTGAGATTAGCTGGGCCCCTTTGCATGCTAGAGGAAGTCAGATATGGGTGGGGCACTGAGCCTTCCAATATGGTGGGGTCTTGGCCTTCCCCCATCCCAAGAAGTTTCCAGAGACCTTGGCTTGGAGATGGGGCCTCCCTAGGACATTGTTCCATTTCATTTCTGACGCTGGGAAGGTGAAATGGCAGAAGGCCCGTCCTAGAAACACAAAGGGCTGGAAGCCAGAATAATTTGGCAACTGCACCTGTCAACCACTGTCTCACCTTAAGGTGTCAGACCATATCTTGTCTGAGCTGACCATCTTTGCATCTTTGCAAAGATGTGGAGAAGGTTCCCCTGAATCCTTCCTCTTTTAAAATCTTTTATTAAGCATCAACAGTCCCTGATTCTTAAGGGTCGGTCCTGTTTGGCTCTTCTCTCCAGAACTCCATGAGATAGAAGCTTTTTGTTCATGGTTGTGTCCTCAGTACTGAGAATAGTGCCTGACATACAACACATTTTCAACTCCATGGCCCTGAGTGCTTTCATTGGCTTAAAGGAGTGGGGGGAATGGATGGGGGTACAGCTTTTAATTCTGGTTAACAGATTATGCAGCAGATAAAAGTTCTTTTAAATATAGAGTCATGGGAAAATAATCAGAAGCCCTAGATAATAAATTATTTAGAACTTCTAGATAAGATCGTTCTAGGTCTTGACGTTCAACTGGGATTTAACATGATTTAATTAAGGAAATATGAAATTTTGATCATGGCTCTGTTCATATGCTGGACTATGGATATCTATAAATTTAAGTGTTTTTTTTAAAACTCAGTATTGCTCTGTAATTTTGATCAAGTTATTTCTGCAAGAACAGAATACTGCAGCTTTTCCCCCTTTTCTCTGCAACTGAGCTGAGATGAATTAAATATACACAGAAATAAAGTTTGCTTCCTCTAAGGCATAAGCCCCAATAAAGATAAAACCTAGCAATTTGCTATTTGTCAATTTATTAAACTACACATTTACCCCTACCATCCAAGTATTTCCTATTTATTGTGGGAACTGGCTAAAAGGAATAACCTGAATGTTACTGTTTAAGAGATTTTACTAGTCATGGGAGCCGAGCAATAGCACAGCACGTAGAGTGCTTGTCTTGCACATGGCTGACTTGGGTTTGATCCTGGCAACCACATATGTTCCCATGAACACTGCCAAGAGTGACTCTTGGACAGAGAACCAGGAGCAATCCCTGAGGAGGGGAGGGAAGAGAGAGAGGAAGAGAGAGAGAGAGAACTAGTTAGGATAGAGCCCAGAAATAAATCCACTCATAGATGGACATCTAAGCTAAGACAGGAGATATAACCATACAACGGAGAAATGAAAACCTTTTCAACAAATAGTACTGGGAAAATCAGACAGTCACATGTACAAAATATGAACCAGGCCACTAACACCAGATACAAAACATCAACTCAAAATAGATTAAGATGTGGGTGTTACATTCCAAACCATAAAATACATAGAAGAAAACACAAGTGACATATTTCAGGATCTCTTCAGAGATCTAATTAGACTGGAGGCTCAGCTCCATTGGCAAGGGAAATAAAAGCTAAATAAACAAATGGGGGCCAAAGTGATAGTACAGCAGGTAGGGCGTTTGCCTTGAACCTGGCCAACCTGGGTTCGATTTCCAGCATCCGATATGGTCTCCCGAGCACCGCCAGGAATAATACCTGAGTGCAGAGCCAGGAGTAACCCCTGAGCATCACTGGATGTGACCCAAAAAACCAACAAATAAAATTAAAAAAAAGAATAAACAAATGGAATCACATGAAATTAAAACATAAAAATTTAAAAATATTTTGTTTTTAGATTACACCCAGGGGTGCCCAGAGGCTATGCCCAGCTCAGTGCCCAGAGTAATTCCTGGTGGTACATAGCGGTGTGTGTGTGTGTGTGTGTGTGTGTGTGTGTGTGTGTGATGCACTACTATGGATTGAACCCTCTTCTTCTGTAGAACCCTCTTCTCATGTAGTATGTATATGTGCTCTAGCCCATTGAGCAGTCTCTGGCCTCTAAAATGTTTTTTTTTTCACACAGAATGCAAATGTCTTTAAACAAGGGTATGAAAACTTCTTAGACAGAAACTGTCTCAAAACCCAAAAGGCAACACTGCAATTGGGAGAAGGCACTTGCATGCCACACATATGACAAAAGACCAGTATCAAAAATAAAGAACACACATAACTCAAAAGCAAAACAAGTAACCCAATAAAATAAAGGGAAAAGATTAGAATAGACTTTTCCAGAGAAGATAGTGAGATGGCTCTCAAGACTCAAAAATTACACAGCTTCACTTATTAGGGAAACGCAAATCCAATCCACAGGGACGTGTGTTAGGAACAGCAAATACCGGTGAGGCAGAGAACAAGGACCCCCCCTCCCCTCCCCTCCCTGGGGACACTGTTGGTGGGCGAGTGGGTCAGCATAGCCCCTGGATGACGGTATGAAGAGTCCTTAAAAAGCCAAAATGTAAATACTATGGGATCCAGTGATATCACTCCCAGGCGTTAGTCCAGCAATAGGTAAATACTAATTGGAAAAGCTGCACCTCTAATGTTCATCGTAGCTTTATTCACAACAGTCAAAACCTGGATATATGTAATAGAGCTACATTCCTTTATTAATAAAGAATTGGAAATGTTAGAATTGGAGGCTTTTGGAGGTCTAACTCAATTCATAATCCATGCCATTCTTATTTTTGCAGAGAAAATTGTGGCTCAATATAATTGAGTGATGTGCCTATATTTTAGAGAAGTTGGTTTTTGTCCTCCCAGGCCTTGTTCAGGTGCCTGGGGTGGTGGTGGGAGGGCTCACTCCTAGGAATATTCAGCCAGCCAGGCAGGAATATTCAGTGCCAGGGCCCAGGAATCTACCCCAGAGTTGCCCCGGTGATGATATAGGACCACTAGAGTCAGCCTGAAGCTTAGAGGTCTCAGGCATTGTAGCTGGCATCGCTTAGAATGGGGGTGGAGAGCTGAACTCTAAGTCTTAGATGTGTCCCTGAGCTATCTCACTTGCCCAAGAGAAGTGGTTTTGTTCAGAATCCAAGTCTACTACTGACTTTCTACCTCCCAGGCAGCTTATCATACTGATGAACAGACAAATACAGGTGCTTTTTAGATTTGATTTTAATACTGGTTTATGATTTTGAAAAAACTGGGTAAGTTTCCTTCTCTTCAATCACACACTCATGTTCTAGGCACATGTTGGATGTCTAATGTGTAAAACAACATTTTTTCATAGGGACATATTTAAGATCTACAAATAAGCAGGACTTTAAATTTTTAAAAAATTTTAATAACAATGCTCACAATAATTGATTACAGTCAATATTCCAACACCAATCCCACCACCAAAACACCTTCCCACCACCACCCACGCCTGCTCCCAAAGCAGGTCCTAAATAATTTATTTTGTATGGCTTGTTATGAATAATGTATTTAAAATAATTCAAAAAAGTTTCCTTAGAAGGAAATGTGTGAAGATTGTCATTAAGTCATTAAATGTGTGAAGTCATTAAGCCCTTGTGTGTGATTACTAACATGTTACATGTTCAGCTTTGTGTGATAATATTTATTTTTGGATAGAGATCCAATGCTTTCTACTTTAACCTATAAAATGTGGTTTAAGCATAACTTTTGTATGAGCAAATTCTGAAATAGCCTATTCATTTTTACAGATGTACATTCAGGGAAAACTACTATTTGCCAACTTTATTTTTAATGGTTACAGCACATCTGCTACAGACTTTCACAAGCAAATTGTGAAGACAAGGAAAGATTATGATATGGGATATTTCCTACCCAATGACTTCAGAATCTGGTAGAGTAAGCACAAACATTCTACCTTATTTCATGCTTTCAGTAAGTAAAAACCGGGACAAGGGTTACATTTTAATAACTGTCTTTATAAGTACCTACTGCTTGCCTCAAATCTTCTGAAAAGTGTTGTATTTAGTTCCAAATTCACTTCAAGAAAAGCAACTTTTCTTTACTCAGTGTTCATCTTTGGAAGCCCGTTGGGGTTTACAAGAACACAGCAAAAGCTACAAAGATTCCAACCAGTTAATCCACTCACTCAGTTACATGGAACAAAGTAGACCTATTGGATATTGACCTCCTTCTTGATTGAGAATATCTTTACTGCCAGGGAGGTCATATATACAAAAATGATCAGATTAGCCAATGGCAGACAGTTCATGGCAATGGTGAAAATAAAGTTTTCGCTTTAGTTTGCTGTTTTCACTGAGGAATTATGTAAGGCAGTTGAATGACCAAACAAAATCTAGACTAATGATCCAAGGTAGGGTTTTTTGTTGTTTGGGGTCAAAGTAAAACAAACTTTGCTGTGCTTTTGGTTTTGTGCGCAGGAGACTTTGGAGGGGGGTGGGGAGTTGCTGGGCATCTAACCTGCATCAGCCATATGCAAGGGAAGCACTTTGGATTATCTGTCCAGCCCCACTGATCCACGTTTTATTACAGAAGTAGCTGCTGTATTTTGTGGATACAGCAATAAATTCTGAAAAATGTTATTAGGGAAGATTTTTTTACCTTAAGGCTAATTTATGTTGCAAATACCCAAATAAAAAAATACACACAAAAAGTATAAAAAAGTAAAAATTTTATTAGACATATTATACTAAGAAATAACAGTAATACACACACACACACACACACACACACACACACATCCTACCGGTGGGTTCTTATAAAATCCTTTTTAAAGAGTTGACAAAATTCCATATGATAAAATACAGTGGTCATAATAATAATTTTAATGCTAAAAATGTTTATAGTATCCCAAATCTTCAAGTTGGGTAAGATACTGCACAATCTTACCTAAAACATAATGGCTCAAAACCAAAAATTTAAACTATCCATGGAGAATATTCTCAAATGATAACTTAAAAAAAAAAGCTAACTGAATTATCTAAAGTGAAGGCAGACTTTAGAATCTTACTATGTAACTTACTATGTAAACAAGACCAGACTCTGTACAAAAGTTCACAAATTCCTGTTTTCGGTGTTGATAATTAACAATGAAGTGATACCCTCCGCAGCTCAATAATTAGAACACTTACTATATATAAACATCTGAAGTTCCACATTTCAGGCTATGTCACAAAACACAGTAAATTGTGCTCACATCTTAGTGCACTGATACAGAATTGCTAGATTAGAATATTTTCCTATTTGGAAGAAAAAGTTGTCTACCTCTGGAATACGTGATCAAAATACCTATGTAATTGTATATAATTCATCAAAGAAAATCTGGACAAAAATTATCAATGAAATGGGGTCGGAGTAATAGAACAGTAAGTGGGGCATTTGCCTTGCATGAGGCCGAGTAGGTGTCCATCCCTGGTATCACATATGGTCCCGGTTACCCCCTTTTCCCCTCGACCCTGCCCCATGCACTGCCAGGAGTAATTCCTGAATGCAAAGCCTAACCATCACCGGGTGTGACCAAAAAAAAAAAAAAGAAACAACCTAAAAACCCCAAACAAACAAAAAACAATCAAAAAACCAATCAACAACAACAAAAAGCAGTGAATTTAGGACAAAAAACATCTAAATAATTTGGTTTTATGAAAATCCAAAAATTATGTGACCTAAACTCTACTGTCCTATCAAATAATTAGAAGAAAGATGGGCAAACATCATAGAATATCGGTGGCCAAATGAAAAGAAGCCCTGGGCTGAAGCTTTTCCCTGGTGTGGCCTTAAGCCCAGGTGGGGTTCTTCAGAATGATCTCTGGTTTAGTATCACCCATCCACTTTTCCTAGTGTGACAAGCCTGTAGGAACAGCACAGACTTGGGGGCCTATAACGTGGAGCCTTTGATTTGCCTAATATTATTTCAAAGAGGGGCTAAACCTTAAAAAGCACCTGTTTTTGTGGGGTATTATAACCTTTGGATTTGGGGGCCCTGACATGTTTTTTCAGAAATCTTAGATTTAGAAATTGGACAGAAAAACTTACAAAGCAATAGCAATGATCTGAGACCATGTTGTAAACCAACTAGGTCAGAATATTTTTTAAAGAAACCCATAAGTAGCAGGAAATGAAAATATATTTACTAAAACCCTTACTCTGCAAAATAATGTTGTTTCTCTATGCAGGTAAACCCCCACTATTGCACTGTCAGCCTGGCTGGTCTTTAGCCACCAAAGCAGATTTGGACATGCAGCTACAGTGACCCTAAGGAAGGATGGTGTGCTAGCAGCCATGCAGAGTTTCTGCCCAGATCTGGACCTCAAGTGAGCGCAAAGCAGTGTGATAGATTCCGTAACAGATTAAAGAAAAAAGGCAATGGTCTCTAGAAACAAGAGTTTAGAATTCACTTTGTCAAAGGACAAACATCAAAAGCTTTTCAGGAACAACATTTTGGTAAATGAGGTTAGAAAATCTTTCAGAAAAAAAACAAAAACACAAACAGATGCCATTCATCTGGGAGAGAGATTTGGCATGTGTGTAAGTTGGTTAAACCTACAAACCGATCTGATAATAACCTATAAGAACAATTCTCACTGGCATTTGATATCCACATCATAATACATTTCTACTGTGATACGTTATGATAATTTCAGAGTACTGAAAGACTTTGTTTAGGGGGAGTAACCAACCACTACTCTCTATCAGGTAGGTACACATAGAAGAAAAGCAAACCTTGGTGATGAGCCGTCCGATGTTGAGTTGCCCAGGTTATCTTCATTCTTCACACTCACGATGGTCCTGAAGTGATGCGCGAGTTTAGGTTGGTTCTAGGATAGGCCCAGGGGCCTGGTTTTATCTGGGATCCCTGGGACCATACCTAGAACAAACCCAAACAAACCAAAGTCCTTGGGAGTGCTTTCAGCTCAGGGAGACTTCTGGGCTTTCCACTCCTTTGGAACTCCAGGGCCGTGCCAGGACCACATGCCTATCTTTGAGAGATGGGAGTAACATTTCTGGAACTTTCTGTATGTTGACAGCTGCTAGTACTGTGCCCAAGTAAGCAATTTAAGTCACAGTATGAACAGAAGGTAAAAGTTGGTGCAAAGCATATATATATAAAAAAAATCTCGACTTAAAAATGAAGCTAATTTCTAATTTCTTAAAAAATTTACTTGGAAAGGGGGAGAAAGGAGACCTTATTTTATAGGCTATTAGAAAAGAAATAACTTAAAAAGATATGTTTCAGGGTTTCTCTTTTGCCCATCACTTCTCAGCCAACCTGGCAGGCAGTGTAATTCAAGTGTCCAAGGATGTGGGGCTCCTTGGCCCTCCCAGGTGGTCCATTTGCAGGGCATAGGCCTTAAGCCTGTACTATCTCTCCACTAGCATGTTTTAGTTTAAAAACACTGCTCACTGATAGAACTGTCTGTAGCTAGCAAGCATCAGAAAATGCTACAGAAGTGGAAAATGTACATATGAGAGGAAAGATATATTCATACAACCATATTACTTTTTTTAACAAGTAGTGTGGTCCCCGTAGAGTGTGTGTGTGTATATATATATATATACACACACACACATATATATATATATATTACTGTCCTATGGTAATAGCAGATTTGATATGTTCCCAGTGAAAATCAACAACTGAAAAAAACTAATTTGTTGATGTAAAGCAGTAGATTAAAAAAAGAAAGCCAGAGATGTAGCTCAGTGATAGGGCTCATGTTTTGAATGTATGAGGCCCTGGGTTTTCTCCCCAGAACCAATAAACTAGAGAAAGAAGGAAAAGTAAACAAACAAAAACATACAGCATTAAATATGATCACATGAATTTTAATTTACCAAACTTTCATAAAATCAACTCCTTATTCATGTTAAATTTTTGTGTAACTCCAGGAGCCAATTCATTTTTTTTCCCATTTATAAACTACATATAGTAAGTAGAATCACTGTTATCTTTAAAGAAAATTTTTATCCTTTGTAGAATCAATCTGGGCTTGGTATCATGACTATTCAGAAAATGGCAGTCTCAACTTAAGAAACTGATTTGGATCAACTTTTCTTATTTCTTAATGAATATTATATCCCAATTCCTTTCCTACAGTATATAGCAACTAAAACCTGATCATAAGGCATGGTTATAAAATAAGTAGAATAACTTTAATTACTCTTTAGAAATGGAAGGATGAATTAACATAAATTTTCCAAAACATAATCAGCCTGTTGGGTAAAACAAAGTTGTTCAATGTAGAATATTCCTTTCTAGACAAACTTGATCTTTACTTGCAAACAAAACATGCATATTTTATATTTGTTTTTCATTAGAGAGAAAAAGATCATGATTTGATTTATTACTTAACACATTAAATGATAATATCAAAATACAAAATATAACAGTGGGAATTTAGATTTATTATCACTTGATTTAATACTAACTTCTATCAAGCTTCCAGCATGCATTTAATAAAAATTTAATTGCTATTAAGTAGATTAGTTGCTATTAAAAATTTAATTGCTATCATAATTTATCTTAAAAACCAGTATAATGAAATATAAAATATTGTGATATAATTGCATTGAATCTGAAACCTTATTTTCAGTCCTCTGTATATCAACAATGAATGTTTTTATTTTCTGTAGTTTAACATACTTTATTTTTGGAAATGAAGATACATTTCTTTATAAGCAAATTTTTTAAAAAAATCAACAAAGAAGCCTGTGAAATTGTTAGCAGATATGGGATCCAACTCAAATTACTATTCAATTTAAAGCACTATAGAAAGTGCTAAAGTTAAAGAACCAGTTTTAATCAGATCCAAATTTTATCCAAAGGTAAAGCAAACAACAGTAGCAGCTATATTTCGATTTTTGGGTCACACCTGGCAATGCACAGAGGTTACTCCTGGCTCTGCACTCAGGAATTACTCCTGACGGTGCTCAGGGGACCATATGGGATGCTGGAAATCGAATCCGGGTCAGCCTTGTGCAAGGCAAACACCCTACCCGCTATTCTATTGCTCCAGCCCCAGCATACTATTATATCTTAAGTCATCCAATTTCCAAAACAGAACAGACTAGAAGGAATATTGTTTAGGTATAGAAGTGCCAATGTTACTGGAACCCTAAGTAAACAGTACTATAAATAAAAAAAAGAAGACAAGAAAACTAAAATCATGGAGCTAGAGAAATAGTTCAATGGGCTGAAGCACATTCAACCACTGAGCACTGAGCTGGGAGGGGCTCCTTGGCACCACTAAAATGTGCCCATAAATGGGGAAAGAAAAAAAAAGGAAAAAAAAGGAAAAAGATAATGGAAAATTAAAACCATCAGAATGGAAATATTTAGTAAAAGAACATACATAGGCCAGTGCCTAATTATAATTAGTTTATTGGTCATTTTGGTATCAAGAACGATTAAAATATACTTTGTATATTGTTCCAAAAGGCAGCAATGCATGTTATTTTAAAAATACTGTCTTCAGAAATTATTTTTAAAAGCTGTAATGCTTAAACAGTTTAAGCACTATAGAAAACTGGGATATCTAGAATGACTCATTCTCCAAATATTGAGTTATCTAGTTCTTACTAAATTAGCCATGCATGTTTAGTCTCAAACCAAGAGTACTACAATATAAATCTTAGTGAACAAAGTTAAGTCACATTTGTAGTGCTGTAAGATTTCAGCCTATGTACTATACTAGAAATAATGAGCAAGAACAAAATATTTAATTTTTTAGACAAAATGATTTATACAAAGATGATCGTCAAATTTTCTTTCATAGCTGAATTCACTTAGAAACATCTAAATATAGGAAAATTGAACTGATACCCCCAACATATGAGAATTATGTATTTAACAAAGTATTTTTACCAAATTGTTGGTAAAGAATGCGAGGCAAGCGGGAGGGTGCGGGGCAGCCAAACAGGTACAACCAAGTCCATGCACTTTAACTGACAGAAACACCCCTGGCCTTCTTCCATTCTACTTACTCTTATTTTATACACAATTTTAGCAAGCGTGGCAATCTGGTTTCTCAGTCCACAGAAGATTAGAAGCAGCAAATTAGAGGCCTAGAGCAGGAGGCAGGCACACAAAGCAGCAGCAAAAAGTGACAGCTGATTATAAGGGAAAATAGAGAAATTGTGAGAAACAGAGAAAACTCACAAAGCAGAGCAAGGTGGAGTCAAGGGGAATATGGCATTCTGACCATCTCATAGCCTGAGCGTGAATTTCTGTTAATCACCCCATGAAAGAAAATGATGTCAAAATAACAAAATGTTTGTTATATCCTAAATACTCTGGGGGAGGAAAAAAAAGAGAGCACAAAGTACATTTTAGAAAACTCCCTATCAAATTTTTATATTGTATTAAATGATTTTAACTTCTTTTTAGGTCAAAATTATATAGTACTAACTGGCCCCTACTGATTCATTTTCTGATCATTCTATTTGCCAGTTCTTAATGTTTTGTTCGAATAAGTAATATAAAGTAAATTTGTTATATGCCAAAGTGGGCAAGTTGGGACTGGGAGGGAAACTGGGCACACTGGTGGTGGGAAGGTCATACCGGTGGTGTTGGGACACCAAGTGCTGGAAACAACTGTATAAAGAACAACTTTATAAATCATGGCGTTTTCAATAAAAATCAGTTTAACAAAAAAAGGGAAAATTTCCTATGAGATCATTAACATCTTTAATGATTGAATTTGCCTCAATTTCCTGAAAATTTAACTTACGTAAATAAGTAATTTGTCAATGATGACAGACAAATGAATTATCATGGTACTTAGGACATTTCCTTCAAATTTTCACACCGAAACTATTTGTAGCTTCATTTTCTGATGTAAGTGTACAGGACACAGATATTCTCTTCCTTGGCGGGAGGTACACACTTAGCAGTGCTCAGGGTTTACTCCTCCCTCTGTGCTCAGGGATCACTACTGGTGGAGCTTAGGGAGTCATATGGGGTGCTGGGGATCTAACCTGGTGGACCATGTGCTAAGGCAAACGCTCTACTATCTATACTATTGCCCCAGCCAAATATTTATTCTTTAGGATTAGAAGAATAAATCAATTATTTTGGTTGTGTTTCATAGCATGATATTGATGAGCTAAGCTAATTGCTTCATTTGGGGGGAGGCTGAGTCACACCTGGCTGGCTTAGTGCTCTGGGGTCACTCCCAGGGGTGTTCTAGCAACCATGTTCAGGGATCAGACCTGGAATTCCCATATGCAAAGCGGGCAGCCCAGCTGTGAGCACTCTCTCCAACTCCTGTATTACAGTTCACGCTATTTATTTAGTTCTTGTTTCATTTAGGTATAGAAAGAAATATAACATGATTGAACCAAAGTAGTTGAACTTGTGTTTTCTCATGATTTCTAATAATTTACCCAAATACTTACTATTTTGATGTCACCGGAATGAATGACCTCAGTAATTACTCTGATTCTCCCCCTTATGATTAACTCTTCAGCTACAGTTTTGCAAGAATGTGTCAGGACTTCATTTCTTTTATGCTTAACACTTAAAACTTTTATTATGTGAATTAAAAAAAAAAAGATGGGGTGGGTGGGTTACTTTGGTAGGCCTGGAGGCCCCTCCCAGCAAAGCTCGAGTTGGGTAGTTCAATGTGCAGGACGAGGATGTGGCGCCTTGGCCCTGCAGGGATAGCAGACCCCCCCCCCACCCCACTCAGGACCCCAAGAGCTGTACCTGGCAATGCACAACCTTAAGCCCTGCATTCTCTCTCCCACATTCAAAATACCATTATTACTATTATTATGATTTTGTCTTTTGGGACCACACCTGGTGGTGGTCAGGGTTCACTCCTGGCTCTGAGCCCAAGGGTGCGGTGCTGGGAATCAAACCAGGGTCAGCAGCTCAATATATTCATTTTAAGAAAACAGAGTTTTAAAGGTTTTGACCTATTTTACTAACGTACTTATAATCAGATGTTGCTTTTTCAGCTTTAAGTTTTATTTCCTTTTTAATTACTTCTGAGAATCCAGAAACTGCAAACATTATTTAGCAATTCAGAGAATTTTAACTTTACTGGAAAAACTCTCTTATGACACTATTAGGTCAAATGTATGCATAGCTTTTAAATGATGTAGTTAGGATTTAAACTCAGGTCGGTACTGTGGTATGCTGTCAACTAATATTTCTAAATGTTCTTAATGATTGTTACTGTAAAGTCTCTCAATGAGAGATGTTACTGGTGCCCGCTCGAACAAATCGATGAGCAACAGGATGACAGTCACTGTCCTTAATGATTTCCATTTAATGCTTCTCCCAACTTCTTTTACCCTAGTAACTTCAGAAGTCAAACTTAGTCAATTCATCAGTTACTAAAGTGCTCTAAGTATATTTAGTTTAATAATGACTTGATTTATGAAGTTGGGGAATACAACTTTGTAAAATAAGCCGAGGACTGCAAATCAGACAGGCAAGAATTTGGCCCTACTAGGCCAGCTGCTTAGAGTTTTAGTTTTAACAAAGGTTTTGTTTTGTATTTTTAAAAAAAGATTAAGGTGTGATTATTATCACCAGATAGTGGACAGTGGGCTTGGACACTTTTTTTGGCGGTGGTCATGTGTGATAACTTGGTACATTAAAACCATAAACGGGCTTGCTCTTCAAGCCCATGCTCCCCCTACAACTTGCTTGTCTCTATGTTTCTTTGCTTATTTTCCTTCTGAAGAAGACTGTGTGCTCTCTCCCAACATGTACTTCTGCCTTTCTCTCACCTCACATCTTTCTAAATAAGGGAAACAAACAAATAAACAAACCCATCAACATTAACACTGTTGTAAACATGTTATCCGTAATATAATTAGAAAAGATTCTTTCACAATGAAAATGATCACATCAGCACTGAATACAAACGATGTAATATTATAGATATCTCCTCCAAGTTATATAATGAAACATGTTATTACAATTTATTAAAACAATTCTTCCTATGATTATGAGAAAGATTATCATGGTTTTGTAAATGTGTTTTTTCCAAATCCAAAAGGGGAAAAAAAGTTTTCAAATTAAGTAATTTAAAAAGAAAGTTACTTTAAGTCTTATTAAGATGTATTAGCCAGTTATAGGACTGTCAAGCACCCTACTCACTATCCCTCTGGCCCTCTAAAATATAGTTTCCAAGTATTTAACTATGAGCTATGTCCCAGTTCTAATGACAGGCAGTAGAATTACTTATGGTACAAAGGACCAGTACTAGTCAGATAAGCCAGAACCAAGTTCTTCCTCAAGAAGTAAAATCAAGTGTTCTTGGAAAACCAACAAAATAAAATCCTTTTCAGTAGATGTAAATTTACTCAAAATTACAGAAATTCAAGTGTGTGTCTCTAAACTCTAAAGACTGTGTAATTTCCTTTCTAAGATAGCAGCATAAATGAAACTATTCCTAGAGTTTCTTTAGATAATGTCCACGTACTCCTGAAAATAACATTCTTTGAAAAATGCAATGACATGCAAACAGCTGAGGGTGGGCTGTTTGGAAAGCAGCCTTTCCAAGAGGTGGTTGTAAGTGAGGTACTGGGGAGGTAGGATGTCTTCAGGAAGCTGACAGGCTCTTTCCTGAATCTCATCAAGGTGGCACAGGCAGGCTCAGCTAGAAATCAGTAGCAGCAGCAGCATTGCCAATGGTACCCAACTATGCCTGGGCAAACAGAAAATAACTTTCTGCAAAGTTTGAGATGGAACCTTTGGCCACAAAGATCACATTTTGACATCATCTCTTAGTTACAACAAAGGGCCAAGGATGGGCTCAGTGGTAGAAGAGCACATGCCTTGTATTTATGAAGTCCTTGGTTCAATCCCTAGCTCTAACTTGGTGAGAAGAGAGAAGAGAAGGAAGAGGGTGAGGGTGGTGAGGGAAAGAGAGGAGGGGAGGAGAGAGAGAAAGAGAGAGAGAGAGATAGTGTAGAAGAAATAGAACACATAAATATATGACTCTTACAATGATAGTGTTTTTCTATATAAAGATCATTAGGGTATCTTGAAGCAACTGAACACATACATGTGACAACAATTCTATAGAAGTGTTACAGCCAGCCCAAGTGCTCATCAATGCTTCCCCCTCCCCCCAGTATTTCTGAAACTATTTTTTAGTTCCAAACCCCAAATCCCAGCACACATCAATTGTATGAATTCAAATTTTTTTTATTTAGAGCCTGTATCTTTAAGATTGGTATAAACAAAAATAAAATACAAACAACTTGTTATCAACATAAAAGCTGCAGTTATTAACTGCAAGAATACAGTATAAAGGAGTCATATTAAATGTTAACTTTCTTGCATCAGAATTATCCTGTCATTTTCTGGTAGCAAATTCTGGCAAGAAATAATAAATTTATTTCTTATTAGAAGTATTCAAAGAATTTCCACGATCCATCCGTTATGCTGCAAATAAAACAGCAGTTCGTTCAAAAAGAGCCCTTACCTTTCTGTGATTTTTCCTAACAGGCCTGCCATTTACAGGAGATTATTATTCAGATCAGTTGTTCAAATTGATGTAAAGTCACATCTTAGTTTCTAGACACGGGAAAATTTTGCACTTACTTTCCCTTTCCAGTGGCCTATCTAGCCATGAAGCTAAAACGCATTTCATAAAATGAATTTTCAATATAAAATCCTTCGTGTGAATTTGGGTTCTTACTTTTCTTCTACCTCATCTTTAGTTTCTTCTATTATTTGTTCCTCCTCCTCCTCATCACCGAAAGTCTGTTCCTGCAAGGTGGTAAAGGAGAGAGATCTAGCAGCCACTTCTGCAGCGAGGCCAGCAGTGAAGGTGAACTCCGGTGACAGCTGGAGCCGTGCCAGCCTCTGCTTAATGGAGGTCTGGACCGAGTCCCTGGGTGCTGGATGAGCAGTTGCCAACGCACCTACATCTGCCTGCTGAGGTTCATCTTCACTCTCACACTGGTAACACACGCTTTCTTCAGCTTCTTGGAGGAAGAGTTTATTTGCAGAATTGTCTTTATTTTTACCATCTAGAGGGCTTTCACATAAATACTCAGTCCTACTACTTATTTCATTGCCACTTGTGGAGGGTTTACTATTTTCCTCTTCCATATCATGTTTACCAACTTCCCCCATATCTGAATCCACTGATGGCTCTGAATTACTTATGGGTTCCACTGGGTCTACAGGAGACAAGGATTTCAACACAGCTTAAAAGGAAAAAAAAGAAAAGAAAAGAAAAGAAAAGAAAAATGATAACTAAGGACCCAGTGATGATTTAAACTTTAAAACTCCCAGTAGTTTTTCTTACAAAGAATAAAGAAAAAGGCAAATAAACGTTTCTAGTAAAATAAACTTAAATTTATAAATCCAGAGATCTGCATAAGAGAAAAAAAATGCCAAAGAAATGAGACAATGTTTTGATGATGACTTAAAAGCACCCCACATACACTCTTTCCAAAATAACTTCATAGTGGTCCTCAAAGTGCAGTCTACAGACCAGTAGCATCACTCAGCAACACCCAGGAATTAGAAAAAAACAAATTTTTGAGTCCCACACAGGTAATTCAGACTCTGAATTGGAAACGGGGAGGGGAGAAGAACAGCTATGGTTTACAAGGCCTCTCCTGGATTTTCATGCACACAAGTTTGAGAACTCAAGAAAAAGCAGCATGATTTTCACTGACAATGTCAGATAAAAGGCCTAAAGTAATTCACATAATAATCTTTATCGGCACATAGGTTCTTACAAGTTAAAAAAAAAAAAAGCATGAGTTAAAAATTCCACTTATTTGCCATCCACCTAACACAATGTAAAACGCCCAAACTGCTATACATTTCAAAATGCCACAGGAAAAAGTTGAAATAGAATCTGCATTCAAGATCAACTACTGTACACAGCATAACACAGACATAACACAGTTCCATAAGGAAGAAGGAGTCCTTCCAAAGGGAAGTGGAGGTTTAGGTAGCCCCGTGATGTTAGGAGGCAGTGGGTTGCTCCCTAGGCAGTCTCTCCTCTCAGTGGGAGGGGTTAGTACATAACAATAGATTATGAAGCAGGACAGCAGCAGAAAAAAAAAAAAAAGAGTGCGCCTTGAAGAGCTGGCAAATAATTTTGTAAAATGTGTCCATTTCCAAGAAACAGATCCCTAAGCTGCAGTAACTCCACTACAGACGCAGCAACAACTGAAAAAATATGGCCACAGCAGGTTCCAGTGTAGAATTCCCCTCTCTAATTCCACTCCGACTTTACCCCTGTAGGCAGAGATGAAAACAACTCTGGGAAGATGTACGGGAAAATTTTCATGAGGAAAAAAGCATTTTATGGTTCAGCAGCTTCCCCCCTACCACCCCCTGGGTGATGTGCACATACAGCTTCATGGTCCTCTCAAATGCAAACTATCAAAAGCATATACTAGAAAAAGACACACTTTTCCCATCACTGTAACTTTGCCTATACTATCAAGGGGCAATTTAAAGACAATTGAAGGAAATACTAAAGAATAAAAAGGACATAAGCTTATATACAGTGCTATTTTTCAGGTACATTTTTCGGTCTATAATTCTGCTAGCTTTTTTTTTTCTTTTTTGGGGTCACACCTCGAGATGCACAGGGGTTACTCCTGGCTCTGCACTCAGGAATTACTCCTGGTGGTGCTCTGGGGACCATATGGGATGCTGGGAATCAAAACCAGGTCAGCTGCATGCAAGACAAACACCCTACCCGCTGTGCTATAATTCTGCTAGTTCTTAAAGAAAACATATACTAGAAGTTATATGACATTTTTGATTAATGCTGATTAGGACATAATCTATGTAATGGGTCAACTGAAAGAATGTTAAGCCTAAGAAATTCTTGTCTCTTCATCTGTGTGCTAGGGAGTCAGTAAATAGTGCCTAATTATAATTATTTTGCTGTTTTTGGGCCACATCTGGTGATGCCCAGGGATTACTCCTGGCTCTACATTGAAGGATCCCTTCTGGAGAGTTTGGGGAACCATATGAGATGTTTGGGGAACCATATGGGAATCTGGCAGGCCATGTGCAAAGCCAATGGCCTACCTGCTGCACAATTACTCCAGCCCCGTAAATAGTGCCTCAGATGATGATTTGTCGAATGAATAATTTGCTAAATGAACACTGCAGGAGGACAATATTTAAGGATATTTTAATTTAATCACAGGGACAAAAACTTGAACACACTAAGAACAATAGTGCCCCAAACATCATATTTTAATATCTGATTTAGTAGGCCTCATGTATATGAGCAAGTGGGTTATACTCACTGCTGCCTCCGGGAAACTCTTACTCTACTCTCGGTGTTTCTGCTCAGTAACTTCCTTTCCTTTCATGAGAGAGGTCCTGTGGCTGGAGGGTCTGCAATGTGGGAGGGGTGCAGAACTGGAGTAGTCAGAGGAGGGTTCACGGAGGGAGTGATTAAGGAGGACAGCTTATTGAAGGAGACAGAACACTCGGTAAACAGGGATCAGCAATGGTTTTTGCTTTTTTAAACAAACTGTAGCTTTTGGGCCCAGAGTGATAGTGTAGTGGGTTGGGTGCTTGCCTTGCACGCAGATAACCCAGGTTTGATCCCTGGTATCCTTTATGGCCACCCCAAACCCACTAGAAGTCTTTGAACCCAGAGTCAGGAGTAAGCCCTGAGCAGAGAGCTGAATGTGGCCCCTAAACAAACAGAAAACAGAACAAAATGAAACAAAAACTCAGAAGCTTTGCACACAATGTCTAGTTAATTAGATAAATAGAACTGGAGGAAGAAAGCTACATTAGCAACTGTGGGAAATGAAACTGGACATCCTGGAGAGGCTGGCAACTAGGTGAAGCAATTTAGA
Organism: Sorex araneus; assembly: GCF_027595985.1. Taxonomy (NCBI): domain Eukaryota; kingdom Metazoa; phylum Chordata; class Mammalia; order Eulipotyphla; family Soricidae; genus Sorex; species Sorex araneus. Next base: position 37,156,750 of record NC_073311.1, on the reverse strand, counting down.
TTATATAAACTTTCATAAGAAGAAAGGGAATCACTGTAAAGTGTAAGAGCCAAAGCAATTTGAGAAGAATTTGGAGAGAGCTATCTCAGAACTTGTCTTATAAATATTGGCTAAAATGAAAAGTACTGAAAATGAAGTCAGCCAAGAGGCTTCGACAATTGAGTGCGGACTAATAAGGACATGGGCAATAAAAGGGACTATCAGGAAGAGACGAATAAAAAATCAAGAAACGAGGGGGCTGGAGAGATAGTACAACGGGTAGGACACTTGCCTTGCATGGGGCCAACCTGGGTTTTATCTCCAGCATCCCATATGGTTCCCTGAACACTACCAGAACTAGTAATTCCTGAGTGCAGAGCCAGGAATAAGCCTGAAACTTGCAGGTGTGGCCCCCCAGCAAAAAAAAAAAAAAATCAAGAAATGTTGATCTAGACAAGGGATAATAATAGGGTTCCTATGAGAAGAAAAGAGAACTCTGAGGAACTTTCCAGAAGTATAAATAATCATCTACTTCAACTGAAAAGAAGGTAATTGATTTTTGAGGTCCCACACAGTCACTCTATGATAAAAAAAAAAAATCCCATTCCATCTTCTTAGATGCACAGGGATTAATTTCTCCACTAGGAATTAGCTAATATCCCCAAGTATTAATCATGTCCTCATTTCCTCTATCACCTCCTGTGAAAATTTTACCAAAGAGAAGGGTGCAAAATAAAGGAATTAATAGTCCAGTCTTTCAACTTTGTCCAAATCCAAGCAGAGGGGAATGCCCACAGCTTCCTCTCTCTTCTCCCATGGACAGTGCTCAAACCAATCGTTAACGCTAGTGAGGTAGTGAAGCGACTCAGTTCCTTATTCATGTGCTTCAACAGTGGGTTTCAGCTAGGTTTGCTCTTCACTGATGTCATTATAATGTAAAAATGAGAGTTTAGAATGTCAAATTATTAACTCAGGAAATAGCATCTTACTGAAAATATTCTTTTTTCAGTTCGAGGCTCATTCCAAAGCAAAGAAAAAAAAATCAAGTGATGAATAAGTATGATTTCATATTCCCAATTAGATTACATTTTTTTATGGATCAAACTGATTTTCTGTCCAGAAAAAAAGGAGGTCTATTTATTGAGGGAATCCCTAAAAACAGAGCTCTAAGAATTCAACAGCTAAAACAAGGCTTATGGTTCAGGATGAAGGATCTCCTCACTTGAAGCGGCCTTTATTTTGAAGGTGATGCTTACCGTGATCACTAAAGAGAAGTTGCTTCCATTTCTGCCTTTCTGCCTCTGAAGCTTTAAATCCCAGCACAGATTTTAATTCCTGGAGTACCCTCTTGGACTCTTCATGCTCACGTTTCTGTCTCTCTCTATCTTCTTGAGACAAGTAATAAAAATCCTCTTTTCTAAATTCACTGTCCATATCTATATCGTCTACATATGCTTCTAATTCCTGAAAATTAAAAGAGAAAGCACTTTAATTTTCAACAAGACAATTTTCAATGTTACTAAAGATGCACCTGTATATCTCCACATGAAAAAAAAAAGGGGAGAGTATTGCTCAATTGTGCTTTAATGATGCACAAGTGATTACACTCAATTGTGCTCTAATGACGCACAAGTGATTGCAGCACAGTTGGTCAAACCTAAATACATGTGCTGGTAATCACTACTCCGATCAAGGTAAAACATTTTCAACATCCAATTGTATGCCTTTTGCAAATAGATTTTTCACGAGTTTCATCATTTTAAAATGCTTCACACTGAATATAATTTAACTGGAAATAATTTAATTGAATATAAGAAAATCTGCTGGTGGATTCAATCTCAAGGTACTAAATATAATGACTTGATAACAAAGACATTGTTTTAATTTTGAACTTCATTAGGAGAATAATCCAATAACTTATTCCACAATTACTTATGTCACTTACAGAGAAAGGTAGGTAAGTTTTGCTTACAAAACTCGTTTTCACCAGAGGAAACAGTCATTCGCACCCTTACCTGCTCCTCGGGGATTGGATCTTGGTCTGCAATGTGTAGAGTAGGCTGTGCTGGGGTGCCCACCACACAGCAGGGGTTGTCACAGGCCACTTCCATCTTGCCTTAAAAGGAAACAGGTCATACCTGAGATGTGCATTTCCTTTCTTTTACTTCATTTTCTTTCTTCTTTTTTTTTTGGGGGGGGGGCCCACACCCGGCTCTGCTCAGGGGTTATCCTGGCTCTACACTCAGGAATTACTCTGGCAGTGTTCTGGGACCATATGGGATGCCTGGGATGGAACCCAGGTCAGCCGCATTTGAGGTAAATGCCCTCCTCGCTGTGCTATCATTGTGGCCCCTACTTTCCTTTTTCTTTTCCTTCATTCACCACCCTGGGGACTGGCCCACATGTCAACCCAAGATGTAGACTCTCTTTTTTTTTTTTTAAAGCTCGTGCTCTCTCTTGAATATGTATATCTCTCTCTCCTACATTTAAGTAAATTTTTAAGTTTCTTTAAGTAAATTTCTTTAAATAAGAGAACTTCACAAGGAAACAAGAACCCCCCCAATAAAACCAAAAATGAAACAGGTCATACACAAATAATTGAACCTCTAATTAAAAACTATTCTTGATCCTAATATTTCCCGATTTCACAGCTCAACTTATTTTTACTTTACAAATAAGTTAAGAATTTTAAAGAACAGTGACATTAATAGATACTACTTAAGTACTTGGAGAAGACAAGGTTCTCTGTCCCTTCTTAATCTCTCCTTAGCCTCTGGCCCACAATAGGTACTTTCCGAGGAGTACTTCATGAACAAACTTATCATGGCACAGGAACCATCTCAAAACAGACCACCATTGTCTCCCAAATCAAAGACTTCAATAGCACACACATTTATCCTCAGGTGTTAGAACTAGAAATGTTGAATATTATCTTGAAAAGATCACCCCGGTGAGTGTAACACTGCTTCAAATTGGCGTTGGGACTAGAGACAGCAGGGAGGGCATTTGCCTTCCTGGTCCAGACCACCAGACCACCCCATCTGGTCCCCCAGCATCACTGGGAGTCATCTTTGAGTGCAGAGCCAGGAGTTAGCCCTGAGCACTATGGGTATGGCACAACAAAAAACCTTAAAATTTGGGGTTCTTGTGTAACCACATGATTACTTAAGTCTCATATCCAGTTCTCTATGCTTTTGCATTAATTCTGCTTAATAGGAAGTCTGCTTTGAAGTGTCTAGATTTTACTTATCAAGAGTAAGCAAAACTTACTCTTGATAAGTCAACTTCTTCCTTTTTTGTTTTAAAAGGAAGACGTGTTTGAGGGAAAAGTTACCAAAAGATGACTAGCCTGAAAATAAAATGGCTGAATAAATAATGCCAAAATAGTGAGAAACAAATGGTTAGGAGTGGCGTTTCTTAACCAGGAGGCATGTGGCTCTCCTGTGGACCCTCGGGTTACTCCAGGGGGAGACAACTGGTAACAGAGGGGTCACAAGAAGAAAGCAAGATTGGAAGGGGGTCACCATAAGAAGATGGTTGAGAAACACTGCTTCAGAGAGCTGGAACTGGACATACCTGGGTTAAATCCCAGTTCCTGCCATTTACTTGTTAAGGGCTTTTCAGAAAACCAAAAATTTAAAGTCACAGAAACAGTGGTGAAAATATCTTATTAAAAAGGGCTTAGAACAATGACTACTGCAAATTCCATGCTCAAATATGTTCCATTATTTGACTATTTAGCAGGATACAGATCTCACTGCATCAATGCTGAGATGCAACATCTTGAGCTCTCTGAATGAAAGGGAACAATAAACCAATCATTCAAATTAGTACATAAATAGATAGGATACACGACACCTGACAGGTTCTCATATAAATCAAATGAATACACTCAGTTTATACCACTGGCTGATTTCTAATTCCAATGGTATAAATATGCCAACTATGACCAGTTTTAAACAACCAATAATTCTAAATCAACTCACAGAATTCTGGAATATTTAACAATCACTGGGGAAAAAAAAATCACTGGGGAGCCAGTAAGAATAAGATACTGAATGAAAATTTTAAAACAAAAATGAACCCTACTATGGCATATACATAAACTACTGTACATATTTGGATGGATTTTACTTTGGCAAATCAGTAGGGCATTCAAGTAAAAAAAAAAAATCAGTAGTCTCTCTTACCAATACCTTGTTTCCCCTTCTCTTAACCAATACTATTTGATTATATTTGCTTTTACTTTCTTTCTATGCAGGATTTGAGGAAGAAAAGCAAAAGTATTTGCCATCAGATATACCAATAATAAGAAGCTTCAGTTTGTGCTTTCATATTTATATACATTATACCCTAAAAATATGCTTGTAATGTATTCTAAAAACCAGTAGATTTTAAGTGAAAGGTTTAGCAATAGCCTCAAGCAATTAAAAAGGGTGCAGTACAGGTAAAACAATAACAAGTCTTAACGGTTTATCCTTCAATTCTTCTAAATATCAGAGGTCTGCCTGTGGGCCACGTCTGTCCCATTTTCCTAAATAGATTCATTAGAGCACAGTCAGACACATTTATGAGCTTCTGCCTTTTGGAAAACAATATGGACATTTCTCAAAAAACTAGAAATTGAGCTTCCATTTGACTCAGCAACACCATTTCTAGGAATATATTCCAGAGATGCAAAAAAATACAGTAGGAATACATCTGCACTTGTATGTTTATTGCAGCACTATTTACAATAGTCAGAGTCTGGAAGAATCCTGAGTGCCCAAGAACAGACCCAAACAAACCAGAAAAGAAACAACCAGTGTTCAGAGAATGATGGTCAGATAAACCACCTTAAATGGGCTTTCTCTGATCAACTTTTAAACAATTTAAGCAATAAGTTAAAATGCTCTGAACAGAATAAGAAACTATAGTGATCAGGTAGACAGGGAAAAATAGAAAATTCTCATTTCACAACCATCACAGTAATATGCAAGCAAGAACTATGAGTGGATGCTAATAACAATTGTACAAAACAGAAATGTTAGTTTAGACAAAACATGGAATCAGGGGCTGGAGTGATAGCACAGCGGGTAGGGCGCTTGCCTTGCACGCGGCCGACCCGGGTTCGATTCCCAGCATCCCATATGGTCCCCTGAGTACCGCCAGGGGTAATTCCTGAGTGCAGAGCCAGGAGTGACCCCTGTGCATCGCCAGGTGTGACCCAAAAAGCAAAAAAAAAAAAAAAAAACATGGAATCATATAACCATGATTCAAGATATAAAACTGTTCCATTACCTAAAAAATATGATCTTATATTTTTTATTCCCTATTGAATAATTGATCCCTCTTCTCCAACTCTAGTAAACACTAACGTTCTCTATTCTTATTAAATCCTGTTGTTCTAAAAATATATAATTGGAGCAAGTCTGCTCAGCATAATGTAATGCTGATGCATAATGTAATACTTCTGATTAGCATTATGAAGGAGATGCAGTCATTCTGTTGATGCATCAGTAGTTTCTTTTTTTTTGCTGATTAGCATTCCATTGCATACATGGAAGTAAAAATTTATCACCAGCTGAAGCAACACTTAGCTGCTTCTAGTTTTTAGCCATTATACATAAAGCCAACTATAACTGGATGTGGATTGACTTTTGTGTGAACATTAGCTTTTCTATTCTGAGTCAAATAGATAAGAAAAATATTGTGGGTCAAATGGAATATGTATGACTAAGAGTGAGAAAATATTTATACAGCTGTGTTTTTTTTTCACATTATCATGATAGGCAAAAAAAGGCTAATGGAGAAATAAAAAGCATGAACACTGTCACACATGATCTGGATCTGAACATATGAAAATACTGGATCAATCCTGTAAATGCTCTAGGCTTAAATTATATCAAACAATCTGATTAAGCTCTGTGAATTAGAAAGAGATATTTAATATTATAAAGTGTTCATCTCATGATTTTGATGTTATAATGTGGGTATGAAGGAGAATGTCCATGATTTTTAAAAGCGCCAATGGAACTACATAGGAGCCACAGAATTTCATATCTGCATTTCACTGTCAGCTGACTCACCAAAAGGATTCATAGACTCCTACACTGATACAGCAAATGTGATAGAATGCCAGCCACTTGGAAACACGGCTGAAGGCTATTCTGACATTCCTATACTTTTGAAACTACTTTAACAGAAAGATATGGCTAACTGAAACACCCCCTTTTTGTTTGTTTGTTTGTGGGCCACACCCAGCTGTGCTCATGGCTTACTCCTGGCTCTGCACTCTAGAGTCATTCCTGGCTGGGTTCGGGGAACCATATGGGATGCTGGTGATCGAACCTGGGTCAACTGTGTACAAGGCAAGCATCTTACTGCCATACTATCGCCCCATTCCTTGGAGTACCCACTTCAAAAATAAATTTAAGCCATGAACACTGTGTGAAAAGTTTGTGAATTGCTTTTTAATTCATATCTTTATTACCTATATTTTTAAAAAAAATATGTGAAGCATAATATATGGTTTCTAGAGCCAGAATGTGGCTCAGCATTAGCGCATTTGCTTTGTTTGTGTGAGGCCCAGGGTTCAACCTGCCTGTAAAAATAAGCAATGAGAATGGCAGAATGATTCGAAGGCAATTTTTCCAGAGAGGGGGGGCCACACTTGGTAGTGCTCAGGGGGCTATCCTGGTACATTGTTCAAGGGTCACTTCCTTTAGTGCCAGGAGGAACATGTAGTACTGAGACTGGAAGCCAGGGCTTCTGCGTGTAAAGCATATACACTAGCCCCCTAGCCTTCTCCTGGCCCTTAGAGGCAGTTTAATAATTCTGGTGAAGAGATTTAGTCACTCAACATCTCAGACAGGTTAACAGGAGAAGGGTATATAGGGTACAATTTTTTTAACACTAAATGGTCCTCTCTGGGTGTTTCTATTTATAGAATAGGTACTCAAACATTGGTGGAGATGTGGTGTTATGCTGTGGGTATGGTGTTGGAATGACATATGTATAAAAGAACTCAATATTATTGTAAATGTACAATAAGTGTGAAAGAAATCTCTCATAGGTACCTTTTTTATCTGTGTTTCTTCGAAGCAGTCTGTCCACTTGAGAAATGGCTTCTTCCCAGCAACTATTACTTGCTTGAACATGAGGCTGAATCAACTTTAATTTCTGTTCTAGGATTTGATAACCCTCTGACACTACTTCTTGAGTTTCTTTAGTACAAACAAGCTTTTCAAGTTCATCTTCAAGAATTATTACCCTAATAAAGAAAAAAAACAAAACAAAACAGACTTTTACAATATAAAATGAAAAGTTGATAATTCACATGGCTTATTTTAGAAGTATACTTATGTGAAAAATTCTGAATATAGAAGGTGGTGAAGGTGGCAAAGTAATGTATATGGATTTAATGCTACTAAATTGTACACTAAGAATAGTTAAGTGTAAGTTTTATGGCATGTGTATTTTAATTAAAAATGTTTAGGTGTATGGAGCATCATATAAACTAAGTAGTTCATGAATATTCCTTGCACACATAGTAGGTGTTTTATGACTGAAAGGATAAACTGAATTTATCTCCTACTTTTAAGAAATGTAAAGGGGCTGGAGCAATAGCACAGCGGGCAGGGCGTTTGCCTTGCACGCAGCCGACCCGGGTTCGATTCCCAGCATCCCATATGGTCCCCTGAGCACCACCAGGGGTGGTTCCTGAGTGCAGAGCCAGGAGTAACCCCTGTGCATCGCCAGGTGTGACCAAAAAAGCAAAAAAAAAAAAAAGAAAGAAAGAAATGTAAAACAGAATTAGGAAATCACACACATATAAGTAAATACCATATGATAAAGGTATAAATAACATTATATTTCTATTTATAGATGAGGAATTAGGTCTAGAGGACTGGAGAAACTTGTCCAGAGTTAGAACTGGTAAACTGTAAAGTGGGACTGGATCCAGGTACAACAGCACAATACCATAGAAAGATCAAGATTATGTCAAGAGGGACAGAGCGATAGTACAGCTGGTAGGGTGCTTCCCTTGCATGCGGCCAACCCAGGTTCAATCTCTAGCACTCATATGGTGCCCCGAGCACCACCAGGAGTGATTCCTGAGTGCCAGGACTAAGTTCTAAGCACTGCCGGGTGTGGGTCCCTCCCCACAAAAAAAAAAAAAAAAGAATCAGAATTAAGAACAGCAAACTGTTACTACTAGTAAGGAACAGTAACAAAGGGGGACTTTTTGAGGTAGCATTGAAAAATGGACTAAATATAAGTATGTACAAAAGATAAATTCATTCTAAACCAGAGGTTCCCAAACTTAATTTGGTCTACTGTTCCCTTTTGGAGTGGAACAGTAGCACAACGGGTAGGGCATTTGCCTTGCGTGTAGCCAAACCTCTGTCCCTCTTGGAGAGCCCGGCAAGCTATGGAGAGTATCTCGCCCGCACGGCAGAATCTGGCAAGCTACCCGTGGCGTATTTGATATGCCAAAACCAGTAACAACAAGTCTCACAATGGAGACGTTATTGGTGTCCGCTCGAGCAAATTGATGAACAATGGGAAAACAGTGATACAGTGCTACTGTGCCTTTTTATTAAAGACTAAGCCCCCTGAAAAATCGAAAAATCTAACTTCTTTAAGTGAACAAAGAGAAACTGCCCAGCTACCTGCTCCACTGCCCTTCCCCATCACACCAGAGCCCCCGCTGAAGGCCATATTGCCCACCTTAGGAAACACTGTTCTAGAAAACGATACCCAGAGAAAGTATTTATAGAGTTTAGCAGGATTGCAGGGAAGCAGTAAGAAATAAAGACAGAAAAAGAGGCTGACGAGATACCCTGGTGTTGCAGGTGCCCCTCGTTCAATCCCTGGCACTTCATGCCCCTGGATCCCAGCACTACCAGCTGTGACCTTTGGGTAACTTGGAGCCTGGGCACCATACCACCAGGCTAAGTATCACAGGGGGTAGCCCTGTCCCCGCCCCCACCCCTTGTCCCTAGGCACCGGTGGGTGTGGCCCCTGTGTTTTTTTAAAAAAGAAATGCAGACTTTGGTGAAGTTAAGGTAGAATGTTTTGCTAGACTTCAGTCTAAGCTGCTCTGCAGTGAATCCTGGGTGTGAGTGCCCTGAGGCAGAGGGGCAGAGGGGTAGAGGGAACGTGGTTAAGAGTTAATGTCCTGGGGCTGGAGCAACAGCACAGCGGATAGGGATAGGGCATTTGCCTTGCATGCAGCCAAGTGGAGCCGGGTTCTATTCCCAGCATTCCATATGGTCCCCTGAGCACTGCCAGGAGTAATTCCTGAGTGCATGAGCCAGGAGTAACCCCTGTGCATCACCTGGTGTGACCCAAAAAGAAAAAAAAAAGTTAATGTCCTAGTGTGGGCAAGTAAGAGGAGGAACAGAAAGGTGGACACATAGAGAAGAATGAAACCCAGACTGGCTTAGAAATATGAAATATGACACAGCATTCCAGATAACGTGGAAATGTGTGTAATAACACCACAGAACACGCTAGGTAGAGAGGCGACATGTAATGGCATATGCACTGAATGCTCCTTTTCCCTCATTTCCTATGCATAAAACACAGTCCTTGCTCAAAGGGCAAAGTCCTTCTTTTTTGTTTCCATATCCATCCATTTCCCTCTTCTTTCCTGGAGCCATTGTCCCTTCAATAGCATTTCCAATGGAAAAAAAATAAGTCAGAAAAGTGGGAGGTGGGGGAAGAGGACTCAGAAGCATCAGAGTGCCTGCCTTCCAAATGGGAAGCCTGCGAGACCGAGCCCCCCAGCACTGCCCCCCACACCCTAGTGTGCTGCTTAGGATCACTGGCACCATAACCATGGTCAGCGCTCTGTAGTCAGGTGTGTCCCAGCCCCAGCGAGCACTGCACCTGGATGTGTGAGCAATGTGAGTCAGTGTTCAATCTCGGGCAAGTGCCACAGCTCATGTACAAGCCTTGACACAGATACTGCAACCAAATGGGCACAAGCATCCCAAGTACAAATGGGCATAGCAACCACAACTACAAGCACAAACTCGGCAACCTCTGGGGAGCTTGCCAAGTTCCAAGTACCAAGAGCAGCACACCACATTCGATGGGGTTTAAAGTAGAAGGCAACCACTCTTAGGGGGAAATATATTTATACAGATACAGATATAAGCACACAAAGCTCAACCTGTAACAACATGTTACTGATCTATAGAAGGACTTAAAGGCTCCTGGGTGAAATACAACAATCTTCACACACTTCCTCGAAGAAATCTTTTTTGTCTCATTTTTGTGGATTATTCATAGCAAGTGATACAAAAGAAATTATTTTGGTTTTGCTTGGGGGGGCAGGGTTTGGGGTTCAGTATGGAAAAAGGGTGTTGGGAAGGTATAATGGTGGTGGGATTGGTGTTCAAATATTAAGTGTAATCAAATATTGTGAAAAACTATAAAAATAAAATTAAACATGAGCAACAACAAAGGGACAGGGCAGGAGGGGAGGGAACCAGAGTGAGACATAAAAATATGGAATTCAGGAAGCACACTAATATTACCATATAAAGTAGAAAAGTGAAAAGCTATGGATCCTGCAATTCAGCTTTCAACTGAAGCCAAAAAAAAAGTGCTCTGTACAATTAAAAAAAAGTCCAAATTTGCTATAATTTATTAAGAAAAAGTATCTTACTTTCTACAGTATAATGCCTCTAATTACTGTTTCAGTGCCAGTGGCACGCATTGCTAGGCTGGGCTCCGGGTTAGAAACCCTACTTTAAGAGTTGAGTACAGCTTTTTCAGGGTCAGAGAGACAGTACAGCAGGTCAGGCACTTGCCTTGCATGCAGCTGACTCGGATTCAATCCCTCGTATTGCATATGGTCCCCCGAGTTCCACCAGGAGTGATTCCTGAGTGCAGAGTCAGGAGCAAGCCCCAAGTACCGCTGGGTGTGGCCCCCAAACGGCTTTGCTCATACCATTCTCCATGTCAGTTGCCAAATACAATAAGCAACATCTGCTTCTGTCCTATCATTTTAGGCTTTCTGTTGAGATCAGAAAATTTTAAAAATATAAATGACTTCCCCCAAATAATCGTACTTACAAATCGTCGTTTTCTCGGTTATATTCGTAGCTATCAACCATCCTCATGCTGCAAGTCTCAATTTTGCTTCTTCTTTCTAGCTAGGACACAAGCCAACAACCACAATGGCACAAGAATGGAGGTTGCTAATCACGGGACATTTCCTTATATGGCTTCTAAACTTACTCATTCAGCAACGCTTTCAGATGGAGCTGTAGGCTGCGGACTGCTGTGTGAACGTTGTTCAGTTCTCTTGACTTCTGCTGAGTTTTGGATAAACGCTGGGGTACTGACTGGTGCTGGGTTTCAAAATACCGATAGAACTCATAGCTGCGCTTAAGCTCTTCCAAGCAGGCAGAATGAGCATGAGGTAGACCTTGAGTCACATCAGATAAAACACGATGAGGCAAAAGTTCGGGAGTAAGTAAGTGCCCAGGAGGTGAGTTAGCTGTAGAAAGCAATAGGGCTAATCGTCGGAAGAACTCTGAACTTTGTGCTACCCAGAGTTGGTACAGAACCTTAAAAACAAAATGAAAAACCAGAACTGTATCAATACAATTATAGGTCAACATTCAAACTAAGTGACAAACTGGTTTATCTTAATTTCTTTTTCTTTTTTTTTAAACTTTATCCTTCATGAAGAAGATAGCTGAAATTAAACTTACTCAAGATGAGCTACGTTAATCAAAATTATGTAGTCAAGGCATTTAGTGCCAGTTTTGAGACAGCAGGTAATGAATGTGTCATTTACTATAGCTTTGCCCTAGTACTGAGAGAGGGAGACATCGCCATTAGAAGGGAATGTTCCCCATAAGTTAGTTTAGAAATTCACACACAGAAGAAGACAGTAGGAATGAGGGACCAATATAAGTCTGAGGAAATGAATCACTGGGACAGAGTATGGGGTTCAGAAAATCATACCACTATTCTGGCCTAAGAAATATCAAAGAAATTAACACATAACTAAGTTCCAGTGTGAGCATACTCAAGATGTCTGGCATGAGACTGAAAACCCCACTCCTGAGAGACAGGACCTGAGTCCAGGCAGCAGAGTATTTTTCCAGACGTAGTCCTGTTACAATATGAAGACAATGCTCCACAAAGAGACACACAAGCAATACTCTAGTAGGTACAACAAAATGCCAGGACCACTAACTTAGATTCTGACTTTTTACAATGAAAAGAATGGACATGATTTAGATGCTCTTATTAAATGGTTTTCTTTTATTATTTATTTCTTTATGGGCCACACCTGGTGATGCTCAGGGGTTATTCCTGGCTCTGCACTCAGGAATTACTTCTCGAGGTGCTTGGGGGGCCCATCTGAGATGCTGGGGATTGAACCCGGGTTGGCCACTTGCAAGGTAGATGCCTTACTCACTGTACTATCTCTCTAACCCCTATTAGAGTGTTTTAAGTTTATGCAAATAATGAATTAAGATTATTTCATGCAAACCTATTTTTGCATTAATTAAGGATCCAATTTCTAAGCTATAAAAGACAACAGATATTTATAAAAAAAAAAAAGCTGACTTCAAAAGGCTTACTTATTTTTAAGTCACCGTGAAGCTAACAGTTATTCATACTTGGCCTTCAGGCACACAATGTTTCAACACTGAGCCCTTTACCAATGTCCGATTCCCCCAACCAATTACTCTCCCCGTCTCCCCCGGCAACTCCCCATTTGTCTCCCACCCACCAGTCTGCTTCTGTGAGAGGTGCTTTAAAAAAAAAAGTTTTGCATTATGATTTACATTACTGTTGCTGATAGGTTACTTTTTTTTTCCCTTTTGGGGTCACACCCGGTGATGCACAGGGGTTATTCCTGGCTCTGCACTCAGCAATTACTCCTGGCGGTGCTTGGAGGACCATATGGGATGCTGGGGATGGAACTCGGGTTGGCCTCGTGCAGGGCAAACACCCTACTCCGGCCCTGTGGATATGGTTCTGTACATAATACAACCACTTTTCAGCACAACTTCCTCCTCCTGGCTTTCCTTCACCATAGTCACTGGTCCCTCCTAAGGCGTATTTAATCATTTTCCCCTCCATTTACCACTTAATGATTTCCGTTATTCTTTTATTTGTTTAGTGAGCAAGATTATTTCCTCTTTTGTGGAGGGGAGTGGTTTGGCTAGTACTACTCTTGGCTCTGTGTTCAGAGATCACTCCTAGTGGTCTCCAAGGACCACACATGGTACCAGTGATGGAATCAGATGAGTTACATACAAGTGCCTTGCCCCCTGAGTTTTATTGCTCCAGTCTCAGGCAAATATTTCTTCAGCACCTTTGATGTGTCAGGCACTGTTCTAGGTGCCAATAATATAGCAGTGAAAGGAAGGGAAACAACCCCTTTCCTGGTGGAGCTCAGGTTTCAGCAGGGGGAAATACAGTTCATTTCCTGGACCCTTATGATCACCCCACAAAAAATGATCCCAAAACACAGGGTCAGAGTGACAGTACAGTCAGTGGTAGGATGCTTGCCTTGCACGTAGCCAACATGCCGGCAGTGATCCCGAGTGCTGAGCCAGAAGTAAGCCCTGAATACCAACAGGTGTGGCCCCAAACTGAAACAAACAACACTCCCCCCGGCCGGGAAATCACAGGCATATCCTGGTAAGTAAAGAATAATTTATAGGAAGGAAATAAAATGTGACCTTAATCTTTTCGTCTAGACCTCTTTAAGAAAAGAGCTATTACTGTTTTTGAGTAACTACTGATGCGTGACACACCCTGTTCGTGATATTGTGTCTCATTTAATCTAAACCTTATGAGTCTGGTAATCTGCATCTACTGGAGAGATTATTTCAAAGAATAATTTATCCAAAGCCAAATGGCTAAAATGTAAAATGCAGGCTTACTCAATTCCAAGGCCCTGTATTTTCTTTATTAAGACTCTCACCTGAGAAGGCTGGGAAGTAGCTCAAAGGGCTAAAGCTCCTGCCTGGCATATGGAAGGTGCAGGTTTGATCCCGGCACAACACGGCCAGGAGGATCTCCCAAGCAAAGAGCTGGGAGCCCCTTTTGAAAAATTCTACGGTGGTCAGTTCGGACATGAAAGAAATGGCCTATAGTGCCCCCCCCCAAAGAGTAACAGTATCTTAACATGGATAGTTCCTAATGATGCTTCAATTTATGATCTTTTGGCTTTATGATGGTGCCAAAGAGCTACAGTAGAAACTGTACTTTGAATTTTGATCTTTTCCTGGGCTACTAACATGCAGCTCTCTTATGGAGCTACAGAGCTCCCAGACAGTCACATGATCACACGGGCACAGAACCAACACTACAGGCTTTGTCAGTAGAGTACTGAGTAAATTACCTGAGCTAGTTAATACTTTATTGTATAACAGGCTATGTGTTAGACGATTCTGCCTTTTCAAGGTAAGGGTATGCTAAGCTGGTGCTGGAGAGACAGTCCATGCCTGGCGTGCAGCCCCCTCCTAGCTCAGTCCTCTGCACCACCAGTGTGGTCTGGGTCATCCGCATGACCTTGGGATCCCCTGAAAAATGCCTGGGAGCTTCCCATAAAAATAAAAAACCAAAAAAAGGGGGCTGGGGATGTAGCTCAGTGACAGGGTGCTTGCCTGGCATGGGTGAGGCCCTGGCATGGCTTGGACCTGGCATGGCTTGGTCCCAGGCACTGCAAAATAAACAATTGAAAGCAGTGTTGCACATGCTGTCAGTCAGGCTCTGACAGCAGCGGTATTTCACAAGTTGGAAAAGAAGCAGATGCACCGCTTTTTATGGGCCACCTCTTCCTCAAGCATCCTTCCGCAGAGTGCATTACCTTCAGGGCAGGCAGGCTGAAGCCATCCGTCAGGTTATGTGCTTCCTCCTCCGAAATCTGCTCTTCACTAAGCCCCAGGCCCAGCTCCTTGAAAGGCACCACACAGATGTAGTTGGTTACGTTGTCACTCTCAGAGTTCAGGGGGTAGGTTAAATTAGGTTAAGGCCATCACGAAGCCTTTTCAAGAAAGCAAAACTGACTAACAATAATCTAAAAGTAAGAAGTATTCCAATCTGGTGAAACTGACAAGGAGTCTTTATACCTGTGGGCCCACCTAACTGAAACCTCCTCCCCACATCTGGTCTCCTCATGCAAAATCTCAGATCAAACATCAGCCTCTCAGAGAGGTTTTCTCCTACCATCCAATCACCAACTGTAACCCTCAAATCAGCCTTTCTCACCTGAGATCACAAGGTCCCCACTGTGGGCCTCAGGGCATGTCAAGGGGGTCATAAATGAAATGGCACAAATGAGTGGCCATGGAACAAGACTAAGGGGCCAACCAGTAGGATGGGGGAGGGGGACTGCAGTGGGAGTGGTGGGGGGTATAGGAGGAAACAAGGCAACAGCCTTTGTCAGAAAAAGGTTGAGACACATTGCTTTGTCCTGTTCCCCTAGAAATGTTTTTCTGCATGGCAAATATAAATCCCCAAATCTCATCTGCTTACATTCATTCATTTACCCACTAGAAGTTAAGAACACATTCCTTCTGGTCTTTCTTGTTCACTGATAGCTCCTGAGAAGTGACTGGCACAAGAACCGGCAAATTCAATCTGTGTTAACTTATTCCTTCTTATTTCCTTAGCCCTGATTAGGACTGGAGCCACAGCACAGTGGGTAGGACGTTTACCTTGCATGTAGCTGACCTGGGTTGATTCCTCCGCCTCTCTCAGAGAACCAGGCAAGCTACCCAGAGTATCCTGCCCGCATGGCAGAGTCTAGCAAGCTACCTGTGGTGTATTCGCTATGCCCAAAACAGTAACAAGTCTCACAATGGAGATGTTACTGGTGCCCGCTCGAGCAAATCAATGAACAACGGGACGATAGTGCTACAAATGCATTTATCCACTAGAAGTTAAGAACACATTCCTTCTAGTCTTTCTTGTTCACTGCTAGTTCCTGAGAAGTGACTGTGCTAGTTTATTCCTTTTTATTCCCCTACCCTGGATTAAACTCTAAATGCCTGGAGGCAGGGACCCTGTCTACTACTTGTCCCGCTACATACTGGCTGCCCGGCCGAGTGCTGGGCGCCAAGTCCATACTCAGTAAACATTCACTAAAGGCATGCCTACCCACAGTCCGTGAGCCACACCATCAGGTCTCTGCTTCTTCCCCATCTTCGCTTCTTTCTATCTGGAATGTGGAGACTTACTCAAGGCCATCCCCTCCTCTGTCCTGCTGCCAGCTTATTTCCTGGCTCTGTGCTCAGAGCTCACTTGTGGCAGTGCTCTGGAGTGGTGCTGAGGATAGTGGGCTTGGCTGTGTCGCAAGGCAAGGCACCTTAACCCCAGTGTGGTCTGTGTGACTCCAGTAATTTGGGGCTCTGAGGATTTTTGTTTCTGGGCCAACCCAGTGGTGCTCAGGGGCTATTCCTGGCTCTGCTCAGGAGCGATCCTTGATGGTGATGGGGATTTGAACCACCGCTGGAAGGGAAGCACCTTCCCTCCTGCACCATCTCTCCGGCCTTTGTATGCCTTCTGTAGTATGACTACTGGTTTATGCATTCACCACACTAAAATAAACATTTTAAAGAGTAGGCAGTATAAGTTTCTCACTGTCTTTCTGGAACATAGCAGGCAGGCACTTAGGCAGTGTGGAGATTGAACGAAGGTAGTGTAGTAAAATAAACACTCATGTCAAGGGATTTAATCCTGTAGTCAAGATACAGGACTTGACAAGCTGTGTGACACTAAGAAAATCACACAAAAGTGTAGATTTATTTGGTTTTCCTTAAGGAGAAATAGAAAAATACAGTTAGGAAGGCCTGCATAAATATGTAATGATAGAATATAAAATAAATAGTCTCCAAACTTTAAGCATTATACTTATTAGTAATATGATACTCAGCATAGTAGGAGTATAAAGTAGTCTCAATACATACACAATTTAACTTGTCTACGAATCTTAATCAAAATAAATATCTTATACATCTTTATTTCTTGACTAAGGATACTGCTGAAGCACGTATGTGCACTAATCCACTGTTTCTCAGCCTCTTTCTGGCTCTGCCCTTCTGATGTCATTGTCTTCCTGGGGCTCCCTGCTATTCTCATGACATGGCTCCCCATTCACACATGACTTTCACCTGTAGGCCCTAGAAATATTCTGGGGCTCCATACGGCCTCCAGCTGAGAAACACTAATCCACTGTCTGTCAATAGCAGCAGAGCAAGATTATATTACTGCCATTTTACAAATACGTAGAGCACAGTCCAGAGCTAAGAAACTTGCAGAAGGTCAGGTAGCAGTGACACAGCCCAAATATACACTTATCCAATAGACTCCAGAACCTGGAAGAAGATTTCTCGTTGCTAGCTTATTTCCAGTCATAACTCAAGTCATGCCACATTCCATCATTTAAAAAAACACCAAATCTAGAAAAGCAGACTCCTTTGGCCTTAATTTTTGGGCCAGCAAAAGGAGGAATTTCCAATATTTTTCCTTGTTAAAAAGGAAAGGAGAGGGGCCAGGCAGATGGCTCAGCGGACAGGAGTGCGTGTTCTGCACATAGCAGCCTCGGGTTCAGTCTCTCATCACCCCCCTGTTCCTCGCAACATCAGACACTGCTGGGAACAGCCTCCAAGTACCGTTGGGTGTGACCTCCCCAAATAAATAAATAATGAGGTCACATGAGAGGCCCAAGTCATAGTACAGCGGGTAGGGCATTTGCCTCAGCAAACCCTGAGCACCATCAGGTGGGAGCCGTAGGTCCCGCCCTCTCTACCCCCCCCAAAGAAAAGGTCATGTGAGATTTCACCCCATCTGTTAACACCGGAGTAGACCCACAAGGCTTGGGGAGTAGGTTTTGAGGATGGCTAAGTGTCTGCATTCCAAGTAAAAGGAAGCAAAGGTAATGAACAGGGGGGAGATCTGACAGTAGGGCCCACATGTGAACTTCCAGGTTTTTAAACAGGAATGATGAGGCAAGCTGGCTTCAAAATAGGCAATCCCAGGGTCTGGTTTTGCCTATTTTTGCCACTTTTAGAGGTTGCAAGTGTATACCTATATTCAGGACTCTGGGAACGCTGCTACTCTCAGACAGAAAGGATATGTCTTCAGCATGTACAGGGTAGCCAGCCTTGCTGCCTGAAAGTTGGCTCTCACAGTTCTGTAGACAGCTTTCCGGAGACCGAGGAGATGCTGGCTTGGATGCTGTCCAGTTTTATTAAATGAGCAAGCAGCACTGACCCTGTCAAGCAAACTTGAAAAGTAAAATGTGATACAACTGTACAGGTGTCCTACAGTTTCTAAATCCACAATTACATAATCTTTAGAAAAATATTCCCTTTCCATGATTTTCATTGTAATATTATTAAAACACCCCAACTCAGCTCTCATAGTCATTTTCCTTGAGACAAATTTAGCAATCATAAGAGACAAAAAAATTTAAATCTCAAAAACTGAAGGCTATTACTGTCAGGGAAATAATGAATTTTATTTGAAAAATGGTAGAAATGTAAGTTTATGTAAGAAACTAAACCTTTTAGATATAGATACTTTTACCCATTAAGTCTCACAACGGAGTCGTTACTGGTGCCCCCTCGAGCAAACTGATGAACAGTGGAACGACAGTGCTACAGTGCTACCCATTAAAATTAACTGAAGTGGTATTATTTCACATTCAGTTTTTAAAATCTTTTTCTCTTGTAATCATGAATACTTTTATAAACACTTTGACATTCTTCATATGCATTATGTGAGTTCATCAATTATATTTTGGTTACTTGTACAGAATAATTAAATACAGCAGAGAAATATATTCTGTACATTCATAAAATTACAGACTTACCCACCTGCTGCCACTGGCACTTACCTACTCAAAATGAAGTAGGGGACGCAGAAAGATAACAGGACCAGTGGCCAACAGGGGAATGCAAGTAGAAAGGCAAAGTAAGGGTTACAGTGCAGTAGCACAGCTACTCACAACTTCAATAGGAAGCACATTTCATACCACCTTCTAAGAGACAAATAGGGAGTGCCTATTTGCAACAATGAGAAATAACATATTATGCTTTTATAAATGTAATTCTGAACGATTATATATACAGAGTTACTGGATTCTACCTTTTAACCTAACTACTACTCCCCATAGCAAAGCAAAATACCATACCATAAATTTCTTATACTATAACCAAAACTTTGTAAACTGACATTTAACTCAAAACTTAAAAACAAAAAAAAAGTTAAACCAGGGCCAGACCGATAGTACAGCAAGTAAGGGGTTAGCCTTGCATGTGGCTAACCCAGGTTCGATTCCTGGTATCCCATATGGTGCCCCAAACCCTGCCAGGAGTAATTCCTGAATGCAGAGCCAGAAGTAATCCCTAAGCATTGCCGGGTGAGACCCAAAAACAAAACAAAACAAAAATTAAACTAAAATATATTTAGGCATTAAAAATCTATTCAAAACAAAGGATAATAAGTGATATTATTAAATAAGAATGAAGAAAAAAAGGGTTAAATGATTTACTAGAGAGGATAAACTGGAGCAAAACAAACTAGCACTCATGGTTTCAATTTATGGCACTGCAGGGATCAAGGCATTTACCTTTGTATGAAGCCCTGGTTACATTCCGGATACCACAAGGTCCCCCAAGCAATGCCAACAGTGACCCCCCCACGAACAGAACCAGGGGTAGCCCAGTGCAGCAGGGTGCAGCCCCCCCCACTCGAAAACAACAACAAAATAATGATATTATTGTTTGTACTTTGTTTTACCAGATCTATTTTCAAAACCAAAAAATACTTTTGAAATATGAAGATTCCTCATAATTTTTCAGCCATCTATTGTTATATCAAAAACAAGTGAAACACAAATTATATTTTAAGATTTTTTTTTACCTATTTGCATCTGAATAGATGAAAGTCACATGTCAAGGTAAGTCATAAGTAACCTGCTCATTTCAGCCAGTTTTATACCTATAGGTATAGCTGGGCAATACACCTAAGGATTAACTGGACACAGAGCCGTGTTTCTAAGCAGCATTTAGTCCTCACAATAAAATGCAGCATAAGGCCAGAAGAAATGGAGCTATTACTGAGACTTAGTACAATTTTTTAATTTCTCTGGTAGGGTATGGGCCACACCTGGCTGTGCTCAGGGCTTACTCCTGGTTCTGAGCTAGGGGATCACTCCTGGCGGAACCATATGGAGTGCCTGGGACTGAACCTAGATAGGTAGGTCGGGTTCCAGGCAAACACCAAAGCCATTGTAACTATCATGCTGGCCCCTGATTTTTAACTTCTAAATCTGATCCTTAGGAGAGAAGTACAGTGGGGAAGAGTGGTAGCCTTGTAGTGGTGCCGACCATGGTTTGAGCCCGGACCCCCCAGTGCTGGGGACCGTGTGGTGCTGAGGATCAAACCGGGGTGAGCTTCTGGCCAGGCAAGCACTCAACCCTCTGCACCATCAATCTGCCCTATCCGATAGACTATTTCTGACAGGGTCGAGGGAGATGGCTCAAAGGACTGTGTGCTTTGCATACAGGTGCCCTGGATTTGGTCCCTGGCACCGTAGTCACCAGCACCACTAGGAGCAATCACTGAGAAATGCGGAGTAGCTCCCAAACAAGACAATGTGTGGTTTCCCCAATGCCCCCCCCCAAAAAAAAGGTAAGTGGAAGAATACTAATAGCACCTGGCAGGAATATTCAAAATATATTTCTGTCAGATTTACCTATCACTTAAAACAAGGTAAGAAAGCCACCAGAGGGCTCACAGGGGTGGGGTGCATGCTTAGCATGCAGGAGGTCCCCATATTATCCCCAGCACTGCATGACCCTCAAGCACCCACAAGAGTGACCCCCCAGCACCAAGACGTGAATATCCCCCGAGTACTGCAGGGTGTCACTCCAAAACCAAAATAAATGAAAACAAACAGAGGAAAGAGAGCATTGATTGGGTAACCACCGCATGCGAGACAGTGTTTGAAACACTATGTTATCCCTTATAATCATAGGGTAAACAGAAATCATGATGCTCAGGAAACTTTGTTTCTTAAAATGGGCAAGCAGATTCATACCACACATTAAATATAGCATATATTTACTCCCTTGCTAGAATAAAGGCTAGGGAAACTTGTTTTTTTCTATAAATACAATATAGAAGTGAAGATAATTGTAAGGATTCTGGTTTAAGTATGTAGTAGAAAAAAATTAGCTAAAAAAGTAAAATGAAACATGAACTCACAGTGTAAATCCCCTGGAAATAACTTCAGTTTCTTGAATGAGACGTAAAGCTTTTCTCACGAGGTTAGTAAAAGCCCGGCTATTTGCTGCTGTATCTTCCAAACGGGCACTATATTTTCTGAGGGTCACTTGTAGTTTGGCTGTCCTCCATAATCTTAAAGCTCTTACAATCAGATAAACAAAGAGAATCACTCCCCATACCAGCCAGGAAGACACAATCCACCAACTGGGAAGCATAACGAGCAAACTAATGATGGCAAAGAGCACTGAGACATCCCTAGAACAGAGAAACCGAGAAAAATAGACCCATCAGACTAGCGAAACACAAATTATTTCAGTCAGTAAAAAGCAATGAAAATATATGTGTACTGAAGCAGATATAAGACCTTCTTTGTAAAGTATGACTGAAAAGTCGATTGAATGGTTACTTTGTAAAGTAAGATTGAAAAGTCACGTGAATGGTACCTGACAGTGATGCAGTGGTGCTTAGATGTT
The DNA here is from genome assembly GCF_027595985.1 of Sorex araneus. NCBI lineage: Eukaryota > Metazoa > Chordata > Mammalia > Eulipotyphla > Soricidae > Sorex > Sorex araneus. Next base: position 37,135,031 of record NC_073311.1, on the reverse strand, counting down.
AAAATTTGAGCTAGTAAGTCTAGGTCAGCAGCACTAGAAGACAAGGAAGGTTTTGGGGCCAGAGAGCAGGCATGGGTACTGAGGGCCTGCTTCACATGCAATGTGCCCAGGATTGAGTCCTGGCACAGTATGGTCACCCAACTGCTAGGAGGAGCCCCGAGGGCCACTGGGGGTGCTTCCCCCAAAACAAACAAAAGAGATCTTCTGTAATTGCTCTTACTGGTAAACTATGAACTCTTTTCACTCCATTTTAACATGAAAGAATATTTTAATGCTAATTTTTAATCATTAACAATTAAGGGATAGTACAGTGAATGACATGCCAGCCCCAGTTGATCCCTTACCAAATCTCCATGAGTTGGGGTGAGGGGGGGAGGGGAGGAAAGGGCAGGTGATGCCAGCACTCAAAGCCAGGGCTTCACATCCATCAGGTATGTGCTGTACCATGTGGGCTCTCTTTCCCAGCCCAAACTCTTGTTTTCCTTAAGAATAAGATACTTTGGCTTGCTCTTCAAACCTGCGCGCGCCGGCCTGGCTCTATGTCTCTTGGCTGGCTTTGCTACTCTGGAGTGAGAGGCCTGTGTTCTCTCTTGAACGTGTATTTTCTCTTTCTCTCCTCTCACATCTTTCTAAGCAAGTTTTGTAAAATAAAACTATCTTGCATCACAGAAAAAAAAAACAACACCAACTTCATTATGAGATAACTGAATTCTTATAAATTTGGAAAATATCAAACTTGCTGTCTGTTAGAATTTGGATCATTTATCAATATGAAAGAAAAGAGATAAATTCAGAACATCCAAATACAGAGGATAACAAATGTGACTATAGGGCTCAAGTGCTCAAATAAGGATTTAGATCATTTTGATAAACAAACTTTCCTAGGAAAAGGAACCTAATAGTTCCATGTATATTTTTAAGCTCTGATTCCATTCAAATATGAAGAAAAACAGATTACAGCCGGGAACTTTTGCATAAGTACTTGAGAAATTTTAGGATAGTGTGAATCACCAGACTATATTCTCTTCTTAGATGAGAAAGCAAGAGATAACTGTTTACTACTCTATTCTTGGTGTCTCTACAATATGATTATGATGTAATCAATTGTAAAAAATAAATGACAAACTGGCTAGGCCTGAATGCACACATATAGAGCAGAACAGGTAACTGAGATTTGGGGGAGGGGAGTGCATGTTGTATTTGCTCATGAGATGGTGCACAGGCTAATACTGAGTTGAAGGTATGCGAAAACCAAATGGGATTTTCCCCCAGGATTCACTGTACATAGTACTTACTTAGAAAGGCACTTTAAAATGTTTTACCTTCTGGAATATCATGAATAACTATAGAAATATGGAAATTTATGGAACGTGTATTATGCCTGAACTTCAAAGAGCATAATGACCATTTCCTCTGCTAACGTTTCATAGGTAAGCCAAGGAGAGCTCTGTTCTGGATAGTACCAAATATTAGGGGTTGCGAGGGAGCGGAGAGTTGGGAGGTGTCCATTTTCCTGTTGCTGTGTTTGCCCTGCAGACAGGATGCTGGGATCAAGCAGCTCAATCAGCTCCACATCCTCTTGTAGCAGGACTTCCTGTTCCAGGATGGTATGTAGTGAGTCGAGTCGGAATCCAACATCCTTGCCATTAAAACACCGGAAGAGAGGTATTAATACATACACAATTTTATATTACATGCTAAGCCTCTACTGTGTTAATACACTTTGGAAGCATTATTTTCAGTATAGACTGAAATCAGAGAGAGAGAGAGAGAGAGAGAGAGAGAGAGAGAGAGAGAGAGAGAGAGAGAGAGAGAGAGAGAGAGAGAGAGAGAGACTCTTGCCCCCACACCTGGCTGTCTTCAGGGCCCCTTGGAGGGGGTGGTTTTCAGTTTCCCTCCCTACCCAGAGCAGAGCCCCTGAAGCTGCAGCCAAAGACCTCTGGGGTCCAGCCAAAGCCATGCTCAAGGCCCTTCTCCACACATTCGGACGAGCCTCATGCATGAAGGAACCAGCAAAGGAACCCAGGTGTGTGGGACCCGGGGCTGAGACCTCCAAGCGTGCTCGGATGGGGACTGGGCCTCTTCCACCCAGATTCCCCATTTTCCAGTAGCTAGGCGGTCACACCCAGAGACTGACCCCGGCACTGTGTAATCCCACCAATGGCCAACATCCAGAGACTATAAAGCCAAGCTCCTGGAAGCAACATCTTATAGCCTAGTTCTACCTCTGGGAGAACTATGCAAGCTACTGAAAGTTTCCTGCCAACATGGGAGAGCCTCGCAAACTCCCCATGGCGTATTCATATGGCAAAACCAGAAACAATGATGAGTCTCATTCCCCTGACCCTGAAAGAGCCTCCAATGCGGCACCACTGGAAAGGACGAGTAAAGAGAGGCTTCTAAAATTTCAGGGCTACTGAGACCGCTCGAGAAATTCGATGATCAATGGGATGATGACGATGATGATGATGATGATGATAGACAGAAATAAGTAACAATCCAATCTATCTTAAGTATATTTTATTTTCACTCTAAAAGCAAAATAGTGCAGATTGAGGTAGGCATTACTGAGCTAACAGATGTGAAGAAAAAAATTTTCACAAAGAGAAGTGGAGGTAGACCATTTGCCTCCTATGTATTGAGGTCCTGGGTTCAAGCCCTGGTACCCTTCCACCAAAAAAATAAAATAAAATAAAATAAAATCTGGCAAAGAAATAAAAATACATCATCACAAAACACAAAATACAAAATTAAGTGACATGTGCATAGCACTTTGTAGTTTACAAATTTCTTTCACATATATCAGTTCATTTCTTCTTTTTTTGATATGTATTTACTATGGAATATCTTACATACGTGAGATGCCATGCTTAACACCAAGGACAATAAAAAAGTGACAAGACATAGTGTCTCCTCTTAAAGAGTTGATAGTTTGAAGGAGAAGACTAAAAAGCAAGCAGTTACATTATGATATGCAAAGAAGTTAAGGTATTATAATGAGATACTTAAGAGGGTGGGGTTGAAGAGATCCAGGGGGTAAGGCACTTGCTTTGCAAGTGGCTCACCAGGTTTTTGTCCCTGGAAGCATATATGGTTCCTCAAGCAGCATGAAGAGTAATCCCTTAGTGCAGAGCCAGGGGTAAGTCCTGAGCACAGCCGGTGTGATCAAAAACATAAAGCAAAAAGAAAGGAATACTTAGGGTATTAAGAAAATGGCATACAAGTGCCATGTGCCATGGCTTGCAGTTAAGTCAGAGGTGATGTAAAAGAGGTGATGCCTAATTCTGACTTTTAAAGAATGAATAAGAACTGACCATATGGAGGACGCAGAAGAGCAAAATGGAAAAGATAAAATGTTCCCTAGTTTTCTATCCATTCCAAAGAAAAGAAAACAAAATCCAAAGAGATTAAGCGACTACAGAATTCTGATTTTAAATACTGTCTTTAGTTTTGATAATTATTTCTATTATATTTAGGAATAGTAACCCTATTATATGATAAACAGAGAACTTTAAATAAACAAAGCTTGTAGCAATAAAGTAAAAAACAATTCCAAGGTTTGAGGGCAGTGGATTTACTCTTAGTTAAGCATTTCCACAAAACTGACTGCATTCGTAGGGAATCAGAATGAAGACTGAAGACGATACTCAACAGCCCATGTGTATACTATGAGTACATGTCACCTTGATGATGGCTTTTAAATCACTTTAAAACAAGGTTTTAAAATTAGCCTTATTTGAGTACACTTATTTATTTTCAATTATAAAAAATACCATTTTCTCAATGCCAATATTCTTTGTTGAATGTGTCTCTCTCTCCATCTCCTGACATAGCCTATTAATGCACCTCAGTCACACCTTTGTCTCATATATGAATCAATGCCTCTTCTATTGAAAAAACAATATTGATTGTTAGCAACCACTTAGTTATTCCACACTCCTCTGCATTCTCATAGAGAGAACAATGTAATTTACTTTAGGCTACTAATTGGGATGGGAAGAAGAGAAAGAAGAAAGGCAGAAGGTGGAGTATGGTAACTTTTCAAGTAATCTTTGAAACAAATACATATTAGCCTGACTGGTAGATTTCCCAATCAAACATGGCCTTATTCCAATAAAAGTTGAAAAGCATACATTTTCATGAAACCTCTATCTACCCACATAAAGGCAAGTTCAAAGAAGCCTAACTAAAAGCCTAATGAAAGCTAAGGCTGACAGAGGGGCTGTTAGAGCCATAATAGAGAAAGGGCCTCTCTCTTCAAGGATGCTATTAGGCACAAGCTGTTAAATCTTATGAACTTTTAATCTTTTGTGGGGGGGGAAACAGGGACACACCTCGTGGTGCTCAGGGCTTACTCCTGATTCTGTACTCCTTGGCAGGGCTCAGGGAAGCATACTGAGTGCTGGGGATCAAACTTAGGTCAGCTGTGTGTAAGGCAAATAAACGCCCTACCAGCTGTACTATCGCTCCAGCCTTTTATGAACGTAGGAAGTTTACGTACAAATGAATGTCAAAGGAACCATGGCATTTAAACAACTAATGCAGCATTATATTACTGATTAGGTGGAATCTATGAAGAATTTGAACAACCTTTTACTAATCACAGCTACAAAATTAGATGAAATAATGATGAAAGATTAAACTAATGATGGGGTTAAAGAGACAGCTCAATGGGCCGGAGGATATGTTTTGCATTCAGGAGGTCTGAATTAGATCCCTCGCACACACTTGGTCCCCAAAGTACAGTCAGGAGTGACCTCTGAGTCACAAATGAGAAAGGCTTGTGAGCCCTGTCTGGTGTGATCCCCAAACCAAAATTAAATCATTAAGGGTTTTCTTCTTAGGAGCCAGAGTGATAGGACAGTGGTTACAGTATTTGCCGTGCAAATCCAGGTTTGGTCCTTGGCACCCCATATGGCCCCAGAGCCCAGGCAGGGGTGATCTCTCTGATACTGATGATAGGGTTGAGGTCGGGAAAATTGTACGCATGGAATTTGATCGTGGCTGATTGTAAAGTTGGGTGTTATGAATAACTATAAATTATAGTACCTCAATAAAAACACATTTTTTAAAAAAGAGCTTTTTCGAAATGAACAGAAACTTTACCAAGGAGAAATACGAATGGCCAAAAGGCACATGAAAAAGTGCTCTACATCACTAATCATCAGAGAGATGCAGATCAAAACAACCATGAGATACCACCTCACACCACAGAGACTAGCACACATCCAAAAGAACAAAAGCAACCGCTGTTGGAGAGGATGTGGGGAGAAAGGGACCCTTCTTCACTGCTGGTGGGAATGCCGACTGGTTCAGCCCTTCTGGAAAACAATTTGGACGACTCTCAAAAAATTAGATATTGAATTCCCATTTGACCCAGCAATACCACTGCTGGGAATATATCCCAGAGAGGCAAAAAAGTACAATCGAAACAACATCTGCACATGTATGTTCATCGCAGCACTGTTTACAATAGCCAGAATCTGGAAAAAACCCGAATGCCCCAGAACGGATGACTGGTTGAGGAAACTTTGGTACATCTATACAATGGAATACTATGCAGCTGTTAGAAAAAAGGAAGTCAAGAATTTTGTAGTTAAGTGGATGGGCATGAAAAGTTTCATGCTGAGTGAAATGAGTCAGAAAGAGAGAGACAGACATAGAAAGATTGCACTCATCTATGGTATATAGAATAACAGAGTGGGAGACTAACACCCAAGAACTGTAGAAATAAGTACCAGGAGGTTGACTCCATGGCTTCGAGGCTGGCCTCACGTTCCGGGGAAAGGTCAACTCAGAGAAGCGATCACCAACTACATTGTAGTCGAAGGCCATGTGGGGGAAGGGAGTTGCGGGCTGAATGAGGGCTAGAGACTGAGCACAGCGGCCACTCAACACCTTTATTGCAAACCACAACAGCTAATTAGAGAGAGAAAACAGAAGGGAATGCCTTGCCACAGTGGCAGGGTGGGGTGGGGGGGAGATGGGATTGGGGAGGGTGGGAGGGACACTGGGTTTACGGGTGGTGGAGAATGGGCACTGGTGAAGGGATGGGTTCCCAAACTTTGTATGAGGGAAGTATAAGCACAAAAGTGTATAAATCTGTAACTGTACCCTCACGGTGATTCTCTAATTAAAAATACATAAATTATAAAAAAAAAAATAAAAAAAAATAAAAGAAGTTCAAAACAAACAAAAAAAAAAGAGCTTTTTCCCCCACCCATGGCATAAATTATATAACATTCTTTAATTATAAGATCAAGAACTGAGGACTGGAACAAAAGCACAGCATCAGAAAAGATGAAATCAGGTATTTCGCTCCAAATGATGCCAAGTGAAATGAGTCCTAAGAAGGAAGGCAAATACCAGATGATCTGGCTCATTTGTAGAAACAATGAAAGGGAAGAGACAGTGGTCCATGGATATTGGAAAACCTCCTGAGATACTGTCAATGAACTGAGAACGGAAGCAGTCACTAATATACTCTTACCGCAGAGAAGAGTACTGTTCAGGGAGGAAGATGGCATAGGAAATTAGTGATGGAATTAATTAAACTGACATTAACTACCAAAATATTCTTAAAGTAGCCAATAATCTCTTTGAAGAACTATGAATAGTACTGGGTCCAAATTCATCTGCCCCCAGTTACTGCAGAATTTCAAATCAAAATCCGTCACTGACCAAATCATAAGCAAACAATCTGTGATTGTTTTTTCTTACTAATAAACTGGAACTCTGAAAAATTACCAAAAGAAAAAAAAAGAGAACACTTACCAACTTATGAAGTAAGTCATCTTTCTTATTGGACTGAGAAAAAATCCAGCTTTTGATGGTTTCAGCCACTTTTAACAGGATGCCTCGCTGAAGGATAGAATAACATTAATATGGATTATTAAAGCACATTCCCAAAGCAGAATTTCAAGTAACTTAGTACTAATTAACCAGAATTTTTGTCAGATAAAGGGAGAAAAAAATCATTCTGGTTATATGTTTTATGGTACACACACATACTTGGGACTCTAAACTAAAGTTTGGAATGTGACCTAGAAACTTAACATTTTTCAATTTTTTAAAGAAATTTTCTGGGGTTAGAGAGATAGCAGAGGTTAAATATCAGACCATGGTTTGACCCTCAGCTCCACATATAGACCCCAGGTAACACTAGGAGTGATCCCTGAATACAGAGCCAAGAGTAAGCCCTGAGCACCAACCAAGACCATCATTTTTTTTAAATCTTTTTTTTTTTTTAGTGCCAGGAACCAAATTCAGAGCCTCATGTGGAAATGATGTTTACAGAGCACGAAGACATTATCCGGAATGTAGGTACTCACTGGATACACTAATTAATATCTATGTAAATCTGATGATACAGATTCAAAGGAATACCACAAAGTGCTCCAAATTCTCAAGTATTAAAATATTTCATTCTATAACACTACAATGGAAAATAGTAGTACTTTAATCCACTTTAGAAAACAATTTATAGAAATGAGTCTTATTATAAACCCCAATTTCAATTTATCTTAGCAGCCCATTTGATATTCCAGGTATTGGAAAAAGGGTCATGGGAATAAAAATAAATACACATAACTGCTGTTTTCCAGAACTTAGTTTATAAAAAATAATATGAAATTACTTGGAATTCAGCAAAGACAGAGAATGGACATAAGTGGTTGATGTGGACAAAAAAGTAGAGGATATTGCTCAAAGAAAACCAGCAGAGAAGAGGGAGGTCTGAAGCCATACCCTCATGGAAGGAACATTTAAGAATTATCATAGGAAGGGCTGGCAAGAGCACAGCAGGATGGGCATTTGCCTTGCACATGGTCAAGCCGGGTTTGATCCCGAGAACCGTATGATCCCCTGAGCCAGCCAGGAGGAAGCCCTGAGCACCACTGGGTGTGGCCCCAAGCCTCCTTGCCGAAAGAATAATCACAGGAAAGTCAATCAGAAAAATATACAGAGGATGAATATTCGTGATATTTATACAAGTACAAACAACTAAGTAATAATCACATTAAAAAAAAAAATTAACCCCCAGGCACCACAGGGTATAGCTCTGTAGGCCCCAGCACTGCAGGGACGGCCTGGGTATCCTGAGCACTGTGAGGATGGCCTGGGTATCCCGAGCACTGCGGGGATGCCTTGGGGATCCCGAGCAGCATCTCATCATGGGCCCCTGTGCCAAGCCACCAGCCTTGCTGACTGAGAACTGCCGGCGAGGCACGGGGACTCAGTGAGGCCCCTGGACACTGCTTGGGAGACCCCCCAGTAAAATAAAAGTTAAAAAAAGTAATTAGTACAAGTGACATCATGAACTCATAAAATATTATTTTTCAAAGAAAATAACTGGTACTTTGGGTCAGAGAGATAGTAAAGGGATTAAAGAATATGACTGACATCTACCGACCCTGGGACAATCCCCAGGGCAACATAGCCTCCCAAGTGTCACCAGGTGTAGTTCTGGAGGCCCCTAAGCAGCAATGGGATAATCAAAGGTCCCTTAGGGTCCAAGCAGCCCCACATCCTCAGGCCCTTGCATTAAACTATTTGCCAGTTGGCAGAGAATTGGCCAGGAGGGGGTCCCTGGACCCAAAATAAAATAGTTTGTACTTCACAACTTGGCCAGAAATTGGAAGCAATTTATTTCCCAAGAAGAAACTTAAAAAACTCCAAGACATCTTTCTAAAATTGAGCTGCCTCAATTTTAGAAAAACTTCATTTTGGAAAGACAGAAATTATTTATCTGAAATGCATTTATGTAAGGACTAAATGAACTTTTATAAAATGCCAATTTTATAAATAAAATTCTCTAGCTAGGCATTTTTTGAGGAGGCCCAAATTTAATCTTTTACTTATTTATAAAACAGTCATAATTTTTTTTTTTTTTGCTTTTTGGGTCACATCTGACGATGCACAGGGGTTACTCCTGGTGGTGCTCAGGGGACCATATGGGATGCTGAGAATTGAATCCGGGTTGGCCGCGTGCAAGGCAAACGCCCTACCCGCTGTGCTATTGCTCTAGCCCCAACAGTCATAACATTTTTATAATTAAAATTAGCCATCAAAAGTGAAAATGATCGATCCCTGTGTTCTTTGTCCTAAGATCCTAGTAATTTCAAATCCAAGTATTAATCTGTAAGTGAGCCATTAGATAGATCACTTAATCTGTAAGTGAGCCATTAGATAAATCTTTCAAAACCCAGGTTTTCCAGGAATACTCATATTTGAGAAGGACAGGAAGATGAAAGCATTTAAATACAGAGGACAAACCTGGCTGGTAGATAATGGATTTTAACTTCCCTGATTCCCACCTTTTAAGTGATAGTTGAGCAACATTTATCTGGTGTTCCCAGCATCGCTATGCCTGAACATCACAGATCAGAGCACTGTCAGGCGCCTGCACTTCCAGGTCATGTATTGCAAAGAGTGAACCCTGTGTCAGGAGCATAGCAGGGAATGACCTCCGGGCCCCTCATAAAAGTTTACTTTGCTAATGCAAATGGACCTTGCTTGGTTGCCTCACATTTTTTGGGTTTTCTACAATGTGACAAGAGAAAGAGACTCATCCTTTCACCAGAGTAAATGTCTATGTGAAAACTTCAAATGCCTCTTCCCCAAAGTAACTGAATCTAGTAATGAAATACTGATTAAACCTGAGTACTTGGACCAGAACTATAGTACAGTTGGGAGGGTGCTTGCCTTGCATGTGGCTGACCCAGGTTTTATTTATCTCCAGCATCCCATACGGTCCCCTCAGCACCACCAGGAATAATTCCTGAGTGCAGAGCCAGGAGTAACCCCTGAGCATTGCCGGGTGTAAACCAAAAAGCAAAAAAATATTTAAATAGATAAACCAGAATACTCAAGGAATGAGGTAACATAGCTGCTTTTTTTTCCTTGTAAAATTTGTATTCTTTTTTATTTCTTTTCCCTTTTTTGTTTCTTATGTTTCTTTTTCTTTTTTTTCTCTTTTGAATTCTTTTAGAATTCCTTCTGTATTAGAATAGTTTCTTATTTTAGTCACTATGGCTAATAGAAGATAAATGAATATGGTGAATGCAATCTGTAGAATTTATAGAAAAATGCATTTTATGTCACTGTCACTGTCATCCTGTTGCTCATCAATTTGGCTGAGTGGACACCAGTAATGATGCAAATAGTGAGACTTGTTGTTACTGTTTTTGGCATATCGAATATACCATAGGTAGCTTGCCAGGCTCTGCCATGCAGGCAAGATACTCTCAGTAGCTTACCAGGCTCTCCGAGAGGGGCAGAGGAATCAAACCCAGGTCAGCCATGTGCAAAGCGAACGCCCTACCTGCCGTGCTATCACTCCAGCCCCATATGCATTTTATATCTTTTATAAAATATAAATGAATCTGGAAAATGCATTTTTTAGGTATAACTTTAGTACCTCAGCTATAAATACTGTACCAGCAGGTATGAAATATTTACTGTACGAAATTAATAATATAGATATAAAGAAATCAGAAATTGAGCAAATATATCCATATCATCATGAATCTCTAAAACTGCTCATATCAATTTTCTGTTTTACAATTTGTGGTGTCTTTTTGCTGGTGCTGTTTTGTTTTGTTTGGCAGGGCTCACAGCTTACTCCTGACTCTACTCAGGGATCACTCCTAGTAGAGCTTTTGGGGAACATATGGCCTATGGTGTGCTGGGGATCAAATCTGGGTCGGATTCGTGCACAGCTAGTGCCCTATCTACTGTACTATCTCCCCACCTCTGCTGTCTTTTAAACAGATATTAAAAGAAAAAATTTTCAGTTCCAATAACTGAAGTATCCTAATAGTTCAACTTCTGTTAAAGCTTTTTCATATATTTTTCTAGATCCCTTCAGAAATTTTCAATATTTAAATGAATTTATATATGTGTATATATACATATATATTGATTTTCATCACATTATTTCCTAACCTTATATAAATTATCATGAAATAGTCAAAAAACAATACTATTTTGTGTTTAACCTAAACAATGAGTTCTGTACTACTGAAGAAAAAGATAGTCTCACCAGTATGTGGGGTTGCTTAAAAGGCTTTTTTAAAAAAAGTTTGTCTACTGCTTGTAAGAATTATAAGAAAAATGAGTTTAAATAGGTAATAAAGAACAAAGACTAAGCCATAGAAAATGAGCATTTTTTCTTACTTTTGGCTGAGTTATTGTAGGAGACTTTTGTTGTTCCTCTGTGGCTGTGCATTTTTCTGGTACTGGTGACAGAGATGAGCATATTTCAAAATCTGTGTGTCCCAGATCCTGCAAGTATTGATAAAGTGGAGAATTCTGAAAGACATAAAAGGAAAGCAAATTTTAAAATAATTTCTATCTCAAAAGTCAAATTCAATACCAAACTTCACTACTGTAGCCAGGAAATCCAAATTCCTTAAATCTTCTTCTATAAAGAATTCAATCATCTGCTATAAATTCCATTTAGCATTTAAAAAAAAAATCAACAGAGTTCTACAGAGAAACCCAAAAAAGGAAAAATCCTAACTAAAACACATGGATTTTTTGAGTAAGTACCAATAAACAAAAATGAATTTAGGAATATAAATAGATTTTTCAAGCAATTTTTTGTCCAAATTTTTGTAGTATTAGAATAGTTTGCTTCAAAATAGTCAATCCTGCTATAGATAGATCCTTAGAAAACATACAGTTGAAAATAACTATTACTTGAAGGCAGGAAATTAGAAGTGATTGTAGTGCTTTCATTATAATTTGGAAGTGTCTGGTTTGGGCCACACCTGACAATGACCAGGGGCGCATGTGTGTTGCTTTAAACCGGGATAGCCATCAGTAACATGCAAGGCAACCACCCTATGTCCTGTACTGTTCTTCCAGCAGTCATCATTTTATAACATCATCACATTCAAGGATACATTAAAAAAATGTGTATTATCTACTGTACGCCCAATATAGTTAAGAACTTTAAGGGGTGAAGAGATGGTATAGCAGGTAAGACCTTTGTCTTGCATGTGGCCGATCTGGGTTAATACCTGGCACCATTTATGGTCCCCTGAGAACTCACAGGAGTGATCCCTGAACATGAAGCCAGGAGTAAGTCCTGAGCATAGACAGGTCAACTCCCCCTCACCCCTCCCCAAAACTTTAAAACTCCATTCTGGAATTGCCTGCACATATTGATTTGGAATTGTGTTACTTCTTCACTTATAGGGCTCTCTCTCTCTCTCTCTCTCTCTCTCTCTCTCTCTCTCTCTTCTCTTCCTTCTTTCTATCTCATGTCACATACTTCCTAAATAAAATTATTTTGTTTCTAAACAAAACAAAAAAAAACTTTAAAATTCAAAAAATGTTACTCAAGATAAACTATATTCCATATACAAAACACAGGACACACGAGAGAAAGTATGACTAAAAAATGCATTGACAGATGGTTAAGAGCACAAACTGGAACCAGATTGTAGGTTCAAATCCCAGCTCCTCTTCTTTCTTAGTAACTGAATAGCATATAGAAATTTATTAGTCTTCTGTGCTTCAGGTGTCTGATATAAAACTAAGAATAACAGTAACACAGGACTTTTTGTTGTTGTTGTTGTTGTTTTTCTTTTTGGCGATGCACAGGGGTTACTCCTGGCTTTGCACTCAGGAATTACTCCTAGTGGTGCTCGGGGGGCCATATGGGATGCTGGGAATCAAACTCAGGTTGCCCAGAACTAAAAACATATAAAGCACTTAGAACAGTCCCTGGCACATAGGAAGCACTCACTTTATAATTGAAATGTATATAAGCTATGTGGAAAGAGCACACATTTCGGAACAGACCAAAACAATCACCTTAACCCCACCAGAAAGATCATTATTAGATGAAAATTCATTGAGAATCTATTTTCTGGCTAACTAGCTAATTTTAATTTGAGCTTTCAGTCTTCTCTAAAGCACAAAGTTTGTACATGTTTGAAAAATAAACTTTGAGAAACAATGGTACACCTACACAATGGAATACTACACAGTGGCCAAAAAAAAAATGAAGCCATGAAATTTGTTCATGCATGGACAGACATGGAGAATATCATGCTGAGTGAAACGAGTCGGAAGGAGAGGGACAGACATAGAATAATTGTAGTCATTTGAGGGATATAAAAAAAACACAGTATGGGACTAATACCCAAGGACAGTAGAAACAAGGCCAGGAGGACTGGTCCATGGTTGGAAGCTTGCCACAAATGGTGTGTGGAGGGGGCGGGGTGGGGAGGGGGAGGCAGTTAAGACAGAGAAGGAACCACTATCACAATGACAGTTGGAAATATCACTCGGGATGAGAAGGGCTGAAAGGAGGTAAAATGCTGAAAGGAGAAATGCATATAATAACCTTTCAGTACCTGTATGAAACCACAATGCCCCAAAGAAAAGAGAACAGTGTCTGTCATACAGACAGATGGGGCGGGGGAGGGGAGGGAGGGAGGGAGTGAGGAGAGCAGTGGAAGGGAAACTGGAGACATTTGTGGTGGGAAATGTACACTGGTGAAGGGAAAGGTGTTGAAACACTGTATGACTGAAATCCAATCATGAATAACTTTGTAACTGTGTAACTTGTAACTTGGGTCATTCAAGAAAATAAATAAAATAAAATAAAATAAAATAAAATAAATAAATAAATAAAAACTTTGAGGGCTAGAGAATAGTTAAGGGCTTAAGGCATGTCTTGCATGTAGCTGACTCTGGTTTGAGTCCCAACCACCACCAGGAGTGATCCCTATGCACAGAGCCAGAAGATCCCCACCATTGGGCATGGTCCAAAACCCTAAAATAAATACATATAAATAAACTTTGAGTTAACAAAATATGTATATGTTAAGAGATACAAGAACAACAAACACCAAGACAACAACAAACAACAGCCGCTAACACACTACAATAGAGCAAAACTTAACTCATCATTTTGCTGAGTTTTTCAGTTAGGGTTCCTACAAACTCTATTTTTCTTTTTTTTTGTTTTTTTGGGTCACACCCGGCGATGCACAGGGGTTACTCCTGGTTTTGCACTCAGGAATTACCCCTGGCGGTGCTCAGGGGACCATATGGGATGCTGGGATTAGAACCTGGGTCGGCTGCGTGCAAGGCAAACGCCCTATCCGCTGTGCTATCGCTCCAGCCCCTCCTACAAACTCTAAAAGGTATCACTCTCATCTTTCTCATCACTATTGTTATTACCACCTCATAGATGAAGAATCATTTACTTAGGACCCTACTACACTACCTAAAATAGCGAGAAGCTCTACAGAAGTTTACAATAAATTAATAATTTCAGGATTATATTGGTGCTGTGGAAATAGGAAGAAGTTAGATAGACTTGGGGGAATATATGCCTTAAATTTGGAAAAATGGGAAAGAGTGAGAATCTGTTGGACTGATAACAAGATGCTAGGTATCAATTTGAAAGAACAGAAAAATGAGTCAAATATCTCCCCTTTAAGCAATCTTGTTGAGGAAAATATGCAATATGTATATATATGCATATATTGCATATATATGCATATATTGCATATATATGTATATATATATGAAGGAATGCTTTTTATCCCTTAGGTTTTAAATGTTTAGTGGCACAAATGGCTCAGCTTTATATCACTCATAACGTGTCTTACGTACTGCCCTGAAACTATGCAATCTGTATTTTCAAATAAAACTATGAACCCCACCCTGCCCTGCCCCCCAATGAGGCAAAAGAACAAAAATGTTATTTCATTTGAGCAGACTTTCTGAAGTTTACATACTTAAAAAAAAATCCAAACGTGCTTTAAAGGCAGTGGGATCATTTTTTCAAGCGAACTCCCCTGGGGAAAAACAATAAATACTGCTGATCAAAGTGAATTACTTCACCTCTATGGTCGCTGGACTTTTTCTGTGAAAGATCAGATAGTAAACATTTTAGGCACTGCAGGCCATATGGTCTCTGTCACGACAAATCACCTCTGTTGTGTGAAAGCAGCCAAAGATCATGCACAATCCACAAGTGTGGCTATTCCAATAAAACTTTATGGACAATAAAATTTGAATTTCATGTCTGTTTAATGATTCAGAAAATAAGATTTTCTTAATGTTTTCCCCAATATTAATAACCATTAAAGTGCACTCTTTGCACCCTGGCCGTATAAAATAGGCAAAAGGGAAAATCTAGCCCAAAAGGGAAAATCTATTCCTTTGCGAATCCCAGTTCTCCAGATCCTAAATGCTAATTTCTCTGGGAAGAGACTTGAGCTCCAGGCCAGTGGAGCAGCGAACATCTTCCTATTCAAATGCTAATTACCTTTCCTCAAGGCACCCTTAGCTGATGCTGTGTCAGCAATGACCCAGATGTCCCTTCATTTCCCAGTTTGTCACAGCACAGAAAATAACAGAATGACTGTCACATACATTTTCTGACATGATTAGGCAGAAGAGAAACAAAGGACACTTTCTTTTCTGTATATAGTGTCTGTACTTAAACTCAGAATTTACATACTATTTGTGTCAATATAACCTGGAATACTTGTCATTTTTAAATTTCACAAAAACAGGTGTATTAATCATTTACTTTGCATATTACTGATAATATCAAACAGTTTTACCAGTAGCTTAACCTGCTCTATCTCCAAACAAGTTTTTCCTCATGAACTCTTGGGCTGGTTTTACAATGATATATCCATTTATGCTATCAAACTGTGAATGATGCCTTGGTAGTTCTGGTTGCTACCCCATCTTTAGTTACAGAATTCATCACTTTCATCCTAAAAAGTACTCTTTCATAGTTCTGGAAAAGCATGACTTGCCAAAGCTATCACTGTACATTTTTTGCACGTTATTAATTAAGAATTTGACATTTCAGAGCAGACAACCTTTGGAGACTAGGAATGAAGATTCCTCAGGCCCAATATAGCATAATTTCAATCATTATTGTGCTTCATATTTGTACTTTTTAAATTCTGGGTTGTTAGTACAAATCATATCACCTTCTAACACATATAAACCCAAAAGGCATAAACAATAAAACTCTATTCATTATTTTTGTGATAGTGTAAACTATAGCATTTATCTTATTGCATTACTTTTATTTTTATATTTTGATCACTTCCAAGCCAAAAGAAAAATTTTATAGTTACCAATTATGAGGATGGAGCAATAGTACAGTGGGTTGGTGCTTGCCTTCCATGCAGCCAACCCAAGTTTGATCCCCAGCATCCCATATAGTCCCCAGTGCCTGCCAGGTGGGATTCCAGAGCATGGAGCCAGGAGCAAGTCCTAAGCACTGCTGGGTGTGGCTCCAAAACCAATACACAGAGAAACATTACCAGAGATGAACATAAAGGCTTTAGAGTAAAATTACTACTTAAAATTAAAAAGTATTTGGAGGCAGCTGGAGTGATAGTATAGTGGGTAAGGTGCTTGCTCTTATAAAATATGGCATTATAAAATATAAACTGACATAAAATATGATATCACAAAATATGAATTTAGATTATAACACATTTATTAAAATTTTTGATAAATAAAATAAAAATTATTGAGCAGAGAGTATTACTTTATATTTTTGTATATCTCTTTATTATTTCGCTCAATAAAAGATAGCTAGATTCTTGGAGTTGCTTTTGAATTCAATCTGGAAAATTATTGCTACTAGATTAAAGCAGATGAATACTGGGCTTTTAAAAAGCCCATAGTTGGAAAAAAATCTTTCCTTTCTTTCCTCCCTATTTCCCACCCTCCCTTTTGTCTTTGGGCTACACCCGGCTATGTTTAGGGAACCACATGTGGCAGCAGTGATCAAACATGTGTCTGCTTCATAAAGCAAGCACCATAACCTATCTATCCATACTATCTACATACTATCTCTATATATACTATCTCTCTGGTCCAATATTCTTTTTTGTAATAGTATTATCCAAGTATAGCCATAATAAAACTGGATAACTGGCAACAGTTTTGAAACTGTTCTTTTAATATGGAACACATCATATTGATGAGCTTCTCATGCTTTGCACATATACAAGACAATGAATGTAAAAGGCATATAAGGGGTCGGAGCAGATCAACAGTACAGCAGGTAGGGTGCTTGCCTTGAACACAGCCAACCCAGTTCAAACCCCAGCTCCACATATAGGTCCAAGCCCTTCCAGAAGTGACCTCTGAGCACAGAACCAGGAGTAAGCCACGAGCAACTCTGGGTCTGCCTCCCCACCAGAAAAGGGTAAATAAAAAGCAGTAAATAATGTTTTAGTATTAAAACATGATCATTGACTATAAAATAACTAAGGCTTAGAGAAACCATCTCTGGCAGTGCTCAGGGTTTACTCCTAGCTCTATGCTCAGTCATTCCTGGTGGTGCTCAGAGGACCATATAAGGTGCCAGGAACTGAACCAGGATTTCAGTTCAGTCCATGAAAGGCAAATGTCTCATCCCTTGTACTGTCTCTCTGGCCCTAAAAGAATTTATTTTCAGTTTTTATTTTCTAGCAAGATAATACTCCAACTTATCTGTAAGACTCTGTTCTGACTCTATCTGTAGGTTTGAGGCCATAAGACTTATAAACAAATAAAATAATATTTCCGTTCACATAATAAGTATTACTATAGGTTGATTGATTGTAACCTCTAGAAAGGACCTTTTTTTTTTTTTTTTTTTTTTTTGGCTTTTTGGGTCACACCTGGCGATGCACAGGGATTACTCCTGGCTCTGCACTCAGGAATTACCCCTGGCCGTGCTCAGGGGACCATATGGGATGCTGGGATTTGAACCCGGGTCGGCCGCGTGCAAGGCAAACGCCCTACCCACTGTGCTATCTCTCCAGCCCCTAGAAAGGACCTTTTTTGATGTGAGGATAAGGCTGAGTAAGTGGTGATAGGTAATTTCTGTTAAAACTTTTTCCCTTGGTTCAAGCAAAAGAGAGCCACATATGTTTCAGTTATCTGCTTTTGTTTTCTTCTTCAAGAAAAATTATTAGCACTAGACTCAAAACTATAATTTTGTAGTACTGGAGAATGTGACTGCTGCCAAAAGAAATATGAGAAACCTCTAACACAGCATGTGGGAGCTTTTCCTCAGGAAATCTTTGTGGTTCACTATTCCTGTAAATTTTAGCTGAGAGAAAACACATCACAGCATCAGAAAGAATTTTGCTAAATGAAAGCTAGCCAAGTCTGGTTGTACTAAGATTATTCTGATGCCTCAAACATATTTTTGCAAGAAAAGTAAACAAAAATAGATAACCCCCAAATTTTTGCTGAACAGGAGTTTCAGGAAAATGGTCACCAAGCCCTACAGTACCTGTACTTCCATGCCCCCATCATAAATATATCAGATTCCACCAGAGGGGAATCAAGTTGAGCCACTTCTTTAAAGCATTGCTTTTTTCTCCTCCTTGATTCAAGGTGCATTCTGTAGACACACCAGTACCATCACCTGTTTGCATTTAAAAAGTAAGAGCCATGCAGAAACGGAGAGGATGGGTAATAAGAATGGTTTCACTGCTAGTTTCTTTCTTCTGAAGGGCCTAAAACTTTCACTGATAGAGCTGTAAATTTTCAGGTTCTAGGCGTAGAGAGGAAGGAATAAACATGGAAGAAAGTCCTAAGAGAGAGGTGTATTAAAAAAAATGATAGAGCCAAAGCTGGAAATTAAGAGAAATAGTGAAAATAGTTGACATTCCCTGTGTTGTTAATGAGCTAAGCATTTCGTTAAACGATATAATGAACCCATTTACTATAAACAACAACAAACTTCTAAGGAGGTATCGCCATCATGTCATAACTATCATTTTAGAAGGAAAACTGAGATGCATAGAGGTTAAATAATTTATCAAAGGTCGTCTAGTTGAATAGAAGGTAGCTGGTCTGGGTCCCTAGCCTATGAATCCTTACTTGTTATAACAAAGTTGTATCTTACAGAATACATTAATGAGCTAAAATAGAATTCGCATAATTTAGATTTTAAATCACCAAGTGGACTTACACTTTAAAATTACTTAACAGATTAGAAATCAAAAATAGGTTATTATAATTCTGACAATACATACATTTACTTCCAATTATTTTTTTCAGCTGGGCAATAATTTATTTGTATTGTGCCTCAGATTATACAAGCCTAGAAACCGCTGCAAAGAATTCTGCAGTTATAAAATCAATAGCATTCTATTCTTTTTTCTTTTTTTTTAAAGGGAAGTGGGCACTCTGGTGATATAGTATTGGAATATTGTATGCATGAAAAGTAAAATAATAGTATTGTAAGTTATGATACTTCAGTAAAAGAGGTCAACTCTCCCCTCCCCAAAAAGGCTTCATTGTATGAAAATCCACTCAGATATGAAGGGCACTTAATTTCAAATCTAAGATTCCTTTTTTCCAACCTCCTTTCCTTTTGTTCTGTTTCCTCCCCCTCCTTCCTTTTTTCTTTCTCTTCTTCCTCTCTCTGTCTCTAAAATTGGTCACTCAAAATAGGCGGGGGAGAATACAGCACTCTAGTCTCACAAATTACAAATTACTTTATTATTTTTATCAAATAGCACAGTGGCCGGGCAACAGTACAGTGGGTACACTTGCCTTGCCTGCAGCTGACTAGGTTCGATCACCTGATCACTGCTGACACCCAGTGGTCCAACTCTCCCCCTCAAAAAACAAAACAAAACAAAAACAAAACAAAAAGCAGTTAAGTAAAAAATAAAGCAGTGTGTTAGATTTTTTTAAATCCTTGTTTCCATCCTGAGTTTGATCCCCAGTTCCACTTGGTCTCTTAAGCTTGCACAAGGTTGATCTGAAGATGCCTCCAGCCACTTCTGCTCCACTGGTGTCCCTACCCCCTACACCCCCCCCGCCCCCGGCATTGCATTCTCAGGCCCTAGACTTCACCAGGGTGGTCCCTGGCACTGTATGCTCCTGCCATCAGCCTGGTTGGCCAAATATTCTTTTGGGAGAAAGTGGGGCTTCTGAGCACCAACTGGGAGGTTCCCTGTTCCACTGTGCAGGGGCGGTGGGCGCCCTCTTTCCACAAATCTATTTTTTTTTTTCAGGCTAAAGAGAAGCTCAATTGGCTGAGCATATGCTTTACATGCAGAAGGCCTGAGTTCTGTCCCTGACACCACAGAGTCCCCTAGAGCACAGACAGGAGTGACCCTCTGAGCACCAAGCCCGGAGTACTCCTGAGTATCACCAGGCTTAACCCCAAACATTTTTTGGGGGGGTGTTTGGGCCACAACCAGAGGTACTCCAGGGTATTCCTGGCTCTGTACTCAGGAGTGATCCCCGATGCTCAGGGTACCATACATGTGCCAGGGATTCAAACCATGCTCCCAGTTGCCAAAAGCTATAGGGATAATACCTTCTGCACTCTCTTTCTCTCCAGCACCCAAGAGCCCACAAACTTTATTTTTTTATGAGTTTTATACATTTTATTTTCATAAAGTAGTTCATAGTAGTTCATTACAGATAATATTCAAACACTCACCCAACCAGCGAGCATCTTCCCACCACAATAAGAGGGAAGTGTGTGAAGGTTGTTGTATTTCATTCTGGGGCCATTTAAGCCCGTATATACAAGAATACAAGCAAGTATGTTAAAACCAAACACACGTGTGCTACTTTAGGTACATCAGTGGGCTTTAGGTACATCAGTACTGCATCACTCTCTTCCGGGAGCTTTATTTTATAGTCTCTGGATCTGGGCCATTGATGAGATCACATGTCGCTGGGGGTGTGGGGACTGCCAAGATACTGGAAAACTGGGACCTCAGTGGAGGAGGCCCAGTCCCAACCTAAGCAGGCTTGGAGATCTCAGCCACAGGTCCCGCATACCTGAATTCAAAAGCCCTAAAACTAAAAAAACAAAAAAAAACACCAAAAAACAAAACAACTTACAGTACTAGAAAGAAAATATGATCAACAAATGATACAATGAGCCCATATAAATGAGAAAAAGACTTAAAAAAAAAGACTATAAAGAGGTACTTAAAATATATATACAAATGGATAAATACAAATGAAAACAGGTTACCCTTAGTTTCAAGAAGTTCAAACTGTTGGAGTTGGAGTGAAAGCACAGTGGGTAGGGTGTTTGCCTTGCATATAACTGACCCAGGTTCAATTCCCAGCATCCCATATGGTCCCCTGAGCACTGCTGGGAGTAATTCCTGAGTGCATGAGCCAGGAATAACCCCTGTGCATTGATGGGTGTGACCCAAAAAGAAAAAAAAAAAAGAAGTTCAAATTGTAGCATATTTTTCTCTGGTAGTGGACAACTAGTAGGAAGCTGTTGATTATACTTAGTGTTAACGAGTATGAGGAAATGTGCACATGCATATATCCATTTACCTAGCACTTTCACTTGGCATCTAATCTACGGATATAATAAAAATAGGTTTATATACTGTAATGACCCCTCTAATCATTTCAAGATTCTTTTGTGAAGTGTGCATTCTCCACCCTGGATATCTGCCTCCTCCACATCTCAACCTGAGATATGTATTCTCAGCTTTTTCCCTCTCCAGAGAAGCCTTGTTTGTTATTCATATTCTTTCTGTCTCCATCTCTATCTCTGTCTCTCTCCTCACATTTCTCTTAAGTAAATTTCTTTAAATAAAACTATTTGACTTTGCTAAAAAAAAAACAACCAAAAAACACTTCAAAAAGTCAAATATACAGTTTCTTTATGTATGACACATATTTACATATATTTATATATAGATCTAATTGTACTGAAAATGATCTGGAAGAAAAGTGATTACAGCAGTTACTCCTGGAAAGGAAAGGGGAACTGGGAAAGATTAAGGGAGGACTGATGCTTTCACTTGAGCATTTGACATTTTTATAATCAGAATATATTCATGTGTTATTTGTCTGGAAACATGTGGCCAATCTAACACCTGCTTTTTTTAAAAAAAGGGACTGAATTTTTAGTTTAGTAAATGAATAGAATGATCTTGGTACTTATCTCTCTCAAAACGAATGAACTTCTCAACTATTACAAAGTTCCTTTATTTAAAATGTCAGCCCTGTATCAAAGTCATGCACTTAGGTTCAGTAAAATGCGACCTATTGTCGGTTGTGATTTAATCTCTGCAAGTCTATATCAAACACACACAAAAACAATAGTAAATACAGTTAGCCCCTAATAGAAATTTGAAGGCAGGAAGCTCTGACACAGAAGACTGAAAGAAACTGTTTAATGAAGAAACATTGTTAATGAAGCCAGCACATATCTGTAAACCTGTGATTATCCTGGCCCGAAGGACCCAGAAGACCATTCCCTTGTTAAGAGAACTCATTAAATTATTTATAGGTAACTTCTCTTTAAAAAAAAAAAATTGTACCAGATAGGGTTGGAGACATAATACAGAGGCAAGACATTTGCCTTGCATTTGGCTGACCTGAATTCTATCCCTGGCACCCCATACGGTCCCCTAGCATCTTCAGGAGTGATCCCTGAGTGCAGAGCTAGAAGTAAACCCTGAGCAACACTGGGTGTGGCCCCAGAGAAAAAATTAATTAAACAAAAACTTGCACCTGGTCGGAGGGACAGTTGAGTGGGCTGAAGTGCATGCTGTGTATGCAGGAGGCCCAGGGTTTCTCCCCAGCACCACATGGTCTCTTGAATACCACCAGGAGCGACACTGAGCACCAATAGATGTGGGCCAAAAGCCAAAAAAAAAAAAAAAAGGAAAAAAAATTTAAACAGAATCATTAGGGATAAAAAATATGTAACCAAAGGGATCTGATAGAGAATATTTGACTGGAAATAGGAAAATAACAGGCTATTAGCTTTAAAACTGCTTTTAAAAAAATCTTTTATCTTTGAACACATGTTTAAAGCTATAGATCAAATATATGTCAAAGAGAACTTTTAAAAAATTTTGGAAAAGGTGATCTGCCTGTTGTCATTTGCTATGATTTGCTTATTTCTTTCCAGGTTAACTGCAAAACACCAGGAAACGAGCTGATTAGGAAGAAAGTCATTACCAAATCACAAAGTGCTGGTTTTTCTCTTTTAAATAAAGAAGCTTCTGGCATGTAAAAACTCAGTCACAAACAGTCAAACCTTATGAATTATCCTATTACTATTATTGTTAACATATTACTTCTTTAGACTTCACTTACCTTTCATTTAGTACCATCAGAAATTATAATTTAAAATAACTACTTGTTCCTCCAGTCTTTAAACCATGAATTATGTCACAGAACAGTGCCTTGCACATTTAAGATAAAACAGGAAATGCTTCTTGGCATTTACACATTTCAACATAGCTATGTTCTAAATTACCATGCCAAACGCCTCAAATCCAAGCATTAATTATTCCTCAATATCAGCAAAGCAAAATCCAATCTCAGCATTCAAAAGATGAAATAAGCTAAAAGGGTCATAAAAATCAGTCCAGCTAATTAAACTACTCACAGACAGCATAGTTCTAACTTCTCCAATTGATCTAGATGAAAAATGTACTGCCTCTTGACCACAGCCTTTTGATCTGTACATTTCTGCCTTTGATGGTTCCCACTTGTTTCTCCAGAAGAACTACACTACAAAATGGCCACTGAACTGGAGGGCGTGCCTTCACCATTACTAAGCATTTTCCAATCAGGAGCAGCTCTCTGAAAAAACCTGAACATAAATTCTACAGTGCCAGTGCCACTCAATATTACTCGGTAACTGCAAAAGAATCAGAGACTGAGATGTTTTGTGTGTGTATGTGGTTTTTCTAAAATGCTTTCAAATGATAACATTTGTGTTTATTCTTTAAAAAAAAATCTTTAAACCAGCAGCAGGTAAGACATCTATTCATTTATTTTCCTGTGCGCAGGCTTCTAATATTTTCAACTGAAATGGACCCTATCCAATTACACATACATAAAATGTTATAAACAAAAGTTTCCAAAGAATAAGTTGAATTTTTTCTATATGATAGCACAGATGTCCTTTACTACAATAAAATCTAAGTCCAAAACAAAATGAAAACCAAATATATCCGTCAAAATAAGAGAAGTGACAGGTGCAGCAGCTTATATACTCAATTGACTGAAAGAACAGTGAAGTGGCTTGACTGAGAGGAATTAGCAGCTGAGCTCTCCTTGGTTCTGATCATCGATACCTGGTTAATCAGCCAGCATGTACAGAGCACTCAAAGGGTGCAGAGCAGAAACAAGGAACTAAAACTATCATTTTCAACTGGAAATAACAAGAGGGAAAAAATCAGAGCCAGTCAAACACTTTGGCAAAATGCTGGGTGTAAGAAGAGCATATAATGAACACTTAAGATGAGATTTGGGTATTATTAGAACACATCCAACCTTCTTTCTTTCTTTTTTTTTAAAGGCCACACCTGGTGATGCTCAGGACTTACTCCTGGCTCTGTGCTAAAGGATCAGTCCTGATAGAGACTGGGGGACCATATAGGGTGCCAGGGATTGAGCCCAGGTGACTTGCATTCAAGGCAAGTGCCCTACCTATTCTACTATCACTCCGTAGGCCTTACTCCTGGCTCTGGCTCATTCCTGGTGAGGCTCGGGGAACCCTATGGGGTGCTGGGGATTAAACTTGGATTGGTCAGCAAGCACCCTACCTGTAGTATTCTTCTTCTTTTTTTTCATCCCAAATGATAAAAAGGGGGAGAGACAGAATTTGGAGTTAAAAGGACTTTCCCTCAAAACAAACAAAACAAAAAACATACAAATTAAAAAAACAACAACAACACCTTTCCCTCAGAATCCTTTTATCAGCTGGGGAAAAAGAAAAGAGAAAGAAAGATAGGATAAGTTAAATACTCCATTTTAATAAGGTTAAAGAGATGAGATTAATGGTTGCAGATTAATCAGCAAAATCTCAACACTACATATAAGCTGCCAGATTCTGTCACTTAAATAAAAGACAACAGTGATTCAGAAATAAAAGAGATTCCCAAATATATTATTTCAAATGAAAACAAGTGGGCGCTTTGATCTGCAAAAGTGGGAATCCCATGTCTCAACAGAGAGAAGCAGTATTCTCTCTGATGGTTGGGAGGCTCGCGTGAGTCTCCCTCTGTGTCCAGCCTGAACTCTGATCCTTTTCTCCTAAATCTTGACGGCATGGTTTGAGGCTGGGAACTTGGGGATCAGCTGATACAACAGGAAAACAAAAATTAAGTTAGGGTTTCTGATCTGAAATAGCCCAAATAAGCGGAATCTCTTCCTGTATTTCCTAATTAATGGACGCCTCTAAGGGCCTCATTTCCTTTACTCAGCCTATTATATTCGAGAAAAAGTTCATACCAAAGGCTGGTTTGGTATAATCTTTTGACTATTAGTAGTCTACTTTTATTAATTGATATATTTTTTCTCAGGGTGCTTTTAAATTTTAGCACCCTTAGTGGTAGGGTTTCATGTGTAAATATGCCAGCACCACACTCTTCACGAGTGTGTCTCCCCATCCCCAGGCTCCTGCCTGCCAGCTAGTGCTGGCCAGGGCTAGAGGGCAGCGCCCATACTATGAGCTGCAGCCTTCACATACTCAGCAGTGATGTTCACAGGGGTCTCTGTTCCTTTTGTTGTGGGGCTGCATGCGTGCTTTCCTGAAGTCACACATCTAAGTTCTGGTGCTTACCACAAGGGGCTGTGGGGCAGCCAGAAGCTGTCTGCAGCAGTGTTGGAGACTGCAGACAGAATGGTGGCGAGGCTCAGACAGCAGAGCTGCCAAGATTGTGCGCAGTGCATGTGGAATACAAGGATCTGAACTTGTGACCATATGCTTGCCTGGCTGGCATTTTTAAGCCCCCGTGCTATTCCTCTGTGCCAAATCTACAACAACAATAAAGCTTGTAATGTAACTGATGTAACTACTGAAAATTATATGAGAGACATTCAACCTTTTTGAATGGTTTTCTAAAAACAAATAAACGAAAAACACAAAGGGCCAGAGAGAGACAGTACAGGGTAAGGCATTTGCCTTGCCATAGCTGCTTTGACTCCTGGCTCTGCAATGATCCCCTGAACACCCCCAAAGCATCATTACGTAGGGCCCAAACTCTTACTCCTGAAAAAACAACAAGGAAAATACTGAGGATGAAGAGCACTTTACTTGCAGGAGCCTGGCTTGTTTGCTCACTACAGACAGGTCCCCAAGTACCACTGACACCACGCTGGAAATAATGGCCAAGCAGCGAGCTAGGTGAGTCCCAACCCAATAAAAGGGCAAAATCAGTGTTGGAGCCCTAAGGATATGGGAAGACAAAATGGAAGAAACATGACCCATGCTTGCGGCAGACCCTGGTCCCACATGGTCCCCTCAGCAAGCCAGAAACAAGTGGGTCCCTTGCGGCAGACCCTGGTCGATCCCTGGCACCACATGGTCCCCTCAGCAGGCCAGAAACAATCGCCGAACACAAAGCTAGGAGTAGCCTATGTGCACATCCGGGTGTGGCCCCAAGCCCTCAGCCTCAGCAACAAAAACTAAAAGATTAAACTGAACAAGGACTTGTTACTCCCCCCAAATAATTTTTATTACTCAGATTAAGTAAATGTATACTTAAATATCTGGTAATAAACTAGTGCTGGTTCAAATTAGTTTATCTTTTATATCAATAGGGAATGATTGAATTATCTCTGCTAGTAAATATTCCATTACTGGTGTTAACAAAGTATGAATTTTGCTATGGTTCTAATGTCATCTACTATTAAGAAGTAGATCATTATATATGATTTTTCCAGAAAACAAGCCTTAGTATTAAAATAGCAAGTACTCAGTTCAGGGAATGGCTCAAGGCACTAGAGCCTGCTTCTACATGCACAAGTTCAGAATTAGTCCCTGGCATGATGTGGGCCCTGGGCACCACCAGGACCTACTCCATACACTGGACTAGGAGTAGCCCCTGAGCACCTCTGAGCGTGGCCCTGAACAAATAAACTGAATCAAATAGCAATTACGGTCATGTACACATTCAGAATTTCTATCCATTACTTGAATCAAAAACACAAATCACAAAGAATCTACAAATTCTCTATATACTCTTTGGAAATATGTAGCAATCTCAAAATATATTGAAGAACTTCTCTCAAGCCAGATTTTAAAAACATCTTTTAAAACATTCTTATAATATACAAGACCTATGTGAGAATCAACTGCTTTTATTGGACTAAGTGCAGACAGCAGAAAGCTTAGTCTGAGCACAGTGCCAATAAGGTATCACATTTAATAATTCACTAAGGCAGACAACGTACAGCAGGTAGGATGCTTACCTTCCACAGCCAATCCCAGTTCCATCCCTGGTACCTCAGAGCATCCCAGATGGTCCCCCGAAGCTGCCAGGAGTAACACCCAAGCCCAAGCCCAGAGTCAGGAGTGTACCCAAGCCTAAGCCCTTGAGCACCACTGGGTATGGCCCCCAAACCAAACCCAGAACAATAAACAACACACACACACACACACACACACACATACACACACACACACACACTCAGAGACCCAAGCAATAATTTGCTAAAAAGCATGAAAGATGAATAAAAATCAAAGCGGGGCAAAAATTTGCTTTCTAAGTCATGAGCAAAGGAAAAATTATTAATCTGAACAAACATCAAAAGAATTCAACTATAAAAAATAAAGTAACCTTAGATGAACTCCACAAGAAGAAAACTGCCAACCCGATCAAAAAATGGGGTGATGAAATGAACAGAAACTTTCCCAAAGAAGAAATCCGAATGGCTGAGAGGCACATGAGAAAATGTTCAACATTACTAATCATCAGGGAGATGCAGATCAAAACAACAATGAGATACCACCTCACACCACAGAGACTGGCCCATATCCCAAAAAACAAAAGCAACCGGTGTTGGCATGGATGTGGGGAGAAAGGGACTCTCTTTCATTGCTGGTGGGAATGCCAACTGGTCCAGCCCTTTTGGAAAACAATATGGACAATTCTCAAAAAATTAGAAATTGAGCTTCCATTTGACCCAGCAATACCACTCCTGGGAATATATCCCGGAGAGGCAAAAAGGTATAGTAGCAATGACATCTGCATTTCTATGTTCATTGCAGCACTGTTTACAATAGCCACAATCTGGAAAAAACCAAAGTGCCCAAAAACAGATGACTGGTTAAAGAAACTCTGGTACATCTACACAATGGAATACTATGTAGCTGTCAGAAAACATGAAGTCATGAAATTTGCATATAAGTGGATCAACATGGAAAGTATCATGCTGAGTAAAATGAGTCAGAAAGAAAGAGACAGACATAGAAAGACTGCACTCATATGTGGAATATAAAGTAGCTGAGAGGTACAATGATGCAATTTCTGGCAGATATTTCTCTGGACTTAGTTACTTAAATACTAAAATACAGAAATCCAAAACTGTGCGGCTGCTAGTGCTACCACTCAATCTCATATCTCTTCATGCTCAGCAATGGAAAACAAATTATCAAAATGCTTCCTTTTCAGCAGGTTTGACTTTAGAGGGGAGAAACTCCAAACAATAATAGTGAGTTTTTTGTTGAAATATTGAATGTAATCAAAGTAAAGTGAAAGTAAAGTGAAATTTATCAGTTACACAGGCGGGGTGGGGGCTGGGGGGTGGGGGAGAGGGGGAGGTATACATGATTCTTGGTGGTGGAATATGTGCACTGGTGAAGTGATGGGTGTTCGAGCATTGTATGACTGAGACTTAAAACTGAAAGCTTTGTAACTTTCCACATGGTGATTCAATAAAAGAATAAATTAATTAAAAAATAAATAAAGTAACCTTAGGTTTGCAAAATAAAGTAACTAAGATGAGATTTGAGCCTTGACATTCACCATCTAAATGACCGTATCAAAGCCCCAAATCCAAACATTAATTTAATTGTTCCACAATATCAGCAAGTCTAATCTTAGCACTCAAAAACATTAAGTAAACTAAAAGTGTCCCTTGAGGATAAGTTGCCACTATAAAAAGGAAGTTACAAAGAAATGAATTAGATATACTACAAATAATGGCATGAAGTAGCAATGTTAGTCAGTCCGGGTAGGGGGGTGGGGGGTGGGGGGAAGTCTTACTTTCTGTTTTTTTTTTTCTTTTTGGATCACACCTGACGATGCTCAGGAGTTATTCCTGGCTCATGCACTCAGAAATTACTCCTGGCAGTGCTCGGAGGACCATATGGGATGCTGGGAATCGAACCCAGGTTGGTCATGTGCAAGACAAACGCCTTACCTGCTGTGCTATTGCTCCAGACTCAAAGTCTTACTTTCTGATACTCTTCCTTTTTTGCAGTAGTAGCATTTGAGATAGGATGAATATCTGTTGCTCATTATAGCTCCCCTCCCCACCAAAAACTCCATTTTATAAATTAGAAAAAAGTAACATCAGAATAACACCTATTTAAGATGCCTAGAAAATTCTTATTCTCAGAATTTCTCAGAGTCATCAGAGAGATAGCTCAGTGGAATGAATGTGTGTGGGAGCCCCAGGTTCCATCTCTGGCACTGCATTTCCCCCCAACACCAGTATTGCTGAGTGTGGCCCCCAGAACAAAACAAAACCCAAAATGAATGTAGGAGATTACAACAGCAATATGTTTATTCTGTTTAATACCTATATTACATATAGTAACCACTGTTTTAAAAAAGCCTGAGGTTACTTTGTCCTTCTCACTTCAACTTCTTGGGATTTTTCAGCCTGCAAAATAATGAAATTTATTTAAAAAGCTATCTAGGGAATTTAGCCCTGATGAAAATGAAGGGCAATGACTGGGAATTAGGTTGGGAACCTCAGGCTTCCTTCCCTCCCGTAATTCTTCTACTACATCGTGTTTCAGAGCACACCTAATGCTTGAACTGAGAGCCCCTCGGAGGATAATGCAGGAGACCAAAATTAAAGAAAAGGCAGTAAAAGGTACTCATAATTCAGGACATTGTTCTTAAAATAAGAGGCCTGGAAAGAATTTTAAATAGGGAAGGAATGTGAATAGTTTACCAAATGTTGCTTAAACATTTAACTCTTAATGCAGCATGATTCTTAGTCTTAATAGATTGAGTCAATTCTTAGTAGATTAAGAGTCAATTATAGGGGCCGGAGTTACATACAGTGGGTAGGGCATTTGCCTTGTACATGCTGACCCAGGTTCAATTACTGGCACTCCCTATCTTCCCCTGAGCATCTCTGAGCACAGGGCCAGGAGTAAGCCCTGAACACAGCCAGGTGTGACCTCCAAACAAAAACAGTCAATCTTTGACTCAGAATATCATTAAAAATAACAGTATTACATCAAATATACCAGAATCTTTTTAGTGTGTGTGAGGTAGAGGGGCTCACTCATGCTCAAGGCTTATTCCTGGCTCTGTGCTCAGGTATCACTCCTGGAGGTGCTTGGGGAACTGTAAGTGGAGCAGTGATTGAATTGGGTCAGCTGTATGCAAGGCAAGCGTCTTAACCCCTATATTGAGCAGTTCCCAACTAATTTCTTAGAGGGAATGAGGTTAGGTCCTGTGGTAGACATCTAGAGCACCTTTTCTATTACAGAGCTGGGGAAGTGTGACAATTCCTAAATTACTTTGCAGCTTGGATCCGGGAGATAAATTAATTAGGGGTCTCCTAATTAGATACATCTGTGATAGACGTGAAAAGGAAGCAGAGGACTGTAACTTAGGTTCTTATTTTGTTTTATTTTTATTTGTTTTTGCTATTAATCAAAGCTGTGGAGGCAAAAATGTTCCTAAACCAACATTTTGGTTTAGACCAGAGTTTCTTAAACTTTTTCTACTTGTGCCATTTTTTGCCTAAGAAATTTTATGCGACTGCAGGTGTATATGAAATAGAAATAAAATGTTTGAGGGTGTGAAGAAACAGTACATTGGATAGTATATTCCAAAGAGAGTACATTTGCACGAAACCCATGTGTATCCCGAGCATACCACATGGTTCCCAAAGGAATGCCAGGAGAAATTCCTGAGTGCAGAGCCAGGAGTAATGGTGAGCATTGGCCCCAAAACAAAATAACAAACCTTTGTGTGTGTGTCTGTGTGTGTGTGTATATATATACATATATTTATATATGTATATATATACACACATATGTATATATGCATACATACATATATTTATATATGTGTACATTATATATAAGTATGCATAAACCAAATGTTTGAGGGCCAGAGAGATAGGACAGCAAATAAGCACTTGGCTTGCAGGAGGCTGACCTGGGTTTGATACTCTGCATCCACATACGGTCCTCCAAGCTCTGCCAGGAGTGACCCTGATCATAAGATCCAGGGAGTGTGGCCCAAGACAAAACAAATTCAAATCAAATGTTTGAGAATAAAATCATAAATTTATTTTAGAATAATCCTATTTTCAGTTTTACAACTCTTCATGGAGTTGGAAAGTATAGTTTAAGATACTGGGCTCCAGTGGTTTTAAACCTTAGGATTTTTGTTTGTTTGTTTGTTTAGTGGAAGAGGGAGGTTTGAGGTTACACTTGATGGTGTTCTTTTTGTTTAACTTTTGGGTTACACCCAGCAATGCTCAGGGATTACTCCTTGCTCTGTGCTCTGGAATCACTCCTGGTGGGGCTTGGAAGACCATCTGGGATGCTGGGAATCAAACCCAGCTTGGCCACAGTCGACCACATGCAAGACAAACACCCTATCTATCGTACTATCTGCTCCGGTCCCTACACTTGATGGTGCTTGAAGAGCTACTTTGTCCTCTGTGCTAGGGTGTCACTCCAGGCAATGATCAGAGGACCATGTGGTGCTGGTGATCACAACTGGCCTCCTGCATGCAAAGCATGTGCTCAGTTCTTTGAGGGATTTCTCCACTCTAGTTTTCAACCTTTTAATACCTGTGGTTCAAACCATTGGTCTAGAACAGTGGTCTTCAACTGTTGTTCCCCAGAGACCAGCACTTGTCTGCATACTGGTCCAAGATCTGCTGTTACAACCAATGCAGGAGACCACTGGTTTTCGACCTTTCTGCAACTTTGGACTGGCACCTGTCCACTGTTCTAGACCTTCTAACAAAACCTGAGTCACTAACTCTGCATATCACATCTCAGTTAGAGTAGAAATAGGGGTTTCTGTTTTCTGTCCAAGGATCTATGACTGGTAAATAACTTGATATCATGAAGGAGGATAACAGAGCCTGAAATGTTGACTGACAGTAGTAGTGAGCAGTGAATGACAAGGAAACACTGTAGAATGAAAAGCTAGTGAGCTACCATAGCCAAATGAGAAAAGATTTGATGAAATTTTTTACCAATGTATTGTAACATCTCAGAAGACAGAACATGTGTTCAACAGGTTTTCAGATCTGAAAGAAGGCTCTCTCCATCTGTGGCAGGGGATTCTGGCTGACAGAACAAAGTAATGAGGACTTGGGTGAAGGCACGGTCACTTGCTGTTGGAAATGTAAAAAGGTAGGAAAATGAGATGGTGGTCAAAGGCCTTTCTCAAAAAACATTCCAAAATACCAGCTACTAAAATCTAATAACAGTGTGACTTCTCCATCATAAGCTTCTGTCTGCAGGTAACCAGGATTGTTGAGAGGTAAGACCCAAAAGAGGGGTGAGGTGTTGGGGTGGGAGAGGCCGAGTGAAAAAGGTGGAGCCAAGAGAATTTAGCATTAGGCCTCGACAGCGACAATAACTCAGATCCCAGCACTACTACATATGGTCATTGTTTCCTCTTAGTAATTTTTTTTTTTTTGGAAGTAAAACAGATTTTATTTGGAGGTTTTTAGGAATGGGAAGGAGGGAGAAAAAGTGAGAGAGAATAACATGTTCAAGAGAGAATGTGAGATTCTCCAAAGGTAGAGAGAGCCCCTACATACACCCCAGCATTAGATTTGAGAGCACGAAAATACACATCTTGAGAGGGAAGATGTGGGTGCCACATGTGTTTGGTCGCCACATGTGCTCAGCCACATGGGCACAAGCAGCACATGGGCTCGAACAACAAATATGCCTCCTCTTAGCAATTTTCTATCCATTCATCTTCACCCAATTTCTAACTCCTTGCATTTGCAGCATTTGGAAGTGAGTTTGGTTCCACAGTGAGGTCTCTTACCCTCACTGCAGCAGTCTTGACTAAAATGCTTTTACTGCATTAATCACTACCTAGTTCTGGTTATTCTTTATTTAAAAATTATTATTCAACAATTTTAAATTTTTTCTGTTTACTTTTTAATTGAATTACAGTGACATACACATTTACAAAGTTGTTCACTACTGGATTTCAGTTTATATAATGTTCCAACACCTGTCCCTTCACCATTCTTTTCCCACCACCAATGGTCCCAGTTTCCTTCCCCCTCCCCCCCAGGTATATCTCTTTACCTATGCCCCTCCCCCCCACATACACACTCTTGTGGCAAGCTTCCAACCATTGATCTGACCTCCTGGCCTCTATCTACATTCACTTTGGATATTAGTCTCATGTATATTTATATCTCACAAATGGGAGTCATTCTATACCTGTCCCTCTCCTGACTCACTTCACTCAACATGATTCTCTCCATATCAATCCATTTATAAGCAAATTTCATGACTTCATTCTAACAGCTGCATAGTATTCCTGGTTATTTTGTAATAGTAACCTCCATGTACACTGAAACATATTAATAGCTTTCTATTTTTTCTCCCCTAAATTCCTACTGGAAAAAAAAAATCAGGCAACAGTACAGAAAGAAATGTGAAGCAGCTTTACTGGAAAGCAAAGAATAAAAATGTTGATGGAATGAAAAATTGAAAAATTGAA
The DNA here is from genome assembly GCF_027595985.1 of Sorex araneus. Lineage (NCBI taxonomy): Eukaryota > Metazoa > Chordata > Mammalia > Eulipotyphla > Soricidae > Sorex > Sorex araneus. The sequence goes on along the minus strand of NC_073311.1, from coordinate 37,101,321 downwards.
TAGTATAAAGATGTGAGGTAAGGGCTGGAGAGAGTGTACAGGATGTAAGGCACTTGCTTTGCATGCAGCCGACCCAGGTTTAATCCCTGGCACCTCATATGGTCTCCTGAACACCACGAGAAGTGATCCATGAGCACTGAGCCAGGAGTAAGCCCTGAGAAGTCTGGGTGAGGCACCTCCCCAAAAGACAAAAGTATGTCTAAGTAACTATGAAAAAAAATACAAAACACAGTTTTCATAAAGTTAGCATCTATTAGGAAGGGCAAGCAGTATTATAATAAATGCCCAAGGGCTGGGGAAGTAACTCAGTTGTAGATCATTTTCACTGTGCCTGTGAGGTCCTGGGTTTGATCCCCAGCACCATAATAAAGTAAGTTCCTAATCAAAGAAAAAAATATCTCCAACAAATGTATAAATGTAAATCAAACCAAATAACGGTAACAATGATTAAAGAAAGTTTCTGGGGATCAAACCTAGGGCCTCACACAAATGAGGCACATGTTCTATCATTGAGCCACATTCCAGACCCCAAACAAATAGTCTTATTCCTATTAAATAATAAAAACTTGAAGAGCTGAATTGATTTTAAAGTTCCAACTGGCTTTATTAAATGATTCCTGAACTGGTGATATCCCCTCAAGCATGGAGAGGTATTGAATAGAATAGTACAAAATGGAAGGTTTTAAGCAGAAGCAGGGAAAAAAGGGAGTAGTTCAGGGAAAGGCACCTTCCTTTAGGTAAGTCGGTAACCTACATAGATTACCTCCACCTCCAAGAGCCAAGAAATTTCATCAAATATTCCATTTGGGGGTCCAGATGTACAGTGTATACAGTGCTTACCTTGCATGTGGCTGACCTGGGTTCAATTCCCGGCACCCCATATGGTCCCTGAAGCCTACTGGGAGTAATCCCTGAATGCAGAGCCAGGAATAAGCCCTGAGCACCAGCAGGTATAGTCCCCAAACAAACAACAAGAACCAAAATCCATCTTGGGGGAAAGATAGAAACTGCAAAAACTACAATTAGATTAGGAACTAAATGTTCCCAGGACTTGGCATTTTGGTCCCTTTAAAAAAGCATGTCTGCAGATATCTTTTGTAGCATGGCTTTTTTTTTAATTAATTAATTTGTGTGCCTCCCTATATTCCAAGAGCCTGACACTTGGCCTGGCTCAGTGAGTGGCAATTCTGTGCGGCATGGGCTGTCAAAGCTGGCGACCCATGGGTCACCATTGTGGTACTCATCATGGAATTCAGGGTTTCCACATGGAAGAAGACTCCAGTCCTCTGAACTGTACCAGCTTTAGTCTTAAATACTCATATCCCGTGACCTACTAGACCTTCTAGAAATTATTCTAAAGAAAAAAAAAATCAAAGTTGTAGTTAAAAATAGGTTTGTGTAGTGTTCATTACAATAAGTACTTTGAAATTACCCAATGATGGGAAATGTTATATTTTCATACATATGTAGAATGTGATAGTGTGTGAATAATTTCAGAGAGCAATGAATAAGAAAAGACAAATTTGGGGTCTGAGTGACAGTACAGCAGATAGGGCACTTGCATTGCTGATGGTCAATATAGGTTTGATACCAGGCATCCCATATGGTCCCCAGAACCCCCCAGAAATGACCAGTACAGTCAGGAGTAAGACCCGAGTATCGCTCAGTGTGACCCAAAAACATTAACAACAACAACAAAAGACACAAATTTAAGTGAAAATGCACAAGCATTTTATTAGGCATGTCTGTCTTGTATTTAAAAACATCACACATAAACATACAAGCGCACAGGCAAAGTCTAAGAAAACATACTATGATGTTAATAGCAGCCATCTTTGGGTGCTAGGATAATGGATGATTTTAATCTTCTGGCTAATTTTCCTGCCATGGTATGTTCTTAGAACATATTACTGTATTGCTATTTACAAATCTAACTAAAGAAACCCCACTGAGCTTCCTTTGCTCTAGAAATCGAAGTAATCCTGATTTTTACACCTTCTTCAGCTCCCACAATCAGTATTTCCTTGATTTTTACCCATCCAAGACATCACTGCATTATTTCTTCTCTCGTTTCCAAAATGCAGGCACTTGTCTTCCCTAGTGAGGTCCTCAATTGCTGCGTTTGGCTGACATGTCCCTGTCTTACAGGACTCCTACATTCGAGCCACAGGGAAGCACCTTTACAAGGCCACCTTCTACCCTTAAGTCCCTGAAAAATCTACTGCAGGTGGATCAAGCCTGGCATACTCTGCTCTCAAACCCTGAGATGCATTTGCTCCTTTCGGGTCTTCCTAATCCCCCCCCCCCCCAGGTCATTTATTTACTAGATGCTGCTTCTCAGAGGCTGGGGTGGGGGGTGGGGATGGGGGTGCTGGAGGACGTTTCCAAGTTAGCCTCTAGCGCCAGCGTAGGGTACGGTTGGCAACGTTTCCCCAACATTTATCCATCTGCACGGTTCGTGCTCCGCGCTCTCATTGTATGCGCCGCGCGGCTTCCTTCGCTCGCTTTGAAAGATTTCGGAAATCTAGCTGGACGCGGGCACATGAAGCCTATGCCACGCAGACCCACAGGGCTGAGAGTGCTCATGTCTCTCTTGGAGATAAACGGCAACGAAACCACTAGCCTAATTTTTTTTTTTCCTCCCCCTTTCCAAGATGGCAGAGAACGTCTTAAAATAGTCCCTGACAAAAGCCCCGCACACCCCCCTCCCCCGCCCCCCAGACTCGAATCTTTAGGGCCGGCTACAGTCGCTTAATAGCCAAGGACAAAAGATTGCACCTAGGTGCAGGATGCCCGTCCTTACATCCGACCGCGTCAGGGGAGGGGGAAAAAAAAAGGCACCTGCTGGGTTCACGGCCCCGGCCACGCCTCGGCCATCAACGACCTCTGGGCACTTCAGGAGACAGACTCCAAACTCCAGCACGGGGGGAAAAGGTGGGGGGAGGGGAGGGGGTGGCGAAGTTCTATTAGCGCGTCTCGGATCCGGCGCGAGAGGGCCCCGCCCCGGGCAGACGCGGCTCCCCCACTCCCCGCAACCCCGCCCCGGCGGCGCGTGCATCCCCGGGGAAGGAGCTCGCGTGCCCCCCTCAGCCGGGCCGCGTCCCAGGCTGCAAATCCTGGGCGGGCCCCGAAGGAGAGGCGGGTGACCCGCTAGGGAGCACCGGGCTACACCTGTCAGGCTGCGGCCACCCACCAGGCCCCAGAAACCACGGGCCGAGGACAGGGGCCGGGGCGTCACCCGAGCCCTCGCTCCGGGCTCCGCAGCTCTCCTTGCCCTTCGTGCTGCTCCCACAAAGCCAATGCACACCCCCCCACCGCCATTTTTTCCTCCCCTTACCTCAAACACCACCTCTTCGTCAAACTCGGGTGTCATCCTTCTCCGCCATGCCACCAGCGCCTCGGCACGATGGGAAATGAGGGCGGGAGAGAGCCAGCAGCAGCCACCCCGGCGTCTCGGCCTCGGCTTCGGCCCCCCTCGGGGGTCAGACAACTACAATTCCCGGCATGCCTTGCAGCTCACGCCCGCCCACCCCCTGTCTTTCGACACACTCATTGGCGCTGAGGAGGCGCGTGGCCGCGGGAGGGGCGGGAACGGGCGGAATTTGGAGACGTCTGATTGGAGGAGGTGGGAGCTTTTGTCCGCCTTCTTTTTTATGGCGACCACTAGACAGGGGGCGCCCGCAGCACTGATTTTTCTGCTCGGGCGGGGAGAGCGGGAGGGCACGCGCCTGCGGAGCGCGCCGGTGAGCGAACGCCGCGCGTGCCCGCGCCTGGCCGTCAGCCTCCGGGAGCTCGGCAGGGCGGCGCTCGAGTCCCGCTGCCTGCGGCTCGCGCCCGGGAGCGCCGCCGGCTGCCCGGGAGCCCGCCGCATCCTTTGTGCGGCGCTCAGGCTGCGCCCGCGGGTGCTGCTTGCGGGGCGGAATGTGGGAGCTGCGGGGGCTCTTCTCTCCAGTCTGCGGACCCATGGACCCGACGTGGGGCACGGACTGAGCTGGGGAGGGCGAGCGGGAAAGCCGAGCTGCCCGGGGGGAACATCATGACTTCGGCGGCGGGTAAGTGACGGGCGCTCCGGCTGCGGCTGCAAAGTTGGGGAGCGAGCGCAGCGGCGGCGAAAGCGGGAGCTTCCAGCAACTTTCTCCTCCGGGCTCGGGGGTGCCCACCCCTGCCGACACCCAAGTGGCCAAGCGCCGAGCCCACGGCGTCGGTGTCCGGCTCTGCCCGCCGACTGCGGCTCTCTGGCAATGTGCAAGCGCCTGGGACCTCCTCCCTTTGGGAGATCGGGGTCCCGGGGCGTGGGGGGGCGCCCAGGTGGACAGGAGAGACGGGCGTTTGCTCTTCTCTCCTGCAACTCGGGCGACTTTGACTTTGCGGGAGAAGGTAGCCGAAACCATTAAAAAAAAATCAATTATTCTAGGAAAGGGCAGTGGCCGCGCGGTGTTGAACTCTGGGACTTGGCTGATCACTGGGACCCCTGGTTCTTATTCTCAGAGATTTTGATCCTTATTCCCACCCTGGAGGTGTTCGTCCCCCCCCTACCCCCCACCCTTTTACCTGCGAAGCCTTGCTTTTTTTTTTTTTTTCAATGGGGGTGGTGGGGGAGCGCTCAAGTTCACCCATTTTTTTAAACGGATTTTTTCCCCCTTCCATTTCTACCTGGCTAATATAAACAAAGCCTTGTCTGCCCCCCCCCCCCCCAGTTTTTGGCTGCCTCCCATAATATTGTCCCTTCCAGTAAATAACAAAGCCTGTATTTACCTTTGTGTGGATTTTAATCAGTTCTGAATATTGTATTTCTACACATTTCTAAAGTCCAGTTATTTTATTTTCCTGGATAAATTAGTAAAGTGGGGTTGAATCGACTTGATACAGTGTAGGCTAATTTTTAAACCAGAACTTTAATGTAGTAAATATTAACCCTTTTTTTTAAAAAAAAAAACCTTTTTTGTCCACAAGGAGTTGAGAAATAACAAATTCCACTAGCAAATTTGTATTAAAATAGGGTAGAGCTTTCTCTTAAAGTTACTTCTACAAGGAGCACTTAAGTGTCTGATTAAAGTTTCTTTGCTTTCCTTGGCATTTGTTGTAAATTCCTGCAACTTGAAACTGTCAAATAGCACTCAAAATGTTCTGATTTGTATTTTTTCTAAAGCGTGGATATATTGGAGTGTTAGTTGCTAGGTTTAATTAGATTACAAGTCAAGTAGTTAGCCTATAGGAAATAAGAAAGTAAGAAGGGAAATATTTCCATAGTGGTATATTTGAGGAGGATCTTGTGGATCTATCCTTTTTGATGTAATATATGCATATAGGAAATATATTATTGTACACGGTGGAAATAGTGTTATTCTAAACCAGTTTTTTTTCCTCCAGCGGGAGACTTCTTACTTTCGATGAATCATTTTCATGTTCAGTTTCTGTGCCTTTATGCAGGTTTACTTTACTAATGAAGCAAGCTAATTAAAGTGGTTGGCAGTGTTAAAATCCTAGCTTCTTTTAGTTCTGCCCTCTTTCGGAATACCAACTGTATTTAAAATATTTATACTTTATATGTATCAGTTTTTATTTCCATCCCTGACAATTTAGAATGAACATGTACAGAAGCATTTAGTATTATATTTAAATATTTGAACCTGGACTAGGGCTTAGTCTGGCAGTATATGATTTTTTTCATGAGTTACCCTAGAGTAATGCAAGCTATTTTTATATTTTATCAACTTAACAATTAAAGAAATCCACAGACATTTTTGTGGTGTTTAAAAAGAGGGACACTTCCTGTGTTTAGCTGAGTTAGTTGGTTTTTAGCATGGTTTGCTGAGACGCATTAACTTCTTTTTTGTTCATCCATCTATTAAGATTTATTATAATGCCTACTCATGTCTAAATAGACACATGGCCGAGAACTAAGGTTTTCTTTTCATCCCATTCTTGTAAAAGTATGCATTCATCATTCTGACAAGCATTTTAGGATGCTTGTTGGAAGAGTACTCAAATTCATTAAAACTTTGGGGAAATTGTTTGCTCCGGGGAGGGTGGAGGGGATGTTTGTTTATAGTGAAAGAAAGCAAGCCTGCATGAACCACAGCCTGTTGTATGTAATAGATGATGAGCATGTTTGTAATAGTAAAAATGGTCCTGGCACTTTACTTTCTTACCTTATTTTTCCCTGGAGCCAAACAGCTGTGTCAATAAAAGATTTGCTACTTTGCCCTAAAAAGCAATGGGTCTCACTGTTGATATAGTATTAAAATCCAAAGGTGCTGGATTCATTTTCAACATCATGCTCTTAATTAAAAAAATTTGACATTAGAGCAGACCATAATATAATGTCTTATTATTTTTGAGTTTTGTGTTTCTTTCAAAATGGGGGGGGGAGGGAGGGAGGGAAGGAGAGATAAGAGATGAGAAAAATGAGAAAAGAAAAGATTTCAGATATTATTATTCCAGTGACCAGGAACACTTGTTTCTAATAATGATTAAGGCTTTATGAGGATAGCACAAAGATTAAGGCACTTGCCTACATGAAACTGCCACTGAAACATTGGCACTGGGTATGGCCAGCGCCCCCAAAATTGCCTTGTTTAACTCCTGAGCGAGATGTGCCCCCCCGAAGAAAATGGATTATTCAATAATGTTATTATAGTTGATTCCTACTAACATTCCAAAATATTACTCTACTTTAACTCTTGATTGAGGACCAGAGAGAAAGGGTGTAAGGTGCTTGCTGTGAATCCTCGGACCAACTTGGTTCCAATCCTTGGCACCACATCCAGTTCCCCGATCACCACCAGGGGTCAGTCCTGAGCATTGAGCACCGCTGGGTGTGGCCCCCCCAACGAAAATGAATAAATAATGAATAAATATTGAGGTCTGGGTGTGTTTGGCACTAGAGCTTTTGTCTTACCTTTGTAAGGCCCTGGGTTTGATCCCTGGCAAGGAGAGATGAGTGAGATTGATGCTAAGGCCTGTTATATTTATTTTTCCATGGTAGACTGTATGCCTTGCCTGTGGGCTCGGGGTTCAAACCCCAGCACCAAATAGAAAAAAAGAAGAAAAAGGAAAGATATTACTGTCTTTGCGCTCCTGCACTATTGAGCTACATCATGGACCTGGATCTTGATTTCTTTTTTAAATTAAATTTCCTGTTCTGAGACATAAATAGGTGTAAGTTTATGGCAGCTTTACTTCTAGGACCAGTTTTCAGCACCAGGGATACAGAATGAGACAAAAACTTTTCCTCTGCTAGTGAAGCCAAAGATGCACTGAAGAAAAATATCACAGGGCTAAGAGGCTGGAGCCCCTGTGGGGTCTCCTGAAGCAAGTGTCTTAGAAGTTGGATCTCAGAATCATAGAGATTTTAGTCATCTCTTCACCCCTCTCACTGACAAGGAAGGAAATTGAGGCAGTCTCTCCACACAGAGTCTCACAGGTAAACCAGCTGTTCAAGTTAATTATTTTCTTCCTCCAGTTCACAGTTGGCTAACAGTGGTAAGCCTATGGTCAAGATTATTGACTCCAATTGGTACCTACTGAACTTAATTTTGAGGATATTAGAGAGAGAATAGGGATTTATCTTTCTTGGAAGCAGACACTTGTACAGAACATTTAATGAGTACAATGAGTACCAGAGCTTAAAAAGCAATTTAACTGGAAAGCAAAAATTAATTGGTTAAATGACCCTAAAGCTCTAGAAAGTATATAAATTTCAGAAAGTAAAAAGTTAATTTGATAGATTTTTTTTTAAAAAAAGTGGTAAAATATACCATCTTTATCATTTTTAAGTGTATAATTTAGTTGTGTATTAACTGACTCCCAGAATTCTTTCATCTAATAAAACTGTCTTACTCCTTGAAAAAGTCCCAGAGGTGTAGGCTGTTTAGAAATGGCTCTGCAAATGGAATCAGCATGACAAGCTGTCAGTTTTCATTATCTTGAGTAAGATAGGTAGTCGGAAAGGTGCCCAGGGCATTCATGCTTTCTCATCAGACATGATTTAATCATTCAGGAGTTTAATTTCATAGCATTATACCAAGCTTTAACGTTAGGTTTTGAAGGGTTTTACCTTACAAGTAAAACTAAAAACATGTTTACTCAATAGCTAACTGAAATTGTATATCTTTAGGAATTTTATGGTTATTTTGAAAACATATTACCTTAATCATAGTGAGTGAAAAGGCAGCTGACCAGATGAGCTTGGTTGGATATAGAGAATATAGGAATTGTGAGATCCTTAATTAGTAAAAGAGAGTAACACATCCTGCTCGACACTTTAAAAAAAATACTCAATTCCTTTTATCTTCCCAAGTGTTCTGACTAATTTCCACGTTGAAAAGAAAATCACCAGGCAAAGCATGAAAGCCTCTTTCTATTCAAGCACTTAAACAATGTCAGAACACATTTTGAAAGGAATGTGTATATATATATATATATATTTATTTATTTAAAATTATATATATATTTAAAATTAAAAAATTACATTTTTTAAACATTAGATTTATATTGGAGTAAATAAAAGTATAACATAAACTTTTTTTCATTTTACCTCCTTGGGGAAATTTTCCGGAGTGATAAGTGATAGGAGAAAAAACTTACAACAGCTTTAAAAAAAATGTGTGTGTTCAGACCTAGGTATGTTTTCCTTTTGTGGTTCTTTTGTGTGAAGCTTCCACTAGGTTCTGATGGGGCAGGCTGTACAAACTGAGAACAGTATAATAGGTATTTTAATACAGTGCCTAGGAGGAATTGCTAATACTAGAAATTGTGGTCTTTTAATTGTATAGGGAGTGTGCTTATTTATTTATTTTGCTTTTTGGGTCATGCCTGGTGATGCATAGGGGCTACTCCTGCCTTTGCACTCAGGAATTACCCCTGGCTGTGCTCAGGGGACCATGTAGGATGCTGGGAATCGAACTGGGTCGGCTGCATGCAAGGCAAGCGCCCTACCCACTGTGCTATTGCTCCAGCCCCGGGAGTGTGCTTATTAATGAAAGACATGCAGTGTGATTATCTGTAGAACTGAGAAGAAATACAGATGTCCGGGATTTATCCCCAGATGCTATGATTGATAAGATCTGGGGTAGGACCTAGTTATTTAATTTTGGGCGGGACTGGGAAAAGAGAGAGAAGTGCTCCCACACAGTGCACTGGAGACCAAGGACCCCTTCCAGGCCGCTAGGCCATCAGGCCAGCATTATTCCATGCAAGGGCCTGAGGATGCGGTGCCTCAGTTGCCCTGTGGGTTGTACCAGACAGTGCTGGGGGCCTTCAGGTCTGCACACAATGATGCTCAGGCGACAGGTGGTACTAGATAAAAATAAAGCTACATAAAGCATTATAAGAATCATTCCCCAATCTCTGAACCCAGGCAGAGAAATGCCAAGTTTCTAATGATCCCCCAAAAATACAGAATTACTTTTAAGTATTTAAGTGTAGAAACGTTCTGACTTTTGTATTCCTTTAAAATAAATAAAAAAATAAAATTTGTTCTGTGGTTCTAACAAAAAAAAATTGTTTTTGAGGTAAATAAATCATGAATTAAAGGCATTCATTCAACTCTACTACCTATTCTTCACATAGAAGGTTACTGATCACACAGAAGCTTTAAAATTTGCTTTTAATGTAAGCAAATTCAACTTAGCGTTCAACAAGTGAACTGAGGTAGTTTCTCCTACTTTTCAAGAGCCAAAAATAAGTTTTCAGTTTTATTTCGTGCTGACTGAGGATACGGTAACTTGTTCCAGTATTAGAGGCGATTGTACAGTAGGGCTGGGCATTGACTCAGCGCCACAGCACATCCCGGCATGCATGAGACCTGCTTTGACCACTGCACCACAAAGAAAGGAAAAACATTTATAATATACCCAAAGCTACGTAAATTGGTACTAAAGGGCAATTTAAGGAATTTCTGGGGACTGGAGTGATAGCACAGCCTGTTAGGGCATTTGCCTTGCACGCGGCAGGCCCAGGTTCGATTCCCAGCATCCCATAGGGTCCTCTGAGCATGGCCAGGAGTTAATTCCTGAGTGCATGAGCCAGGAGTAACCCCTGTGCATCACCAGGTATGACCCAAAAAGCCAAAAAAAGAAAAAAAGGAATTTCTGAGGGTGGTATTGTCTATATATTGTAGCATAAATAAACTAGTAAAATGCAAGTTGTTGCCATATTGTCAGGTTATACTTACAGGAGTGGGCAAGACTGTGGTCCTCTGAGCATCACCAGGAGTGACTCCTCAGGACCACTGGGGTTGGTCCAGCCTCCTAAATAAGAATGGTACTAAATCTAATCATTAATCATTTGTCTTCTTGCTTGTTATTTTTTTGTCATCAAATTATTGTTATTTTTCTTTCCTAGAGATTAAGAAGCCACCGGTGGCCCCCAAGCCAAAGTTTGTGGTGGTAAACAATAAACCAACACCGCCTCCCATCGCTCCTAAACCTGATGTTGTGGTTTCTAGTGTTCCACAGTCAACAAAGAAAACCAAACCTGCAATAGCTCCGAAACCAAAAGTTTTGAAAAGCTCACCTGCTCGAGACATCAGGCAGTCTCCAACAAGGAAAACCACTGTGAACCTGGAAGAGCAGAAACAGGAATTACCTGAAAGCACCGACAAGGCCAATTGCAAAAATGTAGGTCATCAGAGCAATGATTATATTTCATCCATGTGTTCCTGCAGTTCTGAGTGTATCCATAAACTTGAAAACAGAGAGCATTTGAATGTAAAGCAGCTAGTCCTAGAGCCACTGGAAATGCATGACCATTTAGAAAACAGTAAAACTGATGAGCCCTCTTTAGCAATAAAAACTACGAGTAAATGTGACTCTAGTGGTCAGAAGGTCAAGAGTCAGAGTGGAGTAATTTTAAAGGTAGAAGAGAAGCTGAAAGATGTATTAACCCAACCATCATCACCTTTGATTTCTCCACAGAAGCACAGATCCACAGGCAAACCTGAAATGAATGATGGCTGTCATTCCGACAAACAACTGAGAGTTGAATTTGTGGATTTGTCACCATCCCCGTCTTGCCTTGAAAAAGTTCCGGATTATCAGCTTTGCCACCTACAAGTTCCTCATGATGAATTTCAAAACTTGGAAACATGTCACAAGGGCAGTGAAAAAAGCAATACTTGTATTCACCCATCTGAAGAAGAGGTTCTGGAAAACGGCAAGAGGAGCACTTTTTCATCATCAGATGGAGTTAGTAAGAAATCTGAAGTCAAAGACCTTGGTCCCTTAGAACTGCACTTAGTACCTTGTACCCCTAGATTTCCAACTCCCAAGCCTAGAAAGACTCGAGCTGCTCGTCTGGTACGCCAGAAGTATGTGGATTCTCAAAGTGAAAGTCTGGAAGAAGCAGAACATTTAGATAATAGCCCTGCTAGTCCTCCTGAAGAAAGTCTGAAAAACCACAAAATCAGTTTTCTTCATCAGAATGTGTTATGTAACCAGGAACAGGTGGACAAAGTGAAACCAGGAAGTAAAAGTGAACTAAATTTGGACTCCACCTGTGCCCAACAAAATGTAGTCCATTTACAGAAAGCCCCGGATCATGAAACATCTTCCCTGGAGAAAAGGGTATCTCCCCTAAATACAGACTCTCATTTGAATTCTGACAGCAAGGTGGGAGATAGTTCTAATACGTCACTTGAGGTGGATGAAGGGATCAGTTTTAAACGGTGCAGTATTTTATCTATGAGCCTTCCCAAGCAGCTTAAATTAAGTTGCAATGAACGTTTACCTACTGCCTGTAACCCAGGATTGTCTAGTCCTCAACTACAAAAGGAATCTAAAATAAAAGATGAAGCTTCCTCAAAAATTGTCCCCAAAAAACCTCAAAGACACAGTTTGCCTTCTGCAGGGGTGCTTAAAAAGGCTGCTTCAGAGGAGCTTGTGGAGAAAAGTTCTTACCCCTCAAATGAAGAAAAAACATCAGGGAAGATTTTAGAAAGAAATCACCTTCGGCATTTGTGTGCCCAGAACCATGGTATGTCGTCTTCCTTTGACATGCCGAAACGGACTTCAGAAAAGCCAGTGTGGAAATTACCTCATCCTATTTTACCCTTTTTAGGGAACCCAGAATCCTTAAAGTCTGTAGCTGTCTCCTCAGATGGTGGACCTGCAGCAACCTTGACCAAGCCTCGAGCAAAGTCATTATCTGCTGTGGATGTAGAAAGGTGTACCAAACCAATCAAAGACTCTCCAAAGAAAAACTCTTTTAAGAAGTTGCTCAATATGAAATTGTCCATCTGTTTCATGAAGAGCGACTTCCAGAAATTTTGGTCCAGGGGCAGCCAACTTGGGGATACGACCGCAGGCAGCTTTTCAGGTGCAGAGAGAAAAGGGATGGAGAGTGATTGGCATAACCTGCTAGTAGGAGTGGAGAAGAGAAGCAAACCCACCAAGGCGTATTCTGCAGATAATTACAGCATGGAATCCCAAAAGAAGAGGAAAAAGTGTCGGGTCCAGACCAGTGCAACTCATGAACCGAGAGCAGAGTCTTTAGATGACCAAGTGCTTTCCAGGGACTCTTCATCTCAGGGGTCTTGCACACCTGTTATAAGCAGCTCTGCCCCTGAGTATGAAAATATACGTCACTATGAGGAAATACCAGAGTATGAAAACTTGCCCTTTATTAAAACTCTGGAGTTCGAATGGCAGAATTCCAGTAGCGTGGAGGATGCTGATGCAAATGTGTACGAGATAGAAGAGCCCTATGAAGCTCCAGTTGGCCTTGGACCCAGACATCCACATTCCAGGTAACACTTAGGTGCCAGACAGGCATGGCACACTTTGGGTCTTACCATTGAAATGAACTTTCAGCAACTCCATGAGATTTACATATGGAGATTTACATACTATGAGAACGGGTGACTTCTTTTTTTTTTTTTTTTTTGCTTTTTGGGTCACACCCAGCGATGCTCAGGGGTTACTCCTGGCTTTGCACTCAGGAATTACTCCTGGCAGTGCTTGGGGGACCATATGGGATGCCGGGGATCGAACCCGGGTCGGCCGTGTGCAAGGCAAACGCCCTACCCGCTGTGCTATCGCGGGTGACTTCTTTGACAAGTTGATTCCTCGTTGGAATTTGAACCTCGTTGTAGTTACAATTAGAATCTAGGATTAATAGTTGCTGGTACTGCATGTACCTGATGGGATGGAAAAGAGGTTTCAAGTATCCAGTCAGAGGTCAAAGAATCTAGGGAAGGAAGTTGCCCAATCATAAAGGTCTTTTTGCTCAGTGAAAGAAATCTGAAGTTCTTTCTTCCTTGTATTGACCTGTGGTGTCCTTGTCAAGTGAAAACTCTAAAGTTGCAAAGGTTACTCAATTTTTTGGTATTCTTTTAATTGTTGAAGGCTAATTTGTGACTTTAGACAGGGATAAGGGGAACTGCAGGAAATACTAACTGTTCTCCCTGCTTTTGTACCTCTTCTTTCTGCTCACGGTTATCCTCTCCATCTGTATGTAAGGACACAGGTATATTCATGGTGTACCTGTATCATCCTTGATGGTCCAGCTCATCAGTCATGGATTTTATAAAGCTTCTGTGGTTGTGGGAAGTCTGAGCATCTTGTTTGACTCCTCAGTTATGCTGTGGTTTTCTTAACCCCTTTATCTCAATGCATTTTATGCTGTGATTATATAGAGAGATATTTGGTGTTCTTTATTTGATGTTGAGCTCTTATATTTGACAAAAATTTCCAGGTGTGTTTTTTTTTCCCTCCTTGAGGCCATGAAAAGGACTTGGTTGGTCAAGTTTAGATGTTTTTGAGAAACTGAAAAAGAGGCGAGGTAAACATCCACGGTAGTGTTTTTTCTTCTTTTTTTTTGTATTTGACGCAAAGCACAGGCCTTTTTTGTAATCATCTTAGGCCTCAAAGTCTTTAGTACTCAGGTCTTAAAGTAGGACTTTTGCAGAAACATTCACCTATATGAGTATTTTACTTTTCCAATACTTTGCTAATATTTTTTGATTAATCTATTCCTCCTTTTAAGGCAGTTCTGCTGGGTGTGGCCCCCAAAGAAAACGAAACTGATAAAAGGCCCTGAATTTTAGTACCTGGGCAAAAACCTCTACTTGATGAATATTTTGACCAAGAACCAGAATTTTCCAAATTAACCATTTTTAAGAAAATTGTCTATTTTTATTCCTGTTCTACTCCTTTGGATAATTTTGTGGATGCTGCCTTTACCGTGTGTGTGGGGGCAGGGGGGAAGTTGGGAGGGGGGTGTGAGTTTAGCTTTCTTGTGATGTGCTACTCTCCTTAATGAAGGTGAAATTTTTTTCTTGATATTGGAGATTATGCTTCTTGCTCTGCCAGAGCATCACAGCTGCAGTGGGGGAGGCCTCACTGGAAAGGGTTAATATAAACAGGCCGTGTAGCTGGCCGGCATTCACCCTGAGGGTCTGTCTCAACCCTGAGGCCAGGGTAGTTTTGAACTGACTGCTGGATGTCAGGTACAGCAACCTGGAGAAGACGGAGGGAGCTCTGCTTCTGAACTGAGCTCTTTCCGTGGAGATTTTTGTTTCTGGTGTGGTTGAATGAAGAGCCTTCAGTCACAGGGTCAGACACGTGGGACTGTCTGGGACGTTACATTTCCTGTAAAAAGAGCATTGAATGGATGGAGAAAACTAACTGCAAGCTTTCATGCACAAGATACCGGGACACAGGAAAACCAGGTAAATGATAAACAGGGTATACGTGTTTTGTGGACCGAGAAGGAGCATGTGGAAATCGTTGGTAGATTGGTTATTGAAAACTTAGCCTAGTGCCTTAGAACAATGAAGTGAAAATATAATACCCTAAAGCTCAAAAAATAATAAGAAAAACCCACCTTGAACCCTGTTTGGGGTTTTTCTGCTGTAGTGAATGAGAGAAGTATGTAAGTCTTTTTGCTCTCAGGGGATTGGGTCACTGGTATTTGGAGGCTCCATAAACAGATTGTTGTTTTGTTTTGTTTTGTTTTTATTTTTGGGCCCCACCCAGCAATGCTCAGGGCTTACTATTGACTCTGCACACAGGAATCAATCCTGGTGGTGCTCAGGGGACCCTATGGGGCACCAGGGATTAAACTCAGGCCAGCGGCCGCATACAAGGCTAACACCTTACTATACTCTCCAGCCCCATACATACTCAGATTAGCAGACTTGGCAAGCGTAAGGGTGGTCACTTTCGGGAGAGGTGTTGGTAAATCTAGTCACTTAGCCTTTATAAATGTATTTATTTATGGTTGATCAGGATTGATTGGTTTTAGATTTGGCCCCAGTTCCAACTAGAGTTGTGTTCTAAAAGTTCATGGTCATTTGGAACTCAGCGTAGAACTCAGCATTTCTTAGGCAAGCAATTTTGGAAATGGTGGTCAAGGTCCTACTTTAGCTGCCAAAGGACATGACTTACTGGCTTCTCTCCCACTTTTGCCTCCCCCCAACCCCTGTATTTTTTTTTTTTTTTTGAGCCCTGGGAAGGCAGTTGGGTGGAGTTGAGCATGGAGCTAGCAGAGAGGAGCAGTGGGTGGGTCTGAAGCTGCAGGGTTTATGGAAAGGGTGAGGTGACTAAAGAAGAATGAGGAAATTGGGGGCTGGGCTCCTGTGAGGATGACTTGTCAGGCATTAGGGTGATAAGACTAGGGAAGGGCTTGGCGGTTGGGAGTTAGTAGGCAGTGGATTATGTGTGTAGTACTAGTATTTTCTCCTCTCCTCTCATTTTCTCCTCTCCTCTCAATAATGAGAGGA
Organism: Sorex araneus; assembly: GCF_027595985.1. NCBI lineage: Eukaryota > Metazoa > Chordata > Mammalia > Eulipotyphla > Soricidae > Sorex > Sorex araneus. Next base: position 37,085,597 of record NC_073311.1, on the reverse strand, counting down.
GAGGAGAAAATACTAGTCCAATCCCAGGCTCCTTTCCTCCAGGTTCTACTTTGCCTAGCTCTACTAATTGAGTTTCTGACCTCAGGCAAATGGCTGGAAGAACCAGGAGGAGTGGAATTGGATGGGTAAGGTGTGGTGCAGGGGAAGGATAAATTGCCAATCTGAAAGTGAAATCCCGTGAAGGGGAGTTCCCAGGGCCACAGAAACTGTACCTTTAGGTGTTCCCAGGTGAGTCATCATTTGGTCACCCGAGTTCTCAAAAGTGCTGTAGTTGGAACTTAATGAACAAAAACTGTGGAGTGTTCCTGTCTTTTAGGCAAAGTTACGGGCCTCCTATGTTCCAGATACAAATAGATGTGAAACAAATAGCTGGCATTGGAACTTTGTGACTGGCATTCAGGTGATGAGTGCTTTGACCCAGGTGTGATTTCCTGGGTCAGGGAGATAGTCCGAAGGGTTAGTGTGTGTGCTTTGCTCAAGTTCATCCCAGCACCTCAGATTTCCAGCACTGTTCCGGGAAGGTTGCTCCTCCCTCCCCAAAACCACTGCACATCAGCACTGTTGGGTGTGGCGCCCACCAAACCTTCTTTCCACAAACCCAGAGTTGCTAAAATCTGGGTTTTGGATATCAAAGTGTTATTAACAACTCAATGAAACAATGTGTTGTTCAATTGTTGGAACTTTCTTCTTGAACTTGTAGCAGATTTCTTGACTCTAACCAACAGAAACTTTCCCTGGATGCATTCCAGACTTTTCCTTTCATGTTTTTATTTGTTCTTATAACAAGCACTTCAAAGAAATCATGTGGGATTTTCCTCGGTAATCAAGCAAGCCTTTCGACTATTCATTCCCCAATAGCCATCATTTAATTGACTCTTATTTATTTATTTTTGTTTTGTTTACGGGGGACACACCCAGCAGTGCTCAGGGTTTGCTCCTGGAGCACTGCTGGTGGTGCTCTGGGGATTGAACTAAGACTTAATCCCTTCACTAACTCAACCCCTGTACTAACACTCCGGCTTCTTTAGCGATTCTTTCAGCAACTATTAATCAAATTTGTTTTTTTTAAAGACCAAAGGAACCCAGGAGCTTCCACCCAGGTAGGTGGTAGCCAGTTGTAGGACAACAGAGGGCTTTATGAATCCAAATTTTGGCTGAGTTTATGCCCTGAGTAAGGTATTCAAGATGACTTCAGCAAAGCTATGACTCTTGAGCCAAGGCTCATAAATTGGACATGATTGAACTTGGCATGATAAGAGCAGTTTCATTTGTGCCCTGGAGGCTGAAGCCAGGTTGCAGACTGGGGAGGACTGAGAGGAAGTGACAGCAAATGTGGATTACTGTTTCTTAAAACTTGGCCCAGAAGTCCGATCACTTGACAGGTTTGGACTGTCTTTTAGGTTTTCCTCCAGCACCAGGATTCAAAATAAAATATACTCAGAATCTTTTCTTTTTACTTATTCAGAATACTCTTCCTCTTGTGCAGGAAAGCAACTGTTTTGTTTGTTTTTATTGTTGCTGTTTGTTTAAGCATAACACTGGGCTTTTAAAAGAGCCTCTGAATAGCATTACAAGGTACATCCATCCCTTTATAGCATTTGCGTGCTAAATCATCAGCTATGGCCTAGAATAGAACTCCCTTGAGTTGTATTTGCCATCTGGTGGAGTTGTTGGGTTTGAACATCGTGATTAAAGCATAAATTAATTGCCCTAATGAGCATTTCTGTTGTTTTAGCCCCAGTAAGATTATGTTCCTTTAGAAGGTGGGGGTTGGAGCTCATATATCTCAACAGCAGCTCTTTCCGGTGAGTTATTTTCAGCATGGGTTCAGGAAATATCAAAAATTTGCATGGCTCTTTAACTTCATGTTTCTTGTGCTGGAATCACAGCCGCACAGTTCTGGCAAAACTGTTTGTTTACATACTTACCCTACATTTCAGACTGCTGCTAGAAGCATTGGATATTATTTTTTGGCAATAAAACTTTTTTCCCCTTTTAAATAAGCATTAAGAATTAGTTAAATTGCAATATTTTGTCCAGCTGTATTGCTTTCATTTTATTTCCTGCCCAGACAGATAGGTGAAATTTTCTCAATTAGAAATGCTTTTATGTGGTGGGATGTCACTTTATACTCTGAGTCTTATTTTTAGTCAGAAATGGAGGGCCAAGTATTCTACATTGTGATCATGTGTACATACATGTACATATATAGCCGGCCGTGCCTGGTGAAAAATGCATCATTTTGGAACAGTGAAATGTGCCCATTTGGAAGGACTAGGGGCCATGATTTTATGTTTTTAAAATAAGATAGTTGGTTTTCCATTACTGGCTTCTATTGAAGCTTTGAATAGTGAACATATAACAATTTGAGGATGTGGCCAGAGGATTATTGATTTTGTGTTCACAAAGTCATATATTTTGTTTCTGTAAGACAAATGGCTTTGTGAATGAGCTTCTGACCTGTATGGGAAGAAACGTTCCCATCCAGGACCTGTTGAACTGGAAAGTGAGGGCAGAGTCAATAAGGAGACTCCTCATTCTTTTCCTAAGCCCTTCTAATTCTGGTAAGGTTCTGATTGGTAAAGATGATCAGGCTTCATGTCAATGTCTGAATGGACTAAGCTTTGTAGCATGTGTGGAACTCAGTGCATTTTTCAGGAGATATTAAACCATGGCTAGGAGTTAGCTATCCAGCAGCTTGAAAGAATAAATTGGCCTGCTAATATATGAAAAATGCAATGGAAACTCATAGAAATTGAGTTGTAATGCTGAAACAAATAAAAAAAATAAATGAATAGTTTTTAATTCTTTTGTGACAGTGCTTTTTTTTTGGGGGGGGGGTCACACCCGGCATTGCACAGGAGTTACTCCTGGCTCTGCACTCAGGAATTACTCCTGGTGGTTCTCAGGGGACCATATGGGATGCTGGGAATCGAACCCGGGTCAGTGCGTGCAAGGCAAATGCCCTACCCACCGTGCTATTATTGCTCCAGCCCCAGTTTTTAATTCTTAATTGCTGATACATTTAAGGAAGAAAAGGTTAGTGGATTGAGGAGGAAAATATTAAAACAGAATGGAACAGGATGAAGTGTTGGATTAGATGAATTTTGCTTCACTAGCCCTGCAGGTGCTTCAGGGATATTTCAGGTCCAAGCTCTTGCTCTTTTGCCAGGGGATTTGAGTGTTCATATTTCAGGCATTAGTAATTCTGATGCTTTCATGTTACTTTAAGTTTTCTGTGAGCTCTCAGATATTTCAATTCAATATACTTTTCAACTTTTCCTGGAATTGCATAAATGAATTTGGTATTTAGGGAAAGTTCTTTATTAAAATAGAGAGGCTGGGAAAGTAGCTCAGGGGCACGGTGCATCCCCATTCATTTATGTGAGGCCTTGGGTTCAATTCCTGGAACCAAAATAAAAACTAAAAAGTAGTTATGTTTTAATGAGCCTTCTGAAAACAAATGTTTTTGTTTTTTTTCCCAAACTATGCTAGGCACTAACAGCAGTTTGAATTGTAGCACATTTGGGTGTGGGAAGCTACCAAGAAGTCCTGGCCTTTTTATTGAATGCTGACAATGCTGACGTTTAAAAAGAATTGAGCAGTCTAGTTTCTCCTGGGTGGTGTGGGAGAACTACTTTGGTGGTTTAGTCTGAGTCTGGTAATTGTTTGTGTTTGTGGATTTCTGGAGGGAATAAAAAAGGAATTATTTCTGACATCAGACAGAGATAATCTAACATTGTAGCTATAAAGACTGGGTTGACCCAATAGACTGTTTGTAGACTAGAGTACTAAGATAATATTTCAAGGAAGAGCAAATATTTTCTTTGCTTTTCTTTAGATTTCTCTGCCCTTCTTGTTCGTACTACCTATGTGGTCCCCGTACAAATGTGAATTGCAGTAAAGTCTTTTTTGGTAATACTATGTCCTTTTATAAGTCAGAAACTCATGCCATGGTAGCAAAGTGATATCTGGTAAAAATGGACAAATTTGCAACTAGATTAGTAAGTCAAGTTTACCAGACTTTCCTTATATCAAAGTATTTTTGGTTTATTTGTTTCTATTTTTGGTTTTGGGGGCTACACCCTGTTGTGTTCAGGGCTTCTCCTGGCTCTCACTCAGGGATCACCCCTGGCGGATCCTGGGGGACCAAATGGGGTGCTGGGATCCAATCCAGTTTGATCATGTGCAAGGCAAGTGCCCTACCTGCTACCTTATATCTCTAGCACCAAAGTATTTTTGGTTTCAAAAAAGACGAAGTAACAAATCCTGAGCAAAGAAAGTCATTTTCCCCCAAGTGTTTTAATAAAAATAAAAAGGAAAATGAATGCTTTTGGTCATTTTGTTTGGAATGATCCAACTGTTTATTCTTTTGGCTCCCGTGGACTAAGTTGAAAACTTTATTTTACTTATATTTTTTTGAAGTCTGGTTTTTGGAAACATTTATGACCCCTGATATATTTTGGTATGTGTTAGTATCATTTGAAACATTAGAAATTAATGAATAGATTTGGTTTCTGGATCTAAAAAGCAGTTCTGATTTTTAAAAAGCAGTTTCTGATTGTTTTGGAACTGTAACTTCAAATTCAGGAAAGTGTATCTAAAGATGAAATAATTGGTAACCTTTTCCTTCTTTCTCTTGATTCTTTGTATGTATCTGCAGTACAAGTAAATTTTGATTTCAATTTAAATTACTTTTGTTTCATTTGGGGCCACACCAGGTATTCAGTGCTTACTTCTTACTCTGCACTCAGGAATCACTCCTGGTGTTGCTCAAGGGACCAACTTGGGGACCACCCTGGGACCACATCAATTGCTAGGGATTGAAGCCAGGTCAGCCGCATGCAAGACCTACTCACTGTTCTATTGCTTTGGCCCTAAATTACTCATCTTCGTTGAACTTTTCTTCCGTAACCCTTCCTGTTCTCTGCCTCAGGTGATGAAAAAGTGGAGAAAAGAGATAAGGAGATCATTCACAAATTCTGGTGTGAGTTGTATGGTAGCACTGCACTGTAGGAATCGAACCCTCGTTAGCTGCGTGCAAGGCACTGGAGTGGGTAGGACGTTTGCCTTGCCGGCGGCTGACCTGGGTTTGATTCCTCTGTCCCTTTCAGGGAGCCCGGCCAGCTACCGACAGTATCCCGCCTGCATGGCAGAGCCTGGCAAGCTACCGTGTTGTATTTGACATGACAAAAACAGTAACAACAAGTCTCACAATAGAGACATTACTGGTGCCCGCTTGAGCAAATGATGAACAACGGGACGACAGTGCTACAGAGTTGTATGGTAGCAGAAAGGATCAGGGTTGCTGTGCCATTGCTTCCCCACCCCCCAAAGCACAGATTGTACCCTTATTATACCCTTCCAGCGAGGAAAACAACACAGAGCCACATCTCAACACAGAAGTATTATATGACTCCTGATTTCTTTCTTTTCTTCTTCTTTTTTTTTAATTCACCATGAGGTACAGTAACAAAAATCGCATGTTTGAACTTTGAATACGGTCAAATACCCATCCCTTTCACCACCCAAATCCCCAGATCCCCCCCCCCCCATTCCACACCTCCCCCTGACTGTATGGCAGACAATTTGCAAAATATTCTTTCTCTACTTTAGTTACCTTAGATATTTCAAGACCAGGCCTACCACCCCTCATACCTGCTGAAAATGCAATGCTAGACAGTGTGTTTTTGCGCTCAAGGAATTCTAAGTTTTTAATAATCAGGGTCTGAAGAAATCGCTGCAGAAAGTTGCCCAGGTCAGAGATTCATCTCAGTGTCTCTGGATCGTGGCCATGTGGTGGGCGGATGTGACATCACCTCGGCATGTCATCGGACGGCCCACTCCTCCCCTGTCCTTCGAGACTTGGGATTTGCCATCATCGTGAACTCGTACCTGGAGCTTCTCACTGGCTTCTAGAAAATGGCACCCACTGGAGCTCTTAGAGGGCAGGCGGAGGGACAACACCCGCCCCCTTTTGGAGCAGCCCAGTGGAGAAGGCCTTTTGCAAAGTCCAGGGCCATCTCTGCCGCAAATTGCTTGGGTCCGAGATTCATCTCTGTGGCTCTGACTCCTAATTTCTTAATTTGTTTTGGGGCCACACTCAGTGCTGCTCTGGGCTCATCACAGCTCTGTGTTCTGAGTGGGTCAGGGGACCAGATGTAGAGCCGGGGATTGAATCAGAATCTGCTGCACGAAAGGTACATTTCCTACCCCGTGTTCTTTCTCTCCAACCCTGCATGGTTCCTGTCTTAAAAATACTACTTTAGGAAGGCGAATGTTGTAACTAAGCTGAAGCTTACAGCCAGCAAATATCTGATACTACTAATCTATAAAAACTAAATTTTCAGCAGACTATCTGAGTCCTCTTCATTAATAGTAAGAGCTACCATTTATTATGTTAATCACTATGCTGGGAGCTATACTGCATATATTATTTAGTCCCTGCTGTATATAAAATAGAGATGATTATGATTTGGAGATGAAGAAACAAAGATGAAATAACTTGCCCCACAGGCATGTAATGAATAATGTCGATAAATTGTGCCTGGAACCAGTATTTGTTCCCGAAATATAGTCATTTTAGATCAAATTATATTTATATATTGGGTGCTGAAAGCCATGGATTTTGACATTTTTAATTTTATTCTACTTTTTATATTTACATGATTGTGTGCAAAAAAGAATCTTCAGCAAATCCAGTGTCCACTTAGGATACAAACTTAGCAATTTAAGAATAACTAACTTGAATCTGATATGGTTTACCTTTTTTTTTTTTTAACATTTAACATTTGTAGACATTTAATCTTCTACCCAGGGGACTACAGTGGACAAATAATACTGTCCCTAATTTGTTTACCATCGAGATGAAAACCACAGAGACACCTGCAGTGACATGTGTAGACATTAATGAGCTTATTTGGAGGCCCTGAATTTTTCATGCAAGAAGAACTCATTGACTGGAAAGTTTTTATGGCTAAGTAATGCATGTTTTAATGGTTAGGAACTGAGCTACTCACATCATTTCCCCATATGATCATGTCAGCGGTGGCTGCTGTTCAAATCCAGTTAAAATGGTGCCTGTTACGTAACAGTTACACGTGGACATTAGTGACATGGGTCAGGCACCATTTCCACTCCTAGTTCCACTGATTTAAGTAAGAGTTGCTTTGTGATGTATTACCCTGTTTCTTATTTCATTCTGCCAAGTATATTTATTGGTTTGTTTGTTTGTTTGTTTGTTTTTCTTTTGTGACTTCCTTCTGGGCTGGAGCTATAGCACAGTGGTTGGGCATTTGCCTTTCACACGGCCAACCCGAGTTCGATTCCTCCTCCCTTCTCAGAGAGCCTGGCAAGCTACCGAGAGTACCGAGCCCGAGCGGCAGTGGCAAGCTACCTGTGTGTATTGGTTATGCCAAAAACAGTAGCAATAAGTGCCCGCTCGAACAAATCGATGAGCAACGGGATGACAGTGACTTCCTTCTGTTTACTATTTTCTGGCCCGAAAAGTATGTTAGCTTGTTAGCTAGTTACTATTTTTGCTTTCTTTAATAGTTAGATAATATCCTTTTTATCTTCATGGAAATATAGAATTAAATGAATGACGGCTTTACTCCTGGCTCTGCTGTCCCGGATCACTCCTAGCTGGGCTCAGGGGACCACATGAGATGAGGTGTCCAGGATCAAACCTGGGTCAGCCACATCCAGGGCAAGTGCCTGATGTGCTGCCTATCTCTCCAGCCCCTTCGTTTCTTTTGTGGTGTCTGAGAGGGTGAGAAATGACTACTGGGCCAGTTTGCACTATTCAGTTGGGTGCAGATTGAAATACATGTTTAAGTAAAGAGCAGTTGCCATTATTAGTGGGGCTGCTAATATGGCCCCTACCCCAAATTGGCTTATAGAACCTGCCTCCTGAGTGAGACACATCTTTGTCATTATATTCATCTTGCTTAGGCTCAACTGAGCTTGGTTTATCTCATCATAAGTAAACCAGTGCTATGAACAGTATTGTAGAAAACCTTTAAATCCCTTCCCTACATTGGCTGTCGAATGTTTACATAAAAAAAAAAAAATGAAGGGTTAGTTGTAGTAGGCTTTCCCAAAGTCAGATCTGATTATGATATTGCTCAAAATTGTATTTGATTTAGTTTATCCTATAATTCAGACATTTCATGAATTAACAGTGCTTCCTCTCCATTTAATCCAAATTGAAGTCTGACAGAGTTACGCCATTCAGGGACGTTTTCTGATCAGAGAGCATGTGTGTGGGGTGTGTGTATTTTGCACCTAAAGATGCTGATTTATATGTGTTTTACTCCCTTCATTCCTGCCTCAGCTTCCCCCAGCCCCCATGTTTATGTGGAAAACGGAGAAGGGATAATAGAATGCTAATACTCTGAAGGCTTTTGTTACTGCAGTCAGCTGAAACTCTTTGGCCTCAATCTGCCAGTTTTCCTGGGCTGCAGTACCCAGCGTGTCCCTCCTACGGACCATCGAGTTTAAAGGCATCCACTTCTCTCAACAAGAGTGATATTTTACCTCCTAGACAAGATATTTTCAGTGATTTTATTTCCTAGTCAGCACATCGTCCACTTCCAGGGAGTTGGATGTTTCAAAATGTTTTGATTTTATTTTATAGATTTTATATAGAATCATTTTACTTACATAAAGATTTTACTTTCTGGGGCTGGAGAAACAGTCAGGTGGGTAAGGTGCTTGTCTTGCCCATGGCCAACCCTGGGTTGTTTCTAGGCATTGCCTGTGATTCCTGAGCATAGCAGGTGTGGTCCAAAAACCAACAACAAAAGAATGATTTTTAATTTTTTCATTATTTATTTTTATTTTCCCAAAAATATTTATTTATTTATTTTGCACCTTGGGTCACACCCAGCGATGCTCAGGGATTACTCCTGGCTCTGCACTCAGAAATTACTACTGGTGGTGCTCAGGGAACCATATGGGATGCCAGGGATTGAACCTCAGTCGGCTGCATGCAAGGCAAAGCCCTCCCCAATGTACTATCACTCCAGTCTGATCTTTTCAATATTAATATCTCTTGTTTTGCTCAAGGATAAAGCAGAAACCGAGCCATTGCTGCTTCTTCTGGCTTTCTCTCAGACTGGTTTCAACTTTTGAAAATGGAAGGGTGGATAACCGCGGCCTAGATGTCAGGGCAGTTAAGGGTCCTCTTACTCTCCAGCAATTCCCAATTCGGCTTATAGTTGTGTTTTTAAATGAAATTTTCTATTGCTAGACTTGGAGATTTATTTATAACTTATGAAATACTAAGGAGGAAAAACTAGGTATATTTGGGTTGATTTCCTATCATGGTAACATTTTATGAAATGTAGGCAAATAGGCTTTCTCTTCAAGTTAGTGACTTATCTTGTCTCTGTGTTTCTTTGCTTGCTTATTTTTTCTACTGGGAGAAGCCTGTTTTTTTTTTTTTTTTTTTTTTTTTTTTTTTGGCAGAGGGGCCACACCTAGCAATGCGCAAGGGTTACCTCTGGGTCTACACACAAGAATTATTCCTGGCAGTGTATGGGAGACCTTATGGGATGCTGGGGATGGAACCTTGGTTGGCCGCATCCAAGGCAAGTGCCCAACCTGCTGTACTATCTCTCTAACCACTATGTTCTTTTTTTTTTTTTTTGCTTTTTGGGTCACACCTGGCAATGCACAGGGGTCACTCCTGGCTCTGCACTCAGGGGGCCATATGGGATGCTGGAAATAGAACCCAGGTCAACAGCGTGCAAGGCAAACACCCTACCTGCTGTGCTATCACTCTAGCCCCTCCTGTGTTCTTTCTTAAACACATACTTCTTCCTCTTTTTCCCATCATATCTTTCTTTTTTAGAACTTGCTTTACATGCGGCCGACCCGAGTTCGATTCCCAGCATCCCATATGGCCCCTCGAGCACTGCCAGGAGTAACCCCTGTGCATCTCCGGGTGTGACCCAAAAAGCAAAAAAAAAAAAAAAAAAAAAAAAGCCCCACACTTTATTTAAACACCATGGCTTGCAAAGTTGTTGATAATACAGTTATTTCAGGCATTCAGTGTTCTAACACCAATCCCACCATCAGTCTGACCTTCCCTCCACAATTATCCCCAGTTTCCCACCCTCTTCCCCCAAAGCCCCTTTGCAGGCACAAAAATAATTTCTTTTATATTGCTTATTGCAGCAAAATAGTCGATGGAGTTATTAGAAATGTAGTTCAGTAAACGAGAATTTTTTGAAAATTGATTGGAGCTAGAGTGATAGCAGAGCGGGTTAGGCACTTGTCTTGGTTGCAGCTAACCTGGGGTCGATCCCAGTAATCCCATATGGTGCCCATATTACAGCCATAATGATTCCTGAGCGCAGATCCAGGAGTAAGCCCTGAACATCAACAGGTGTGGCCCCCAAACAAACACAGAAAATTGTTAAATCTCACAATGGTGTTCAAATGGTCCTTGAGGATTTACTGAACTGTTTGTTGCTAGTGGAGCCTCCTGTGTTGGTCTTTTCCCTTATTGAGCTTAGTGGGCTTCTGTGCTGCTTTCTGGTTTGTTGTGCTCCCACTGGGCTATAGTATTATGGATGTTGGAGGTCTCAACAGACCATGTATGTGGCTGCACCCTCCAGGAGCTCCAGGATTTGTGAAACTGGAATGATTCTTGGCCAGCCCTCCCCCAGAGGAAGCTGCAGAGTTTTTCAGCCCAGACACTGTGTACCTATGAGTTTCATCAGCTAGGCTAGGCTTGGCATCTCCTGAGAGGGGTTGTGAAGCTGTAAAGCTGTGCCGTTCACATGGTCTTTACAGGGTGAGGCTGTAGGGTGTGGGTGTGGTTGCTGAGGAGGTTGGGATGAGGGAGACTGTCCGTTCCCCATTCCTAGAAGGTCCCAGAGTTTTTAGCTCTGGGAGTTTCATCGGCTGTGCATCTCTTTCCAGATTAGTCATGAGGCAGTGAAGCTGGGCTGGTTGTATGGTGGCAGATATGGGGTATGGATATGGCTGTAGGGCTTTGGCAGGGCAGAGACTCTTCCAGTCCCCCAGATAAAGGAGCCCCAGGGTTTTCAGCCAGAAGGCCACTGTGCCTGTGAGTTTCTTCAGCTTTGCGTGACTTCTCTTCCAAGAGTAGCTGTGACCACTCACATCTTTCTAAGTAAGTTTCAATAAGGACTTCATTGCTTCACACACACACACACACACACACACACACACACACACACGCGTGCACACACACACACACGCACACACACACGCAGACGCACACACAACTAAAATAACATAACCAGGTTATTAACATTGAAACAATCCATTGATTTTATTTAGCTTTCTGTAGTTTTACTTGTATACGTGTGTGTGTTTAGTTCTACGTATTTATCACATGTATAGGTTTGTGTATCTACCATCAGCATCAAGAAACTGAACATTTATATCACCATAAAAATCCTTTTTTTTTTTGGTCTATTTTTAGCACTCACTTCTTGCCCACCCTCCTTCTCAGTCCTTGGCAACAACTAATCTGTTTCAGTTTTCTCATTTCAGAAATATTACATAAAATGGAATCATATATTGTAACCTTTTGAAATTGACTTTTTTTATTCAGCGTAATTCCCTGCAGACACCTCCTGCATCAATACTTCTTTTCCTTTTATTGCTGAGCATCATTCCCATTAAAGGGAAAATCATTCCCATCGTTCACTGTTTGGTGCTTACAAAGAAAGCAACAATGAACATCCATTTAAAGGTTTTGTATGTGCATATATTTTCATTTCTCTGGGAGAAATGCTTAAATGCAATTGTTATGTTTAGTTATGAGCTAATTACATATATGTGTACATATATATACACATACTATATGTGTATATATATATATATAATGTATTTTTTTCTTTTTTAAATAGCTGGCAAGGATTTGGCCCCAGAATTCTAATCTGGTTCATCTCTGCTCCAGCTTGTTGCCATAGTTAAGTTTTAGATCCCTCTCACCTTTGTTGCTATTATACTGACTTACATACTTGCCATAACACAGCGGGTAGGGCGTTTGCCTTGCAGACAGCCAACCCAGGTTCGATTCCTCCATCTCTCTCAGAGAGCCCGGCAAGCTACCGAGAGTATCTCGCCCGCATGGCAGAGCCTGGCAAGCTACCTGTGGCGTATTCAATATGCCAAAAACAGTAACCACAAGTCTCACAATGGAGACGTTACTGATGCCCGCTCAAGCAAATTGATGAGCGACAGGATGACAGTGTGATACAATGTGTGATACACACTTGATGGTGGAGCCTAAACACCTTAATTGTTGTGCTTGAACAATCTTAGTTGTGATGCTAGTATAGGATCCTGAACAGAGCTCCTAGGGTTGTGCTGGATTCCGGAGGATTGTGCTGGTACCAGGGATCAAACTCATAACCTGACGCTTACAAGCAGGCACTTTGCTACTGAGCTATTCCCAGAACCTGTCACTGTTTTTATTGCTTTGGTGCCTGTATTCAAACCCAGGTTTCATGCAGGTCAAACATGAGCTCTACCAGTGAGCTACATCGCTGGTCATATGTTTATTATTATGTGCCAAATTTTCCTTTTTTTAAAAAAGCAAACAAACAAAACTGGTTGAAGTACAGTGATTTAAAGTATCGTTAATGATGATTTTCTGTATACATAATTCCATTGCCACACCCATCACTACTGTACCATCTCCCTTCCCCAAGGTTTCCAATAACTGTATAACTTTACTTTATCGCCAGCAATGTGTGAGTAATCCAGTGTTTTCATATCCTGGTCAGCACTAGGCATTAATCACTTTTTAAATTTTATCTATACTGTTAGGTATATAGTGACATCCCAGTGTGATGTAGTTTGTATTTCCTTGATGACTAATGATGAGAAATATCCCCTCAAGTGTGTTTGGCATTATATTTCTTCCAACATGAAATTTAGGTTTCTTCTGGTTATTTTCTAATGTAAGTGCTTGGTTTTTTTGTTTGTTTATTTCTTTTTTCCTTTTAGATCAGGGGGAGCAGGGGATGTTGGACCACACCTGATGGTGCTCACGGCTCTGTCCTGGCAGTGCTCAAGGAACCATATGGCATTCTGGGAATTGGACCTGGGTTGCCATGCACAAGGCAAACACCTTACCAACAGTACTACCCTACTGTAGTATTGCTCCAGCACCTTGTTTTATTATTTTTGAAGAATTGTTTTGTAGACCATGAGATGACTCAAAAAAGCTTTGCATGGAGAAGGCCCAAGTTTAATCTCTAGTAGCACACAGTTCCCTAAGCACACGAGAGTGACCTCCAAGAACACACCACAACAGAAGTAGTACCCCCCCATACCCAGCACCACTGGGGATGATCTATTCCCTGGCATTCCAAAAAAGAATTAATTGTTTTTATTATTATTCAGAAGGAGGGAGGAATGACACACCTGGTGGTTCTAAGGGCCTTACTCTTGGTTCTGTTTTGGGGTCACTTCTGGCAGTACTGGGACAGACCGTATGCTGAGCATGGAACCGAGGCCAGACATATGCAAGTCAAGCACCTGAACATCTGTACTGTTTTCTCTGGTCCAAAAGAGTTATTAATTTTGTTCTGGAGAGATAGGACAGCAGGTAAGGTGATTGCTTGCATGTGAATAACCCAGTTTGATCCTTGTCACCCAGTAAGGTGTGATCCCTGAGCACAGAGCCAGGAATAAGCCCTGACTACACAGGGTTAGGCACAAAAACAAACTGGAGCGATAGCACAGTGGGTAGGGTGTTTGCCTTGCATGCAGCCGACCCGGATTCGATTCCTCCGTCCTTCTCGGAGAGCCCGGCAAGCTACCAAGAGTATCTTGCCCACACGACAGATCCTGGCAAGCTACCCATAGAGTATTCGATATGCCAAAAGAGTAACAAGTCTCACAATGGAGACGTTACTGGTGCCCGCTCAAGCAAATTAATGAACAATGGGACAACAGTGCTACAGTGCTACAGGCACAAAAACAAAAATAAAATTTTGAGTTATTACCATACCCTAAACTCTTTATTTTTTAATTTTTTTTAATTTTTGGCTTCTTGAATCACACCTGGCGATGCTCAGGGATTACTTCTGGCTTTGCACTCAGGAATTACTCCTGGCAGTGCTCCGGGGACCATATGGGATGCTTGGGATCGAACCCAGGTCAGCTGTGTGCAAGGCAACTGCCCTATTCACTGTAGGCCTCTCACTACACCTAGAAGCAGGGAACCTTTCATCTGCCAAAAGGCTATTGGATATTTATGATGTTGTTAGAACCATGCAATACAGGCAGTGTCTGATGAGAAGTATACCTGTCTGTCCCGCCAGACCCCATGATCTTGTGGACCTTATACAGCCCACAGGCTGGCCTTTCCCCATGCCTGCCCTAGAAAATAGTGATCAAAAGCCTTAATTTTCTTAGTAAGACTGTGTGGTTTGGCCTCAGTTGGCCTGTAGAGTGTCATGGTCTTACCCACCCAGATATGCTGACAAAGATTCCTACACCCCCTTATTTCCTTTCAGAGCTTTGTTCCACTACTGAGTCTGTTTCCAACCACAGGTCCTTGGACTGGACCACTGCTGATCCAATCTGCAAGTGTAAGAAGGTTGAAAGCCACGGTACTACCTAACATCCCCTTCACCGAGACAGAATGTCTCATCCTTCTAGACCTAAATTGAAATGTTATATCTTGTGGAACTCTCCCTTTCCAATGTGGGAAAGAAAATAAAATATTCCTTTCTCACCTATTTGTCTACTTCTTCCCTTACCCTGTTCTGTTTTTCTTCCTAACACTTCCTCGTCCCGCCAGTAAATTATCTATATATTTGTTCTTCTGTTTCTCCTACCAGAATACAGCCGTCACTAGTAGAAGTAAGTCGATTTTATTACATTGCTTTATCCACAGTGCCTAGAGCATTGCCTGAGCTATACGAGTCACTGAATTAAAAAACTTACTGAAAGACTAAAGGAGGAAGTGATTTTGTGGATGCTTCTGTTGCCACTCCCTTCCATGGTATATTGTCTGCCATATCCTGTTTATATTATAATAGTAGTAGTAGCTAACTTTTGCTACATTGATGTGCATGAGAGGCAGTGCAGGGCACCCCTTTCCTTGTGCTCATTGATCTATCAGAGTACTTTGTAGCTCCCCCCTGTATCACCCTACCCTGCAGATCCACTCAGTCTCTAAAATTTTATACTAGTCTACCGTCCTGTAAGCACTTTCATATCCTTGGCCCCAGAAGATAGCTGGCACAGAATAGGTGGTCACATCTGAGCAAATAGCTGTTAAGTTAAATATTGCTTTTACTTGTGTGAGGTCAGAATCCAGCTGCATTTTGAATAAACCAGAGTTCCACTGACCAGGCTTCCAGAATGCACAGGAAACATCTGTTATGTTTGGAAAGCAATTAGACTGATTGGGAGAGTGACTTATTCTCTAAAACAAAGCTCTTTCAGAGAAGAGAAATTGAGTTAAAAAACCGCATACAGGTCTGCCTTTATTAGATGTATAGTGACTATCCTTTCATATTGTGGAATGGTTAAGCAAGAAGCCTTCTAATCATCTCATTGCACTGGTTCTCTACTAAACCAGTGTAAAAAGGGCTGGCGACCAAAGTTTCACTCTACTCAAAAGCAGTAGAGAACAGTTTTATCAGTAAGGAAGTTAATCAGAGACCATGGATGTGGCTCAGTGGTAGAGCCACATAAACACAAGTGCAAGGTCTTGGGTTCACTCCCTAACACCACCAAAATAAAGACACAAAAAACTCCCAACGTTTTATGAAACTTAAAAAAAAATTAGGGCTGGAGCAATAGCCCAGCAGCTAGGGCATTTGGCTTACACGAGACCAACCCGGATTCGAATCCCAGCATCCCATATGGTCCCCTGAGCACCGCCAGGGGTAATTTCTGAGTGCAGAGCCAGGAGTAACCCCTGTGCATGGCCGGGTATGACCCAAAAAGAAAAAAAAATTAACTCTTAAAGAATTATATTGTATATACATATATATATATTGATACTGAATGTGACAAAAGACTAAAAGTGACGATCTTTGTAGTGCCTTTGGACATAGCAAAATTTTATAAAGATATATAACCTGGTAGAATTTTTTATTTTGTGCGTGGGGTTGGAGTTCACTTGGCAGTGCTCACGGCGTGGTCCTGGCTCTGCTCAGGGATCACTCCTCGTGGTGCTTTAAAAATAAAAAATTTAGGGCAGGGATATAATTCAGCAGTAGAACATGTGCCTTGTTTGTGTGATACTTTGAGTTCTATTGCTGGCAATACAAAAAAAAAAAGAAGATTTAAATGTTATAAATTAGGGTCTGGAGAGATATTGCAGTGGGTAGTAGGGTAGTAGGGTGTTTGCCTTGTGCAGCTGGCCCAATTTGATGCCCAGCATCACATATAATTTCCCAAACACCGCCAGGTATAATCTCTGAGCATTGCCAAGTGTGGCCAAAAATAAATAAATACATAAATAAATGATATAAATTAAAGATTCAAAGAGGGAACATTTTCTATGACTATTAAATGGGTCTTTGTTTCAGTGAAACACATGAAATGTTTCTATAGAGGACAATTTACATACTGTAAAAAACTAAACTGATAATGGTTTTTGGTTTCAGAAATCATACCCAAGGCCTCAAGCATAAGAGGTCTGTGCTCCATGACTGAACTATACCCCTGGCCTCACACCAATCAGTTATTATTAGCTTTACCTAATAATTCACCTCAGACTATTTTTCTCATAGCATAAAATGAGTTTGGTTATATTTTTATATTTACTCGTTTTCTGACAAAATCTGATTATGATTTTATAATGTAGACTAAAATGAGAGTTTAACCGTTTTCTTGAATGTAGTTTTATTAGATTGACTAGACATCTTTAATTTTTTTTTTTTCCCCTACAACTGGTCTTGCTCAGGGCTTACTACTGGATCTGTACTCAGGAATTATTCCCGATAGGGTACAATAAGGGGTGTCGGGATTGAATTTGGGTCAGCCCTGTGCAGGGCAAATGCCCTACCCACTGTACTACCTCTCTGGCCCCTTGACATCTTTAATTCTTAATCCAGCCTTTTCCGCTATTAGGAAACTGAGCATTGGGACCAGGTTGATTGTGCAGTGGTAGGATCCTTGCCTTGCCCGCAGGCAAACCAAGTTCGATCCTTAGCACTTCGTATGTTTCCCTGAGCCTGCCAGGACTGATTCCTGAGTGAAGAGCCAGAGGTAAGTCCTGAGCACAGCTGGTGTGGTGCAACGCCTGAAAAAAAAAAGAAAAGAAAAGAAAAAGGAAGGAAAAGGGAGGGAGGGAATCTTTTTATGTCATCTGTACTTTACAGGTTCACATCTTTGCTTGCTCTTTAAAATCTTAGACACAATCAGTATTTCTGCTGACCCTTCTTTACTCTCCTGTGGTGGATTCCATTGGTAAAATCTTTGAGTGAGTGGATGGACATGGAGTCTCTACAGACTCCTTTTCCTAAAGCCTGGGGAAAAAAAACCAAAAACAAACAAAACCTTTTTTTCTTTCCTGGGTTTGTCTTTCAGAGCGCAGGGAATTGTTCCCTTTCCTTTGGAAGGTGGACTCACTACTAGGGGAGTGTTTCTCAAGATATTTTTGATGATTTTAGTCTCACAGAGAGCTCAGAACTCCCTATTTATACAATTTTCACAGGGGGCCATATAATCCCCAGTTGAGCAGTGCTTTCTTTTATTGAGAGGTGTTGGGTTTTTTTTTTGGAGGGGCGGGTGGGGGGGGGCGTCACACCCGGCAATGCTCAGGGATTATTCTTGTCTCTGCAGTCAGGATTTACTTCTGTGGTACTCGGGAGACCATCTGGGATGCAGTGGATTGAACCCGGGTCAGCTGGGTAAAAGGCAAAGGCCCTCCCCGCTGTACTATGGCTCCAGCTCCTTTTATGGAAAGTTTTAGAATAAATGGAAAGTTTAGGGCTAGTTAATCTCTGTTATCTCCGAGGGACTTGAGCAAGGCTGAGGCTGTGTACTATTTCCCCCAGGGCAGGAATTCTCTGACTGTCTCCTCTGTCAGGTGTCACCTCAGTGCCTAACCCCAAAGCCATTGCGCCAGCAGCTCTGCCAAGCCAGAGTAGTGCAGATTTACACGAATGCAAGTGCCAGTGCCCTCCTACCCCTCCCTTTCTCTCTGGATTTTTAATTTTTTTAAATTGTTTTCTGATACCCTAATTTCTCCTCACGTTCCATCTTTACTCTTTTAGCCTTTTAGCTAGTGGCTTAGAGCTGGCGATGGGTGTTTTGAAGTGCTCCCTAGTAAACCTCTCCTACTTCAACCTCGGATGAAAATAGGTACTTAGTGAAGAAGCGTGTGATACTCTGCTTGACACCGCAGAGTCAAGTTCACATTCCCAAAGGAGTCAGCAGTTTTGCAGTATGGGTGCCACATGCTTCCTAGGTCATTGTCAAGGTTGCCATTGTTAGCTGTGATTCTGACCAAAGAGGTGCTTTGAAAAGGGAGCCAGAGCCATAGTACAGTGGCTAGGGTATTTGTCTTGCACAAGGCTAACCTGAGCTTAATCCCTGTTGCCCCCTGGGTACCATGAGCCTGCCAGGAGTGATCCAGGAGTACAGAGCCAGAAGTGAGATCCCTAAGCACTGCCAGGTATGGTCCAGAGATGAAAAAAAGACAAAACAGAAAATAGTTGGGATCAAAGCCATAGTGGGTAGGGTGTTTGTCTTGCACATGGCCAACCTGAGTTCAGTCCCCGGTCCCCATCTGGTCCCCCAAGCCCTGTCAAGAATGACCCCTGAGTGAAGAGTCAGGAGTGAGCCCTGAGAATGGCCAGGTGTGGCAGCCTCCCCACACCAGTGCCACCTCAGTAGATAAGTAGAAAGTCTATTGGCAGCCCGGAGAGACCCAGTGGGTATGCCTGCTCTGCTCGCACACAGCTGCTTCTGGTGTGACCCCTGGCGCAACACCTGAGCTCTGTCAGGGTGGTGTCTGAACACAGAAACAATGGCTGTGCCCTCCCCCCAAAAAATATCTGTTTATTGG
Organism: Sorex araneus; assembly: GCF_027595985.1. NCBI lineage: Eukaryota > Metazoa > Chordata > Mammalia > Eulipotyphla > Soricidae > Sorex > Sorex araneus. The sequence goes on along the minus strand of NC_073311.1, from coordinate 37,066,567 downwards.
GGGCTGGATGGATAATACAGTGGGTAGGGTATTTGCCGAGCGTATGCCTGGCACTGCATATGGTCCCAAGAGCCACATCAAGGGTGGTCCCTGAGCACTGCTGGATATGGCTCAAAAGAACAACAACAAAAAAGTTTCTTTGACTAGGGATGTGACTCAGTACATACCACTAAACCCCGTTCTGTCCCTGGCACTACATTGTCCCCTGAACACTGCCAGGAGAGTTTCCCAAGTACGAGTGTGACCCCAAGGCTTCCCCCCAAATCCCCAAATTAGGAGGCAATATTGGTTTTTAGTATTTTTGTTTTGTTTGAGGCCACACCCAGCAGTGCTGAGGGGCTTGCTCTTGGCCCTGTGCTCAGGGATCAACTCCGGCAGTGCTTGGGCCAGGTTTCAAATTGGCGTCGAGCATGTGCAAGACAAGTGCTCTAACCCCTGCACCATCTCTAGGAGATCAGATTCTGACAGTCTTTTGTGGACTCCGTAACATATTTGAACCAGGACCAATTAGAACTAGTCCTAGTTTCTTAGTTCTGGACTGCAGTTCTAGGGCCTCTTCATTAGCGTAGCTTCATTTAGGTCATTGAAGAACGTGAATTCCTATGGGCTATAGTCTACTAGCCAAAGCTTAAATGCTTCTTAAAATCTGAGTTGTGCTGAATAAAGAAGAATATTGTTTAAGAAAAAAAAAAAGATTGTGATAGTCTTGTAACTGATTTTTCTGGGCTTTAGCTATCAAAAAGAAGCCGTAAAGTAGAAAAGGAAAAACAAGCCTGGAGTGACCTACAGCAAAACCATGGATCACGTGACCTCATTGCAGGGGTTCTTACTCAGACATGGAAGCTGGTGACCAACCGTTTCACATGACCCATAATGCAGAAGCTCCTCTCTGAAGTTTCTGTGCAAGTGGACATGTGTAAGATCCAGAAGAGTTCATTTAATTTGTTTTTGTTTCCTTTTCTTGTTTGTTTTGGGGGCCACATTCAGCAGTACTAAGAGCTGCTCCTAAATCAGTGTTCTGGGGTCTCTTCTGTCAGTGCTGAAGGGACCACATGGTGCTGGTAATTAAGCCTGGGTCACCTGCATGCCAGGTATGTGTTCATCCATTGAGCTATCACTCCAACCCCTGCATTTCTTTATGCTTTTTGCTTTTTTTGGGGGGGAGGGTCACACCCAGTAATGCACAGGGGTTATTCCTGGCTCTGCACTTAGGAGTTACTCCTGGCAGTGCTCAGGGGACTATATAGGATGCTGTGAATCGAACCCGGGTCGGTCTTGTGGAAGGCAAACGCCCTACCCGCTGTGCTACCGCTCCAGCCCCATCCCTGGATTTCTTTAAATGATGCCAAGAGAGCCACCTTTTAGAAGAGAGTTGAAAGCAGTGCTCTGTGGCCTGCACCGTTTCATGACAACTTTATTCAGGTGAATTCTCATCCAGTGTTGACATATTCCACGGTGACTTGTAAAAGGAAACACTTAGGAATAGTGATGGTTGGTTGAAAAACTTTTTTTTAAAATACTATAGACAGTGCTGCATAAGGAGAAAGTAGTTCTAAATGTAACCTAGCAAGATTTTTATGTTCTGTGTTCAATGAAACATTTCTTTGTTGTTAGGGTAGTATTTATTTATTTAATCCTATAAAATCTTATCAGATGATGGGAGTGGGGAGGGTAGTATGCGGGCTTACTCCAGACTTTGTGCTTCGGGGTCATTTCTGGTACCACTTGGAGGACTATATGGCAGGACCATGGGTCAAACCTGGTTGACTGCATGCAAGTGCTTTATCTCTTAATATAATAAGTGATTATTATTATTGCCCCCCATTTTATGGATGAGTAAACTGAGGCTCAGTGAAGTTGGAGATTTACTCAATTTCACTAGTAAGTTATAAAGTCAATATACAGTCAGATATAGAGAGTTTCACTCCATAGCAGACATACAGTCTCTTGTGGGTAACCTACTATAGCAAGGGGCAGCAAACTTTCTTTAATAAAGGGGCTTATGTCATTTGTTTTTTGAAGTACTGGGGATTGAATCCAGATCCTCAAACATGCAAGGCAAGTGCTCTGCTGAACTACATCCTCAACCTTGTAAATATTTTAGACTCTGAAGGGGGAAAAATTATGTGTGTGCGTGTGCATGTGTGTGTGTGTGTGTATAACATATATATACACATATAGGGATTTTACCTAGTGGCGCTTGAGGGCTACACCTGGTTTGTTTCTCAGGGTCATTTCTAGTCACAGTCATATTTGAGGGGCCCTGTGGTGCTGGGGGTAACCCAGGCCTCTTGCATGCAAAGCATGCAGTCCAGTCTTTGGACTACCACCCTGCACCTAGTAGTTTAGACTCTATATGCCACGTGGTATTATCATCACCCTCCAGCTCTGTGTTTAATACTAAAGCAGTCACGACATCACAAAACAAATGTGCATACTTATGTCTCAGTAAACTTTCCGAACCCAGAATTTTGAGTTTTCTATAATTTTCGCATATCAAAAAATATTCTTGATACTTTTTTCCCTTGTTAAAAATTTTTAAAACCATGCTTAACTCATAGGCCTTGCGAAAAAAGGAAGCAAGATGGATTTGGCTAATCTTATTGTATGGCTGTGACATAGTAGGATAAAGTCCACTTATTAATTCACTCATGCAAATAATAGATCACACTTACAAAATCCTGGGTAACCTGGAATGAACAGGACAAAAACTTCTAGTTCTTCTTGCTGTAGTGCTTGCTTAATGGACCACAGTGTTCTTCCTTTCCTAAGCTCTGCTTTAAAAGGGTATTTTAAAAAAATTTCTTTCCATGTTTCCGACTGGTTCAAAAGTATCATTTAATCAATTTCATAGTTTAGAGAAGTGTAGCATTAAAGAGTCTCAGTGGCATCTAATCCACAGTCCTGTGAGTGGTGGGACCTTGATTCAAATGCAGAAGGTTAGTCTTAAATTGAAACTAGTCTCTTGCTGTCTTCCTCTCTCTCTTTTTTTTTTTTTCTCGGACGTGGGGCACAGGAGGGTGCTAGGGATTGAACCCAGGGCCTAACACATGCAGTGTCCCCTACTGTTTTCTCTCTGCTCTTAGAAATATTTGAAACTATGATGAAATGATCCTGAGGTGGGGGTGGGGGGCAGAGAAATAGTACAGTGTGCAGGGAGTGTTTGCCTTGCATGTGGCTGACTCGGGTTCGATCCCTGGCATCCCACATGGTCCCCCGAGCATCGCCAGGAGTAATTCCTGAGTGCAGAGCCCAGTGTGATCCCTGAGCATCACTGGGTGTGACCCCCTCACTCTCCCCCCAACCTCCCAAAAGAAGTTAGTCTTTTTATCTTTTGGGTTTTTTTGTTTGTTTTTGTAGATTTTTGTTTTGAGGCAGCGACCAGGCTCAGTGCTTACTCCTGGCTCTGTGCCCAGGGGTCACTCCTGGAAGACTTGGGAGACTGTCTCGGGTGCTGGGATCGAACCTGGGTTTATCATATGCCAGGGAAGCACCTTAGCTGCTATAATATCTCTCTACGGTTTTTGTTTGGGGACCTCACCCGCAGTACTCCCGGCCTGCTACTCGCCTGGTGCTGGGTGTGGATTGAATCCTGGGCTTCCTCGTGCAGAGCCCGCACTGCGTGCAGCTCTTTGGGCCATCCAGGCCCCTCTATTACTTCTTGAATGCTTTTTTACTTTTTCACTTCCCTTTCATTTTCCTTGACCTTTTCCTTCCGAGATGTGAACCAAGTTTAATACAAATATGAAGATTTTTGTTTGTTTGTTTTCTGATGAAGAAAGCTAAAAATTAGCAGGGAACTAGAGAGCTTGTTACTAATAAAAGAATATTCTGATGCATGTGATTAAGAATGGAGGAAGAGAGGGTTGGAGAGAAAGCACAGCTTAGAGGGCATTTGCCCTGCATGCAGCTGACCCGGGTTTGATCCCCAGCATCCCAAATAGTCCCCCGAGCATGGCTAGGAGTGATTCCCGAGTGCAGAGTCAGGAATAACCCCAGAGCATTGCAAGTTGTGGCCCTCAAAACAAAAACAAAACAAAATAAAACAAAAAACATCAAAAAGTGGAGAAAGAAATCCAAGGCCTCTCTCAGTCTTGAAAAAATGGACTTGTGTATACTCAGGCTGCTGGGAAAAGGAATGGGTTCCGTATGGGTCTTTGGAGGCTGTTGATGTCAGTAGTTGGTCTAGCATAAGGCCTGTAAGACAATCCTTTGCTTCAAAATAGCACTGTAGCACTGTCGTCCGGTTGTTCATTGATTTGCTCGAGTGGGCACCAGTAATGTCTCAATTGTGAGACTTCTTGTTACTGTTTTTGGCATATCGAGTATGCCACGGGTAGCTTGCCAGGCTCTGCCGTGTGGGCAGGATACTCTCGGTAGCTTGCCATGCTGTCCAAGAGGGACGGAGGAATCGAACCCAGGTCAGCCGTGTGCAAGGCAAATGCCCTACCCACTGTGCTATTGCTCCAGTCCTTTGTGGATAGTACACAAAAGAAAGAGAAACAGTAAATGGCCTTGTTTATAGTTTTAAATAAGGAAGTAGGCTGATTTGCTTGAGTGACACTATAACATCTCTCTCTCTGGGTACTTCTGGGCCCCTAAGGAGCCTACCATCCTCTCCCCCATACCAGCGGGAAATCCCAATTACAGCTTGTGGTTCCTGTTAGAAAACGGGAGCATTCAAGTTGGCCTGGATAAAATAAGGTCTGGACTGAGAGAGCATATCCTTTGGGTTTAAATACTACTTTCCTCATCATTCCCTGCTATTTTATTATAGTGGGGTCTGTATCCACTATAACCTTCCACATTCCGTAACACAGACTCTGTGTGTGTTGCTTGGAGCTGCTTGGAGCTGGCACCTCTCATTCATGCTTTCCCTGTGAGTGAGGGAAGGATTCCCATCCAAAGGTTGTGGAGATGGCCAGAGGGACGAGGAACAGTTGTTTGTTCCATCACACACGCTCCCAGCCTCGGGCAGGAGGACCTGACCTGGCATGCCGAGCCATGCCAGGGAACAGAGTGACCCACTGGGGCCTTTGTGTGAGAGGCCGGCTTTGTAGTAGCAAGGGGAGAGGGTGAACCCTGTGTTCCTGCCAGAGGATGTGATTGATTTGTTTGAATAATTCTGTGGGTTGGCAGGTTGCTAATACCCAGTTTGTCAGGGCTCAGCCGGAGCTGTCTGATCCTTGCAGTAAGTTTTGGCCAGGGAACCTTGTCTTGAGGGAGCAGAGCCGGGGGGAACAACATGTAGTTAGAGCCACTTGGTTTTCCCCAGAGGTCTAGACAGAACGAAATAAGAGGCCTTCCACCATCGTGGTTTTGTTCTGAGTCACAATCAAGAGCATCGCTTGGGCAGAGGCTGTGATCATATTTTCCGAGAGTTGTACCACCTTTTCAGTGGCCGCCAGGATTGTGATGAAGTCAAAGATGTTTGGGGAAGCAACGTGGCATGGACGGTTGACACAAAAACCCGTGGTCAGCCGGATCGGCCAAGGGTGAGCTGTTGATCTTCCTAATAACTGGCCCCCTCCTCTGGCCTAGCTCCCCCACTCGGCTCCCTACTCTGGTGGCAGGACCTGCTCAAGACAAGCAGAGCATGTGGGTTTGGACCCCCAGTTTCCAACAGGAAATGGAGGAGGGTCTCTCCTTCTTTGGCTCTTTCCCAGCTGTGGGCGCAGTAGGATCCTTCCTGACTTCTCATCATAGAGAAATGCCCTCCCTGGGCCAGAGCTAGAGTACAGCGCCTGCCTCTCAGGCAATCAACTCAGGTTGTTGTTTTGTTTGTTTGTTTGGTTGGTTTTTTTTGGTTTACTTTGTTTATTTTGTTTTTTTGCTTTTTGGGTCACACCCAGCGATGGTCAGGGGTTACTCCTGGCTCTGCACTCAGGAATTACTCCTGGCGGTGCTCAGGGGACCATATGGGATGCCGGGGATCGAACCTGGGTCAGCCATGTGCAAGGCAAATGCCCTACCCACTGTGCTATCGCTTCGGCCCCTTGTTTTGTTTTTTAACCACATATGTCTCTTTTCAAATTTTATTTTATTAAAAAAATTTTTTTAATTGAATCACTGTGAGATAGACCCTTACAAAGCTGTTCATGATTGGGTTTCAGTCATATAGTGTTTCAACACACATCCCTCCACTAGTGTACATTTCCCAGCACCAGTGTCCCTGTTTCCCTCCCATTATAAGCCCCACCCCACCCCCTGCCTGCCTCTATTCTATGGAGGCACTTTCCTCCTCCTCCTCCTCCTTCTTTTCTCTCTCTCTCTCTCTGTCTCTCCCTCTTTCATTGTCTCTCTGTCTCTTTGTCTCTGTCTCCTTTCCTTTTTCTTTTTCTTCTTTTTTTTTTTTTTGTTTTGAGGGGGGGTCACACCTGGCAATGCTCAGGGGTTCCTCCTGGCTCTGCACTCAGGAGTTATTCCTGGCGGTGCTTAGGGGACCCTATGGGATGCCGGGGATTGAACCTGGGTCAGATGCATACAAGGCAAACACCCTATCCACTGTACTATTGCTCCAGTCCCATCTCTCTCCTTCTCATATATATTTCTTCACAGCTCTGCCAGGAGTGAGCACAGAGGAGTAAGACCTAAGCACTGCTGGGTGTGATTTAAAAAAAAAAAAAAAAAGGAATGCTTTCTGTGCCCTGATAACCCAATCACTGTGCCATTTTTACCCCAAATCACATCTTCTTCCTGTTAAGTCTCTTCCTCTTACACGACCTCTGCTCCGCTTTCTGCATGGCTGCATGGGGGAGTCTGTTCTCTTCAGTGCCAGCCCTCGGGTCTCTCTGGCGGCCCTGGCCTGCGTGGGGGCGGGGGGGGGGGAACTCCTGCTTCTGTCGCCGTGAGGATTTTCACTCTGCCTCAGCTGTCTCTGCCTTTATCCCAGTTCCTCCTGCCTTCATCTGTTTAGCAAAGTTTGAATCGGCATGGAAAAAAGAGAAGCAACTGAATTCTATTTGAATATTCTAACTAGTTCCATTCAATAATCTTGATCTAGCCTCTAAAATAATAGGAGATTCATAATAAATCATCAAATGCTTATTGCAATAAATGAGCCCTGGCGTTTTAAATATTTTACTTTATCCCTCCTTTCCTTTCTTCTTGATGAGATGACCCTGGATCACAAACATTAGGTTGCTGCGCTCATACTTTTTGGGTTTGTTTTGGGGCCATACCAGGCTCTTGTCAGAGCTTAGTCCCGACTGGGAACTCAGGGATAATTACTGGTGGCCTTGAGGCCCTGTGCAGTGCTGATGACCAAACTCTTTACCAAGAGCTTTACCTGCTGCATTATCTCTCTGGCCCTGCACTTGCATACTTTATTCTGGCGCTGAGGGTCAAAAGTGGCAGTTGCCACCGGGCTCACACATTGTGTGAGGGTGGTGATAGGAATGAAACTGGTGCCTGCAAAATGGGTACATTGCGACTGAGTGAGCTGTCTCCATGCCCTGAAATATTTGAAATGTCTCCAAGTGGATGTTCGGAGTTGGAGAGAGAGTTCAGCAGGTTAGATATTTGCCTGGCCCACAGCAGTTCAGGTTCGAGCCTCAGCACTGGGTGTGTTTCCCTGACCCCCACCAGCAGTGATCCCTGACCGCAGAGTCAGAAGTGAGCCCTGAGCACAGCTAGATGTGGCTCAGTCCACTTGCCTCCCTGTCGTGAAAGCAAACGTGTGTCTGTGAAAGTCTAGGTGTGTGTATAAGTGGGAAGTTGTCTCTGGTCGCTGCCCCAGTCCCATCACTGACTTACAGTGACCTTCACTGGCCGCTGCTGGGTTATGTGGTCCTTAAAGAGGAAGAAGAGGGGAAATGATCTCCCCACTCCCCACACACTTTATTTAAACATTGTGGTTTACACAGTTGTTCATGATGATTTGTTCCAGGCATTCAATATTCCAACCCCAATCCCACCACCTTCCCTCCAGCATTGTCTCCATTTTCCCAGCCACCCCTCAAGCCTGCCCCCGTCGCAGGCCACAGTGATTTATTTTGTATTGCTATTACCACTAAATGGTTAACAGAATGATCAAAAAGTAATTTTGTAGGAGAAAATTTGTGAAAATTGTTCTGTCTGTCTATCTATCTATCTATCATTCTATCTATCTATCACCATGAGGACATTAAATCTTTACAAGTTTACTAAGCTGTTGTTCTAAGTTAAGCCTTCTGTATTCATGTTTTTTTTAGTAGTTGCAAAGTTGGTTGGTTGCAGCTTAGAGCTAGTGTTTACCGTGTTGTTGAGTTTGGGCTTTGGATATATAACTGCCATTCTCCCACAGTGCCTGTATAACTGATGCCCAACCCCTGTTCTCCCATTACTTCCTTTTCTCATCTTCTTCCTTCCCCCATTGATTTCTTTCCTTCTCTGTCATCTCCTCCCTAAACTCTGACCGCTTCCTCTAAAGCCATTGGCTGGCTGACCAGAAAGTCAATCCTGTCTATGATCTGAAGACTCAGGTTCATGGTTTCCCCAAGCCCCTGCAGATTTTAAGGGAAAGGCAAAGTCTATATAACTCTCCCATGTAAATAGTAGTAAAAAGAATGAAAGAAAGAAATCTGGAAATGTGTAACATTCTGAACCTACAAGGGGCTTTGATGTCACCTAAAATCAACTGGTACTTGCTTTTCTCTATTTCACTTAGCATAATGTCCGTAAGGATATTCACCATATTAAAAATGTCAAGATTTCATCTTTTTTAATAGGTGAATAGTGTGCATATGGGGACATATGTGTGTGTGTGACATTTTCTTTATCCAGTCATCCATTAGGTGATTTCCATATCTTGACTGTTGTAAATCATGCTGAATTGAACATGGGAGTACATATGTATCTCTAATAATTAGTGGGGTTTTTTCCCCTTCAGATTAATACCCAGAAGTTGAATTGCTAAAATCATATGATAATTTTATTTTTTAATTTTTTGGTGACATTCCATACTTTTTTCCATATGGTTGCCCCAATTTATATTCCCACTAGTTGTGGACACAGGATTCTGTTTCCTTCATACACTAACCTATACTTACTTCATTTTGACGCTAGTTATTCTAACACATTAACATGATACCTTATTGTGGTTTTCATATGCATTTCTCAGATGATTACTGATGGTGAGCATATTTTCATGTATATGCCATCTCTCTGGAAAAAAATGTCTTTTTAAAGTCTATTCAGTCCTTAGATTTTTTTTTGTTGCTAATTTGTGCAAGTTCTTTATGTTTGAGGGATATTAACTACTGATCAGATTTATAACTTGCAAAATGCTTCCCCATTCATTTTGGTTATGGGAATGACATGCTTACTAGCAGTACTTACTCCTGGCAGTGCTCAAAGGGATGATATGGGATGCCGGAGATTGAACCTGGGTCATGCATGTGCATGACAAGCACCGTATCTTCAGACACCTTCATTACCTTTTTTTGGTTGCTGATTTTTTTTGCTTTGTAAAAACTTCTAAAATTTATGAACCAAAGAGTAAAAAACACTGATTGTTTAAATTTTATATCATATTCTATTTTCTCCTTCCTTCCATCCTTTCCTTTCTCCCTTCTTCCTTTCCCTCATTCCTTCCTTCCCTTTCTCCATTCTTTCACTCTTCCTCCCTCCCTGCATCTTTTTGTTCACCCTCCTCAGTCCCTCCCTTCCCTTCCCTTTGCTGTTGAGATGACCATGGTTACGCACATGGTTGCAGTGCTCCCATATGTGTGCATGTGGGGTTCTTGTGCTTTTGGATGCAGTGGTTGTTAGGGGTCACACATTTGGTTGCTGCGTACTCCATATTAACACGAGGCAATCTCAGACAGTAATGCCACTGCGTTGCTCCTGGGTCTGTCGAGCTGTACCAAGGAGTCTAGTACTTGGCGTCTACCATTGAGCCTCCCACCCGCTCCCCTCCCTCTCTTCTTTCCTCTCTCTTTTTCCTTCCTTTCCCTTCCCTCTTTCTTTTCCTCTCTCTGGAAAAATAGCAAAACTGCTGTTTTTCTATTCCTTTAAATATTTCAGTGATTATATTTATATTTTCTGGTTATTAATCCAAGAATTTTCAATAAAATTAATATATTATATATATAAATGTTACAGATTTCTCTTTACTGAAATCAGGATATACTCATTTTTTTCCCCCTTTCTTTCTGGCTTATACCCAGCTCAGTGCTCAGGGATTGCTCCAGGGGGTGCTCAGGGGACTACACAGCACCAGGAATAGAAACTGAGCCTCCTGCATGTCAATTATACATTCCAGCCTGTCGAATTATATACACATATATTTTGTTTGTTTGTTTGGTTTTGCTTTTTGGGTCACATCCGCTGATGCACAGGTATTAACTCCTGGCTCGGCACTCAGGAATAACTCCTGGCAGTGCTTAGGGGACCATATGGGATGATGGGAATCGAACCCGGGCCGGCCGTGTGCCAGGCAAATGTCTTATCCACTGTGCTATCGCTCCAGAGCCCCTGTTGAATTATATTTTGGGCTCCAATATTATTAATTTTTGTGGGAAGGGCATGTGGGAACAGTTGTTTTTCCAGTGTTTTGTTTTGTCTTTTTAATTTTGATCTCTTGACTGTCCTTAGGCCTTATTCCTGCACTTACGGATCTCTCCTAGCTGACTCAGGGGACCCTACGGGGCTCAGGGGACTGAACCCAGATCAGCCACATGTGCAAAGCAATCACTTTCCCCACAGTACTATTTCTTTGGCCGCCCAGTATCATTAACCTTTTTTACTTTTTGAGGTCACACCTGGTGATGCTCAGAGGTTACTCCTGGCTCAGGAATCACTCCTGGCAGTGCTTGGGGGACCATATGGGATGCCGGGAATCGAACCCAGGTCGGCTGTGTGCAAGGCAAATGCCCTACCCACTGTACTCTGGCTCCAGCCCCAAACTTTTAAAATTAAATTTGCCCTATCCTTTCGGCAGTCTCACGAAAGATTGAAAATGAATGTGTCTTATTAAGAACGCCTCATGTGTATCCCTTTTGGGAGAAGGATGTCAGCTATTATCCTCTAATGAGAACATCAGTAGGGCCAAAGAGACAGAATAGCAAGGCACTTGCCTTACATGCAGCTGCCCTATTGTGATCCCTGGCACCACATATGGTTCTTAGAGCCCTGCTCGGAGTCGAGTAATCCCTGAGAACATCTGGATGTGCCTCTAAGCAAAACATTAGCCATTTGTAGACCCACAGTCCTTTAAAACATATTTAAAACTTTATTTAAACACTGATTTAGAGTTATTCTTAGTAGTTGTTTCAGGTATTCAGAGTTCCATCACCAATACCACTCACAGTGTGACCTTCCCTCCACCAGTGTCCCCACCTCCTTAAGCCTGCCCTTTTAGCAGGCACAAAATAATTTACTTACATTGCTTGTTACAACAGAGATCTCATAATAGTGTTATGAAAGTCACTGTCCAAGGATTTACTAGCTGTTAAATGCTGGTTGAGCCTTCTGTGCTATTGTTGTTGCTTATCTAGCCTGGTGGTTATCTACACAACTTTCTCATCTCATTTTCTGTTCCTCCTGGCCTTTTGTATTACTGAAGCTTCAGTGTTCCTTTAAAGCACTAAGTAATGGGAAAGAACCTATCAAATGATGTGGTTTACTTGTCAGGACAGAGGGGATCACACTAAACCTGACTTTTGGCTCAGGGAAAATAAATTTGCCTCAGATTCTATTATCTCCTAGCTTTCATTGGTTTTTCACCTCTGTACAAACTATCATGGGGCCAAAGAGAGAGTATGGGAAATAAGACACTTGCTTGCATGTGGCTAACTCCCCTTCTGTCCCCAGCATTGCTTACGGTCCAGAGGGCTGCAAGGCATGATCACTAAGCACAGAGCTAGGACCAGTCCTTGAATCTCTGTCTCTGTCTCTGTCTCTGTCTCTGTCTCTCTCTCTTTGTGTGCGGCCACACCTGGCAGTGCTCAGGGCTTACTTCTGGCTGTGCACCCTGGGGCACAGTGACCATACCGGGTGCCAGGGATGGAGCCCTGGCCGGCCGCATGAAAGGCAAGCTCCTTACCCCCGGCACTACCTCTCCAGCCCTTCTCTCTTTCTCCCCCCAGTGCTGGGGGTTGAATTCAGGGCCTCTCACATTGAAGGCTCTACATTCCCCGCCCTGATACATAGGTTTCAACCTAATAATACTGCTGCAATTTGCGATTCCATATGAGAACTAAAGTGATGGAATAAAAGTGTTAAAAATTTGTTTGCTATTATTGGGTAATGGGATGGGGGCTGGGCCATACCCAGCTGTGCACGGGGCTCTTACCTGGCTCTGTGCTCATGGGTCTCTCCTGGAGGTGCTCAGAGGTCTGTATGTGGTACCAGGTATCAGATCTGGGTTAACCTCATGCAAAGAAAGTGCTCTCTAGCCCCCAAAAGATTTCTTGATGAAACTGAACAGAAATAGTTTTCAAAGGAAAGTTCTAAACCAACTTTATATAAATTGCATATTATAATACACGATTAAAAATTTTGTTCATTTTTCCGTGTAATGTTCAAGTTCTCACTGGTAGTTTTTTCCACTCATTTTGTGATAACTTTTGAAAGCAGCCAAAGGAAACACTTAATCACTGGGTTCTAGTGAGACAGCAGTTGCAAAAGAATTGCAATAACATCCCGAGGATGAGCAGCTTCTGTTCTGTTTGGTCCAGTAGAAAGAAGATGAGAAGAGAGATCACAGAAGTTCCTATTTAGCTGTTGTGACGTGGAAATGAGAAAGAGACTTTTAAGAGGAGGATATTTGATTGAGCTTTTTGCCTTTAAGTTGGAAATAAAGCAGCACATTCTTTGTGTAAGAGTAAAATCACAGTCAGGATAGAAGATAAGTGAATCTGTCAGCTCTTCAAGACCATTTGGTGTTTCGAAAACATTCTTCACTCTTAGATCTCCTGCTTCCTTTTCTTTCTCTCTGGGTTCTTCTTCTCCCTTTCCTTGCTGGAATTTTAATTTAACAGAGTTTCTCTTGGATGTTTCGGTAGGGAACCCTGGCAACTCTCATGCCTTGCTCCACATTGTGCAGGTTTTATATTCCCACAAACTTAGAGGAAATGGATTAAATAAGTATTTTAAAAGACGATCCCTCTGAAGGAGATATCATCCTGAGTAAGGCATCTGAATGAGAAACTTGAAATTCTTCTAGTGTAGGATGTAAAATAACGTTAAAAAAGGGAAAGTTATTTTACAAGCATTGTGTCATTGATTCCTCCAAATGTGTATCTTGTTGGAAAGGAATCTAGAGCCAGCTGCCTGATTGATAGGAACTTTCAGTTATTGACTCTTGTCTCTATTTTCTAGTATGCTGGAAGCAAAGAAACGTTTTCTAGATGCAAGACTTGGTTCAGAAACAAATCTGACTTAGGAAGAATGACCCGGGGACAGAGTCTACTCCTGACTGTGCTGGCTGTTGTTGTTGCTTCTTTTCCTTTGGATATCAAATTATGAAATAGCTAGGCAGGAAACAGTGGAGGAAACACTGTGTCCTGTTAGTTGTTTTGGGGGGGAGGGAGTTCAGGCCACGCCCAGCAGTGCTCAGGGCTTTTCCAGACTGGGAGGTTGGCAGTCACCTTCTCCGGCTCTGCCCGGGGCTGGCTCCAGGGCTCCTGCTTGCCATCTTCCTGGCCTTTGGCCTATTCTTTTAACTCGCACAACAGCCAGTGTTAGAATGTCATCTTCCTGTCATTGGCAAGAAAAATTTTTTCTTTAAAAATTTTTATTTATTTATTTATTTTATCGAATCACCGTGAGATACACAGTTTCAAAGTAGTTCACAATTGGGTTTCAGGTAGATGATGTTCCAACACCTGTCCTTTGGCAAGAAAATTGAAAGAAGAGAAGAGTCCCAGACGTAATGATGTGCGTTAGTAAGGATCCATATTTTATTTAGCATGAATTGAATATTATCTAGACTGATCTGAAAGCTGTTGACAATTATGCCAGAAAATAAGTTGTTCACTAGTTCTCCTGATTTTATCATGTTGAGGAGAACATGTCAATGTGATTATGAGGTGCCTTCTTTCCTGAATTTGCTCCAGAACCTTTTCTTTAAAATAAGGCCCCTTGTTATTTCTGTTATTTCCATGCATGTCATCTTCATTTTGCTGGTGACTGGACATGAAACCATGAAGTCTTCTTCTGGTTTTGCCGCTAGTCCTTAACCTAAACCCTGATGATTTTTTTTCTCCCTTTTACACCCTGCCCTTCTTTATTCCCCAGGTACTGACCCCAGTTTAGGTCACCTGCCTTGTTGAAATTGCCACCTAGATGTCCTAGATGTCATTCCACTTCTGTCACTACTTCAAACTCTTACCTCCAAAGTGAGTTCATTGGCATAGCATTGCAGATGAACTCTGCCAAAGCCCCACCTTCTCCTGTTCAATTCCATCTCTCCTAAGCCCCCAGTGGTCTCTGTTGTTTATTCCAGGAGTTTTCATCCAGCTCTCTGTGGAGCTCCTTTAACTTTGACCACCTCCTTGAGGTCCAAAAGGGACCCCACATGTGCTAACAAACAGAGACGGGCCTTTTCCCGGACAGCATGGATGGGGACCGATTCTGTGCTATACGAGGTTTGGTTACTAAACTCTTCTCTGGAGCTAACTAGAAAGACGAATGGTTGCACTATGTGGCTTGGAGGTCTGTTACGTCTGTCTTAGGTACTCAGGAAAAATGAGGTCTCCCTGCTGAGGGTCAGAAGGAGCAGAGATCTTTAGCGATGTTATGTGTCCTTTTACAGCACGGCACCCATGGTCTTCTCCAAGCTTGTTTTCCGTGTATTATTTCTGGGAGATGTTCTCCGAATCAAACCTCCCCATTTTTACACCATTGACTTTGATGCCTATGATGATCCTTTTCCTTTCAACCATAAACCTTTTTTGGCTGGGGGAGGCGGTTGGGCTATATAGAAGTGTTCAGGCCTTACTCTTAGCTCTGTACTCATGAATCAACCCTGATGGAGTTCAGGGGACCATATGGGGGGCTGAGGATCAAACCTGGGTCAGTTGCATGCAAGGCAAGTGCTATACCAGTCATAAGCTGTTTTTCAGTGTTCTCTTCAAGATGCAGTTGTGATCACTGCCATAAATCTGTGTTATCTGAACTTCTGAAATGATTTTTTAAAATTTTGTTTGTTTGTTTTGGGGCCACATCCAGCAATGCTCAGGGGTTACACCTGGCTCTGCACCCAGGATTTACTCCTGGTGGACTCAAAGCGTTATTGGGAATAGATCTCTGGTCGACCGCATGCAGAGCAAGGCTTTGCCTGCTGTACTATCTGATTCTGGCCTGAGTCTCTGAACTTAGCACCTGTTGCTTCCAAATAAGAGTTTTCTCTTTTTGTAAAAACTTATTGAGAGCCTCTTATATTCATCAAGTATCATGTGAAGAAGTCACTTGAAAAACACAATTTACTTGTTTGGAGTTTTCATTTTAATGAAAGAAGCATATACCAAGCGCAATCAAATGAGATGGTGTAGAATTCTGAAAAGTAAACTAATTTAGGCTAGGGAGGGATAGTCAAGAAGGTTTTCTGGGTCCCAGCACAGAGGTTATGGCCTTTGCATTACATGCAACCTACTGCAGCACCACACACGAGTGCTTGGACACCATTTGGAGTGATTCCTGAGCACAGAACCAGGAATAAGCCTTGAGCACCACTGAGTGTGGCCCAAAATAAAGGAGAGGAGGAAGAGGAGGAGGAGGAGGAGGAGGAAGAGAAGGACTTCTATAGGAAAGCAATCTTCAGAACTAAAATCTTTTAACATTTTATGGCAGTGTATTTTGATCTGTGCCACTTGAGTACACAGTAATTTTCCTTGTCCTTCAGTGTTGACTTTGATAAACATTTATATCTGTAGTGACCAACTGTTTAGTATCTTGTTGTTGTTCTTGCTTTGGGACCACCCCCAGTCATGCTCAGGGGTTACTTTTATCTCTATACTTTGAGGTTGTTCCTGGCAGTGTTCTAGGGATAAACCACATGCAAACAAGTGCCTTAACCCCTTACTATCTCTCTGGCCCATTGCTGTATTCTTGAAATGCTTTTGTTTTCCTGTCTTTTATTGTCTTTTTCCCCTCTTGTTCTTTAGTGTGGACAAAACATGGTGGTGCTCAGGGCTTCCTCCTGATGCTTGGGTCAGAGATCACACCTGGGAATGTTCAGGGAACTATCTGTCTTGCCGGGGTTTGAACCAGGGTTAGCTGCTTATTAGGCAGTACTATCTCTCCTGCCCTTAAAAGCTTTTCAAATGTTGGTTCTGGGACCGGAGAGATAGTACAGCAAGCAGGGTGCTTGCCTTGCACATGGCTGACTGGGTTCATTTCTTGGAACCCCATATGGGTGATCCCTGAGCACTGCCAGATCCCAAACACTAGCCCCTCACCCACCAAAAAGTCAAATGTTGGATCAAAACATGAGGTTTTTTCTTTTTTGATAAGCTTTTATATTTTTAGTTTACAAAGTATTTGTAAACATAACAGATTGCATTTTCTGAGGTGGCAAATGAGACAGAGAATATAATTTCCTTCGGTTCCTGAGAACCTCAGTCTTATCTGTCTTTTGGAGAATCCAATGTCTTTTATGTCCACAGGATATCAAAAGTGCATGGGAGTAAAGAACATTACCGTGAGAATTAACTTTTTTCTTGTAGTCTAGTTTTCAACACTTGATGGTATATTTCTTCAACAGGATCTGGTCGAGGAAATAGGTGTTGTGTGTTCCTGTGGAGTGTCCAGGCAGGACAGTGGGGTGGTGACTATCCTCGTATCAGATGTTAAAGCAAGGTCCACTTCACGATTATAGTCACCTGGGAGAGAAGAGAACAGAGGTTTATGATTATAAACATATTCAAGTTTTCATTCTGAACTAGAAATGAATGTTTTAGCATAGTTCTGTTGTCGCCCATTTGCTACTAGTTCCATGGCAAATACAGAAACTTTTTATCTAATGATGCCTACTCACTGCACTCTGCCTTCTTTCCTTCTAAGCAATTTTTTTTCTAGACGAAATGAATCTAATTTCTTTACAGGCATCATAGTTCTATAACTGATTATACAAAATTTTTATAGCATGGGGGCTGGAGCAATAATGCAGTGGTTAGGGCACATGCCTTCCATGTGGCCAACCTGGGTTTGAGCCCTGGTACCTCGGCACTGCCAGGAGTGATCCTTGAGCACAGACCTGAGCATCAGCAGGTCTAGCTCCCTAGCCCCCATTTAAAAGAAAAAAATTATACACAGGGTTCAAAAGGCCACACAGATGGTGGATTGATCTGGGAAGCCAAGTTACTGGGATTTTACTGGGATTTTGATACAACTAGATTCTAATTCAGTAATTTGGGCAGTACTGAAGTTTCATATTTCTAAGAAGTTCCCAGGTGATGCTGAGGCTGGTGATAAATTGAACACTTTTGAGAAGGAGGATTTTAGAAAATGCAAAGATAAGGATCAAAGATAAAAGCAAGGAAGGTGTATTCCTTTCTTCTTTTCATGTTTGGGTTCTGCACTCTGTACCTCCTCTTAACTGGGCTGACTCTAGCTAATCTAAATCAGTTAATTACCTGGCATGTTGGGCTCCTGTTTCTACCAGAGTGACAGCGAACTTTGCCAATGATTTGACTTAGAAAGCATCTCCTCTCCACCCAGCCCCAAGAGATAGATTTCCTCTGTGTCACAGGATGCTGTGATAAGGCCCTCACCCACCTAACTGAGACTGTGATATGAGCCCCCAGGCCCTTGGCCTCTGAGTGATAGGAAACCGACCTTGGCAGTGGGAGGTGTTCTTTTTGGCGTTTTGCCTCGATCTGACTGGTTTGTTTAACAGTTGAGCTCCAGGAATGGCTTCTGGAGCAAGTCTGGATCCTATGGCGTGTAATCAGGAACTGGCAGAAAGTTTTATCTTTAGCTTTCCAGATTCCAAATAGAAATTCTCATAACTTGTAGGAGGCCTGGCAGTGGAGTGACCTACCTCTGACCTGTGAAAGGGGCCTGCCAGAGTGAAATGTAACTGTGTCCTTATTCTGTCTGCGCATTTCCCCTGACGATTTTTCTGTGGGTATCTTACTGACTCTTCATTCTGTGCACATTCTTCTAGACTGCGGACAGGAAAGCAATTGCTCTGGACAGTTTGTTCCTGAGTCTTACAACCAAAGCTAGAAAGAATTATTTCCCTGGCCTTCCTGGGGAACTTTCCTATGGAATTCCCCACACGATTGGATTGCAACAATGGCTTTTAGATTAAAGAGATCTGTCTTAGTACAAAGTAGGAAATGATGATGTCAGGCTGGTTAGGAGAAATTGGTAAGTAACTGGGTAGAGTGATTTTCTGCATATTTCCCTGGGGAAGGGGTGACCTGCACCCCTAGGGGTTTTTTTTATTTGTTTTTGAGTCGCACCCAGCAATGGTCAGGGTTTCATCCTGACTCTGCTCAGGGATCACTCCTGGCAGGGCTCAGGGGACCATGTGGAATGCCAGGGATCATGTTTCAAGCCAAGTATTCTACCCACAGTACTATCTCACTGGCACCAAGATTTTCTGGTTCTGCTCCATTGGAACAGAGCCTGGGACGGTGTAAGCTCTTCTTCCCATTTCATGTCTTCTAATGAGGTGGCATAAAAGGCGATCAGTGGGCTCAAGGAGGTAGCTCAGTTGGCTCTGCATATGCTTTGCCATACAGGAGGCCTCGGGGTAATCCCTGGCACCATTATAGCCTCACAAGCCCAGGGCCCTGGGAGTAATCCCTGAGCACTGCTAGGTATGGCCCAAACCCCACCCCAGACAAACACACATGCAATCAGTGATAACCAGGGGTTGGGTATAGAAGTTTACAGTAGCTTGTGTTTGGGGTATATTTTTTTGGGGGGGTATGGGGAGCAGGGGCAGGAATTGTATGGCTGTACATGGTGCTGGGTATCAAACTGGTGTCAACTGCATGCAAGACAAGCACCTGACCCCTGTACTGTCCCTCTGGTACATGTGTTGCTGGTTTGTGACTGCTACCTTGCTTCTTATGCATACTCCTGTATATGTGACGAGCCTCACACATGGGAGAGCCTGCGGAGGAACCCAGGTGTGCAGGACCCGGGGCTGAGATCTCCAAGGCTGCTCGGATCCAGACTGGGGCCCTTCCACCCAGATCCCCCATTTTCCAGTAGCTAGGCAGTCACACCCAGAGACTGACCCCGGCACCATGTAATCCTATCAACACTCAACATCCAGAGACTATAAAACCAAGCTCCTGGAATAGGTAGCCTAATAGCCTAGTTCTCCCTCTTCGAGAACCTGAGAAGCTTCCGAGACTCTGTTACCCACTTGGGAGAACCCGGCAAGCTACCGAGGGTATCCTGCCTGCACAGCAGAGCCTGGCAAGCTACCTGTGGCGTCTTCGATATGCCAAGAGCAGTATGAGACCTATTGTGGTCTCATTCCCCTGACCCTGAAAGAGCCTCCAATCGTTGGGAAAGACGAGTAAGGAGAGGCTGCTAAAATCTCTGGACTGAGTGTAATAGAGACGTTACTAGTGCCCGCTCGAGTAAATTGACAAACAACGGGATGACAGTGATACAGTGATACTTTACTTCTAATCTTCCTTCTCCTTTTTACTTCTTTTTTACTTCTTTCTTTTAAAGCAAACAAATCAGGGGCTAAAGAGATAGTGCAGGCACTTGCCTTTCATATGATTTATGCCTTCTGCAGTGCCAGGAGTGATCGCAGAGCTCAGAGCCGGGAAATAAGCTCTGAACACAGCTAAGCGTGCACTCCACACACAGACAAGCCAACCCTGGTTGCTAGGATGCAGTGCATCTTCTCAGCTGCTGAGAGATGCCTTGATTTATACAAGGCAGCCTAAATGTGCTCTAGGACGGAAGCCTAGGAGGAGAGGCAGTGGGGAAATGGATCTTTTTTCAAGGTGATTCATATTACTTATTCCGTTTTAAATTAATACACTTTCAAAATGATTTTCTCGGTTGTTGTTGGTATGATGACACACATCTGCTTGGTTGTTCCTTACATGGCGCTGTGGTGCTGGCCAGGGTTTGCAACACCTTCAGCTGCAACAGTTGCTGGCTGCTAAAAGCTAAGATATGTGAGTGCGTGAGTGCGTGCGTGTGTGTGTGTGTGTGTGTGTGTGTGTGTGTGTGTGTGTGTGTGTGTGTGTGTGTGTGTAGGGGTCAGAGTGATAGCTCAGTAGGCTGAATGCATGGTTGGCATGTGAGAGACCCGGATTTTCATCAATGCACTTCATGTACCCACTTCCTGCACTGCCAGGAATAATCCTCTAACACCTAGCCTGGAGTAGCCCCTGAGCACTGCTGGTTGTGGAGTCCAAACCAAAAACAAGTGGAAAAAAATGTTCTTTTGGGGAAAGGGAAGGGGTAATCTGGTTGATTGGTCTATATCTTCTCCCTGCTAAATCCTTTGGATGTACCTTACTTGCATGAAATGCAGAAGGTGGTTGATTTTATTGGTTGTTGCTGTTGTTAGTAAATCCTGTGTTACTCTGAAAGTGACCAATGTGATTCTTTCTCTTAAAGCGGTTCTGGTGCATCCCAGGAGAGGCAAAATGATATGGACCTTGGTCTTGGTGACCTTCCTTCCGATGAGGAGGAAGTCCTCAGCAGTTCTGATGAAGACGATGCCAGCTCTGGGTCCAGCAAAGGGGAGCCTGACGTGCTGGGAGAGAAACAGGTATGTTGGGACTTTCTTATTTCTACTTTTATGTTTGTTTATCTTTACCCTTGAAAATAACACTTCTCAGTATGCTAGGCACAAAACTTCTAGTTTTCTCAAGGTGTGTAAAAATTTTTTCCAAATTAAAATATAATTCCTAATACAATGTAGTAACTAAGATGTTATTCTTTCTTCAAGTGTTTCATGTAAAGTTACATTTGACTAAAGACATAATTATCGGGGAAGAAATCAGTAAAGTAGAAATATCCCTAAGATGTGTTGAAATATTATAGAAAAATAGAATTTGAATGGACATGTCCAGGAAGCATATCTTGCTATAGAGAAATCCATGCCATATAATTCCAGTGCCAAGTTAACAATCTGTACTTCCTGTTTAGTTTAATTTTGCTTCGTTTAAATTTATTTCAGCCTTGCAAGTAGGGTGATTGTCTTGCATGCAGCCGACCCAGGTTTGATTCCTCTATTCCTCTCAGAGAGTCTGGCAAGCTACCGAGAATGTCCCATCCGCATGGCAGAGCCTAGCAAGCTACCCGTGGTGTATTCTATATGCCAAAAACAGTAACAACAAGTCTCATAATGGAGGCATTACTAGTTTCTGCTCGAGCAAATCAATGAACAATGGGAGGACAGTGCTACAGTGCTATATGAATGAAAAATTATGTACTTGACTTAACTCCCATCTCCAGCAACCTTGGAAAACTTATTTACTCTATCTAGGGTAAAGGGTCTTTATTTCATGAAGAGCGGTATTTCGTAAAATTCTGAGAACTAAATGATATGATATGAAAAAAGCCTTAGAACACTGTCCAGGGGCTAGAGAGATAGTAAGGTGGATAAGATGTTTGCCCTTCACATGGCCAACCCAGGTTTGATCCCTGGCATCTCATATGGTCCCCAAGCACTGCCAGGATGCAAATCTTCAAACACAGAGTAACCTCTTAGCATCTCCAGGTGAGGCCCAAAAGCCCAATTACAACCCCCCGCCACACACTCCTCAAAAAAATACTGTCCAGTATATGGTAAGAATTTAATTAGTAGTTATTTCTCATAGGACTTTATTTCTATAGAGTATTGAATCATGGAGGTAGGAGTAACCATTAGAAATTATTAATCATAAGGATGCTGAGTTGTAAGACGCCTAAGACAGGGCTGGAGAGACAGTACAGTGATACTGTGCACCACAGAGGGGTCTCCGGGACCTGCCAGGAGGGATTTGTGAGTGCAGAGCCAGGAGCAAGCCCTCAGCACCACCACCGAAAAACAAAACAAAGTTAAACTCCTAGGACAGGTAATTGGAAGAACCACAGCATCCTCAGTAGAGGGTTTTACTTCCTGCCTTTTATTGTATCTATCTTGCTCGGAGAAAGCTCATTATCCATAGTGCTTCACAGCTACAGATTCTACAAATATTTATAAGGTAAAACATTTGGAGGGGCAGGGGGAAATAGCACAAAGGGCTGGAACTTATGCCTTGCATGCGGGAGCCCTGGGCTTATTCCTTGCCACCACAAGGTTCCCCCAACACTGCTTCGTGACTGTAAGCACTGCCAATCGAAGCCCAGAATAAACAAAAATGCCCACTTTGTCCCAGGTAATGTGGTTACGTGGTGAACTTAAAGTCTCGCTTAGGGTCCCTGCTTCTGAAGAGCCAGCCTCTTACTGGGCAGTGGGGATTAAATAGGGGCAAATGAAAAGATTCGAATGAAAAGCAATAAAGCAGAGTCATGTGCTAGAAAGCCAGGAGGCTGCTTGCGTAAGAGCCTTTCAGAAAGCGAAGCCTGCAGGGGGCCGGAGTACATGCTTTGTATGCAGGAGACCCACATCATAAACCAGAAAGGAAGAAGGAAAAAAGGTCCTACAGCTCTGTTAGTGACCTAAAAAGGCACCTTTCGCAAAGAGCCTGCAAATAACCTTCCTCGTTAAGGCTCTGATTTCTCTCTCTTTCCCTTAAACCGCTGGGTCTTTCTCCCTAACAAATACTGTTTTCTCTTGTTTTGGTTGAGTTGTTTCTCTTGTTCAAACCCTTCCCAGTTTCTCCCTCATATTTGTTGTGGTAAGCGATTTGGATTTCCACATTCTACTCGGGATTTCACTGATGCATATCAAGGAAGAATTTGTCATTCACCATCTTGTGTTATGTGTCTTCCCCACATTTCCTGTATAACACTGCATGGTTGGTTCATGACATTGTGGTCATAGATTTCCAGGGTTTCTTTCACTGCCCTTGTGACTGCGTTTCTCCCTCCTGCCCCCACCACGTCTTTACCTCATTTGTATTGCTGTCTGGTTTTTTGTTTTTGTTTTGGTTTTGGTTTTGCCCTTAGTTGTTTGGCATTTCAGTATCTACTAAAATCTGCTTTTAAAATGAGATTATTGCTTCAGTTAATCATGGATAGTTAATTTTTGTTGTTGTTTTTGTTTTTGTTGGGGGACACATCTGGTGATGCTCAGAGGTTACTCATAGCTCTGCATTCAGAAATTGCTCCTGGCGCTGATTGGTGGATCACATGGATCAAATCCAGGTGGGCCACATGCAAGGCAAAACGCCCTACCCCCTGTACTATTGCCCACCTCCAGATAGTTAATATTTTTTATACCCACTTCTAGTGCATTAATAATTCTTCATCCTTTAGATTTTTTTGCCACTTTGACAAACTTACTGTCTCTTTGTGTAAGACACCAATGGCTACGGTAAGATTAGACCAATTATCTATTTTATGTGGCAGCTCTCAAATATATCTATCAATCTATGTATGTCAAATATAGTCAGCTGAGTGCTTTTTTTTTTTTTAGCCACACCCAGCAGTACTCAAGGATCATTCCTGGTGGGACTCAGGAACCATATAGAATGCTTGGGGTCGAATCAGGTCATAGCCATTATGGCAAGTCCTAACCTCCTGTAGTACCACTCCAGCTAAATGTTTTCTTTGTAAGTCATTTGCTTTTATTGTGGTTAAGAATAGGTTTGGGACTCACTTTCCTAGGTTCTCACTGCTTATTTACTGTTTCGTGATTTGAGTAATAAACTTCTCTGGGCCTTGCTGTCCCCATCTGTTAAAAAAGATGGCAATCGGGTAAACAGTCATCCTCACTTACAAAGACTAGTGATGATTAGCTTCCTAGGAGTGGTCTCAGTGGCGTGAAGCACTTGGCTTGCAGGCAGGAGGCCGTGGACTTGGTCACAGTTGCTGCCCGCATATATGACTGTATTCTCATTGGCTCTGCTGTGAGGACCTCAAGCACAACAGTCCCCAAACCACTGCAGCCTTGTATAGAGTATAGAGAGCATGTGAAGACATTTTTATAGTTAATTAAAAATGTAGCTGGCCAGAGAGGTAGGACGGGGGTAAGGCATTTGCCATGCACATAGCTGACCCAGGTTTTATCCCCAGCTGCACCTGTGACCTCTTAAAACCTCGAGAAGTGACCCTGAGCTCAAAACCTGAGCACAGCCACCTGTGGCTCCCATACCAACCAACCAAACAAACAAACAAAACAAGAGGGGCTGGAGAGACAGTCCAGGTGGTAAGGCACTTGACCCTGTATGCAGCTGCTTGCTCACAGCTGTGACTCAATCCCCAGCACTGCATGTGGTTCCCCGAGCAAGATTGGCATGCAGGAGACCTGATTCTTTCACCCATTCCACATAGTCCCTGAGCACCACGAGGAGTGACCCCCAGCACAGAGCAGGCAGTAACCTGCACTGTAGGGTATGATAGACCCTCACCACCAGGAAAAAAAAAAAAAGATATACAAATGGGCGATAGTATAGCAGGAAGGGTGTTTGCAAGTGACCAACCTGGTTTCAATCTCTGGAACCCCATAGACTTCCCCCAAGCACCGCCAGGAATGATCCCTGAGCACAGAGCCAGGAGTAATCCCTGAGCACTGCTGGGTGTGACACCAAAATAGAAAGCAAGCAGACAAATAAAAAAGAAGATATACAAATGACAACAAGAAGATGTTCAGCATCACTTGACTTTGGGGAATTGTGAAACAAAACCTCACTGCTCATACCAGAATCATTTTAAAGTAAAAATGAGGACCAGAGGTATAGTACAGCAGGTAGGGCTCTTTTCTTGCTTGTGACTGATTCTGATTCTATCCCTGGTATCCCATATGGTTCCCCTGATCCTGCCAGGAGTGACCCATGAGCAAAGAGACAGGAGAAATCCCTGAGCACTGCTGGGTCTGGCCCACCTTTTGCTCCCCCCACCCCTCCAAAGAAAGAGGGGCTGGAGAGGTAGTACATTGGGTAGGATGTTTGCCTTCCATGTGGCCGACCTGTGTTCAATCGTTGACACCCCATATAGTCCCTGAGCCCTGCCAGGAGTGAACCCTGAGGGCAGAGCCAGGAGTAATCCCTGAGCACAGCTGGGTGAGTTGGAGAGATAACTCAAAGGCTGAGCTCGTGCTTTGCATGGAGGAAGACTCAGGTTTGATCTCTGGCCAAGAGTGACCTTTAAGCTCAGAGCCAGATCCAGGAGTAGCTTCAGAGCACTACTGGATATGGCCAAAAAAACAAACTGAACAACAACAAAAGGAAATAGAGACAATAACAAATGGTGGGGATGTGGAAAAGTTTGAACGCTTTTGCGTGCTTGATAAGCATGTAAAATAGTGCATCCTCTTTGGAAAATGGGCCAGTAGCCCTTTCAGGATCCAAAAATCTCAGTATGCAGAGATTTACCACATAACTTAGCTATCCCACTTTTTTTGTTGTTGTTGTTTTGGGGCCACACCCAGCGGTGCCCAGAAACTACGTAGTGCCAGGGACCAAACCCAGCTTTCTGGCATGGCAGCATGCACCATGCACTGCCACCTTTTGAGTTATCTACCCCTTGGGCTCAGCAATTCTACTTCTTCTTGTATAACCATACAATATGAAAACATATCCTAACAAAGCTTGTGCAGAAATGCTCCTAACACCTTTACTGATAATAGCCCAGAGTGTAAAAAGTATCTCAAATGCTCATCAGCTGAGAAATTGATCCGTCAGTTGTGGAATAGGTCAAGAAAGGTAAGATATGCATCCCATAGACTATTGCTCACTAATGAAAATACCCACAAGTACCTGCTTCAGCCTGGCTGAATCTCAGAAACATAAATCTAAATAGATGAAGTCATAACCAAACATTGCATGTTGTAGTTTTTCACGTGTTGTTCCTCTTATATGAATGTTTATCATAGACACCTCCAAAGAAATGAAAATAAGATTAGTTTGATTGCCAAAAGCTGGACAAAAGACAGGGTGGAGAGTGGTTGTTCATGGACATGCAGGATATTTTATGGGTTTTTGTATTTTTTGTTTTTTTGAGTGGTCCCAGTTATGAAAATGTTCTGGTTAGATTGTGGTCATGGTTACACAACCCTAAAACCATTGAATTGTAGTTTTTTTAAAGGGTAAAAATACTTTTTTTTATGGAATGCAAATTTTAGGTCAATAAAATTGCTAACGAAAATAAATTCTGTTAGAGAGAGAGCATAAGCCTAAGTGGAAGGTTAATACAAAGTAATGCATACCCTATAATCTTGTATTCTTTGGGCCACAAATTGGGCTTTCTTTCAAGCCAAGAAAGAATGTAACATCAGTTTCCAAACAAAAAATTCTTTGAAGTAAAAAGGGAATTGCTTTTCTTCCTTGTTTTTCAATTTCTCGGTATATAAAATGGGGCAAAATATACCCCTCTGGGTCCTGAGACTCAAACAGAATAATAGTTGGTGAAATACTTCACAAGTCGAGTAAACTTAAACAAGTGTGACAGAACTATGATTATGTTTGTGATTGGTTAAATGAGCATCGAGGGCTATTGTTAAAAAGTGCTGAGGAATTTCAAACAACAAAGTGTATGATTTCATAGTCTAGAGACCATAAATACAAAAGCAAGATGTTGAGAAGACCGTGCCCTTCTAAAACATATAGTGGAAAATCCTTCCTTACCTTTTTTCTGATTTCTCCTGGTTTGCTGCAACCCTTGATATTCTATGGTTTGTCATTCTGGCAGTTTCTGCCTTCATGATCACAGATGTGTCTCTGCATCTTCTGTCCTTCTGTCATAGGATTGTCCACCAGTCCTACCCCAATGCAATTTTATTTTAATTTACTAATTATAGCTGTAGAAGCCCTGTTTCTCCATACCGGGTAAGATACCCTGCATTCTTGGGATAGGACTTCAGCATAGTGCTGAAGTTCTTAATAAGTGCCACGTTCCATGGAAATAGATGGAGCACATCATTGATTTGTGTCTGGGTGTCGAATAACAATTTCTCATGAAAATGCTTCTACTAAGGTAGTGTCCCCCTTAGAAATTGGGTAGTGGGGTTGAATTGATAGTACAATGGGTAGGGTGTTTGCCTAGCATTCAGCCAACCCAGGCTTGATCCCTGGCATCCCATATGGTCCCCCAAGCACTGCCAGGAGTAATTGCTGAGTGCAGAGCCAGGAGTAACCCCTGAATATCACGGGGTATGACACCCCGGCTCCCTCACGCCCACCAAAAAAAGCCAAAAGAAATAAAAAGAAAAGAAATTGAGTGGTGTTGGGGCCAAGGATGTGGCTCCATGGTAAAGGCACACACTTTGCATGCATGTGTGAGACCTGGGATTGAACCCCAGCATGTCAGGAAAGAGAGAAGAAGAAAGAAATTGGTATTGATGGAGCATCTTTAGACTAAAAGGTCTAGCCTTGGCATTGGTAGTACAGCGGGTAGGGCACTTACCATGCACATGGCCGACCCTTTCACCACATATGGTCCCCCTCTTGGAATGATCCTGAGTACAGAGCCAGGAGTAAGTCCTAAACACCACCAGGTGTGAGCCCTTCCCCCAAAAAAGTAAAAGAAAACAAAAGTAGTAGCCTTGATGATCTCTATAATTTCCTATTCTAAGTTTTTAGTTTTTGCTTTTTCTTCTTAAGACTTGATATTTATTTGCAAGTGAAATTTAGGGACCAGAAAGATGGTACGGTGGATAAGGTGCTTGCCTTGCACCCAGCAGACCTGGGTTTGGTCCTGAGAACCACCTATGGTTTTCTGAGAACTACCAAGGGTAGTTCCTAGCACAGAACCAGGAGTAAACCCTGAGTATAGCAAGATGTGACCCGAAACTCAGAAAAATAGTGAAATTTATTTATTTTGCTTCCTTATGATGAGAAAGTTATTACTATTCACCTTTCCAGTATATTGACTTCCTTGCCCATTTCTTTACAGCTCAGATGCTTTATTCCCTCATGTAAGGAGGGGTGCAAACCTAAGAGAACTTTATCCTTTAGAGAGTTGTCATAGTGTCAAATCATCTTTCGGTTAATTTAAGGATAGGGATATTTCTCAGGCAGGTCTGCTTTTTTTTTTTTTTTTTTTTTTTTTTCAGGAGAACTCTGTGTATGTGTGTGGTTTCTGGGCCACACCTGGTGATGCTAGGAGTTCATGCTCCCAGTGGCGCTTGGGAGACCTTGAGGAGCTGGGGCGCTTGCATGCACAGCATGTGTTCCAACCATTTTTTCATCTGTTAGAACTCTTTGAGTAGCATAGCAAATGCCTATTAAATCTCTGTAAAAGCATAGCAGATCGCTTTCATTGAATTTGTGGTAAATAAATATGAAGAGAACATATTTATAAATTTACAGAGCTGGACCTTGCCATTATCAAGAGTCAGACTGTGAAACTGGATTTTAGATCAAGGGTTGTGTTTTGGAATTTATTTAATGACCTTAAGTCATTTGTTTGTGGCTCATATTTCAACTTCCGCAGCAGTGTTCTTTTTGGAGATAGCTATTTAATAGGCAATTGACTGACATTTTATGTAATTTAAATGAGAGCTTTCACTAACTGGAAAGTTGAGATGCCAAATTTAGCCTCTCTCTTGAGGTTTTACAGTAGGATGTATTTTTCGATCATCATTTAACTTGGATCAAACTTAGTCATTAGTCTCATAAATTGGAGATACTACAGAGATTTTTATAAATGTCTATTTTGGTAATCTTTGAACTTCTACTTTCAAAATGATTATAATCCATTGTACATTGTCACCTTTTTTTAATAGCTACTTTTTTCTTTAGCACTGTGGTTTTATTAAAGACTAAAATTTGAAAAAAGAAAGTCAGGGAGATAGTTCAAAGGCCTGGAGCATATGCTTTGTATGTGGGAGGTCCAGGTTTGATCCTGGCACCATGTGGTCCTCTTGGCACCACCAGGGGTCACCCCCGACCCCCCCAGGCATTGAGCCAGGAGTAGCCCTTGAGCACCATTGGATGAACACTGAGGCCAAAAGAGCAAAGTAACAGACAAACAAGGAAAGGTAATAGGGCTGGCTCTAGGGAGAGCTCAGAGGACTAGAGCTCTTGCTTTGTATGTGGGAACTTTCGTTGTGACCGCTCCCACCCCAAGTATTTCTCTGGTAGGAGCCTCAAAGCAATGCCAGGTACACCCACCCTTCCATACATTCCCCCAAAGAACCAACTCACCAGCATTGACTTACAGAGTTCTGGATGTGCAAAAGCCTGTAATCATTTCTTCTGCCCTCTCCACTCTACTCCTTTACAGGATAGAATAATAGGCTTTAGCTCATTTGCAAAGGACAGACTTGTAAGGGCAGCGCTCCCTGGCATGGCAAAGCTGTTCCAATTTGGCTAGAGTAGGGAGTACACCGTGCAGAGTAGAACTGATTGAATACTCCTTTTGCATTTGTTTATTTTGTTTTGGGGCCACACCCAGCGGTACTCAGGACCTATCCCTGGCTCTGCACTTAGGAATTAGTCCTGGTGGTGCTCAGGGAACCATATGAGATATTAGGGATCAAACCAGGGTCAACACCACATGCAAGGCAAACGCTCTACCCAGTATACATATGGCTTCAGACCTAGGACTTAAATTCTTTTTTTAAAAAATAATTTTATTTTCCCCTTTCACATAATATATATAAAACACTGTGGTTTACAGAGTTATTCATAATTATTTGTTACAGGCATTCAGTATTCCAACACCAATCTCACCACCATCACACTTTCCCTCCAACATTGTCTCCAGTTTTTCCAACTACCCCATTATGGCAGGCCCTCAATAACTTACTTTATATTGCTTGTTGTCAATAATTTGCTAACAGAAGGACCAAAATATGTCTCCTTAGAAGAAAGTTAACCAAGATTGATTGCTTTCTACATTATATCCTGTCTAATCTGGCGTGCTGCTCCTGGTTCATCAGTGTTATAAAATTTGGGATGTCTAAAAATTGTAAATGAGGTGATAGAACTGGAGTTAAATTTTTAACTGGGAGGCGGCTTTGGAATGTGGACGTGACTGTGGGGGCTTCCAGGAGTACAGGGAGGTAGAGGGAGGTAGCCCATTTCCGATTCCCCGAAAGCCTGAAGATTTCAGTCACAAAACCCATATATGTGAGTTTTTCAGCAGATTAATTTCTGGGTGAGGCTCATCCTGAGCAGTGGAGTCTGGTAGGAGCATGGCAGCTTTGTGCAGTGTCTGGGATTGAAACTATTAATGTTAACTAGACACATTGTAAAATATTTTACATACTCACACATACACACAAATTTGTGTTTTTGTTAGCTATCAGTGATAGTAAGCTGCCTTTGAAGTTCAGCCTGAAAACGAACGAGATTATATTTGCAGTTGACTATTTTGGTTTTGATTTTTGAGCCAGACCTGCCTGTGCTCAGAGCTTACTCTTGGCCCCTTGCTCAGGGCTTTGGACCATATGGAGTGATGGGGATTGGACCAAGATCGGCTGCATGCATGGTAAACACTTTCCCTGCTGTGCCTCTCTTGTTCCCTATATTTGCATTTTGGAATTATAACTGGTGGAAGTGTGGGGAAGAAATTGCAGAGGCCTGCATCGAGTGCCAGGAAACCACTTAGGGTAATCCAGTAGTGCAGGGGAAAAGTCAGGCAACATTGAAGGAAAGGAAAGGATCAGTTAAGTTTTAAGGAAGTAATTCAGAACAAATTGACAGGACATACTGAGAGAAGGTGCAAGAAAGAAAAGTTGAGATTTCTAGCCTGAATGAGTGGGTGTCTAGTACTCTTTAATTCCCTTTTCTAAAACTACTTTCATATAGGTTTGAAACTTTCATCGGTATACTTTCTATTGGTATCATGGGATACCAGTGCCTTTCTTTTATAAATGATCTCAATTATATGAAGCATATTCAACACAAATCCTGCCATTGATTATATTAGGGAAAAGGTAAACCTCCAAATCACAATGCATGAGTAAATTGAGGGATTACTACTGTTCCTACATTGTGGTTCTAATTGCATTTCCCTAGGTCTAATTATGTTGAGCATCTTTTCACTGGCCAATTTTGTATTTTCTTTTTCTTTTCTCCTTCCTTCCTTCCTTCCTTCCTTCCTTCCTTCCTTCCTTCCTTCCTTCCTTCCTTCCTTCCTTCCTTCCTTCCTTCCTTCCTTCCTTCCTTCCTTCCTCCCTCCCTCCCTCCCTCCCTCCCTCCGTTCCTTCCTTTCTTTCTTTCTCTCTCTCTTTCTCTCTTTTTCCAATAAATTCCCTAATTCCCTCTTTCCTTCCCCTTCCCTCTGTGGTTGTTGACTGATGCTGAGATAATAAATGTGCGGGCATACTTGCTCACCCCCCACCTCCTGCCCAGTATCTGGCTGTGGTGCTTGAACATACTGTTAAGCTGTGCTGCTCCCTGGGGGTGGAAGTCACACATCTGATTGTGGTGCTTGCACATTTGGCCACAGTGCACCCTGAGCTTTGCAGTCCTTTTGTGTGGTGCTTGCACATGGACTTTGCAGGGTCACACACTGAGTTGAAGCATACAAGTTATGGTTGTGGGTTTGCTGGGGGTAACTGGGGTGCTCACACACAGGCTCATTAGGATGCTCTTCTAAGCTATAGCCGTTACAGTGCTCTGTGGTTGCAGTGCCCACAGGTGCACAGGGCCTCACGTCCCTTTCTGTCGTGTCGCACGGTGCCTGGCAATGGTTTGCAGCCCAGGGATGGCAGAGCTTCTCCATCACTCACTGCTGAGAGACTCTGGGCATTTGGACTCTAGGCGGGCACCATCAGCCACTGTTCTGCTCCTCTGGGCCTCATTTTTCTCTCTTCTATCTTTTACCCATTAGGACGGGGAGGAGTACTGGGCTACACCTGGCTCTGGGCTCAGCGGGTCCCTCTAAGTGGTGTCATGGGTCACATGTGGTTTAGGGACTGAACCTAGGTGGGTGACGTGCAAGGCAAGTACCTTAGGTCCTTACTATCTCACTGCTTTCTTTGACCCATTTTTAATTGAGTTCTTTGAATTCTTTCTCTTTTTATTTATTTATTTTTTTAGTTTATGAGTTCTTTTTATATCCTGGACTTAGTATCATGATTTGCAGATAACTTCCCCTTTCTTTCTTTTATTCTTTCCTGCGCTCATTTCAGTGTGTTTGTGGGTCAACCCAGCAGTGCTCAGGGCTTACTTTTGGCAGTTCACTCAGGCATCATTCCTGGAGAGCACCAGGGACCATATGGGATGTTAGGAACGAAACTTGGTCAGTAGTGTGCAAAGCAAACGCCCTACCCATTGTGCTATAGTTCCAGCCTCCATGCTATTATTTGAAACACAAAAATATTTTGCAGTGTTTAAGTATTTTTGCTTCTATGAATGATTTGTTTGTTTCTGATGAGACTTGGGGAACCTTATGGGGTACTGGGGATCATGTTTTTGATTTTGATTTTGCATCTGACAACTTTTAATAATAGTGTATTAAAAGAACCTATTTAACCTAAGGCCATGAAGATTTTCTTCTGTGTTTTTCTCTAGAAGCTTTATAATTGAACTATCCTATTTAAATATTTGAGACATCCTAGTTTATCTTTTTGTTTGCTTGTTTGTTTGGGGGCCACGTGTGGCAGTGCTCAAGCTGACACTTACTCTATCCTCAGGAGTGATCCCTTGTGGTGACCATATCCAGTGCTGGGGATCAAGCCTGGGCTGGTTACATATAAGACAAATGCCTTAGCCCCTGTATGGTCTCTGTCCCCAGACTCTGATTTTAAAAATAAGAAATGCAGGCTTATGATGGTTGTTCTTTTAAGTCAAAGTATGTCCTGCCCCTGCTCTAATAGAAGAATGACATGTGACCAGGATGGGATTTTTTTTTTTTAATTATGGGATCACTCCACAATTCTTTTCAGTGGGAGCCCAACGAGTGGGGTGGCAAAGAGTTAAGAGCGGGAACCTTAAAAAGGGGTAATGCTTACCTATTTGTCTCATAGAAACAAAACGAGGGAGTAGACAGAGGCCAATGGTACCAGATCCTGAGATAGAACCAAGATTGCCAGGGCTGGTAGTGGAGGATGTTGGCACTCTCGTGGTGGGTGTGGTGAATGGCCTTATAAGCCTCAAGCATTAATATTAATTCTAGTATATGTAAATCATGCTACTTCAATTTAAAAAGGGAAAGGGCTCCAAGAAGCAAAAGAACTTTAGCATACATGCCAAAAGTAAAGTATAGTCACTTGACATTTTTGACCCTGGGTAACTGCTAAACATTTAGTAAGCCCTGGTAATCAGGTACATCAGCATTTACAATGTGCCCACATTTCCATAAAACTGCTGTGACCCCCTCTTGACCCTTAAGCAATCAGGCATCATTTGAAAATGAAGAGTGTAGTGCCATTTCTTTCCATGCTTTAGGTTTCTGGACTTTTATTTTTTTATTATTATTATTCCCTGTTTTGGGTCACACCCAGCAATGCTCAGGGGTTACTCTGCACTCAGGAATTACTCCTGGCGATCCTTGGGGGACCATATGGGATGCCAGGGATTGAACCCGTGTTCGCCACATGCAAGGCAAATGCCCTACCTGCCATACTATTGCTCCAGCCCAGGACTTTCATTTCTAATGCCATCTATCTTCTCTTTAAAAGATAGTCTGCTTTATAAATATTAAACCTTTGTAGCATCTGATAACTTAGAGAAATCCATACTTATACTTGGGAAAACTTTTGTTTTGCTAAAATAAATGTGGAGCTAATTACTCATGTGTGTGTGTATGTGTGTGTGTGTGTTTATGAATAGTGCCATAATTGTTAGTCCTTGTCTAACAAGGATAAGGCTGTGCCTAAGACTGCTTCCCAGGGAATGTTCTATGTCAGGTTTACAAGGTAGGTGAATGGAGTTGGGTTTCGTGTGCTTCATCTTGTTCAGTTGAGCAAAACTTCTCCAGCCAGTTAGTCACAACCATTTGACAGTGCCTTAGAGAAGAAGAGCGGTGGAAAGGTTCAGACTCTACCTAATTACCTCTGCAGACAGGATTTGGTCACCAGGGTAGACTATTCATACATTCTGCTTAACAATTGTCTGTAAAGATTTTCAAGGGGTCAGAAGAATGCCTCAGTGGACAGTGTCTGCCTTGTGAGGGTGAGGCCACAAGTTGTGTCCCCAGTGCTCCCCCATATACCAAGCTCAGCCACGGCAGCTCTGCTTTTTGGGATCCCCAGTTTTGCGGTAGACTGGGTGGTCTCTGGCATGTAGCTGGGAATGCAGCACTTTTTCCATCCTGCAATACTGCAACAAAATACAAGCATGTGTGTGAGCCTTATAGCAAGCACTTCAGCCACAGCACATCTGTGTATCACAACCACAACTAACACCAGGCAAGCCTATGTGCTGCCACTGTCACTGAAAGTGTGTGTCCTCTTGTGAGCACTGTGGCTGAGTCCGTGAGCACTCCAGCATGATGTGCAGCCGTATCAACCCCACAGCCACGCATGTCTGCACCCCCCTCCTGTCGTCACAACAACAGCGAAAGGGAAGGAAGGCAGGGCTTTTTGTGGTGGGTTGTGTGTGGAAATTTCTTCAAAAAGTCATTGTTTTATAGCCTACTTTAAATATTTTAGCCACAAAAATTTATAATCCACAGGGGCTGGAGCAATAGTACAGCAGGTAAGGTGCTTGCCTTGCACACTGACCAAGTTTGGTCTGAGCCAAAGCCAGGTGTGGTCCCAAAAGAAACAAACAAATGGAAGAAATATTTACAATCCAATGGAAAGGTTAGAATCTCCAGTTTGGGGGGTAGTAAAATGAAAACATGGAAGGGGCAAACTGCCTCCACCTGCAATGTCACTGTTAACTTCTGGAGGAGAAAGAAAACTTGGACATTATATACAACAAGTTTGTTTCGTAATGAGATTTAAGGGCCAGGAGATAGCTCAAGAGGCTAGAGGGGAGGCTTTGGATATGATCCCTAGCACCAGTTGATAGTGGCCTGGGGCATAAGCAGTGCATGTCTCATCCTAGCCCTGAGCCAAACCTGCCTTCTCAATTGTTGCTTGCCCCACCCACACTCACCTCCAGATTTTAAACCAGATAGTGCAGAGTATTTGAATTTCTTTCTTTTTTGGGGGTGGGGTGGAGGAGGGGCACACCCATGGGTGCTCAGGGCTTACTTCTGACTCTGTGCTCAGGGATCATTCCTTGGTGGAACTAGGGATGCTGGAGATTAAACGTGGGTCAGCAACATGGAAGGCAAGCACTCTACCCGCTGTACTATTGCTCCATTTCATTGTTTGTTTTGTTTGTTTTGTTTCGGGGTCTTTCCTAGCAATGCTCATGAGTTACTCATGTCTCTGTGCTTAGGAATTACTCCTGGTGGGCTCCAGGGACCATTTGGGGTGCCCGATATTGAACTTGGGCCGGCCAGGTTCAACAAGAATCCTGCCTGATGTACTCTCCAGCCCCGTTGAATTTCTTAAACTTGGTGATGGGGTATTTGTTTAGCAGTGTCCATTTGTCATGATTACTAGTAGATGTTGAAGGACTCAGGGTATAATTGAGGAATTTCTGAATTAAATGTTAGGAAATCTGGGTTCTCTACCCATTCTGCCAATGATCAATTTGGAATCTTGGCAAATTGCTGGTGTATATGTGTCTTCTTGGGGTTTCTGCTTTTGGTCCATTTTCACTTTATATATCCCCTGTGTTGATAACACCCATGATTTGAGCTATCATTTATGATCAACGATTAGCATTATAGTAAACAAATGATCACTAGATAGCAACCAGTTATAGTACATTATATGCATTCTATATCGCAGGCTTCTTGTGTGTGTGTGTGTGTGTGTGTGTGTGTGTGTGTGTGTGTGTGTGTGTGTGTATGGAGGGGCACCTGTGTGTTTGGATTCCACCTGGCTATGCTCAGGGGTCATTTCTGGTAGTGCTTGGGGGTCATATGCAGTGCCAAGGATCAAGCACCTAAATTGTATACTACCTCTCCAGCCAAACCTTGGCTTCTTAATTAAAAAAAAAAATAAAATTTTTAAGTTTCATAAGACCCTGAAGAATCCTCTTCCAGTTTACACCAGTGCTTGTGAGTTAGAGTTTTATTTTTATTTTTATTTTATTTTATTTTATTTTTTGCTTTTTGGGTCACACCTGACGATGCTCAGGGGTTACTCCTGGCTCTGCACTCAGGAATTACTCCTGGAGGTTCTCGGGGGACCATATGGGATGCTGAGAATTGAACCCAGGTCGGCCGCATGCAAGGCAAATGCCCTACCAGCTGTACTATCACTCCAGCCCCGAGCTTTATTTTTTGAATGATTTTTACATTTATTTTGGAAGAGGGACTTTGGGCCACACCCAGCAGTGCTCAGGGGCTATTCCTAAGTATACTCAGATTTCAGTCCTGGTAGTGCTCAGGGACCATTTGCTATGCCTGGAATCCAACTGGACACCTGCCTTAACCCCTGTACTATCTCGCCAGCTCCACAGAAATACTTTAAAACAGGGACTGGAGAGATAGTACAGTGGCTAAGGTGCTTGCCCTGCACCTAGCTGATGTGGATTTAACCCCAGCAGCCGATTTCATCCCCTGAGCACTGCCAGGTGTGGCCCCACCACACCTCGTGCCTCCACCCAAAATAAAATAAATACTTTAGAACAAAAATAGCTTCATTCCTTGTTAAACTGCTTCTATTTGCACACCTTGGTTTGACACTGAGATTCTAGAAGCAGGTGCAGATAAAGACCTAAGATGGTCCGTTGACTATGCTCAGGGAAGCACACCTGCTAGAATGATCCCAGATTTCTATTTAGAAAAGAAGGTGACTTCAGGGAGACTCACCACCAGTCTTTCCTTTGTCATTTTGTTAATGGTTCCTGACTGAGCGTCGTCCCTTTCTATAATTTTTATATTTGCTGTGACATTGTCAGTCCCTGCTAGGACATTCGATTTCTAGTTGTGCTCTGCACGGCACAAATGAATGGTCGTGGTATTGCCAGTGCACATGAAGCCTCTTTCTATAACCAGACGTGACATTTGAGCACATTTTCATTTTCATGAGAGCAGTCAGAATTTTCACCTTAGGGACAATATCTGAAATGTTACTATTGCTTGTTCTTTATTCTCTGAGCTCTACACTGCTTTTACCAGAGAAGAAGTGAGGAGAAACTCCTTTCTTTTTCTCTAATGCCCTGGAAGCAGGGCTACCTCGAGCAGGACTTACATGAAATAACCACAACTACAATCTAAATATTGTGACCGCATTCCAAGTCAGTCACTTTTCTTTAAAAATGTCCTTTGTATTATGTCTTTTTTGTCTTTGCAAGGGCATATATTTTCCATGCATATTTGGGTATATGAAAAGAATTTAAAATAAGTAAATAAATAAATACATTTTTTAAAGGAGGAGCTGGAGTGATAGCACAGCGGGCAGGGCGTTTGCCCTGCATGCGGACAACCGGGGTTCGATTATCAGCATCCCACATGGTCCCCTAAGCACAGCCAGGAGTAACCCCTGTGCATTGTTAGGTGTGACACACACACACACACACACACACACAAAAAGTTTCATTTCAGTTTCTTAGAATAATACTGCCTTGCCTGTAGGAGCATACTTTTGAAAGGAATGTTCTGTTGAGAGAGCCTGGGGCGGTAATATTGGGGCATGTTTGCTACAGAATACGAGAAGAGCTATTCAGACTGCACTTAAGTTATCTGACTTAAAGGTGGCTTCATGTGAAGTTCTCTTACCCAGCTCTATTGGGAACTCAATCTTAATAGCCTTATTTGTGAACACCCCAAGAACTAATATTCATGCAGTATCTAATGGGGTCACCTCCCCTGGGAAGTGGGACTTCGCTGTTTTGAACTACTAATGATTATCCTTCTCCCACTCTGGGGCTGTCCAGGGCAGGACCCCAGTGCTGTGGATGAACTAATCCTCCAAGCCCCCAGTTGCTCCCAGGTCCACCTGGGTCGTGGTGTCTCTGCAGCTCTTTTTCCCACGTTGGCCCTTTGAAGTGTCAATCATCCGAAATGTGTTCTCATCGAAAACTAGAGGTATCTGCGCTGAATGCTACATCCAGCTAGTCACAGCTGATCTTCTTTGTTCTCTTGTGTGTTCATGTTTTCTCAATGCTCATATCCACAGGGTGAAGACACGGGAGTGAAGAGTAAAGTTCATCATATTGCGAAGGAGATTATGAGTTCAGAAAAAGTGTAGGTATCTGGTTTATCATTCACAAGATTGCTTGTTTCCCTTTGGGTTCATTTAAAACATTTCCTTCATTGTTGTTTTTTTACAGGTTTGTGGATGTGTTAAAACTTCTGCATATTGTAAGTATCCTTTATTATTTTTAAACCTTAGAATGATCTCTTGTCATCTTTTTCTGCCCCCTAAAAGTTTTCATGTATATGTACATGTATATACATGCATGAGCTTTCTTAATACATGGTTGTGTTTTTTTCAGTTCACACACATATAAAGACTGCTTTAAAATGTATCTTATGTATAGTATAAAGAGGGAATTTTCGGGGAAAAAAAATACAGAGCCTTTTTTGTTTGGTTTGGTTTGGTTTCAGGGCCACACCTGGCAGTACTGAAATATTTGTTTTGATTTGCTCCTGGCTCTGTGCTCAGGGATCATTTCTGGAAGGGCTTGGAGGACCATATGGGGTCCTGGGTGCAAGAGCCTTCCCCACTATACTCTCCAACCCTTAACAGAGCCTTTATAGCTTGTGTATTTTATATTTGTTTTGGTCTTTATAACATATGCTTTTAATTTTATTTATGTTTAAATTTTGTTTGGGGGCCATACCTATTGGTACTCCTGACTTTGTGCTCAAGGATCACTACTGACAGTGCTTGAGGAACTATATGTGGTGCTGGGGATCAAACCAGGGTCAATCACATGCAAGTATTATGTAACAATCCCTGTATTATGTCTCTGTAATTTTATCCCTGTATTATATTCCTTTACTCGAGCGGGCACCAGTAACGTCTCCATTACAAGACTTGTTACTATTTTTGGCATATCAAATATGCCACGGGGAGCTTGCCAGGCTCTCCTATGCAGGCGGGATACTCTCAGTAGCTTACTGGGCTCTCCGAGAGGGACAGAGGAATCGAACCCAGGTAGGCCTTGTAAAAGGCAAACACCCTACCCACTGTGCTGTCACTTCAGAGCCTGGCAAGCTACCCGTGGCATATTCAGTATGCCAAAAACAGTGACAAGTCTCACAATGTAGATGTTACTGGTGCCCACTAGAGCAAATCGATGAACAATGGGAAGACAGTGCTACAGTGCAGTGCATTATATTCCTTTAACATTTACTTTCTATTTATTTATTTATTTATTTTTAACATATACTTTTTAAAAAATGATTTCCTTTTTTTTTTTTTCTTTTTGGGTCCACCTGGCGATACACAGGGATTAGTCCTGGCTCTGCACTCAGGAATTACCCCTGACGGTGCTAGGGGACCATATAGGATGCTGGGAATTGAACTCGGGTTGGCCGCTTGCAAGGCAAATGCCCTACCCGCTGTGCTATTACTCCAGCCCCTAAAAATGATTTCTTCTTTAGACAATTACAGAGGATTTTGCTATCAGAATTTTTTATACCATGTAAATATATATATATCTATATAGATTACCATATATATACCATATAAATCTATATATATCCATATAGATTTATATATAAAAGTCATGATCAAAATCATTCTCCATCTAGCTGAGTAAGCTTCCACGCTCTTCAAGCTCGTATTCTCCCTTGTATACGTATTTCTCTTATCTCTGTGTATCTTTCCTTTCTTTTTTCTAATCTGGAGAAGTCTGTGTTCTCTCTTTGAACACATATTTTCTCTCTTTCTCTCATCCCACATCTTTCTAAGCAAATGTTGTTCAGTAAAAACTCTCTTGCTTCACTTTTTAAAAAAAAAATCAGGAGGGCGGTATAGAGAGATAGTACAGAGGTTAGGGCATTTGCCTTGCATACGACTGACCCGGGTTTGATCCCTGGTATCCCATATGGTCCCTGCCAACAGCAATTCCTGAGTGCAGAGCTAGGAGTAACCCCTGAGCTGATATCACCTAGTGTGACCCCCAAATCAAAAAATGTTCCCAGAAATATGCACTTCAGATTGATATTTTCACAACTACTTTAAATTCCTTTTTCAGTTTTTATAATTTTCATAATTTTCAGCCTGAGCGAGCCTGCTGGGGAGTAGTGATGATGAATGTTTGACCCTATACATTTTTAATTTTTTTCCATACACGCCTTTGTTCCTGCAAGTTTTTACAAGTTTTGTTATTATATATTGGCATTACAGTATGATAGTATTACTTTATTCCAATTCTATTTTGGCAAGGTATTAAGACTTAACAAAAGAAAAGTGGTGTGGTAGAGGAAACAATGAAAATAGAAATTGAAGTGAAAATTTCCCTAGATGGTATAATTATTAATATCTTAAACTTAATTGCTGCAAAATGGTAGGTTTAAAAATACACACCCATTTGTCTCTGCAAAGAGTATCATTATTTTCCATTTTTCCCTCTAATAGAAACATATGAACATGAAAAGTGGGTTATACTTAAGGGTGATTCACGTTTCCCAAATGATTTCCTTGTGCTCTATACTTGGTATGGTAGAAACACGGGGGTGAACTTCTGTGTGAAAAATCTCTAACTTTGTAAACATTTTCTAGAGCAATTCTTAACATTGCTGTTGTTTTGAGAAGTTATTTTCCATGAATAGTCTCACATAACTCTCAACTGTGTCAGGAACTTTTCTTGATTTCAGAAAATTAATTTTAAGAATTAATTGGTTTTAGGAAATTAATACACAATGTGGGGTCAGTCACACAGATCTGTTGAGTCTGAGCATATTGTAATATCAAATAATAGCAATAGGCTTGATAAATTTTAGTGATTTCAAAACTTGATGATAGATTTCTATGCCCTGAAACTCTCATTTGTATAAGTATTTCAGAGGGGAAGTAAAATCAAAACTGCTGCTTTCTGGAACACTCAGAACATATCTGTAGGATGAGCAAACTGTTCCTATTTGACATATTTTCTGATAGACATGTTGAAATAGAAATAGGACCTCTCTAAGGAAATTTCAAGTATCAGCACGCTCTTTGAAGCAAAAACAAACAAAAATAAGCTATAGAATGAGAAAGATTTGAGTTTGAGCCTGAGTTTGTTGAGTTTTTGTTTTTGTCTTTGCACCACTTTATCTGTCTCTCTGGTCCTTTAAGCAAGTCTTGATTGGTCACATGTTGAGGACTCTCCTGTGAGCAGCAGGTACTGTGCCCCAGACAGCAGAGTGCTTCTTGAGCTATTACAGTGAGGGATTTGTGTTTTTGTCTTTTTAATTGCCAGTTCATAGTGGAGCAAAAGATTTGTAAAGTACAGTAAAAATACGATGACTAGGTTAGAGAGATTGTACAGTGGGTAAGGCGCTTTCCTTGTACGCAGCTGACCTTGCTTCAACCCCTGCACCATGTATGGTCCCCCGTGCATCACCAGAAAAGATCCCTGAGTGCAGAGCCAGGAATAAGCCCCGAGCACAGCTGGGTGTGCCCCCACACTCCAACTAAACAAATACCATGGCCAAAATTTATTGGTATAAAAGTTTCTGATCCATAAAGTCAGAGGGATAGTATAGCAGGAAGGGCGCTTGACCTGTGCATGGCTGAGGGGTCTCAATCCCTAGCATTCCACATGATCTCCTGAGACCCCCCAGGAGTGAACTCTGGTTCACAGCCTGGTGTGACCCCCAAACAAAAAAATAACTAAAACAGTCAAAAAGCATGGTACCTCCTTATTAACAAAATTGTAAATCATGGCGCCTGGAGTAAAAATTTTTTTTAAATATCCCGTGCAAGGAATCAATGGAATGAAGTATGTGAAGGAGCCCAATATTGCAAAAACTATGCCACTGTTTTTCAAATCATCTTTTCATCTTCCGTTGTGGAGTTCCTATGGGTAGAAGAAATTCTATCTTATTCTATCAGATACCTTGCTTTACCCCTCTACTAAAATTTCATTTTAATCAAAGAAGTTCTGATTCCCTTAGGTAGGAAAAGAATGAAAATTACACAAATGTATTTGATTATTTAAAGGTATATATCCTGCCTTTAGCCTCCCTGATTTTAGACTAAGTCATAAGCACTTTGAGAAAGTACAAAAGACCAACGTGTTTTCCGAATTATCTCAGATGTGATAGTGGCCTTGGCTTCCTCTCAGCTAGTATTTATCAGTGAGTCATCCTTAACCCACCTTGACTGGTACATTTTGAAAACCTCCTAAGCCTTTAATGTTCGAGGGAGAGTAGATCACTTTCCAGCCTCATGTTAGCATCCTGTCTCATGTGTTCCGCGTTAACTCAGAAGATCCAAGCTCTAATTGGTATCTTGACAACAGGGCATTAATCACATTGTGAGTCATCAGGAGGAAGAGTGTTTGTTCCCAGAAATATACATATATGAAAGCAAGTCTTTTCCCATTTCATTTTCATTTTTTGTTTTGATGTTGGGGCCACACCCAGTGGTGCTCTGAGATTATTCCAGCTCAGAGTTGGGGTGGGGGTGGGGGTATCATAGCTGGTGGTTCTCCTGGGGAATCATCAATTGCCCTGGGTCAACTCCGGCCTCCTGCATGCAAAGCACAGATGCCCTCCAACCTGTTGAGTCTCTCTACCCACTTCCCTCAACCCCAGGCAACTTCTTGTTATTTGATAGAAGATGTGCTAAAACTTAAATAATAGGCTTTAGAAAATTCAGACTTTTGATATTTATGGCAAATCAATCAGATATCCAAGTGATACATGTATATCACTTTAGCATATTGTAACTCACTAACACTATGTGAACTAGATGAAATAACGCTTTAAAAAAATTAAACTAGTGAGTTTTATCAATTAAGTTGTTATTACATTGGATGGAATTAGACTTGTGTGGAGGGTACATAGTTTAAAATTTGCCAATGATTCTAGGAACCAGTTATTTAGTTGAGGGTTTTGATCTATCAGTATTTGATCCACTGGTATTTGTGAGAAAAGGGAGTACAAAAGCGCATTATGGACATAGTGCCAAGACTTTATAGTTAAAGTTTTTAGGTGGGACAGGCTCTGCAGTACTCAACACTAGCTAGTGGACTTTGGGATTGAGAAAAGCATCTTAAACTGCCTGTTATCTCTCAGAATACCCAAATGAGATTTCCAAAGTCAGTATTTTTTTTTTAACCTGTTTTTGGTGTTGTTTTTTGGGTTTTGGTTGTGTTTAGTTTTTTTTGTTTGCTTTTTTTTGCAGGGGATGGGGGGAGAGGGAGCATACTCAGAGAAACTTAGGATTTACTCCAGGCTCTGTGCTCAGAGATCACTCCTGGCAAATCTCAAGGGACCATATGTGGTGCTGAGATTGAGACCCAGTGAGCCGCATACCAATAGAGTGTATCGTTCCCCTGCTTAGAGTCCTTTTAAATCATCCCGGCTGCATTAAGAATAATAACAAGAACTGGAGAGATAGTGTAGTGGGTATGACATCTGCCTTCCCCGTGCCCCAGGTTTGATCCCTGGCACTACATATGGTCCACTGAACCATGCCAGGAGTGATCTCTGAGCACAGAGCCAGGAATTAACCCTGAACACTGCGGGATATGCCTACCTTCTCATGTGCCTCCCCTACCAAATAAATAAATAAATAAATAAAGGCCAGAAACAGGAGATAGTATAGAGATTAAGGTACTTACCTTGCTTGCAACCAACCTGGTTTGATTCCCAGCACCATGTGGCTAAGTGTAGCCTTAGAGGCCCCCCACTGCAGGGGCACCTAGGTA
The DNA here is from genome assembly GCF_027595985.1 of Sorex araneus. NCBI lineage: Eukaryota > Metazoa > Chordata > Mammalia > Eulipotyphla > Soricidae > Sorex > Sorex araneus. The sequence continues at coordinate 37,022,792 of NC_073311.1, read as the reverse complement.
ACCCCTGGCATTACAGGGCTTGAGAAGCACTGTGTCTCTGCCAGCCAGACCGACTTTTGGCAGCGAGTGGAGTCCTGCCTGGCAGTATTCAGGGCTTACTCCTGACTCCATTCACTCAGGGGTCACTCCTGGGGATTCTGGGGGGACTTTGCAATGCCGGCATCATTAAACTGCCAGCCCTGTTGGCCAAGAATGGCTGGGATGGGCCTCTGGGCCCCTGAAGCACCACTGGGAAGTGCCCACCCTTCCTTCCTTCAAAAAAAAAAAAAAAAACCTCCAAAAATTCCAACCAGGGCTTTGAAGGGTGGGAGTTTGTGCTTTAGTATGCAAAAACTCTGGGTTCAATCCACAGTGCCACATGGTCCTCTGAGTACTTCTAGGTGTGACCAATAAGTGACTTTTTTTTTGGGGGGGGGGAGAAAGCTTCTCACCAATTCCTTTAAATAGAATGATCATATGTTCTGGTCTGCTTTTGACAGTCTTATCTAGGTAAAATATTAACGAGCCCCTTTCCCTGTCAGATAAAACAAGATTGGAGAGTAAAATGGATTTCCCCTGCGCTGAGGTGCTGCTGTATGCTTTGACCTCTGGAAATAAAAGAGGAACAAAAGAGGAAATCTCTCACTCACTTAGCATCAGGCCGCCTGCCTTCCAGTTCTCAATTCCATCCTAAGGCTGATGAGTCTTTTGATACCGAATGGTCCCAAACTGCATCTTTCGGCAGGGAGTAGAATCATGCCTGGCAGTGCTCAGGGCCTACTCCTGACTCCATTTAATCAGGGATCACTCTGGGGGTGCTGGAGAGACTTTGCAATGCCAGGGATCAAACTAAGGTCTGTCCAAGAACCTTCATCCCTGTACTAACTCTCTGGTCCAGACCTTCATTGTGGAATGTTGAAGGACTATCTGAATGAAGTTCTTTCTGTTTGTCACTGAGTGAAGTTCTTGTTGTTTGTTTGTTTTTGGCTCAGGACTTACTTCTAGCTCTGTCTTAGGGATCATTCCTGCTGGTGCTCAGGGAACAATATATGGTGTTGGGATTGAACCCCAGTCAGCCACATGTGTGGCTTGCCAACTCTTCTGTCTCTCTGGCCTGATGAATGAAGTTCTCTGTTAAGAGTCTTTTGTAAATATATATATATATTTTTATATATATATATATATAAAATACCATATATATACATTGAGTCATTGAGAGGTATCCAGTTACAAAGTTGTTTATGATTGGATTTCAGTCGTACAGTATTCTATCACTCATTCCTTCACCTGTATACATTTCTCACCACCAATGTACCAGTTTCCTCTTGCCCCTGATGTCCCCCCAAGCCTACCTCTGTGGCAGGCTCTTCTCTCTCTGTCTCTGTCTCTCTCTCTCCCTGTCCCCCTTTGGGTATTATGGTTTGCAATACAGATACTGAAATGTTATTATGTTTGTTCCTCTACCTACTTTCAGCACTCAGTTTTTTGTCCAGAGTGATCATTTCCAACTGACTTTGGCAGAGTGGCCCCTTCTCTATTCTAGCTGCCCTCCCACCACCACCACTTGTGGCAAGCTTCCGGTCATGGACCATTTCTCCTGGCCCTTGTTTCCACTGTCCTTGGGTATTTATTAGTCTCATGCTGTTTTTTTTATATCCCACAAATGAGTTCAGTCATTCTGTGTTTGTCCTTCTCCCTCTGACTAATTTCACTCAGCATGATACTCTCCGTGTTTATCCATGTATATGCAAATTTCATGACTTCATTTTTCCTGGTGGCTGAGTATTCCGTTGTGTAGATGTACCATAGTTTCTTTATACAGTCATCTGTTCTTGGGCACTTGGGTTGTTTCCAGATTCTGGCTATTGCAAGTAGTGCTGCAGTGATGACAGAAACATAGATGGCTTTTCTGCTGTGTTTCAGGACCTCCAGGGTATATTCCCAGAAGTGGTATTGCTGGGTCCTATGGAAGCTCATTTTCTAGCTTTTTTTTTTTTTTTTTTTTTTTTTTTTTTACTTTTTGGGTCACACCTGGCGATGCACAGGGGTTACTCCTGGCTCTGCACTCAGGAATCACCCCTGGCGGTGCTCAGGGGACCATATGGGATGCTGGGATTCGAACCCGGGTCGGCCGCGTGCAAGGCAAACGCCCTATCCGCTGTGCTATCGCTCCAGCCCCCTCATTTTCTAGCTTTTTGAGGAAAGCCCATACTGTTTTCCAAAAAGGCTGGACCAGTTGGTGCTTCCACTGACAATCCTCGCCAGCACAGCACGGCACAGCACAGCACAGCAGAAAAACACTTGCCTTGCATGTATAATGCCCTCGGGCCAGTCTTCAATAGCAGAAGAGTTTCTTTTGAGTGAGGTGTTTGCATTGCCTTCTCTTCTAAAACCATTGCTTCTGGGCTCTCCTTCAGATCTTCCACAGTCTTGTGGGTCCTCAGTGATGTTTGTAGTGTGATCACTTTTCTCTTCTTAGTGGGTTACACACGGAGGTGTTCAGGGGCACTCAGGGATTCCTACATGCGAAGCATATACTTTGACCCTTTGATCTATCTCCCCAATCCCCCAAAGCTAGATTTTGAACTCTGGTTTGTGTGAGCTCTCGCACTTAGTGACTAGAATATGCTATGTTCTATATCACGTGGAATCTCTACTGTGCTATGTAGGACATAGTCCATATTTGAGTATGTTTGTTTATTTTTAGAATTCTTTCTGTTAGGCTCAGGAGCCCAGAGAAATTAGTTTTCTCATCTTCCAAAGAGGAAATGAGGGTTAGAGAGAATTCAACAGGCTATTTCCATGCTTTGCACGCAGGAGTTCTGAGTTCAATCCCCAACACTACCTGGCCCCACCATGCACTGCTGGGAGTGATGGCCAAGCACACCAGCAGTAGACCCCAGGGACGACTCAGTGTGGCCACAAAAACTAGCAGAAAAAGAATGAATTTAGTTACTGGTCACTTAAGATTTAGTCTGCTGATTACTTGTTCATTGTATTAATGGATTTGGGGAAAATGAAGTAATTTAAGATTGATGATTGCTTCCCCTTATGTTTTATGTAGTTGTACATTGATGATGATGTATACGATCAACAGGCCTGAGCATAGAAGGAGGGAGGAATCATTTCAATGGTCAAATATTTTCATTTTAAAACAAAGTCTAATTGTTCATGTGGGACTCCACAGCACCCCCCCCCCGTCCCCCCCTTGCATAAGCTCTTTGACCTTAGCAGCTGCTTTGCTTTTGATTAACAAGAAGTGGTTCTCAATGCCCTTTGTGTAGGCACTGAGCCCTGCAGAGCTCCAGGTCTGCCCATATGTCCATACGATCTTTGTAATTCACTGTGTCATCACAGTGGTTAAGTAATGCCCTTAGGTCAGGAAGCCTGGTCTGGACAGCTGGTAATTAAGTCACTTACTTTGGCACTGGTGATATAAAGCCTGACCTGGTGAACTAGGCCATCTGCTTCAAGCTTCGTTGCCTTAGATGTTCATACTTGATTTTATTGCATTGATTTTTGGTTAGGTCATGCCCAAGTAATCAGAGCTGGTAAGGCTGGTGTGTTAGTACTGCAGAGGAACTGAGTGTGCTTTTGAATAATCATCTGATTTTTATTTGTCCAGTTTCTGGGAAATATAAAAAAAAGAATACCATGGGTTGCTTTAAAATTCAGAAGTCCATTTCTGTTTCTAAAAATGGCAGCTTATGAACATTTGGTTGTTGTTAACAGAAACTAGAGTGTGTGGGATTCCTTTTCGCATATTCTAATATAAGAATAATTAGTGAGTCTTATATTAGAATCATGGACTAATGTGTGTCCGTTGTTTCCATTTTCACTGTTGTTCTCCCTGATTTCATTAACCAGCCTTTCCACAATGAAAAGGAGTGCTCTGGGTCTAATTTTCCAAGGGCCGGTCCTTGTGGGTTTGCATCATTGATGATTTAGTCAAGGAGGTGTGGGTGAGTTTAGATTCCTCTGCCCCCAAATAGTTTTGCCTCTGGCACTTAAGTGTCATCACACATTCCCAAATTATCCTAGCTGCTAGTGTTCAGAAAAATAGCCAGATGTATGTTGTAATCGTCCTTCTCATTAAAAAAGGGAGAAAAGACATGTTTTCTCCTTCTAATGGCAGCAATTCTGGAACTGGTTGAGGTTCATGAAGAGTGGAGAAGTCTAAGATCCTGCATGTAATTCCAGTGGGAATTAGTTGTGTGGCGTGTCACGTGACAAGACAGCATGTTTTCAGGGGATGGTGGACAAGAGGAGGAGACAGGTCAGTCTGGATCAGGGTTGTACTGTGTGATTAAGAAAGCCACGGGGGGCAGAGAGATAGTATAGTGAGTTGCCTTGTATGCAGCCAACTTGGGTTCAGTCCCCCTGGGACCCCATCTAGTCTCCTTAGCACCACCAGGAGTGATCTCTGAATGCAGAGCCAAGATTAAGCTTTCAGCAGCCCGATGTGGTGGGAGTCGCCCCCAAACAAACAGAAAGCTATGAGTTGCTAGGAAGACCTTTGGTGTAAGCTGTATTCTTCTGGAAAGAGGGGTTCTCATTTTTTTTTTGTTTTCAGAAAGACTTCATTAGAACCTGTAGTGGGGACTGCAGAGATTGCCTGTGAGCAAATTCTTTGCATGCATGAGGCCTGAGTTTGATCCCAGTACCACGTGGTTCTTGGAGCTCCTCTGGGAATGGCATCCCCACCCAGCATAAGAGATGTGATGGCACAACTAGTGCTTGCCTAGAGGAGGCCTTTGGATAATTTATAATCGATAGTTTGGTATGAACTCCCTAAATTCCTATGATCTCTATTAAATGTCTTCTTTTCTTTTATAATTGTTATGTTTCGGTTTTATTCTGACATGCTACTGAGAATTTTATAAAGAAGCATCTCGGGCCCTATGTTCATCCAGAGCTGTCTACACAATGTACTGGCAAAAGTAAAGTTTTGATAGGTAATCAGAGCCTGAGGTAGTCAGCCAGGTCACTGGTCAGCCTAATGTGAATTTAGCTGGCTGGTCTCCATTGAATGTGTCTTAAGTAAACACGTTTCCATTTTGGCAGTGGTGGTAGACTTACGGAATGCAGAGTCTGGCAAACACTGTGTCAAACAGGGACTCAGCTTCTTAGCAGCTCATGTCCACTGTCACTGTCATGGCTTAGGAAATACCTCCCAACTAGAAAAGAAAAGTTAGTCGGCTGCCAAGGGACAGATACACTCACCACTTCCTCTACCAGAAGAAAGGGCAGTGCTTAGTGCTTTGCTCAGTAAGGAACCCTGACGTCTAAGTGATAGTAATCACTCAAGTTAAGGGGGGAATACTATAGCAGATATTTATACTATCATGCTCTGAATATATTTTCAGTGGAGGAAGTTATTCACATTATGTAAATATATTCTATAGCTCTGTCTGATGGAAAACTAATGACTTTCAAACGTGTTAAGTAGCTCAATTTTCTTTTAGTCAGTGTGAGTGTTGATAGAAACAAGCTGTTGGGAGGTGGAATTTGGCCAATATCCATTTGGTTTCTGGAGATATTTTGTGTGGCTTTCTGGACTGGCATTAATACAAGTTATGAACTTTTTAAATAATTTAATTAGTTGTGAAAATAGTTCTTTAGTTTCTTTCAGCTAATGGACTGGTGAACCAATAAAGTTATTCCCAAGAACTGAAGGGTTTGTTAGCATTTGTGGTATTAAGAGGAATTGACTTATCTAATGGGAATTGTTCATCATTTAAAATGTAATACTTTGGGCTGGAGTGATAGCAGAGTGGGTAGGGCGTTTGTCTTGCACATGGCTGACCCAGGTTCGATCCCTAGTATCTCATATGGCTCCCTGAGCACCACCAAGAGTGATTGCTGAGTGCAGAGCCAGGAGTAACCCCTGAGCATTGCCAGGTGTGACCCCAAAAAGTAATTGCCCCCCCCAAAAAAAAGCACACCAAAAGTTAACACTTTTTGTCATTCACAAGAAGCATAAGAAATACAGTATTATACATATAGCATATGCATAATATGTTACATACTATGAGAATTTCTAAGTATTTCTTATATGTTAGAGGCACTTCAGAGGATCAGGATTGAGATCAGTATGTTTTTTCTTATTTGGTTTGTCCATGAGTCTGTGAGGGGGAAAGCAGTTGAAAATAAAAGTTTACAGAGATAAAGCTTTATAGAGAACCTGTTTGACTCAGCCCTTTTTTTTCTCCTCCTCTACTTTCATTTTCTTTTTTTTGGGGGGGAGGGGGCACTGGCAGTCTCACCCACTAGTTCTCAAGAACCACTCCCAGTTTAGTGAACTGGAGAAACATGCATTCCAACCCCCTGAGCTGTCTCTCCAGCCTCCATGTCTTTCTTTAAGGTCTTAATTAAACCTCCTGGGTTTCCGTTATTGTTTTGGGACCTACCCAACTGAGGAGTGCTCAGGCTTACTCCCAGCAGTGTTTGGGGAACCATATGTGGTGCTAAGGCTCAAATCAGAGTCTGCTGTCTGCAAGGCAAGAGCCTGACCCCCTTTACTATCTCTTTGGCCCAAATTCTGTTTTAAGTAGGAAGAATTTTGTTTTTAAATTCTCAGGACTTTGGAACCAATTCCCCTATTGTTTTACTTATATCTTGAGGCCCACCCACTCCGTATTGTGAAATCTAGACAAACGCTTATCTTCAACCCTACACTTTCCAACCCTACCCTTTCCAACTGATTGGGTGTGGTAGGGACCTATCTTTTAAAAATGCTATAAATAATCGTATTGGAATAAGTGCATGAAAAAGGATGTGTGAAGAAACATGTTTGGGGAGGAGGGTGAGAATAATTCAGTGGGTAGGGTGCTTGCCTTATACAGCCAACCAGGGCTTGATCCCTGGCACTACCTAAGGTCCCTTGAGCCCTGGCAGGAATGAGCCCTGAACACCACCAGGTATGGTCGCCAAACAAAGAGCTGTTTGGGGGTTTTTTGGTTTGAGAAGTATAAACCTTGATGAGTTTCCCTAAGAGCAGGTGATGTAGAGCAGAGGGAGAGATTAAGAGCCTGAGTGTAATGTTTTATTGATTCCTTTTTTGTTTTGTTTGGGGGCCATATCTGTCAGTGCTCAGGGCTCACAGCTGGCTCTGCACTCAGGGCTTATTCCTGACTCTGTGCTCCTGGCAGGGAAGGGCTGTTACATGAAGTGCCAGAAATCAAACCAATGTCGGTATCGTGCAAGGCAAGCACCCTACTCTACTATCTCTCCAGCCCCTATTTTGTTGATTCTATGTGCCAAAACTAGACAGATTACAGAATACCTTATGCACAATATATAATTAAACTTTCATAGCTCCTATACCCATTTCATAGATGAGGACAATGAAGCTAGTCCGAGGAATCCTAGTAAATAAAAAAATTAGGGCCGGACTCTAATAATGTCTAATTATTTAGTATGTGCCACTCTCCACATGCCTTGTCTCAAATGCTTAAGCTGTTAGGAAAGAATTCCTGAATATGGGCCATATAGCTCATAAATCCAGAATAAAATTAGATGTCCCAGATACTTTTCAAATAGATTATGTTCTTATTGCAGCATTAGAAGTTAAAGTCTTCGAGTTGCAATGTAATTCCCAGGCATCTTCTTTGTGTAATTGCTAAGTAATTGATCAGTACTAGAAGATTGGAGAGAAATAGCCTCTGGTCACAGAAAAAAGCCACCTTAGTACATTGGTTTTATTTTCACTTTATTTATAATATTCTACCTAGATTAATGGAACAGGAGGACAGGAGTATTTTGAGTTTGTAATTCTATGTAGGAAGTACAGTTTTGTCAGTTATATTGGCCAAGGAAAGAAAGGGACTAGGGAAAGAAAGTTTTTCATCAAGTTATATGTGTATATTCATTGTTTTTCCTCCTCCCTGTGTGATAGGATTTCCGGGATGCAGTGGCCCATGCTTCCAGACAACTTGGCAAGCCCGTAATTGAGGACCGGGTCCTGAATCAGATCCTGTACTACTTGCCTCAGCTCTATGAGCTCAACAGGGATCTCCTGAAGGAACTGGAGGAAAGAATGTCCAACTGGTACGAATAAACTGTGCAGTTTACCCACTTCCCAATTTTAGAGGGTGCCTTTCAGGCCCTCCATGTGACATAGGAATGGCCCTCAAATTAATTTGTTTCTATATATTGACATTACTGGGCATTTAACTGTAAACTGATTATTATAGATGGCTAAAATTCACAATTTTGGTGCACTGAGCTCAATACTGCCCATTTTAAAATTCTTTATTAATACTCTCTCAAAAGCAAGAAGGAATCATTCTACCTATTTAACTTTTACAGCCATCTTTGTTACAATCAGGAGTTTTGAGATTGACATCAGCTTGTGACAGTTTTAATTTTAACTTTTTCATCAGTTTACAACATTAATAAATTTATGGGCTTGGCTTTACTAATGTATAATCATCATCACTCTCATCATCACTCCCTCAGTTTTCTAGAGTTTCTTTTTTCTTTTCTTTTATTTGGGGGGGGATTTTTAGGTCACATCCAGCAACACTCAGGGGTTACTCCTGGCTCTACACTCAGGAATTACTCCTGGCGGTGCTTGGGATGGGATGCCAAGATGAAAACCAGGTGGGCTGCATGCAAGGCAAACACCCTACTCGCTGTACTATTACTCTGTCCCTCTTTTCTGGAGTTTCAACTTATGCAAATCCCTTTGAAATTTTTTGCAATTGGATTTTCAAGAAGGGTTCTGGGAGGGTTTGGATCTTTGGGTTAGGGGTATGTGCTCAGGAGTGACTCTTGACAGTACCCAAGGACCATATGTAGTGCTAAAAATTAAGCCAGCTACATGCAAGGCAAGTGCCTCACCTCTTTGTTTTTTACCATGATTGAGTTATCAATAGAGAACTGGGTCTAGATGAAAGAGAGCCTTACTTACAGGGAGTGAGGTGCTTGCCTTGCATTCGGCCAGCCTGGGTTGGAATCTCCAGCACCACCCATGACTCAGAACCAGGATTAAGCCCTCATGAGCACTGCCGGTGTGACCCTCACCCCCAACCAAAAATAAATACATGAATGAAGACTAAATAAAAATAATTTTAAAAGGACAAAGACCCCACAAAATTTGAATCTAAAAATGTTGTCTACAATATAACATTTTGAGAGAGAAGTCAAACTTTGTTACAGTATACTGTTATATTTTATTATTAGATATTGCTGATTTCTTACTGTGGGTAATTAAAAAAATCAAGCTTGATCAGAAGTATGTATGTATAGGAAAAATAGCATTGTATGGGCCAGTGCTATCATGGTTTCAGGCATCCAGGGGAGTCTTAGAACATATCTCTCCTAGAAATGGGGGGACTGTTGTTTGGTGATACCTTTGGAAATATGTCAAAGTTTAGTCTAGGAGGATTGAATTTATTTTGGGCTCCATGGGGAAGCTCAAATGATTGTAATCACAAAATAGTATCACCTTCTTTTTTTTTTTTGTAATTAATACATGTTTATTTTTCAAGGCAGGAAAATCAATTACCGAGGACATTATACCACATGAACCTTTTCAAAGCAAGATTGCTTTGACCCAAAAAAAGAGGAAAAAATAACAATTATATACAAGAGTCGTAACTAGGAGTTAGTTCCACATTCTCTTACTTTTTTTGGTCTAAATTTCTCTTTAAGTTATCTTTTTATATACACATATAATCCCAAAGATGCCATCTGCCAGTTTGGGATTAATGTGCTTCTGCATGTTGGGAAAATATGCTAGATAAGTGATTTATACTTAGCTACAGACAAAGTATGAAATAACAGACTTAGGGACTGAGGAATGACTAATATCTAATGACTAGATATACTTAAACATTATGATAGACACAATATGTTATTACGAGAGTTCTCCTGTACATACCTTGTCATTTTTTCTTGTAAAAAAAATTCTCTTAAAAATAACGTGAATTACGGGGCTGGAATAATAGTACAAAAGGTAGGATGCTTGGCCTTACATGTGCCTAAACCGGGTCTGATTCTAAGTAACCTACGCAGTCCCCAAGTCCCAGCAGGATTAAAAACAAAAACAAAAAAAATCCCAGCAGGATTGATCCCTGAGCACAGAGCCAGGAGTGTGCCCCGAGTACAGCTGGGTGTGCCCCCAAACCAAAAGGAAATAAATCAGAATAAAAACTGACAGTGACTGTAAAGGAGCTCAGCCAGGATGCTGTAGCTCCAGGCGCTTGGTGAAAGTCTGCGTAGTGGGATTAAACTTTGTGCCAGTGTGGTTGTCAACTTGTCAAGGGGGTCAAAAAGAAAGATAGCAGTGGAGCCCGCCGCCGGGGCTTTGTAAGTTGTGGAAGGGAGTTGTTTGTCTGAATGCCATAGGTTGTAGAATCAAGTCCTATGTTACTCAGAGAATGAGGTGGAGGGACGACTGGTTAGAGGCCTGGCAGTGTCCAGGCAAGACTTGATGGTAGTAATGGAAATGGTGAGAAATGGGCATTCAGGGGATGTTTTAGAAAAAGGCAAGAGGGAAAAATAAGCCAATGCCTTAGATGTGGGGTGGTCGCTTGGATACGGGGACCTGCTTGTATCCAGGGATGTATTTTACATAGATCTGTGACTCTTGTCATGTCTTTGCACATCTGCTTCACATCCTTAGGACCGAGCAACAAAGAATTGCTGACATCTTTGTGAAGAAGGGACCATATCTCAAAATGTATTCTACTTACATCAAAGAATTCGATAAGAATATAGCTCTGCTGGATGAACAGTGCAAGAAAAACCCAGGCTTTGCTGCCGTCGTTAGAGAATTTGAGGTATTTTTGCCGCTTAATGTTAATTTTTTTCTGTTTTGTTTGTGCTTAAAGCTTCTTGATATGTGAGAGATTGCAAGCAAAGCTTGCAAATAAATGATAGTAAAACCCCTTCAAAACCAAGGAGGAAATTGTTCTAATTACATGTTAAGAATTCACTAGGTCGGGCCCGTGCTCGGCTCCGGCCGGCCGGGTTTTCGGCCCGGGCGCCTATGCCCCTGCAGAACCGGTGGATGTGGAACAAGCGGGAACCAGAGACAGCTTTAGGAATTGGGGTTCCAGCAAGTGCCTGCACCCATGTATGGAGACTGTGAATTAAGCCTTTGCCCCACGCAGGCTAACGGAGGAAAGAACCTTCCTTCTTGGTCTCTCTCCCCTCCGGGAGAAGGCGTGGTGTCCGACATTTTGCGGGTCCGTTGAGAAGGTACGAACTTGGTGGCGCGGAAAAAAAAAAAAAAAATGTGTGCTTTGAACTTGAAACAGCCGCAGGATACAGAGCCAGCCCTAGTCGGGCCCGTGCTCGGCTCCGGCCGGCCGGGTTTTCGGCCCGGGCGCCTATGCCCCTGCAGAGCCGGTGGATGTGGAACAAGCGGGAACCAGAGACAGCTTTAGGAATTGGGGTTCCAGCAAGTGCCTGCACCCATGTATGGAGACTGTGAATTAAGCCTTTGCCCCACGCAGGCTAACGGAGGAAAGAACCTTCCTTCTTGGTCTCTCTCCCCTCCGGGAGAAGGCGTGGTGTCCGACATTTTGCGGGTCCGTTGAGAAGGTACGAACTTGGTGGCGCGGAAAAAAAAAAAAAAAATGTGTGCTTTGAACTTGAAACAGCCGCAGGATACAGAGCCAGCCCTAGTCGGGCCCGTGCTCGGCTCCGGCCGGCCGGGTTTTCGGCCCGGGCGCCTATGCCCCTGCAGAGCCGGTGGATGTGGAACAAGCGGGAACCAGAGACAGCTTTAGGAATTGGGGTTCCAGCAAGTGCCTGCACCCATGTATGGAGACTGTGAATTAAGCCTTTGCCCCACGCCGGCTAACGGAGGAAATATGTAATTTCTGGCAGAATTTTCCCAGGACTTAATACAGAAATCCAAAACCGCGCGGACGCTGCCGCTTCCGCGCGACTTAACATTTATAATTGTCATCAATGTGAAAGGGTTCCATTTGAACAGGTCAGACTTGGGGGGGAAACTCCAAATAATAACAGTAAGTTTTTGTTGAAATATTGAAGGTTCTTAATGTAACAGCCACCTCTGGACTATGAGCTAAGCAAAAGCCCCACGCTGGCCAACGTGGTGTGGAGTACACCATACTATGAGGCGCAGGAAGGGGGATGAGGGGGAAAAATTAAAAAAAAAAAGTGGAAAAGGAAAAAGAGAAAAAAAAAGAGAGAGAGTTATGTCAACTATAGTGAGTTTCGTGTTGAATTATGGAATGTAATCAAGGTAAAGAAAAAATGAAGTGAAATTCATTAGTTATACAGTAGGGGGTAGGGGGTGGGGGCGGGGGGTAAACTGGGGTTTCTGGTGGTGGAATTTGGGCACTGGTGAAGGGATGGGTGTTTGAATATTGTATAACTGACATATAAACCTGAGAACTTTGTAACTTTCCACATGGTGATTTAATAAAAATTAAAAAAAAAAAAAAAAAAGAATTCACTAGGTAAAAAGGTTTAATTTTGAAACACTATTATTGCATAGTGCAATATTTTGATGGGACTCTAAAACATAAACCATCTTAATCATTTTAAGTATATAGTTCAGTAGTGTGAAGCACATTCCCTTTGTTAATGCAGTGGATCTTCCTAACTCTTCCCATCTTGTAAAACTGAACTACCCAATAAACAATAATTCCCCATTCTTCCCTTGCCTAGTCCCTGAAAAAACTATTTGTGTGTGAATTGACAGCTATAGGGACTGTGTCTTATTGTTTTGCTTTTGGATCACACTCAAAGGTAATTAGACTATACTCCTGGCTCTGTTCTCAGAGGTTACTCTTGGCAGTACTGGGGATCATGCTAGGCACTGAATCTAGCCAGGGCCTCCTGCGTGCAAAGCATGCCATGACCTGTAGAGCTACCTCTCTGGTCCTGAATATTGCCTGATACGGGGTTTGGGCCACATATAGCTATACACTGCTTACTGCAGACTGCTGAAGGGGCCATATGTGGCACTGAGGCTTGAACCCTAGTCAGCCACGCGCAAGGCAAGTGCCTCACCCACTATTACTATCTCTCCTCCCACCCCGTATCATACTTATTTATTTTTATTTGGGGACCACACAAGCTGTGCTCAGGGCTTACTCCTGGCTCTGTGCCTCTGTGCTCAGAATTGACTCCTGGCAGTATAAGGACCATATATCTACCTGTGATCAAAACCGGGTTGGACCCACGCAAGGCAAGTGCCCTACCTACTGTACTCTATATTTGTTTGTTTTTTATTTTGGGGGATTTGGGGTTTTGTTTTGTTTTACTTTTTGGGTCATACCACTGAGCACTGCTTAGGGGTTATTCTCTTGGTTCTGTGCTTTGCACTCAGGAATTACTCCTAGCGGTGCTTGGCGACCATATGGGATGTGGGGATAGAACCTAGGTGAGCCACGTTGAAGGGAGACGCCCTCCACGCTGTACTATTGCTCACTGATCCCAGAATGTCTTCGTTTTTAACCTCATGTTTCTTCCATTTCTCCAACACCAATCGACAGTCATGGGTGGGAAACATGATTTGTTTCTCTTTAAACAAATAAATGACAGTTTTATTGTAAAAAATTAATGACATGTTTAGAGCTAGAGTTTTATGTTTTGGATAAAAGGCAAATTTTATTGGAGGTGAAATGATGTAGGATTTTTTGTTTTGTTTTGTTTTGGGGCCATACCTAGTGATGCTCAGAGGTTCCTCCTGGCTGTGCATCAGGAATCACTACTGGTGATGCTGGGGACCATATAGGATGCCAGGGATGGAACCTCAGTCCTCTGTGTGTAAGGCAAACACCCTACTCGCTTGCTATGTTGTTTTTTTTTTTAATACTGATCTACTGTTTTAAAACATTACTAGCAGTGAATTGCTGTCACAAAGCTAGAAAAGTTTTAGAAGTTTTGTTGACTTCTCATTTATACAGTAAACAATGAAACCTCTGAGTTTTCTCTTTTTCTTAAACAGAGGCATCATGAATTGCAGTAGGCTGAATAGGAATGTTTTAGGTACACCATGCTTCTGCGGTACACCTGCCAGCCGTGTTTACTTCTAATCTATTTCACTGCCACCATTTGTCCTCTCTCCTGCCTCTCTCTCTTTTTTCTCTCCCCTGATATCATCATGCTGTGAAGGAAAGAAGTGTGAGATGAATAGCCATGGCAACCGATTGCCAGCCCAGGTTTTCCATCAGTGTCCAGTGCATTCCTCTGTTGCCTTGGCAGCAATGGGAGCATATGACAGACGAAAGCCAGCTGTCTTGTTTAATGATGCTTGCATGATAGGTGCTTTCTTAACATGCATGGTCATTAAGACTTTGCAAATTTTTTTTTTTTAAACCAGACCCTGGTGGTTACATTTTTTGGAAAGAGATTTAAAAAATATATATATATTTTTTTACCGAATACTGCTTAAATAAGGGAGGTTGGGGGGGACACAATGATTTTTTCTGTTCACCTGAGCAGTAGAAGAAACAGAGGTCAGCTGAGATTTAAGGCACAGGGCCCAGAGAAAGAATACTGGGAGAGAAGTATACTGGATATACTTAACCACCACGATAGACACAGTATGTAATTACAAGAGTTCTTCTATGTACATACCTTGTCATTTTTCTTGTAAAAAAAAATTCTCTTAAAAATAATGTGAGTTGGGGCTAGAGTGATATAGCACAGCGGGTAGGGCGTTTGCCTTGCATGCAGCCCACCCGGATTCAATTCCCAGCATCCCATATGGTCCCCTGAGCACCTCCAGGAGTGCAAAGCCAGGAGTAACCCCTGTGCATCACCAGGTGTGACCCAAAAAGAAAAAAATAATAATAATGTGAGATATGAGGCTGGAATGATAGTACCATGTTGCTCACTACTGACCCCAGTTCAGTCCCCACGACCCCCTACTGTACTGCTGAGAGTGACCCCTGAGCACAGAGCTAGGGGTAAGCTCTGAACTCAACTGCGTGTCTCCCTAAAATGAACAAATAAAAAAAAAAGCAACATTTTTTACTGAGCTGTGGTGATACCATCCCACAGTAAATTCTGGTGTTGGAAAATTGGGAGTGAGGCTTAGATACGGGCGGGATATCTTTTTCTGTGGGGACCACATGCTTTGGTGCTCAGGAGCTGTTCCTCATTCTGTGCTCTAGTGTGGCCTTGGCAGAGCTCAGAGGCACATATGTGATGATGGGGTTTGAACTAGGGCCAGGGTTGTAACAGCCTCGTGCAAAGCAAGCACCTTATCTCTTGTAATATATCTCCAGTCCAAGAAGTATCTTTTAAAAATTTCTTTTTATTCTAATTTATTTTTATCTGCTATGGAAGAGAGCTGTAAGGGTAGAATAACATAGCTGTAAGCCGTTAGGGTCAAGTGAAAATGACGGAGGTAGGCAGGTTAATACCACAAAGGGATAGCGCTTATGTTTTGTTTATGGGAGCCTTTGGCTTGATAGTTGTCACCACGTGGTCCCCTAAGCACTGCCAGGAATGACCCCCAAGTACCAAGCTCCGGGAGTGCCCCCAAGCACCATTAGATATGACCCCAGCCCCTGACATGTGGCTAAGAAATGAAATGTTCTGTTATACCTTATGAGTTTCAGATGTTTTTTATAGCACTTTTATCTATGAGACAACAGGATATCTTGCAGGTTTAATTGGAAAGGGATGCTTTGCGAGGCTGTCATCTTAGTGTCTCCAGTTCCCCCTCATACCACCTGTTGTTATTTCGAGTCTGTTGGCGCTGGTTATGACTTGAATGCCGTTCAGATAATGACTTCGTGTCTGCCGCCTTAGCTTTGGGGCCGGGCATCTTGGTCATTGGGTTTGTTTGTATTTACGAAACCCTGGCAGATGCTCTTCCGAGCAGCAGCTGCAGAGAAGGCTCTGTTGGGGGCACTGAAAGGGCTTGGTTGGGGCTATTTTCTTGTTGGGGCTGGGAGTAGCACGTTTTCCCAATGACTCAGTTACATGCCTTCCTCCTGGAGACAGTGGAGTTGCTTGTCCATCAGCTTTTGCTTTACTTTCTGCATTAGCGCCGTGCCTCAAAATAAAGGGAGCTTCTCACTGAATCCCTTTGCAAAAATGTCTGGCTATTGATTTGTTTATTTATGGAAGTAGAATAGTTTTACTGAGGGAACATACTAATTCTAAGGAGATTTTTGAGAGGATTCTTTTGTGTTTTTCTTTATTTTTCTTTTTGGGTCATACCAGTGATGCACAGGGGTTACTCCTGATCTACACTCAGGAATTACTCCTGGCAGTACTGGGGTGGGCCATATGGATGCTGGGAATCGAACCCGGGTCGGCCGTGTGCAAGGCAAACACCCTACCCACTGTACTATCGCTCCAGCCACAGGAGATTTTGAGGGGAGAGAAAGGGAGGGAGGGAGGGAGGGAAGAAGGGAGGGAGGGGGGAGAAATGGAGGGAGAGGGAGAGAAGGGTGGAGAGAGAGAGGAGAGGGGGAGAAGAGAGGAGAGGAAAGGAGGGGGAGGGGAGGGGAGGGGAGAAGAGGAACCCAGAATAAGGGGAAGTATGTGCCCTCAAGTGCTGTTTCTCAACCTTTTTTAGATCATTGTCCCCTTCAGGACCTTGCTGAGTCCTGCATCCTACCGGTTGGCCCCTCAGCCCTGTGCTGTGCATTTCTGCAGAAGGAAGGGAGCAGCCCCGAGATGGGCCGCTTCAGGGTGGTGTGAGTCTGAGTCCCGCCTGTTTAAACTCCGCCTGTGGAGGCACCTTGCTTCTTAGATCATGGGAACTGGTCCTCAGTAGGAAACCTGCCATTGAGCGGGCTGGGGGGATAGGACAGGAAGAGGGCAATGCCAGTGATGGAGGGAAGTGTTGAACTGGGACAAGGAGGTGGTCCTGAAAGGCGGTCAGGTGTTAAGCATGAAACCCTATGAGTAACAGTACACAGTGCAAACGCTTAATAAATAAAAGTGGGACTCTCATCAAAGCAGGGTGGGATGCAAAGGGTGTGGTTTAGGGGGCTGGAGGGGAAGGGACACTGGTGAGGGGATCAGTGTTGACCCAGTCTTGAATAACTTTGTAATTCCATGGTGACTAAATTGAAAAAAAAAATAGTTAAAAATATTTGGACGCACAAAGAGAAAATGTTTGTATTGACCTTGGTTGCCTTTGCCTTTCAGATGAGCCCCCGCTGTGCTAATCTGGCTCTCAAGCACTACCTGCTCAAGCCCGTGCAGAGGATTCCCCAGTACAAACTGCTGCTGACAGGTGGGCTTCCGGCCGGTGACTCCCGCCATGCCTGTGACACTCAGTCTTTCCTCAGCACACCTGTCTCCTCGGGTCACCCTAGTGACCCTTATTGCCTAACGTGCATTGATGGGTGGCTGGTAGCCCCACAGTTCCATTCCTGCGGCCCACGTTCTTTTCATTCTTTCAACATCCCTGGGTACATTCTCGGCCTTTAGCATTTACACACATTTAACTGTTTTTGTTCAAAATATCTTCTACCATCCCAACCCTGCATCCTTACATGGCGTTACCTGATTAGCACTATTAATCACATGAAGATCCTTGCCTCATCACTCAAGAATGAGGTTTAGTGTTCTGGGGAGATAGTACAAGTTAGGGCACCCAACCCAGGTCCAAACCCCACTCCACAGGGCCTTTTGAGCATTGTTTGGATTAGCCCTGGAGGCACCCAGGCATTTCTAGGTATGGCCCTAGAGGCCCTTGACCATGTCAGGGCTGGCCCTGGGGGTCCTAACATTCACTCACCATCAGCCCAGTTACCTGAGTATTGCAAAGAGTAGCCCCCAGAACTCTGCTTACAGCTTGGGAGAGCCCCCGACATTCACTACAAAAAAAAAAAGAGGTTTAGGGTTTAGGCTAGATATATAGCTTAGTGGTAATTACATGCTTCATATGTGTGAGGCCCCAAGTTTGATCTCCTGTGCACCCCCCCACATACCAAAAGAAAAATGAAGTTTAGCAAGTCACTCCCACATTGTTTGTCTCTGAACTTTCATGGTCCTGACCTCCTCAGAAGATTGTCAGAGGCCTGAGGTGTGAGCCATGTGCTTAGATTAGTGCTTTGGTCAAAATCAATTCCAGGGGCTGGAGCAATAACACAGCAGATAGGACATTTGCCTTGCACGTGCCAACCCGGGTTCGATTCCCAGCATCCCATATGGTCCCCTGAGCACCACCAGGAATAATTCCTGAGTGCAGAGCCAGGAGTGACCTCTGTGCATCGCCACATGTGACCCAAAAAAAGCAAAAACAACAACAACAACAACAAAAAATCAATTCCAAACAAGTAGTAGTTGGCCTTTAGTGGTAGTAGCCATATGGTCATCATCAGTACACTGTCATGGTCATTGTCCGTATTCTACAGTGTCAGCATCAAGGTGTAGAGCTGTTGATCAATCAGAACAGGAGGAAAGAAAGGGGAAAAGGGCATGATTTGATTGAAGTTACACACTGACACTCGGGACTTTAGATTTACTTACTCCTTAAGTTCTTCATTGTGGAGCCGGAAAGAGAGTACAGCAGGTAGTACACTTGCTGATAGCACACGGCTGACCCCATTTCTATCCCTGGCACTATTTATTGTCCCCTGAGCTCAGAGCAAGGAGTAAGCCCTGAGCATACCTAGATGTGACCACAAAACCAATAAGTAAATAAATGACTGGAGGAATAAATAAAAGAATACATTTCTAGGGGTCATCTCAAAGGGCTGGAGCACATGCTCTGCATGCAGAAGGCTGTTCCTCTCTCACTAACTCTGCTTGGTCCCCTGAGCACCTTCAGAAGCAACCTTTTAGCACAGAGTTTGGACTAGCCTGAAGGGCCAGAGAGGTAGCACAATGGGTAAGGCACTTCCTGTGCACACACTGACCCAGGTTTGATCCCTGATACCCATAAGGTCCCTTGAGCACCTCCAGGACTTAGCCTTGAGCACAGTCTTGTGTCACCCAACAAAAAAAAAGGTTGTGGGAGTAGCCCCTGAGCATGGCCAGCTGTAATCCAGTAAATAACATAAACATGTGTTAAAAATGGATTCATCAAAATGTCTCCACAAGGACTAGAGAGATGATATGGCAGGTAGGGCACTTGCCTTACACACAGCCAACCTGGGTTCTATCCCAGGCATCCCACATGGTCCCCTGAGAACTGCCAGTAGTGCTTCCTGAGTGCAGAGCCAGGAGTAACCTCTGAGCATCGCCTGGTGTGGCGCCAAAACAGAACCAGAATGTGGCCACAAGTTTAAATTCAGTCTGTTATAACTTCTTGTGAATAAACTTTGAAGTTCTTGTTTCCTACTGGTTTTCTTAAGCAGTGGTGCACATGACTTTGGTCTTCATCATTTTTTCTTAAGCCTCACGCTATATTGGATAGAGCCGATGAATCTTGGAAAGCCAGGATTTCCCATATGTCAGACTTTCCAAGCTTGCCCACGAGAGGACAGATTGCTCCTGAGGAAGACTGCTTTTCAGCTCCAGGACCTTGCTACCTGAAGAGTTTGAAGACTTAATTTTAATTTCTAACTGTGAGTCAGGCACTAGATTTTTGTCTGGAATGACATAAGACAAGCAAAATAACTTGAGGATATCCTGTCCATCTGTATTTTCTTTCCTCTGTGTTTGGCAAGGATTTAGATAGAATACACTGGAGTAAAGGAAGTACCCAGGCATGAGTTATGTTTTTGTGAGATAAATTCAATGCTGTATCATAACTGAGCTCTTGAATGCCTTAAGCTCTTTCCATTGCTGTCAGATGAAGGACTGTTTTTAGTGGCAGAAGACAACTTGCAGTACAAATGCAAGAAGAGTGGAGCAAGATTCTGAAGTTGTAATTTTAAAATATTGTTTCTCATGATATAAGTAAAAGAGCCATACACTGGTTTTTTGCTTATTTTTAATTGATAGGTAGTGAAAAACAAGTTCTAAAAAATTCTACTTTGAGAGAATAGATTTTGTGTGATTTAAAAACTGAACATAATGTGAGTTTAGAGTTCTTTTTGTTTTGATCTGCCTTTTTTTTTTCTTTTTTTTCCTTTCTTTTCTTTTTTTCTTTAACCCCTAGCAATGCTGAGGAGTTACTCCTGGCTGTGCACTCAGAAAGGTAGACCCTTAGTAACTGTGGATTCATGGAGGATCAAGGTGATGAATGGCTTGTTCATAGTATCAAAGTTAGGACTAAGGGTCTAGGAAGTGACTCAGTGCTGTGGCACTAGTCTCGCATATGTGAAGCTCTGGATTCAATTCCCAGCACTACCAAAACAGCCAAAACAAAATTAGCACTAAGATCTTATACTTTTTTAAGGATTTTTGGTTTTGGGGCTACACCCAGCTGTGCCAAGGGCTTACTCCTGGCTTTGTGCTCAAGAGTCACTCCTGGCAGTGATTAGGGGACCATATGGGATGCTGGGGATTGAATTTGGGTCAGCCTCGTGCAAGACGAGTGCCGTACCCACTGTACTATCTCTCCAGCCCAAGATCATAGACTGTAGAGAAATCATGTACACCTCATATTCTTCATCCATTGCCTTTCCTTCAAATTCCTCCTAACCTGAAATTCTTCATCCCTCTCTGAAGCCACCCATTTACTTATGCTTAGTGTGAAGCCATGTGGCCAAGAAACTGTTTTTTCAGTGCCTATAAGTTTGTTACGCTTTTATAATTCGGATATTGATTCCATTATTTGATTATAAACTCCTTTGAATTCAAGCAGTGAATCCCAGTAATTTAGTGCACACCAAAAACACGGGTCAGTTTTGAATAACTTGTGATCTGTCCAGGAAATAATTTTGGTTGACATTTAAATGAAATACCTTTAACCTAAACTTCCTTCTGATAGAGAATTTTTAAAATTCCCCTTTATTTATTTTGGCTTAGACCATAAGCAATGGATGGATCATAACCACTTTCACTGTGGTCAGGGGACCATGTGGCACTGGGCTCAGAGGGGCCTCTCAGATGCACTCTGGCCCTTTGAGCTATCTCCTTGGAATTTTCGAGATAACATTTTTTTAAAAACTTACCTAGGCTGGTATGTCTTGCCTGAGGCCACACCAGTAGTTTTTTTTTTTTTTGTCCAGGCATCTATAAACTTAGAATCTTAAAGACAAAGGGGGGTTGATATTGAGGATTTGTTTATATTTTTATTTGGGGTTCCAAGTTTTCAGAACTCACTTTTGTGATGTCCTGATTGCTCCTGACTTTGCAAGGTATTTCCCATATTGGTATCAAAGTGTCAAAGTTTCAAAGAATCAAAAGTTGACGACCAGGTCTCAAAAGTTATTTCTCCTCTTGTTATCTGTTCACTTCCATTTTTAGAAGTTAGACCTTAAATCTCAAGTTCGTGTCTGCCCAGGGCCAGGGGGATTGCGCAAATGGGGGAGGTCAGACACTGCCTGTGGGCACCAGGGTCCCTTTCTCAGCACCACACTGTCAGGTTGCCCCCCTGCACCCCCAGCACTGCCAGAAGCAGGCCCTGAGCACCGAGGGGTGTGGCCCAAAAGACCAAAGAGCAACCAAAATTACATTTGTTCAGACATGTTAATTAACTGTCCTCCTCTTGGATAACCCGACCTCAATAATTTAATCTTCCTGACTACCTCGTGAAGTAAGTCCTTTGATTTCCATGTTAGAATTTGAGACCCTTCCAAGTCTACAGAATACACAGCAGCAGAGAAAGAGGAGGACGGAGACTATTTGAGGGAGCTCTCGACAGCTTTGATTTATTAACGTGTATCAGGCTGAGGAGGATTTTAGTCAGCCTCAGTGTAAGTAGATTTTTGTGCCTGCCTTGTTTTCTTGGAGGGGAAGATTGAAAAGTGCAGAGATAAGTATAGATAAGATAGGATAGTTTATTTTGCAATTCTTTTCCAGAAAGGTGAGTCGAAATTCCCAGATACTGCAGTCCTGCCTCTCCTATTCAAACAATCCCCTTTCACAATGTTTTCTTCAAAGGGCAAAAGTTGGGTTTCTTTTGCGTATTCTACTTATACTTTTTCTTTTCTCTTTGCTGTCAAAAACTTGCAAGAAAAACAACAAAGCTCAAAAGTATTTCTTGCTAGTGTTAAGTGGGGGAGGGGGGGGGCGGGGGAGATCTTTGGGCCACACCAGCTGTGTTCAGGGCTCACTCTTGTGGGACTTGGGGACTCTATTCAGTTCCAGGAACTGAACTCAGGTTGGCCCTAGATGGCACAAGCACCTTACTGGCTGTACTATCTCTCCAGCTCTGGTAGTGCTGTTTTATGCTTTACACAAAACAGAATTGAAGAAAATGCGTATTTTGGGAAATGCTTAGTATTAGAATTATTAGAAATCAAGAAGTGAAGTGAAATCAAGAAGTGAAGTAAAGTGAGTGGTACACTTAATTCAAGTAGAAGAACTTGTGATGTTACCAATATAAAATAGATTCATTGGCTGTTCAAGAACAATGAGTCTAGCTAGATCTTTGAATCCATGTGGGATCCAGAACTTATTTGGAGTTTGGCGATATGAGGAAATCTTGCTATCCAGGAAAGTAGACACTGCTATAGGAGTTGCCTGAATTATTTACTACTGTGTGTTTCCTTCTTCCTCCTCTCTTCAGGGTAGGAAGTTCTCTTCATTCACCTAATTCAGTGTCTTACATAGATTCTAAGAGATAGCCGATTGAGATTCAGCAAACTGAAAGAGTTAAGGAAATAAAACATTCCCCCTTCTGTGAGGTTGAGAATCCTTCTGCAGGTGCCCATGAGTATTGGATGAGTGAATGGATGGCTTTAATGTTTCTAAGAGTACATACACTCTTCCAGCCACGCATGCACAAAATGCGGAAGAGAATTCTGGATTATTTCCCTTCCTTCATAAGATCAGCTGACCCCTTTTCCTCTGCCTCTGCTTCCTGCTCTTCTGTTTCCTTTGTTATGATTCTAGACCACACCTTTCTAAACTCCAGCCAATTTGTGTCTGCATTTTTCTAAACTCCAGCCAATTTGTGTCTGTATCTCCCTGCTGTCTTACCCCCTCTTGTCTTTCTCCCATTGCTCAGTCTCTTTTCCAGTGAGAAGATGCTGGAAAGATTGTAGAGGAGGCAGTGTGCTGGCCTGGCACACAGCCTACCCAGGTTTGATCCCATACAGACGCACCCCCAGGAGTAAATTCCTCAGTGCAAAACTACGAGCAACCCCTGAGCATTGCCAGGTATAGCCCCAAAACAAGTGGAAAAGAGAGAGTGAGAGGAAGAGGGAGGGAGAGGAAGGGAGAGAGAGAGAGAGAGAGAGAGAGAGAGAGAGAGAGAGACACTATAAGAACTGCTTCCTCCCTCCTCTGTCTCCCCTTTCCTCTCTACCACATTCAACATACTTTGACACCAGATGTGGGGATTTTTCCCACACTCACCAAAGAGAGGTGTCTTTCTCTTCCACGCCATCCTGAGGTGTTTCACAAATCAATTCAACCCTGACACTATCTACATGGAGATAGCATCAGATCCCACAAAATCATAGGCTTCATTCCACAAAACTGACTCCCTTTGCCAACCTCAGGTAACAATTATAGGTTTCAGGCTATCACCTAGTCCTCTGACCATCTGGCTATAAATCAGACTTCACATTATGCCCTCCTCAGGTTCAGTGAATTTGCAAGAACCTGCAGGTAAATAATTCACTGCTTCCCGCCTGATTATATGACAGGGCTGGGGAGAGGGGTCAAAGGCCTGAGTAAATGCAGTGTGTGTGTGTGTGTGTGTGTGTGTGTGTGTGTGTGTGTGTGTGTGTGTGTGTGTGTGTGTGTGTGTGTGTAGGTCCTGGTTCAGCTTCTGATACTACCTCATGGTCCCTTCACCTGGGTGTAGCCCCCAAGCACTGCCAGATGTGGCCTAAAACCAAACAAAGATATGATCAAAGGCTGAGTAGAACATGTGGATGGAAGAGGTGTGGGTGGCAAGGTCTGTGGGGAGAAGCACGCCTGCCTTGTCCGGCGTATCGTTCTCCCATCACCTCCACATTTTCAACAATCCAGATACTCTCCAGCCCCCACACTTGTGTGGTCTTATGGAAGCTTCACAATGCATGCAAGCACCATCAATTATTCAGTCCACGTGGACCCCTTTCCCCTTCCTGGAGGATGGGGGAGGGTGTGAGAGGGAGGCTGAGGGCTCCAGGGTCCATCCAGGACCTCATCTCAGCATCCTACCCAGAGTCACCGCATTAGGACATAAAGACACAACTACCACACAAGAAATCCTAAAGGATTGAGGAATTATGCACCAAAACTAGGGTGGGCGATCAAATATGGAAACCAAAGCTTTCCCTAATGCACTTTCCATTTATACATGTGCATGGATTTTCATAAGCCCTGAAAATGAACCTGTGTGTGTGTGTGTGTGTGTTCTCTGTTTTTATTTTCCCTTTATTTCAAAAATATTTTTGTTCTTTTTGAGAGTCCACATCTGGCCATGCTCTGGGCTTACTTTGGGCTCAGTACTCAGGAATCAGTCCCGGTGGGCTCATGGCACTACATGGGATGTGGGGAATCTAACCTGGGTCTGCTACACGCAAGGCAAGTGCCTTCTCCACTGTGTGATCATACTGGCCCCTGCATTTTTGTTCTTATTAGGAAAGCTGAAAACTTACTTCTGCTACCAGAACAATGAATGCATGTTATTATACGTGTGATCACACACATTGACAAAATGAATCATGGTACAGATAATGGGCCTGTGTAGGTACATCCACAGTAGCAAATGGACTGCTTTGGTGGTGGGTGTTGATAATAAGAAAAGCTATGCATGTTTCGGGAGATGCATGGGAAAGCTGTGTAACTTCTCAACTGTGGCTGTAAACTGAAAATAAAGTCTTAATAAAAAACAAAACAAAACCAAAATCTTATCTATTGTATGAAAATCATAGTTTATAACCCAGAATTTCCCATATCTTTCCTTTTGGTTTTGTTTTGTTTTGAATTTGACTTTTGATACACATCTTGCAGTGCTCAGGGATTACTCCTAGCTCTGTGCTCAGGAATTACTCCTGATGGGCTTGGGAAACCATATGAGGAGCCAGTGATTGAGCCCCGGTCGGCTGTATGCAAGGAAAGCCCCTTACCCACTGTGCTATTGCTACAGCCACCCTCATCCCCAACATTATTTTTCTTTGCTCTCACTACAGTAGGGTTTTGTAGTATCTCCTGACACCTGTCCTTCCAGGCTAGGTTCTCCATCAGTCACTCATGAACTTAATACAACCAGTAACTATGGGACGACGCCCAGCTGGACACCTGTATACAGTGGCAGCTAGCAATCAGTGGCCCCTGCCTCAGTGGGCCTTGGAGACCACTCCACTTGGGGTCCAGCCCTGTCAGACTCCCATCATGCACTTCTACTTCCTGCTGATGTTGCCACTTGTTTTGTGATTTAATCCTTTTTTGTTGTTCATCTGTTGCATTGATCTGTGTCATGTCTTCTCAGCTAGACTGTAAACATGTTCAAGGCAGAGGCCAACTTTGCTCCTTCATGCAGGGGTAGCAGTAACAACAGATTCTCATTTATTTTCCAGGAGCCATTATTGAGGAATCTTTATCTTTGTATGGGTCACTTTTTTATCTTTGAAGCAATCATTTTTGGTTGTTTTTTTTTTTTTGCCTGTACAAGTATACAAGTATTATAAGAGTCAAAAATCTCTATCATCTCTTATTCAGAGATGACGATCATAGGGCCTGGAGGATAGCTGAAAGGACTCAAGCACGTACTTTGTATCCTGGAGGCCTGGGTTCGATCCCCAGCAGCTCATGGTCCCTCTGAGCATCACTGGGAGAGATCCTGAACACTGGAGTCAGGAATTGCCTCTGAGCACACTAGGTATGACCTCAAAAGCAAATAAACAGGTCAGAGGGATAGTCCAGAAGGTCTGGGCACTTGGCCTGGTAGCACGAACCTGAGTTCTGTCCTTGGTACTGCATTTAGTCCTCCGAGCACTTCCAAGAGCGATTCCTGAGCACAGAGCCAGAAGTCATGAGCACAGCCAGGTATGGCCTCCAAACCACGTGGGGGAGGGGGGAGACTAAAAAACAGCAAACAAACAAAACTCAGGACTCTCAGATACCCTTTAATAATTTTATTTGTCCTTAATTTATGCTGTTCAGTTTTTTACTAGAAAACCTTATCAGTGGGAAGTTCTGTGTTGATATTGAAACAAATTAAGGATTATGGTAAAGAAAATATTATGGAAAATATAGTTTTTAAATCCTCTGAAATATTTTTTCCACTTTTTTATTTAGGGGGAAAGGATAGGGAAAAACATGGCCCTTTGAACTTTAATTAAATTTGGATCAGGTATTTCCTTTGATCTCTTAAAAAATATTTATGTTACTTAAAAATTATTTTAAAGCATATTGTATTACTTTTTCCTGTAATCTTTGCCTTTGGTCTGGGATGGTATTAACTCCCTCTAGGTTTAGAAATCTAGGATTTCCCATGTTGGTTAAAATGATATATTAAAAACATCTGTTCTAGTGTTTTAACGCTATAAATTGGAGTTATGAACAGCTAATAAAAAGATTCAAAATAAGATCAGGCTCGAATTAATACATGATTCTTTAAAAAAATAACCATTAATGAAAAATGAAACTTGTCCTTAGTACTTGTTTTATTAAGTGTTTGTTTTAAATCCAGCCAAAGTTGTCTACCTCAAAAGTCATTTAGATACTTTCTCTATGGCAGAACTTGATGACAGGTGGGGCTGCCCTGGATACCAGCCAAGGAATTTTATTTCTGAGGAACAGAAAGGTCCTGCTATAAGGTAGTTGATTCCATGTGAAGTGGGAGGAACAAAAAAGGAAATAATAATCATTGTATTATTATAACGCAATGTATTATATTGTATTATTATAATTGCATTATTATAATGCAATTCTATCACATATGTATGTGATATGCATACTTTCATATCTGTGACATTGATTCTTTGGAGTGGCATTCATATCTATGAAGAAATATTTTCATGGATATATTTGGAGTGGCCTTCATTCGTGGAGAAAACTATAAATATCATAAAGTTTTCTCCATGATTTTATTTTCCAACTTTTCTGTAAGAACGTTTGAGAATTTACAAAGTATGCTTTGTTTTTTGGAAAGAGAATTATTCTAATTTTCCAGTCTGGGTCAACCCTTATTTCTGTGTGAGACTAATAATGTTCCAGGGTAAAGCCAAAGTCACGTTCCTCCACTGAACCCACCTGGAAGAGGAGAATCAGATCTGTCTTCTCCCTCAACAGGGCTTTTGGCTACTTCCCCATGCTGTCTTCAGAATGGTTGCGTCTCACAACTTGACATTTCAGCATAGTTCTGGCATTTAAAATAAACTGTCTTGGGCCGGAGTGATGGTACAGCAGGTAGGGTGTTTGCCTTGCACAGAGCTGACCCGGATTTGATCCGCGGCACCCTGTATGGTCCCTTAAGCCTGCCAGGAGTGATGCTTGAGTGCAAAGCCAGAAGTAAGCCCCCAAACAAACAAAATTTAACTTTAATGTGCCTTTTCATTTTGTAAGTCAGGATCCTTTTAGGTTGCTGCTGCTACTGCTGCTGCTGCTGCTGCTGCTGCTGCTGCTTTTTTTGTTTAGGGGCCACACCCACAGTGCTCAGGGCTTACTTCTGGCTCTGCACTTAGGGATCTCTCATGGTAAGCCCCAGGGGACCATATAGGATGCCAAGGATCAAACCCAGGGCTACCAGGTGCAAGGCAAGTGCCCTCCCTGTTGTACTATCTCTCCAGCCTCCAGGCTACTTCTTTTGCAATACGGAATTTTCAAAAACAAGCCTATTCACTAGACTTCCTTTACTGTAGATCCCATGATTCTTTATGTGTTGTTCACGTCCTTACATACTTAGAGTAGAAAGAAGAAAACTGACTAATGCATTCTGAGCAAGACACGTCTTCCACATCAAAACTCCTGACTTTGGAATGTTGCTGGTCCTTCTATACTCATTTCCTCTGAGCTCTGCCACCTCCCGCTCCCCAGCAAACAGCCCAGGAATCTGAGTGGGTCTCATTGAATTCAGGAAGTCCAAAATTCTCATCAGTGACTCATTTTAGGAAAGACCTGCATTTTCTTTAGAATGGCTTTGTACTCTAAGTTGATTTTCCATTGATTAGATAATTGAGGAGTTCTAAAACTCACACAGAAGCTGCATATAGAAAATTTAGACTCCTGACAAAATATACTTCTAGGCCTTTATTCACTGTGAACTTCATACATACATATATGCCATACATACTAGTAGTAGTAGTAGTAGTAGTCATAGTAGTAGTCGTAGTCGTAGTTGTAGTAGTAGTAACAAAAGTCATTTTGTGTATCACTAGTAGTAGCTCGTGCTGTGTTTGGACTAATTTTGTAGTGTTGACGGTGAATGATCTGGCCAAAAGGGGTTAATTAAATTACATTAATCAATGATGCCACCTGGTGGTCACAAAGTGCATGTTGTGGCTGAACCAAGTTTCTGGGGGTTTTGTCTGTCTCTTTTAAGGATGGTTGGGATATAAATAATTGTAGTAGCACCTGAGGTGTTTATATTAATAAAGTTTTTTAATGCTTAGTTTCATTTTTAAGAAGCAGAAAAATCAAAGAACTATCAAGTCTGACATGATAAGCTGAAGTCATCACTCTTCTGCTTGTCGTTTTTATGAAAACTCCTCCAGGATGCTGGGTTCTAAATGTTATGTAGTAGACAGTTTCCTGTGACCAGGCAGGTGTGTCTGTCTGAAACTTCTCTGCAGAATTTCACCTGAGTCACAACAGTCTCAGACAGCTCGTGGCTTCCATGCCCTTCCCCTCTGACTCAGAGGGTGAAGGAGCACGTTCTCATCCTGCACTTTAGACACTGGGTGAGTCTGATCTGAGGCATCCTGGCACGGTGGGGTTTTTATTTGGGGGAAGTGGAGGGGGTGGTGGCTGCACTGGGATCACTCCTGGTAATGGGGTGTTGGGGAGCGGACCAGGGTTGCACAGGGCCAGCACCATGATCCCTGCACTCTCTTTCCAGTCCTCTGGCCCTATCTTTGAAAAGCTAAACTTCTCACAAAGATGTATTGCAACAATAGGTCCTGAAAGCATGGATGGGTGTTTCCCCGCCCATGGTTAACTGCTGAATACATTGAAACTTTATAAAGTTCAATTTGAAGACTGCATTTCAGGGCCAGAGAGGTAGTCCAGCAGGTAGGGCGCTTGCCTTGCATGTGTCCACCTGGATTCAATTCCCAGCACCCCATATGATCCTCTGAGTATAGAGCTAGGAGTAAGCCGTGTGACCCCCACATAAACCAAAAACACAGTTTTGGAAAGTGAATTACATTTTTTTTTTAAATCATTGGCAAGGATAGTAAACCTGTCTCCATGATCCTCTTGCTTGATAGTATAATTTTGTAACATTTTAGCTGTGGGTTTTTATGTAGCCAGTTTGCATAGTTATACTCTGTGAGTGTTTAAGTTGGTGGACCAGTAGCGAAGCTTGATTCCAGGAATGGAAAGTGCAACTCACAAGCAGATCAGGCGTGGTGGTGATGCAGGGTTTCCTAACATGGACATTGTCCAGTTTGCTTCCTTGGTTTAGAGAAATGTCTTCCTTTACGTTGATGTTTGAATTACAGAGCCAGGAACTTGCCATGCTTTTCTCTCCTGACTTCTTGGCTAACTGGAACATCACTTTAAAAACGTTTTTTTTCTTGCTTGTTTGCTTATGGACCATACCTAATGGAGCTTAGGGTTTACTCCTAGCTCTGTACAAAGGGATCACTCCTGGCAGACTCACAGGACCGTATGGAGTGTTGGGAATTGAACCCAGGTTGGCTGTAGGCATGGCAAAACATATACTTTCTCTCCTGCATCCTCCCCCCCGAATTTAAAATATATATTTCCCCTTCCCTTTTTTTCCCTCTTTAAAAAAAAAATTTTTTTTTCTCTTTGGGTTATACCCGGCCGTGCACAGGGGTTACTCCTGGCCCTGAACTCAGGAATTACTCCTGCCATGCGGGATGCCGGGGATCGAACCTGGGTCGGCCGCATGCAAGGCAAATGCCCTACTGCTGTACTATCGCTCAGCTCCTTTTTCCTCTTTTGGGAGCAGCAGTCACACATGTGCTTTTGGTGCTCACATGCTTTAAGTTGTGGTGCTCACAGGGATCACTAGGCCCCGCACACCTGGTTACAATGCACATGTTGTAGCTCTTTGATCCCCAGCAGCTATGCCACGATGATTGAGGTGAGCACGTGGGTGGTGCTGGGTATCGAACTCAAAGTCTTGTATATCACAGAGACACATTTCTGAGTTGCAAGCACAGCACTAGGGACGGAATGATAGTATAGCAGGGAGGGCACTTGTCTTGCGCACGGATGAACCAGGTTCTATCCCTGGCATCCCATAGGTTCCCTGAGCACGGCTAGGAGTAATTCCTGAGTGCAGAGCCAGGAATAAGTCCTGAGCATCTCTGGGTGTGACCATAAAAAAAAAAAAGCCAGGTCCAGCACTTGTCATTAATGAGGTTACTTCTTCAATTGTAAACATCTGCACTGTAGCACTGTCGGTAGCACTGTCATCCCGTCCCGTTGTTCATCGATTTGCTCGAGCGGGCACCAGTAACGTTTCCATTGTGAGACTTGTTGTTACTGTTTTTGGCATATCGAGTACGCCATGGGGAGCTTGCCAGGCTCTGCCATGCGGGCAGGATACTCTCGGTAGCTTGCCGGGCTCTCTGAGAGGGATAGAGGAATTGAACCTGGGTCAGCTGCATGCAACGCAAACGCCCTACCCGCTGTGCTATTGCTCCAGTCCCGGTTAACATCTACTAAGAATAAAATTCCTCCCTAGCTTTGTCACTCTCTAAGAAAAGTCAAATATTTGGAGTCACAAACCCTGGCTTCTACATGAATATATTCTGAGTGGATTCGGAGAGAGATTAGGTTAATGTCTTATCTCCATAGGCAGCTATGCATGACTTATAACCATTGTACTTGGTTCAATTTTGTTACTTTTTTATCCATTTAATTGAAAGCACATTCTCCAGGGTGTGTGTCCAGATTCACAGGCCTATCTCAGTCAGAGATTACAGCTTTCTTTCCAGATCACATCAATAAAGCAAGTAATACAATTGAGACCCATGGAACTTGTAGGTTTCCTAGGGCATATTAGGGGCATTTACACTGTTCAGTGCCCTGTTTCGTGTGCAGCAGCATATGTCTAAAAATAAACACGGTGCATGCCTGGGGTTTAAAAGCTTTTTAGCCCCCAGGTGCTAGCATCCTCTGAGCCTTCAGAGATCTATAATCTTTTTGCATAATTCTTCCATTTTTTATATCTGTCCCATCGGCAGTAAAGTAGAACACAATAAAATGAGGTGTGCCGGTAGTTTAAGATCGAAACTGCTAATGAGGACAAGCTAGAACTTATGCCACGTTGCACAGAGCTGAATGCTGTCATTCACAGTATCTCGCCATGGCTTATTGCCAGTGTCGGAGAGTTAAAGTGTGCATGTCTAGACTCACACAGGTTCTGGGATTGCCATCACAGAAACATGCAGTTTCAGTGATTGGGTGTGTGTGTTAGTGTCCTCTTTAAAGTTTGGAAAGCTCACATGGGCATAGAGGTTTCCCTTTGATCATGACTTCTTAAAATCCATGGGATAAAAATGTGTCTGTTCCATAATATTGTCAAGTGGAATTCAGCCTGATTAAAAAGCATTCCATCTTTTAATTTGCCTTTCCTCCTCCTATTTTCTCAGTCTTCACTGCATTGAGTTTTAGTATTTATTATTGCCTTTTACCTAAGACAAAATCTTGTTGTTTTTTTTTTTAATATTTCTTATATCCTGGGTGCAGATCCCCTGGGTAAGCATCTAGGGGACAAGTTGAATTGTAAGGTTGAGAGATGAGTTCAGGGTGGGTTTTGTGCAACTGTGAGACGAATGAAAAGAAAAAATGACAGAAGGGTCAGAAAGAGCTCAAAGGACTTTGGTGTATGCTTTGTATCTAGGAGGCCTAGATTCCATCTCTGACACCACACGATCTCCTGAACGCGGCTGACAATGGCTCACAAAAAGATTTTAAAGTTCTAGATATGAAGAATGTGCCATATCATATGACTCAATAAGAGAAAATATGTTCTTTCTAATGGAAAGTCTTATAGGAGAGGGAAATTGTGAGGTGAATCGTAAAAATATGGGTATAATTTGTATATGCATAGACAAAGAGACTCAGAAGACAAAAACCCTAGAGACAGGGTTACAAGCCAGGGAAGAGATAGGAAGTGTTTAAGGATTGTGCAGAATCAAATGCTGACGGGAACAAAGACTTTGTGTTAAGCAGTAGCGAGAGAGAATATCAAAAATGTCTATAGGACCCATGTAGAGGGAGACTAAATTCCAGGAAAGAGAATTTGTTTTCAGTATTTTTTCATGCTGTAAGAACCACTATGTGCCACATTGCCTATCTTCATCTAGAACGGGGTTTCTCAAGCTCCAGCACTATTGGTATTTGAGGTCAGATCACTCTTTCTTGTCTTTTGTGCATTCTGTAGAATTTTTGGTAGTGTCCTTGGCCTCTAAACAACTAGATAACAGGAAGTCCCTGGTAATGACAGTCAGAAATTTCACCAACCAGATGATCCCACATGCTCTCAGAGAAGAGGGTACAGAGAGGAGGGTCTCACATGGGGACCATGTGAGAACAACACGTGAGAACCAAGGATTTGGGCTCCTCCGGTGTTCTGGTTATAAATGAACTCTTTGGTTTATTCTTTGATTCTTAGCATTCCTTTGGCATCTGGTCTACTACTTCTTGGGGTTTTGTAGCACACTTGATACTGAGATTAAGGTATTTCATGTGGCTTGTCATAAAAGTGCTGGACTGGAGACCAGAAGACCTGGTTTCTAGCCCTAGCTCTGCCACACACAGGTGGTTGCTTTGGGGGGGGTGTTCTATATTAAGTAACCTGATATCTCTAAGGTGACCATGTGACCTCAAAAGCTTTTTAAGCTCTGATTTTCTTTCCTGATTTTAAATGGATTTCAGGACTTTCTTCCTCTAATATTTTTGGACTTTAATGGAAATTGGATTTGTATTAAATTTATTTTCATTACCAACATGTTTATTACCAACAAGAAGTATTAAGTGTTGAATAAGAAAGGTCTTTTTGTCCTTAATAATTTGTGATGCTAAAATTCTAATTTTTCCCTTTTCTAGATTATTTGAAAAATCTCTTAGAAGACTCTGGAGATTACAGGGACACTCAAGGTAAATTCCTTTTGTGATGTTCTAGATTTTGGACATTTTTGTTGATTTGGACCTAGGAAGTGAACCTATACTAATAACAAAACCTATTTGCATAGCTGTTGTATTCATTAAAAACCTTAAAAAAAAAAAAGCCTATTCTGGGCAGATTGAAATAGAAACAAAGAGGCAAAGTGGAATCCAGGAAGGCAAGATTAAGGCATCAAAAGAGGCCTGACCAGCCATCCAGTCTCCTGAGAGAGCAGCTCTAGGTGGCCTGGGCTGGGGAAGCTTCTCCCTCCGTCATGCTGTCACTCTGCTCTTGGTTAATTCTTCTTCCTTAGATGTTTATTGCTTTTAATAGCAGGACTTGACCATTGACCTATGAGGTCACTTTAGGCTTTAAATTAGTATAGAGCTCATGACCCAGTTCAGTCCCCCGCATCACATACAAAATCTTGTATTTTTTTTTTAACATTTCTTTTCTTTTTTTTTTTTCTTTTGGGTCACACCCGGTAATGCACAGGGGTTACTCCTGACTCATACACTCACGAATTACTCCTGGCGGTGCTCGGGGGACCATATGAGGGATGCTGGGAATCAAACCCGGGTGGGCCTTATGCAAGGCCAATGCCCTACCCACTGTGCTATCACTCCAGCCCCGTTAACATTTCTTATATCCTGGGTGCAGATCCCCTGGTTGAGCATATAGGGGGCAAATTGAATTGTAGGGTAGATAGATGAGCTCAGGCTGAGTTTGTACAGCACCACCAGGAGTGATCCCCAAATAAAATAAATTCACGATTTGTGAAGGGACCAAATTATACCAATCAGAAATAAGATCTAAAATATCTAAAATAACAAATTATTTGAGCCTAATATTTCTCATAGTGAGTGATAGCGCCCCTGATGGTGCTGGGCAGATCCAGGGGGTGGTGGTAGTTTTGGGTGCAATTGGTGAGCACATAATAA
Source organism: Sorex araneus (assembly GCF_027595985.1). NCBI lineage: Eukaryota > Metazoa > Chordata > Mammalia > Eulipotyphla > Soricidae > Sorex > Sorex araneus. Next base: position 36,988,670 of record NC_073311.1, on the reverse strand, counting down.
GACCTTTTCTTCTACAAAGAAATTAGATCAAATAAGTGTGGAACCTCTATAGACAGTGGTCATTATTAGTTTATTAGTCTTTTTCGCTCTTCCACCTCTTGTCCCAAGGAAAATAGTTCAGTAAAATACCAGGGCTCATTGGTATTTACAGGGTATCCAGTGTGTGTGTGTGTGTGTGTGTGTGTGTGTGTGTGTGCGCGCGCGCGCATGTTCCTGTCTGTCTTACAAGCATACACTGCTTTATCAGGGCAGTGGTATTTCCCCTATTTTTCCTTATCCAACTCTTCTAAATGTCAAAGGTATATTACTCATTCTAGAAACACATTAAACAAGACCATATCCACCTTCTTTATTTAATTAATTTTATACCATGTTTTGGTACATTTACGTTTTCAGATTATAAAGTAGTGTAGGTTTTTAATCCATTTTGTAGAGATTTTTAGATTTTGTTTTGTTGTTGTTGTTGTTGTTGTTTGGGGGGGAGTGGGGGACACATTCATGATGCTCAGGGTTTACTCCTGGCTCTGCACTCAGGAATCACTGGAGACAATATAGGATGCTCAGGATTGAACTCAGGTTGGCTACAAAGCAACTGCCTTACCTGCTGTAGTATCTCTCTGGTCCCTCATTTTGTAAAGATTTATATTCATTCTTTAAATCACTTCTCTAGTATATTTTATTGCAAATATTTTTTTTTTTTAAGTTGCATGGGGGGAGCAGGATCTAAGGAGACATCCCAAGCATTGCTTAGAGGGCCCAGGGGCCCCTTCTGAAAATTGTTGACTAACCTGGCTGGGGATTCATTACAAGAGCCCAGGGGTGCTGTGAACCCTGCAGAGCCAGAGGAAATCTGGGCCACCCTGGTGGGAATTTCAGGGTCACCACAGCAGTGTTCAGAAGACTGTGTGGTGCCTGGGACTGAACCAAGTTGGCTGCATGTAAAGCAAGCACCTTAACCCTGCACTATTCCTCTGTCCCAGATACAATACAAAGGTGCTTTGTGTTGTTTGTTCCTGAGGGCGGGTAGGGGGGAGGACATGGCTGAAGCTGCTCCTGGCTCAGTGAGGTAGGAAACCAGGTTTTACTCCTGGCATTGCAAGGTCCCCTGAATCCCACTGGAACAACCCCAGAGCCAGAAATAGCCCCTAGCACCCCTCAGATGTGCCCCTCATCAAATAAGGAAGACTGCAGATGAGGGATAAGTCTTGATTCTTGTCTTCAGGGAACATATAATCTACTTGATGGGAAAAAAAGGCTTTTAACATAGTGTGGCACTAAGTGGTATGGATCATTTGAAAGAGAGAAAACACATGGGCCAGACAGAACATACAGCAGGTGAGGTGCTTGCCCTGCATTGTGGCTGACCTAGCACCCTGTAGGGTTCCCAAGCCACACCAGGAGCGATCCCTTGAGTGCAGAGTCAAGATTAACCTTGAGAATAGCCAGGTGTGGCCCACAAACAGAAGGGGCAGGGGAAAGGGGGAGGAGGGCAGTAAGGGGGAGGAGAGGAGAGGGAGAAAGAGAGGGAGATAGGGAGGAGTGAAGATGATGAGGAAGAGCTCTTTTTTTTTTCTTTTTGGGTCATACCCAGTGATGCTCAGGGGTTACTCCTGGCTCTGCACTCAGAAATTACTCCTGGCGGTGCTCAAGGGACCATATGGGATGCCCGGGGATTAGAACTCAGGTCTATCTTTGTGCAAGGCAAATGCCCCACCTGCTGTACTATCGCTCTGGCCTTGCTTAGGGTGAAGGGTCTGGAATCTGAGCTGAGGATGGCTGGAGGAAGAGTGAGCCCTTTCAGCCACAGTCTGTCTCCTGAGGATATAACTCATACACAGATCTTAGAGAACAGGGACCCCAGAAAACATCTGTGCCAAGGCTCCTATCTGAGAATAGGGGCCCCAGAAAACATCTGTCCCAAGGCTCCTATCTCCAAGGAAAGTGAGTTATTATCTGTCTTTTGTAAATAAAAGGAAAACTCAGCCAGAGGTTAAAGAGCTTGTTGAAAGGAAATTAAACACTTCAGCCAAGCTGTGGATTAGACTAAACGGGGAACAGTCAGGCATTGTTTGTCCGGAGGCAGGGCAGTGAAAAGGGGAGCATTTGTAGATGAGAGCCCCAGGGCAGCCTCCTGGATTCGGAAAATAACAGATCTCTCAGATTAGAAGATCACTGTGTCACCGTATCACTGTCATCCCGTTGCTCATCGATTTGCTCAAGCGGGCACCAGTAACGTCTCCATTGTGAGACTTGTTGTTACTGTTTTTGGCATATCAAATATGCCACGGGGAGCTTGCGAGGCTCTGCCGTGCAGCAGGATACTCTCAGTAGCTTGCTGGGCTCTCTCAGAGAGATGAAGGAATCAAACCCGGGTCAGCCGCGTGCAAGGCAAATGCCCTACCCGCTGTGCTATCGCTCCAGCCCATGTTAGAAGATATGTTAAAGAAACAGGGACTCTTAAAGGCTTGACCTGGGGAGACTAGAGCTGGAGAGTGGAGGATGGGGCAGAACTTAGAGAACAGGTGGCTAAGCAGAAGCAGCTTCCTCATTTCTAACTGTTTCTGTCGGGTTTTGGTTTGGCAGCCATACCTAGCTGTGCTCAGGGCTTAGTCCTGGCTCTGCACTCAGGGATCACTCCTAGCTCAGAGGACCTTATGTGGTGCTGGAAACCAAACCAGGTCAGCCTTGTGCCCAGCAAGGCCCTTAACCCCGGTACTATCTCTCCCGCCCCTCAGTCCATTTGCTTATTAAATCTACCAGGAACTCAGCAGCCAGAGAGCAGGCACTGGATCCTGTGTGACCTCTTGAATTTCTGCCGTGAAGGGAGCACAGAGTGCAGTAGTTGTGAATCTCTACAATGTAATGTGATTTTCCTTTAATAATGCTGAAGAGAATATTGTGGAAAGAATATAGAAGTCGCAGTTAGGATACAGAAGGGACCACTATGTCAATGGTAGTTGGGAATGATCACTCCGGACAAGAACTGAGTGCCAAAAGGAGGTAAAGGGACAAACATGATATGATAACCTTGCAATATCTGTATTGCAAACCATAATACCCAAAAGGAAAGAAAGAGAAAGAATGTAGAAGTCATGGGCTGGAGAGACAGTACAGAAGATAAGGCCGTTGCCTTGTCTGTGGCAGACGTGGTTCAGTTTTCTGGTTCCGTTTCCTGGTTCCCTTTCCTGGCACTGCATTTGAACCCCAGAGTACCTTTGCTGGCCCAGTCCCTCACCATGCAAAATGCTGTACATACTGTCATCCGTTGCTCATCGATTTGGGCAATCGGGCACCAGTAACATCTCCATTGTGAGACTTGTTTGTTACTGTTTTTAGCATGTCGAATATGCCATGGGTAGCTTGCCAGGCTCTGCCCTGTGGTCGAGATACTCTCGGTAGCTTGCTGGGATCTCCGAGAGGGGCAGAGGAATCGAACATGGGCCAGTCTCATGCAAGGCGAACGCCCTACCACTGTGCTATCGCTCCAGCCCACCATTCGAGACCATGCAAAAAAAAAAAAAAGGATAGTGTGGTAGTGTGGTCTCCATTACTGGTACCAGAAAGAAAATCTGGTACCACACCAAAACCCTAAACCCCTTTCTAGAAATGAATTTTTTGTTTTGTTTTGGGGCCACACCTAGCAATACTTAGGGCTTACTCCTGGCTCTGTGCTCAAGGATCGGTCCTGGCAGTGCTCAGGGTCCCTTATGTGGTGCTGAGGGTCAAGCCCAGGTGAGCTATGTGGAAGGCAAGCACCCTCCCCAATGTTACTCTCTCCAGCCAAAATGGAAATATTCTTAAGTTGTCTTTTCATTAATGACATCTGTCTCTGCCACGCCAACTCAGGAGGGCCCTAGCTGTTTTTCCCAGTGGAAATGTGTCTTTTGTTTTGTACAGGGTAAGGATTGTGTGGATTTCCAGTTCATATTACAGGGTATTGGACATCCCTGGAGCTTTTACCTACTAAAGGCATGTGAATACTTGTGAATAAATACTCATGAATCTTCCTGATCATTGTGATAAGCAGAAATTATCTTTCCATGTGTCTGGTGGTCCACAGTGGAGCTCTGGTTTCTTAGTTTTGCAACATCCATAGCTCAACAGAGATAAAATCAAGACTTCTCCCTTTTTTGTCAGGTTACAGAGATGGCAGGGCTGGAGCATTCGGAAGCACTTTGCTGAATACGAGAGTTAGTAAGAATAAAAGACAGAGGAGGCTAAATATCACAAAGAATGCTTGTCATTTCCTATAGTCTAGGATGCTTCCTTGTGGCTTTTCTTCCCTCTTAGGATCAGACTAAGTGATGACCTCTAAGCCCCAACCCTCTGACATAACCACTAACCACTTTTCATAGTTTTGATTTCCTACCCAAGGGTAGTTCGCTCCCAAGATTTTTGTAGCCCGTCTTAGTTGCCAGGTAAAATTTATCATATCCTTGTAAGCATCACCAGAATCACAAATTTTTTTGCATGAAATAATGTTCACATTTGAACTATTGAATGAAACACATGGTCTAAATGTCTCTTCAGCCTTTCTCTGGCTTATTACTCCCCACCATACATATTACTTTTTTCCATCATCAAACCTCATCTTTATGGTGAAACTTTCTTTCTGTGTATTCGGCAGTTAAAAAAGCTCTTCCAGAGATGGGTTTTATGAACCAGCTAGCTTGTCATCTGGAATTGCTTAATTGTTGCAAACCCTTCATTTCCACGTTGATGACTTCCCTTCTGTCTCTGCATGTTTTAGGGGCTCTTGCTGTTGTTATAGAAGTAGCCAACCACGCCAATGACACCATGAAGCAAGGGGTACGTATCTCGATTTTAGTGACTGGCGTATTGATGAATGCAGGAATCCAGAATTTCATATGCTTGGTCTTTTCTCTCTGTAGGACAACTTTCAGAAACTTATGCAAATTCAGTACAGTTTGAATGGACACCATGAAATAGTACAGCCAGGACGGGTAAGCACTTTAGATCACCTTTTGCACATTTCATGCAATCCATTATTATCTTTTTTTCACTTACAAACATAAGTTATGCACTATTCTTGACTGCACTCCCCCAGTTTCCCTCAACTAAGTTCGTTCTAGCCATTTCAGACATTCATGATTTAAGTCACTATGACAAGATGTCCAATTCAATTAAGAGACTGGCAGGGGCCCCCACAGAGTATCTGATGAAATGGAATCATTTTATTGTGTTATATGAGCTGACCTCCCACAGTTTTAAAGACAGTCCCAGTTAAAATCTTTAATGCAGGAGAAGATTATGAAGGGACAAGAAAATTGGCATTTCGATGTGCCTCATAGAGTCCAAAAGTAGCCGAGTGGAATGAATTCAAGAAAATTACACAATGCAGTTGTCAGAACATTGGCTATGCTTCAGGGTCAAGTACATGCTCGGTCAATTTCATTTTAGACCACATAATACCCCTGGGGCCAATATTGGATTTATGAAATTGCTGGCTTGTCCAATTTCTAAATTATTTTATTTATGGGTATGAAACAAATCCGTGTCTGCTTTAAAAAATTACACAAATACTAATGATGTCTTTCTGCTCAGGACATCCCCCTCCACCCTCCCACAGTGCACGCATGCACACGCGCACACACACACATGCGCACACACACACACACAAACACACAATCGGGGGGAAAAAGATAATATATGAATTTGCGATTATTTTATGTTGGGAGGAATAAATGGATGTTTGTTTGGATGAATTAGATTTTTCTCAAAGAAGGAACTCTGATGAAGCTCTCTCGGAAAGACATGCAGCCTCGAATGTTTTTCTTGGTAAGTAGTCTCGTGGTTCTGATGTGGTGGAGGTGTGGATAATTGATTAATGGAATACACAAATAGCAGTTTTTGTGGAATGTTTGGCTATATTACTCGTTTTTCATTTCAACTAGAGGAAACAAAGTCTTCTCTAATATCTAACCAGAGAATTATTTACTTTTTGGTTTTTTGTCTTTGGTTTTGTGGTTTTAAGTTTTTTTGGGGGGCCACACCCACTGGTGTTCAGGACTTTTCCCAGACTCTGTGCCGGCATCACTTCTGGCGGGGCTTGCATATCATATGTGATGCTGGGGATCAAACCGAGGTTGATTGTGTACAAGGCAAGCACTGTATGATTGTTCCAGCTCTAGTTCCTTTTTCGAATTTAGTTTTATTACGTTTTTAATTTGGAATGATTGATTTAATCACATAGGCAGATTGTGATGCATTGGTGGGATTTAGAATGCAGAAAGCAATAACTCTGGGGCCAAAGCACGGGTACGGTGTGTAGGGAGCTTGCCTTCATGCGGCTGACTTGGGTTCCATCCCAGGACCTCTAATGGTCTCCTAAGCACCAAGAGGAGTAATTCCTAAGCCCAGAACCAGAAGGAACCCCTGAGCAATGCCAGATGGGTGAACCCCCCACCAAAAAAAAAATCCAGTAACTCTCAGAAAACTGAAAAGAAAGCATGTTTTCTAGAAATTGCTTTTTAACTAATAACCTAATAAGACATGTATCATTTAGAGTTTACCACATCTAAATTTGGGATGTATAATTTTTTTTCCTCTACTTTGTGGGGTACTCTCAACTCTCTCCTTTCTGGAGAAGCCTGTGTCTCTTGAGCGTGTTAAGTCTCTCTCCCACCACTTTCTATCCATTTCTCTCCCCCCATCTCCTCCCCATACTCCCCTGAATACAACTATTTTACTTAAAATGTTAATATTAGGGACCAGAGAGATAATACAGGGTAAAGACTCTTGCTTTGCATATGGGCAGCCCAGGTTGAATGCCTGCCATGGCCTATGGTCCCCAGGAGTGACCCCTGAACACAGAGCCAGGAGTAAGCTCTGACTGCTGCCAAGTACGGCCCCCAAGCAAACAAATAGTGATAAAAATATTCTAATAAAACATTCTAGGTTGGGTTTTAAATTCTTGGCTCAGGGCCAGAGAATAGGGGAGGGCGTTTGCTTTGCACACATCCAACCTGGGTTCAGTTCCCAGCATCCCATATGGTTCCCCGAGCACTGCCAGGAGTAATTGCTGAGTGCAGAGCCAGGAGTAACTCCTGAGCATTGCCCGGTGTGACCCAAAAAGCCAAAAAATAAAAATAAAGCAAAATCTCCGGCTCATGGACTAGTACCAGGAAGTCTGATGGCATAAACAGTTGGTAAACCGCCATCTGCCACTGTGGTTATTTACTGCCAGTCCTCGCACTCGTGCTCAGGTAGAGGACAGCGAATAGGGCACTCGTCTTGAGCACAGCCTGCCTGGGTTTGATCCCTGGCACCCCATAAATTGCTCTGATCCCCACCGGGAGTGATTCCTGAGCTGGGGGGCCAGAGCCAGCAGTGAGCCTTGAACACCACAGGGTGTGCCTCCCCCAGCTCGCCGCCCCCACCCCTTCAAATGTTGAAAACCACTGTTCTGGTGGTTCTAGATTATATTAGCAGAACCTAAGTCTTCTATTCAGGAAGCTGTTAACAAAGGGGTAGCATTTTCCTTTTATCCTTGTATCTTATCAGTACTTTGTAACTGAAGTTTATTTCCTTCCTTTGTTGGTGAAATCCTTCAGTTCAACGATGCTCTGTTGTATACAACACCAGTACAGTCGGGGATGTATAAACTCAACAACATGCTCTCGTTGGCGGGAATGAAGGTCTGTGCATCTGTTCAATTTTTTTTTTCCCTCCCAAAAATGTTTAGAGAGAAACCCTAAAATAATTATTTTCTCACATCCTTAATTTTCCTCTGTCCACATGTTACTGATCAGGCATTTGTTTATTCATGTGTTCATCTGCTCACTCATTTATGAATTTATTCATAGGATAGTTTCTGGAAATTACCATAAGCAAAGTATGCTAATAGGTTTGGTGAAAAATGATAAGGTGGATTAAAGAGTGTTTCTTTTGCTTTTCCCTTTTTCTTCCCCCCAAAGGGGAGGGCTTCCAGTGGTGCTGGGGGATTGGGAACAGGAAGATTCTCAGCAGTACTTACCCTGCTAACTGGGGATATGGCCTTTCTGGGGGCCAGTGGTGGAGAGAGAGGATGAGACATGAGATACGAGAGCATGGGGTAGCAGGGATCAGACTCAAGGCCTCGAGCCTATGAGGCTTTACTCCAGCCCCTGGAGCCATCTCCCCCGTTCCTGAGCATAATTCTTTGTGTCTACCCTAACTTTAGTCCCTACAGACTTTAGCAGCTAGCTGGGAAGGTAATACAGTACACAAAAATATACACAAGTACAGAAAGTTGGAGGGCAGGGGTCATGCAGTAAAGAATACATCACTTTAGTGAGACATGGTGGAGGAATTGGTGGAAGCTAGGAAAGAGGGAGAGGCCAGGAAATCTTTGTGGAGGAACTCTGTCAAGAGCTTTACAGGACAGGTCACACCCAGCCATACTGAGGCATGGAGGAAGCATTCCAGGAGAGGCACGAGGGAGCACAGGCCTGAACGTGGTTATTTAAACTTACTTAGAGCATAAAGAGGATGAGGGTGCTGGAGGACTAAGTTCGGTTGCTGGTGGCAGCAGCTAGGGTTGCTGTGCTGGAGAGATGAGATTTTTGAGCTGGTGCTTTTGCTCAGATTGCTCTGCTTCTTCCTTCCAGGTCAGAAAACCCACTCAAGAAGCATATCAGAACGAACTAAAGATTGAGAGTGTGGAGCGTTCCTTTATCCTCTCTGCCAGGTAACTGTAGAAGTGGAGGTGGGACCACACCTGGACGTGCTCATGGACATCCCCCACCCCTGCCCTAGTGCTGTGCTTGGGGATTGCTCCTGGTTGTGCTCAGGATGTAAAGAAAACGATGTATTCTTTACTGCATGAGCCCTGCCCTCCAACTTTCTGTACTTTTACATATTTTTGTGTACTGTATTACCTTCCCATGTGATACCAGTTATCAAACCTGGGTCTCCTCGGTGCAAGCAAGCACTCAGCCCTTTCAGCTCTTTCTTTTAGTCCCCATCAGGTGACCTTTTTGTGTAGCTGAACCTTTGCCAATATGACTAAACAAAACATCAGCAGGAGCCTTTACATTTTGCTAAGTACTAGATTTACTTTTCCTTTCTTTTCTTCCCCATTGCCATGAGTTTACTGGATTTACCAGGCAAGTCAAATGGCTGAGTGCTAATGCTATAGTGTGTGAAAAGCACAAAGATAAAAATGTACTCCTGGGGGCTGGGGATATAGTCCAGGGATTAAGGCACTTACCTTGCATGCAGCTGGTTCTGTTCAATTCCTGGCACCACACGTGGTCCTGAGCAGCGCTAAGAGTGATTCCTGAACACCACAGAAAAACCCAAAGTTTTTCTGAATAGTGATTTTGAAGAATAATAATATTAAATAACAATCATTTTGCTAATCTTTTTTTAAAGTTAGTATTTCAGATCTTTCACAGTGACGGGCATTTTTTAATTATTTTATAAAGTTGTTCACAATAATTCATTACATTTACTATTTGAACACCAATCCCACCACCATTGTACCTTCCCACCACCATTGCCAACATAGTTTGAATGTTTCCACCCCAAATCCCAAACAATGCCCCCAAAGCAGACTGAAAATAATTAATTTTGTGTAGAGGAAGGTGTGTGAAGATTGTTGTATTGCCTTCTCCTTTAAACCCCATCAGTTGTAGTTTGCTGTTCTGGGTACATCAGTGGTGTAGAGTGTGAAAAGTCATACAGCCTCAAATGCAGTTTGACTCATGGGTGAGGCTCGTTCGAGCCATGAGCAGGGTGGTGATTGAGTTCTGGAGGTTTTCAGCTGCTGGGGCTCTGCTGAGGTAGGGAGGGGAACTCACTCAGCCACCTCCAGGTTGCCCAGATGGGACAGCCTGGCACAGAACCTGGAGGCATCTCTGTGGCGTGCAGTTCAGTGACATGCGTTTTTGTACCTTTTTCTTTCTTAAATTTCTAGTCCCTCTCCCATTCCCTTGGTTATTATGGATTTAGCGGTGGTTTTGATGATGGGGTGGGTGCACACACCTGACTCTGGTATTCTCACCTTTTTCACATCAGGTTGTGGGCCTGGTGCTCCCCGAGCTTGGCACCCCTTTAATGGGGTGCTTGCACATGTGCTCTCTTGGACTCCTCCCTTTAGTAAAGGCATGTGACTTAGGGTGTGGTGGTCACCGGGAGTTGCTGGCTTTCTCAAACACATACTTGCTGGTGTGGTGCTTGCACCTAGTCGTGGTGTAAACAGAGAGAATGAGAGGGAAAGTGACGCAAGATAAGCAGGGGAGACAGTTTTACAGAAATGCGGTGTGCATTATTTAGTCTTAAACCCACAAGCCACACGAAAGCACTGCAAGGTTTCTAAGAGGCAACGATGTGATCTGATTTGTATTTTTCATTGGTTTGTGTTTTTGGTTTTTGGACCACAACCTTGCTCTGCACTTAGGTGTCACTCCTGGCGGTGCTCAGGGGACCATATGGGATGCTGGGGATTGAACCCAGGTTGGCTGCATGCAAGGCAAATGCCCTACCCATTGTACTATTGTTCCAGCCTCTGATTTGTACTTTTGTTATTATTGTGTGGGGGCCACACCTAGCAGTGGTTGGGCTGTTGCCAATTCTGTACTGAGGGATTATCCCAGCAGTGCTCAGGGACCATGTGGTACTGAAAATTGAACCCAGACCTCCCTCATGCAAAGCCTGCTTTACATGGACTCAACCCATTGAACCCTGCTTCTAACCCAGTTTGGTTTTGAGTTTTGGGTGTGTTTTTTGGACAGGGGAGGGCCACACCCAATGATGCTAAAGGGTTACTCCTGGATCTGCACTCAGAAATCCTCACAGTGCTTGGGACCATATGGGATACAGGGGATCAAACCCAGGTTGGCCGCATGCAAGGCAAGCACCCTAACTGCTGTACTATCCATCCAGTCCCAAGCCTGGTACTTTTTAAAAGGAGGTCCTAGTTGCTCTATGGAGAATGTTTTGGGAGAACTAAAGATGACTCATTGGACATAGGGGTTGATAGAGACCCTGAGTGAGTCGGGGCAAAGAAGATGCAGGACGCCCTGTTCAGTCCTCAGCACCTCATGGTCTCCAGAGCATCAAGTGAGGAACACCTCCTAACAGCACATCAGTAACCCCTGAGCACCACTGGGGTGGGGGGGGGATGGGGCTCAAGGATCGAGCATATACTTTGTGTGCAGGAAGCTTGGGTTCCATCCCTGCACTCACATGCCCTGGCACCTGGAGTAACCTCCCTTCTTCAGCAATGGATCAGGATATGTACTCCCAGCCCCCAACACACACACACACACACACACACACACACACACACACACACACACACACACACACACACACTTCCTCCTGTGACCCAAAATCCGAAAAAGAAAAGAACACTTCTTTAAACTGAGTTTTGTTTGTTGTTTGGGGGGAGGGTCTGGGGGGCGGGACACACCTAGTAGTGCTCAGGCTACTCCTGGTGATGCTTGAGGGACCCTGGGTGGGCGGAAGCATGTGCTGCACCAGCTGTTTGAGCCATCTCTTTTGCTGCTTTATTGCTTTTTACTCTAGGAAAATGTTCATTCATTTTTTTACCATGTTGCAAACCGAGAAGCAGAAAGTCTTCTCTGCTTCTGCCTTGCTGCTGCAGGCAGATGTGTGTGGTCTGTGAGAAATGTGTTATCTAGAGCTGGGAAACACTCCTTTGGCAGAATCCTCCAGAAAGGAGAGCCAGCAAAGATTAAATGGAAGAAGAGCATATGGGAGAGGATTTGTAGTCAAGTCTTACTGCACAGACTCCCAGGGCTCCAAGCTTCAAACTAGCCGTCTATCTGCCTCACTCCTCTCTGTCACGATTTCTGCAGAAGAGTGGAGTGGGATGGGCAGGGCTGGTCGTATTTTATGAGTGTCTGTTTGGAACCCTGGGAATATGATCTTTAGAAAACACAAATGGGAGAGAGAGGACACCGTAGTGAGGCGTCCATTTTTGGCCTGATTCTCACTCATTTAGTTATCCAAAGTGAATAATGCGCACTCAAATCCTTTGTTCCTTATCTGTAAGTGGTGATAGTGAAATGAAGAACATCCAATCCATATTTTACGGGGTGGCTCTGACATTGAGATCTGATGATATTTGCAAAGTATTTAGCACAGCTGGCCGATGTGTACTTACTGCTAAATAAATGACAGCTCATTGTGGCCATCAAGGTAGAGTGTAAGAGGTAACTGCGGCCATTTGTGAGATTAAGAAATAGATGATTTTCCTCTACTAATTTGTTCTCGGTATATAATGATATTTGAGCAATATATGGCTTTGAAGTTTCTTGATAGTTTTCAATTGCAAACTGGATTTCTATGTTTATATATTCATATACTACATACCAAATTATCACTTAATGCCTTTTAGATGGGATTTAGATTTCTGAGAATGATTACTGTCAGAAGGAAAATGACTTTATTTTTGTTTGTTTGTTTGTTTTGATGCCATAGCTAGCAGTTCTCAGGGCTTACTCCTGTCTTTGTATTCAGGATCACTCCTGGTAGACTCTGGGGACCATATGTGGTGGTCAAACCAGGGATCAAACCAGGGCTAGCCACGTGCAAGGCAAGCACCCTACCCAATGTACTATCACTCCAGCCCCAGGAGAATGACTTTTAATATCTTATTGATGTGTGTTGGATTTATCAGAATACAATACACATATCTAGTCTTACTGTCTTTATGATGGAAAAATTTTTTAATATTACTTGAAAGTACAAATGTACTAAAGCTGATTAATATTACACTAATAATATTTAATAACAATAATATAATTAATAATAATAAAATATGTCATCACCCATACTAAAATATTAAGATTCTATCATACAATTTTGTTCACTTTTCTAATGTATTTAAAGCAGATTGCAGATAATAGATTATATGATACCTATATATTTTAGTATACCTATAAAAAGCATACACATTTTCTGGGGGTGGAGAAATTGCCCAGTGGACTGGTGCTTTGCATGCAGGAGGCCTGCAGTTCTGTCCCTGCAACCACAGGGTCCCACAAGCCCCCACAGAAATAACCCCCCTAGCACAGAGGTGGGAATAGCCCTTGACATACTAGGTGAGTCCCCCAAACCAAAGACACATTTTCTTGCATGATCACATTCCCATTATTATGATTGATCTATTTGATTATATTATTTTTAATTTATTATTAAGTGATATCTATATATACATATATATGTTTCCATGTATATACACACATAAAATAACCGCACACATATTATATCCTCTGAAATATAAAAAAAAATATTTTGTGGCCAAGGAAGTAGCTTAAAAGGCTAGTGTGTATAGTGTGCATGGGGAAACCGTGGCTTTGAGTCCCTGGACCTCCTGTGTCCGATGCTGGGGCTGGGGCTCAGAGGACTGGAGCATGTGCTTTACACGCTAAAGCCCCAGGTTCTATCCCCAGCACCACATGGGTCCCCCCAGCACTGCCTGCAGTAGCCACTGAGCACCACCTGTGTGTTGCAGAAGTAACAAACAGTATATGTGCTTTGCAGCAGGAAACCTGGGCTTGAGCCTCTGTACCATGAATATATGCACAGATATATTCATAATCATCATGTATATTGTGATACTAGTTATGATTCAGTTACTGGAAAGTTACCAAAAAATGAACAAAAATGCCTTTATTCTAAATAGGCTCTTCTCTGTGGAAATTTGGCTCATTTCCATTGAGATTTTAATAGCTGCTGACAACTGGGAGGGTTGCAGGAGAATGTGTGCTGAGTTGAGCAGAGAGAGGAGTTCGCTAAAACAATTGTAGCAATTTCCTTTATTAACCACTCCGTAAGCATCTGTTTATACTGCCAAAATAATGTTTCTCCTTTACCCCACAGCCCCTCCTTCTAGGAAACTTTAATGATATTTAGCAACCTAAAAACAATTCAGTGCTGTAAATTTGGGTTTGCAACTTGATTCCTTGGGATATTTTTAAATTCTAGAATGATATCCCAGGAAACTCCTTGTTTCTATAAATAACCATAATTACTAATTGTATGAATGGCCCCTTAAACCAAACAAAACCACGAACTTTTGGCAAGGAGAACAAAAAGCAAATGGCATTTGCTGACATACTCAATCTTCTCCAGTGCCTGGTTATTTGTGCCTATGAAACGTCAGTTTCTGCCTGTGACTAGCTAGCATTGGTGGAGCAAGGTGGAATGTGTTGCCAGGGAGAAGGGAAGGAATGAAGAAAAGGGCAAAGGGAAAGGCTGACATCTGGCTGACGGAATCTCATTTGACCCCCAACAGTTCTGCCTCGGAAAGAGATGAATGGCTAGAAGCAATTTCCAGGTCAATAGAAGAATATGCCAAGAAAAAGACCACCTTCTGTCCCACTCGGAGTCTTGATGAGGTATTGTCTTTCCGTTCCTGCCCCCTTCCCGACCCTCCCCAGTGCGCTTCAGTTTTTACCTTAAAGAAACTTTTCCCAGGGAGGTCTAGAGCAACATCTGTTCCCCAGAAGTGGAGGTGTGTGTGTGTGTATAATTCTCAAACTAAATTTCCTACCAAGGCCTCCCTTCAATTCGATGATAGCTTGTGTCTTCATATATTCCCTGGTCCTGAAAACCTCATTGTAGAAAACTTAGAAAAGATAATATTGTCTATAGAAGGAACTAATTAGCCTTCCCTGCATGGCCACGGGCAGCTTCTAAATTCATTTTCGCATTGAAAGTGTAGCTAATCTTAATGTCCTGAGTACATGCACATATAATAGCCCCTATTTTATCCCACATCCTTGATGATACCATCAGCATTGTGAGCCACCACAGACAAATGAAAGGCTGAATGCTGGACCACTCGGTGTGCAAAGAGATAATCAGGACTGTTCGTCTTCTACAGGCTGACGCAGAAAATAAAGAGGAAGTTAGTCCTCTTGGATCAAAGGCTCCCATCTGGATTCCTGATACCAGAGTGACAATGTGTATGATCTGCACGAGTGAATTTACGCTGACCTGGAGAAGGCATCACTGCCGGGCCTGCGGAAAGGTCGGGACGATAACACACGGCTCCATTGTGCTTTTTAATAGCTCCGGGATGTACAGTGAGGAAACTGTAACCGATCCACCTCCCCCACGAACCATTGTGTAAAAAGGAAAAATATACCCAGTCAGAGATGGTATTTTGTGTAAATATTTAGGGACGGGACAATCTTGTTAAGGAATCAAAGCCCCCTCCTACCTCTAGGCTCCATTGAAATGTCATGGATAATTTTTACTTAAAAAATGAACGGTTGCCCTGACGGATTCACAATTAATAGACACATGTAGGCTAGAAAGTTAGCAAGAAGGTAAGACCCTTGCGTTGCATGTAGCTGACCTGGGTTTGAATGCCCTGCACTGTAGGAGTCACTCCTGAGCACAGAGCCAGGAGTAGCCCCTGAGCACTATTGGGTGTGGCCCCAACCACCCTCAGTACATAAATAATTTGGGGCTGGATTGATAGTATGTTGGGAAGGGTATTATTTGCCTTGCATGCAGCCCACCTGGGTTCAATACCTGGTATCCCATATGGTCCCTCAGCGCTACCAGGAGCGATCCTTGAGCACAAACAACTCATTACATAAATGATTAAACAGACACATTTACCGCTAGATACTTAAGCGGCATTTATCTAGGTACTAAGTGCTTAATTAAGGGACTGTTCAGTATTGAAATTATCCTAGTGATTTTTTTCTATGGCTTCATGTCCTCATTGGTTATAATAACAATGGCCTGGGAGTGTTGGTGCCAAGATTGAGATAGACAGTGTGGAGAGTAATTGGAACAGAACCACATGCTTGGTGAAGGTTCAGGGATGGTGGTCGTCATGGTTACAGCACTGATGAGAATGATGTCAACAGTGATGATAAGTACAGCTAACGTGGGACTTGCTGCATCCCAGGCACAATGCTAAGCATTTTCTACACATGAAATCTCTTTGTATTGATACTATTTTATGGAGTTAGCTCTCAGATATCCATGGCCTCTTCATCTTCAAATGTGGTATCGTGTGTCAGTTAACTCTATGCCTTAGTTTTACAATTATTATCAAGACTCAGTGAATTCATGAAAAGGTTTTGATATCAGCAGCACTGTATAGTGTAATGTACCTTATAGTTTGGTTTTTCTAAGTGAAATAATTCCAATGTGTTTTCAGATTGTATGCCAAGCTTGTTCATCACATAAGTGTGGCTTAGATTACCTGAAAAATCAACCAGCAAGAGTATGTGAACACTGTTTCCAGGAACTACAAAAACTAGGTAATAGTATTATATAAGTAAAGATTTAACTGGAAATTCCTTTATTCCCCCAAATGCTTCCAAACAGCTTTCTGACAAACATCTTAGGCACATGAAGAACTTAAGTGATGCTTGGGTACCAGAGGGATGGTACAGCAGGTAGGGCATTTGCCTTGCACACTCCCAACCCAGGTTCGATCCCCAGCACCCTGTATGGTTCCCGGAACCCTGCCAAGAGTGATCACTAAGAGCCAGGAGTAAGACCTGAGCACCACCAAGTGTGGACCAGTATTCCCCCCTAAAAATAATTGGTGAAGCTTATCTCAAATGCTATGTATTTTTCCTTATTAACTTTTCTTTCTTCTGGGGGATAATTTCAGGAGAGGTTGGATCGAATTAATTTTCTCTGAAAATGATTTTGCTTAGAAAATAAATCAGGGGGCCGTGGTGATAGCACAGCGGGTAGGGCATTTGCTTTGCATGTGGCCAGCCCAGGTTTGAGCTCCGACATCCCATATGGTCCCCTGAGCACTATCAGGAATGATTCCTGAGTGCAGAGCCAGGAGTAACACCTGAGCATTGCCGGGTGTGACTCAAAAAGAAAAAAATAGAAAAAGAAAGAAAAGAAATTGAGATACTCAGGAAGATAGCTCATAACTAGAGTGCATGCCTTGCAAAGGGTATGCCCTAACTTTGATCTCCAGCACCACAGAGTTCAAAGGTAACCTCGTTGATTATCTCAGTGATGCCCAGCATCACCTGAATACTGCTTAGGAGAACGAGTGCGCATACACGTGCACACATACACACACACACACCAACAAATAAAACATTTAAAGTAAAAAGAAAACAAATTGAAGAAATGTAATTAACAGGGTTAAATTTAATGCTTAAAATAGCTATAAAAGAGGGCCAAAACAATGGCTCAGTGGCCTGGGTACAGGCTTTACATGCTGAGGCCGGAATTTGATCCTGAGCACAAAGCTAAAAGTAACCTCTGAGCACTGTTGGATGTGACTCAGAAACCAACAAAATGGCTATAAAAGAAATTCAACTTTTAGTATCCTTGAAGGCTTTAGTTTCACAACAGCACCACCAGGAGTGACCCCCCCCAACCCCCTGCCAAAAGATGCCATAAGATGAATATAGTTAGCAGGACTGCTCCATAAGTATTTGGGGAAGAGAGTTTTTTGACTTGTTTTTGGTTTGGATTTTGGACCACACCCGACTATGCTAGGAGGATATCCCAGTTTGGTTTTGGGGTTGTTCCTGGCAGTGCTTAAGGACTTTTCAGTACCTGGGTTTAAGCCAGGACTCCACACATGGAAGGTAAATGCTCTACGTCTGAGCAGTGTCCCCAGCTGGGAAGAGATCTTCAGTTAAATCCTGAATCCTATAGGATTTTAATTTTCATCCGTAAATGGTAGTATATAAGTGAGTAAAATTAGATGGCATCCTATTTCAGAATCCGTGAACATAACAAGTTGTTATTGTCAGTATACGTTTTTCAATAACATCCTCCTCTTCCTTTGCCAACCTTTATGTTCCGCATCCCTCTTTTTTTTTAGGGTGGGGGGTTATACCCAGCTGTGCTCAGGGATTACTCCTGGCTCTGTGCTCAGAGATACCTCCTGGCAGGACTTGGAGGGACCATATGTGATGCCAGGGAGTGAACCTACGTAGTCCTGTGAAGGCAAGCACCCCACTCCCTGAACTATCTCTCCAAGTCCTGCTCTTCAAACAAACAACACTCATCATTGCCTTTTTGGAGGCCAGCAGGGGGCCAGCCAGCAGTGCTTGGGCACCACCAGGGTCTTATCTAACTTTGCTCAGGAGGCCATGTGGGGCCTTAAGAATACAAAGCATGCAGTCCCCCCGCCCCCCCCCACTCCTGTGCTCTCTCCTTCGGCTCCTCAGCATCCTTTAGGTCTATGAATCATGTCAAATGTATCTTTGAAAGTCTGTCTTTGTCTTGATTTCTTCTCCTCAGACCTCATACTTCATTATCATTCATCTTGTTTGTTCTAATAATTTTTCTAACGAATTTTTCTTTTTTTTGCTTTTTGGGTCACACCTGGCAATGCACAGGGATTACTCCTGGCTCTGCACTCAGGAATTACCCCTGGCAGTGCTCAGGAGACCATATGGGATGCTGGGAATCGAACCCGGGTCAGCCGCGTGCAAGGCAAATGCCCTACCCGTTGTGCTATTGCTCCAGCCCCAATTTTTCTAACAAATTTTTCCTTCTTTGAATTACTATATTTATTTTCTCTGAGTTCAGATTTTACTCCCCCTCCTCCCCTCTCCCTCCCCTGGGTGTGGCATGAATTGAACCCAGAACCTCACAAATGCCCATATTTTTTTCTTTTCTTTTCTTTTCTTTTCTTTTCTTTTCTTTTCTTTTCTTTTCTTTTCTTTTCTTTTCTTTTCTTTTCTTTTCTTTTCTTTTCTTATCCATATCCAGTGATGTTTTGGGATAACTCCTGGCTCTGCACTCAGGAATCACCCTTGGTGGGCTCTGGGACCATATGGGATGCTGGGGATCAAATCTTAGTTGGTTTTGTGTGCAAGGCAAGTGCCTTCCTTATCTTCTGTATTATCTCTCCTACCCCTCTTTGTTTTCGGTGAGTGGGGGCATGAGGAGGGCATACCCGGCTGTACTCAGAGCTTACTCCTGGCTCTGTACTCAGGGATCACTCCTGGTGTGGCTGGGGATGTTATATTGGCTTCTGGGGTTGAATACAGGCCAGCCACATGCAGAGTAAGTGCCCTACTCACTGTACTATAGCTCCGGCTCCAAAGAAATGTGTGTGTGTGTGTGTGTGTGTGTGTGTGTGTGTGTGTGTGTGTGTGTGTTTGGCTTTGTTTTTGGCCACAACCAGTGGGGCTCAGGACTAATTACTGGCTCTGTGCTCAGGGGTCACTCCTAGCAGTCCTTGGGGAGCCATATGTGGTACAAGTGATTGAATTGAAGTCTGTTTTATGCAAGGCAAGTACCCTACACACTATATTATATCTTCGTCCCCCAAATTGTTTTTGTTTTGGAACCACACCCGGCAGTGCTCGGGGCTTGCTCTTGGCTGTGCACTCAGGAAAAATCATTCCTGGTGCGTTTGAGAAACTAATGGGGAGCCAGTGATCAAACCTAGTTCAGCTGTGTGCAAGGCAAGTGCCCTAAACATTGTACCATCTCTTCAGCCCCAGCCCTGCGTTCTTAAATTCCAGCTGCTCATGTTACCTCCAGCTCCCAAAGCCTTTTCCTAAACAGCCCTGTTTCCTTAGTACCAGTCTTTTTTCCAAATCTTGTTATTCTCCAAATAGACAATGGATTTTTATACATCTCAGTTTTGCTTATGCTGCCCTTTCTTTATGATGTGTTCTTCCTCCTTTTTTTTTTCCTGCTTGGCAGATTTCTGCTATACCTTAATTGCTAACCTGATGCCTTTCTCTCTTACAAGCTTTCTCTGAGTCTCTGTGGTGAAATTAATTGCTTCCTCTTCCCCAATAGTATCTTTCCTAGTGTTGTGTTCATTATATCTGGATACTAAATAATGTTCTCAGATTTTTTTTTAATTTAGGAGAAAAGGTTTTATTTTCATTTGTCTGGTTTTTTTTTCATGTTAAGGTGGTAGTATGCCTTAACATTTGAAAATGAAAGGGAGTTGGTAGAGAGGTAGTATAGAGGTTAAGATGCCTGCCTTGCTGGCTACCAACCCCATTTTGATTCCTGGCAGCACCTCTGGTCCTCCAAGCACCATCAGAAGTGATCCCTGAGCACAACTCGGTATAGCCTCAGAGAGAGAGACAGAGACAGTAAGAGAAATGAAAGCCTAATTAGAACAAAAGGGGGCCATTTGACATGCTTTAACAGTTGAAAAAGTATAAAGCCAGGGATATGGTTCAGTATAAAGCTATAGCCTTGCATGTATTAAGATCTGGTTGGATCCCTGGAAACATGTCAGACAAGAGAAAAATAAAGTGTTTAATCATAGATAGTGGCAGGTCTTTCTTCCTTCACTCAGGTTCAGCTATCTGTCTTCCCAGCGCCCCGGTGTCCTCAGCTTCTAGTGTATTCTCCCATCGACATTTTATTCAGCAATGTTTATTGACTTATTAAACCTAATTGCAGACTGCCTACTCTTGGTCACACGAGTGTACTTGGGTTGTTTTAGATCACCAGCACTCTCCTAAGATCGGATCTCCTGGAAATCACAAATCACCTTCAAGTGCCTTATCATCAGTCTTACACAGCATTCCATCAGGGAGGAAACAGAAAAAAATCCCCGCTGCTCTCAAAGAAGTAAGTAGTTCCATTGGACATGCAACCTGATAGAGTCTGAATTCATCATACCCACAGAAATACAACTTTTCTTTCATAGATAAAGATGACCTTTCCCACTAACTATGAAAATGTATGTTTTCTTTGGTACTGGATAAGGTTGATGTCTCACAATCATGCTTGGCCTCCCTTATGACCTAAGTCATATGAAAAATGGTTGTTGGGAGATAGTATAGGAGGTAAGGCACTTGCCTTGCATGCCGAGACCCTGGTTCATATTCCCAGCACCACATATGGTCTCCTGAGCACCACTAAGTCACTCCTGAGCACTGAGGAAAGCCCTCCAATACCACTGGATATGGCCCAAACACAACTCCAACCCCAGAGAAAATAAAGATTATTGGAGTCAAAGAAATAGCAGAGGGGTAAGGCACTTGCCTTGCATGAGGCTATTCTGGTGTAATCCCTGGCACCATATGGTTGCCTTTGAGCCTCGGGGTACAACCCTGGAGTGCTTGGCACACCACCGGGGTATCCTGGGCAGTCCCCAGCATGAAGAGGCCTGAGCACTACCACATCTTTGGCCCTTACATTGAATCGCCAGCCTGGTTGGCACCAGGGTTACTGGGAGGATTCTCCAGGCCTCCTGAGCACTGCTTGGGAGAAAAATACCAGTCCCCTTCCCCTACCACACCCCCGCCGCACACACAGACCCCAAAAAAAAAGATTGTTGGGTGATTAGGAGATAGAAAACAAAGTTAATCTGAATGTGTAAAATTTTTTAATAATTTTGAGAAGACCCATTATTCTCAATGAGAAGAAGTCTACATAATATTCAGGCATCTTACTGGCATTTATCTATATTGATTTATTTGTAGGTATTTTTTGGTTTTTACAGCTTTTCTTTTAAACTTAAACAGTGTATTTTGGTGGGAGGGGTGTGATCAGAAAAAAGTAGTACAGAGATAGGGCACTTGCCTTCATGCAGCTGAGATCACAGCCAGTAGTAAACCCTGAGTACCACCAGTGTGGCCCAAAGTATATATATTTTTTTAAAAAATGCTCAATAAGTTCACCATGATGATGTTTCTTATGTGAAGGTGAGTGTATTCTATCACGATCACGAAATCCCGTTAATCATCGATTTCTTGAGCAGGCTCAGTAACCTCTCCATTCGTCCTTTCCCTGAGATCTTAGAAGTCTCTCTCAGCTCGGCCCTCCCAATGATGTCGCACTGGAGGCTCTTTCAGGGTCAGGGGAATGGGATCCCGCTTGTTACTGGATTTAGCATATGAATACACCATGGGAAGCTTGCAAGGCTGTCCCATGTGGGCAGGAAACTCTCAGAAGCTTGCCAGTTTCTCCCAGAGGGAGAAGTAGGCTACAAGATAATGTGCGGCCACTCTTCTGGGAGCTCGCTTTTAAGTCTCTGGATGTTTCTCTGGATGTTGGCTGTTGATGGGATTACACACACCTGGTTCCTCTGCCAGTACCTTCATGTGTGAGGCCCGTCCGAACATGTGGAGAGGAGCCTCGAGCATGGCTGTAGCTAGGTTCTAATGGTCTTCGGCTGCTGGGAGCTCTGCTTGGGGTGGGGAGGGAAGCTGGAGCCCATCCCCTCCAAGGGGTATCCTATCATGACAGTTAAAATAATAGAAAGAGATTTATAGCCAATTGCATGATATAATAAGAATTGGAGGGGCCCGAGAAACAGCACAGAGGGCTAAACAAATTTTCCATGTGTGAGGCCCAGCTTTGATTCCTGTTACTACATGATCCCCCAGACACAGAGCTAGGATTGAGTCCTGCACACCATCGGTATACCCAGAAAACAAAAGAATGTTTCTACTGGATTTATTGATAGACTCTAATTTCTAATTGCCAGGTTTCATATGAAAGTGATTCGTTTAAATTGTTGAATATCTCTGATATCATCAGCTGCTACTGATGAATCTGAATCTGCATTTAAAAAGTTTTGTTGGGACTGGAGCAATAGTACAGTGGGTAGGGCATTTGCCTCGCATGAGACCAACCCAGCTTTGACCCCATCCTTTTATCAGCATCCTGTATGGTCCCTGGAGCACCGCCAAGAATAATTCCTGAGTGCAGAGCCAGAAGTAACCCCATCACAGGTGTGACTCAAAAAGCAGAAGAAAAAAAAAAGAAACAGCTGGCCTAGAAGAGATGGTGGGGGGTGGGGAGAGAAATGAAAACAGTTAAGCTTCTTAATCAACTGAAATAATTTTCTGTACTTTGTTTTGCTTCTACATGTGGATGCCACACTTTCTAAGTAATTCTTAGGTTTGCTCCTCTCTTTCGTCTGAACTCTGCAGCTTAGTTATGAAACTCTTCATAGTGTAGACCACTAGTGTTCATCCACAAGTTCATGGGCTGCTGTGAGTCTGCGGGTATAGAAAGGTTGCAAATTACTGGTCCACCACCTTGGTTTTAACTCTTGGTCTGTGGACTGTGATGCAGGTGCTGGTCTGCAGGTGTCAAAAGGTTGAAGAACACTGATCTATCTAAACTGGTGGTTTTTAACAACCAGTGCTAGTCCACAGATGTTAAACGGTTGAAAACCACTGGTTCTAGATGAAACTCAGCATCTCTCCAATCCCAGTGTATCCATCTCCTACACAGTCATTCCTTCCACAACCAAACCACTTCGAAATCAAGGGGCTGGAGAAATAATAGGGGTTAAGACACTTTCCTCGAATGCTGCTGATCCTGATTCAAATCCCCAGCACCACATATGGTCCACCAAGCACTGCCAGGGATCACCTAAAGTTATCAGGGAGCCAGGAGTAGCCCTGAGCACTGTACTGTGTGACAGTGTATGGCAAAAAAAAAAAAAATCAGAATGCAGTCATTTCTTCTTTCTTTCCACTGGTCCTTCAGATCAGAAGCATCAGCATCATATGGGAAATTATTAGAAATGTAAATTCCGTGGGAATGCGGGATGTAGTCTAACATAGAGTTCCTGCCTTGCATGCCTAAGGCTGCCTCATTTCTCCAAGAAAACAAAAATAGGGGCCTGGAGTGATAGTCAGCGGGTAGGGCATTTGCCTTACACATGGCCTACCCATGTTCGATTCCCAGCATCACATATGGTCCCCCAAGCACCACCAGGAGTAATTTCTGCATGCAAAGCCAGGAATAACCCCTATGCTTCACATCGCTGGGAAGGAAGGAAGGGAGGAAGGGAGGGAAGAAAGGAGGGATGAAGGGAGGGAGGGAGGGAGGGAAGGAGGGAGAGAGAGGAAGGGAAGGAAGGAAGGAAGGAAGGAAGGAAGGAAGGAAGGAAGGAAGGAAGGAAGGAAGGAAGGAAGGAAGGAAGGAAGGAAGGAAGGAAGGAAGGAAGGAAGGAAGGAAGGAAGGAAGGAAGGAAGGAAGGAAGGAAGGAAGGAAGGAAGGAAGGAAGGAAGGAAGGAAGGAAGGAAGGAAGATTCCTGACCTCATCTTAATCTCCTCATGGAGATGTGGTTATTTGTTTGTTTTTATGAGGTGCTATTCACATAATATATACTTACCCATTTTAAAGTATAATTTAGCGGTGTTTAGTGTATTCACACTATTGTGTAACCATGATACTAAAAAATATTTCATCATTCCATAAGAACATCCTGTACCTATTAAGTAATTAGTCCCCATTCCCTTCTCCACTCCCTGGTAACCACTAATCTGCTTTCTCTTTCTATGTTGTCTGTGTGGAGAGACAGTATTATATGAGGACACTCAGTAGTTACCTTTTTCTGTCTGGATTTTTCACTTGTTTCACATTAGCACAGTTTTCCAGCTTTATCTAAGTTTCAGCATCTATCAGTAATTTTTTTTCTCTTTTTTTCCCCCCTTTTTGAGTAGGGATCTGACACCCACCCATGCTCAAGTGAGTTCCTTCCAGTAGTGCTCAGGCACCAGGCAATATTGGAAATCAACCCTGGGCTCCCACATGCCAAACAAGTGTTCTTTTGAGTCATTCCCCTGCAGAGTACTTGTCTTTTTTTTTATATGATAATATTCCATTATGTGTATATGTATATACCTCAAGTTGTCCGTGTATCTCTGATGGACACAGTTGCTTCTATCTTTTGACTGTGATGAACAGTGCTGCTATGAACACTGGTGTACAGGTATTTCCATAGACAAAATTTTTATCTGATCAAGACTTACTCCTAGTGGTAGACTTATTTGTCCATAATTCCTACTTGAACATTTTATGGAATGGGAAGTAGTATTCAACATATTTTCTAAAACTCTTTATTTTTAGAATTCTTTTCAGCATCTCAGTAGTCTCAGATAATATCCTCAGTAGCAGCAGGCTATGACTTAAGAGTTTTCAGTTTTTTTTTTTAAGTGGTCAAATCACTGGAAGGGAAGTTTTGTAAAGCACGTATTAAGCTGGTTGATACCAATTTTATTTTTAAATTTTATATTTTATTTTAAAAAGACAATCAAGTGACCGGTGTGATAGTACAATTGGAAGGACGTTTGCCTTGCATGTGGCCACCTGGGTTCAATCTCCAGCATCCCATATGGTCCCCCTGAGCACCATCAGGGGTGATTCCTGAGTGCAGAGCCAGGAGTAACTCTTTTTTTTTTTTTTCTTTTTAACTCATACACGGCGATGCACAGGGATTACTCCTGACTCTGCAATCAGGAATCACCCCTGGCTGTGCTCAGGGGACCATATGGGATGCTGGGAATCGAACCCACGTTGGCCTCGTGCAAGGCAGATGCCCTACCCATTGTGCTATTGCTCCAGCCCCGCCAGGAGTAACTCTTGAGCAGAGCTAGTTGTGGCCCAATGCCCACCACTAATAATAATAACAATAATAATAATAATAATAATAAATATATAGAAAGAGAGTCAAGGATTATGGATGGCTTTATTTTATGTCAGTATTGTGGTTTATTTATCTGTGAAACAAATTCTAAAATATTTCAAAGGAGAACTCAGTAAAATATTTTGAGCAAGGACAGTAACACCTATGTAAGTGCATAGTATCCCCATGTAATATTTTATTTTGGTATTTGGGCTAAACCCAGCAGTGTTGAGGACTTACTCCTGGCTGGGTTTGGGGTACTGTATGTGGTGCTGGAGATCAAACCCTGGTTGGCCACATACAAGACAAATGTATAGACAACACTACACTATCTCTCTGTGTCCCCATGTAATGACATTTTAAACAAAATCTCATTAGAATATAGATTGGCTCCATAGCTGGAAGCCTGCTTCATGAGCGGAGAGGTGAAGGTAGATGGAATAGAGAAGGGATCACTAAGAAAATGATGGCTGGAGGAATCAGGATGGGAGATGTGTGCCGGAAGTAGACCAAACATGATGACCTCTCAGTGTCTATGTTGCAAGCTATAATGCCCAAAAATAGAGAGAGTATGGGGAATATTGTCTACCATGGAGGCAGGGGGAGGGTGGGAAAGGGGGGTATACTGGGGAAATTGGTGGGGGGGATGTGCACTGGTGGACAGATGGGTGTTTGATCATTGTGTGATTGTAACCCAAACATGAAAGCTTGTAAGTATCTCACAGTGATTCAATAAATTTTTTTTTAAAGAATATAGATAGGGGCTGGAGCAATAGCACAGCGGGTAGGGCATTTGCCTTGCATGCAGCCAACCCGGGTTCGATTCCCAGCATCCCATATGGTCCCCTGAGCACCGCCAGGGGTAATTCCTGAGTGCAGAGCCAGGAGTGACCCCTGTGCAGAGCCAGGTGTGACCCAAAAAAAGCAAAAAAATATATATATACATATAGATAGTCTCGGTTTTTACAGTTAGTGGTTTTATATATAGATATGTTTAGGGGTTAGGGATTAGTCCTGGCTCTGTACTCAGAAATCACCTGGTGGTGCTCAGGGGACCATATGGGATGCCAGGAATGAACTCAGGTTGGTTATGTACAAAGCAAGTGCTTTACCTGCAGCACTTTCTCTGGCGCCTCTATCCAACAATTTTTTTCACTGTATCACTGTCACCGTCATCCCATTGCTCATCGATTTGCTCAAGCGGGCACCAGTAATGTCTCCATTTTTTTTTGAGACTTGTTGTTACTGTTTTTGGCATATTGAATACGCCACGGGTAGCTTGCCAGGCTCTGCCATGTGCAAGATACTCTCGGTAGCTTGCCGAGCTTTCCGAGAGAGACGGAGGAATCGAACCTGGGTCGACCGAGTGCAAGGCAAATGCCCTATTGTTGTGCTATCGCTCCAGCCCAACAATTTTTAGCAAAGAAAAATTTTTTTTTTTTATTTTAGGGGCCAGAGCAATAGCATAGTGGATAGGGTGTTTGCCTTGCACACAACGAACTTGGGTATAATCCCAGCATCTCATATGGTCCCCGGACTGGAGCACCACCAGGTCTATCTCTCCCTCTCCCCACAAATAGCCTTCATTAATAATGTTTCAATAGACACAAATTTTTAGAAGTATGAAAAGCTATTTTTAAAACAAAAAGGTTTAAGTAATTTTCCCTAATACCCTCACTTCTTTTGGGCATATACTCAGAAGTGGAATTTCAGAACCACAGGATAATTCTATGTTTAGATTTTTGAGAATTTGCCGTATCATTTTCCACAGTGACATTTTCAGTGCCATCAACAATACATGTGGGTTTTAATTTCTCCATATTCTGCTGAACTGGAGCGATAGCACAGTGGGTAGGGCACGCAGATGACCTGGGTTTGATTCCTCCATCCCTCTCCGAGAGCCCGGCAAGCTACCGATAGTATCCCGCCTGCACAGCAGAGCCTGGCAAGCTACCTGTGGCGTATTCAATATGCCAAAAACAGTAACAAGTCTCACAATGGAGACGTTACTGGTGCCTGCTCGAGCAAATTGATGAACAACAGGACAACAGTGCGACAGTGCTACCCTAAAGAAAAGTACAATCAACAATATAGTAGCTTTTAAAAGGCTTTTTTGGGTACTTGGAATTATTTTTTGTCTCTTAGCAACCAGAAAATAGGTGAGTCCACAAAGAAACAAACATGCAAACAGAGTTAAACCAAGTACAAACCTAGAAACACTTCTAAAAGGAAGGGACTTGATACTCGTTAATAGCATTATTCAATCTGAAGAGCACAGTGGTTGGTTCATTGGTTTCTTCAATTATCAGGCAGTGCTCAGGGGCCCATAGGCCATCCCTGGTGACACACAGCTGACTGGGCCGGACAGTTCACTGTTCAGGCTCAGCAGTGCTGAGGATCACCAGGGCACACCTGGCAGTGCTCCAGGTCTATGTGGTGCCAGGGAATGAACTTGGGTCTTTGCTCGTGTAAGGTTTGTGCCCTGGGAACCCTCAAATTAGCCCAGTGGTTTTTCAGTGTTTTACACCTGCACACCACTAAGGCAGAAACATAAAAATATTCTTAATTTTGGGTGGAGGTGGGTTTGGGTCACACTGGTTGGTGCTCAGTACTTACTCCTGGCTCTATGCTCAGGGGTCACTCCTGGTGGCGCTCACAGGACCGTATGGAGTGCAGGGATTGAATAAGGATCAGCCGTGTGCTGGGCAAGTACCTAGACTATCTCTCCAGCCCCTAAAAGCCATTCTTTCTAGTAAAATATTAACATATTAGTATTTGTAGCCGTACAAAATCCAGACTTACCAGATGTTAACCAGCAATTAACTTTTCCTCAGACCAGCAGAAAATTTTTGTGGACTGGCACCAATATACAGATTGGTGGTTAAAGACCACTGCAGTAGCAGCCTTTGAAAATGAAATTTCCCAATGAAACATATTATTATAATCAAGTAGTTTCATTTTTTCTCAGTTTTGGAGCCACAACTGGCAATTCTCAGGGGGTACTCTGGCTCTGCACTCAGGAATCACTCCTGGCAGTGACAGGGGATTGTATGGGATACCAGGGATTGAACTCAGATCGGCCTTGTGCAAGGCAAGTGCCTTATCTGCTGTACTATCACTCTGGCCTCAGTTTCATTATTTTTAATATATTTTCTGAAAGTTCATGTGTGTGTCTATGGGGTGGGGGCGGGGGATGTTTGGACTACTGTTTGAACTACTCCCAGCAGTGCTCAGGACTTACTCCTGGCTGTACTCAAGGATAACTCCAGGCAGTGCTCGAGGATATGACACCAGGGATCAAACTAGAGTCAGCCATATTCAGGGCAAACACTTTACCCTTATACTGTCTCACTATCTCACTTTATTTAAGGAATTTCAAACAGTTAACTATAGGATTTGCTTTTGTAGGTATCAGCAAACACAGAAGATTCTTCTATGAGTGGCTACTTGTACAGAGCAAAGGGCAATAAAAAACCATGGAAACATTTGTGGTTTGTCATAAAAAATAAAGTACTATATACATATGCTGCCAGTGAGGTAAGATCTGAAGTTTGCTCTTTGTATAATAGCAGTGGAAATAATTAAGTTATTAGTCTCATTCATTTATTTTGTATATACTTTTCACTTGTTTTGCTTTTGGAAGAAGTTGCTATAATAATGTGAACAGTATTTTTGCTTTGTTCCTACATAGTTTTTACCCAAAAGGGTTAGGAATTTTCTGTAGATTTAAAAATGCAAGTATACTTGGTGTCCACTGACTACTAACTACTTATTTCTCCAAAGGTTCAGTTTCTTATTCTTTCTACAAACATGCTCCCTGACTGTTCCTAGGTTGTATGGCTGAAGTTTCAGCACAGATCAGATATGCTTTGTTTGGGTTATAAACTTTTTCTAACTGTTGGTTCTGGTACACCCTCTTCGCTCTGATTACCCTGTGTTGCAACATCCTCAGTAAATTGCTGCTCGAGTGCCCAAGCTTCTCCTTTTGGGGATGGGGCCAATTACTTCTCTTTCTGAGATGTTTCTTTCTTTCATCCATAACTTAAAGGAGTATGTATGTCTTTTGGTTTAGTAAAATATAAGTAAGTTCAATGGATGTGAACACAGGGAAGCTGACATTATGTCTACCACATAAGGTAAGAGGGGAAGGAGCTGGTAATAAATATTGTCTAATAAAAAATGAATAAAGTGTATTATTATAAAAAATAATTGTTTTATATGTCCACTTATGGATTAATTAAGAGCTGTATAAATGAGAAGTTTGCCAATTTGGATTTCATATCAATTGAAAACCCATCCTCCATTTTGTCTTAAAATTAGGACGTGGCCGCTTTGGAGAGTCAGCCTTTGTTAGGATTCACTGTCACTCAGGTTAAAGATGAGAATTCGGAGCCTAGAGTATTTCAGTTGCTGCATAAAAACATGCTATTTTATGTATTCAAAGCAGATGATGCTCACTCAGCTCAAAAGTAAGTGCTTTAAATTCATTTTTCTTTTGTAAATGAGATTTCAAGTTGTTATTTTAAAGGACTGCAGGGGGGCAACTTAGAATTTTAATGGGCTATCTGAATCAGAAATATTCGATGTGTTATTTAAACTCTGTAGAATTGATTTTAAAGCAATGCAAGAGCATCTGAAATCGTTTCAGAAGGCCAGAGGAACAAAGAAAATAGGCAGTTCTGTCCAAAATATTTATTTTGTCTTCACATGACCTCTGAGGATGCAGCATGGTGCTGCTCAGCGGGAAGGAAGGGCAGCCAGGCTTTTGACCTCTCCTCCAGGGAGGGTAAGAATCTTCCTTAAAACATTCCAGGACTTTGGCAATCCCAGGATTCACTTGTGCCATGCAACAGCAGGAGTTTTAAACAGCTGCTGGCTAACTTACTTCTTTGGGAAAAAGGTCAAACACATTAAAAGGCTCCCATGCTGTTCCCAGTGACGGAGGAGAAGAAAATGGATATCACTGCTGATGGGAAAGACTAAAACAGTCTCTTCCAAATTCCAATAGGAATTATTTATTTAGATGTCAAGAGGCTACTTAACACAGAGCGGCATATCTTTATGAAATCTAATTCCTTTCTGAATGATTCAGTTCACCTTTCTTTCATTTGATGTTTTCCCATTTGGGCTTCATTAAATATACACTTTTGTTTTCATTACAAGCTACTCATGTTTTCTCAATTGGCTTTTAAAGTTCATGCAGGTAAAAAAGAATGGTTTGAGTAAGCAAGTATTGCAGTTTAGCACAGAATGAATTTACTAGCATTGCTTATGTTTTTGAGTATTGTTCAGGTACAAAATCACAAATATTCTATGAGGGTTTTTTTGTAGTCTGTGTTAGGATGTATTTATTTAGTTTATGTTCACCATGTTGGGCAGAGCCTGGCAAGCTACCCGTGTCGTATTTGATATGCCAAAAACAGTAATGATATGGGGCCGGAGCGATAGCACAGCGGGTAGGGCGTTTGCCTTGCACGCGGCCGACCCGGGTTCGATCCCCAGCATCCCATATGGTCCCCCAAGCACCGCCAGGAGTAATTCCTGAGTGCAAAGCCAGGAGTAACCCCTGAGCATCGCTGGGTGTGACCCAAAAAGCAAAAAAAAAAAAACAAAACAGTAATGATAGGTCTCATTCCCCTGACCCTGAAAGAGCCTCCAATCATTGGGAAAGACAAGTAAGGAGAGGCTGCTAAAATCTCAGGGCTGGGAGGAATAGAGACGTTATTGGTGCCCGCTCTAGTAAATTGACAAACAACAGGATGACAGTGATACAGTGATGTTAACCATGTATTGCCGTTTCTATAAGTAATTCCCTTTGGGTACTAAAGAACATTTGGGCAAAATTTTATTTAGTACCTAATTAAAATTATATCTTTTAAGTTTCATCTGTATGCATCACTAGATTGAAAGAATAGTTGCCTTTGTGGTTTGGTTTTTTTTTTTTAGGGGGGGAGAAGGGACACACCCAGCAGTGCTCAGGGGTTACTCCTGGCTCTGTTCTCTTGTGGTGCTTGGTGGACTATATGGGATCCAGTGATCACTTTGGCCATGTGCAAGGCAAACGTCTATATTATTGCCTAAAAACAGTTGCTTTTAATAAGGTAGAAATCCCTCGAGACTGAAGATTGTTGAATGAATTATATATTGTAAGTTATGTATTGTTCTTTGAAATTACTAATATCACATTTCTTTTCTTTGCCCATAGAAATATTATGTTAACAAATTTTTAAGACCTTTGTATTATTAACTTAGGCCATTTGAAAAATTTTGAAAATTCCATCCTGAAGATGAGCTCAATATGAGCTAAATCTGTTATAGGCTGTTTTTCCTAATTAAATGAAATGATTTAAATTTCAAATATTTACAGTACATTGAGAAGCAGTGACACTATTAGGCATGTGCAGATACTACCTCCAGATGTCTTCTGAATAATTGCAGCAGCATTTATTGTCAGATTATTGTCACAGTATTTATTGACACAAAAGAGTTTTGGAAAGACTTCTATGGAACTGTGAGATACTGTTAGGTTGTATTCAAAATTTTGATCAACTGGGAATAGATTAGATTCTAGATTCAATCAAAAATAGTGGAACAACTTAAATATGGAGGTTCAGGAAAATGCTGGTTAATAGAATTGAGGCGGTAAAGATGGAGCTAGTATTCCTAACAGTAGAATGAGGGTTGAGATAGAGACCCTTATAGATGTAGTTACTTCCAATTAAATGGGATCATATGAGCCTTCAGAACTTTTGTTTGTTTGTTTTGGGGCGACACCCAGCTGTGCTCAGGACTTACTCCAGGCTCTTGCTCTCCATTCAGGATCTCTTCAGGTGGAACTTGGCGGGGAGAGGGAGAGGGGGACAATAGAGGTATCAGGGATGCAACCCGTTCATCTATGTATAAGGCAAATGCTCTACGTGCTTTACTTCACTCCAGTTTCCTGTTTAGGACTTTTACATGAAATGGGCCTTTTCTTGTACCATATTTAATCCATAAGTATTGCTAATATCTATGGTGTTTTCATGGGTGTTGGATGATTGCACTGTAACAAATTTCTTTTATCAATAGGTGGATAGAAGCATTTCAAGAAGGCACAGTATTGTAGCAGTATTGGTTTCATCACTTCTATGATTCTAAAAGGGTGGAATTTCATCAGAACAGCAAAAATGCAGTACAGAAATTTTATAGGAAATGAACACTGCCGAGATAAAGTCATCAGAAATCTTCACCAATTTTAAGAAAGTATTTGGTTAGGTATAAGGTAATTGTTTAATGTTTGTTTTTTTTATGTATGTTATTTATTAAAATTTGTTTACTTAATGGTCAGAATTATTTCCCAGACTCACACTGAATTCTTAAGTTGTCTTTCTTTAGAGATCAGACTGTATTAACTGCCTTGACACCGGCTACACTGTTTTCTCAATGTTTTACAGTCATACACTATAACATTCTCACTAGAAATACATCTTTGTAAATTAAAAAAAACCACTTCAAAGAACATTCCAATGCAGTGTTTTCATGCAGTTCTTGGTTTAGAAATTATTATTGTAAAACTGCTGATGAAAAAAGTGCATGTTTTGAATCAATAAACTTAGATGACTTTTTCTTCAAATGGAAGAACACTTGGCCAATTTCTACCTCAGTAACTGTGAAATGAAATTCTGGTAAACTTTCTAAAACTTTTCTACTATTATTTATCTCTTTTGCCATGAAATCCTGTTAGGTTCATTAGGAAATTACAATAATGGGATAAAATCTGAATTTTTATTTAAGTGATTTCAGAGTAGGAAAGAGGATGTTTTTATTTGCAGAGTAATACAAATAATCAATGTTATGACCTTTGCATTATCTTTTTTCTTAAAACTACTAGTTCAACGCAGTATATTTTCTTAGACGCAAAACACAGAAAGCATTATTACATTACATAATACTCTTAAGAGTTCTGAGCCCAACTTAGATTGGTACTTATCTCTAAAAGTGTTACATTTTCTATTATGCTGTGCTTTAAAAAATAAACTGGAGGGCTGGAGAGATAGTACTGAAGGCATGACATTGCCTTGCATATTAGTGAGACCCTGGTTTGAATCCCTGGCACCACATATGAACCCCTGAGCACCATCAGGGGTCATTCCTGAGCACAAAGCCAGGAATAGCCCCTGAACACTGCTAGGTGTGACCTAAAAAATAAACTGGAATTAGCCTATGGAAAGAGAGCACAAATTCTAAGCCAGTAGTAACTCAAAATTATATGTGTTCATTTTTAAAGAGTTTAAAATATCATTTTGTACTATGTTTTCCCGTAAAAGTTTTTTTTTTGGTTAAAAAAAAGCTTTAATTTTTTTACAAACTATCATTGTACCTCATTAGGAAAGACTTATATTCATAATTTTGGTGCATTTATTAACATATGAACTACTTTGTACATTAAATTATTGATTAGCAGATAAAAGTGAGATCAAGATTGTGATTGAAGTCAATCATGTTTTAATATACATTCATCAATTGAGCTTAAACTAAAGTACTACATTGTTTATTAAAAGGCTACAAATTTTTCCTTATATAAAGGACTTTCTAATTCAATGTGGTAAATATGATTGCCAAAAGAATCACTGTGTGGGCTGGAGCAGTAGCTCAGCAGGTAGGACGTTTGCCTTGTACGCAGCCGATCTAGGTTCAATTCCCAGCATCCCATATGGTTCCCCGAGCACCGCCAGGAGTAATTCCTGAGTGCATAAACCAGAAGTAACCCCTGAGCATCACCAGGTGTGACCCAAAAAGGAAAAAAAAAATCACTGTGTGCTTTTCTGAAGCTTTTGAACACTATTTCTTGCTTTTTAGGGAGCACAGCGGGTAGGGCGTTTGCCTTGCACACAGCCAACCAACCCAGGTTCGATTCCTCCGTCCCTCTCGGAGAGCCTGGCAAGCTACCCGTGGTGTATTCGATCTGCCAAAAACAGTAACAACAATCTCACAATGGAGAAGTTACTTCTGCCCGCTCCAGCAAATCAACAACAGTGCTAGAGTGCAGTGCTAGGGATCAGATCAGGTGGTTTTCGGTGCAGGGGAGTTGGGGGTGCAGGTTATCTCCTGCTCTGTACTCAGGGATTACTCCTGGCAGTGCTCAGGAGACCATGCAGTCTTGGGATCAAACCCAGGAATCCCGCCTGCAAAGGATGCACTCAGCCTATTGAGGTCTCTCTAAGGCTCCTATACGATCATTCTGAGCTCTGTGCAACCTCACCAAAATTCCCAGTCTGCTTCCTGTAGTCTTCCTGTCAGTTGGTTGAGGAATACTTCTTTACAACTTGGGTGTTTTAGTCAAATCAGTGCTAATAGTTTCACTTGTTAAAATTCTTGCAGTCTCTGAGTCTAAAGTGTCTTCCTGATGCTTAGGTGGATCCAGCCTATTTGGCGTTCTTCCCCTCTCCTCTTGAACTCTCTTTCTTGACTGCAAAGTCTGGATTCCACCTGAGAATCTTAAAAACTACCAGGCTTTTCTATCTTCTTCCAGAGGCTGGCTAAATAAGAACCAGTTATAGATCTAAGTAGAAGAAACATAAATTCCTAGTAATTCTCCTGCTTCCGTGTGATTGTACTAGCTATTGTTTTACACCATGGAAGATTTCGAAGAAAATAAAATAGAATGCTTTCAGGAAGTTACCAGATTATCACCAGTTATCTCAAATGGGGAAAGGTTGTATTATATTCCTTTTCTCCTTTATCTGTCCTTTGTAACTTAATACAGCTGATATATTATTTATTTGGCTCAGTGCCAATCAAGAACCCTAACTATATTCATTTAGTTGTAAAGCTTTTGTTTTGCTTCGGCGGTGCTGGGGATAGAACCCAAGACCTCACACACATGTGAGGCATGTGTTCTGCTGAGCCACATTCCCCAGCCTCTGAAGTGACTGAGGGAAAAACAAAAAACAATCAGTTTGCTCTTTGAGCCTGTGTTCTCCCTTGAACAAGTATCTTGCTTGCTTGTCTGTTTCTTTTCTTGTTTTCACACTGGAGAAGCGTATT
This sequence comes from Sorex araneus, assembly GCF_027595985.1. Taxonomy (NCBI): domain Eukaryota; kingdom Metazoa; phylum Chordata; class Mammalia; order Eulipotyphla; family Soricidae; genus Sorex; species Sorex araneus. Next base: position 36,953,304 of record NC_073311.1, on the reverse strand, counting down.
CATTCTTGAACATATTTCCTCTCTTTCTCTCCTCTCATAGTTTTCTTTCTTAAAAAAAATACCTTACTTCACCCATTAAAAAATTTTATATATATGTATATATATATATATATATATATATATATATATATATCCTGGAGGCTTAAGAGACAATATAGGGGTTAAGGTGTGTGCCTTGCATATGGTTTGCTCACCATCACTGCCTGGTCCCCTATGCACTGGTGGGAGTATCCAGCAACCATGGAACGTAGAGCCAGGAATAGCCCTGAGCACTGCAGAGTATGGTCCCAACCCCTCATGCCCCTGTCCACCACCACCAAATCTGGCCGGCCGGAGTTGTGGCTCAAAGTGGTACACATGCCATGCAGGTATGGTATGGCACATGCTCCAGCTTCCTCTCCTAGAAGTGCTCCCTCGACCACCCTGACTGCCACTGGGCGTGATTCCTATGTTAATAAACAACATGTGTGTTAACTATCAAGATAGTGATATAGGTTTCTAGAGGAAGAAACTATCACTAATGTAGATCCCAGGGATACTGTGTTGATTACATGAATCCATGTACTTCCATCAAACCCCTTACAACCTCCTCCCTCCCCCATTAAGGAGAGCAAAGACCAATGATAAATGATGCCAACATCATCTAGCCAAGAAATGGTGGGGAGAGTGGCATTCTTAGTGAGTGTCCCCAACCAGTGTTCCCCTTTATCTGTGGCAATTACAAAGAGACCCACCAGAGTCCTAGGAAAATGGGGTTATCTTTGGTATCAACCTATATTTCTCTCTTTAACCTCATTTCTATTCCCTGATGTAACCAGCATTCTCCTATTGTCCTCTGTCCAAAATCCTTCTCCTCTGAAACCCAAAGCTTTATCTCAAGTGCATAATAGCATTTTTAAAACATAAGGTTATCAAAGCAACTCTTGCTAAATATGAAGCTCTAATGAAAGAACTAGTGAAAAACATTAATGTGTAGGTATGTTAACCTGATGGGTGCTTTATATTTATATGACAGAATATATCTAGAAATTGGGAAAGTGCATAATCCTATTTCCTTTATTATCCTGAACAATCCCTGAAGACAGATACTATGTCCAGTAGAACAGGTTCTCCAGTAGTGACATCTAATTAAAGTACCTACAACCTGGTTTTATAATACATCATTTTGCTTAAAGTTGCAGTTTCTAAGAATATATACACAATCCAGAGGACTTTAAAATGTATTTGTTTCTCATATAATATTGACCCAGTCTTCATTTGCTTGGGGGGCTACCCTGGAAGTACTCAAGGCTTACTCCTGGCAGGGCTCAGAGGACCATACAGACTGGCAGGGATCAGGTGCAAGTCAAATGCCAAATCTGCATCCCCACCTTTTTTTTTTTTTTTTTGGTTTGAGGGTAATACCTGGCATTGAACCACATGCCATGCCAGGGATCAAACTGAAGTTGGCTGTATGCAAGGCAAGTACCGTAACCCCCTGTATTATGACTCTCCAGCCCTACTCTTTGACTTGTAAGAAAAAAATATATGTTCAGTTGTATAATATGTTCAGTCGAAGAGAAAGGTAAAATTCTTGTGTAGATTTCAAACATCCCCTAAAATGTCCTTCTTAGAACTTAGATCTTAAACTCAACTTCCACAAGTTCACACTCATAACTGCTTGTTGACCATTACAAGAAACTTTCCTTAGGCATTTTATATTTAAATCTTTTAGATGTGTGGGGGGGGGCACACCCTGTGGTCTTCTGGGCTTACTCTTGTCTCTGTCCTCAGGGATCACTCCTGGTGGGCTCAGGGACCATATGCGGTGCCGGGAATTGAACCTGGGTATCCTGCCAAAGCAGATGCCCTGCCCTACCTGCTGTACTATCGCTCCAGTCCTCCTTAAGCATTTTCAACTTTGCATACTAACTTCACTCACTTTCATTTCTTTCAAAACTGTATATTTTCTTCTGTAAGGAAAAAAATACTTTCCCAGTCGCCAGAATTTGAATCCATGGCTCAACTAAATTCACCAATTATTCTTTATTTTATTTTATTTTATTTGCTTTCTGGGTCACACTCAGCAATCAATGCACAGAGGTTACTCTGGGCTCTGCACTCAGTAATTACTCCTGGTGGTGCTTGGGGAACCATATGGAATGTTGGTAGGGCAAAGTAAATGTTATGCATAGGCCCTGGCTTAAGTCTCCTCCTTACTTCTCCTGGTTTTCTAATTCTAGTGCTTTCTGTGCATGGCTCCGTTGTAAGCACTGCCTGACTGCCTCTAAAGCTTAGCTCTAATCTCATTCCTGTTCTTTGGAAGCTTCCTCATGACCTAGCATGGAACACTTTTCCATGTGGTCTGGCATGGAACACTTTTTCTTTGGGTAACACCTTAAAGTGACCACAGCCTAGTCTTTTTCTATTCATACATCTTCTTCCCCCACCTCCGGCCCGCCAGACACATACCTATTTCTGCCCATTTAATCCAAGACATTTCTTTGATATAGTAAATCCTAGGTTTTTCTCTTCTTTATGTCTCCACAACAGATCTAGACTCTTCTTCCCATAGGCTCTGATAGCTTCTAACTCCTGAAGAAACTTTTATGGTGCTGTCCTTTCTATGGTGCTCATCACATTCTACCCTTGAGAACAACTGTGTCTTGTTCTTGGGGGCTGCCCTCCTTGCATTGGGCAGAGTGCCCAGCAAATAGAGAACACTCAGTATTTGTGTGATTGTTACTATCGGTCCCTTTAAATTGTTTTAAGTGCCTCCATATCCAAGGATGCTTAGCCCTTACTCCTGGCTCTCCGCTCAGGGATTGCTCCTGGTTGGCCTTGGGGGACCATGTTTGGTGTCAAGGATCAAATCCGGGTCCACTGTCTCTAAGGCAAGCACCTACCCACTATACTCTCTCCAGCCCTTGTGTCACTTTTGACATTATTTTATATGAAAATCCTATTTCCCTTTCAAGAAAAAATCATTTATAGTAAAAGATAGGATATTTTTAAAAGGCTTAAATATTCTCTTATGGAGGGCGAGGAGGCAGGGATAAAGAGTGACTTTCTCATGAGTTGGTCATAGCATGTTAAGAATCAATCTTGAAGTACTATTTTTAATTACTTACAACGTATGTCTAGAAGCACTTTTTTACTAAAAGTGGTAATAGGTTGTATATTGTCCATATAGATCCTTTATAAATATTAGTATTGTAAAAATGTTTATATGTATGATATTTATACAAAATAAATTTGTTGTATCTACATTTGGTGTACTGGTCTTAATTTTGTTTAGTTCTTGGGCCACAGCTGCTGGTGGCATTTATTTTGAGTCTCAAATTTGAGCCATTATTTTAAGTCTCAAATTTAAAGATGATCCTCACTGAACTTTTTTCCTGACACATCCTTAAGAGAAAATTCTTCTCACCAACCAAGAGATTCCCAAATTTTGTTTGGGGTTTGGGGCCATACCCAGTGGCACTCAGAGGCCATTCCTGGCTATGCTCAGGACCATTTCTCCTTTCCTGTCAGGGCTCAGGCGACCATGGTGCTAGAGACTGGCTCTGGGCAAGTACTTCCAAGTTTCAGTAAGGGGGTTTATCATGACTTTAAGTGAACTGGATGGTAAGAAGTAAGCACAGCATTGCCTTAGACATGCATACTATGTCCTAAGAACAGAGAAAGAGTCTGAGTGCCTTTTCCCCTTTGGATTCTGTGTACTTTATTGGCTTACAACACTGGGACCAATTTTAGGATATGAGTGGTGGCAGGAGAGACTGCCTCAACATGTTCCCCACCCCCACCCCAAGGAGTAATCCTAAAAGGGAGAGACTTCTAGAAAATGAAGTATAAGGCACATGTCCTTCTGTTAGGGTCAGCTGCCTAGTTCCAGAGGAAAATGACAGTCAGATTCTCCTTCTTAGGGCACAATTTGTTTCCACTGACTTGGCTTTCTGGCCTAAATCTGACTGCTTTTCTAGAATACTAAAGGAACTTAAGGATCCTCTTCCTTATACCCCAAATAGGTAGTACTTGACATGGAGAGTTTCCTGCTGCCTCTCAGTGCCATGAGTTGAGGGAACATTGATTTAACTTGGCACTCCTCTCTGTCACCTCTAATGACCCCCAGCATTGGAATGCCTGCTCAGCCAGAGTTGGCCAAAATCAAACTTTGGGGATCTTGAGTTCTAAGTGATCACAGCCTTGCTCTACTCCATTATGGCAGTTTACTCCCTGGAGCTGAGAAGGAGGCTCCGGACAAAGGAGGCTGTACCCACCGTTTTCTCTAGTTATTTCACCCTAGTTAAAGGAATTGCAACTCTCTAATGTGGGTCTACGCACTATCAGTCCAATAAGAGCAATCCTCAGGGGTCACTTCTGGCTCTGCTCACACTCCTGGTGGTGCTTGAGGGACCATATGGGATACCGGGGATCGAACCCAGGTCCGCCAAGTGCAAGGCAAACGCCCTCCCCACTGTGCTATCACTCAGGCCCAGGAGCCTAAATTACTTTATCTCGTTGTTACCACGTGGGAAATTTGGTCGCCAAAATCAGGCAGCATTTGGCCAGTTAACTGGAGGCGGCTAGATGCTGGGCTGGCTCCGGCGCCGTTTCCCTCCCAGCAGACAGGGGGCGGTCGACTTCCCAGTAGGCGCGATTCTCCACTCTCTCCACCCAGGGAACGTCACGGCCGCTCTCGCCGGCTTCAGGCCACAAGTGCGCAGGCGCGGCTGGGAGCACGCACCGCAGATCCGAGGGAGGGGTCACGAACTCTGACCCCCCCCAAATACACAAACCCAGAAAGCTCCCTCCCCCCCGCAATTTCCATTGCGGGGCGCCCCCCGTCACCCCGACTCCAGTCTTCTCCAACCCGTCTCCCCGGGGAGACCCCCTCCCCCCGCCCTCCTCCCTCCCCCGCCGCGGCCGGCGCCGCCGGGGACGGTCGGCTCTACGGCTCGCAGCGCGGCGGAGCAGCGCCGGTAAGAAGTGTGGCGCGGGGAGGGAGGCGGGCACGGCCGGGACGGGGGCGCCGGGGGTCCGTACGCCCCAACTGCCAACGGACGCGCCTCCGGTTCCTCAGGCGCTCGCCGGCACGGCCTGCGGGCCTCGGCGCGGATGGCCCGGCGCGGCGACCCCGGCGGCTCGGAGCGGGCCGGGAGCGCGCTGAGGTGGCCGGAGCGGCGAGACCCGCGCGCGCGGGGGGTCCCGCGGGGCCGCGAGGCCGGAGCCCGGATGCGCGGAGCGGGGCTTGGCGAGCGGGACGGAGTTGAGGCGCCGCGCGGCGCTCGCTGCCGCCTCCCCCGCGGCGCCTCTGACCTTTCACCTACAGGAAAAGCTTCCGTCTCGGCGGCGACGCCGCCGCGGCCGCTTCCCCGCCTACCGGAGCCGCGCACGGGCGGGCGGGACGGGGCTCTTTGGCGAGCCCGGGGCCGAACCGCGTCCCGCCGGACCGGTGGCCGCTTCGCGTGCGTCCGCGAGACCGAACGGGGCGGGGCGGGGCGGGCGCCATCACGCCCTCAGCGCGCGGGGCGAGCGGAGCGGGAGCCGCGGTCGCGGCCGCCTCGGGGAGTGTGGAAAGCGAAGGGCCGGCCCCGGGCACCGGCGGGCTCCCGGCAGCTCTTTTGTTAACCGACCGCAGCCTCCCGTGCCTGTGAGATTGCGGTTTAGGGGCCACCAGCGTGGCCGGTTTGCCTCAGAACCTCCACTGAGTGCGTCAGTCCCGCAAGCACTTTGATCAGGAGGAGAGAAAAGAAATACGCGAAAAGGGGCGTCTGGGATTTGGGATTCGGGTGTGCTTCTGGACGCAGTAGCGAGGCTTTGACGTGGAGGTCTTGGGATTCCCCCCTCCTGTACCGATGGGATGGTTGGCGGGTGGCTAGGGTTATTTGAGAATCATTTTCCAAGTTAGACAGGCAGATCTGAAAGAGGCTGAGCCCAGAGAAGGTGGTGTGTAAGGTACACATACGGGAGACGTGCGGAATCGCTTGAGTTCTGGCATCACGCGCTGCTGTATTGAGGATGGTCATGGATTTCCGTCTCCTTGTGAGGGGAAACCCTTGATGCGATTATTTTTCAGGCTTTTTACCCGCCCTCCCTGGAGGGGAAAAGGGGTTCGGGAGTCGTTGTCCTTTTTTTTCCTCAGTAAACCTCACAGGAATGTTTCCCTTGACTCAGTATCGAGTTTGAAATAAAGTCTTCGTGAGATTTTTTTTTTTAAGGTGCATTATGTTAAATTTTATTTAGCCACTGTGGGTTAAGAAGATGCTCATGATTGGGTTTCACACATCGTTCCAACACCGATCCCTTTCACCAGTATCCACTTCTACCAGTGTGTCCAAGTTTCCTCCCTCCCGCCACCAACCTTGCTGTAGAACAGGCGTTTTAAGATCAATATCTGGTACTGTGGCTTACGTACTGTTGCAGATAGGGATTCATGCATGACACCCTACCACCTTTCAGCGCCCTTTCCTCCTGGTTGACCTCTTCCCTTCACCATGTGTGTTCTCTTCCCGGTCCTATTCCCCTGCCCCCAGCTTCCTGCTGAAGACCTGTCCTCCTCTTCTTCAATCCTGTTGCCTTTAGGCACTTGTTCCCCTATTTCTGTTTCTTTATTTCCCGCCTATGAGGGATAAATTTTTGGTGGTGGTAGGTGTTTTATGAGGGGGCAGGCCCACCCAGCTGTGCTCAGGGCCTAATCCTGGCTCTGCACTCAAAATTACTCTTACTAGTGCTCAGTGCCCATGGAGGATGCTGGGGAGGTTGATCCCAGTCGGCCACGTGTAAGGCAAGCAACCTACCTGCTCTACCATCTCTCAGGTCCCTTGAAGGATCATTTTAAATCTCTCCCTCTGAGTAACTTCTCTTAGCATGATACTCTCCCAAGACTTTATTTAATCATTACATATGACATACCCTTCAAAAACTTTTCTGACCTAGTTTGGTTAATTTTTCCTATCCATAAATAACTCATAAAATATGCAAGATTTTGCTTTGAATAACCACAGCCTATAAACATTTATTTGGGATTGAGGAAAGAATGGAGGGGGGGAGTAGGTTTTGTTCTGTTGGGGGTTAGGGGGGAGCGGATGGGGATACCCTGCTCAGGGTTACTCCTGAATCTGCACTCAAGGATCACTCCTAGCAGGACTTGTGGCTGGGACCGTATGTAGTGACAGAGATTGAACCTGAGTTGACCACTTGGAAGGCAAGCCTTTTGCCCACAGTAGATTTGGGAAATGAAAATAAATTATCTGAATACAATTATTTTTAGAGCACAGATTTGAAATTTTGACTTGGGTTGGAGAGATGGTACAGAGGGGTACATCTTTGCCCCTGCTTTGATCTCGGCGCAGTTACCTAGAGCGGCTTTAGCAGCACCTGGAGTAATTCCTTAGCACCACTGGGGGTAGCCCCCAAACTGCAAAAATAGACACACAAAAATGTTGATCTGAATGGGAAATGGATGATACCACTGGCCATGAGGCTGCTTTCTATGGGAAAAAGGAGAGAGAGGATGAGAGGCATGAGAAGACAAAATATGACTGCATGTCCTATATGTTGGGGCTGGAGCCATAGCACAGCGGGTAGGGTGTTTGCCTTGCATGCAGCCGACCCAGGTTCGATTCCCAGCATCCCATATGGTCCCCTGAGTATAATTACCACCAGGAGTAATTCCTGAGTGCAGAGCCAGGAATAACCCCTGTGCATCGCCAGTTGTGACAAAACAAGCAAAAAAAAAAAAAAACAACTGCATGTCCTATATGTGTTGATTAGGTCTATGAATTTCTTTTCTATTTTTTTGTTTTGGGGCCATACCCAGTGGTGCTCAGGGCTCTGACTCTGCTCAGGGATTGTTTCTGGAGGTGCTCGGAGACATTTTAAGGTGTCTGGGATTGAACCCTGCTCAGCCATAAGCAGGGCAAGTGCCTGCCATTATACTATACTGCACTACTGATTCAACCTGAACAGAAACAGAATCCTTTTTTTCTTTCTTTCTGGTGAAAGAAAAAATGGTGAAAGCACTTACTCTGTGATCTTTTCTCATAAGCTTTTCTCATACCCTCCTTTTTCAGTATATAAGTTTTTCTGGGTTCCTGAGTTCCTCTTGCTCATTTCTTTGGGTTTTTTTTGGGGGGGGGTTTGGGTCACACCCGGCGATGCACAGGGGTTACTCCTGGCTCTGCACTCAGGAATTACCCCTGGCGGTGCTCAGGGGACCATATGGGATACTGGGATTAGAACCCGGGTCGGCCACGTGCAAGGCAAACGCCCTACCCGCTGTGCTATCGCTCCAGCCCATCTTGCTCATTTCTTGAGTTCTTTTTTCATCTGGCTTTCAGGAAAAACTCTGTGTGTGTGTGTGTGTGTGTGTGTGTGTGTGTGTGTGTGTGTGTGTGTTGACTTTCTGGGTCACACCCAGCATTGCTCAGGGGGTTACTCCTGTTTCTGCACTGAGGAATTACTTCTGGTGGTGCTTGGGGGACCATATGGGATGCTGGAATTGAACCCCCGTCAGCCTTGTCAGCCTTTGTTGTTTAGTTGTTGTTGTTTTTTTTAATTTTGGGACACACCCAGCAATGCTCAAAAGTCACTTCTGGTGATGCTTGAGAGACCATAATGCACTGGGGTCAAATCCTGTATGTAAGGCAAACTCCATATCAACTGCCTTATCTCTCCAGCCCCTCTCCTTGAATTTTTTTGTTTGGGGCCACACCCAGCTCAGAATTTAAAGGTCACTCCTGAGAATTCCAGACCATATGTGATTTGGGGAATCAGATTATGGCATGCTGCATGTAAGAGGATTACCCCCTGTAGTATCTCTCTAGCTCTTGTCCTTGATTTATGTTATTGTCACTGTCATCCTGTTGTCCATCGAGTTACTCGAGCAGGCACTAGTAACGTCTCTATTCCTCCCAGCCCTGAGATTTTAGCAGCCTCTCCTTACTCGTCTTTCCCAACGATGGGAAGCTCTTTCAGGGTCAGGGGAATGAGACCTATCGCTACTGTTTTTGGCATATCTAATATGCCACAGGTAGCTTGCCAGGCTCTGCCCATGCAGGAGGGATACTCTTGGTAGCCTGCCGGGCTCTCAGAGAGAGAGGGTAGTTTGTATGTGAAGGGGGAGGTTTGGGGCCACATTTGACATAAGTCATATTACTCCTAGCTCTGTTCAGGAATCACTCCTGGCAGTGCTCTGGGGACTATATTCAGTGTGGAGGTCTTGACTGCGTGTAAAGCAGTTTCATTAACCTCTGTATTTTTCTCTTTCCATCTTAGTAATATTTTTGTTTTCTAACTAAGATATAAGCTCCAGGGGCACAGATTTTTTTTTTTTTATTTTAACAGTAGGGGGGCTTTCTAAGTTTAGGGTTCTCTCTGGGGCCACTCTCTGTAGTATAGTAAGTTCGGTACTAGGGCCTGAGGATTGAAATCTGCAGGGCCACATCAGCAGTACCCGGAGAGTCTTGTGCTAAGGTACAAACTCCTGTGTCTAGATAACAAAGCCCAGCACCACTTAACCATTATGCTGTCTGTCTCCCTGCCCCATTTTTCCTTTGTTTGGTGAGATAAATGCCTTATGAGATTTAGGAACTGCTTAATGATTTTAGATCTGAGTACTGTTAAACAGTTAAATATTAGCAGTGTATTGGGAGGGAGGGGGAGTTCACTAAAATTTTCTACACTTTTCCCTTAACCACTGTCAGAGGTGATTTTTCTTGTTGTTTTGGAGTCACACCTGGTGGTGTCTCTGGCATTTGATGAGTTCTGCCACAGTGCTATACCCATCCCCAATTAAAATATATAATTGATAAGGGAAGAGGAAGTATGTTTTTAATAGTCTCTCTTTTGGCCTTAACTCTGAAAAAAATGTCTGACCTGTAGCACCCAATAAGAATTTGTTAAACTGGGTTATTGGATCACTGAATGTGAACATTCAGCAGGGAGTTGGGGCCACACTCTTGGACTGAAGGATATAGAGGTGAATGCAATGAAGAAAGGCCTTTGAACTTCTGGGTTTAAATCAGTAATGAATCAGGACAAATCTGTGGCACTATTCTCCATCTTCAAACATAAGGAAAGGTAAACCAGAAAATGGGTTTGAGGTTGGCAGGTTCGATAAATCCAGAGCACTCACACCTAGGGAATAGTTTTATTTTGACTGTATCCGAGATAAGATCTCTGCTTTTCCAGTCTTGTAAGAGTTCAGAAGTCAAGCTAGGGGTTGGAGCGGTAGTCCAGTGGGAAGGGCGTTTGCCTTGCACGCCGCTGGCCTGGGTTCAATTCCCACCATCCTATATGGTCCCCTGAGCAGCCCCAGAGAAATTCCTGAGTGCATGAGCCAGGAATAACCCCTGTGCATCGCCGGGTGTGACCCAAAAAGCCAAAAAAAAAAATTCAAGCTAAATTTAATTTTGATTTTTGAGCCATACCTAATGGTGCTCAGGGGTTACAACTGGTGATAGAGACACCATGTGGTGACAGGGATCAAGCCTAGGACTTCTGCAAGCAAAGTATGTGCTCCAGCAGCCCTCAGAGTCGTGTCTTTGACCCTAAGCTAATATTGAATGTCATCTTTAGCACAACTGATTGAGGCATTTTAAAATAAAATTATTTAGCAGTTCATATATAATAGGGCGTTAATATATGCTGACAATACATGATTTTATAACACAACTCCTTGATAACCTGGTATAGAAAAAAAGCAAACATGAAAGTCAGTCCATTTATCTTACAGGCTTTCAGGTGTGTTTGGAAACTTTGTAGCTTTATTTATTTACTAATGTAGGGGTACTGCTATTTATTCAGCCATTGATTAACCTGATTGAATTGGGCATGGACTCCACATGACTTTGTAGCTTTAAATTCAAACTGACTTTAATGAAAATATTTGCACTAATGAAGAACAATGGTGAAATTTTTCAGAAATCTGTGCTTTTGAATGAATGCATTCTGTAAATCTTTTGGAAAGTGATATAAGTGTTAAATAGATGCAGTGATGTTTGTTCAAAGACATGCCCCAACGTACACATTTGTAAGAGGAGAATAATTTTATGATCTATATAGACTTCACCAGGACTTCATGTAGTACTGAAGTGATAGCACAATGGGTAGGGTGTTTGTCTTGCACACGACTGACCCAGGTTCAATTCCTCCATTCCTTTTGGAGAGCCCAGCAAGCTACCGAGAGTATCCCGCCTGCACGGCAGAGCCTGGCAAGCTATCTGTGGCGTATTCGATATGCCAAAAGCAGTAACAAGTCTCACAGTGAAGGTGTTACTGGTACCCGCTCGAGCAAATTGATGAACAACAGGATGACAGTGCATGTAGTATTATTATAATAATGGTAATCATGGCTATCTTGTTTATTCTTCTCATCCTAGCCAGTTCAACTGGATTTTTCTGTTATTTTGGTTTTGGGTCACACCTGGCAGTGCTCAGTAGGCCTACTCCTGGTTCTGCACTCAGTTTTCACACCTGGTGAGCTCGGGAACCATTTGGGCCACTGGAAACTGGATTAGTTTTGAAGTGAATACTCACACACAAAAAAAAATTTTCACTTGTAAATTCTTAAGTATGTTTTAATGGGTATTGTGTAAAAAGCATTTTTTTTATTTCTAACAGGACATTTTGGCATTTAGATCATGGCTACCATAGAAGAAATTGCACATCAAATAATTGAACAACAGATGGGAGAGGTATGTCATGCTTAATTCTTAAGTCACCAAACCATAGACCAGCTGTATATGGTTATGATGGTACAGAGAGAAAAGATACTCCAAATTTCATGGATAATTGTATGGGTGTTGTAGGAGCATAGAAAATATTGAGCTGATGAAGAGTAATAGAGAATTATGGTCACCCGATCAAAGATTACTTTTGGAGAGGGTGAACTCTGAAATAACCTTTTCTTTTTTACTATGATACCATGATTTACAAAGTTATTCATTGTAGAGTTGTTTCAGACAGTGTTCCAACACCATCCCACTTCATCTTGTTGCCTTTCCCTTTGTAAGATATCCCAAATACAAGTTTCTCTTCTCCAACTGATTACTACCAGTTTTCCCAGCCAGTATCTATGCCCATAAATAGGATAGTGCTGTCTGTGCAACAGCTATTTAATGGACTTTTCTGTTTCTGCTCTTATCTCTTTTTCTTTTCTTTTTTCCTTTCCATTTCTTCTTTTCTTTTTCTTGTTTGTCTGTGCTCAGGGCTTACTTCTGGCTCTTCACTCGTGGATCACTCCTGATGGGGCTTAAGACTTGGGGATCATATGGTTGCTGGGGATCAAACTGGGTCAGTTGCATTCCAGGCAAGCACTTGATCCGTTGTGCTATCTCTCTGGCCCTCTGCTCTTGACTTCTCTACACTTAATCTAGAGTGATGTTTTATTTGTGGGGCTGGGCCAGGGGTGGTCCACATCTGGCAGTTCTGGGGCTATTCCTGGCTTATGGAGTGATCACAGGAGAGATCACTGTGCGCTGCACAGCACCCAAACTATGGTCACAACCAACACAACCATGTGCAAGGGAAGTGCCTTACTTCTCGTACCATCTCTCTGCCCCTAGAGTGGTACTTTTTTTTTTTTTCTTTTTGGGTCACACCTGGCGATGCACTCAGAAATCACTTTTGGTGGTGCTCAGGGGACCATATGGTATGCTGGGAATCAAACCCGGGTCGACCGTGTGCAAGGCAAACACCCTACCTGCTGTGCTATCGCTCCAGCCCCCTAGAGTGGTACTTTTAAAAAACACACTTCTCTGTTTCACAAACCTTTCCATAGATCTCTGTCTCGGGTCATGTAAAAGAAGGCCACATACTGCCTGATAATATTGATGATGATGATGATGATGATGATTATCATTATTGGTTTCTCTTTGCTGAAATAAAAGCTTTGTGCTAGAGAAAATGTAGAAGGATCCAGTTCATCATACTTTGCATGCTGGAGACCCGGGTTCAGTCACTGGCGCCACATGGTCTCTGGAACACAGAGCCAGAGCCAGTGTGGCCCTAGAACAAAAAGTATTAAAACTAAAAAGCTTCTGCAGTGATGGGGGGGTGGGGATGGGGCAGAACTGGCCCTGCTCCTGCCCAAATGAGACCTCGGGCGGCCACCCACGAACAGCTCCTCCACTCAGAACAGCCATGATTCCAGAGGCACACAAACCAATCTTGGAACGCAGCAGCTACTGGTGGAAATACCTCTGGACTTGATTACTAAAATACCAGAATTCCAAAACCATGCAGCCGCTTTTTTGGCCATGCAACATCATATGCTCTTCATTATCAGCAATAGAAAACAAATGATCTAATGATGGCTTTTCGGCAGGTCTGATTGTTGGGGGGAAATTCTAAATAATAATAGTTGGTTTTCTGTCAAAAATTGAATGTAATCAAAGTGAAGAGAGAGTAAAGTGAAAATCATCTGCCACACAGGCAGGGTGGAGGGTGGGAGGGGGTACACTTGGTGATGGAACATGTGCACGGCTGTTTGATCATTGTATGACTGAGTCTTAATCCTGAAAGATTTGTAACTGTTCTCACAGTGATTCAGTAATCACTGTCACTGTCATCCCGTTGCTCATCGATTTGTTCGAGTGGGCACCAGTAACGTCTCTCATTGAGAGACTTTCTGTTTTTGGCATATCCAATACGCACGGGTAGCTTGCCAGGCTCTGCCGCTCGGGCTCGATACTCTCGGTAGCTTGCTGGGCTCTCTGAGAGGGGCGGAGGAATTGAACTCGGGTCGGCCACGTGAAAGACGAACGCCCAACCGTTTGCCCAACCGCTGTGCTATGGATCCAGCCCTGATTAAATTTAAAAAAAAAACAAACCTGCTTTCACGAAAGCAGGAATTTTGTTTGTTTATTTATAATATCTAGGATCCACAACAAACAATGCTTAGCAAATAGGTTGCCAAGAATATTTACCTTAATCAGGTAAGGAACATCCAGCCTACAGATCATATGTTCTGCAAAATCATGTGGTCTGACCCTGGTATGTGTCAGGACAAACACGTGTATGTTTCCCATTGACTGCCTGCGACATGTCTACCTCTGTTGTATGACCTACAAATGATATTACAAATTTCCAGATGTCTCCTGGCAGAATAAGGGTTCCCTACCCCTTGAATGGAAGGTGAAAGAAAAAAGAGAGGAAGGAATCAAAATAATGAAGCCCAAATATTTTACTGTGTATTTTTTTGCACATCTGTAGCATAGAGTTTTTAAAAAGTAGAGTTGCTAGTTTAAAGTGTGTGTGTGTGGGGGGGGGGGGTACGGTGTTCTAAATTTTTTGAAGTATAAGAAAATTGTGATATTGAGAGAAGCTTGCGTTGAACTGATTATGTATTTGATATGGTTCTGTTAGATTGTTACTGAGCAGCAAACTGGCCAGAAAATCCAGATCGTGACCGCTCTTGATCATAATACACAAGGCAAGCAGTTCATTCTAACAAATCACGATGGATCTACTCCAAGCAAAGTCATTCTAGCCAGACAAGATTCCACTACTCCAGGAAAGGTTTTCCTCACAACCCCAGATGCAGCAGGCGTCAACCAGTTATTTTTTACAACTCCTGATCTATCTGCACAACACCTCCAAGTAAATAATTTTTCAACCTTTCACTTAAAAATATTAAAATGCATGGCATAAATATAAATCCTACCATTAAGAACTGTACATATATGTTAGTGGGTGAGATGCATGCTGATATTTTCTATTTGTATGTTTAACATTTGTATGTTTAATGAAGTAAGTTATTTTGTGGCCTATTTAGTGGTTCTTAGAGATTACTCCCAACTCTGTGCTGTGGAAACCTCCCACCAATACTCAAAAGGAGCATTTAGTCCAGCCTTGATCCCAGTGCCAGCTTTCATATGCTGAGCCTATGCAGATACCTCATTGACTCTTCATGAAATCATTAGCCATTAATAATGTCTTATAAGATTGAAATTTTACATATGTAATGAAAAAGTTTAGCTTTCATTCATGATAAAGTTTAAAGTTTTGGAATAACTTACAGAAAGCAAAAACTGAGACTGAATATGCTGTTAAGTTTTTACAAAATGAGAGTATTACTGAGTAATAATAAATTGTTCTGGTTTTGTTTTGTGGGGTTTCTTTAGCTCTTGACAGATAATTCTTCTCCGGACCAAGGACCAAATAAGGTTTTTGATCTTTGTGTAGTATGTGGAGACAGAGCATCAGGTAATATTAAAAATAGTTTCTGTGTGTTGTAATATTAACAAAACCTTCATATTTACCATGTTGTTCATTGGAAGTTTAAAAAAAAGAAGAAGCTTAGCATTTTTATGTTTCAAATTTGTAGCAGTAAATTGAACTGATATTCCCCCCCACCCTCCCCTACCCCCAAGATTTTTTTGGTTTTGCTTTTTGAGCCAGACCTCAGGGCTGGCTCCTTGCTTTGTGGTCAGGATCACTGCTGGTAGGGGTTAGGGACCATAAAGGATGCCAGGGATAGAGCCCCGTTCAGCTGCATGCAAGGCAGGAATCCTACCCATTGTATTATCTCTCTGACTCCTTAAAGATTTTATTTATTTGTGTGTATATATATATATATATTTTAAGTAAATAGATTTTATTTAGAGGTTTCTGAGGGAAGGAGGAAGGGATAAGTGGGAGAGAGAATAGTGAAAATAACATGCTCAAGAGAGAACGCCGGCTTCTCCAAGGGTGGAGGAAGCCCCTACACATAACCGAGCTTTAGACACAAAGTATGAAAGCATGAAAGTACACATCTAAAGAGGGGAGATGCTGGCGACACATGTGCTCAGCCACGTGGGCGCAAGCAGCACATGGGCTCAGGCAGCATATGCGCCTATTTACATATATTTTTGGCAACATGTAGCAGTACTCAGGACTTAACTTCTGCTTCTGTGCTCTAGGCTCACTCGTGGTATCAAGGGACTGTATATAATATGGGAGATCAAACGCAGTCTTCAGATGCAAGGCAAAAACCTGTACCACTGTACTATTAACTCTGGTCCACTTCCCAAAGGGTTTTTACTTACCTAAAGGTTTTTTTGTTTTTGTTTCTGTTTCTGTTTTTTTTTTACTTCACTGCAGTTTAGTTAAGTCTCAAAAGTGACAAACTGTTTGTTTGGAGCAAGGGGCCTTCTAAGTGGTACTCCCTTCTAGTAGTAGTCAGATAGCTGATTTGGTGTAAGGGCCCTGCAGTGCCATAGTTTACTTCTACGACAACAGTAGTAGTAAGGAATCTCCAAGGCTGCACCAAGAAATGTTCAGAGCATTATGTGGTATGGGGATTGAACTGGCATCAACCACATGCCTTCCTTAACTTCTGTAGAATCTCCCTGACCCAAGATAGTTTCACTTTTTGAAAGTAAATTATATGAAAACCTGATAAATCTGATACCAGTTTTTGTCAGATTGTTTTAAAAGAAGTTGTTCTGCTTAATAGCATTAGTAGTTAACAGCATAACTTGTCATCTTAGGAATACAGAATAACTTTAATAGGCAGAGAAAAATTGAGGTATTATATTTCTATGTGGCTGCACAGGTCATTTCTCCAAGTTTATTACTATAGTACTCAGAATTCTATTGTTTCAGTTCTAGCTGAAGGTCCATACCCATATTTATATACAAACACACACGCATATATGTATGTATGTTATAGATATATGTATATTCAGATGCCAACAAAGTATAGTTTAAGGGTTTAAGATTTTTTTTAATTTTCTTTAAATAGTTTCCATAACCTTCTGCGTTCTTCTAAGTGATTAAGCAACATGACATTAGACAGATTCCTAGTTGTAGAGAATAAATTTAATCACAAGTCTGAAGAATCTATATAGTGCAGACCTGGGGCAAAATGAGAATATTGCTGTTCTCAAGACTGAACTAGGGGCCTGTGCTTAAAAGGAGATAGGAGGGATTCACTTAATGAGGAGAAGGAAATTATGTAGGGAAAACTAGAGACTCTCATTAGGTGTTTGCCCTGCCAGATATAGGTCTTTCCAGTAGGAAGATATTTCTGGCAAAAATCCTAATTCTATGTAATGCCCTGATCTTCATTCTTGTAGGTAGTTCTAGGTAGTTAAAGAGAGTGATAACAAGTTTCTCAGCCCACAGGACCCCTATTGACCACATTTTGGGAAGGCCTGGATGTCATATGAAGGTCTCTGTTTTATTGGCTTCATCACAAAAACCTTCACTGGAACTTTTCCCAGAGTGTGTTCAGTCTGTTACTAGGTATATGCTGGAGAAAATTTAAAAATTGGAACCTAAAATGAGGGATTATAAATAGGTTAAATACTAACTTTCTTTTTCAGCAGTTTAGTTTTCAGAATAAAATTACAATATATGAGAGTTCTAATTTGGGTGATATCTTTCTCAAAATTTGCATAGTGGCATTAGACTTATTGTAGATAATTTGAAAACTTATACTCATTATTTTATCAGAGTTACCTAGTTTAATGGCTTCCTCAAATGTTTTCTGTCAAGCCATAAGTTGGGTGCTTGCTTTGTATGAGCCAATCCAGGTATGATCCCTGGCATCCCATATGGTTGCCCAGCCCTTCCAGGAGTTAGCCCTGAGTACAGCCAGGTATGGCCCCAAAAAATAAAACACCAAAATGTTTTTTGTCAAAACCCGAGAAACCTCAATTTTACCTCATTTCTTGTTGTTGTTTCAAGGGAAGAAATGAACTTCATTTCTGTTCTAAAATATGTGATTTCTTTTTCCCTCTAGGACGTCATTATGGAGCAGTAACATGTGAAGGGTGCAAAGGATTTTTTAAAAGAAGCATTCGAAAAAATTTAGTTTATTCATGCCGAGGATCAAAGGATTGTATTATTAATAAACATCATCGAAATCGTTGTCAGTACTGCAGATTACAGAGATGTATTGCCTTTGGAATGAAACAAGACTGTATGTATTAACCTTAAAGGGAAGAACTACTTTTAAGGATTCAGGCAAACTTATGTTTAAAATTAGCATATTAAATAAGTAATTTCTTAATTTATAGTTTTCTAACTAAAACTCACAAATTATATGCATATATGTATTTTTATTGATGTAACAAATACTTATGGAATGCCTATGTGCCATGCATGATTGAAACAAATGTGACAGCTAATAGATGTTAATAAGATAACAACACTAACCAAAATTCTACTATCACTACTACTAACTGTATTTGTTGCATATAAATTAAATTTTTTTTTGTCACAGCGTAGTTCTGTGCAGGAAGTACTAACTACTGTTACCCATTTTGGTTTTGTCTAGAATAGAAATTGAGTTTTCCCAAGGTCATAAATCTAGTAACTGGCACAACTTAGATTTTAAGCTTGGTGGTTTGCTGGGACCGGAGCGATAGTACATCGAAGTAGAGCATTTGCCTTGCACGAGGCTGACCCAGATTCAATCCCCAGCATCCCATAAGGTCTCTTAAGAACCACCAGGAGTAATTCCTGAGTGCAGAGCCAGGAATAATTCCTGAGCATCTCTGGGTGTGACCCAAAAAGCAAAAAAAAAGAAAAAAATGGTGGTTTGCTTTTTTCTTTGTTTTTTCTCTCAGAAAATGTTCATCTGGGGCCAGTGTGGAGGTACAGCAGGTAGGATTCATCCCTAGGTATAGCTGATCTGTGTTCGATCCCCAGCATCCTGATTGTGGCCCCTACACCAAAACAACAAAAGAAAGAAAATACACATTTAACCACTGTACTACATTCTCTTCTAAGTATCAGGAAATTCCTTTGAAATAAGTATATTGCCTCAATTTTATAGATGAAGCTGTTATAATGGCTTTATAGACAAAACTGTTAAAATTTCTTTTGAGGGGCTGGAGCAATAGCACAGCAGGTAGGGCGTTTGCCTTGCACACGGCCATCCCAGGTTCGATTCCCAGCATCCCATATGGTCCCCTGACCACCGCCAAGAGTAATTCCTGAGTGTACAGAGAGGAGTAACCCCTGTGCATTGCCGGGTGTGACCCAGAAAGCAAAAAAAAAAATTCTTTTGAAAAAAAAAAAAGCTTGCCTTTTGAAGAAAACAAAAATCTAACTTTGATCATTTTGCAACATTTATATCACCCAGTTGGTTAAATATTATTTCATTTTTTAAACTCTTAGGTAAGGGACAGACTCCTAACTTGAGTTTTTCTTTCTCAATAGTGGGCTTTTAAAACAAAGTGTTTCCCAGGGGTCACTAAGAGTGAGGAGTAGCCCCTGAGCAACTCTGGGTGGGGCCGAGGTATAAAAATTATAAAATAAAAGCATTTCTACCACAGCTGGGATGAGGAGAGGAGGAGATACAAATTGGCCTTAGGGTTTTTTTTTTTTGGTTACTTGATTTGTTTGGCGGCCACACCTGGTGATGCTCTAGGGTTACTCCTGGCTCTGCACTTAGGAATTACTCCTGGTGGTGCTCAGGGTCCAAATGGCATGCCAGGGATTGAACCTACCCACTGTACTATAGCTCTGGGCCCCATTCTCCAGTTTTTACATTTTGAAGCAACTTGGTAGGACTTCTTCAGAAGGAAGTGACTTCTAAAGCTTGTTGCTTATCTTTGGAGTTCAGTAGTTTTTGCTTTCCATAGCAGCATTGCTGACCTAGAGTTTGCATTTGTAATCACCTGTGAATTCTGCATTGCAGTATAAATAGTTTAATGCATTTTTTGTAGCTGTTCAGTGTGAAAGAAAACCCATTGAAGTGTCCAGAGAAAAATCTTCCAGCTGTGCTGCTTCAACAGAAAAAATTTATATAAGAAAGGATCTTCGGAGCCCACTAGCTGCAACTCCAACTTTTGTAACAGATAGTGAAACTGTGAGGTATAGTAAATGTAGCAAATAAAACATTAAATAGCTTTTTCATCAAAAGAACTCTATTTAATTTTAAACTATTACAAGAAATCTATGTGCCAGATTTTAAGTCAGTAGTAACAACAGAATTTAGAGAAATTTATTTTTAAGAAGTAGAACCATCTGAATTGATAAGGTAGAGGGAATCTCCTAAGAACAAAAATGAGCTAGTTCTGGGCATATGAACTGAAACAAACAGCAAAGTTTATAGCACTGGGGAGGAATGGCGTCTAGAAAAGAATGTTGTAAGGAAGGACGTAAGAACTCAAGCAGCCTGTGACAGCAGGGAACCAGGACTCCCAGATCACTGACAGAATTGTTTGAATTGGGATCTGTGGGTAAATGAAGCTGTGAAATAATGCAAAGGCTCCAAAGCAAACATCCAGCACTGGAAGTACAGCTTTTAGAAAGCTTTGGAAGATAATACCTTTAAAGACTTCAAATTTGAGCTCAGACCCTAAGTCACTAGCTACAGATTCTTCCCCCCTCCCCCCCCCCCCGTCCCCCATGGATTTTTATTTAAAATAAATATTTATTGGGGCCAGATGTTACTCAGAGTGAACACATTAAGGGCCCTTGGGTACTGTTCTTGACACTGCAAAAAGTGTATGTGTGTTTATATTTAGAGCAAACCTCTCAATGTAAAGTTTGAGTTTGGGGGCCAGGGAGGTAGTTTAGAAAGCTGGAGCTCACACTTTGCATGCAAGGAGCCTCAGACTCAGTCCCAAGCTTTGCATGGTTCCCAAAGCACCATCACATAGATACAACTTGCAGGTTAAGGAAAAATTTAAGTTTTAAAGCTTAAATTCGTTTTTAAATAAGAGGCAAATTTTAACACAATGTAGCTGGTTATTTATTTTTCTTCCTACTAGAACAATGGCTAAAATATGTACTTACTTGTTACAGGTCAGGAGGACTCTTAGATTCAGGAATGTTTGTGAATATTCATCAGTCTGGAATAAAAACTGAATCAGCTATGCTGATGACACCAGATAAGGTGTGTTTAGTGCATTTAAAGTTTACTTTTTGTTGGTGGGGGGGGGGGGGCAGGGAGCAGAGTAATTTTGGGCCACACCCAATGGCTCAGGTTACTCCTGGTTATGCACTCATGAATTACTCCTGGCAGTGCTCAGGGGACTATAAGGGTTGTCGGGGATCAAAACCAGGTTGGCTGTGTGCAAAACCCACTGTACTATCACGACTGCCCTAAAATTTGCTTTTTGTTTTTAAGCTTTAGAAAAACTTCTTTTCTAAAACAGATTTTCAATTATTTGATAAAAATTTTGTCTGTTAGAACAATTAAATTTCTAATGTGAAAATAATAGATAAATCTTTTAGATTTCTTTTATCTTGAAATAAAAGTTTTCAGAATAGAACTTGCAATACAAAATTACTAATATGTCTTTCATACTTTCCTACAAATTTTATAGTGCAAAATACTTAATGTTTTAGGTTTAGGGAAATTTCACTATGTCTCATTCAGAAATTTGATTGAAAGAGCTAATATGTCATTTTGGTTGCATCTCTTTATTCAAGAAGTCTGTAGCACTGTCGTTCCATTGTTCATTGATTTGCTCAAGCGGGCACCAATAATGTCTCCATTATGAGATTTGTTGTTACCGGTTTTAGCATATGGAATACGCCACAGGTAGCTTGCTAGGCTCTGCCGTGCAGGCAGGGTACTCAGTAGCTTGCCAGGCTCTTCGAGAGGCACGGAGAAATCTCACCCATTTCTCCCGGGTCCCAAACGCCCTACCCGCTGTGTTATTGCTCCGGGGGGGGAGGGAAAGGGGGGGGGGTTTTCCCCTTCTCACTTTTTATTCTTTGTTTTGTTTGTTTCTTAATTTAAATTGAGTGTACAGATAAAGTTTCTGTAGTTTTCAGAAACCCATATGCCTCCCTCCCCCAGCAAAACAAAAAAAATCCCGTGGGCTGAGAAGATAGCTCCAAGGGCTGGAGCACATGCCTTGCACAGGGCCCGGAGTTAAACCTCCAGTGCTGCAGGGCTTCCTGAGCTGTCCAAGTATAGCCCTAGTGGCCTAGTGGCATTGCTGGGAAGAGCCTCTATTAACAAAACAGTTCTCAAAAAAACTTTGAAAGCAAATCTCAGGTTGTCTATGACTGGTATTTGATGCTGTAATGTGATTTTGTGTTTTATGATTTAGAAAATTATCTTATTTACGTTTTGTTGTGCATTTGTTACTTAGTGCTTGAACTTAGTTGAATACAACACCCTGGAATTAAGTTTTATCTGCCACTTAGCTATTAAGTATGAGCTTGAGCAAGTTATATGACTGGTCAGTTAGCTGAGCCCTGTCATGATTGAGTAATTCCCCTGACCCCAAAGCTAGGAGTAAACCCTAACACCTCCAAGTGTGGCCCAGGAAACAAAAAGTTAAGTCCTTTAGTTCTTATGTAAGAAGACTAAAACCTTGAGGAGCATAGCTTGCTTTTTTTTTTTTTTTTTTTTTTTTTAAGTTTTGGGGCCACACGCAGAAGTGCTTAGGGCTTATTCCTGATTGTGTTCAGGCATAACTCTGTGGAGTAGTGGGGATTAACTTGGACCAACTACTTGCATGGCAAGTGCCCTATTTTCTTTATTCTCTCTAGCCCCCAAGTATAGACTTTCCAATACAAAAGACATAACTTCACATCTTGCCTACACTATTTACTGCAAGACTGATAATAATTCTCCTCAGCAATAAGGAGTTGTTGCAAG
The DNA here is from genome assembly GCF_027595985.1 of Sorex araneus. NCBI lineage: Eukaryota > Metazoa > Chordata > Mammalia > Eulipotyphla > Soricidae > Sorex > Sorex araneus. Next base: position 36,930,761 of record NC_073311.1, on the reverse strand, counting down.
GATTAAGTAAAGTACACATGTAGGTAGTAATTATGTAAGAACTCAGTAATGGTTTGTTACTCAATGAATGACTCTAGGCCAATAAAGTACTTAATGATTTGTTCATTGATTGGCATGCAGCCAACACTGGTTTGAATCCAGCACTGAACATAGTCCTCTGAGCACTGCTGGGAGTGATCCCTGAGCAGAACCAAGAGAATGAACCCCTTTAGTATGGCCCCAAAACCAACGAAAGAACATTAAAAACAAAAACAGTCAAGGGGAAAATAATTAGGATCCTAGCAGGATAGGGACTCCTATCAAATGAATGGAATTGCTTAAGTATTAATAAAAAGACTAGAACCAAAAAGCACAGTGGGTAAGGCACTTTCTGTTTGTACAGCCCACTTGGGTTCTGTCCCAAACATCTCATGTTTCCCCAAGCACCATCCAGGAGTCATCCTTTAACATAGCCAGGTGTGTCTCAGAAACGAAACAGATAAAGAATGGCTAGGGCTGAGGAGAGAGTAGCTCTAAAGGCTGAGTATATGCTATGTCTGCAGGAGGCTTGGGTTTGATCTCCCAGCCCAGCAACACTGGGTGTGAACCAAAAAATAAAAAAGAATAACTAACGGATTGGAATATATCTAAAGTACAAAAAGTTGTGAATTTAAGTGGAAGCTTAATTCTTCCTATCGGCATTAAAGATTGCTTTTGGCAGGCTATGGGTGCCACCTTTTATGTGTGAGGCTCTAGGTTTAGTTTTCAGTACCTTTTTGCCCCCACACACTGCCAGATGTGACCTCAAAATAAGTCATAGAAATGGATTTCTATTTTCTCACTAGTCTGAAAATTGACAGGGAATAATAATTCAGCCCTTTACTGCCATCCTTTATAAAAGAAGTATAGTACTGTCTGATGGTGCAAGCAATGACTGACCACACTGCAGCAAGGTATGTGTAGTCACCACCAACAAAGGGGTGCAGCCCCTGGTAAGACATTTAACCAAAACTATCTGAGTGCCCCTGCTGGGAAATGCAAGTCTGGCAAGCACTGCAACTAAAGGAATGCAGGCCTCAGTGAGTGAGCATGGTGTGTCACCTCTCTGAGCTTCAAGTTCCTTACTTGCATTGTTTGCCCTTAATACAAGTATGCAAGCACCACACCCAGCCCCTGGCCATCACATCAACAAAGGGAAGAGAAGCAAGGGGTTAGAATTAAAAATTCAATTATGGGGGCTGGAAAGACAGTGGGTAGTGTACTTACCTTGCAATTCGCCCACCCAGGTTCAATTTTTGGCACCCTATATTATCCCAAGTCCTTCGGGAATGAACTCTTTAAGTGCAGAGTAAGTTCACACACTACTGGGCATGGTCCCCAAACCAAAAAATGGATAAAATTATGGTGTTGCTCATTAAAAAAAAGAAAGCCAAGAATAGAAGGAAATACGCAACTTATAATAATAGTCGAATACTCTAAATACTTCAGCAAATTCAGACATAACAGTGCCTGGTATTTAACAGTGTCTGCCAAAAGTTGGTATTCTAGGATGTCTGTTCAGTATGATGTTTACTCTCCACTCTCTTTTCATTAGTTTTTATTATGCTTCTACTTATTTCTAACTCATACAGATTTTAGAAATTATAGATGTCAAATTTTTAATGCTTAATAGAACTTGAGAAATTAAATATTTTACAGAGGAAGCAACTGCAGATATATTAGCTTGGTGCAGTTTGGGGCTTACATAACTTTTCCGTAACATTTAGAAAATTAGCTAATTTTCTTATATCTTAATTTTTTAAAATAGCATCTCTTCAAGACATTTCTAAAAAGTTTTTTGAATCTTTTCTTTTTTAAGGCTGAATCATGTCAAGGAGATTTAAGTACTTTGGCTAGTGTGGTTACATCATTAGCAAATCTTGGAAAATCAAAAGAACTGTCTCAAAATAGTAATGAAATGTCTGTGGTTGAAAACTTAAGCAATGGTGATACCTCTATATGTGAATTTCATCAAGACCTGCAGTCTAATGGTGATGTTTCAAGGTAAGGTCTGTTTGATTTTTTTTTTCCCCTTTTGCCTAAATGTCCTTTAGTGTTTTGTAAAATATTTTTATGTTGAATACTTGTTATGAAAACTTCAGAAAGCAAGTATTTCTGCTTTGATATTTAAGGAATATGGGGGAAAAATCAGGGCATATTGACAGGGTGACAGCAGCATGTACCACTGGTAGCTCAGACTTGGGTGTGGTTTAATTAACACAAATTGCAAAATTGTAGCACCAGCATCAGTGTGTTTAGATTTTAAATGGAAAAGCTGAATTCAGTGTAGAAAATTGTCCAGCGGGTTATGATCTAAATAATGACCAATAAATCAATAAATAATATAAGTAAGAGTTATAAAATTTAGGCTCTCTTCCCCTTTCCCCCAAGAAATAACTTGGTTCTTGATATTTGAAATAATTTGGTTGATATATTTTATCTTTTGTGTATTGAGTATAAGACATTTGTCTTACTTGGCATTCATGTTCATTTTCCCCACCAAATTTGAGTGATGAAAATGAATTAAAAGATTCAAGCTAAGGATGTGGCTCAGTGGTAGAGCGCATGTCTTGCTTACAGAGACCTAGCTTTAGTGCCCCAGCACTGAAGGAATAAGACTTGGTTGAGTGGATGGGGCTATGGTTCAAGTGATAGAGAACATGCTTGCATGATGGCGGCCTTGGGTTTCTTCAGTCCTCAGCTTTGCAGAGTGTGGGCCTAGTGGTGCTGAATGCTGTGGAGCTGGAATACCAAGTCTCAGGCCTGGACATCTCTAGGAATATCTAGTCTCTAAGCACTGCCACCTGTGACCCCCCCCCCCCCAACAAACAAAATGGATTGAATTGAATCAGCTAGTTTGATATTATACCTCATGAAATTCATGTAAGGATTCTGTTTTTCGCTCTGTCAGTATAAATACACAGTAGGTAGAAACCCAGTTTCTTAAGGGTTTTTCCACACAAGTTGTTCTTGCCTTTGAATCTCCATAAGGAAGTGATGTGACTGAGAGGTAAAACTCAGGGATTGCCTGTGTGAGCTCCCATGCTACTTCATGTTGCTGGTGTTTTTGTGCCGTGGACTTGGCAGTCCCTGAGGCTACTTTCTAACTTGGTGCTCAGGGGTTTGTTCTTAGCAGTATTCAGAGACCATGCTGTGCAGGGATCAAACCTGAGCATCTTACATGCATAGCCTGTGAGCTATCTCCCTGGCACTATATTTCCAAAAGGAAAAAATCTTTGTAAGTTCTTGAAAGTGAGATTTTAAGAAACTCTAAATCTTCTCATTGAAAAATACAGAGCTATTTTGAGTAGTACATGCTAAATAGTTAATTGCTTTATTAGTGTCATGCTTAAAGTTCAGATATGTAAGCTGTGTGACCACAAGTTTTAAAATATTCCTAGATTTTTAAATGTAACTAAAAGCTTAACTTTATATATATAGTATATTGTTTACAGTTAATTTAATATAAGTTTTTATCCAGTCTTCCTAAACAATTTCTATAGGTAAAATGGACTTCTATCTTAAGTATCAGATTAATAACAAGTCAAACCATACTGTATGTTTTTGTTGGGAGGGGTCACACCCAGCACTGCAAAACATGCGCTCCATCCCTTTGAGCCATCTCCCTGGCACATTAATGCCACTTTTCCATACCATACTATATATTTTCCCTTAACAACTTTCTTTTAATGACCAGACTTAATAATAGCTTTCTTACTGTGTACATTAATTTGAATTTGTTGCTGCTGAAGAGAATCATAATTATCACTGAAGGAGGGTACTCAGTGATAAACTGAGGTTTTCTTTTGAAAGAAGTTTGAGCTTAAATCTTAATTACAGAATTTTTACAGATTTTTATGTCATTGTGGAGATTGGCCAAGATCACAGCTTCTGATGTCTCCTTATAGGGCATTTGACACTCTTGCAAAAGCATTGAATCCTGGAGAGAGCACAGCCTGTCAGAGCTCAGTAGAGGGCATGGAAGGAAGCGTACACCTAATTGCTGGAGATTCGAGCATAAATTACATCGAAAAAGAGGGGCCACTTCTCAGCGATTCACATGTAGCTTTCAGGGTACTTTGACATATATATATATATATATATATTTAATTTTTATGTTGTTTTTAATCTATTTTGATTTTAAGCCGTAAAAAAATCAATATATTTGTTATGCTTTTAAAGGCAGAAACACCCCTGAAAGAATTTCAAAACAGCAGCTTAATAAAATGATGGCCCAATAAAGTATTCTGTTTATAAATCAGAGTATACTATTAGTTGGTGGACTTAAACTTATTAAATATTAGCTTGTAAATATTTGCATTCATTATATGTTGAATGCACTGTTCTGCAACTTTAGGGTAACATAATAACTAAGACACTGATATTTTGCTCTTGCCATAATAACCATTAAGAAATCCATTTGTTCTGTATTAACCTAGTTAGCTAGCTCTCAGCCTTTTATTAATTGCTAATTATTTAAGTAGATTCTTAAGTAGAAATTTGGAACTTTGCAACTTCCTGTATTTTAACTTTTTAATACTTCATCTATTTTGTGAGGACGGTACTTTTGTAATAATCCAGTTTTCTCCTGTAAAGACATTAATTTAGGAGAGAGAAAAGATATCTTGAATACTAGAATATTTGCAAATAGCCTTGTAGTACTTATGCACTTGACTAATGCTTGAACCACAACTCTTGATGACTGGATCTTTAAAGTCCTACCTTGTGTCTGCTGTTTTGATCCTTTGTTCTAAACCACCCTACGTTTGCCAGCTATCAGTACTGTTACTAGTAAATGATGTACAAATGATTGAAAGTGACAAAATATTTAGTTGTCCATTATATCAAAGGGTAATTGTTCATAACTTAACTACACATTTCCCTAAGTTTCTTATGAAAATTCAGTTATTTGGTATATTACTAGTAGAAATAATGAGCACAAAAATCCAATCTGACATTGATCAAAACTGCATGTAAGTGCCAGAGAGATAGCCACTTGTGTTATGTTTGTATGTTCCACTCTAGTCCCCAGCACTAATGTGGTACCCCAAGCACTGTCAGGTTTCATTCCTAGGCTTGGAGCCAAAAATAATTCCTGAGTACCATTGGCATGGCCCACAATCCTCTCTCACTCTGAAAAATAAATCCTGAATACAATAATAAAGTTTATATTTGCAAAATATGACTTAGTAGAAAAAGATGCAAAGAAAACTCAGAATGACAGAAATTTGCTGTAATTTGATTAAAAAAGAATTACCAGTGGACCAATTGTCATGTAAACTTTTGCCAAAGATAATTATATAGGAAAATTTAGAACTTTTTGTAATAATGTGCAAGAAAAAATTTAGGTATGGGATGTGGTCTTCCTCCCTCCCTTCCCCCACCATTCCCCTCTCCCACCTCACCCAGGAAAAAAATGCTTCCACTTAATAGTTTCCTGTTGCCTATCGTAATTCCAGTCACCATAACTGGCCTCTTAAGACTACATTCTGATCCAGTTAGCCATCATTCTCAGTGTTCCCTTTTTCAGTTCTTTCAGTACCTCATTTAGTTATTGTTTTATTCCTCTATTGAAACTACAGCACTGTTGGTTAGGCTCACTGAGAGCTTTCAGCAAATACTTGTTAAACCGACCTTTGGTAAGAAGAGAGATGATGAGATGGAACTCATCTCAATAGTACTAAAGAGAATGAGATCGGTAGGTTAGATCCCTAGTACCACATGCACTATTGGGCGTGATTTTTAGTATGTCAATGAATCACATTTTTGTGATTTGAAAAATGTATATGATTTAGAAGCCAAAAAGATGGTTCAATGAACTCAATGAATGCTTTGCCTGCAGGAGGCATGGGTTTGATCCCAGTACTGTCTGAACCTCCAAACACCACTAGGAGTCATCCCTAAACACTGCTAAGTATGGCCGAAGGAAAATAGGGGGGAAAATGTATACGATTAAATTTTAAATCTAAAATCTGTAGGTATTTTGGTTATTCATTAACATCTTGTGATTAAAAACTCACCTCCTAATGTAAGAAATCTTGTCTATTCAGTCTAAAAGATTTGTTCATGAACTTTCTTTAGTCAGCATTAGTTTTCATAATATTAGAGACATCTTGCCTTTAAAAAATCAAGTATGTGAGACAGATAAATTTCTGTTCATTTAATATCTCCATAAAGATATGTGCAGTGCAGAGCATTTTGAGCTCTTTTCATAATGAATTCTTCTGGTATATGTTGCAAATGATTTCAGCTTTCTTTTTTTTTGGGGGGGGGGTCACATCTGGCGATACACAGGGGTTATTCCTGACTCTGCACTCAGGAATTACTCTTGGCAGTGCTCAGGGACCATATGGGATGTTGGGAATCGAACCCGGGTCAGCTGCGTGCAAGGCAAGCGCCCTACCCACTGTGCTATCGCTCCAGCTCCTCGGCTTTATATTTAAAGCAGTAGTTTTTCATTACTACCACCCTGTTGTGATCAAAATAAAGCCTGTCCTGAGGTTCATAATTTAATGATACTTATTACTACTATTTTATTTGTATAAAAGGATTTAAAACTATTTGGCAAGAACATTTATGTATTATTTCTTATTTACTCCTCCCCTTAAATTCAGTAATCTTTGATAATTTCCAAAATTTTCATATTTTTTCCCCTGTTCACCTTGGACAATTCTGAGAAAGTATGATAATTTTTCTTGGGGTCTTTTGTTTATTTGGTTTGGTTTTAGGAGCCATACCTGGCAATGCTCAGAGTTTTTCCTGGCTCTGTGCTCAGGAATCACTCCTAGTGAGTCTTGAGGGATCTAATTCAGGCTGACCATGTACAAGGTTGTCCTTACCAGCTGTGCTGTCTCACCACCCAGATTTTTTTTTAAAAACAGACAAATGTGTCAAAACAGTTGCCTCCTAGTAATTCATTGTCACTGTCACTGCCACTGTCATCCCATTGCTCAGTGATTTGCTCGAGCAGGCACCAGTAACGTCTTCATTGTGAGAGAGATCAATCTCTCCATTGTGAGACTTGTTACTGTTTTTGGCATATCGAATACACTACGGGTAGCTTGCCAGGCTCTCCAAGAGGGGCAGAGGAATTCATTAGGATGTTTACTATCTGCTTGTCTACAATTCTCTTAAGAATTGTTTTAATCAGCGGATGAAATGATATACAGCAGATACGGCACTTGTCTTGCACACAGTTGTCCTGGGTATGATCCCTAGCATTCATTACATATTGCTTCTGAAGCACCCCATGGTGTGGCAAAAAACAATCTGATACTGGTATTTAAGTTTTTCTTATGTTGGGGCTGAAGCAGAAATATACTGGGTAGGGCACTTGCCTTACACATGGCGAGCCCAGGTTTGATCCCCAGTTTTACATATGGTCCTCATAGCACTGCCAGGAGTCAAAGTTTTCAATAAGCAGATTTCTATGATGCATTGTTATTTTACTACTTCAAACAATTTATAAATAGATGAACCATTTGTGACTAATATTTGATGTGCTTTTTATTTTCATCTAACCTTTCTGGGGATTCTATTATATTGATGAAAACTTTTTGGTCATTTGAAAACATCACAGATGCTTTCATTTGCCTAATAATGACTGAGACAGCAAACAACTATGTGACTTACCTCCACTTTTTTTTTTTAATCTTGCTGAATGGGGGATTGAACGCAAAGCTTCACACATGCAAAACAAGTGCTATACTATTGAGCTGCAACCCCACCTCTGTCCTTTTTATATATATTTATACTCAAACTTTGTTACAACATGGATTGGGTGATCTTACTCTTTTCAGTTCCTGCCCCTTCGACATCTGTGATATGTTGTACTTAGTACACCTCAGATCATCTGACTGGTTTTAATGCCCATACGTACTCAGTTGTGTGGGTTTTTTCTTTAGCTTAATGATAAAAAATTTAGGTTACTGGGTTGGAGCGATAGAACAGCAGTTAGAGTGCTTGCCTTGCATGTGACCAACCTGGACTCAATCCCAAGCATCACGTTTGGTCCCCTGACCCAACCAGGAGTAAACCCTGAGCATCAATCACCAGGTATTGCCCCAGAATTTAAAAAAAAAAAAAATTAGATTATTGCTAGATTTAAAGTGTAGCACTTATTTAGACATCTTTATATCTGTATTTTGGTTTATGTATTTTTCTGGAAAAGAGGTTGGTTTACTATAGACTATTTAGGACATTGTTGGGTTTTAGGCTGTTGTCATTTTAAAATTTTTGATAGATATAGGAAAATTGCTTTCCAGATAATCTGCCCTCAGTTATGTGAGTACTATTTCCCTAAATCAGAGGTTCCCAAGCTTACTTAATCTGCCTCCCCTTTTAAGAAAAGAGAATTACTTACACCCTTTTGAAAATCAACATTTATTATTTCAAAGTAAAATTTTAGAAAAATAGAAGTCGGGGGGCCAGGCCGGGAAGTGCATACTGCCAATTATGATGCAGGCAGCAGAGAATGCATCGGAAAGCTACCTTGAAACAAAAAGCAAATCTCCCACACACCTGCACCCGCTACCCCAAAACTGTTCTGGCACTTACTAGAGCCCTCTAGTCATTCCCGCAGTGTTTGTATGGAAGGGGTAGATGATCTAATAATAACATTTGTTATTTTTTCAGTCATTTTAAAATAGAGAAAATGTTTTAGTAGATTAAATTGCCAGTGGAAGTTTTCTTTAGCAGTATCCTCAGAAAAGCTTTTTGGAGGGCCCAAGAGAAGGCTCATAAAGGGTACAGGCTTTGAATGCAGACAGGAAACCCAGGTTCAACCCCCAGCAGCCTTACACAAGTTTTAGAGTGGATTCCTAAGTAGTATTACAAGAGTAGTCTGTTCAGCTAGGTGTGGTGAAAATAAGTTTGAAAATTCTTGGGAAGTAATCGATGCTGTATCTATTTCTAGCAGTATGTCTTTAAGTAGTTACCTGAGGTTAAGACCAAAAGCCCATGAGCAGAACCCCACCAGTGTATTTTGTTTCCCCCATCAATATATTCTATCTACTCTTTGAAATGATGGAAAAACTGGTAGTGCTGCACCCAGCTCCCCATGGTTTAGTACACTGAATTCAGTCATTGCTGTGCCTCTCATCAGGGGATGTGCACTCCAGAATGGCAGCAGCAACAATGTTTCACTTACTATTTTCCTGAGCATTCGAATTTGTTAATCCCATAGCTGAAAAAATATATATAACATATGGTCCTAAAACTAAATTTGGGTTTTTTTAGGGTTTTGGTTTGGTTTGGTTTACTACTTCTAGCAGGGCTTGCTATATGGATTGCTGGGGTTCAAAACCCAGTCATCCACATACAAAGCAGGCACCTTACCTGTTGTACTACTGCTAAATGGAATTTTTTATGAACTGTTGTTAATAAAGAAACAGAGGAAAGAAAAATCCACATTTTTAGACCAAAAGTGAATGCAACTCTAACATAACTAGAGAATACTGTGATTTGAAAATGAAATTCTATTTGTTAGAAAGTGTGGTCTGCTCATTTTTTTTCTAAATTCTAGCCTAAAAATGTGATGACTTGGATTATTTAGATTTGTGGTAGACATAGTAGGCTATTGTTTTGATATGTTTACATTTAACTTTTTCAGAGTTGATTGAATTATTTTAAAGTTCTGTTTCAGCACTTTATTAAACAGTGCTCATCTGGAGCTTTGCCTCCTGAGAGAACTCACCTTAGGCCCTGTTCCCACTAGCTCACCATGCCTACTCCGATGCCTGAGGACCTGAATGTGCACTACATTGGCGAATCTGCCTCCAGGCTGCTGTTCTTATCAATGCACTGGGCACTTTCAATCCCTTCCTTCCAAGCTCTAGGGTAAGTGTTTCTAAGTTCCTCAGTATACATCTTATCGCACAAATGCACAGCAAGCAGTCACTTTATTAAATGACAAAAAACAATAGATCTTCTTAAATTAAAGTTTTATCATTCTATGTCAAACTGTTACAACTAACACTTACTTTAGAATTTTTTTATTGATTGCAATTCTGTGGTTTATAATACTGTTAACTTCTCATACACTTAATTTCAACACCACACCCATCACCAGAGTACCTGCCATCCTATCCCTCTTTGTTATTTTTATATGGACAAGTGGCCGTATTTTGTCATTTGACTAAGCCAGTTTTTACAAAATGCATGTGATAGTGCTAAGTCAGGCCAGCACCTGTAATAGGCTATATGGGATTGATTTTACAATAGGGAGGCTGTCAGACTTTCATGTTTGTTGTCCTCTTGGGCTGGAGCAATAGCACAGCGAGTAGGGCGTTTGCCTTGCACACAGCCGACCCGGGTTCGATTCCTCTTGGAGAGCTCGGCAATCTACCGAGAGTATCCTGCCCGCATGGCAGACCCTGGCAAGCTACCTGTGGCGTAATCCATATGCCAAAAACAGTAACAAGAAGTCTCACAATGGAGACATTACTGGTGCCCGCTCGAGCAAATTGATGAACAATGGAACAACAGTGCTACAGTACTAGTCTTCCTCTTGGGACTACTATTTCAGGTATGTTAGTAAAGAACTGAAATTAGTTTTCAAACTGTAAAGATGTTTAAAGTATAAATTGTTATCCAGTTATATAACTACATATAGGGGATGATGTGGAAATATAAACTCCATAATTCCACTACATTAATTATGAAATTTAGACCTACCGGTAATACGCGCTTTTTTTTTTTCTTTTCAATTTTTGGGTCACACCCAGTGATACTCCTGGTTTTTCACTCAGAAATTACTCCTGGCAGTGCTCAGGGGACCATATGGGATGCTGGCAATAGAACCCGAGTCGGCCGTGTGCAAGGGAAACACTCTACCCTGCTGTACTATCATTCCAGCCCCAGCACATTGTATTTTATTGGAAGTAATGAGATGATATAGAAAACGTCTACTCTAAAAAATTGAAGCGTAGACTGGGGAGATTCCTCAAAGGTGTGAAATGCATGAGTCCCCAAAGAGTGAGCACCTTCTGGCCACTGTTTGGTATATACCTGGTGGTTCCTCAGCACCACTGGGGCCCAGACAGCACCAGTGCCGCCAGACCTGAGCACCCCAATATTAGACCTAGGGTGGCCCCTGCACTCCCAAGAACTGCTTGGAACCATAAAGAAAGAGAAGCACTCAAGCTTTGCCCAAAGATTATTATGCTTGCTTTGACTGCTTTTAAGCACTGATAAGAGTTGAAGTGAGGGGTGGGAGGGAGGTGTTAATCCCATAGTTACAACACAGCATTCTAATTACAGGACCCTGCTTTGTCAGTATAGTGTTGTAATAGTTCCTTTATGTAGATACATCTGTTTTCATTTTTGCCAAATAGAAATAATGACTGCAGGGGTTAGAGAGGAAATCACTTTGGAGTGTAGCAACCACAGGATTCTTTCACTAAAATCAACAACTGAGTTGCGGTCTATCCCTATGGGGCTTTTCTATAAACCATGTAGTTGGAAACCCCTGACAGGATTGGGGTTTGCTTGACTCATAGGACTACCTATTAGACCTGTGAAAAAGAACTACCTGCAGCAACATAAATAATAAGAATAAAATTACTGATATTATAGTCAGTATAAAAACCAGTGGTTGCTATGTAAACTTAAATTTATTTTTCCTGTTTAGCTATTTCCTAACTTGAATTAATAAAGATGAGGATTAAGCATTAAAGACAGAAAATTCTTTACTTGGTACTAAGATATTCTTAGTCTCTAGAAACTAATGTTGATTGTAGGTTTTGTTTTTCTGTTTTTTGTTTTTTATTTTAACTATTTTAGGGGGGTTGGTTTTGTCACCACACCCGGCAATGTTTAGGGTCTTCTCCATCCAGTTGCTTTGGGATTGTTTGTGAAGGGTCTAGGGGCACCACCCAGGGCGTCAGAACCGGGTCTCCCTCATGCAAAAGCTTGTGCAATAACTCCTTAGATATCTCCCAAGCCCCCTGTTACATTTTTGTCTCTAGATTTAGGACTCAGAAACAGCTCTAAATTTAGAGAGAATTTGCCCGCATTACCTTTTTTTTTTTTTTTTTTTTTTTAGTTTTGCTTATTTTGAGGAAAATAGTAGCTTAAAATACTTAAACTCTTTAATACCATTTGGATTTCACAAGGCTTCCTTTGTTTTTGTTTGTTTTTGACCACACTCAGAGCTTGCTCCTGGCTCTATACTCAGGATTGACTACTGCAAAACAACTGCCCAACCCTCTGTACTATGTCTCTGGCCTTGCTTTCTGTGTCTTAAAAGGCTGTTATTTGCATTAGAGCTTTATTTCAGGACAGGGTGTGTCTAAATGGTTAAGCATATATTTGCATGTGTGAGCATTGGTATTTCATCCCCAACAACTCTCCCCACACACACACAAAAGAAAAAGTGATAGCACAGCGGGTAGGGCATTTGCCTTGCATGCAGCCGACCTGGGTTCGATCCCTGGCATCCCATATGGTCCCCCAAGCACCACCAGGAGTAATTCCTGAGTGCAAAGCCAGGAGTAACCCCTGAGCATTGCTGGGTGTGACCCAAAAAGGAAAAAAAAAAAAAGAAAAGAAAAAGATTTGCAGCATAGTACTGAAGGAACTAAGTTGATTTTTCAGTTCCATCTTTAGAATTTAGTAGGTGACTGTACCATAATAAATTACCTTTCTCCACATCCATCCTCTTAGTGGTAGGAAGTGTCACTTGATGTCTGGAATAAAGGCAACAATACTCTATATAAATTTTCCCCCCTTCCGCTTTTGAGGATTGCACAAACTTGGTTGTAATGTTCACTGTGGTTGTGGGTCTCACCAGGAGTTACACATTTGGCTGCCATACTTCCATATTCTTGGCTATTTGCCACAGATAGTACCACTTTGTAGTGGCATGAGGAATCCCAAACAGCATTGCTCCTAGGTCTGAGAATGTGGGATGGTGCTGAGACACAACTTGCAGCCTCACTGATGTAATTGAGCATAAAGAATTTATATGCCTTTAAAACAGGTAACGGGCTGGAGTAATAGCACAGTGGGTAGGGCGTTTGCCTTGCATTCGGCCAACCCGGGTTCAATTCCCAGCCTCCCATATGCTCTCCCGAATACCGCCAGGAGTAATTCCTAAGTGTGTGAGGCAGCAGTAACCCCTGTGCATTGCCAGGTGTGACCCAAAAAGGGGAAAAAAAAATACAGATTAGTATTTATGAGGTCCCATAGTTAATGGTGGTATTGAAGTTGTTGTTTTATAGTTTCAGAGCTACTGCACGATTTCCTCCACCAGTGTTTCACAATCCTTCTACCTTTATCTTAAGGGCTTTTTAATTTATTTTTGTTTGGTGTCATGGCTGGCTGTGCTCAGGGATCATTTGTGGTGGAGGCTCAGAAGGCCATATGCGGTAATGAAGATTGAACTCAGATCAGCTGTGTGCAAGGCAAACACCCTATACACTCTATCCTGCCCCTTAAGCACTTGTAAACTAACAGTTTCTTGCTTTTAAAGGAGCTAATAATTCCACCTCTTTTTCGCTTTTGAAAAGATAATTTTAAAATTTTTTAGTTAACAAAAATTTCAGAACTTGCCTAACCATATAATTTTCCTGATGGAAAAAGAGTTAGGAAAAAGCCCAAATTTTTTAAGGCATTTTACATGATGGATGGAGCGATAGCACAGCGGATAAGCATTTGTCTTGCACGCGGCCGACCCAGGTTCGATTCCTCTGCCCCTCTCGGAGAGCCCAGCAGGCTACTGAGAGTATCTCACCCACACGGCAGAGCCTGGCAAGCTACCCATGGTGTATTTGATATGCCAAAAACAGTAACAACAAGTCTCCCAATGGAGACGTTACTGGTGCCCGCTCCAGCAATGTTACAGAATATTTGGTTGCCCTCCACCCCTCCACCAGTGTTGTACCCTTTTCTGACCCCTGCCCTCCATTTCAGACTTCCTACTGGAAGTCCGTTCTCTGTTTCCATTGCCTTTAGGCATTTGTTATTCCCTTAGCATGTTTCTTTATAATCCCAACATGAGAGAGGTCATTCTGAGTCTGTCCCTCTCTCTCACTGAACACAATACTTTTCAGATCCATCCATGTGGCATCCAGTTGTATAATTTTATCTTTTTGCTGCCGAATAGTACTCCATTGTGAATATATACCATAATTTCTTTATCTACTCACCTGTTCTTGGCACTTGAGCTGTTTCAGATTTTTTCTCTTGTGAATAGTGCTTTAATGAACATAGGAGTTCAGATGTCTTTTCTGCATTGTGTTTTGAGGCCCTTGGGATATGTTACATGGAGTGGAATTGCTGGGTCCTATGAAAGTTCAATTTCTAGTTTTTTGAGGAATATTCATATTGTTTTCCAAAAAGGCTGGACCAGTCTACATTCCCACCAGCAATGAACAAAAGTCCCCCCAAAGGAAAGATATTATGCAAAGACAGTATAGTATAATGGCCATTTATTTGTTTTCCTTAACAGGACAAAACTAGTAATAACCTCCCCTTACCATCATAACATACTAACATTGAGTCGACATAGTCTACTGAGAATTTTGACATTAGCACTTTACTTGCTAAAATTGGTAATAAAGAACAGGATTTTTGGTTGATTGGTTGGATATGGGTTTTTTTGAGGAGGCAGGGGCCAGGGGAGAATGGGGCAGAGTGCTGTGCCTGGGACTTACTCCTGGCTCTGCATTTTAGGAACATTCCTAGTGGAGTTCAGGGACTATATATGGTGTTAGGGATTCTTCCTCCCACCTCCCTTCCCTTCCCTTTAACCTCCTCTTCCTCCTTTCGTTCCTTCTTTCTTCCTCCCTTCCTTTCTCCCTTCCTTTCATTTTTGGAAGTGTCACATATACCCAGTGATACTCCACAGGGGTTACTCCTGGTTCTGCACTCAGGGGTCACTCTTGGCAGGCTCAGGGTGCCAGGGATTAAATTCAGGTCAGCCGTATGCAAGGCTATCCACTGTACTATCACTCCAGCCCCCTTATCTGTTACAGTTAAAGGAAAAATGTGAAGACATTAGCAATATCACAATAATCTTCCTATAAAGATTGTTTTGCCCTCTCTTTCCTTTAATACCACAATGTGATAGTTCCTCGGTTGCTACTTTTTCTCATTTCTGTGTTGTACTCCATAACATTTTCTCTAGATCTCTCCCAGCAATCTCAAAGAACTCTTGCTCCGTAATGCAAAAGTGTGCACAGAAGCAATGACCAGCTCTTACGTAATTTGATTGATTGGCTCTTAAAGTTTGTAAACTTTTAAAGTAAGTCTCAAGTATAGAAATAAAAAAATAAAACTTCTCTGTCTCTGCAGCGATAACTCACCAGTCAACAGCCCTGTTCTAGCTGACCAGTTTGTGGCTTACATCCTCTCTTTATTTTTACACTTATATTTTGGGTTTTTGGGGGAGGCAGGGAAGAGGGTCAAACTCTACAGTGCCTGGTGCTTAGGAATTATTTGTGGTTGTGCTCAGGGGATCAGTTATGGTGCTGAGAATCAAATGTCAGCTGCTGTGAGACAGGCTGCTTAACCCCCATGCTATCTGACCTCCAAACCCAAAACATGTAATGAGATTCTTATTCTGGTGATATTTGAGACTGTAGCACTGTCGTCGCGTTGTTCATCGATTTGCTCAAGCAGGCACCAGTAGCGTCTTCATTGTGAGACTTGTTACTGTTCTTGGCATATTGAATACACCAAGGGGAGCTTGCCAGGCTCTGCTGTGCGGGCAGGATACTCTCGGTAGCTTGCCGGGCTCTTTGAGAGAGACGGAGGAATCGAATCTGGGTCGGCCGCATGCAAGGCAAACGCCCTACTCACTGTGCTATCGCTCCCGTCCATTAGGCTATTGGACTGGAGTGATATTTGAGACATACTTAAGAAATAATTTTCCCCATGAATTTGGTTACCACTATCAGATAACTCTAATTGCCATTTTTAGTAAAGTGTTTACTGCATTTAAAGCTAAAGAAAATGTGCAAATGATTTTTAAAAATACATGTTTTTCCATTTTTTAATATAATCTTTTCCCATGATATGGGTTTAAAGCTACAGTTTTTTTAGTTTGAAATATTACATGCATCTATTCCTAATATTACATGCATCTATGCATTCTAATATTACATGCATCTGTTCTTAATTGAAAATTGGCTAATTTTCAATTTAAAATAATTTGATGGGCTATTAATATTTACATTTTTTATCCTTTCTTCCATCAGTTGCTTTCCAGATACACAAAACACAATTGATCAAATTCATGTCTTGTTTCTCTTCCCAGAGCAATTTTTGTTTAATAATGTTTTATTTTTTTAAAAAGCTGTAATGACTGTAAGGTTTTATTATAATATTTGATTGTGTGTGTGTTTAATAGGCAAGAGAACAGCATATCATTGGTGAAAGCTTATTGGAATGAACTTTTCACTCTTGGTCTTGCCCAGTGCTGGCAGGTGATGAATGTGGCAACTATATTAGCAACATTTGTCAATTGTCTTCATAGTAGTCTTCAACAAGGTAAAAATTGATTTCCCTTTTCATTTTGTAAAAGAGGAGGGGACATTATTTTTATCAAGTTTTGTTTGAAGTTACCTCTCTGATGATTCATTTTCTAGATAGCCAATACCCTCTTTACTTTTGATATCTTTTATATTTTTTTTATATATTAACAAAAATGGGTTATTTTTATTTTACTTATATAATTTTGGTTTGGGGGCCACAGTAGGTGGTACTCACGGCTTATTTGTGGCTAGGTTCTTAGGGAATTGCTCCTTGTAATTGTTAGGATCAAACCTGCATGCAGGGGCTGGAGCGATGGTACAGCAGTAAGGCGTTTGCCTTGCATGCAGCCAACCCAGGTTTTATGCCAGCATCCCATGTGGTCCCTCAGCATTGCCAGGAGTAATTCCTGAGTGCAGGGCCAGCAACATTGCTGGGTGTGACGGAAAAAGAAAAACAGCCCTGCATGCAAAAGCATGTGCACTAGCTCCTTGAGGTATCTCTGTTACCGCCCCCCCAAAAAGAAATTACAGAGAAATTCATGAGGCAACATGATTTGCATATTTTATTATTTTGTACTTGTTTAAGGGCATACCTGGCTGTGTTCAATTTGTTCCTGGCTCTGTGCTCAGAAATCAATCCTTGTGGGGCTCAAGGGACAATATAGTTCTAGGGGTAGAATTCAAGTCAGCACATGCAAGGCCTTAATTTCTGAATTATTTCTCCAGCCCCTCTGTGATTATAATGCTACTTCACATCCCCGGCATCAGTATTACTAAGGTTCCACCAACTTTTTTTGGTTTTTAGTGGGGTTTGTTTTGGTTTGATTTTGGAGTCACACCCAACAGTGTTCAAGGCTTACTCCAGACTCTGCTCAGGAATCACTCCTGGCTTGCTCAGGGAACTATATGGGGTACTGGAGATCAAGCCCAGATCAGCTGCATGCAAGGGAAATTCCCTACACACCATACTGTACCATCACTCTGGCCCAGTTTGTTTAAGGAGTCTCACAAGATTTAATCAAATATATTTAAGCATAGCCAGCTGCTTCTGTCCAGAGCTTTTAAAGGTTCTGTACTGTAGTGTAAATATCAGAATTCAGGGTTGCCCCACATCAAGTGATCAAATAGATTTATAAATGAATGTTTCCCACCAGCATTTGCCTTTTTTTTTTTAAAGGTGACTCCAGTGGTGCCAAGGGGCTACTCCTAATTCTGCTTAGGTATGACTCTCAGTGATCCTTGGGTAGCCACATGTTCTCAGACTTCAAACCCTGGCCTTTTGCCCAGTGCATCACATATTGACCCCTGAGCACAGAGTCAGGAGTAAACTTTGAGCTCCACCAGGTGTATCCCCCCAAAAAATAAAACAAACAAGTTAATACTGGCTTGTACCACTACTGTCTCGTTCTTGGACATCCCATAAGACAATTTGTAACATGATAGAATTATAGCATACTAGAATGTCACATCAATCTGTATCAATAGAAATGATTGTTGTTGCCAAAAATTCATCTTAAACTTTATTCCTGTGCCCCAGCAAATAGAGTACTATTGAAGCCTTCAGATGGGGGAAGCACAAATTGCAGTGCTGATATGCTGATCCCCTGAAAAAAGGGTAGTTTTTGTTTTTCCCCACAGTGTATATTCTTAAATGTATATATTACTTATACATAATAAATGGTTGTATTTAGAGCTGGAGATAAGCCTGAGAACCTGTGGTAACCCATGGATCACTGGGAGTGATCCCTGAGCAGAGAAGAGTCAGGAGTAACCCCTTGACCCCACTGGAGTGACCAAAATATAAATGTTAATACTTAGGGGTTTTGTGCCAATGGATTGCTGTTTTGTTAAATAAACAGTTGTCTGGAGAAAGTTAATTTTATCTGTATTTAGAGAGATATTGAATCTTAAGCCTTCATAGACTGGTTGTATTTAGAGCTGGAGATACGCAAGAAAGAAATACGTGGGATAAAAAGTAATCATTTTAGCTTAAAAAAATAGACACTTTTCTTTGTTTTTATTTTTAATTGAAGACAAAATGTCATCTGAAAGAAGAAAATTATTAATGGAGCATATCTTCAAGCTACAGGAATTTTGTAATAGCATGGTTAAACTCTGCATTGATGGATATGAATATGCCTACCTGAAGGCAATAGTACTCTTCAGTCCAGGTATATAAACATTAAATTCTAACCTAAAGTATAGTGTTGAGAATATGGAAATATTGGAACCCTCATATGTTGCCGGTGGGAATGTAAAATGGTTGGGTTGAAGTGGAAACAATCCAAATAGCTTATTAAGAAAAAACAATACACGTGTGTATGTATGTATGTATGTATGTATGTATATGTATATGTATATATAGTAGAAAATCATTCAGTGATGAGAAATTCTGATATATACTATAAACATGGGTAAATGTTGAAAGCAGCATGCTAACATGCTCAGGAGAAAAAATTGAGCACAGTACACGATTCAGTTTATATTAAACATCTAGAATTAGTGGGTTTTTTCCCCTTTAGAGAAACCCGTGTTCTCTCTTGAACATGTCTTTCCTTCTCCCTTTACATTTCTCTAACTTTCAATAGAATCTATATTGCTTCACTAATTTTTTTTTTTTTAGTTAAAAGTAATGGCCTGGCGCGATAGCACAGCGGGTGGGACGTTTGCCTTCCATGCAGCCGACCCATGTTCAATTTCTCCGTCCGTCTCAGATTGCCCGGCAAGCTACCGAGAGGATCCTGCCCTCACAGCAGAGCCTAGCAAGCTACCCATGGCATATACCATATGCCAGAAACAGTAACAAGTCTCACAATTGAGACGTTACTGGTGCTCGCTCGAGCAAATCAATGAACAACGGGATGACAGTGCTACAGCAATTAAAAATAATGATCAAGAATAGGCAGTCTTGGCCAGGGCAATAGGACAGCAGGTGGGGTGCTTGCTTCGCACAAGGCCAACCCGAGTTTGATCCCCGGCATCCCATATGATCCCCTCAGTTCAAAAGATGTTAATTCCTGAGTGCAGAAGCAGGACCATACACGGCTCCCTGTTTCTAAAAAGAGTAGGCAGTCTCTGCAAACAGAAAGGAGATTAGGGGCTACAGGAAGTAAGGAAAGGGGAGAGAGGAGAGCAGTGACTGCCAGTGGGTACAGAAATGTTAAGAAATTAGCATATGTTGATGGTTGTGCCGCTCTGAATAAGCTAAAAACTGGTAACTTTGAATCACTAAGTGAATTCTATGAATGTAAGACATTTATCGGGTTTTGAAAAGGAAAGAACAGACTCAACGAAGTGTGACAAATTCTATTGTCAACAATAGATTTTAAACCACATATCTGGTTTTCCTGACACTTAGTATTTTTCATGTATAATAAGTTAACTAGTAAGCTCAGTGTTACTCTGAATTATTAGCATAATTGGCTGTTTTAGACTTTGTATATTTCATTTTCATATGCATTTTCTGTTTGGTTGGTTTTTGTGTTTTGGTGCCAGTGATCAAACCCTGGTCATAATTGAACAACCTGCTAAAGCTTATACTCTACCACTGAGCTGCATCCCTGGAGTATGTTTCTGTTCCTGTGTGTCACAATGATGAAATTTAGAGCTTTCCCCCAATAACATTAAAAATACAAAACTTTTTAAATGGTTATGTTTTTGCTACTAGGCTGGATCGATAGCATTTCAGGTAGGGCATTTGCCTTGCACACCGCCGACCCAGGTTCGATTTGCCGTCCCTCTCAGAGAGCCCGGCAAGCTACCAAGAGTATCCCGCCTGCCAAGCTACCCATGGCGTATTTGATATGCAAAAAAACAGTAACAAGTCTCACAATGGAGACGTTACTAGTGCCTGCTTGAGCAAATCGATGAACAAGGGGACAACAGTGCTACAGTGCTAATGTTTTGCTCCTAAATTAATATTTATCTCTTTTTTTGATATATATTTTATTATTTTACACAAGACTTGTTTTTTTTTTTTTTTTTTGCTTTTTGGGTCAGACCCAGCGATGCTCAGGGGTCACTCCTGGCTCTGCACTCAGGAATTACCCCTGGCCGTGCTCAGGGGACCATATGGGATGCTGGGAATCGAACACGGGGCCGAGTGCAAGGCACAAGCCCTGCCCACTGTGCTATCACTCCAGCCCCAAGACTTGTTTCTTTAACCTGAGAACTGGTTCCTTTTATGGAAAGTAATCAAGAATTTTCTTTTTTTTTTTCCTTTTTCTTTTTTTTCCCCCTTTTCTTAATGAATCACTGTTGGGGGTACAGATACAGTGATTACATATTCTCATGTTTGTGTTTCAGTCATATACAGCTTGAGTATCTATCCCTCCACCAGTGCCTGTCCTCTGCTGATGACCCCATCATCCCTCCCAACCACTCCCACCCCATCCCTCTCCCCACCCCGCCTCTTTGGCAGGTCATTCCCTCTGTTCCCTCTCTCCCTTTGGACGTTGTGGTTAGCAATGGAGGTCTTGGGTGGCAAATGTGTTCAGTCTATAGTCTGCTCTGAGCACACCTCTTTCATCTCGAGCGGGTCCTCCCACCACATTTTTGCTTGGTATTCACTTCTCTGTTTGAGTTGCCCTTTCCCCCA
Organism: Sorex araneus; assembly: GCF_027595985.1. Lineage (NCBI taxonomy): Eukaryota > Metazoa > Chordata > Mammalia > Eulipotyphla > Soricidae > Sorex > Sorex araneus. The sequence goes on along the minus strand of NC_073311.1, from coordinate 36,909,671 downwards.
GCATGTGAGGCCGGCCTCCAAGCCATGGAGCAAATCTGGTACTTATTTCTGTTATTTTTGTGTGTTAGTCCTCCATTCTGTTGTTTTACATTCCGCAGATGAGTACTTTTTGGGTTACATTGGGTGATGCACAGGGGTTACTCCTGTCTTTGCACTTAGGAATTACTCCTGGCAGTGCTCAGGGGACTATATGGGATGCTAGGTACAGACTACCCACTGTACTATCGCTCCAGTCCCAAATATTTATCTATTTTTTCATTACCTGTTTTATTACCTTTATTTTCCTAAAATTTGAAATAACAGATTCAAAGTTCAAATGTAATTTTATTAAGTATTTCCAGTATATTCTATTATTTTCTCTTCATCCAGAGCAGAATGTTTTTTTTTTCCTCTTCTTTTTCTTGGCAGGGGTTTGGCTTTGGGTTACACTCAGTGATATTCAAGGGTTATTTCTGGTCTGCACTCAGGAATCAATTCACGTGCTGCTTGGGAGACTGTGGGATTTAGAAATTGAACCCAGATTGGTCGCATGCAAAGCAAACACCCTATCTGGTGCCCCTTATTTTCAATATTTCTTAATACAGGCAGTTTTGGGATATTCTTTCAATAATTCCATTTTTGTGATTTGTGTTTCATTTGTGTGTGATGCTGTTCATCAAAATCAGATCCTCTCACATGTAAGGCATGTGCTCTACCACTGAGCCATGCCTTTTTGTGTGCATGTATGGAATTTTATGTGGCATTAACCTGTTCAGATTATTTCTTGTTTGTTAGTTTTTCTCACTAAACTATGGTATTCTTGATTTAATAATCACATCAGTATCTTTGTTTTTGCTTTTGGGCTATACCCAGAGGTTCTCTGGGCTTATTCCTGGCTGTAATGGGGGCCATAACGGATTCTGGAGATAATACGCAGGTTGGCTGCATGCAAGGAAAAATACCCTACCTATTGTACTATGGCTTCAGCTCCTCGTTGATATCTTTTTATTTAACAGTGGTAGTAGGGTAAAAGGTTACAGAATATTGTAGGATGTAATCTCTAAATATGTGATTGGATTTGAAATAAATGCCATTTTTTTTTCTTTCTGGATCACTCCTGGCTCTACTCAGGAATTACCGCTGGTTGTGCTCAGGGGACCATATGGGATGCTGGGGATCGAATCCGGATCGGCCGCGTGCAAGGCAAATGCCCTATTTGCTGTGCTATCACTCCAGCCCCTAAAAATGCTTTTGTAAAAGTAGGAAAAGAAATTTTTTTTAAACACTTTTTTTTTTCTCTTTGGGTCACACCTGGTGATGCACTCAAGAATTACTCCTGGTGGTGCTCGGGGAACCATGTGTGATGCTGGGGATTAAACCTGGATCGGCCGTGTGCAAGGCAAACACCCTACCCACTGTACTATTGCTCCAACTCCGAAAAGTAGGGGAAAAAATTTAAAGTTAAATACTCTTTGGAAGAAATTAGGTGAAGACATTTCTTTTTGTGTGTGGAAAATAAGAATGATAAGATTCCCTTCTACCATTTTGGAGACTCATAGAAGCTATTTTAGTAGAAACTAGATGTTTTACAAGATGTCAGAATGCAGATATGAGATAAAATTATTTCAGGACTTGGGATTGAAGAGATTGTACAGCACACAGTTATGGCACTTGCCTCAACACTGTCCAGAGTAAGTTCTTAAGCACAGTCAAGTGTTGTCCAAAAACCAAGCACACAAAAGTGATTTTAGAACTTTAAAAGTTAGACATTATCCTAAGGTACTCTTATTTTGTAGGTGGGATACTCAGTTTATTTGGGAATGAAGGAGACTGTGTAACAGGGTTTTTTGTTTTCACTGACCTTTTCTTCATCCCTCCCCATTGTTTGTGCCTATTGAATGAGCATTATTGAATTAACTATACTAAATGAGAGTAACAATATTATCTTTATTGTTTCAGATCACCCAGGATTAGAAAACATGGAACAGATTGAGAAATTTCAGGAAAAGGCTTACGTGGAATTCCAAGATTATATAACTAAAACATATCCAGATGACACCTACAGGTATCTAGAATTTAAAACTTTTTGGTGAGGGGCTGGAGAGATAGCACAGCGGGTAGGGCGTTTGCCTTGCACTCGGCCGACCCGTGTTCGATTCCCAGCATCCCATATGGTCCCCTGAGCACGGCCAGGGGTAATTCCTGAGTGCAGAGCCAGGAGTAACCCCTGTGCATCGCCAGGTGTGACCCAAAAAGCAAAAAAAAAAAAAACTTTTTGGTGAATCTATCATTTCACTATTTTTTTATTTGAAGCATAATTAAATGTGTAATCAGTTTTGAACTTTAAAGTAGTTTTGTTCTTTTAAGTAATTATTGTATTGTTTCATCTATCCCTTATATAAGAGAAGACTTTAGCACAGAGATTGACATACTTTCAAGGTTGCACAGTAAATGACAGAGTATGGAACCCAACTATAACTCCAAGAACACAAACCCTTTTTAAATATATATATATATATATATACATATATATAGTTGGCATATGTATATATGCCAAAGTCATCATAATCTCTTTATTATCTCAAGATAGAGTCATGAATTTATTCCCAAGTGGAGTGGGGAGCATGAAGTTTTTAAAAATTTGACTATTTCATTTTATTTTGAGGCTGGGGATTGAATAGGTCTCTTACATCTAAAAAACATTGTTCTACCACTGAGTTACATCTCTAGCCTTAGACTGTTTTATAAAATAAATTTTCAAATTTGTGATATTTCTGCCAAACTTGTTTTTGTATTGAAAAAGAAAAGCTTTTTGTTTTGTTTTGTTTTGGGGCCGCACCTGGCGATGCTATAGTTACTCAGGCTCTGCACTCAGGAATTACTCTTGGTGGTACATTTGGCACCATATGGGATACCAGGGATCAAACCTGGATTAGCCATGTGCAAGGCAAACACCTACCTGCTGTATTCTTTCTCCAACCCTGAAAAACACTTTAAAATTACATATATAACTTCTGGGGCCAGAGTAATAGTACAGTAAGTAGAGCTTTTGCCTTGCACATAGCCAACCCAGGTTTGATCCCCAGCAGCCAGTATGGTCCCTCAAGCCCTTCAAGGAATGGTCCCTGAGTTATGAGCCAGGAGTAAGCCCTGAGCACTCACGGGTGTGGCCGAAAAACCAAAGAGAATGTGTGACTGTGTGTATACATACACACATACATATTTAATTCAATTTATTTATTTTGCTTTTCGGGTCACACCTGGTGATGCACAGGAGTTACTCCTGGCTCTGTACTCAGGAATTACTTCTGGTGGTGCTCAGGGGACTATATAGGATGCTGGGGATCAAACCTGGGTTGGCATGTGCAAGGCAAACACCCCACCTGCTGTGCTATATTACTCCAGCCCTTTAATTCAATTTTGAAGAGGGACAGAGTTATCTAGATTTGTTATGAATTTAACTGTCAGAGCCAAAATACCTGGATTTGATATCATCTTACCACTAACTGTTGAACCCTTGGAAAATCATTAGCTATTTCAGTTTCTTTACCTATGAATTTTACTTAAGACTACATATGTGACTTAAGTGCTTGTCTTAATTTCTGACTCCATATGGTCCTCAGAGAATCTCTAGAAATGGTCTTCAGAGCAAATCAAAATAAATTCATAGAGTAATAATGCCCATCTTTTATCATTATAATTAAATCATTGTTAAATAAACATAAGGAACTTAGGGTCAGGACCAGCGAGATAGTATAGCAGGTAAAGTGCTTACCAGGGGTGTTCAATCCCCGCAACACATATGTTCCCTGGAATATCACCAGCAATACAGAGCCAGGAATAAGCCCTGAGCACAGCTGCATATAGTCCCCAAAAGTTATTTTATACTTTATATAAATAATGTCGCATTTAAATTTTCTCTTCATTTTGCCATATAGCTGTTTTCCTCTCTTCTATTAGGTACTAGGTGCTTTGATTACTCTCTGAAGTGTACTTCATTTCTACATTCTTAGTAAACTTTCATAAAAATCATCACATAAGACTTTAAGAACCCTCAGTCCCAAACCCAGAAATTGGCAGGATCATTTGATTTATCTTCACAACAGTACTAGGGGCAGCAGGATGGAAGCACTAAGCATGTTACACACATTGACATTCCTTGGGGGTGACTAACTGGGTATAAATACAGTGTGTGTGGGGGGAGGGGGGTGGTTCTTGGTGAAGCAAAATTGTTTTAGTGAAAGAAATTTAGAGATTTGAGGAGAGAGAAAGAGAGAGACAGAGATAAGTGTTCAAGAAAGGACAAGGGCTTGAAAGAGCAAAGAGCAAGCAAATAAACCTCAGTGGTTTGGGGGAGGTTATATATAGTTATTCCAAATTGTCTTGGCTTGCAATTCTCTGTATACCTAAAAGTTATTGGGTGCTCTCATAGGGAAAGCCTTGTATTTTCCCAATTGGGACTATGAAAGATAATGAAAGATGACCTTTTCATAATATCATCATCATCATTATTATTATTGTTTGGGAGACACACCCAGTATTGTTCAGATTTTACAACTGGCTCTCCATCAAGGTTACTCCTGTTGGGGCAAAAGGGGCCCGTGACAACAAAGCCAGGCCTACCAGATACAGGCCAAGTATTCTAACTGTTGTACTGTCTCTCTGGCTCCCCTCATCATATTTAGATTCTTCTGTAGCTTCTCCTTTTTAGAAGGAACTACCCTTCTCTGAGTGAAGCCTCCTTTCTTTCTGTATCTGGGTAGTGCCTCAGTTATTCTATTCCAGAGAGCTCGGGATTTGCATTTCAGATGGATGTGGCTTACTCCTGGCTCTGCACTCTGGATTTGCTCCTTCCTGGTGGTGCTTTGGGGACTATATAGGATGCTAGGATGCCAGGGATCAAAACTGGATTGTCACTGTCAGCACCACCACCCCTCAGCCCCGAGATATTACCTCCTAAAATCTTCAAAGATTGAAGATTTAAGTTGTAATCAGGGGTGAAGTTCTGTCTTTGGTAACTTCTTCATGCTGACAAAAGGTTGCAGGCTCTATGTAAGGGAGTGAAATTGCATGCCAAGTTTTAAATAGCAGTGGTTTATAGGTTTTGAGTTGTTAGTTTGCACAGCAGATTTTCATAGGGTTACAACCTTCCTTCTCCTTGAGATGTTTTTCTGCAGTTTCTTTGTTCTCTCCTGGCTGGCTCCCCAGATGATGTTGAATGTAGTTTGATACAGTGGGGAACGGGGGGAGGTTGTCTCAAGAAAAGAGTGCTTCCAACAAGCTGTACCTGAAGCCTGTTCTATACAAATGAGGGAACAGATTCCCCACCGAGTTCTCAAGGGAGCATGGACTCAAGCTGGCATGAGGAACTGCTCTTTGCAGGCCTGGAAAGTCAGTCCTATCCTTGGTCCAGGCAGTGCAGCTCTCTTGCCTTTCCTCCCAGAAAAGAATTTCAGGAGGCAAAATAAAATCCAGTGTCCTTGATTATATATTTTATTCTCTTTCCAGCAAAATGATTACCTTTTGCAGTACTATTTTGTAAAGCAAAATCAAATACAATATCATAAGCTTTGTGGGTTCTGGTAACACAACACATTGTCATTCTTACAACCTCAGATGAATTCCTAAGCTTTTCATAAGTGTGTAACTTGACCATAGTTTATAACAGTTCAGACAGCCTTGCAGAGTCTGCAGTATCATAGGTGCAGCCAGGTAATTATCATTTACTCTGAGATTGAGAAATGCTAAAGCTTTTCTTTTTATTTGTGAAAGTTGATTTAATTTTTTTAAAATCAAATTTTTATTAAATTAGGCCACAAAAACAATATATGCACAGAATTGCCTGTTTTTCTATGCAGTCTTCAAAAAATTTACAGCCTTGTTTCCCCCTCCTCTTTTTTTCTTTCTTAGGTTGTCTAGACTTCTACTCAGACTACCAGCTTTGAGATTAATGAATGCTACCATCACTGAAGAATTGTTTTTCAAAGGTCTCATTGGCAATGTACGAATCGATAGTGTCATCCCACATATTTTAAAAATGGAACCTGCAGATTATAATTCACAAATAATTGGTCACAGTATTTGAAAGCTGAGGTCTCAGTGTAAATTTATTGTTCTTTCCCAGAACACATGATACCAAATTGAACTCATTTTTTTCCAGGGCACCAGGAAAGTTCAACTTTCAAGATTAACCAAAAGCTAGCTATTTTTTTAATTTCAACGTCTTTAAGTTGAAACAGGAATTTCCTAAGTGACTGGGCAGATAGCAGGAATTAGAATATCCGTTTCTTTTTTAAGTGAATAAGAAATACTATGAATTTATTCTTGCTTAAGATGATACCTAAAGCCAACACTCTTCTCTAAACTAAGATCTCATTATATTTTATAAAATAAATCAGTCTTCCCCCACCCCACACCCTGCTGAATTGTCTTCTATTCATATTTAACTGCATTATGATGAACTGGTATAAACACTTAATCATTGGAAATCTCTAAGGGGATTTCCTTACATTTTACTGTTCAATTATATGTTATAATTACCATGTCAGAAATGATTATTTTATTCTCAGCAGTAAAATAATAACATTAGAAATATAGGAAATAATAATTGAGTATATTTTTGTCTTTTGTAAATACCATGGCATCTCAGAATATACCAACCACTCTCATTGCTGGCAATGAGACTCAGTCATTTGTGATCTTAAAGATTGACTCTTTTATAGTGTTGTATATTATTAGTTAAAAGCACTTTTTATTTATGTATGTAGCAAAAATTGAAAGTAAGATACAATTCATGTTTTAATATTTTTTGTTTACTACTGTGTTTTAAAAGTAGAGACTGATTGAAACCAAAATGTTTCAGTATTTCAAAATAGATATTAAAATTGTTGCTCTTCCATTCCACAAAAAAGCATTTGGCCTTTCTTCCTCATTCCAACCTGCATTTTCACTTCCTAACCCTTCCATGGGTTTAAGCAAGTTTCTTGTGGGTCAGTTGTTAAAAAATATTCATTTGTTAAGTAGTCATTATGCTTTCAAGGTGAGTTATTTAAACCAAATGGTTATTTTACTGAAGTTTTAAAGATATATGGTAATATGCACTCATTTTCTGAGGGGCTGTTTCAGTAGTATAACATCAGTGTAAAACCTTTTTGTCACCACAAAGACATTTTATTAAGAATCCTTGGATGTCGTCCACAGCCATATTTTTTCTTGGTGAACTTACTGCTGTTAAGTACTTCTTTGCTGATTTTATGATAAATTGTTTTGGTATGTTTATTCTTTTGAAAATATAAATATGGAGGTTTCTTGCACTCGGAATACAATTTTTACAAAGATTTTTGCAATAGAGGAGAAGCAGAATTTGAGGAGAGGGTCTAGATTTTACTAATTGCTTCTTTATAGTAGATCAAAAGTTTAAAGGAATGAACTTAATGGTCTTTACCAATTTAATAAGGAAAGCTTTTTTTCCTACTTAAAACATGATTTTCTTTGGTCAACAGACATATTTATAATTATCTGTTGGAAAATACTGCATTTAGTACAAAAACAGATGAAAAAAATCAGGAGGTGTGTACCATTACCATCTCAGTGAAATAAGCCAAGATTAAGGAAATAATTCTTTAAAATAATGTACTGATAATTAAGATACACATTTCTCTCAAGTATTTTTCCTGATTAAATTTGTAGTTATACTTGGAAGTGTTTTTTAAATATATTAAAATGTGACCTGCATTACAAACTTTTGTTTCTTGACAGTATATTTAATTCAGAGTCCAATATATTTGACTCAGAGTCCTTTCATTCATTGTGTGGTCTATGTTTTGAATGTTTGTTTTACTAGAAGAGAGTAAAGAGAGGGATTAAAGTACTCTCAAAGGGGAAAAGCATGGGAAATATTTCCATCTCCAGTATTTTAGGACTTTTTACAATTGAATTGAAAACTTCCAGCTAAATATCAGTTTGGCCATTCTCTTCTTTCCCTGGTGTCTCGGTAGTATAGTAATGATGTTTAACCACACATTAATAACTGGAACAGGAATAAAGATGTTGAAGGAGAGAGTTCAGTAAATTCTTAGAAGACAAAATTCAGAAGGAGAAAGAATCAGAAGCTACAATCTAAGCATCTGTAAAAGTTGTTTTGATGGGGCCAGAGTGATAGTACAGCAGGTAAGGCATTAGCCTTGACATGGTTGACAGTTTGATCCCTGCATCCCATATTCTCTCTCAAGTCTGACAGGTGTGATTCCTGAGCTCCTGAGCACATTGGGTTCCCCCACACCTATCATTTTTTAATTATTTGGGTTTTATTTTTGTTTTTTTTTGGTTTTTGTTTTTTTACTTTTTGATGAAAAGGAAAGAACTATACCTTCTAGTATCCAGGAAAGATGCTCAGTTCCTAGAGGCACTAGATGTTTGGAAATGGGAGGTGGGAGTAAGATATGTATCAAAGAATTGGTTGCCAGTCTATCAGAATTGTTGATTTCTCTCTACCTTTACTTAGGGGACTACATTCCTTCCACCTTTTTGAGCAGGTCAGAACTTAAGAAATGGAACTGGAAGAATAGACTTAGAGAACACCAGGAAATGACCAGACTTCTATTAAAGAGTTGAGTGTACATGATTAGTGAAAATCTGCATTCTGAATATGGACTTGCCAACCATGTTCCCAGAATGCTGGTTATCAGGTATAAACTTTTGTTTGTGCTTTTGGGATCACACCCAGCAATGGCCAGGGGTTACTTCTAGCTGTGCTCAGGGATTACTTCTGGCGGTGCTCAGGGGACCATATGGGATGCCTGGGATTGAACCTAGGTTGGCCGAGTGCAAGGCAAATGTCCTACCCACTGTGCTATCGCTCCAGCCCCTAGTCTTTTAGTTTCTCCCCCCCCCCCCCGCCCATTCAAAGAGATGATTAACTCCTGAATAAAAATCTCAGACATCCATTTTAGACTACACCTTAATTAATAAAATCCTTCTTGCCACTTTATCACTCTTTAGAGAAGCCTGCCAATTCCCAAGATTTATATGTACACAGCAGGTTTCAGCTATTTACTATTTATTTGATAGTACCCTGCTATCAGATTTGGACTTTTAAAGTCAGAATCATCCAGATACATAGTTAATAATGGGAGGGGATTGGAATGAGACATTGCGTCTGTTAAATTAGAGTGTTCTAAAGAGTTTCACAGGGAAGATGTGTCTCTAGGATGGTGGGGTGGTGTAGTTGGAAGTCAATACCATCTTGAAATCAACATTTTCTCAGAGTGAAAATATAGCATTCCTACTTCATTTTATTTTGGAGTTTTGGACCATACCCTGTGAAACTTAGGGGTTATTCTTGGCTCTGCACTTGTGAATTACTCCTGGAATCCTAGGGAAAACCATACGGGATTCTAAGGATTGAACCCGAGTCATCTACATGCAAGGCAAATTCCCCCCAGCTATACTGTCTCTCAGGTCTCACAGAATTGCTGTTATACAACAGGAGAGTAGAATTCTGAAGGCCTTTGATTTTTCACTGGACTTAGACTATCTGTCATGAGTTCTCAGAGAGGGCCAAGATTTTTGGGTCCTGATCCTCTTCTAGTCCTGGCAGAAGCAAATAAAAATTTTCTTCAGAAAAATTATTTGTAATAGACATCAGAAGTTGGTACAGTTTTCTGAAAAGAGCCAGAAAGCAAGTATTTAGACTTTGTGTGTGTCTAAAAACTACACGACTTTGCTTTAACTATCAGAGACAACCATCATACACAACACAAAAGGATCGTCAGCATGAGCCAGTAAAACATTCACAGAAACAGGCATCATGAGGAGCTTATTTTTCAAAATGAGCATCCAGAGAGAGAATGGGTTAAGGCACTTGTCTGGCATGCAGCTGACCCCTAGAGCCAACCTCTACGCGTCACTGTGTGTGATTCCCAAATACCCACACCCCACCAAAAAAAATGAGCACATAAAAGATCATGCCATTTGAATTTAAAATAGGCTGTAGGGGCTAAACAGACTGTAGTATGTGTATGTTGTGGGGGAGGCTCAGGGTTATCCCAGCACTGGTGGGAGTAACCTCTGAACCCCCCACAGGTTGTTGCCCCAAACAAGAGGTCAACCACTTAACAAGGGTCCCATTGTCCCATCCACACCCCACCCACATGCTCAAGTGCAGTTCTGGCAGCTCTGTTCTCATGTGTGAGCGCCACAGCTGGGGTATGCCACACCATCAAGCACCATAACCTTGTATGTGAACCCAGGTCATTATTACAACAGCAACAGAGGAAATGGAGAGGGGGAAACAATGCATACATAACCTGTAGACAACATTGGATACTGAAATAGTCACATCTATTATAATGCGGGGGAGGAGTATGGTGGCAGAGGTTGGACCATACTCAGAAGTGCTCAGGGGCTATTCCATGAGCTTTGTGCTCAGGATGACAAGTATTCAGAGGACCATGTGGTGTCAGGGATCAAACCTAGGCTGCCTACATACAAAGCATGCACTCAACCAGATTGGAGCTATTCAACTGAATTTAAAGAAAAATAAACTCTCTTTTCATAGCTCTAAGTTTTATGACTGGAGAGATAGTATAATAGGAAGGGTGCTTTCTTCACAAATGGCCAACTTAAGTTGATACCCAGTATCCCATATGCTCCCCCAAGCCCAGCGTGATCTCTGAGCACAAAGCCAGTAGTAAGTCCTGAGCACAGCCAGATGTGGCCCCTTTTCCCCCACCCCCACCCCTCCAAAAAATATCACGATTTATTTTGGTTTGGGTTGAGGGAGGTGTGTGCTTGTTTGGGAGGCCACACCCAGCAGTGTTCAGGGCTTACTTCTGTTCAGGGATCAGTCCTGGAAGTGCTAGGGAATTGAACTGGGGTGGCTGTAAGGCAAGCATCTTAACTGCTTATGTCTCTGAGCCTATAGCTGGTTTTTAAGATAATGCTATCTCTTAAAAACTTACTGAGGGGCTGGAGCGATAGCACAGCCGGTAGGCTGTTTGCCTTGCACGCGGCTGACCCGGGTTCGATTCCCAGCATCCCATATGGTCCCCCGAGCACCACCAGGAGTAATTCCTGAGCACATGAGCCAGGAGTAACCCCTGTGCATCACCAGGTGTGACCCAAAAACAAAAACAAAACAAAAAAACTGAAATCTGATACAAGGAGTAGGCTCTGGGCCACAAGTGATGTTCCAGAGCTGTGATGTTCAGGAGAGACCCCTGGTGTTCCTCAGGAACCATGCAGTGCTGGACTAGAATTTGTGTCAACTGCGTGTCAGGGAACTATCTTAACACTTATACTCCAACCCAAAAGTTTTTTAAATTTATGGTAACAGATTATACTTTCAACACTTCTTCGTTATCCACTCCTCATGATGAGGATCTGCGCTGTTTCTTCATGTTGCTGTGGTATAGAGGTGGATCGCTCCAGTTCACTATCAGTGACCCCCCTCTCACTGCGAGGAAGGATTCTGGATGGGCTCAGTCTGTAGTGGTCTCCTTTTCCCCCTTTAAGAATACTAACTTCAGCCAGACGAGATCCGATGCAGCCGCACACGAAAATGGCTCCTCTGCTCCTTAAAGACTATGATCCTAGAGGGCTACTAACCACTTTTGGCACCCAGTGGCTTTTTATAGGAATGCATCTAGCCTGTGAACTGAGCTACAACCCCATGCCGCCCCAGGAAGGGAAAGGCTTTTCTCTCTCGACTCCTTTTGAGGGAGTGGCAGCGGCAGCACCCATGTGGCGATCGCCATCTTCTAGGACCCACTACCCAGAGGTATGAACTTGCAGTGACATGGTGCACAGGAGATCTTGAGATGGGGGTGTTACTGGCACACTCTCTGCCCAGACGAGATCTGGAGCAGCCGCACACAAAACTGAACTGAGCTAAAATATCAGAAATCCAAAATTCATATATTCTTCATTCTCAGCAATGGAAAACAAATTATCAAATGACACCTTTTCAGCAGGCTTGATTGTTGGAGGAAAATTCTAAATAATAATAGTTTTCTGTTGAAATATTGAATGTATTCAAAGTATAGAGAGAATAAGGTGAAGATCATTAGCCACGCAGGTGGGGGGGTGGGAGGGGGTATACTGGGGTTCTTGGTGGTGGAACATGTGCACTGGTGAAGGGATGGGGATCTGATCATTGAGTGACTGAGACTTAAACCTGAAAGCTTTATAACTTTTTTCACGGTGATTCAATAAAAAAAAATAAAATTAAAAAAAATACTAACTTCCTCAAATAAACAAGATTGATAAACCACTAGAAAGACTCACAAAGAAAGATAGACCTTATAAACCGAATCAGAAATGAAAAGGGGGATATCACAACAGAAACCAAAGAAATTCAAAAGACCATCAGAGACTACTTTGAAAATCTGTATGCCACGAAACAAGAGAATCTAGAAGAAATGGATAAATTCCTGGATTCCTATAATCTCCCAAAGCTGAACCAAGAAGACCTGGAGTACCTGAATAGTCCTATTAATATCAAGGAAATTGAAACTGTAATCAAAAGTCTTCCCCAAAACAAAAGCCCAGTGAGGCTGGAGCGATAGCACAGCGAGCGGATAGGGCATTTGCCTTGCACGCGGCCAACCCGGGTTCGATTCCCAGCATCCCATATGGTCCCCTGAGCACCGCCAGGGGTAATTCCTGAGTGCAGAGCCAGAAGCAACCCCTGTGCATTGCCGGGTGTGACCCAAAAAGAAAAAAAAAAAAAAGCCCAGGTCCAGAGAGATTCACTGGCGAATTCTTCCAAACATTTAAAGAGGACCTATTGCCAGTTCTTCTCAAGTTTTTCCAGGAAATTGAAGAAACAGAAACCCTCCCAAACAGTTCTATGAGGCTCATATCTCCATAATACAAAAGCAAACAGACACCACAAAAAGAAAACTACAGGCCAATATCCCTGATGAACATAAATGCGAAGATTCTCAACAAAATGTTAGCAAATAGAATTCAACAACTCATCAAAAAGATCATACACCACGACCAAGTGGGATTCACCCCGGGGATGCAAGGATGGTTTAACATCCGGAAATCAATCAACATAATCCATTATATCAACAAAAGAAAAGATAAAAATCATATAATCATATCAATAGATGCAGAAAAAGCATTTGACAAGATCCAGCACCCTTTTATGATGAAAACTCTTGACAAAATGGGTATAGAAGGGACTTTCCTCAATATAGCCAAACCATTTACAACAAGCATCGTCCTCAATGGGGAAAAACTAAGAGCCTTTCCTCTGAGAACAGGGACGAGATAAGGATGCCCACTCTCTCCACTTCTGTTCAATATAGTACTGGAAGTACTTGCAATAACGATTAGGTAAGAAAAAGACATTAAGGGCATTCAGATAGGAAGGAAGAAATCAAGCTCTCACTATTCACAGGTGATATGATACTATACTTAGAGAACCCTAAAAGCTATACCAAGAAACTCCTAGAAACAATAGACTCGTATAGTAAAGTTGCAGGCTATAAAATCAATACCCAAAAGTCCATGGCTTTCCTATACACAAATGAGAGAAGAAAGTGACATGATAAAAGCAATCCCATTCACAATTGTGCTTCAAAAGATCAAGTACCTCAGAATCAGCTTAAATAAGGAGGTAAAGGACTTGTATAAAGAAAACTACAAAACACTACTTCAGGAAATTAAAGAGGACATGAGGAAATGGAAAGACATCTCCTGCTCATGGACTGGAAGAATTAATATTGTCAAAATGGCAATACTCCCCAAAGCATTGTATAAATTCAATGCAATCCCTATTAGGATACCCTTGACCTTCTTCAAAGAAATAGAGCAAGCACTCCTGAAATTCACATGGAACAATAAGCCCCCACGAATAGCTAAAGAAATTCTTGGGGAAAAGAAAATGGGAGGAATCAACCTCCCCAACTTCAAACTCTACTACAAAGTGGTAGTAATTAAAACAACATGGTACTGGAACAAAGGCAGAACCCCAGACCAATGGAACAGGGTTGAATATTCTGACACACCACCCCAAATATATGAACATCTAATCTTTGATAAGGGAGCAAGAAATGTGAAGTGGAGCAAGGAAAGCATTTTTAACAAATTGTGCTGGCAAAACTGGACAGCTATATGCAAAAAAATGGGCTTAGATCTGCACCTATCACCATGTACAAAAGTCAGATCAAAATGGATTAAAGACCTCAACATCAGACCAGAATCCCTAAGGTACATTAAAGACAAGGTCGGCAAAACCCTCCATGACATTGAAGCCAACGGTATCTTAAAGATGACATACCACTGGCCAAGCACGTGAAAACAGAGATGAACAAATGGGACTATCTTAAACTAAGAAGCTTCTGCACCTCAAAAGAATAGTGACCAAGTACAAAGACAGCCTACAGAATGGGAAAAGATATTTACCCAATACCATCTGATAAGGGGTTGATATCAAGGATATACAAGGCACTGGTTGAACTCCACAAGAAGAAAACTGCCAACCTGATCAAAAAATGGGGTGATGAAATGAACAGAAACTTTGCCAAAGAAGAAATCCGAATGGCTGAGAGGCACATGAGAAAATGCTCTCCATCACTAATCATCAAGGAGATGCAGATCAAAACAACAATGAGATATCATCTCGCACCACAGAGACTGGCCCACATCTAAAAAAACAAAATCAACCGGTGTTGGCGTGGCTGTGGGGAGAAAGTGACTCTCCTTCACTGCTGGTGGGAATGCCGACTGGTTCAGCCCTTTTGGAAAACAATATGGATGATTCTCAAAAAATTAGAAATAAAGCTCCCTTTTGACCCAGCAATAGCACTCCTGGGGATATATCCCGGAGAGGCAAACAGGTATGCTAGAAATGACATTTGCATTTCTATATTCATTGCAGCACTGTTTACAATAGCCAAAATCTGGGAAAAAACGGAGTGCCCCAAACAGATGACTGGTTAAAGAAATTTTGGTACATCTACACAATGGAATACTATGCAGTTAGAAACAGATGAAGTCATGAAATTTGCATATAAGTGGGTCAACATGGAAAACATCATGTTGAGTGAAATGAGTCAAAAGGAAAGAGACAGACATATCAAGAGCGCACTCGTATGTGGATTATAAAGTAGCAGAATGGGATACTAACACCCAAGAGTAGTAGAGATAAGAACCAGGAGGTCTGCCCCACAGCTTGGAAACTGGCCTCACATGCTGTGGAAAAAGGCAGCAGAGAGAGAGAAGGGAACACCTAGTAGAGAATGTTGGGAGGACCCACTCGGGTTGGATGTTGCATACCAAAAGTAGATTATAGACTGAACATAATGGCCACTCAATACCTCTATTGCTGGGGGCTATTGCTGGCTCAACTACAACATCCAACAGGAGAGAGTACAAAAGGGAATGCCCTGCCGCAGAGGCAGGATGGGGTGGCGGGGGTTGGGATAGGAGTGGTGGGAGAGATACTGGGATCATTGGTGGAGGAGAATGGGCACTGGTGGAGGGATGTAAACTAAATACAAACATGAAAGTTCATAAATTTGAAACTACCCCACGGTGTTTCACTAATAAAATTTTTTTTAAAAAAAAGAATACTAACTTCCTCTTTGGTGCTCCTCTCTGACTTCCCTGAGGCAGCTTCAGGGGTTGTGTTCTTTTACATTAGGCTTGTTCAGATTCTTGTGTTCACCATTATATTGGTGAGTTTTGGGATATTTTGATTGGAATAGGCTAATGGACTATTGGCCAGGCTGTCCTTGTCAGAGTTGGGTAATAGAGATTGAGTCCAAAGTGCTGGGAAAGGAGGCCGCGCTGCCTCTGCTGCTGTCCCTGTGGTGGGGGGGAGGGGTTGGCCAAGTTGGGCCTGTGCAGGATTAGAGTCCCACGTCTGGCGCAGTCTTAAAACTTGCAGGGGTCCCTCCTCTGGCCTAGGTGCTCCATGGACACCTAAGCCGAGAAGGGGTCTTCCCTGTTAACTTCTTTCAAAACATCAGAATATGAATGTGTTTTGGGCTTTTTAGTTTGTTTCTGAGCTGTACCCAGTCATGTTGAGGGCTATTGCTGGATCAATTCTCAGATCAGAAGTCACCCTCAAAGCTTCTCCGGACCACGTGGTGAGCAGGGTTGAGTCCAAGGCTTCTTTGGGTTTGTTTTGCAAGTGTTCCAGCCAACAGAACTACCTCATAGGGTTGGGGGGTGTAGGGATAGGGTGGAGCAACAGTATAGCCAGAAGCCAACCTGGGTTGGATCCCTGGTGCTCCATTTGGTCCCCCTAGCCTACCAGGAGTGATCCCTGAATGCAGAGCCAGGAATAAGGCCTAAACACAGTATTGCCCCCCAAAACAAACATGATGGGGATGGTCATCTAGCATGCTTGAGAAGACTGGCTCACTTAGCTGGCAGCAACCTGATTTGCACATTTTCTAGAATGCTCTTTCTTTGCAGCATTTTTGCAAAGGAAAGAGAAGGAATTCACTGAGAGCCCATTTAGGAAGCAGATACATGTATACCAGGATGATCAAGTTTAAGTCTGGAAACATCAAATGCAGAGCCTGGAGCAATAGCACATGATACATTGATGGTAGGAGTGTCCCTTGATAGAACCACCTCTGGAAATTAATTTTACTTTACATCACAAGTCTTCTCATGTTTCTGTCTGCTTATTACTTTAGAGAAACTACATGTTTCAGGAGACACAAAGATGTTCATGTTGGAACAGTACGAGGGTGTGAGGAGGTGCATTCTACCCACCCCACTGACAGTATTGATCAATAAATTATAACATACAATGGAAATTTATGCAACAACAAAAATGAACAAGATGTCATTATAGATGAGTGGCATAGTTATGTTAGTATGTTAATAGTTATGTTTATTTTAAAACATCCTAAATATATAAGAGTACAATTTAGCATGTATCAAAGACAAAACCAAACAAAACAAGCAAATGCGATGCATTGTTGAGAGGTACTCACATATGTGATAAAACATTTGAGAACAAGGGAATTGTTGACACCAAAGTTAGAATACTACTTCCTGGGAGGGACATATAGGCACTCCCAATTTATTAATGTGTTAACATTTTCTGTTGAATCCAGTTCTTGGTGATTTTAAACAGTATTAACTAACATGAGTCTATGGGCACAGAATTTAGCAGATTCTGGGCTGGAGAAGTAGCACTAGTCTTGCTCATGGCTGGCACCAGTTCAATCTTTGCACCACAGATGGTTCCCCAGGCATTTTCAGGAGTGATCCCTGGGCATAGAGCCAGGCATAAGCCTTGAGCACAGGTGGAACTGGGCCCACGCCCCCCAAAAAAGAACTTACATTCAACTTCTCTGTAAGGGTAGACATAAAACTACAGGTCAAGTGATAGCCAGAAGGAAAATAGAGTAGAGAATGAGAAATGGGCTTCTACTGCTGTAATTTAGAAGTTTGTCTTAAAAGAACTCCATCATCCATGGGGCTGGAGTAATAGCACAGCGGGTAGGGCATTTGCCTTGCATGCGGCCGACAAGGGTTCGATTCCCAGCATCACATATGGTCCCCCAAGCACTGCCAGGAGTAATTCCTGAGTGCATTTGCCAGGAAGGAGTAACACCTGTGCATCGCAAAAAGCAAAAAAAAAAAAAAAAAAAAAAAAGAACTCCATCATCCAAAGAACTGTCTTCAAGCTGTGCTTATCATGACTACAGGCTCTATCTCATCTTTGAACTCCTTTCTGTGGACCTCTAACGTGCCTGGGGAGAGGGGGAGTGGATTCTACACCTCCTGTTGATTCTTGGATTCTTCATTTGTTTAAATGTTATTTGTGCTTGGTCTGGAAAGACAGTATCAAAGTAAGGTTTTAGACTTATGTGTAGCTGTGGCTCTGGTTCAAATCCTGACACCACATCTCTCCCCAGTGTGCCACCAGGGGTCACTCCTGAGCTCAGAGCCAGAAATAGCCCCTGAGCACCCTGGAATGTGACACAAAACACAGTTATCTGTACTGAATCTTAAAAGAAGTGTTAAGTCACTCTAAGTCTATGTAGAAATTTAGAACCTCAAAATCTACTGATGACAGAGAACAATTTAACTGGCTAGTTTGGGTCTTGGTAGAGCTTTGGGAATATCTATCAGAGGATTTTGTTGACTTTTTTTTGTTTGTTTTTGGGTGCCACATCCAGCAATGCTGACGGCTTATTCCTGGCTCTGCACTCAGGGATCATTTTTGGTGTGCTCAGAGGGACGAAAAGGGATACTGGGGATCAAATCGGGTCTGCTAAATGTGCAAGGCAAGCACCCTATTGGCTGTACTGTCAGGTCCCAGGCTCTTTGAATACCTTTTGGAGTCTACACAAAGTAACATATTACCACTGGTATAGCTCTTTAGAAGTACCGCTGAGATCAGCTCACTATTCCACTAGCATGGACACATTTGTGGAATCAGCAATTAAAAAGCCATTTACCCCCATGGGGATTTAGAAATGGATCAAGTCTTCAGAATTTTCAGAGCCTTGGATATACTCAATAATGAAGTTTGGCAAGAAGTGGAATCTTTCCAAGCCTCTAAATATATTTACTTCCAACTGGAAATCAGGAATCCTAGCATCCCAGGTCAAAATTCTGAATGAAAATAGTTGGATCTTTTCTGGAAAATATTAGTCTGATCCAGCTATATGAGTTCTGGGCAAAATGACACAGAAGCATCTATAGTTTAATAATTTGGACAAGCAGATTAAGAAGATGGAGTTTTGTGACATAGTTTACCTTTACAGTTATTTTTGTCTTGCGTACTTTATTGTAAAATGGAAGCTGTACTTCATCTAACCAGAAATGTAACTTCAATGTTATTCAACATAAATTAGTATTCTATAAGAATTCAAATATAATTATGTAGATATTACAACTATTACTATGAAACCAATCCTTCAAAAACACAATTATAAAATAATCAGAAACAACACTCAATTTTATTAATGAAATTTAATATATGTACAAATTATTTTTCTAATAAATGTTAACATTGCCAGTAAAGCACCAAAAAATCTTGAGCTCTTGGCGAGAAGCTGGACGGTGGTGGCTCGCCGCGCGCAGGCGCAGAAGCGCGGCCGCGCGTGGGAACACTGGGCGCGCGGCTCCGGGCGGCCAAGTCTCGGCTTCTGCACGGGGCGCCGGGGCGGAACGCTGGGCGCGCGGCTCCGGGCGGCCGAGCCTTGGTTTCCGCACGGCGCGCTGGGGCGGCGCACCGGGGAGGCGGGGCCTGCCGGCCAAGATGGAGCTCCTGCAGGTGCTGCGGCGGGGGCTGCAGCAGTTCACGGGGCACGGCGGCCTCCGCGGCTACCTGCGCATCTTCTTCAGGTAGGCGGCCGGGAGGCGACCCCGGCTCCGGCGGGCCCGGGCGCTGCCTGGCTTCCGGGAACGGGGCCCGGGGCTGGGTCACCTTGGACAAGGACGGCTCGCCTGTCCCGGTGACCTCACGCCGCCGTACCTACGACCCCGCAGCCCTCCTCCCCCCGCCCCGTGGGTCGAGTGTCACCTCCCGCGGTCTCTCGAGACACTGCAGCAAACCAGCTCCCGCGGGGCGGGACGGTGGCCGCGTGACCTGCACCCCGGACCCGCACCTGGGGCAGCCCCGATCGTTGCCCAGCTCTTGAGTATGACCTTGGGCGAGTGTTTGCTGCCTCTCGGGGTTCTGTCTCTGCAATGCTTCGAAGGAGGCGATCACAGGGCCCCCCTCCCCCCCAGTCCTGCCTTTGCAAACCAGAGTCGAAAAGTTCCTTGAAATTCCTCTATGTTTTGTTTGTTTGTTTGTTTTTTGTTTTTTTAAGGTGGAAAACAGGGTCTGGAGAGATGGTACAGCAGGGACTATTCTTGCATCCGAATCTAATTCCATTCCATTCTCACCGCATAAGGTCCGCAGAGCACCACCAGGAGTGATCTCTGAGCACTACCGGATGCTTCACCAACTCCCCCCCTCCAAAAAGAGGGGAGATATAAAAATTGACAACCTTTGCGGCGGGGGCGGGGGGCGCTTTTTGGATCACTCTTGGCGTTGCTCAAGGGTTACTCCTGGCTCTGCATTCAGGATTTACTCCTGGCGGTGCTCAAGGTACCATATGGGATGCCGAGGATGGAACCTCTGTTGGCTCAGCCGAAGTTCAAAGCAAACGGCCCTACTCATTGTACTGTCGCTCTGGCCTCCAACATTGACAACTTTGGCTTCTGATTTCCTTGAGGGGTTTGCTGATTTGATTCCAGGGCCCTGACTCGGGGCTTATGGGCGAGAAGATAGTAGGAAGGTAAAATCGTCTTTCTAGAAGATATTGCAGGTACCTAATTAGAGTGATATTCCCTCCCTTCCCCTCTTTTGGGGACTCACCCCGCTTTTAGGACACACAGCTGGCTCTGTGCTCAGGGATCACTCCTGCAAGGCAAATACTTTACCCCTGTCTTTCCAGCCCCATGTTCAGTGTGATTTAAGCTTACGAGTTGGAAGTTTTCTACGTGGTAGTACAGGGGGTGGTTACCATTTCTACCGTTTCTGTACACTTGACTCACATTTGTGTTTTAGAATCATTCTGTAATGTGTTTTCTTTTGATATTCACAGGGCAAATGATGTGAGACTTGGAAAATTAGTGGGTGAAGATAAATATGGAAATAAGTATTATGAAGACAACAAGCAGTTTTTTGGTGAGTACCATATATATATATATATATATATATATATATATATATATATATATATATATATATAAATGATCACTGGGAATGAGATGGAGATTGGGGTTTTTTAATTTAATTTTTTTTTTTTTTTTTGGTTTTTAGGCCACACTTGGCAATGCTCAGGTATTACTCCTGGCTCTGTACTTAGAAGTCACCTCTGGCAGTGCTCAGGGGACCATATGGGATGCCAGGGATCAAATCCATATAGACCATGTGCAGATCAAGTGCTCTCTCTCCAGATAGAGATTTGATTGTACTCTTTTCTGTAGTATACAAGGATCTTTTACAGGGCACTTTAAGTTTTTAATTTGGGGGTGGATCTGCACCCTGTGCTTACTCCTGGCTCTGAGCTCAGGGATCACTCGTGGTGCTGGGGGACCTTGTGGTATCACAGATTGAGTTGGGTTCAGCCGCATCCATAACAATTGCTTTACCTCCCTGCACTGTCTCTCCCACCCAGAAATGCAACTTTTTTAAAGGGTTGGTTTTTTTTCTTGCTTTGGAAATTTTGAGCTATGTTCCTATCTGGCAGTCCTAATATGGAAGCAGACCATAGGAATGTATAAGTTAATACAATCTTTTTGGCAGTCAATTTGTAATATCTGTCAAAGTTTACATTACACATAGCCTTTCAGCATTTCCACTCCAGAGAGTTTGTTCTAGAAATACCCTTGTAAGGCAAACCATACACTGCAGCTTTGTTTTAGTAATAAACTCTCAAAAGCAATCTTAGTGTTCATTAATTAATTTACTGATGAAATACACATTTTGGGGGATTTGTCTTTGTGAGTGGGGCACATCCATCAGTGCTCAGGTGCTCAGGACTTACTCCTGGCTCTGTGCTCAAAAATTATTCCTGACAGTGCTCAGGGGGCCATATGGGATGCGTGGGATGGAATCTGGGTCAACTGCATGCAAGGCAAAAACTCTACCTGGTGTACTATTGCTCTAGCCCCTGAAATACACATTTTTTGGAATATTTGTTGCCCTTAGGATGATACACACCTGTATGGTTCTCTTTTGCCATGAGGGCATCAAACCCAGATTTTTCACAGGTAGACCATGCAATTCAGCTCTGTCTCCCCAGCTCCTGAAGCCGATCTGCATCATAGATGTCAGACTTTGAAACATAAACTGCAGTTTAGAGCAATGTTTGATTTTTCTGAGTGGTGGAAAACATATGCTTTTTGTGCTATAAATTTTGGAAAGAAACACAGGAAACGGGGGACTGGAGTGGTAGCACAGCGGGTAGGGTGTTTGCCTTGCATGTGGCTGACCTGGGTTTGATTCCCAGCATCCCATATGGTCCCCTGAGCACCGCCAGGAGTAATTCCTGAGTGCTGAGCCAGGAGTAACCCCTGTGCATCACCGGGTGTGACCCGAAAAGCAAAAAAAAAAAAATATATATAGAAACACAGGAAACTTAGAGGGAGAATTAGTTTGTTAGGGTTCAACATTATTCTCCCCCTCCACTTTATATTTTATGACCTGGTTAACTTTAGTTTCTTCATCTATAGAGTAAATATATTTCCTGTCTCATTTTATTTATTTATTTATTTATTTTGCTTTTTGGGTCACACCGGCGATGCACAGGGGTTACTCCTGGCTCTACACTCAGAAATTACTCCTGGTGATGCTGGGGGATCTTATGGGATGCTAGGAGTAGAACCTGGGTTGGCCACGTACAAGGCAAACACCCTACCCGCTGTGCTATCGCTCCAGCCCCCTCATAATTTTTAATACAAGTTAGATGAAAAGTAAAGGGGAGGAGCTAATCTTAATGTAGGGTTCTTTAGCCTGAGCAAGAATACTACTATGGCCAGATGTCTTCCCCTTTTTTTTTAATCTTTTGGTTTTGGGGCCACGCCTGATGATGCTCAGGGCTTACTACTAGCTCTATGCTCAGGCATCACAACCAGGCTTGGTGGACTAGAGGGCGTGCTAGGGATTGAACAAGGGTTGTGCATGTGCCTAAGTCAAGCGTCCTACCCATACTACTGTCACTCCAGTGCCAGTTTCTTTTTTTTTTTTTTTTTGCTTTTTGGGTCACACCTGGCAATGCACAGGGGTCATTCCTGGCTCATGCACTCAGGAATTACCCCTGACGGTGCTCAGGGGACCATATGGGATGCTGGATTTCGAACCCGGGTTGGCTGAGTACAAGGCAAATGCCCTACCCGCTATTATATCACTCCAGCCCCCAGTGCCAGCTTCTTTGAGAGAGTCTGTCTGTGTGCTGTTAGTATTCATTGGCATTTGCCCACTTGAACCCAGCAGCCCCTCTCCATGGCACCCAAAACTGTCCAGACCAGCTTTATCATTACTCTCTTTGAGAATGCCTGGCCTCATGCTTGGCATGTAAATGCTCATGAGTATTATTACCATTGTTGCTCTTAAGCGAATTGTTGAGCTTTTTATTTTAGCTGTGTATTTGTTTTGTTTTGTTTTTCTTTTTGGGTCACACCCGGTGATGCTCAGGGATTACTCCTGGCAGTGCTTGGGGGACCATATGAGATACCAGGAATTGAGCCCAGGTTGGCTGTGTGCAAGGCAAACGCCCTAACTGCTGTACTATCACTCTGGCCCCCGTATTTGTTCTTTTTGGTTGTTGTTTAATTTGAGGCCACATTCAGCAGTGTTCAGGGCTTATTCCTGGCTCTGCACTCAGGGATAACTCTTACCAGGCTCAGGGGACCTTATGTAGTGCCAGAAATTGAGCCGAGGATGGCTGTGTGTAAGGCAAGTGTCCTGCCCACTGAACTATCTCTCTGGCCCCCTAATTTGTTCCTTTTATAAAAAAATTTTCTCCAAGATGAAAAGTATTATTATTTTTTATTATTATTTTTTGTTTGTTTTTGGGTCACACTCGGCGATGCACAGGGGTTACTCCTGGCTCATGCACTCAGGAATTACTCCTGGCGGTGCTCAGGGGACCATATGGGATGCTGGGATTCGAACCCGGGTCGGCCGCGTGCAAGGCAAATGCCCTACCCACTGTGCTATCGCTCTAGCCCCCCCCCCTTTTTTTTTTTTTGCTTTTTGGGTCACACCCAGCGATGCACAGGGGTCACTCCTGGCTCTTGCACTCAGGAATCACTCCTGGCGGTGCTCAGGGGACCATATGAGATGCTGGGATTCGAACCCGGGTCGGCCGCGTGCAAGGCAAACGCCCTACCCACTGTGCTATCGCTCCAGCCGCCCCCCCTTTTTTTTTTTTTTGCTTTTTGGGTCACACCCAGCGATGCACAGGGGTCACTCCTGGCTCTTGCACTCAGGAATCACTCCTGGCGGTGCTCAGGGGACCATATGGGATGCTGGGATTCGAACCCGGGTCGGCTGCGTGCAAGGCAAACGCCCTACCCGCTGTGCTATCACTCCAGCCCCTTATTTTGCTTGTTTGGTTGGCTAGCCCAAAACTTATCCTGGCTCTGTGCTTAGGCAATCATTCCTGGCGACCTCAAAGGGCCATATGGGGTTCATAGAAGGCAAACACTCTATATTATTTCTGTACTGTATTATTTCTCCACCTGCTAAAATAACAAATTATTATTGTTATTAATAAGCCATAAGCCACCTCCTGCCAGCCCCAGATAATCTCATCGGCCACCCTTCAGAACTCACAGCTGCTTCTCCCGGAAGGGAGCATAAAATGAGGCTCCCATAACCATGCCACCAGACTCCATGCCAGGCTGCTGCCACTTGGGGCACCCCAGAGGGGAGCGGGTGAGAGCCCTACCCGCCCCAAAGGACCCAGCCCCGGCAGCCAACCTCCACTACCCAACCGCCACCATGATCCATGCTGCTTTCCACACGCTCAGGCCGAGCCTCATGCGTGAGTGAACATATTCTTGGACCGTGCGCCCTCTTTACGGCTGCTCGATACATCATAAGACACTCCCTATCTATTATATATATGTGTGTGTGTATATCTCGGAGAGCCCAGCAAGCTACCGAGAGTATCCCGCCAGCACGGCAGAGAGAGCCTGGCAAGCTCCCCATGGCATATTCGATATGCCCAAAACAGTAACAGTAACAGGTCTCATTCACGAGACCCTGAAAGAGCCTCCAATCATTGGGAAAGACAAGTAAGGAGAGGCTACTAAAATCTCAGGGCTGGGATGACGAGATGTTACTGGCATCCGCTCGATTAAATCGATGAACAACGGAATGACAGTGATACCATAATATGCAAAGTTATTCACAGTTGGGTTTTAGACATACCATGTTCCAGCACCAATCCCATCACCAGTGTCAACTTCCCTCCTCTGATGTTTATTTTAATTTGATTGATTTTAATTACTTTTTTGTGCCACACCCAGGCAGTGGTCAGGAACTACTATTGGCTCTGCTCAAGGGTCACTCCTGGCAGTGCTTGGGAGACCATCGTGGTAGAAAGAGTTGAACTAGGTTCAGCTCCATGCGAAGCAAGCACCTTCCCTCCCATACTATTCCTCTGGCCCTTAG
The DNA here is from genome assembly GCF_027595985.1 of Sorex araneus. Taxonomy (NCBI): domain Eukaryota; kingdom Metazoa; phylum Chordata; class Mammalia; order Eulipotyphla; family Soricidae; genus Sorex; species Sorex araneus. Next base: position 36,884,530 of record NC_073311.1, on the reverse strand, counting down.
GCGGTCATTTTTCAATACTTTCTGGAGACAGAATTCAGGGGAGATTGCACCTTGCTGTGGCAGCCCGTAGCTCCTGCTGCAACGCTTTCAGACACTTCCTGAGTGGGGCTTCACTGACACACACCCTGGATGCTTTTCCCCTAATCTTTCCCTTCTATAAGAGCACATAAAACCTTTCCTTGTGCCAGGCAGGAGATAGTACAACACACCTGGTTTGATGCCCAAAGCATCGGCTGGGTGCAGCCCTGGAGGACCCCCAAGCATCTCTGGGTGTGGCCCTGGAGGCCTCTAAATCCCATTGGGACTGGGGCGTCCATGGACTCGCTGGCACCGCAGCATCTTCCTCTCGGGCCCCCTGTTGCCTGTGAGTCTCCGGAGGGCGCCTGGCCTCCGAGCCCTGCTTGGGAGGCCCTCCTGCCACCAAAAACACTTGTATAGTTGTTTTGGGGTCACACCCAGTGATGCTTGGGTTACTCCTGGCTCTGCACTCAGTAATTATGCCCAGCAGTGCTCAGGGGACAATATGGTGTGCTGTGGGGGGCGTCGAACCTGGTTTGGCCACATGCAAGGCTAAGTGCTCTACCCACTTTACTATTACTCCGGGCCCCCCAAAAATATTTTAATAAGTTTATTTTTGGTGTTATGCTATATTTACTATTACTCTGGTCCCCCCAAAATATTTTAATAAGAAGCTTATTCTCTTTGATATTACGCAGTTAGTATCTAATTCTTTTTCTGTTTATGGTTGTCCTTATTTCCTTTGCACTTTCTAAATAATTAATTTTTCCACCCAGGCCGTCACCGATGGGTTATATATACAACTGAAATGAACGGCAAGAACACATTTTGGGATGTGGATGGAAGCATGGTGCCCCCTGAATGGTAATCAAAATTAACATTTTACTGTACTAGCCTTGGCCGTATTTGTCTCATTACCCAAATCCTCACTGATTATTTGTTCTTAAGGTAGTCCGGGCTACTCTGGGAGCACGGGTCCCAGATAAGATCCCTGATACCATCTCAGGCTCATAACAAGTGATCCTCTGAGTCACTGGCTCAGCCTACCAGTGTGTTGTGATTCCGTGCCAGGAAGTCCAACAGTGAGACAGGACACTTGCGATGACTCACCTGTGCACCTGGGTGTCCAGCCCTCAGGCAGTTCAAATGCAGCATACTGAGCTCTCTGGGGAGGTCTGTCACTGTAGCTGGCTGTCAGCAGGGGGCATAGCTGGGACGTGGTTGGAATTCCCGCAGGTAGTCTGAACTTCCATGGGTGGTGCCCCGAGAAGGCTCCAGGCAGGTGCCATATAGCCTATCTGACTGTGGCTGGGAAATCACTCAGTGCTGATTCCTTACTCTGCCCTTGGTCAATTAGAAAATTCTGCCTAAGTTTGAAGAGAGAGAGTATAGATCCTATCTCTTGATAGAGATGAATGAGCATGATATTACATGTTGGAACATACTGTGCTATGAAGAGTTGAACTTGTAAAAAGTTCCTTAACTCTGGGACTTAGATGCGGTGTCAGCAAACGAACGTAGGGCCTCAGATGCGGGGAGGGTGCACTGCTGAGCTCTACTGCTGAGCTCAAGTATTTGAAAAATATTTGTCAATTTCAGTACAGCCCTATTAAATATTCCTCAGGGACAGAAATCACTTCTGGGGGGAGGGGGAGGGGGATTGGGAGGGCTGTGCCAGGGATCAAATTCAGGGGCTCACACATGCCATGCTATTGCTCTAATCTAAACTATATCCCTGCTGGGAGACCACTGTTTGTGTTCTCTGGTTGTATACAGAAATACAGATCCATACTATCTCCAGATAGTAGATAGTGTCTACTATCCTGGTTAGGGCCAGAGAACTTTGAAATGTGGCTAAGTAAGTGAAGTTTTTATTTCTTTAGTGACATTTAAGTTATGTGACATTAGTGACATTAAGGTATTTGATTGCAGGAAATTTTTTTTGGTGTTTTTTTTTTTTTCAATTTGTTTGTTTAATTTGGGGGCCACATCCAGCTGTGCTCAGGGCTTACACCTGGCTCTGCACTGAGGAATCACTCTTGGTGGGGCCCAGGGAACCTTAGGGGGTTCCAGGGATCAAATCTGGATCGGATACGTGCAAAGCAAGTGACTTACCCACTATACTGTCCCTTTGGCCCCAAGAAATGCCTTTTGTTTTGTTTTGTTCTGTTTTTAAATACTGTGAGAAAGCTAGGGAGATGGCTCAAAGGGCTAATGCATTTTATGCATGCTGGAACTCAGCACTGCCAGGAAAGAATCCTAAGTGCTGAGCTGTGTAGTCTAAAACTAACCCCCCATATAAATATACATGTAAATATTATGTATAACACACATACAGTGTATATGTGAACTAAGCAAAATGTATTTATAAGATTTCACCTGTAACAATTTCAATTTGGTCAGTTAGGAACATTGAGTGGTAATATGGTTTGAAGATCACATCTTCATAATAAAATTCTTTGTGTGTGTGTAATCTGCTGTTGAATTGCTTTTTTTTTTTTCACCGAATCACCGTGAGATAGAGTTATAAGCTTTCATGTTTGAGTCTCAATCATGCAACGATGAAACACAATCCCTCCACTAGTGCACATTCTCCACCACCAATGTCCCCTTTTCTAACCTTCCCCTTGCCTCCATGACAATTTCCCCCATACTCTCTACTTTGGGGCATTATGTTTTGCAATGCAGATACTGAGAGGTTAGCACTTTTGGTTCTTTATCTATTTTCAGCACACATCTCCCATCCTGACCGATTCCTACAACCTTCATTGTCTTGGTGATCCCTTCTCTATTCCAGCTGCCTTCTCCCCCAGCTCATGAGACAGGCTTCCAACTACGGGGCAATATTCCTGACCCTTATGGGCCCTTGTGTCTACTGTCATGGGGGTCAGTCTCATGTTATTTTATATTCCACAAATGAGTGCAATTCTTCTATGTTTGTCCCTCTCTTTTTGACTCATTTCACTTAGCATGATATTCTCCATATCCATCTGCTTATAAGCAAATTTCATCACTTCATCTCTCCTAACAGCTGCATAGTATTCCATTGTGTAGATGTACCAACGTTTCTTTAATCACTCGTCTATTCTCAGGCACTCAGGTTGTTTCCAAGTTCTGGCTACATAATAAAATTCTTAATATGAGAAGGCCTCAGTGTTACTACAGTTGAGTCTCGATTTTATGTTCTTTTAAATGGGAAATAATAACCTAGTTCTGATAGGGTCTGTATTAGATGATGAGATGGGGGTACAGGAATAGTAACTTCAGTAACTTGATTAGGAAACTGACTAAAATTATATAAGTGGAAACATTTCAAATTATAAAATAGTAAGAATCTGAAAAAGTGGAGCAGAGAGATGGTACAGGGTGTAAGGACACTTACCTTGATGTGACTGACCAGGTTCATCCCCAGCACCGCATATGGTCCCCTGGACACAGCCAAGTGTGGCCCAGACCCTTTCAGAACTGTAAAATGAAGGTATTATTCAGCCAGGCTGGCCCTTTTTTATGATTTGATATCACATTAAAAAAAATTGCAAGCTGTGCAAGAAGATTTTTGCAGGGGCCTGAGGGCAATTGATACAAAGCTGAATTTCTTTGAAGAGTGGTTCTTGCTAAGAGCTGAGTACTTTGATGACCTTATTTATCAGGGAAGCTTAAAGACTCCCGTGATGCCTCTTTGCAGGAGAAGTGATGTCGGACTATCTCAGCTGCTTTGTTTCACAAGCTCCCCGTTTCCCCTTTGTGAATACACTGGAATTTTAATTCTTGTCTTTGGTTTGATCATGAATCAGTTTGAAGTTGGGTTGGTTTATCTTTAGAGATCCAGGTGTTGCGTGTAGAATAATGATTGACAAATACAATTTATCTTCACTCATTTACTATTTATTACATACCTACAAGGTGTCAAAAATCATTGTAGGCACTGGGGTATGACAGTGAATGGAAAAACAAATTTTTGCTCTAATGGAGAGGGGAGGCAGAAAAAGAAATGTTACCTGTTTTAACCCACAGTATGCAAGGACGATAATACAAATGCAAGGATGATAATACCCCTTTAGGAAGCCGGCATTCATAAAGCGGGACGATGTCGTTCAGCGGAGGACCCTTGTCCTACATGTATGAAACATTGCCAAAACAACAACCCCCTCTGTGTCACAAAATAAAGCTATGGGAAGGTCAGGTAGCTATTTTCATAGAGGTTAGGGAAGGCTTTTGAGGTGACATTTGAAGTAGGAAGGAGCTACCCAGGGGAGCGAAGCTCCAGGTTACAAACATCAGGTGTGAAGTCCTGTGTTCGAGGTGTGTTGCTGCATTCAGAGAACAGCAATGAGGCCGATTTTCCTGGCATTTTCCTTAGCTCTGGTAGGACGCCAGCATTTGTGTGGGGCAGCTCCTGCCTCTGCCTGCTGTGGGAGACGAAGAAAGTCACTCCTGGAGAGCTGAGTGAACTGGCATCTGCACAGACCCCAGCGACAGGGACTCCTGATGTCGCCCAGTTGGTAGACTGGTTCCTTCACACAGTTCTTCTCAGTTTTCTGGGCCAAATATGGGTTATGGTGGTCTGTGAGTCTGTTCAGCGGCTGGCTAATCTCATCTGGAAGAGGGTTTCCTCCCTTCAGAAGTGCCAGGGGACAGAATCAGGGAATCTCTTTATGGTGATTCATTTAATGTTTCCTAATTGTATATAGATACTAGAAATCTTGTGGAGGGGAAAGGACTTTTTTTTTTTTTTTTTTTGCTTTTTGGGTCACACCCGGCGATGCACAGGGGTTACTCCTGGCTCTGCACTCAGGAATTACCCCTGGCGGTGCTCAGGGGACCATATGGGATGCTGGGAATAGAACCCGGGTCAGCCGCATGCAAGGCAAATGCCCTACCCGCTGTGCTATTGCTCCAGCCCCTCATTTTGTCTTTCATCTCCAGACCTTCATTTCTCTGAATATCTCAGCAGCCAGCCAGGTGTACCAGTAGGTAAACTAAAAGTGTACCTGCTTAGTGAGTACTTGTGTTTGGGCCAGTGGAACACCACAAATCCTAAAAATAAAAGCAACCAGCCACAGTACTCAACTTAAAGCGGTTCATTTAGGACCACAGAGATATTTCATTGGGCTAGAGCTTCCAGTTTGATCCAGTATGACTGAAATGTGTAGATTTAGCTCTGGGAGCTCATAGGCACTACTGAATGTTGTTAGCTGATAGGCTGATGTTATCTGTTAGCTTATTGCTTGTTCTTTTTCTTTTTTATAGTACTTTTATCTCTCCCACCCTCCCCCCATTCCAGGAGGATATCACCCCGTAATCCTGGCGTTCACCAGGGCTTGCTTAGGCCATAACTTGATTAAAGTAGAATCCACAGAGTATTTACCAGATACTGTTTTATGCCCTTTTCCTTCATCGTCTTCCCTGGAGCTGCTGCTGGGCCTGGCGGTGGTGCACCTGATGGCGTGTCTGCCACTGAAGCCACTTCTCCGGCCCCGCTTGGCCACTTGGCATTGCCCTCAATTTGATCTTTAAGTTAGCTAGATGCCACCTTCTATAGGGTAACATACAAAAGTTTACATTCACTTTTACGGTAACTTTTGAATAAAATTAGTGACAGACCAAGTCAGTATTTACAGCGTCCAAGAAAAAAGATTTGTGTATGTTTGGGTGCTGGTGAGGTAGCTCAGGGGTTGGGGGCACGTGCCTTACCTGAATATGGGCGTGGCTCAGGAGTCCCCCCAGCTCTCTGGGGCTGCTCTGCTGGCCGCCAGCACTGCTGCACCCCACCATTGAGCTTCCAGCCTGGCTTGGCAGAGTGTCCCCGGGAGTGGTTGCCGGGCCCACAGACGTTGCTTGGGATTATCCATCATCAATAAAAAGGATATAAGTTGGGGACATTTCATTCATAATAATATAAATTCTTATATTAAGAGAAATAAAGATGCTTTTGTATGTATGTGTGGATTTAAGTATTAGAACTCTGAAATATTTTAAAAAGCAAAAAAAGATGACTTGCAGATTTCTCTACAGTGTATATACATTTTTCCCACATGGTGGCACCTTCTGTTCATTTCTAATAAGTCTTTCCTCTTTCAAAATAGTGTACTAGCCTTTCACTTGTATAGTGATTTTTCTTATTAAAATTAGTAGATTGGGGCTGGAGCGATAGCATAGCGGGTAGGGCATTTGCCTTGCATGTGGCCGACCTGGGTTCGATTCCCAGCATCCTACATGGTGCCCTGAGCACCGCCAGGAGTGATTCCTGAGTGCATGAGCCAGGAGTAACCCCTGTGCATCACCGGGTGTGACCCAAGAAGAAAAGAATACAAATTTTTAAACAATTAGTCGATTATTCAAATAATGCATAAATATGTTCATTTTAAATAATGGTGTATGTTAAAAGGTTTCTTTTCTAAAAAGCCAGTAACAGCTTTGTCCTTGAATTTTTTTTTTTTTCAGAGTCATAATGACATTTAACATGTTTTTGCTCTTAGCAGGTTAATTTATTTAGGATTGTGGTGAGCTTTGTTTTCAGTTGACATGTTCTAGAAGCATGTATAGAGAAGTAGAGTAACAAGTGTGGCGGATTACTTGGAGGTGATCAAAAGAAATTAAGGATGAGTCATAGTTTTGGGCTTGAGAGGGTAGATAGGTGTTGGTACTGTTCACTAAAATGGGAAGTCTGGAACTGGGGTGTGGAGGGTTGTAATCAGAAGCATCTCTTTTGGGTATATGAAGCTTGAGATGCCTATCAGAAATCCAAGAGAAGAGAGACCTGTCAGCTCAGCAGCCGGATAGATAAATCCACTGCTGAGCACAGAGGTCAAGCCAATCAAGAATGAGAAGTAGCTCTCAAGGGACAAGAGGTTGACCTCTGAGTACGGGGAGGCTAGCTGCATTGATGGTTATCAGAGATTAAGAGAAGGAAATACAAGTGTCCATTTTTATTTGGCAGGGTGAATGTCATTGAATCTAAATCATATCTCTTATTCAGTGTTTTTGTTCTTTTAAATTTTTTGTAATTTAGGTACTATGATTCACAGTACTATTTGTAATGTTTTTGGCATTTCAGTGTTCTACTCCCATACCTGGAATATGTTTCTGAGAATATTGGAGAAATCAGAAAAGATTTTTTTTTTCCTCTTGTTGTTTGTTCTTGGTTTTGGCCACACCTGGCAGTGCTTAGGGCTTATTCCTGGCTCTGCGCTCAGGGATCACTCCTGGTGGGGCTCAAGGGACCACATGCTGGGGATTGAACCTAGGTCAGCTGTGTGCAAAGCAAGCACCTTACCCCACTGTACTATCTCTCACACCCTGAGACCAGAAAAGTTATGGGCTCTGACATAAAATAGGATTGTCCATCTAGACTTTTAGGAGACAGTCATTTTTACAACACTTTGCCTATTTCTGTTAGTCCTTTGAAATATATTTTATGTTGTTCTACTTACAGTGATTTTTTTTCCTGGCCTTTTCCCTCAATATTGTAAGCATATTTTCTTGTTATTAAAACAACTCACTGATAGTCTTTTGTGACTACAGAAATACACAATTGTTGGGTGCAGGTAGATAGTTCAAAGGGCGTGAGTGTATGCTTTGTGAGTGCATCCTGGCACCCACCCACATAGTCCCCATACCTCAGCAAAGAGTGACCCCTGCACTGCTGGGAGTGACCCTTACCCATCTCTCACTCCCCATGGCCCCGAAATAAACCAGTAAAAATGTACAGTTGTTAGAGAAAACCAAGAAAAATAATTCAGAGAACTATGAGGTAGAAACAGAAATAAACTCTTTGTTTCTTGGGCAGAAACAAGCACTGATTACATTTTATTCACTGATCCAAATATATTTAAGGCTTTGCTTTTGAGTAGGGAGGAAATATTCTTAGGGGATCATAGCGTAAAGAGTAGTGATTTTTTTTTTTTTGCCATACTACTTTGAGAAGAAGACTCATATATCTTCCTACATGTTTCTGTTTACTCTCTAACACTGTAGCACTGCTGTAGCACTGTCGTCCCGGAGCACTGTCATCCCGTTGCTCATCGACTTGCTCGAGTGGGCACCAGTAACGTCTCCATCGTGAGACTTATTGTTACTGTTTTTGGCATAGCGAATGTTTATACAATATTTTATTTACTTCTCCCCGTATTTAACTGATTACATTTTCTCTATTTAAGCATTTTAGTTGTCAGATTGAGGTTTTTTCCTTTAGTGGAGGGTGATTTGTGCCCCGTCTGCACATCCAGCCATACTTGGGCTGCTCGTGGCTCAGTGCTGGGGGCAGAACCGGGCGCCCCTGCATGGAAAGCCTGAGTGCCGGACCTTTGCGTCATCTCCCCAGCTGACAGTTTCTCAACATCCCAGAGGCTTTTTCTCTGTAGAAAGATTAATGGCAATGTGAGCTTAGCATTATTGCTATTATTACAACTGCAACTTAAAAAACTAGAGGTTCTTATATCTTGAGGTTCGACATTATTAATAGGATAGCAGGGTGAGTTAATGGAATACTTTTTGCATAAAAGTAGGCACTTTCTCCTGTTCTTTGATGAGTGTTTGATAAACTCTAATGGAAAGGATTAAATTCTCCTAAACAATTATCTCCATTTGCTAGTTTAATTAATTGAATCCCTTTAAGTATTTTAGATCACATTTATAAATGTACTGAGGGTTTTTTTTAATATCTCCAGATGTGTAGGTAGATTAACAAAAACCTGTCAAGCAGAATAATCCAGAGCACTTAAATGGCTCGTTTATGCAAGCCCAAAACTTAAGCTTGTCCACACAAATCTTTTTTCCTCTACTATAATCTGCCAGAAGGTTCTTTCTGCTTTATTCTATGACTGTATGCCACATCCCACAGCTTTCCTTTGTGACCTGTTCTGAACAAGCCAGAGTTGGCTTTTTCCTCGATTTCTACCACTCTCCACTGCTCTGATTACATTTATGCAGTACCAGTGTTCTCCACATACGCAGTGATTTGATTCTTGTTTGTTTGAGGGGCCACATCCAGTGATGCTTAGGGGTCCTCCTGGCTCAGAGGTTGCTTCCAGTGGTGCTTGCGGGACCGTGCTTTGTGCTTTTCATTTTCCTAGATACTTTCTAATTTCTGCATGAGCTCTTTTCTCCATGTCCTCGCTTAAATTTTAACTGAATGGTCATATATAAGGTTGAATGAGGTTCTTAAATACATTTTTTGTGGTGGTGGTGGTGCTGGTGGTGGTGGTTTTTGTTTGTTTTGTTTTGGCTTTTTTTGGGTCACACCCAAAAAAAATTTTTTGGCAATGCACAGGGGTTACTCCTGGTTCATACCACTCAGGAATTACTCCTGGCGGTGCTTGGGGGAACATATGGGATGCTGGGAATCGATCCCGGGTCAGTCGCATGCAAGGCAAACGCCCTACCCGCTGTGCTGTCGTTCCAGCTCTTAAATACATTTTTAATATTCGGCAGTCTTTTTTTTTTTTTTGCTTTTTGGGTCACACCCGGCAATGCACAGAGGTTACTCCTGGCTCTGCACTCAGGAATTAACTCCTGGGGTGCTCAGGGGGCCATATGGGATGCTGGGAATCGAACCCAGGTCGGCTGCGTGCAAGGCAAACGCCCTACCCGCTGTGCTATTGCTTCAGCCCCATCGGCAGTCTTTTTAAAATCTTGTTTTATGGTGCCGGGGATCAAACCCAGGAGCTCAAAGCTGTCACATGTGCAGGGAAAATCTCTATGACTAAGCAGTATCCTCAGCCTTTGAAAGTTTGGGTAGCAATTATTTGGATAAATTTTCTTTCCTTCTCCCCACCCCCTATTTTTGTTGGTTTGTTTTTGTTTTGGGTTAAATCTGGCCTGGCCGTCTTCAAGGGCTGCACTCTGCTCATTGCCAGGATTCACTCCTGGAGCTACATGGAGAGTCCATTTGTTGTCTGCACAGCCTGCGAAGCACACTCTCCCTGGCACTAAATTTTCCTTTTGTTTCTTGAGTGGACTCAGCAAGGTGAAGGCTAATTATTTCTGCCTGTGCTTTAAGCTTCCTTAGAGCCCCGTGGTAAGTGACCGAGTTGGTTTTAACGATTCCCACCTCTGAGCTGCTCCTTGGACGCTTCCCACCACCCATCTCAGCGCTCACAGTCAGAGTCTCGGCCTATTGTTGTTTCAGGGCACGCTCGCCAGCCGCAGTTTCCTTCGGAGCCTGCGAGGGAGAGAGCGCAGCCACAGCGCAGACTGCTTTATTCCTCCTGCCTTCACCGATTCTGGCGCAGGATCGGGAGAACAGCACAGCCACAGAACATGCTGCTGGTTTTAGCCAGTGACCTCGCTAGGTGGCCATAGATGACGAGTAGCCAATATTCTTAAACTTATATAGCATCATCAGTTTTTCACATCAGCTTTAGTTTTAATTTACTCAGGCAGCTCACTTGCCCTTTCCTGGGTAGCTGGGCAATCACTGTTTTCCTGGAAGCTACAGTTCCGTGCTGTCCCCTCATTTCTTTCCCCTTAAATTCATTTCAGTCTTATGAGCTCTGAGCCTTGGGGGAACGTGGCAGAGTGCCACAGTTTTGCTCAGTTCTAGTCTTCTTCCTTTGTTTCTGCTTTTCCCTGTCCCTGGTAAACAGCTTCACCGTCTCTCCTATCTACTCACCGCACCCCCACTTTGGTTTTTCTTGTGGGGTTGCCCCCAGGCCAGGACTTTTACATGCCCTGTGCGTGCGCCCTGCCAAAGAACTGCCTTCCAGCTCCTTCCTGTTCCCCTTCCGGAGTCTTTCTTTCCACCAGATTTTTGGTACCTCCCAGGAGACATTTTTTGAAATAAAATTGTTAAACACTTAAGATGGAAGCACCAGTGACCTTTGGGTTTTGAGATACTTTTTTTTATGGACCTCACATTGCATTATAATCTCACATATGTCTCAGGTGTGCTTCATTAAACATTTCAGCAGGTGGAGCCGGAGGGTTAAGGCACTTGCCTTGTACATACTGACACCGGCTCAATTCCTGGTAATGCGGTCCCCTGAGTCCTGTTAGGAGTGATCCCGAGCACAGAGCCAAGAGTAAGCCCAGAGTACCCCCTTCCCCCACCCCTTCATAAATGCCGACCTGTGAATATGCATGAATTTCACCATTAAAAGTCCAATTCGGTTCTTCACTTAACATTTCTCTTCCTTGACCTGATTCATCCACCCTGTAACTGAATAACTTCACGTAATCCAGAAATGAATCCTCAGTTGGCACTCAGGTTGCACGCAGAGATGTTTTTTTGTTTGCACCATACCTGACAGACTCAGTGCTTACCCCTGACTTTATGCCCAGGGATCACTTCTGGCAGTGCCTGAGTGACCAAGGGGGTGAGCTCGTGCTGAGGAGTGAGCAAAGCACCTGCCTGCACAGACCTTCAGCAAGCCCCTTGCTGGTTTTCAAGCTAGAGCTTCATGAGCCAGAGCAGGGGAAAACCAGCCTCTGACATGTGAGAGTAATACTAGTCTTCAGCAATTTCTCATGTGTTTTCACATTTACAATTAGAATATATGGTATAATCAGTAGTATTGTAATTAATTGACAGCACTTTTTCTTTCTGAGTGATATGGAAGCCGTTAGTGTATAATGTAATCTGTCCTAGATGTTGTGCCACACCCAGCAGTGCTCAGAGTTTATCCCTAGCAGTGCTTGGGAGATCATATGGCCTGCTGGTATTGAACCCTGGTCGGTCAAGCGCTGCTGAAGAGAGAGTACTGCAAATACAGTAGTACCAGCCCCACTATTTTAGGTTTGATGAAATACGAGGAGGATAATACTGTTGCTGACATTCGTTGAGTATATGCTATGCACAGGGATGTCTCTAGGTGCTCTGGGTATATTATCTCATTTATTCCTTATAGTTTGCTTAGGAAATAGATGAAAAAGCTGCAGTATAGAAAAGTCCAGCTTATAAGTTACATGGCTGAATTTCAGCTCAATCCACAAAACTGCTCCGGGACTAGCCTCTTTACTCTCTGCAATGCTGCACTGCCTCTTTGTAATGGTTATTTTTTTCCCTCCTCTTAAGGCACCGTTGGCTTCACTGTATGACTGATGAACCTCCAACAGTAAAACCACCAGTTCCTCGCAAATTCATTTGGACAAACCATAAGTTCAACGTGAGTGGCACTCCAGAACAATATGTACCTTATTCCACCACTAGAAAGAAGATTCACGAGTGGGTCCCACCTTCAACACCTTACAAGTAAAGATAATGATAAACAATTGAAACATGTGAAATAAGGGACTTTCCATGTCATTGTACTTCTGTTGCTGGCTAACTTGATTAAAGTTGTTTCATTATGCTCTGTCTTTTGTGCCTTTTTTTCCCATGAACTTCACTCGCAAAATAGAATCTCACAGACATAGAAGTTAGAGTAAACTTCTGCTGGGCTGGATGCCTGGTTAGCAGTTCCCTGGCACCAGTGGTGGTATCTGTGTTGCTTTTTTCTTTTTTGATGGGCAGCCTCCCAGGGATTCTTGGCCAACTAGGCAGGGATTCACTATGAGGACCCGAGAGGCCCTATGGTGCCAGGAATTCCCCAGAACATCCCAGTGGTGCTCAGGGCCTCCAGAGCTAAACTTGGTGATGCTGAGGGGATGGTATGTGATGTCGGGGATTGAACAAGGTCAGCCACATGTAAGGCAAGCACCTGAAGCTCTGTACTATCTCTCCAGTTCTCTTTTCTGTGCTGGGTTTTGGGGTTGATTTTAGCAGGGTTGGGGGAAGTAGGGGTTTGGGCCACATTTGGCTGTGCTCTGGCCTTATTGCTAGCTCTTTGCTCAGGGATCACTCCTGACGTTCCTCAAGGAACCATGTGTGGTATCAGAGAATTTGAACCAGGGTCAGCCATCTGCAAGGCAAGTGCCTTAACTCCTGTACTATCTCCTTGCCACCCCCCCAGTCTGCTGTTGACCCTTTCATTACCATGACTGATTGTTAGGGGAAGACCCAAATTCATGGGAATTTGGTACTTGAATAGAAAAACAAACAGGTTGTCAGAGGTAATTGGCTTTCCCAGTAGGTCCCCTGGGAATTTATCAGAGATTCTTTTACTTCCAGAGGTTTAGATCTGTTTTGTTTGGGGACTACCCCTGACAGTATGCAGGACTTACTCCTGGTGCAGGGTCTGGAGATCACTGGCCCACACCGAAGGAGCTCAGTCACAGGATGCCACAACGCCAGCCTTGCAGTCTGACGTGTCCAGTCCATTCCGTTGCAGAGCCCAGAAAGAAGTGTTTCTTTGTGTTTGTTTGTTGGGCCATATCTGGCAGTGCTCAGGGCTTACTCTTGCCTCTGTGTTCAGGAATTACTCCTGGAAGGGCTTGGGGGACTCTGTATGGTGTCAGGGATTGAACCTGGGTCAGCTGTGTGCAAGACAACCATCCTACCCATTGTACTATTGTTCAAACACCCCCCACTCCTTCTTTTTGAAAAATTGAAATATAATTTCTCATTTGTGGTGCCAAGTCTTTGAACTGGGGTCAGCTGCATGCAAGGTAAGTTTCTTACCTATTATGTACTCTTATACATTTACCTCTTATACACTCTCTGCAGCCCCTTGATGAATGCATCTTTTTTCTTTTTCTGCCTGTTGAGACCAATCATTTTGAATAGCAAAACAAATTGATCAAGAATGAATTGTTTTGCCCTTTGCATAAAACATATTTTGAATGGTATGTCTGAAATTGCATTTGGAGCCCAGTGGTAGTAAATTGCTCGCACATGGTGTAGCTTCCCAAAGAACCCAATGTCATGCTTCCAGATTAGTTTTCACACCCAAATTTGTTTAGGGCCCGATCTTCATATGCAAATATTATCTTTACAATGTTTAATGTTCTTGAACTATATGACAATACACTTTGTAACAAGTGTTTCCAATAAATTTATCCAAAAAAAAAAAAGAATGAATTGTTAGGGCCTGAGGGATAATAGTACAGTGGGTAGGATGTTTGCCTTGTACACAGCTGACCCAGGTTCGATCCCCAGTATCTCCTGTGATCCCCCAGCACTGCCAGGAATAATTCCTGAGTACAGAGTCAGGAGTAACCCCCTGAGCATTACTGGGTGTGACCCAACCCCCCTCCAAAAAAGAATAATTATTTCCTAGGAAACAACTCTTACCATTACTCTTACTCTTACCATCCCAAATACTTTATCTTATTTATTTAAGTTTTACCAAGAAGATCTACTCTCCTAGTGACCTTCAAATATGCAATACAGGATTAATAGCTAGAGTCAGCATGCTGGTCACTATATTCCCATTATATTACTTGCAACTGGAGGTTTAATTTATATTTTACATTTAGTCATTTATTTTATATTCTTCAGCTCTTTTTGAAAAAAAGATAGAAAAATTATTCCATTAAATTATATTATTTATATTTAGAACTGGGGCAGAAGTTAAGGGCTAAAGTGCATGCTTTGCATGCAGGATACCAGGGTTTGATTTCTGGAACCTCATATTTCCCTAAGCACCACCAGACGTGACTCTTAAACATAAACAATGGTAAATAATCTGTTTGTGACATTTACTGAACACATTATTCATCTAATGAGCTGTACATGTGAATTGAATGAAGTATAAAATTATTTTACTAGAGGGACCAGAGAAATATTGTGCAGTGGGTAGGGCACTTGCCTTACATGTGGTTGACCTAGGCCTAGTCTCCTAGTATCCTACATGGTCTGACCCAGAGACCACCAGGAGTAATTCCTGAGTGCAGAGCTAGAAGTAACCCCTGGGCACAGCTGAATGTGGACCCCAAACCAAAATAATATAATTTTGCTAGAGGTGAGAGAACTAACACTAAAGAGCAATTCTGAAATCTTGGAAAATCAGGGCCCTTGTGAGGAACAATTTATAAGCATTCAAATAGTTTTAAGTAGGAAAGCGAAATGTTTCATTGAGCAGCTTTTATAGGAGAGAAAAAAAAAGTACTCTAATTGCCTCGATGTTGTACTGTTTCCAAAAACATGAGTGATTATTTCTAGAGTTTGTAATCACTTCTGTGATCCGCTTGCAGAGACCTCTCTGCTTTCTTTAAATTGCATTTCCACGTATGGAGAAATTCTATTTTTAACATTCTCCTCCAGTGCAAGTTAATGCGAACACTGGCACCACATGTCTTCAAGTAGGAAATGTAGTTGCAATGGAAGGCACAGTAATTAAGCACATTGTCAGCTATGATACCGGGGAGACGCTTTCTATCTTTGTATTTTCCAAGACGAATGGAAATAATGTAGTTTCGGAAATGGTTTTATAGTGGTAGGTTGTTGAACAAATGTGTTGGGACAGAAGTGGTTTTGAGTTTGTTCCCCAGACCTATGTGTGGTGTAGACAGGACCCTTCTGTCCCAAAGTAAAAGCGATACTCAGACCATGTGTTGCTCATTTCACCCACACATAAATGCAGTGTGCTCTTGGTCTAACTGCAACCAAGGTAATCCTTAAGGATCCAGTTCCTGAAAAGTGTATGCCTGCATGTCCCTAGTCTGAGCCCAGCATCCCCTTGCCCTTTCTGTCACATAATCTTCTCTTTCGGGACCACCCTTCCCTAGCCTACACTCCACGGGGATCGAGGGATTTGCATCTACTCTCTAATTCTCATTATGTGCAAATCTTCCTGGAAGCATCCAGCAATCTCACTGGGCCAGAAATGACACCCTCATGCCGGTGTCTAAACGAGCCACGGGGCAAGGAGTGTGAAAGGACCAGGTGTGGTTGATTCATCAGTAGTCACTCTCAGACTCCGGACAAAGACCTAGTCTTGTTGAAAAACAGCAGGGAGGAGATAAACAAAATTAAGGCTCTAAGCACAAAGACTGGAGCTGCGGAACAGCTTTGCTGTAATGCTTCCTGTCCACGGAGGATCCTAGCAGGAGCTTCTGACTCTTCAGGACAAAACCCTACTGGGGCTTCGGCCAAGTGTGGCGAATTCTCCAGGACTCATCACCTCTGCACCAGGTAGGCTTTGCCAGAGAATTTCAAAACAGGTTGTTGCACTTGAAGCTGGTTTTCTTTTATAAACTGACCTAAATTTTAGAGTTTGAGTTGAGCTGATCGTTAATGTATCATATCCATGAGGCTGGAGAGCTAGCACAGGGAAGTAGGCACACAGTTGACCCCGATTCGGTCCCCAGCGGCACCTAGAGTTCCCCCAATCCCTGCCAGGAGTGATCCCTGAACACAGTGCCAGGAGTAAGCCTGGAGCACAGCAGGATATGACCACAAAAACAAAAATTTGTCATATAGCCATGTTTACCCCACTTTTCTTACTGACACCACCCACTAAGTTAAAACTTTTAACTAATGACAGATTTTTGTGGTGGTGGTTATTTTATGTGCTATCCAAGTTTTAATACTCGGTGTTTGAATTACTCTTTTAAGCAGTGGCAGACACGTGCTTGGCAAGTGAGGTCTTGAGTTCCATTGCTAGCACTGCTGTCACCCCAACGCCCGGCATAGCCAGAAGTACCGCCAGCCCAAGCATTTCACTACTGTCCTGAGCTTGGAAACAGCGAATAGGCCAGCAGTGTCTGGCTGAGAATTTCTTATATATGACCCTTAGTTATATATTATATATAAGCCTTAATTTTATGGTCTATATCTCCTATAAACTTATATATGATTATACACATATCCTATGTGTACCATATATAATCCTATATATAATCCTTAATTATATATTTATATTTTAACTTTTAATGTTTAAATGTCAGATTTGAAAACAAAGTTTAACTGTGATTGACTTTATCTTTAGTAGTACCTTCCTTTTATCTGTAGGAAGATAGGATTTGCTTTTTTCAGAAATACGCAATGTCTTATTTCCTATGGGGATACACAATTCAGGAAGTTCCCTTACAGATTACATTGACTCCATAGTACATTCTAGATGGTCATGGATTCTGTCATGTTTTGCCTTTGTCAAGACAACTTAGGCAAGCAAAGACTGGTAGCAGGTGATCCAAATCACCCTTGGTGGTTAAATAAACATGGTGAATATTATTTTCTGCCCAGCGCCAGTTCTTCTCTTTCTTTGATTTATTGGAGGGACTCTTCCTTCCCATCACATCCTTGCTAACTAGTGACTCATCACTAAAGCTTTTTCAGTGGTGATCATGTGACCCAGGTCGATCTTTGCTCCATCTTCCACCCTCCAAGAAATGGCCCAAGCAGAGGCCTAGACCACGTGGATGAATCCTTCCAAGGGGTTTCTTCTGAGTAAAACCAGTAGAGAACTTGCTCTTTCCTCCCAGGGCCACCAGGCTATACACAGCCCCAGAATTGTCACTGACCATGATTTGAGTCTCAGAGAAAAGTTGAAGAAAATGAACCTGCCCATAGGAAAGCCAAGAAAAGAATCCCAGATTTCTAGGTGTAAGATCCTTGGTGCTGCTCTCATGCCTGGATTCTGTGCCTGGATTCTGTGCCTCGCTCATATACCTGCATCCCTTTTACACAGATGAAGCACAACTTGTAGTTCTTTTCTCAGCTGTACTACCACCCTGAGAGGGGCGGGTGGGTTTGAACAAAATGGATGAAAGGTCCAAAGGCATACATTTCTAGACATAAAATGAGTTATCATCGACTGGAGCTATAATAAGAAAGTAGGGCGTTTGCCTTGCACACAGCTGGCCTGAGTTTGATCCCCAGCATCCCATATAGTCCCCCCAAGCACTGCCAGGAGTAATTCCTGAGTGCAGAGTCAGAAGTAACCACTGAATATCAAAAAAAAAAAAAAACCAATTATCATGGATGTCATGTAGACGACATACCTGAGAAATGTATTTAGCCCTTTGTATTCTTTGTTGAGACTTATCCAGTGGTTGGCGCTTTCCAAATGTATGAAGATGAAAACGGAAGCTGTTTTTATTCTGAGGCATTATTTGTTTTATTTATTGTCATGTGACTAGGAATAAATGTCATGGATAACTAGATTAAAGGAATTTGTTTAACAGTCTATGACCTTCAGTTTTTTTCTACAAGTGAAATGGTTTTCTCTGACAAAGACTATTGTTCCAAACCTGGACTTTTGAGTGTTGGGTTGGGTGATTTTTTTGATGACCACATCTCGCTTAACACAATCTTTTGTTCTTGCTGCACCTTCACAGCACCCTAACAGATGGCCAGATTGGTTTGATGGTGCAAGGTCTTAGCTGTGTTGCTTCTGAGAGTGTTTCAGTGGATATTTTGCTTTTACTTGGGGAGTTTGTGTCTCTAGATGTTGATTTCTTTTCAGCTGTTGCTAGGATACACCATCAGCATCTATTTGTCCTTTAGTATTACAGCCAACTCAAGCTCGTACTGACTTCACAGTATTGTAAGAGGAGAGGCAATGTCAGACGATGCCCATTCAGTTTTGTGAAAGGTCACTTTAGAGTGTTGTGGGAGGCTGGGGGAAGGTAGGAACACAACTTCAAATGTCAGTTGGGGACTTCCTGTTTTTTTAGAATTTGGATAGAATTGAGTCCAACTCTCCCTGCTCCATTTACATTGGAAGAAAATTCAACAAACTTATCCAAGAAGGATGTGTGTGTGTGTGTGTGTGTGTGTGTGTGTGTGTGTATAGGGTTGGGGGTGGGAATACTACAGTTTATGTTCTTACAAAGTAACACCCAGTTTCTTATTTCTGTTTCATTAGTCCATTCAATAGAATATATAGTCCTGCTGATCATTTCTACGCATTTGTAAAATTCAAGCCTTCCTCATAATTTCGATTAAAAATGACTCACAATAAACATTTTGGTGCTGAGAAGACCTTACTGTTTTTAGGGGGGCCCTGGAGGGGGCACCCCTAGTGTTGCTCAGGGATTATTCCTGACTCTGAGCTCAGGATTTACTCCTGGTGGCTCTCAGGGGATTGTGTGGGATGCCAGGGATCGAACCCGGATGGGCTGTGTACAAGACAAGCGCCCTCCCTGCTGTACTGTCTCTTCAGCCCAGACCTTATGTTTTTCGTTTTCCTCCCTTCCCTTCACGGTCGCCAAGGCCAGGGGGTGCACAAAGCTTAGTTGTGCTGCTCACACACTCTGCTCCGTGTTTGCTGAGATTGCAAACTTTTAGCTGCTAGAGGTCGCTGTGTGGTTGCTCACACACACTCTGGGAGGAAGTGGGGTCTGTACTCCAGACGTCGTGCACTTTTGTTGTGCTCGCACACACTTGTCTGGAGATCACACACTGTTGTGTGCTGGAGTGATGATACTTGGTCTATATAGTGCCACTGAGGATCACATCTGAAGCGTCAGGCTTGCCAGGCACGTGCTGTTGCTACTGCGCTCTGCTCCCCCTCCCCCTCTCCACCCATCCCAGCAGATTTTTAGATAAAAGATTTGGAGCAACAAATGGTCTTAGATTTTAAAGAGATCATTGATATCAATATTTGTAAACATCCTCTGCTTTTGTAAATGTCCTATTTTGCTTGAGTTTTCTCTCTTCCCACCTCTGTTCTACTACTTCCACTTCAGAGAGGGAGGGAAATAGAAAAATGGAGCTATTTCCCCCATTTTTTTAAAACACAGCATAATTTAGCTCTCATTCATATCCTCTGCCCAACTCTCTTTCATATCTTAAGGACTTTTTGTCATAGTTATGAGAGACCAAGAGGTTCCTTTAATTCTCTCTTTCTCAAGCTGTTTTGAGCAAGTGAAACAATCCCTCATCAGGCCAGACCTCTATTCTCTACTCGACATTAATATAAGATACATAGGCCTGGCATGTGCCTACCTGGTTTAACTCCTGGCACCATATTGTTCCCCCTGAGCACTGGCGGGTGTGACTCTAGAGGGCCAGTGAGCACTGACAGGGTGTCTGGAGTACCTCAGACACTGTAGGGTCTGAGCAGCATTTTTTAGACCCAACAGCCAGTTGACCAATAATCATGGGTGAGGCCCCCCTCTCTCACCCCCTAACTACTCCTTGGAATGACCTCCCCCCAAAAAAAAAGAACCAATCAAGTTACCTGTACTTTTGAAATTGGGAAATTGTACATAGTAAACTGGTTTTCTGCTTTCTCCTGAAACATCCTTCAGCTGTGGGCCTCTGTTACCCTTGGCAACAGCTAACTCCAGGCCAGCCGTAGTGGGAGACTTGTCCATGTGACTCAGGCGTTTGAGGTTCCTTTATCTTCCTTGTTAGTCTGGGTCTCCCAATGTGGCAGACTGGGGGGGGGGCAAGAAATCAGAGAGGGCTCTGTGGGATTTGGGGCCTGAGATGCCAGGCTGATGGGACCTAGCCCCCCGCCCCCGCCCGCCTCCCCTACCCCAGTCAAATACACCCGCATGGGGAGACTGGAAGGATCTACGGGCTATGAGAAGAAAATTTTTTACCTGAGGCACAGTGGGCAGGTGACTGGTGTGTGTGTGTGTGTGTGTGTGTGTGTGTGTGTGTGTGTGTGTAGATGTGTTTTATTTTCACGAATGAGTCTGGAAAATAATGGGAAGGGTGTGATCCTTGTGGTAGGATAAAATTGTCCATTCCCCTCACACACACACCCCCAATCCCCCAGATAAAATTTCATCAGAAAGGCTAAATTCAAGTTCTACATTTTTGCTTGTTTTTGTTGTTGTTGTCTTTGGATCACATGCAATGTTACTTCTGGCTCAGCACTCAGGGATCACTCCTGGTGGTGTTTGGAGGAGCATCTGGAGTGCTGAGGATCAAACTGAGGAAAGCTGTGTACATGCGCTCAAGGCAAACACCTACCCACTGCACTACTGCTCTGGCCCCTGGGAAGGTGATATATTACCTTCTTGAAACTGTAGAGCCTCAAGATGCCACTTGCGTGAGCCAAGAGAACTCCATGTCCAGATCTGAGAGCACTAAGATGCCCCCTATGTGCCAGGGATATATGCTCAATGGGCTGAGTGCAAGCTTTGTATGCAGGAGTCCAGAGTTCCACCCTGGCACAGCAGTCTCAAGAGCACTGCAGCAAGTGACCTCAGAGCCAGGAGTAGGCCCCAGCACTACAGAGTGTGAACCAAAACTTGAAATCAATTCATGAATTATTGCCCCTTTGGTGTGGATGGGGTCTCTTCGCCTCAGACTGGGTCTCACCTCAATGGGGGCAGGGGATTGAAGGCACCCAGGATGCCTCAATTTCTTTCACTGCTCCAAATTGTATGTATGTGCTCTTCCCTCTTTCACAAAGTATGTGTGACTCCTTCCAATAAGAACACCAAAAGTTTTAGAGGAAAAAAATAGGACAATTAAAGATTTATAAGATAAATAGGGGCTGGAGCAATAGTACTCCAGGGTGTTTGCCTTGCATGCGGTCGACCCAGGTTCGATTCCCAGCATTCCATATGGTCCCCCAAGCATGGCCAGGAGTAATTCCTGAGTGCAAAGCCAGGAGTAACCCCTGCGCATCGCCGGGGTGACCCAAAAATGACAAGGAAAAAAAAATAAATAGTAGTGAGTAAAAAGTTTTGGTGGGGGCACACCTGACTCTGTACTCAGGGATCACTCCTAGTCAGAATTAGGGGGTGATATGGGATGCTAGGGATCATACCTGTGTTACCCAGGTGCAAGGCAAGTGCCCTACTGACTATACTATTTATCCAGCCTGAGTAAGATTTTTTTTAATCAAAAAATATTTCTAAATAAGAAAATAAGTAAATAAATAATATTTCTGCAGTAGGTTTTGTGGCTCAGAAGTAGAACCCTTATCTTGAATATGTGAGGTCCTGAGTTTAAATTGTAGCACATCTCTCTCTCTCTCTCTCTCTCTCTCTCTCTCACACACACACACACACACACACACACACACTCAAAAAAAAATCTCGATTGTATCCATTACAATTTTGGATTGTAAACAATAGACAAACATTGTAGAAAACTTAGAAAATATAAACAAGCACGAATATTTATAATCCCACAACCCAGAGAAAAACTGCTAGAAACACTTTCAAGTTCATCTTCTATGCAAAGATGTAAATATTCTTAATATTTTATACAACTGTGATCATTATCCCAATTTTGTTTTCAAACCTCTGTTTTTCTCTCAACGATGTACTGTGAATATCATGTAAAGTTAATATACTTTACAACATCTTTTAAGGTGAACAGAATTCCACTAGAGATAGATCATAATTTAAGTTATCTCATTACTTAAGACTTTGAACTCTATTGCTATATTCTTGTATATTGTTTTGAGAATATTATTCCTGATAAATATATTGACTCTCAGTGTCAAGGTCCCCTGGCATGAATCAAAGTCAACCCAGGGGATGGAAATATATTGAACAATTGTCATGCTGCCGGATCTATTTTACTTTTCTCTTCTCTGCACAAATGAATGACTGTTCTCATTAGCCTCCATCTTCCGTGTCAAAGAACTTGTTGGGGTTTCTAATGGGGTTACTCTAACTTTATTAATGATAGATATCTTCTTTAATATGCTAAATTTTCCCGAGAATGAGGAGTGATCCATCTTCCTGTGGCTTCCTTGAACTAATGCGATGTGCAGAATCTTAACCTAGAGCTGGGCTTCAGAGAGAACCCATCCTTGTAAATAAAGAAAGCAAGAGCTTAACAGAACATTAACTCTGGCTTTGGGAGGGTGCCCCAAGAGGCCTTCCAGAAACTGGGTAAAGTCAACGTATCCAGATCCATCTTCAGAGATTATCCCTGTGAGATGTCATCCTGGGTCTTGTTCCATTTGGTGGAGCAGCTGCAGCGGGCAGTCAGCTGAGCACGGCCAGTCACACTAGGGAGCCGCTTTTCCTAACACTTGATTCTTTTTTCTTTAGCCAAAGTCACTTTCTGGAGACAGACGTCACGAGAGGCTGCTTTCTCTGACTGAGATTGTGTACTGTACACACTCCACCTTCCTCTGTGCATCTGAAACTAGGAAGATTAATGTTAGCCATCCTGTATCTGCTCCCCTTCTTTCATGATAATGAACTCTTATTTAATTTAGGAAGACTTTGCCCCGCCATTCACAGCCTTTCAGAATTTTCACGGTCCACTCCACAGCCACTTCTGATTAGAAACTGATAGTCCTCTCCTGAGTCCTGGTTGATTGGTTCATAGATGGTCACAAGACAAGGTTGTCCAGTCAGCGGTTCTTTGAGAGGCATTCTGGATATGGACACCTTCTTCCAAGATGAATGAGGAAGCAGTTCCCCCTGCCTGACTCGTAGACATCTTGCTACACCTTGACACCAGCCTTGAAAGTAGAAGAGTAGAGATGGAAAAACAAAACCGGTATCAAATCTTACCCAAAGCCCATTCTCTGCAGGTGTCCCTTTTGAATGCACACACCAGCAAATTCTTTTTCTAAGTCATTTTGAAGGTTTTCTAATGCTTATGGTGGAAAACTCTCTAACCTAACTGATTGCTTTTGTGAAGAAACTAATAACAAACTTAATTCATTTAACAGCCTTTATGGTACTGACAAACTCATCTTCCAGCTCGAAGGGCCCGTGGATAAACATTTCATCATTCTTTAAGTCCCAGCAGGCAGTCCACCTGTTCCCTGCCCAGTCCCCTGATGCCAGTGGACCCCCCAGTGACGAAGTGTAACGGATGGATGTCCAACCTTCTCTGGTGTGTGCTGGCTCCAAGCAAAGATCTTATCAGGCCTTAGTTCCTAGATCCATGAGGTGGGTCCTGACAGCCTTAGGGCTAGTTGGTCTTCCATTTCATTGCTATGGAGGCCTTTCCCTGTCTACCTGCCTGCTTCTGTTAGGAGAGTTGCTTCTTCCAGGAGTGAGAAAGAAAAGGAACATGATTCTTCAGCCACATTCTTCCTTCTTAGAAGGTAAGCATGAAGACCTTTCTGATTCCTGGAGTGTGTTGCTGACTGCCTTGGGAAAACAGCATGACACAGGTGGGGAACTGCCATGCAGACAGCAGAAATCACTTGTCATTATTATTTTGGGTCTCTGGATCTAATCTCTGGCTGTCTGGCTGGCTCCAAGGAGTGTGCCTCAGATGATAGTTAGATGGAACACTAACCTAAACTTCTCTGCCCAGGAATATTTCGGCAAGTGCCTTTGCAATACCTGTGCAACTTGTGAATTGCAGCCTGACCTTGAGTTCTCAATTTTTGTGACTGGGATGAATTCCTGGGTCTCCTTGGAACAGGACAGCTCTTCCTGTTTGACTCCCAGACGTTATTTGCTTGTCTTCATGTCACTGCACCTACTCTCAATGCAGGATTTATCCCCACCTAGTCCATAACTACCATCTGGGGAAGCAGGATCAGTGACAAAGAAAGACAGAGACTGTGCTTGTCCTGCTAGCGAGCTAGCTAGAAGAGCAGCTAACCAAAGGTTTTCTGGTGTGTTTATTGCATACAGCCACCATTCCCTGCCTGATTCCCATTAAGCAGATGATTCTTTATGAGCCAGGACATAAAAATATGGCAAAGGATAAGCTCAGTGCTCAGTTGTTGATAGGGGGGGTGTATGGTATATGACCAGTCAGCTTACACATTTCATGTGGAGCCTTGAGGTTATGGAGATGCTCCATCTTTCTAGGCAGAAATCTTCCTGCTAGATTCTATTGCAACCCTCATAAATCCATATACACCTTGACTCTCCCTAGCAGGGTATTTTCAGCTTAGGCTGGTGCTTTCTTTTAAACTGCCTTAATCCAGGAGATTGTCTGTATCTCAGGGCCTATATTTATCGGGCAAACTTTCACGCTATAGACAGCCTGTCTGCCCCTCCAGGAGAGTTCAGAGATTCCCATCCTTGAATTCCTATCCTAGCGCAAACAACAAAATAGCATTGTTTAGTCCTCTTCTCCTCCGTGGTGCAACTACCCCAGTTTCCAATAAGGGTGTCAAGCAGTTTAATTTAAGGGAATTAGAAAAGCCCACCCACCTGCTTGTGGTGATTGACATAGGATGGGCATATGACCCCACTGTCTCCAGAGAGGAGAGAGGAAGTACATGCTTTAGTTCTTCATCTGGACTCCAGTCCAACAGCCACATCTCCTACAGCTCCCCAAATGCATCCTTGGCTTTCATCTCTGGGGGTGGGGGGTCTCTTCTTTCCAGGCCTCTCTGCTCTTGGTGCTTTCTCCAAACAGATACCAGTGCAAGTACTGTTCCAAATAACATTGGCCTTGATCTCTTGCTCTGAACCAGGGAGAGTAAATCGGCTTTCAGCTTGTGGGTCCAAATGGACCAGTCAGAATTAGGTCTCTAGGTGCTAAGCTGAGAAAGATTCTGATGCTCTGATTTCAAGGAGGAAGGTGGGCTGGAGAGGGATGATGGGTCAAATGTTGGGTTTCACTGTCTAAGCCAAGAACTGAGCCAAGCTCTCAAGCATCACCCAGCTTCCCCAGATGCCTGTCACAGCGCCTGGCTGACTGTGACTTTTCAGGCATTGTGACTCTCCAGGTACCTCTGCTCCATGTCTTATAAACACTCTGCTTTTCCAGCCCCCTGCAGAACTGAAACCATTACTGTCAGATGTATTACTTGCTTGGAGTCTTTATTGGTTCATATTTGCCTTTTTCCATCTGTCTAAGATGTGGTGGTGCCTCCAGGTACCCTCTCCTTACAGCTAAAAAAGCACTTTTAAGGGCCAGGATCAAGGGATGGAAAAGCCCAAGGTTTGATTCCTAACACTGCATAGTTCCCTGAGCACCGTGGAAACTGATCCCAAGCATCTGTGGGCATAATCTCCCCTAAAGAAAGAACAGGGCAGGTTTCTGGGGTACACTCACTTCCTAGCAGCATCCAGGATGTTGGCGGCTAATCCAAACAACGCTTTTTTTTTTAATTTAGTCATCTCTCTCTGTGAATTGGGAAATAAAAAGTTTCTGTATGGGAAAAAAGAAAGAAAGACAAGGACTGGAGAGATAGTACAGCGGGTAGGGTGGTTTGCCTTGCATGCAGACCCAGGTTTGATTCCTGGCATCAATCAAATAAGCACTGTCAGGAGTGATTCCTGAGTGCAGAGCCAGGAGTCACCCCAAACATCACCAAGTGTGTCCCTCCAAACACTCACCAAAAGAAAGAGCGGTCACTTTTAGCACACAGACACAATGGCATGGGGGATAGGGCACGGTAGACATTGGGGTGCCGTAGGCAGAGTGATTGCAATAGAACCAGTGGGTGTGGCACAGTTAGAGACAGTGACAGTGGACACAGTAGCACAGGGGACACAGTGGATACAGTAGCACAGGAGACAGGGACATGGTGCACTCAGAACTATAGTGGACACAATCAGCAGAGTGGACAGACACAGAGAGGACGTGGTTCAGAGGACACAAGACAGGGGTTCTAGGACTTAGAGGACACAGTAGACACAGTGGGCATAGAGGCTCAGTGGGCATCAGAACACATGGACACAACAATCCCTGGAGAGAGAGTACAGCAGACACAGAGGCAACGCACAGCTTTCTAGCACAAGAACGCTGGACCACTGGTGGAAGGAGGCGCACCCCCACTCTGATCTGTGATGAGTAAGATTCATCCTTCCACAGCACAGAGCAGGATTCTTTAAGGATTCTTTCCTCGAAACCACAATACCTTGTCAAGCCAGGGATTCTGATTCTTGAACAAAATCCACTGGCTTTAGCATTAGCCCCTTTATATGTCTTAGTCTACTGTCTCCTGCTTCCAGTGAGTGAACTTCCTGGGTTGAGGCTCAACCCTCTGTCTTAAGTGGGGACCCAATGCCTGGTATCATCAAGGCCAACTTTCTGAAACTTTCTTTTTTATTATTATTAGGGATAGGGCATTGGGTCCCCACTTGAGACTCTCAGGGTCTGTTCCCAGCTCTGTACTCAGGAATGGCCCTTGACAGTGCTTGGGGGAGTCTACAGGGTACTGGGAATCAAACTGGAGTCAGCTGTGTGCAAGGCAAGTGCCATAACCCCTGGACTATCGGACTATCTCTCTGGCCCTCTGCAATTTTCTTGAGCTCAAGAGACACATCACACCTTCTCAGAGTGCTGAGCATGACTGGAATGGGGATGTGGGTCCTTGGTCGTCACAACCCAAGTCCCTATGAGCAGGGGACCATCTGCCCATTATAGGAGTCTGCACTGAACCCCTCCCACCATGGTGTAATTATATGTTATAATATATACTATATATCACTGCACATAGTGATATAATGGGGATGGAGACATGACATCTTTAGGGGAGCCATTATTCAGGTCTATATCCATTGGTGGGGCCACGTGCTGCAGAAAGGATTTGTTCAAAGGAGAAGCATAATGTCATTTGCCTGTCCCATACAGTAAGTATGAAACATAAGCTAACACTATGGACAGTCCAGTCCACACACTTTAATGAGCAATCTGGAATCCATCACAATTTCCCCCTTGTGAGACCTTTTGTGATTTCACCACCCAGAATTCATGCCCCCTATCAATATGGATTACCTTGGGTATTTTTTTAATCTGGGAGATGGAGGAGTCTGTTTTTGACTCATACCTGGCAGTGCTCAGGACTTACTCCTTCCTCTGTGCTCAGGGGACCCTATGTGGTGCCAGGTCAGCTACACGCAAGTGAAGTGCCTTACCCTGTACTGTTTCTCTGGCCCTATATTGACTCTCAGGGTTCAGCTCCAACCCTGCCACTAACAGCTATGAGGCCTTGAGGAACTTAAGCTCTCCAGCATAGGTTTCTTATATGTAAGAGAAAGTGATAATTACATGTCCTGCATATTGTTTATGATGATTGGGTTAATGTCTCTAAAGTGGTTTTTTAGAAATTCGCTCCTAGTTGGTTGGTAATATGTAATTCTATAGATTTAATATTATTATACTTCTTTTGAGTGTGTAACTGTCATTATTCTGTCATCAAAGTTCCAGTCCTTCCCACCACCAAAGGAACCCTCTGCTTTCCCATCGCTAGGACATGTTGGCATCACTGGATAGCCAGGAAGCCGGCCATGGGAGCTCGCCCCACTCTGCTGGTTAGGCACTGGAGCCGGGAAGGAAACAGCCTTGGAGGGAGAGTGAGCACGCGGAGCCGCAAGAAAAGACACACACTCCAGGAGCCTCTGCAGGGAGAAGACTCCGCTTATTGCAAGCAGGGCCATGTTTAGTTTAGTTTAGTTTTGTTTTCTGCGGGGGGACACACCTGGCAGTGCTCAGGGGTTACTCCTGGCTCTGCACTCAGGAATTGCTCCTGGAGGTGCTCGGAAGACCCTATGGGATGCCGAGGATCGTACCCGTGTGCCAGGCACACACCCTACTTGCTGTACCATTGCTCCGGCCCAAGAAGGTCATGTTTATAAACCTCAAGAAACAGGGAACAAACTTCGTGGGAAACAGGGAACAAACTTTTCGTGGGGGTATCCAGCACATATTTGCACAAGGCTTTAGGATGTTGTGGTCTGTCATTCCTTCTTGGCGGAGGTGGTGGGGGGGAGGGGCCTGTTTGCTGAGTCGTCCCCTGGCGCCGAGGTGGCTGGATGCTCCTGCTGGCTGGGAGAGGGGAAGGGAGATGTGAGGAGCAACTGTGGGAAATCAAAAGCGGAAGCTATGGGGGAGGGGCCGCCTACCACTTCACCCTGTTGGGCCAAGTCTGGGGGGTGGGGGCGGTGCTCCCGCCTCAACCCCAGTTGCTCCCCAATTGTTCCTTGCAGTGTACACACACACACACACACACACACACACACACACTCCCGCCTCAACCCCAGTTGCTCCCCAAACACACACACACACACACACACACACACACACACACACACACACACACACACACACACACACACACAGTGACCACCACAGCTTTCACGGAATCCTGGAGTTCTGCTGTTTCTTGCTTTAGTTATTTTAAAGTCCACACAGGAGTAAAACCATCTAATAATTGTTTTCAGTTCCCAAATTATTTCACTTAGCATAATCCCCTCAAGGTTCATCCACTTAGTCCCAAAGAACAGAAGTTCCTCTTCCTTAAAGGCAGAGAGGCGGTCCCTCTAGTAAGTAACCCCCCACTTCTTTATGCGATCATCTGGAATATGTAGAGAGAGTCTGTGATTTGGCTCTGATGAATAATGATTGTAAGGGTGCAAATAACCTTTCGAATGAATATTTTCCTGTCCTTCACATAAGTGTCGGGAGTGGAACTTCCTTTTGGAGAGTTGAGAGTGTTGGGCCACACCCAGCGGTGCTCAGGACTTACTCCTGGCTCTGCACTCAGGGATCGTTCCTGGTGGCCTTGGGAAATCATGGAGGGCCAGGGATTGAACCCTGGTGGGTCAGCTGCATTCCAGACAGGCAATCTTGCTGTACTATCTTGCTGACCCTAAAATTTTTATTTTAATTTTTATTATTTGTGGGGAGACTTTGGGCCCCACCTGGCAGTTCTAAGGAGCTGTTCCTGGCTCTATACTCAGGAATATATCCGGTGTTGGGGTTCTGACCTACAGTTGGCAGTATGCAAGACAAAAGCCACAACTCCTGGACTACCTTTCAAGTCCACCTTTTTTTTTTTTCTTTTTGGGACACACCCAGCAATGCTCAGGAATTACTCCTGGCTCTTCGTGTTCAGGTATTACTCCTGGCACCATATGGGATGCCAGGTATTGAACCCGGGTTGGCCACTTACAAGGCAAATGCCCTACCTGCTGTACTATGGCTCCAATCCCTGGCCCACTTTTTGTTTTGTTTCTTTAAGAACTTGCCACTAGCTATAGAAATAGTACTAGGATTAAGACACTTCCTTTGTATCCTGCTGACCTTAGCTCAATTCCCCAGGACCACATATGATGCCCTGAGCACCACAGAGACGATTCCTGAGCACAGAGTCGGGAATAGCCCCTGTACCTGAGCATTGCCAGCTGTGGCCCCATCCCCTGCGCCCCCCCCCCAAAAAAAAAACCCAAACCATAACAACAAAACAAGAAGAAACCTATCCTATAATTCTGGGCCTGGAGAGATAATCCAGGGCTTAAGGCACTTGCTTTGATCAAGGCTGAGCCCACTAAGATCTGCACCACATAGTCTCCTGAGTGCCCTAGGAGTGAACCTTGAGCACAGAGTCAGGAGTAAACCCTGAGTACTACCAGCTGTACCCTATTCCCCCTCTTTTTTTTTTTTTTTAAAAAAAAAAGCTCGGGGCTGGAGCGATAGCACAGCGGGTGGGGCGTTTGCCTTGCACGCGGCCGACCCGGGTTCAAATCCCAGCATCCCATATGGTCCCCTGAGCGCCGCCAGGAGTAATTCCTGAGTGCAGAGCCAGGAGTAACCCCTGTGCATCGCCAGGTGTGACCCAAAAACCAAAAAAAAAAAATAATAATAATAAAAAAATAAAAAAAAAGCTCTCCATACTGTTTTTATAAATGCTGCACCAATTTGCACTGCCTGATATATCGCTTATATTTTATCTGCTATTACTAGCCCAATTTTCCTCTGTGGAGCCACTCTCTGCTCATCTCTGTTTCAGCCAGAGCTGACTCCACCTCAGTCTGCTGACAGAGCATCTCCCCCAAGGCCTCCCTCAAGCCAGAGAATTTATGGCCCATTTTAAATTTTTTTAAAGAACTCTCCATGGGCTAGGAAGATAGTATAGGGATTAAGAGAATTGCCTTGCTGGCCCAATCTCTCCAGAGAAAATACCAGGGATAGAGAATGGATCTAGGTAGTAATTGACTTCCTTCTGGGTAATTTCCTCCATTTCATAAACGAAAGCTCTTCAGTTGATTACCTTGGATCCACGGTACATTAAAAAAATAATAACCCCATGATATAGCAATATAAAATGCCTTTGTGGAAGCTCTCGTTCGGGCTTGATTGAGAGCAGCAAGGCAGAAGGTCTGATCTAGATTCTCTGCCTTGCCGATTCCTGCTTCCTAGACTACCACTTCATAAATGCTGAGTCTATGAATCAACATTTCAGCTCTCTCATTCTTTCTTCCTTCTGGATTCATCCCTATTTTTTTTCCTCCTGTGTATGACTGGGAATTTCAGAAAAAGAGAAGAGATAAAAGGCTGTGTGCCCAGCCCCATTTTAGTCAAGCAGAAAGCCTCACCATCAAGGCTTTGGGAAATCAAAGCAGCTTTGCTGGAAATTGATGTGCTTCATTATCCTGCAGGCTCCTAATGAGTCCAACTTAGGCAAAAATTATATTTGCAAGTTCCAATAATTATATTTGAGGAAATGTGAGCACTTTGAAACCTAGTATATTTCAGGATGAAATATCTTCTTGTTGTTTTATTTATTTATTGGGGGGGCAGGGGCACACCCAGCAATGCTTAGGGGTTACTTCTGACTCTGAACTCAGGAATTACTCCTGGTGGTATTCAGAGGACCATATGGGATGCCGGGGAGCAACCTAGGGCTGGCTGTGTGCAAGGCACGTGCCCTATCCTCTGCTGGTCCCAAACATTATTGGCTTTTTATGGGTGGGGGTGACACCCAACAATGCTCAGGGGTTACTCCTGGCTCTGCATTCAGGAATCAGCCCAGGCAGTGCTCAGGGCATCGTATTTGATGCCTGAGGTTGAATCCGGGTCCAAGCAAGGCAAGCACCTTACCTGCTGTACTATCTCTCCAGCCCCGAAATATCGTCATTCTTTAAAAAAAATTTTTTTTATTTAATTGTTAAACCGTTGTCTTTTTTGCTATTCATCATGAGAAGCTGTGCAGCTAAATGACCATCTTTCTGTTCCCAGTCCAACTCTCTTATCTTTCAGCAGCTGCCCCCACCTCCACAGGGGAACACACTCAGGGAGAATTGGGGGCAGTAGCCCCCATCAAAAATGGCCTGTAGTCAGTGTCTGTTGCTCACTTGGTTACCTGGAAATGATCCGTTCTGCCATCTTGGGAGTCAGGATGAGATGTCCGTTCCCATACGTTAGACAGGTTTCCCCAGAAGGAGCCCGCAAGCCCTGACACTTCACCCTGCCACACGAGGCAACTCATATAATAAATCATGACACAAGTGGAAGATCCAAGCTTGATGGACACTTAAGTTCCCTACAAATTGCAGGGAGGATAGATTTGTCCTTAAAGATAGAAAATGACAAGATATGAATAAAAAACAGAGCATGAAATGGCATACTTACTATAACTGGGAAGCAACTCTTAGCCACCTACAAAATGTAAGCAGTGGTGGGGCCAGAGCGATAGCACAGCGGGTAGGGTGTTTGCCTTGCACGCGGCCGACCCGGGTTCAATCCCCGGCATCCCATATGGTCCCCCAAGCACTGCCAGGAGTAATTCCTGAGTGCAAAGCCAGGAGTAACCACTGAGCATCGCTGGGTGTGACCCAAAAAGCAAAAAAAAAAAAAAAAATGTAAGCAGTGGGGCCAGAGTGACAGTACAGAGGGCAGGGCGTTTGCCTTGCATGCAACCGACCTAGGTTCGATCTCTAGCATCCCATATGATCCCCAGAACTGCCAGGAGTAATTCCTGAGTGCAGAGCCGGAGTTACCCCTGAGTATCGCTGGGTATGACCCTAAAAAGCCCCCCCCAAAAAGCAGCTGACCAATATTACAAAAATATAAAAAATAGTTGTATCTATCTTATAGGACTACTTGACACATCCCTTTAATTCTTTATCTATTTTGGGTGTGTGTGGGGAGGGGTGAAATCTCTATGTACCTTTTATATGACAATAATTTTGCAATGTCTTTCTATAAAACAATCATTCCATATTTCCCCTAGCTTATTTGAATAATATTTTTTAAAATACTGCTCTCAGGGCTGGAAGATAGTACAGTAGGTAGAGTGTTTGCCTTGCACACAGCCGACCCGGGTTTGTGTTCCAGCATCCCATATGGTCCCCTGAGCACCACCTGAGTGCAAAGCCAGGAGTAACCCCTAAGCATCACCGGGTGTGACCCAAAAAGAAAAAAAAAAGTACTGCTCTCTTTTGAAACGATTTTAAAATCTGATCTGGTCATTGGTAAGTCCAGTTAATCTTGTAAATTGCCAAATTTGGGAAACTTGATGTCAAATTTCTCTCCATGTGAACTCTATGATTTCATGCCCACTCAGGCTTTTTGGCACAGGATTTGATGACTCTGAATTGACAACTTCCCTTACTGGTTTGACACTGATACTCTCATTGTACTGGTGGCTTATGATGCTGAAAGTTCATGTTTGGTCAAGATAAAATTGGTGATCAAAAAATATAAAACTCTGGGGCTGGAGAGATAGCACAGTGGGTAGGGCGTTTGCCTTGCACGCGGCCGACCCGGGTTCAAATCCCAGCATCCCATATGGTCCCCTGAGCACGTCCAGGGGTAATTCCTGAGTGCAGAGCCAGGAGTAACCCCTGTGCATCGCCAGGTGTGACCCAAAAAGCAATATATATATATATATATATATATATATATATATATATATATATATATATATATATATATATATTCTTCTATTTAAAGCATATCTCATTCTATTAAGGAATAACTGCTTTAGGTTTAACTAGAAAGAAAAATAATTTGGGGGGCATCTACTTTGCTTCCAAATGTCAGAATAGTTTCTATTGACTTTTACCACCTATTTATCACCTCGTCTCCCCGTCTCTAACTCCTTTTCATGTCCCAAGAGGCCCCCTCCCTACTAGAGGGGGACACTTCAGTCCACAGGTCTGTGCTTTATGGGTAACCTCCAGCACCCAGTTCTGTGCTGGGTCCTCAAGGCTGATGGTCATGCGCTCTTGCAACAGGAAGATGGGCTTTGGGGGAAGAGGTAGACATGAGGGTCACTTGCATAACAAATTAAAAAATGACTCAAAGTATAGACAGGAAAGGGGAAGTGGGTAAATTCTGGGTGGGCATCTCCTTGAATTATGGACAGCTCATCTTGGGAAGAGTGTATCAGAAGGAGTGAAGCCTTGTGCTGTGCGGGGCCCAAGGCAGACCCTAAAGGCAGCAATGTGCCAACACCCACTCCAGTCCCACTCAGCCATGGGGAAATTTGATGCAAATAGTCCCCAGTTATGATGCTGCGTTGAATACCACTTCAGCTGTATCCCAAACCCTATCCCAGTGCCTGTGTAAGTTAGGGGCTTCATTGCTTTCCCAGCAAATTGACTCTGGATCACACATACCAATCACCTCATGAGCTGGCATCATTCATGAGCACCAGACTAAAAGCTGGGAATTTCCATCCTGATTCAGATACTTCATTTAAGAAGCTTTGGTTCTGGACAAGGACAAAGATCTGTTTACTGATCCTGTGTTCTCAGGCTCATTCCTGGCCTGGCCCTTGCTGTGTTTGAGGTCAGGGCAAGGAGAGATGAGCCAGTGACCTGTATCCTCTGCCTCTGACTCTCTGGATAGAACTCTGCTTCACGGTTCCAGCTTTTTTCTGGGTCCTTTTGGTCTGGGGTTCTGGTTGTACCACCTCCTCTTATTTCTCCGGCTGAGTGGTTCTCAACCAGGGACACTTATTTTCCTTGCTTAAGGGATATTTAGCAGTATCTGGAAATAATTTGTTAGATTGTGGTGGTGGGGGGTGTTATAGGTCAGAGATAAAGGTTCTGAGAGCTTGCTTTTAAGTCTCTGGATGTTGGCCGTTGGTGGGATTACACGGTGCCGGGGGCAGTCCCTGGGTGTGACAGCCTAGCTACGAGGTCTCAGCCCTGGGTTTCACACACTTGCGTTCCTCTGCTGGTACCTTCATGTGTGAGGCTCGTCTGAACGCGTGGAGAGGGGCCTTGAGCGTGGCTGTGGCTAAGGATCTGGAGGTCTTGGCCGCGGGAACTCTGCTCGGGGCGGGGAGGGAAGCTGGAGCCCATCCCCTTTGAGGGTCTGGGGAAGACATCTATGAGGCCAGAACTAAGGCACACTACTGCATCCTGCCTGATTTGATCCCTAGCACTACATATGCCACCAGAGGTCACTAGAGTGATCCCTGAGGGAAGAGCAGGAGTAAGCTATGAGTACTGCCAGTTTGTTCCTCCCACCATAGCTCCCTTGCAAAATAAATTCTACTATGCCCAGGACAGCCCGCCCTTCCCCCGCCCCCAGCAAAGAATGATCTGATCCCAAAGACAATAGTTCCAGGGAAAGTAGCTCTAGCCTGAAGGCCAAGTGGATCCTTCAGCCGTTAGTCTCAGGTTTGCTTCATTGTCCTGTTTGGTTCCATTGTGTGCAACCAACTCTTTGTTAGAAATTCTATAAACCTAGCACTGGAGCAGCGGTAGAGGCAGTAAGACTGGGTTTGATCTTCTGCATCCCATGTGTTCCCTCAAGCCTGCCAGGAGTGATCTCTGAGCGCAGAGCCAGGAGTAAGCCCTGAGCATTGCCAGGGGTGGCCCCCAACCAAAAACCAAAACAAAAGAAATGCCGTAAACCCTTGACGTGGCTTCTGTTTACTTGGTTAGAATGATCTGAGTCTTGGCATCTTTTCTTCTTTCTTTTCCCCTCAAATCCTCAATGATCATTGCTCTGTCCTCTCCCCACAGAACCAGGAAATCTCTACCCTCGCAGACAGAGAAACATAGCCTTCAGGAGACCCAATGGAAGGACATTTACTGGAGGGATTGTTTTAGGCAGTACTGAGGCCAAGGGGTGCCCTCAAACTGCTGGCTGCACACTGGAGAGTGAAGGGAGCTGGTAATTGAGTGACTCTGGAGAGAGCACCAGCAGCATCCCTGTCTACGCAGAGGACACCCAAATCCCAGCAGAGAGTGAATTCCCCCTCCCTGCCTTTCTGTCCCAAGTTGGCTCTTCACAGACTGACTGGTGCCCGCCTAACAGTATCCACCCGCCTCAGCACTCATTCTACTGATTTCCAGCACTAATGTTTCAAGAAGCAGTGGACCAGGAGACAGCTCAAAGGACTGGGACGCAGACCCACATTCCATCTCAGCATCACTGGCTGCTGCTGGACCCTGATGGTCCCCCAAGCACTAAACTGCCACCCAGCTGAGTTGGTCGATTATTGTCAGGAGTGGGCTCCAGGACCCCCTGGACACTACTTGGGAGACCCCTCAAAGAGGCAGTATATTCACAGGTAACACCCAGAACTGATGTTTTGCTGACCAGTAATCCAGTGAACACACATTAACCATCACCTCAGGTTTCAGTCTACAGCCATATAGTCATCATAAATTGCTTTTCAATTAATAGACAGTTTTGTAATCAGGCTCATCCAGGGTTACACAATGAACAGGAGAAAATGCATAGCTTTCTTTTGCCAAATAAAAATAGAGCACTCAAATTATTATAATCCAATTTCCACTCTTCTGAATACTGTGCATCACTATTATAAAAATGGATTTGTTTAATTTAATCTCATTATGTATACAAAATGTAGATTAATTTAAACTTGACTAAAATGACGTCTTTGGAGGGATTGCTCTTAATTCTGGTTTGGCAAAATTGAGGAGAGTGCTATTTTTCTTCCCTGTATTTTTTTCCCACCCTTTAGCATAATGGGCTGAGTTA
Organism: Sorex araneus; assembly: GCF_027595985.1. Lineage (NCBI taxonomy): Eukaryota > Metazoa > Chordata > Mammalia > Eulipotyphla > Soricidae > Sorex > Sorex araneus. Next base: position 36,848,208 of record NC_073311.1, on the reverse strand, counting down.
AACTTTTAAAATGACAGAGTGACAAAGCAAATGCATTTTGGGTGTCCTCCATTACAGAGGATATGTTAGTTTCCTAGGTCTGCCGCTATAAAGTCTCTCCCAGCCAACCTAAAAAGAGCCACATCTAGCATCTCAGTTTTGGAAGTTAGATATGCAAAGTCAAGATCTGCAGTGCTGCGATCCCACCGAAGGCGCTGAGGAAGGAACCAGCGCTGACCGTCTCAGCTCCAGGAGCTCCCAGTCTTCCTCGACTTGTAGATGCATCACTCCAGCTTCCCATAATGCATTTTGCCCCTGTCTTTTGTGGGGGGGGCGGTAGTGGGCGGGTGTGCCACAGTTGGAGGTTTTTTACTGGCAGTGCTCTGGGAACAACAAATGATGCTGAGATTTGAAGCAAGTTCAGCCGCAAGCAAGACAAATAAATGCCCTACACCTTTCCGGTCCCTCTGCCCATCTTTACATGATCGTTCTCTCTGTCTACATCTGTCTTTGTGTCCAACTTTTCCTTTGCCTAAAGACCTGTTTGTGACAGATTAAGGCCCACCCTACCAGCTTTCCTCAAACTCAAGAAAGACCCCCTTTACAAATAAGGTCCCATTCGGAGGAATTGGGAGTTAGAACTTCATATGGAAATGTATTTCAAGCTAGAGCAGGAAATGTTCATAGTTTTGTGCTTTTCCAGGTAATTTCCTTTTTGTTTTTGTTTGTTTGGGTCTGAGGTTCCTCCTGCCTCAGGGTCCAGGAATGACTCTGGGTGGCACTCAGGGAACCATGTGATGTTGGGGTCAGACTTGGCAGTCAGCCCATCGAGGTACCTTTTGTAGTGAAGATGATTTACAAGTATTCAGGTTCAAAACAATAGAATATGAATCTTTAAGGAACTTCCTTCACATTTACCTCAGCCTTTATTCTAATACCCAACACAAAACCGCATCCTTAGCCATGCACTAAGGAATCACTCTTAGTGGTGCTTAGGGGACCATATGAGATGCCAGGGATTGAACTTGGCTTAGCTGTACTATCTTACTAGCCCCTTTCTTTCTTTATTTTATTTTTAATAAATATTTAGAAAAATGTAAGGAGAGAGAGAGAGAGAGTGCACTGAGAATACTACTATAGGTTGTGATGATGTGGGCAGCAGAGAATGCACATCTGCTTTTGATTATCTCCCCTCTGTGTGGCTGAGCTCATTCAGTTCCATGATTTGCATAACTCTGGCCTCTCCCTTGAGACTCTGACCTGTCTCTGCAACCAACATCCTGACCCTTGCTGCCTCTTGGCTCTCTCAGACAACTTAAATCTACTCTTTTTTTTCTAAATCGAATCACTGTGAGATGCAGTTACAAAGCTTTTATGTTTGAGCTCCAGCCATACAATAATCGAACACCCATCCCTCCATCAGTGCACATTCTCCACCATCAATGTCCCCAATATCATCCCTCCCCCTTCCAGTTCTCACCCTGCCTCTATGGCAGACAATTTCCACAGTACACTCTCTCTACTTTTGGGCATTATAGTTTGCTCAAATTTTCCCACCATTATTCAAGATTCATTATTTGTCAGAGGCAGATGCTAGATAGTTTATTTTCTATTGCTCACTTTGAATATGAGAGGCCACGCACTTCTGGAATTCTAAAATCGTAAATGGTTGGATTCCAGAGACATCTCTGTAGGGTGCTAATACATTTTGGGATTCAATTGGGAATCCCTGGACCAGGGTCTTGTTGTGGAAGCTCTTGGTCACTGGGATTTTATCTGGAGCAGCAGGGAGAGCACACCTGCTCCATCTGAGGTGCTCTGGTGAGATTGGCTCAGTATGGGGCCTAGAGAGATCTCCAGTGATGTGGTGTCTCCTGGGACTCGCTGCTATGTCTCTGGACCAGAGGTGTTGGTGTGCTAAGATCTTAAATCTATTCTCTATTCTGCTTTTCCCCAAGCTTTCCCATCTCAATAAATGCCTCCACATTCAACCACCTAGTTGCTTAAGCCTCAGGGTGAAGATCTGGGCCAGAGAGATAGCTCAAAGGGCTCGAGTGTCTGCTCAGGGCCCTGCTTCAACTCCCACATGCACAGCCACCTGACCGCTGCTGGGAGTGGTGCAGGTGCTCCTGAGTACCTCAGGGTGGTCCTAGTTGTCCCTAGCACTGCTGGGCCTGAGCATGGACCTGTCTGGTCTAGTTTGGGAATCCCCACCAACCCCATGTAGAAAAAAGGAGTGGGGGGAGCTGGTGGGGGTAGTGTAATCTTTCTTCAACTCCTCCCTGTTCCTTCTCTCCCTCATACAAACTCATCTCAGGGTCTTCCTGGACCGGCCACCAAAAGCTATGTTTTACCCGTTCACTTCTCCCTAAATCCAAACCCCATTGTTTGCTACATGGATGATTACAATGACCTAGTGAATACCACTGTGCCTTCACACAACAGCCTTACTAATTTTGGGTGTGTGGGGGGCATGGGCAGTGCCACACCTGTGGTGCTCAGGAGGTATTCCTGGCCTGATGCTCAGTAGTGACCCTAGGCAGTGCTCAGGGGACCCTATGTGAAGATCAAACTAGGGCTGTGGTAATCACGTGCAAGCCGAGTGCCTCCCCTCCAGTACTAACTCTTCATTCCAATTCGACTTATAGGACAAGTTTCACCATGTGTTCTGTCCTTGAGTTCAGAACTTGATCTTTGCACTCTTCCCCATGAGTCCTACCAGGGTCGGCTTCCTTTCTCCTTCCTCTAACCATTCCAGCCACCATTCTTCCTCAGATTTCCTGAGCACAACATCCCTCTTCTTCCTCCTGGCAAGAAAAAGCTCTTGCTAGTTCCTTCTGCTTCCAAGTCACCTCCTCCCGGAGCCTTTGTAGCCCGTCTCACCTAAAGGAGGACGTCACCTTTATTATGAACTCAGATTTGTTTTTCCTGTCACCTTGTTTATTTCCAGAAGAAGAAGGAATTCTTCTCAGCATATGAATGGGTGCTTGTTCCGCTATTTGGATCTTGTGTTTTCATCTTGTTGACAGACAAGACACCATCCCCCGCCTCCTCTCCACAGGTCAGGCACCTGTCTGTAATGTTTGTCACACAACAGGGCACTGAGGGAGATGTTCCCACAGTCATCATCCATTCAGAACCTTCAGGTTTCCTGCGTGTTTGTTTACATTATGTGGAATTATTATCTCTAAGCTGCCAGTGCAGCCTCTGCCTGAGAACGTTGGATGATGTGCCCAAGGCGAGTGAAATGAAAGTGGTAGGATTGAGCTCTTGAAAAAACAATTAAAAATTTTTTGGGGTTTTTTTTTTTTTTTTGCTATACCTGGTGATGCCCAGGGCTTACTCCAAGCAGTACTCAGGAGGCTGTAAGGGATGCTGGGGATCGAAGCCAGGTCAGCTACATGCAAGGTAAGTGCCCTACCCGCTGCACTATTGCTCCATCCCCAAAAGGTCTCTTTCTAACTGGACCTGAAGGCTTCTCTCTCCCTTCCCTGCTGAATCTCTCCTTCCCTAGCCCTTCTGGAGGAGGAAGAAGGGACGCAGAAAAAAGCGTAACTTACATAATCACTTCTTTCTTTTAATTTTTTTTTTAATGAGTCGCTGTGAGATACCCAGTTACAAAGCTGTTTATGATCAGGTTTCAGTCATGCAATGATCCAACACCCATCCCTCCACCAGTGTCTATTTCCCATCACCATTGAGTCTTGGCTTCTTTTACTTGGCTTTAAACATCAATCCTCTGGCACTCTGATGGGCAAACAGTCGCTGGCCAATCATTCTTCACTGGGGAAATTATTTTCTCCTACAGAGCCACAAGAGCCCTGCTTCCGCTCTGGGAGATTAACCCCTCTTCACAGCCCCAGAGTGCATGTGATCTGCGTTAGCCAATCAGAATATTTCTTTCCCCCCAAGTGGCAGAGCATGTGACCTGGACGAGTCCAAGCAGAGTTCTCGCGGGACTTTACTGGGATCCTCATCCCTAGTTTCATAGGTTCAGGAGCTCCCAATGGACAGTTTAGCTTCTGAGGTCAGACGTGGTCAGGGTGGTGTGGCAATAGATTGAGGCCTCCTGGACATCTTAGTCTCGAAAAGAGGATTTCAGGAGAGGAAGCTGAGGGAAAGGCTGCAGAGCTAAGAGAAGGATAGAATCAGAAAGCTAATTCTGTTTCAGTCCAAACAGAACTGTGTCTATTTGATTATTTGGTTGTCATCTATCTCCTCTCTGAACTAGCTCCACCAGGGTGAACTTCCTTGTCCTGCATTTGCTCACTATGGTCTCCAGGGCAGTATGTCTTATTGCAGACGGTCCCTACTTGAATCTGAGTGATTGAGTCTAATGTTCCTACCCTCTTTGTCTGAACTGGCAGCAGAATGGTAACATCCTAGGAAATCATTTCTTGCTCCAGCTTTTGAAATGTGCTGCCGAATGTATAAGGCTTGATTAAAATTGGAGGAACGGCAGGTAATCTTTGAACTCTGTTCAACCTTATGGTATCTAATAGCTTCTCGAAAATTTTTAGGTTGTTAGGGTTTAGACTGAAACCAGGCAAGGATAATGCAGTCTGGCTCAGCTCTGTAGATAAATCATACTTGAGGCCCACAATTTAATTTGATTCTAATATGTCTTTAAGCACACTGCAAGATTATAAGCTGATTCACTCCTCACTCAGAGGCTAATAATAGAGGATGATACAGGAGTTCTCATCACCTAGTACTGAACATTTTCTCTGAGGTCTGGACGTCACTCAGTCCTAGGAAGTCACAGCCTGGGGACACCTGGTACTTGGCATTGGTTTCCGAATGAAATGACTCTTGAGCAGAAACTGCCGTCATTCACTCAGGAGAAATAGTTTGAGTAGGTGTCAGAGGATGTGACGACCATTCATCTCCCCCCCTTGTCGGCCTCCGCCAAGCTTTCCTGGAAGGCATTTTCCTGATAGCTGGCTGCTTTCATTTGTTTTCCAGAGAAATTCAAAGTGAGATGGACTGTGAGAAAGGAGAAAATTAGAGATTTCTTGGAACACTCTTGTTGCTGAAAAGGCACTGATCTTATATCCCAGCTTCTCTTTTAGTAAAATAAAAATGATTCTGTTTACCCCAGGTGCCCCCTTGTAACCTGTGGGAGTCTTTAGTGTCAGAGGAGAGACTGTAAGCTGTGGCAGGTCAGCAGAGGGAAGGAAGGCGCCAATCTCTGACCTCTCAAGTGCTCGAGACTCTGCTCACATCAGAGTAGGCAGAGAGCTGGGGGAGGGGAGGAATCAACATCTAGGGTCAGGGTATTACCTATTAGTGCTATCTTGAAGGTGTTACCAGCTTACTATAGCTTGACATATACTGTTACCTTAAGAGTTGATAAACATTTCTTCTATAGATGAAGAAATGGATTCTAAGGGGGTGGGGTGGGGGTGGGCTCAGTCATTCCTAAACCAAAAGAAATCTTCCAAGATGGCTGGCTCCAGAGCCCATTGTCTTCCTGTCTTCCTCTTCCTTAGGCATCACGTGTGTTAAGTACATCGGGAAGACATCCATAAGGGAGTGACATTTGCCTGAGTGCAGTAATGACTCCTAGCCTGTGGCAGAGCTAGGTAAGACTGGGCAATTGCAACCAGGCTCCCGTTGCTTCATGGAGGTAGCATGGCTCCGTGTCATGGAAGAAGAGAACCAAGATGTCCTTTCTCTTCCAAGCAGCCTTTTATGGTCTCTTTGTCCTTTCAGAACTTCCTCTCTCCTGCCTCCAATGCTCTTGGGCTTTGCTCCAGCCCTCTGGTGCCATACCTTACACCTTCCCTACTGTGATCTCTTTCTCCTGCATTTATTTGAATGCATTTATCTGAATCTCCTTGCTTTGGGCCTTGGAAAATCATTGGCTTGCTTATCTCCCCACCAAGTTAACATGTGAAAGTACTAATGGCCAGGAAAAAAAAAAAAGGATAAAAGTGGATTGTTAGATAACATGGGAAGTGTTGATTAGTCTCAGACAACTGGGAGATTTATTTAGATGTTTGGTCTTATTCACTGGGATCTGACACAAGTCTTCAGTCCTTTTTCACAAGGGGATTGGTAGAATCCGGGCTGGCTAATAGAGATATTTCCATTTCCATTCTCTGGAAATGTTCTCATCAGGATTCAGCTTTGTGGTGAATCTTGTTTCCCCTGGTACCCACCATTTACTCTGGCTCTGCACTGGAACGTTCTGGGACTTCATTGTAATGCTAAGCATGTTCCAGGCTCTGCCTAGGATGGCTCACAGTTGAACTCTTGGGGAGAGTCTGTGTTATCTGTACAGCCAGAGACTCGTGGAGGCCTCCTGGGCTCAGTAGAGCCAGTCTCCTTGATCTGAGCATGACTGTGCTGAGACCTGGTCCCCAGGACTCTTCTGCTTTCAGTGCTCTCAGAATAATGTACTGGTAGAGGCAATTTTGCATGTTCAGTTTGCTTTTACCTAAAATATACATAATATTAAATGTTCCACACTAGTCACTCAATGGCATTAAGTAGATTCATATTTTGAAATACTCACCTCTAGAATTTACCATCCTAAATGGAATCTCTATGCTCATTAGAAAATAATTCCCTATATACCTTTCCGACTTGGTGGCGATGGTGGGAGGATGGCTTGGGCCACACCTGGTGGGACTGGCTGCAGGTAGGGAAGTGTCTTACCTTCTGTACTCTCTTTGGCCGTCTATCTACTTTTTTTTTCTTTTTGGGTCACACCCATCGATGCACAGGGCTTACTCCTGGCTTTGCACTCAGGAATTACTCCTGGCAGTGCTCAGGGGACCATATGGGATGCTGGGAATTGAACCCGGGTTGGCTGTATGCAAGGCAAACGCCCTACCTGCTGTGCTATTGCTCCAGCCCCTATCTACTATTTCGGTTTTTTTTTTTATTAAAAGTTTTTATTTTTATTTTTTGAATTGCCGTGAGAACAATAACAAAGCTTTCCAGTTTAAGTCTCGGTCATATAATGATCAAACACCCACCCTTTCACCAGTGCACATTTTCCACCACCAAGTATACCCCCAATCCCATTCTTCTCCCTACCTGTGTGGCAGATGATTTCCACTTTGATCACATTTAATATTTTGATAAAAGGCCCACCATTATTATTTGGAATTTTCCTCAACAATCAGACCTGCCGAAAAGGCATCATTAGATAATTTGTTTTCTATTGCTGATTCTAAAGAGCACATGATGATTTGGGATTTCTGATATTTTAGTAATAAGTCTGGAGGAGTTTCTGCCAAAAGCCGCTAGATTCTGAGGCTGGTTTGTGTGCCTCTGGGATCATGGCCGTTCAGGAGCCAGGAGCCATTTGTGGGCAGCAACTCTGGGGCCTCGTCAGGGCGGGGGAGGGGCCGGTTCCACCCCCCATCCCATGAGGTCACTGCAGTCTCATATCTGGCTGTCCAATAGGCTCTGAAAAGGTGGTGGCCACCACGCCGCTGGGGAGAAAAGGTGGAAGGGACAAACACCTTTCCCCACCTGGGGATGGCACAGCGCTGTAGTTTCCTACCTATTATTATTATATTATTTTTTAAATTTACCTACCTACTATTTCTTAACCCCTGGACACTCCACTCTATTTTCTGTCTTTATGAATTTGTCTATTATAAGTGTCGTATATATGAAGAAGTTTATGATTATTTTACTTAGAAGGTTTTCAGGGTTCATCAGCTATAATTCAAATTTTATTCCTGCTTAAAATGGAATAATATATATATTTTAGCATCTTAATATACACCTTGTGTATATTAACATATTATATTATGTATATTAATGTATATGTATAATAATGTATATTAATAATATACATCTTGTGTATCCACTAATCTGTCCAAGGACATTTGGGTTGTTTTGTGTTTTGACTCTTCTGACTAGTGTTGCTGTGAACAGTAGTATTTGTTTGAGTCCCTGCCTTCGGTGCTTTGGTTATAGTCTGGGAGTGGAATTACTAGATTGAGTGGCAAATTTATATCTAGCTCTTTGAAGAGCTGCCAGGTTTTGTACAATAATGGCAGTGTTTTACATTCTGATCATAATGCATGGTTTTTACTCTTTTGGTCTGTTTCTTGAACTTTATTTTTGCTTATTTGTTAGGATGGCTTGGACCACACCCAGTGGTACTCAAGGGCTCTTCCAGACACTGCACAGGAGAGACCCTTAACAGTACTTGGGAGACTGTATATGGTGCTAGAGAGCCCACCAGGGTCAGTGGGATGCAAGGCAATACCTTAACCTCTATACTACCTCTCTGGCCCCTATTTCTTGAGCTTCAATAGGAAGAGAGCCACTTCTTGTTGCCCAGAGTTCATGCCATATTGAGTCTCCCTACTGTTATATTGTTTACTCATTAATTAAGTCAGCCAACACATTTATCAAGTACAACTAGGTGCCAGAAATTATACTAAGCACGAAACCCCGGGTGATAAAATCATGGATTAAGTAGTTCCATGGTACTTACTATTTTAGAAAGACAAGAAGCAACATATGCATCTTTGACAATTGTGATAAGTTGTCTGGAGAAATGAATAGGGACAGTGATAAGAATAATTATAGTAGCATGGAATATTTTTTAAAAATGATGTTTTTGGAAACAGAAAAGGGGTTCATATGTGAGTTTTTTTTTTTTTTTTTTTTTTTTTGGTTTTTGGGTCACACCCGGCGATGCACAGGGGTTACTCCTGGCTCTTCACTCAGGAATTACCCCTGGCGTTGCTCAGGGGACCATATGGGATGCTGGGATTAGAACCCGGGTCGGCCGCGTGCAAGGCAAACGCCCTACCCGCTGTGCTATCGCTCCAGCCCCTCATATGTGAGTTTTGATGGCTAACAAGATTAATATTAACTCTTCTACTTATGATTCTGGCCTTTTTATAAATCTCTTGTGCCTCAGTTCCTGAATTACAAATGGAGATAATAGTAGAACTTGCTGGAAATGTAAATTGATGTGGACATTTGAAAAATAGTATGGAGCTTCTTCAAGAAGCTGAAAATAGAGATACCACATAATGAAGAAATCTTCCTTCTTTGTATATATAACCAAAGAATATGAAAACATAAACATAAAAAGTTATATCTGCTCCAAAGTTTATTGCAGAATTACTTACAATAGTTAAAATATGGAAACAATCAAACTGCTGTCAATAGAGGGTTGGATGAGGAATAAATGGTATGTCTACACATCAGAATACTATTCAACTTGGTTTTTTGATTGTTTTATGGCTTCAGTTGGTGATGCTCAGGGGTTACTCCTAGTGGTGATGCCTAGGGGACTGTATGGAATACTGGAACTGAACCTGGGTTGTTCATGTACAAGGCAAGGGCCCTACCTGCTGTATTATTGCTTCAACACCCTAGGTTTGGTGGGTTTTTTGTTGTTGTTGAAAGATTTGAAATTTTGTTATTTGCAACAAAATGGAAGTAACTTGACTGTATTGTCAGGATATATCATCAAGGAAAAGACAAATATTCGATGGTTTAACCTATCTGTCCAAAAATTGATAAAGAAAATAAAACCAGTAGGTGCTGATAACAGAACTAAGATATCATGAGGGTAGCAGGCCTGGGGTAGAAAGAAAAGTGGAAGGAGAAAATAATCCCAGGGGAAGAAGGAAACAATGGAGATTTCAGAAGTCAATAAGAATATCAAGTAAGTGCTATCAGAGAGAAATATAGTGCAAAACACATAGGCATTAAAATTTCTAAGGACCACATTGGAAAAGTTTTTTGAAGTGAAATTAATTGTAAAAACATTTAATTTCACCCCAAAATATTCAAAATATTATTTCACTAGGTAACAACCATAAATGAACTATTTATGAGGGGAAATAGCCCTTCAAAGTGCACGTTATGGTGAGGATTAGGGCATAGAATCTATGTTAATCTATGTAAAACATCCTGAATACTAACATTATAGGTAATAAAAATAGGTAATAGCTTTTGCCTATTTTTTATAAGCTGCCTTTGTACGCATAACTGTTTGCAATGGGATTATTCCACCAATTGCTCATAGTCTGACCCAGGGACACTGCACATTGGCTAAGGTTCTGCTTTGTGATGCTCTGAGCCACAGTAACTTGTCCTTAAAGGTCCAGAACAAGGGGCCACCTTTCCCCACAACCTCCAGTTTCACTGAAAAGTCGCTGCCCTTTCATCTCCTAGCCAGGAGTCTGTGGTATGAGAACAGAGAAGCTAGACCTGCCTACTGCTATTTATCAGTTGTATATTCTTAGAAAAATCACTTGCCCCTATAAATTCCAGTTTCCTCCTGGGTAACATGCCGTGGAATTTTTGTGATGAATGGAGATAACGCGTCTAAAACACCTAGATCCTCACTTGGGCCATTGTAGCCAGTAAATAAATAACTACTCAGTTATAAGTTTTTCTAAAAAGCTTTGAGTGTGTGTGTGTGTGTGTGTGTGTGTGTGTGTGTGTGTGTGTACTACTAGAAACCGAATGTAGGGCCTTATACATGTAAAGCAGTTAGAGAGCAATGATTGAATATGATGTCCAGCATTGAATAACAAACAAAAAAAGTGTGTGTGGCCATTTTTATTTGTTTACTCATGTATGTATACACCGTTCTTTTCTCCCTCTCCCTCCTCCCTTCTCAGGCAACCTTAATTATATTCTCAATGGCCTCTGGTTTGTGCCATCACCCCCAAACTTCTTCCCTGGGTTTCTTTTTCGTTTGTTTGTTTGTTTGCTTTTGTTTGTTCACAGACAGCTGTAACACCCACCTGTGCTCCTGGCTCTGTAATCTGTGATTAGTCCTCGAAGGGCTTGGGGGTACTTATGAGGTGCTGGGGATCAAACCACAGTCACCTGCATGAGAGGCAGTTGTTTTCACCCACTGTACTATCTCTCTGGCCCCCTGTTCATCAATTTTATATCCTTGTATTGCACATCCAATATTTGGATTTTCCTTCTGACTTATTTTTCATCACATAATTCCTTTTTGTTGCAAATGGCAAAATGGAATCTTATTTTAAAAAGTGAGTGGTATAGAATACTCCATTGTGTAAATGTACCAAGTCTTCCTTTTCTGTTTGTTGTCCTTTTTGCTTTATGGGGACTGTATCTGGAAGTGAGCAAGCAGAGCACCCGACTTGGTGTGTGGGGTTGCTCCTTGTGATTCCTGGAGGAACAAACATGCTGGGAATCAAACCCGGGTTCCATCTGTAGAGCAGACACTTTACTCCTTCAAACCATCTCCCCTGCCATCACGTCTTTTTTTTATTCAATGAGCCATCAATGGGGTGTCCAGTATAGTGTACATTTCAGCTTTGCAAATAACGGGTGCCCGCATTTACCATGAAAGGTTAACTTTAGGCCCTAAATCAGGCAAGCCAACTCATAATGCAACTTCCTCCAAGAAATCAGGAGCATCATCAGCTATCACTGAAACAGAAGGAAGTGACCTTTCACATTGAGTTTACTGCCCGAGTCTATATTTTATTAAGATTCTGCTTGGCGTGGGCCAAACAAATGATTCTCTAATGGTGGGAATTCTAGAGATTCATAACAGACTGTGGCCTGCAGGCCATACAGAGTCTGAATCATGGTTTATTTTTGTTTTGTTTTTTGCTTGTTTTCGGGTCACACCCAGATGTGTTCATGGCATACTCCTGGGTCTGTATATGGGGAATCTCTCCTGGCAGCACTTGAGCAGCCATATGCAGTGCTGGAGATTGAACCTGGGCGGCTGCATGGAAGGTAATGCCCTCCCCACTGTGCTATCTCTCTGGTCCTGCACCTGCCTTTTCAACAAGGACTTCAGAAGCACAGTCATGCCCAATCATTTAGCTATTGTTGATGGTGGCCTTGATGTTGCAAAGTGGTGGAACGAGGCAGTTTTAATAGACTGTATGCTCTGCAAAGCTCCATTTGTCCTTTTCCACAAAAATGTTTGTCAACTCAAATTGCAGACCAAGAGGGTAACATTGGGGCCATAGCTCTGTTAGCAGCGGTTTTCACACGATGTGTCATGTATTCTTGTCTTCTGCTGTTTGTTGGCGGGGTCACTGTACCGGATGTTCTGGATGTTCCTGGGGTTTCTATAGGGTAAGTGTTGAATGTCACTTATCAGCAGGCTCTCTCTATTAAGGAGATCTAAACTGCAACAAGACACATGATAATTTAGTGGCATGAGTGTCACCGCTCCCAGTGTGACCGTGTCGTGTCTCCTGGTGGGTTCGGGACCCATAGTTGTTCCCCGGACAGATGAATGGAAGAACGGGTCATAGACTGATGGTTGGCAATGTCTTTATTGAAATCAAACAGGGCTAATACAGGGAAAGAGAAATTGCTTCGTGAAGGGTTGGGGGTGGGGGCAGTGATAAAATGGGAAGCAATGCAATGAACAGATCAGGGAAGTGAAACCCAAAGGAGAAGTTAAGCATAAGAAGGGAGAATTTTGAGTGTCCCTGTGGAATTGGGAGTGCCCTAGAGCACTGTAGTGGTTGAAACTCAATTAGTATAAGCTGTCTGCACAGGGGGTGGTAGGGGTGGGGGGAGTGGGAGGGGGAGAAGGACAACCCAAAGCCAAGCCTGATCTCCTTGGAACTAGGCAAGGACAAATGATTCAATACAAATTGTGGGGAGATGGGCCCCTTTTGATGCTGTCTTTTCCCATCTCTGGAGCTGTGTCGCCAAAGCCCTTTCACCTCTAGGAAAACCCCTTGAGGATTACTCAACAGGGTGGCACTGTCCAGGCGATTTAGGGACAGTGCCAGCAGGGATTCCAGCAAGGGAGTTGTTGGAAAAAAAAAGATCTATTGTATAGGCTCAGAAGATAGCTCAAGCGGGAAAGCTCACCTCACATGTTTAGGGCCTTCATTCTGTCCCAGCAAGTATGCCAGCCCACCCGAGCACCTCTGTGTGTAGCCCCCATGGCCCCAAACATCATGGGCTCCAAGTCCAGCTGCGCTGTTGGGCCCCGACCTCCGTTCTGCTGAGTGAGGTTCCCTAAAGCCAAACTGCCCGGTGTGGGTTTTCCAGGCTGGCAAGCAGTTCTGCTCCACAGTGGCTCTGGGAGCCGCTGGCTCTGCTCTATCTTTGAAACCATTGTTGTCTCTGTGGCTCAGACAGTCTCTAGTTGCCGGAGAGGGAAGGCGCATGTACGAGAAGGCAAGCGCACCTGCCCAGAAGTGCACACAGCCCCTCCGCCCCTGCTCCCCAGGCGAGGCCTGTATCCTCCTCATCAGTCACTACCAACCCCAGAGACGAAAAAGCCCAGGAAGAAGGAAACAGATTTACTCCGGCACAATAAGGATGGAGGTTTCAAGGGTCCTCTGGCAACTCACTGGCCCAAGTTTAGACTTTTTATTTTCTCTGTTCAGGACAATTACAGATGTGCTATCCAGTGGAGCCTCAGTGGATAAACTGCCTAGACTCTCTCGACTGCCTCTGCCTCGAGATTGCTCTGTTCCTGCTTGGTTGCATTTTGGTTGCTCTTTTCTCTAACTCCTCTTTATTTGTTTGTTTTGCAGATACACCCAGGGGTGCTCAGGGCTTACTCCTGGCTCTGCACTGAGGGTTCACTCCTGGCGGGCTCGGGGGACTCCATGGGGTGCCAGGGATCAAACCTTGGCAGGTCGTGTTCAAGGCAGGTGCCCTACATTTTGTAGGATCTCCTGTTCCCTTTCCTCTTTGTAGAAGTCTAGGTGATTCTTAGAATACCCGGTTCTTACAACCGGAAGAATACCACCAAACCTGCCACCAAAGAAGCAGATGTGATTATGATCCCCATACTAGAGATGAAAGACAGAGGGCAAGCACAACAAAAACGCCTAGTCAAGGTGTTCTTTTGTTTTTCCAAAATTTCACAAAGGTTTTCCCTATTGTTTATTTGATTGGGGCCAGATCCTGCATGGTTTGAAGCCTACTCCTGGCTTTGTGCTTGGGATTGCCATTGTTTCTCACAGTGCTCAGGGGACCCTGTGATGCCGGGGATGGCAGAGGAGGAGCCCTGGCTTAGTCCTGTTGAACTGTCTCCACCACCCCCACCCGCTGTTGTTTAACTTGTCCTTGTCTTTGAGTTTACTTCCACTCTTTTTTCTTTTCTTTTTTGGTCACACCCAGCGATGCACAGGGGTTACTCCTGGCTCATGCACTCAGGAATTACTCCTGGCAATACTCAGGGGACCATGTGGGATGCTGGGAATCGAACCCGGGTCGGCCGTGTGCAAGGCAAACACCCTACCCGCTGTGCTATCGCTCCAGCCTCAAGTTTACTTCCACTCTCATGGGTAGATCTTTTATACTTTATGCAGTTAAAAACTGTTCAATTTTTTCTTTTATGATTTACTTTTCAGGCTTCAGGAAAAAATATCCTCTTTTGAGAATGATGATAAATATTTAATTCCATTTTCTTGCCATTTTTCAGTGTTTGAATTTAAAATATAGGGTTTATCATAATCCATCTTTGTGTGTGTGTGTCTGCAGAAAGACAAAAAGCTCCATTGTGGCAGCTCCATCGAATCTGCCAGAGAAAACATTTATTTCCGATAGTCTTGTATGGAGAGAACTGACACCAGTGGCTGATTGCTGATGGATCCTTACCATGTTGATGTAGGTCAGATTCCTTAGTTGCAGGCTGACAAGATTCTAGCACTGTCTGAAGGCAGGAGCCTGTTTCTCAGCTGCCATGAGGGTCCCCGATGCAGCTGAGGTACTGGTTGAAGCTTGATGCTATAAGTTTTGGCTGCCCAACATTTAAAGCTTCCCCCTCCTCAAAAGAACTGCACTCAACACCTTGTGGTGCTCCACACAGGAAGTTACCCCCAGCCCTGGTCCATACCAGTAACCAAGATATCATTTTATAGAGGGACAAAAGAGAAGTCTCCTTCCCTCGAGGTGGGACCAACTCAGAAATGCACTTCATGCTGCAGAGTACCCGAGGATCATTATGATGCTCCTGTTTGTCTGAGATGTCTCCTTTGCTTTGCTCCTGTTGCCTTCTCCTCCTCTCTTCCTTTTCCCAGCTTCTCCTTCAGCTAACCTCCTCCACTCCAACCTTGCCTCAAGATCAGCATTGAAGATAGTGAGAAAATTTAATTTCCTATTGCAAACATTCTCACACACATTACTATTTAGATATTTGTTTAGTTAGTTTTGGGGTCTCACCAAGGGGTGGTGGCTCAGTTCTTAGGAGTGACCCCTGGCAGCACTTAGAGGACCATGTGCCATGCCCAAGACCGAACCAGAGTCAGCTACATGTGAGGTAAATGTCTTGCTCCCATACCATCTCTCATACATATTCTTTAATATTCAAATACACATACTAAACATACTTGACAAACTTTGTGGATTTTACATGGATATAGGATGATTTTTTTGAGAGTTTCAACCAATGTGTGATAAATTGTCAACTATTCTGTTATTTACTCTTAAACATCAAACATCAATTGTAGTGATCATGATTATAAGAGTATAAGAAATTTTTTTTTTCTTTTTTGGGTCACACCCAGCGATGCTCAGGGGTTACTCCTGGCTCTGCACTCAGGAATTACTCCTGGCGGTGCTTGGGGGACCATATGGGATGCCGGGGATCGAACCCGGGTCGGCCGCGTGCAAGGCAAACGCCCTACCCGCTGTGCTATCGCTCCAGCCCCAAGAGTATAAGAAATTTTAAATTGAAAATATTTGACCCATCTGAATGCTATATAGCCAGTGTTTCTGAGGTAATAATAGTAATAGCACCCAGGAGTTTGAATTCCTCCAGAGACTTTTGTCAAAAACATTATCTTCACTCTAGCCTTACCACTAATATACTATATATAATGTTCTAGCCTTTTAGTTTTAGTAAAATCCAAATCAAAATATTTCTACAAAGCTGTAAATTGATCTTATTCCTAAGAGTGTACAGCACCAACTGGGGATTGAGATGTCCATTTCAAGGCTACACATGCCACGGGAATAGGAGCATTTCATTCTTCTTTCATTCCCATCTGCTTAAAGGGTTTTGAGAATTATCAACTTCACATTTGAAGAACCAGAGGCAGGGTGATTTGCTTAAAGCTGAAGGGCCATGTTTCACGCTCAGAACCCCAGGTTCCAAAGGCCCGAGGAACCTTCCTAGCCCCCTGCCATCTCTCAGGCTCCAGCATTTGCACTTGTGTGGACTCAGTTGCTTAAGTTTGTGTCACTGGTCTGGCACGACTCTTCCTTGCAATTCTGCTCACTTCTGTGGGTCTATTAGGAAGGAACACTGTAGGTTCTGTGTTTTGAAAATGAATTTAAAGCCTCCTGGGTCTGGCTTTGTGCTTCTCTTGCTGCTAAGACAGAACAGCTGGAGGATGGTTAATATTGATTTATTTGCTTTGTGATTCAAAGTGTTTCTCTTTCCCTCAGATCTCAGGGGTACTGTTCAAAATCCTTCCGAGCAGCCCCTGAAGGGATAGGAAGGCTGGGTTGGATGCAGGGGAGAGTGAGGGAACTGGATTATTGAAGAAGAGGAAGGAGACAAGAAAGAGAGGTGAGTTTCTTTAAAATTTTTAAAAATGGGGCTGGAGTGATAGCACAGCGAGTAGGGTGTTTGCCTTGCATGTGGCCGACCCGAGTTTGAATCCCAGCATCCCATATGGTCCCCTGAGCACTGCCAGGAGTAATTCCTGAGTGCACAGCCAGGAGTAACCCCTGTGCATCGACGGGTGTGACCCAAAAAGCAAAAAAATTAGAATTTAAAATGTTAAATTAAAAAGTTATTCATGATTGAGTTTCAGGTATTCCAACACCAGTCCCTTCACCAGTGTCCATTTCCACCCACCAGTGTCCCCAATTTCCCTTAGTCCCCAGCCTGCCTCTAGAGTTGGCACTTCTTTCTTTTTTCTTTTCAGCAGGTGGTTTACAATACTGTTACTAATCCTGTTAGGGTGTCATGCATATCACATTGCCGCCATTTAACACCAGTAGTTGTCCAGAGGAACCATTTTCCTCTATCATTGACATAATGCTCCTACTCCCATGGCATGTGAAATGGACATCTTAATCTGTCACCTGTCCTTCTCCCCCCCTCCCCATTCCCGCAGTGGCCAACTTCACACTAAGGACCAGTTCTCCTGCTCTTTAGTACTATTCATCTGGACACCAGCTAGCCCCCTACTTTGTTTCTTTATACCTGGAGTTGACAGATCATTTTGTGTCTATCCCTCTCCCTCTGACTTTTTTCATTCAGCATGATGTGAGTATCTTGGGTCCTTACATCCTGAGTGCTGATTGCTCCCAGGCTGGCTCTCCTCCATTTGGACCATCTCCATCCACAAGACTGGGCAAAGGAGATGGCAGGGAGGAAGAGAATCAAGTGGGGATTAGGAGTTGGTTTTCCCTGGCTTTGTTTGAAACCATCACTTCCTGTCTCCTGACCTTTGGGAAGTTAGAGGTACGCTCCTGTGTCTCACCAGTGAGAGTGTATCCTTGGGGCTTTGTTTTTGGTAGATTCATGTTAGTTTTTTTTTTCCCCCCCAAAACCAGTTAGACTCACACGGGGAAATGATACTAAACTTGTAGGTTGTCCTGACTTTAATAACTTGGCCAGTTATTTTGATTTATGGTGCTTTATGGTGTCTTTCTTTGTCTCCAAAAAAACCAAGCATTTTAAAGGCAAAGAAAGAACATCCTGTCACTCACTCTGTCCAAAGCACCTGCCCGAACACTGGCCTCACATGGTTGATGTTAGAGCCCAATGACCTAGTTGACTATACACATACCCCTGTCATTGGCTTCTCTGTGTTCTAGATGTGAGCTGAGACACAGAAAAATACAATAAGTTGTACAAAAACATTCACTTGTAATTGGCAAAGCAATATTGGGGCCAATCACAAGATACTCATGTTTGCAGCAAATAAGAAAAATAAAATTAATAGAACTATGTTATTTTTCTATATTTAATGTTATTCGGGTTATTTTGTGTCTAAGCAATTTTCTTAGAACAAAAAATTATGGTTTTGGAGTTGGGGAGATAGCACAGAGGTTAATGTGCTTCCCTTGCATTAGGTTGATCCTGATTCAATTTTCAGCCCTTCATATTGTTTCTTGAGTACTGCCAGGAGTGATCCCTAAGCAGTGAGTCAGGATGAGTCCTTAAGTATTGCTGTATGTCACCCCAAAACATACAAACCAAAAATTGAAAAAGATATTTTGCTGACATTTTTCCATAATATTTCTTTAAAAATGGTATCATAGCAAGTTGCATTATCTTTTATATTCAGATTTCTCATCATGACAAAAACAGAATCATTTTCCAAAAGTTACAATTTGGAGATATAGTATCGGGGTTAAGGCACTTGCCTCTCACACAGTGACCCAGTGTCAAATTCATGACACTACACGTGATCCCCTGAGCCTTGCCAGGAGTAATCCCTGAGCATAGAGCCAAGAGTAAGCCTGGAGCACCAGTGGATGTCACACACACACACACACATACACACACACACACACACACTTATTTAAAGCTTTTATTTGTTTTCTCAAGAGCTTCTACAAAAACCTCTGATAAAAATTTCCTTCTGAAGCACCTGTCCTTTGGTTTGATTGTATTTGCATTGCAGCCTCACACAATTAACAAGAGGCCACTCTGGTAGAAGGAAATCCAAAGGACATACACTGGTGGTTAAGAGGAGAAATGTTTGTTTGAGTGGGGACTAATTGAGATTAGTGAATATTTTCATTTGAAGATGACCTTTGTTTCCCTATGCAACCTGGCAACAGCACAGCCTTAGATAATAAATGATGAGCTCATGAGGACCTTATGCCATTTCCACAGACATTAACTACCCTGCCTTCTTCAGAGAACAGCTCGAACTGAGCTGACTTCATGAAAGTTTTTGGTGAGTTATGGAGGGCAAACAGACTCCAAAACAGAGTTTGCTGTGATCTCTAGTGACCATATTCATATACAACTTTTTCCTGCTGGGGCTGCCTCTGACCAGTAGTTATTGGGATGTTTGTAACTACCTGGACAGTGGTATAATATCAAAGAATGGAATGCCAATATTACTGATAGACCGTTTCCCTTGCTGACTTTGATGAAGACAATGGCCATCTATGAGCTGCCCACTGGGGACTCCCATGTTGCAGGGACTGAGGATTATCTTCAACTCACAGCTAGTAAGAAACTGGCACCGCCACCCACAAGGAGAACACTCTGCTAACTTGTAAGCTTGCAAGTGGGTCTTTCCCCGGTGATGGCTTAAATTGGCAGCACTGACCAAAGCTATGGTTACAGCGTTTAGCTGGACCCGGGGGTAGAGGCCCCAAGAAAGCAAGTCCTGCATGCCTGGCCCTCAGAAACCATGAGACAATAAGCATGGGTGGTTCTCAGTAGCTGAGTTTGTAGTGATTTGTTATCCTGTATAGATAATTAGTATTGGATTTGAAATCAACAGGCTATTTATTCCAGTATTTATTGAGGGAATCCTGTGGGCAGAATTCAGTTCTGGGAATATCATGGTGAGCAAGAGAGAAAAATGAATCTTCATAGAACTAGCAGTCTAGTATAATGGATGCTAAGAAATATATATATATATATATGTTTGTGTATATATATGTATACATACATATATCTCCTGCCCCTGCCTGCTCCAGTCTGTCTTCACCGGGGCCCCCTTCAAGGGGGTGGGTTGTTTCCCTCCCCGTCCCAAGCAGAATCCTGGCAGCTGAAAGCCTCCAGATCCCAGCCACAGCCATGCTCATGGCCACTCTCCCCATGCTCAGACGAGCCTCATGCATGAAGGAACCGGCAGAGGAACCCAGGTATAAGGGACCCGTGGCTGAGATCAAGCCTGCTCAGATCGGGACTGGGCCTACTCCACCCAGATCCCCAGTTTTCCAGTAGCTTGGCAACCACACCCACAAACTTCCCTGGACTCCATGTAATCTCATCAATGGCCAAGATCCAGAGACTATAAAATAAAGCTCCCAAAAGAGAGTGATGCAGTATTTGGTCAACAACATACCAGTTGACCAAAAGATTGCATTCGGTAGACTGGGAGTACCTGTAAGGGCAATTAGAGGCTGCCCCCAAAGCCTCCCTCCCTCTTGGAGAGCCCAACAAGCTACCGAGGATTTCCCGCCCACAAGGCAGAGCCTGGCAAGCTATCCATGGCATATTCGATATGCCAAAAACAGTAACAATAATGGGCCTCATTCCCCTGACCCTGCAAGAGCCCCCAGTATGGCAGCGTTGGGAAGGATGAGTAAGGAGAAGCTAATAAAGGCATGCGGCAGGGACAAATGGAGATGTTACTGGTGCCCGCTCAAGCAGATTGATGATCAATGAGACAACAGGTGATACAGGTGATACATATACATACATACATACATACATACATACATACATATATATGTACATATATTCTTCATCCCTAGTTGCTACTCAGCACTTTCAAAACTCTTGTATTTTCCTGAGTGATAGAAATGTATTTTTGGGGCCGGAGCGATAGCACAGCGGGTAGGGCGTTTGCCTTGCACACGGCTGACCCGGGTTCGATCCCCGGCATCCCATATGGTCCCCCAGCACCACCAGGAGTAATTCCTGAGTGCAAAGCCAGGAGTAACCCCTGAGCATCGCTGGGTGTGACCCAAAAAGCAAAAAAAAAGGAAAAAAAAAGAAATGTATTTTACTTTTCATTTTATTTTATTATTCTTTCCTAAGGTATACCTACCTTTATAGTTATAGGCTTAGAAGGGACCCCCAACATATCCTCAGGGAAACAGGGGTGCAAATGAATTCTATAAAAAAACTGAACAGTGTGATTCAATGAGCTTTCAGGTTGGCAAATATATCAGATACCCAGAGGGTTGTTTCACTCCCTTTTCAGGGGGACAGAGAGACACACGTGTTTGCGACTTTCCAAACCTTACCTGTGTACAGCTTCATCTGCTATTCATCCATATACTCCATAACAAACTGGTAGAAGTAAGCAAAGATTTCCACAAATTCTCTGAGCTGCTCTAAAAAATTAGTTTAAATAGGCAGTTTGAGGACCTCTGATATACAGTCAGAGGCACAGGCTGTATATTAGCCGGTATGGTGGTGCTGCAAGCCAGGGATTGCTCCTAGCGGTGCTTAACCATAGGTACAATTCTGACTGTTCCGTGCTCAGACCTGCAGCGTTGGGGGACTCTTAGGCTATACATGGCATTGCTGCTGCTGCTGCTGGTGGTGGGGTCACTGGGGATCAGACTCAGGGTCTCGCACATGCCAGGCATGTGTGCTACCACTTGAGCTCTCTTTGTGGCCCAACTCCTAAATTTTGGATGGGGAAATGGGACTGTCTGGTGGGAATGAATCTTTACCTGTGGGATCTGACACTCCCTGCAGGTGGTAGGGAGGATGAGAACCATGTCAAGGTCCCCTTTGTGAATTCTGTAGAAAGACGGAGGATGGGGCCAAAGAGCTAGTGGAGGGGTTAAGGTGCTTGCCTTACACACGGCTGACCTATTTGATCTCTGGCACGGCACATTGTCTCGAGAGCACTGCCAGGGGTCACTCCTGAGCATGGAGCCAGACTAACCTCTGAGCATTGCTGGGTGTGACCCCCCAAAAAAATTTAAAAGAAGGTTTTTCAGAAGAAAAGTAGTAAATGGAATTCGAAATCAGGGCATATGGTTCAAAATCTTAGATTTATTGTTGAAGATTTGGGGCTGGTTTCTTCTCTTTGGCTCAATTTCTTCATTTAGAAAATGATAGTTCCTATTTAGTAGCTTTGTTATAAAAATTAAATGAGTTACTTTATGCAAGGACTTATGGCTCCAGGGTGAAGTACAACAATCTTCACACATTTTTCTCTAAGGAAGCTTTTTTGGATCACTTTTAGTGTATTATTCATAACAAATGATACAAAATAAATTATTTAGGTCCTGCTTTGGAGACAGGGTTTGGGTTTGGGTGGAAATATTCATAACACTGTGGTGGGGAGGTGTAATGGTGGTGGGATTGGTGTTGGAATATTAAATGTAATAAATTATTGTGAACAACTTTATAAAAATAATAATAAATTTAAAAAAGATTAAATGAGTTTCTAACATGTGTGTCATGTAATGGAAGTTTGCTATCCAGTGCTTTTGCTTTATTCAGGTGACTTCCATAGCACTCACTGACTTTCTATGACTTTCCTTTAGGCTTTCTCCAACATGGAGACAATATTGATGATGGTCAACCTTCAAACCCATCTGGGCAGTTATAGAAATCACCAGAAAGGCTTGTTATTGCACTTGAGCGGGAATGGCCCTCACACAAATGAATCCTAGACTTAATTGTAAACTGATGGTAAACAGCCTTTGTTTCCAAGAAATGAAAAATTCTGCTCCTGGAGCAAGAATCAGGGATGGTTCAGATTCGTGAGTGGCTTAGCATTTCACTTCACACAGCCTGGCAGCTTAGCCCAGGCCTGCAGGTCTGACGAAGGAGCCCAGGTGGCTGTGCCCAGAGTCGGTGCCCTTGCCAGGTGACCCCTGTGAGCCACTCACAATGTCTGTGAACAAAACGGGCCACCTTCTGAGGAGGGGAGGAGGCACTGCTTTGTTTGGGCCGAAAAGTTCTTTGAGCTCCTAGATGCTAGATTTTTATTTTTATTATTATTATTGTTGTGCTTATTTTGGGACCACACCCAATATGGGTACTTAGGGGCTACAAACAGTTCCTGTTTGGGGGTGGGGCCCTTCTGGCTGTGCTCAGGGAACCCTGTTGGGGATCAAACCATGTTGGGGTACTGGGGATCAAATCTAGTTACCTGCCTGCAAAATATGTGCTGAGTGCATTGAGCCATCTCCCCCAGCTCTGGATTTTAGATTTTTAGAGTGACCTGACATCTGAAAATATCTCCTTTCCAATACTTGGGTGTGTGTGTGTGTTGGGGGTGAGAGTGGGGGAAAGCATTATTCCTTCTTTCCTCAAAACAAATGCCAAGGGATTGGAGAGATGGTGCATTAAACCTATTCTCTGGGGCCAGGGAGATAGTACAGAGGGTAGGGCACTTTCTTGCACAGAGCTGACCCAGGTTCAATCCCTGAGCCCGGAAGGAGTGATCTTTGAGTGCAGAGTCAGGAGTAAGCCCTGAGCACAGTAAAGTGTGACCCCAAACCCCAAAACAAAACCCAAAACCACTTAATTATTCATCATTCATCAGTTTTCGGGCTCTTTCCAGGTTTCCAGATTCATTATCCTGTACTTGCGTGAGAAACAGAATTTTAGGGATGTCCAAAACTTCCTCATGTTTTGAAGTGAGAGTGGTAATCCCCAAACCTCTGATTTTTTCCTTTAAATCGCCCGGTGCAGTTGCATCCAACTCCTAGCCTCTCTCCCATCTCCCCTCTTGACTGTGCTGTCGAGAAGCATTTTATTCTTGGGGGATGATGGTGATTGTATACCTAGGAACACAACTTGTGACAGAATCAAAATACAATTTTATGGACATTTTGCTCCAACTCTTTCCCTTTTGTTCAGGGTTGAAGAAGGAGAATATGTTCTTCCCATGGGCTGGGAGAAATCCCTGAGTATTTGTGCGGCGTTTCTTTCTTTCCCCTTCCCTTCCCTTCTACCTGTTGCTGTTTTCTATCCCCCAGGGTTAAAGGTAGGGAGGGATGAGAGGGAAAGGGGTGAGTTGTTACTAGATATGTTGGCTTCATAGTTTCTGGGCCTTGCAGATGTGAAAGCTGGGGGCTTTAGAAGTCTTTCTTAGGACTCTTGCATCAGAAGTTCAGAGGTTCCCCGAGACCCCTTCTTGTGCAGTTCCCTTGACACAGAGTATGATCTTTAAGGTCACTTTCCCCTCTCTTCTTTTCTTTTATTTATTTTTTTGCTTTTTTTGGTCACACCCAGCAATGCATAGGGGTTACTCCTGGCTCTGCACTCAGGAATTACTCCTGGTGATGCTCAGGGGACCATACGGGATGCTGGAAATTGAACCCAGGTCATACGCCCTACCCACTGTGCTATCTCTCCAGCCTCCTCTCCTCTCTTCTAAGGTCACTCTCAGCTTTTTCTGCTTGAGGTTCTTCTTTGAGAACCTCATGAATAGGACCCCAGAATTTCCTGTATGTTACCCACATGTAGCACTGTAGCACTGTCATCCCCTTGTTCATTGATTTGCTTAATGTCTCCATTGTGAGACTTCTTGTTACTGTTTTTGGCATATTGAATACACCATGGGTAGCTTGCCAGGCTCTGCCATGCAGGTGGGACACTCTTAATAGCTTGCCGGGCTCTCCAAGCGGGGAGAAGGAATTGATCCCGATTAGGCAGCGTGCAAAGCAAACACCCTACCCATTGTGCTATCACTCTGCCTGTAGTCATGGAAAAATCTCCTTCATTTCTCACCACCATAAACTCTGGGAGTACTCAATGGTTCCAAGATAGCAGTCCTCCTGATTCTTTTTATCTCCAGAGCACTAAGCAAGCCCTCCTTAACATTCTGCACTTGGGGGGACACAGGTGGGTGGAATTAAAGTTCATTCCACAGCTTGATTGTTTGTCTTAGGTCTTTGGCTAGGTCCTTATTTTCTGTGTCTCTGGGGGTGCCTCCCAGAACCTGCAAGTGGGGTGAGAGCTTCCGGCTTCTTGTCCAAAAAGGAGGGGATTGAAAACAAAAACCCCACTGAAGAATTTCCTCAGGACAGAAGAGATAGTAGAGCTAGTGGGGGGTCACCTTGCAGAAAGCAGACCTGGGTCCAATCCCCGACACCACATTTGGTCTTGAGCTCCACCAGGAGAGATTCCTGGGCACAGAGTCATGAATAAAACCCCGAGGACTACTGGGTATTGGATACATGCAAGGCTAGTGCTTTAACTGTTAAGCTATCTCTCCAATCTCATTTTTTTCCCTTTTGGGTCACACCTGGCAATACACAGGTATTACTCCTGGCTCTGCACTCAGGAATTACTCCTGGCCATGCTCAGGGGACCATATGGGATGCTGGGAATGGAACCTGGATTTGCCGCGTGCAAGGCAAACACCCTACCCACTGTGCTATCACTCCAGCTTCCTCAAATCTCAATTTTACTGACCTTTTTGGTCACTAGTATCAGTATTTTACTTGTAGGTTATTTTTACTGCTTTCAAATTCAACCTGGTTGCTTGGTCAAACCCAGAGTTTCAATACCTTGGGACAGATGTCACAGAAAGCATGCATTCTAGCTAGTTTTAGTAGAAATTTACTACTTGATAGTAATTAGGGCTTCTGGAAAGTTCAGGGCACACGGTCCAGATGTACAGTCAGAAACAAAGTATCCAGGAAGAATGTCCCAGCAGCATCCTGCAAATGTCTGGATGCATCATCAGGGAGCTACCGCAATCTCGCCCCAGCTGCCACACATGCTGCGTGTATGGTTCCAAAACCAAAATCAAAACCTGGGTCAGACATGTGGCTTAAGTGACAGAGAACATGCCTTGTATGTGTGAAGCCCTGAGTTTGGTCCCTGGTACTGAACACCTCCCTACTCCCAGCATTGTTCGATGTGGCCTTAGTAGGTCCCTGAGCACCACCAGGTATGACCCCCAACCCCAACTAATACAAATAATTTTTAAGCTGGTGTTTTATTAATCATAAGAATGGAAAAGAGGGGTGGGAACAATAGTACAGCGGGTAGGGCATTTGCGTTGCACACAGCTAACCTAGGTTCGAATCCCAGCATCCCATATGGTCCCCTGAGCCCTACCAAAAGTCATCCCTGAGCACAGAGCCAGGAATGAACTCTGAGCACTGCCAGTGTGGCCACAAACCAAAAAAGCTAAAAATAAAAATAAAGAATGGTAAAAAGCTAGAAGAACATGAATGATAAGGTGTCAAGTTGAATTCAATTCAGCTTCTTTGGGGAGAGAGTTTCTCTGGAAAGCTAGGTTATTGTTCATTCCACGCGCGATCTAATTTGCCATGTGT
Source organism: Sorex araneus (assembly GCF_027595985.1). Lineage (NCBI taxonomy): Eukaryota > Metazoa > Chordata > Mammalia > Eulipotyphla > Soricidae > Sorex > Sorex araneus. The sequence goes on along the minus strand of NC_073311.1, from coordinate 36,822,345 downwards.
TCAGTCAGGTTCATCTCAACAAGGTTATGGAAAGTGTGCTACTTCACAATTGGGTCATGCAACTCTACAGAAAATACAGAAATGGAGATAAGCTTCTAGAAATGTCTGTCTGCTTCTTTCCCAGGCAAAATGGCAACTACCAGAAATCTGGCTTTAAGAAAGATGACTGGCTTTCTGTTAGCGCAGGCTAGTTTGATGTCTACCATAATTTAGCACAGTAAGTTATAAACTCTTTTATTTATCAGGTTTCATAGATGTCTTATGTGTTCTAGAGAAGACTTCCTGCCACCCATTTTTATTGAGATACCATAATTAGCAATCCTGTTAGAAATACTTTCATGCAGACATTATTCCAACACCACCCCTCTCACCGCAGTGCCCACATCCCTCTACCAAAGTCCCAGTGAGCCCTCCCATTCCCCAGCCCTGTCCCTGATCTTAAAGAAAAATCCCACTGAAAATTCCACTTGAGTTTTCCTAGGCTTTTCTTTTCTTTTCATTTTTTGGAATCTTACCTTGTGGTGTTCAGGGGAACCGTGTGTGGTTCTTGACCCATATCAAGTCTGGTCAGCTGTGTACAAGGCAAATGCTGTGACACCTTTTTTTTTTTTAAATCTCTGTGGCCCTCAGCTATTATTTCAATTTATTTTTTCACAAAGCATTTAAAAAGTACCAGACTTATATCTCAAACAGATGAACACCTGCCCCCATTTCTGCCAGGCCCAAATGCTAAATATTAGGCCCGTAACACTGTCCAACTATTTCTGGAGGGTCCTGGAGTGCTCCGAGTACTACTGGGGTAGCCCTGTAAAAAAAATAATTAAGAAAAAAATTAAGGATCAAGAATGTGACACTTACCTTGTAAGTATGAAACACCACCCCCCCCCCCACACACACACATGTACAAACACATGAGCATGCACGCACACACACTCCCTCCAAATCTCAGCTTTCTTGGGCCTGTGCATTAGAATGAAGACACATTAGTGACAAGGGAGAACCTGCACTTTGCCGAATTTATCTCCCATCTTCAGGTTTCCGGGCCTTGACTCCTCCTCAGACTCACTCACTCATCTCTAGTGACCCCAGGGCAGGTTGTCTATTCCCTTATCAGCGTGTCTTTTCCCCCTCAGAGAGCTGTGCCCAGTGAGCACCTTAAGGATTCTGTTTCCGCTCACCCCCTCACCCTGTGTTGCTGGTGTCCCTGGCCTCCCCTTTAAGCCACCTCCCTGGCTCTGTAAGAGAAACTTCCAGGTCAACAGGAGCCTGAGACATGCTGGAGCAGAATCCCCGCCCTCACAGAGAGCACCATGTGGCACTTCCTTCCTTTGTTGCTTTCTTCAGGCCTTTGTGAGAGGCTCCATCCTCCCCAGGGCCCTCTCTTCCAGAGCAAGCCTCTTCTCCTCCTCTCATGCAAATCAGCCCCTGGAAGCAGATGCCTCTTCTTTCAGTTCATCAGAGCATTTGTTGGAACTCTTTTGGTTATAAATAATAGACATCAACTTGAGCCAACACAGTGAATAAAGGAACTGGATTCTAAAGCTCTTGCAGTGTCGGTTGAAACAAAATGGCAGGGCTGCAGCTGGGCCTCCCAGAGAATCTGGGGACTGAAACTCTCTCACGCTTCCTTGCCTCTCACGTGGACTTATTACTCTCACAGACCCCTGACTCCCCTAGGAGGAAAACATGACTCTAGATGGGCTTGGCCGGGCAAATGCTGTGAACTGTCAATTTCTGCAGTAGAAGATGAAGGTGGAAAATAAGGGAAGCAGCTAAAGTAGAGTCAGGGGAGGTGGACAAGGGCCAAATCATAGTGGATTTTTGAACAAATGGGAACTTAATCTTAAAGGTGAGGAATGCCAGAAGCATGATAGAGGATAAGGCAAACCAATCAACTTTCCATTGTCACTGAATCATCTACTCTGAGAATGGATTTGTGGGAGTAAGACCAGACATGGGTGGAATAATTGGGGCACAATTGACCTTATTATTAAAAGAGATTCAGTTGCCCTATTGGAATAGGAATAGAAAAAAAAAAGGTTGAACTGGAAAAGTGTTTAAAAAGTAGAATCCACCGGAATAGATTGTCTATGAGGAAAGGGAGGAACATTCTAAAATCACTGTCAGGTTGGTGGTGTTGGAGTGTATGGTGGTGACATTGACTGAGATGGGGAAAATAGGGAGAAGGAACTTGTTTGTCAAAGGGGTATACAGTATGGCAAGATTTCTGCAGCCTATCTTTGGGAACAAACCTGGCTTTCCAGTGCAGTCAGCTTTGGACATGTTGAGTTTGGAACTGTCTAGTGGTGATGCTCAAGAAGCTGTGAGCACTTCATTCTGTCACTCTGGAAGAGTCAACACCAGTGACTTGTGGTAGATCTGATGGTTGTTTGCATGGAATCATGGTTGTTCTGTCACAATACTGAATAATATGACACAGAGAAACCTTATTATAAGAACAATTGAGCCTGGTTCGGAGCCAAGAGAGTACCAACATTTAGAGAGAAGAGGGAGAGGCAATTGAGTCCATGGAGATGACAGAAGAAATGAAGAGGTAGTTACCCATGTTAATGCAAGAGAGAGAGGGTCATGGAGATGATTATGTCCATGTGTCCATTTTGTTCAATATTTGTTGATCAAGTACTATCTTCAGCATTTGGAAGCTCAGACTCTGCAGTTGAGCTACCTAGGTTCAAATCATCCAAGGAGATTTGTCATTTGCTTAAACAAGTACTTCTGGGTCTGGCACAGAACTGTTGATTGTGAATGCCATAATCCCTTGCCTTTGCAGGGGAGTCTGAGATACTATGACTTATGCCCCAACATCCAACTGCGATGACAGAGAAATTGAGAAGTTCTACATGGAGCTGGAGAAGTTCCATAAAGAAGACCACGCCTTCTACAAGATCATTGTTGGTGATTTTAATGCCAAGATAGGACCAGGAATGTCACCCGAAGAACTCCACATTGGGACCCATGGCCTAGAATGGAACAAATAGGATGAGAGACTGTCTGAGTTCATCATGTCGACCAAGACCATCCATGGTAACTCACAGTTTCAGAAGGATGAATCTAAACATTGGACATGGGAATCTCCCAGTGGACAGTTCCACAATGAAATTGACCATATCATATTCAATCAGTTTTTTTTTTTCCTGACTGATGTCGCTGTTGTCTCAAAATTCCAAACGGGATCAGACCACTGTTTCCTTCATGCAAAATTCTACTTCACAGAGTGGGGAGAAAGGACTGCAAAGTTTAAGAAGAGAACTCCCAGAATGACCACCAACTGGGAGCTCTTTGGCACTATTGCGGCAACATGGGAAGATGCTGTCGTTGACAGAATTGATGAGGAATATGATTGACTGGTTCAGCACCTCTATGACTGTGCAAGGAATGCCGAGAGTGGGAAAGCCACAAACAGACGCCTGTCTTTAGAAACTCTCGAGCTCATTCGCCAACGTGGTTTGGCATGAGCCTCAGGCAATCACAAGCTAATGTGCGAGCTCACAAAGCTGTGCAGAGAAGCGATAAAGGAAGACCTCAAAGAGAGGAGAGCAGCAGTGTTGGCCAATGTGGCAGAAGATGGAAAAAGTATTCACAACACTCGCCTGTCCTTCACCAACTACAAGACCAAGATGACTGCCCTCCGACATCCTGATGGATCTATCACGTCTTCCAGAAGGGCAATGGAAAGGATTATTTACGACTTCTACTCAGATCTCTTCGATAGCCATGTCCACCTGCCCACATACCAATTTCTGCAGGATGGAAGAACATCATTCCCAATGTTCTCCCTTCCGAAATCTGACACGCCATTTCATTGGCAAAGACGCGTACAGCACCCTGTTCAGACAAGGTCAGACCCAAACACCTGAAGAATCTGCTGCCAGTACTTGTCAATACACTGGCTCGGCTCTTCACACACTATCTGTCCAAATTCAAGGTTCCATCCCAATGGAAAACCAGCAGGACCATTCTGTTGTATAAGAAGGGAGACATCCATGACATCAGCAACTATTGCCCAATCTGTCTGTTGTTCGTCGTCTACAAGTTGTTCACACAAGTCATCCTGAATAGAATAGATAGAACACTAGATGAAGGACAACCAAGAGAGCAAGCTGGGTTCTGAAAAGGATTCAGCATGATCAACCATATCCACACGGTGACCAAGCTCATCGAAGTTTCGCGAGAGTTCAAGATGCCGCTCTGTCTAATGTTCATCAATTTAAAGAAGGCCTTTGATTCTGTTGAGACTGAAGCGGTCATCAAAGCCCTAGCCAAACAGGGAGTTCAAACTCAATACATCAGGATCCTCCACAAGCTGTATTACAGATTCACCACCAGGATCTCACCATTCTACAAGGAAGTGATCATTGACATAAAGAGAGGGGTTTGGCAGGGTGATACCATTTCACCGAAACTCTTCAGTGCCACCCTCGAGAACATCATGGGGCGAATGGAATGGGAAGCAATGGGAGTGAAGATATATGGTCAGCAACTACACCACCTCCACTTCACTGATGACATCATTCTAATAACCAAACATTAGCCAAGCGGCACAAATGCTGGCCGACTTTGACTGCAGTGTGGAAAGGTCAGACTGCAGCTGAATCTCACCAAGACAATGTTCATGAAAAACAAACTTAGTCCCTGATGTTCCATTTGCAGTCAAAGGAATGAACATCTCCAAATGCAGTAGCTCTGTGTACCTGGGTAGAGAACTCAACATGAGGAACGACTTGACGCCAGAACTGCGCAGGAGGAAGAGAGCAGCAGGGAACGCCTTCAAGAGCGTCGAAGAAGTGGTTAAGAGGACGAAAAACCTCCAGCTCTGGGCACATCTTTTTGACTCCACCATTTTTTCTGCACTAACATGCGCCTCAGAGACCTGGGCCCTATGCAAACAGGATGAGAACACTATTCGGTTATCCCAAAGAAGAATTTAAAGAGCTGTGCTTGGAATATCACATTTTAGTCGAGTGAGGGAAGGAATCTGGACTTCTGACCTCCATCAAAGATCAAGAATCAGGGATGCTGTCTCGTTTGCCAAGGCGTCGAAAATCAGATGGGCCAGACACATAATGCGATTTAGAGACGACCGCTGGACTAGAGCTGTTACCAACTAGATTCCATGGGACATCAAAAGACCGCATGGTCACCCAGCTGCAAGATGGTCAGACTTTTTCGTCAAAACCCTGAATGAATGGTTTGAGGCTCTTCGTGTTCCTGGAGTGAGCAGATGCCATTGAGCTATACTAGCACGCAACAGGGACAAATGAAGACGTTACTGGCACCTGCTTGAGCAAATCGAAGATCAACAGGATGACAAGTGACATGACTTAAAAGCAACAATAGTAGGATGATGGAGAGTGATTAGTATAATAATGATTATATGGGGCTGGGAGATAGTACAATGGCTAAGTTGCATGTCTGGCATATATCTGACCCAGGTTAGATTCCTGGAACCACATGGTCTTCTGAGCAGCATTGGGTGCAGCCCTGGAAATCCCTGAGCACTATTGAGTGAGGGTCTGGAGACCCCCCAGCTCTTCTGGGTTGGCCCAGGTACCCTGAGCACTTCCGGGTCCGAGAAGAATAGCATCTCTGGACCCTTGTGTTGAACTGTGGGCCCAGTTGGCTGAGAATTGGTGGTGGGGTTCCTGGGTCTCTTTAGCACTGTTTGGGATCCTTGCACTAAAAATAGATTAGATAATATTAATAATAACAACCCTCCGTTCAATGAGTGTTATATAATAGAATCAGAGCATTACATGCATTCTATAATTTTTTTGACAATGCCAGCATTACTTCTGGCTCTGCACTAAGGAATTACTCCCAGCAGTACTCAGGGGACCATATGGGATATTGAGGACTGAACTTGGGTCAGCCACATGCGAGGCAAATGCTCTACCCTCCATACTATCTCTCCGGCCCCTAGTGGAAAGATCGTTGTCAAAAGTCCCGGCAAGACTGAGGAGGCCTTCAGGAACTGGTGCAGACATTCTCAAGCTGGCAATGGCAGGAAGCCGCAATGGCCCCCGGGACTCCATGGACCCTCTCGCGCCTCCCCCTCTAATTTCAGCAGATAACCTGGGGTTGTCTAGGCCCAGAGAGGTTGGCATGTGGCAACAGAACTCAGCCTTTCAGGGAGGGTGGGGAGCAGAGCAGGTAGAGGGGGGCTGAGGGCGTAGGGAACAACTGGACCGTATCTAGCACAGTTGCTTCTGCACGTGCCTTCAAACCCTGTTGGTGTCTTTGCAGAGGACAGAGCAAGGTGGCTGGTCCCTGGGGCAGAAGACAAACCGCAATTTCAAAGGAGAAATTTCCAGTAAGAAAGGTGTAAGCTGCTGTGTCCAAGTTTCAGATCCCCACTTTCGGAGAGACCAAGTCCATACACGATAATGCAAAAGCAAAGGAACTTTATTATTAGCCCGAGCCAGCGCTAGTTTCAAGCTCGGGTCCAAGTCTCATCCAACACAGTGGAATCTTGACAAGGACTCTGACTCCAAGTCACAAGCAGTTTATATAGGGCTCACAGTTAAGAAGCAATTTATATACTGGTCTATTTTTAGCATCGGCCCTATTACAGTGGTGGTCAGCAACTAGGCAATGGTTAGCAACAGTTTCTAAGGAGGGTGCAGTGACTCTTCATGACTGGCCAGACCCAACTGCCCAATTCCTTATCTTGGCAAATTACTCAACTGGGAGTTTACCAGAAACTGCAGGTCCTGCTTTGGGGAAACAGAAACTGAGGCCTAGTTGAGACTGAATGTCAGCTGCAGCTTGTCATGACTTCTGAGGAGCCTGCTTTTGTGCCTCACAAAGCAAGGCGAGCAGCCAGCGGCGGCTGAGTGGGGACTGAAGAAGGCTGTCAGCAGAATTAACACACAGCTGCCCCCTGTCTGGTCAGAGAGGTGACGGAAGATCATCTGTGGCTTCTCTTTGCGCTGCCTTCCAGCTCCTGGTTGTGGAGTCCTGCTGGGCTACGGGCAAGTGTGCTAGGGGGCATAGGGACAGCTGGACGAGAAGCCTTGAGCCTGCATGTCTGCAGGAGCCTTCCCGGCAGGGATGAGCAGGGCAGACCTGGGCAATGCTGGGAGCAAGAGAACTTCCTCTTCCCTCGCTTTTGCCTCCTCTTCCTGCTTCTGTCCTCAGACTGTGTGTTACCGGGAGAGTCAGCTCCTGTGCCTTTTGGAGGTATTTCTCCAACAAAGTGGGGTATTAGTCTTCTCCTCTACCTTTGTCCTCCCAAACCAACAGCTCTGAGGTTGTGTAGTCTGTAGTACTGTGGTCTGAAAGTCTTGGGGTCAAAACCCTGCTGAAAAAAGATGATCAACTCTATGGCTTCACTTAAAGGAAATATCTAGAGTAGTGTAGCGAGACATAAAGTAAACTAGTGGTTTCCAGGGGCTGGGTGTAAAAAATGGGGAATGACTGCTAACGGGCATGGGATAACTTTAGGATGGTGATTAAAAAAAAAAAAAGTTCTAAAACGGACTGTGGTTCTGGTTAAACAACTCTATACAAAAAAAAAAAAAAAACCCAAAACCCAACATTGACTTTTCCACTTTAAGGGGTGAGGTATATGTGACATACATCAATAAATGTGTGACAGACAATAATAAGGCCCTGCTGTGCATTAATTTGCAGCTTCTGCATCTGTAAAATGGGCACAAAATTATCTGCCTCAGTGAACGGCTTCTAGGATTAAACTTTTGAGTCTGTGGAAGCAGTTTCCACAGTGCCTGCATATAGAAGCATTCTGAAAAGTTGACTCTTGCTATAAAAGGCTCATCAAATGTTTGCCAGCTGATGCTACATTTTTAAAGTGGAATTAACATAAACTTGGATGTTGAAGCAGGGTGCTTGGAAATCAATTTAGTTCTAGCCTCTCCTGTGAATGAGAAATTAGTGATAAACCCAGCTAATTCTTCTGATGAGAGAGGGTGTAGGAGGTTATGAAAAAGTGAATGCCTGCACCAGCGAGTGTATGATCTAAGAATTGAGTCCTTTACCACATTACTTAATCACATGCACTCCACAGATCCAGTGACCCCAAACTGAGGGTGACCCTTTGCAAGACAGAGGGTGGAAGAGTGATAGCTTCATTTTCCCAGTAGAGTGCTCAGTGAGTGCATGTTCACTGGAGTCTAAAATAAAAATCACTTCATAGGGCGGATAATTTTTTAAATTTCTATTAAAACTTCCTAGGTAGATTTAACAATGTGTAAAAGCTATTTTCATTCACTTTAGTGCTAGTGAAAATGTTAAATTGTAAAATAGCTCCAAATCATTTATGTGGTTTTTCAACCACATCTTTCTCTTTCTCCCTACACACATACACACACACCACACTCACGCGCACAGACGCAACTTTTTATGACCAAAATACATCGCATAATCAGTGATTTGTTCTAGGTTAACTAGGGGCATATAATTTTCTTTATTATATTTATTAAATATAACAAAGATTCATATAAATAGTGGTACATTTAAAACGGATGGCAGGGGCCAGAAAGATAGTATGGGGATAGGGCTCTTGCTTTACGTGCTTTACATGTTGAACCTGATTCAATCCCTGGTACCGCAATGTTCCCTAAGCAGCACAGAACCAGGAGTCAGATGTGAGCGCCATGGGGTATGACCCCCAACCAAAAAATAAAACGAAATGAATGGCAATTGAAATATGGTATATACACAGATATATGTTTATATATGTTTAAAGGCAAACTTGAAATGTGTGCCATTTGTCTGGGAGTTTTGAAGAAAGGGCCATGGCTGGGCTGACTGTCAGAATCAACAGCTGGAGGCCCTGCACTGTGAGTGAACGGCCATGTCGAGCCTAGGGTCTGGTCTTTGGCTCTATGACCTCACCCACCGCCTCACTAAGAGAGAAATGACTAACGACTGGATTATTGTAGGAAAATAGATCAGGGTCCTCTAAAATTGCATGTTCAGAGTTTGGCATTTGGAATGTGAGTTTTGTTTTTTTTTTTTTTTGCATTTTGGTCACGCCCAGCGATGCTCAAGGGTTTCTCCTAGCTCTGCGCTCAGGAATTACTCCTGGTGGTGCTTTGGGGACCATATGGGATGCCGGGGATTGAACCTGGATCAGCCACAAACAAGGCAAACGCCCTACCCGCTCCAGCCCCAAGGAATGTGCTGTGTTTTAGGCTCCTGTAGACAGCACTTTGGCTGCTAAGGAGATGCTGCTGAAGTCAGAGATTGGACATGGCTCCCCCCTGAATTGAAAACTTTTTCTCAATAAGCTTGTTTCTTTAAGCATGCGCGCACGTGTGTGTGTGTGTGTGTGTGTGTGTGTGTGTGTGTGTATTTCTGCAACCGGGTGACTTGGTCCTTAGTGTATATCAAGGGTCCCTAAAGAAATCGATTAAGGATCAGACTGGCACATCCTGACTTTCTCATCATAATTACTTAGATGCTGCCAAAGATAATAGTCTGGGCTTTGAAAAATTTGTCCCTAGGAGCATTCAGCTCACAAGCCTCCTTATCTATGTGCATAACAAATGGTTCACTGGCATGAAGAGGGGCAACAAGAGCTGGCACATTGTCAGTCCTGGCCTTCCTGCCACATTTGGTGTTTCTGTGGAGGAGGGTGTCACGGAAAGTCTTTCTTTCTTGACCTGTGTGTTGAGGCCCTGAGCCTTGGCAGGATGGTTTGGAGCCTGTAGAACAGATTCCCCAGACTCTTCTTCATCAAGAGCACAGGGGACACTTACCCCAGATGGAATGCTGGTGACCAAGAGCTTCCATAAGCAAGGCCCAGGTATGCGGGTTCCAGGACTAAATCTCCATGCCGCATGGCGGCAGGGGCTCCAGGCTGTTCCTCCCCAGCTCTCCGCCCACTGATCGGCCTGGCTGTCACACCCACAATGTGCTCCCAGGCTCCCTTAGCACACCAACATCCCAGTCCAGAGACACCCAATTGAATCCCAAAATGGATTAGTGCCTTACAAAGATGTCTCTGGAACCCAATCATTTACAATCTAATGGTTTTAAGAACTTACAATCTACAGGATTTAAGAACTTCACAGCTGCGGCACCCATGTTATTAAAGATAAAAAATGGACAATAAATGATCTAGCACCGGCCTCTGGCAGGCAGGCTAGAATAGTGGTGGGAAAATTCGAGCAAAACATAATGCCCAAAAGAAGAGAGAGAGAGTATTGGGGAAATTGTCTGCCATGAAGGCAGGGTGAGGACTGGGATGGCAGTCGGGGGCAAAGGGGGGATATCCTGGGGACATTGGTGATGGAAAATGTGTGTGCACTGGTGGAGGGATGGGTGTTTGATCATTGTACGGCTGAATCTTGAACATGAAATCTTTGTAACTGTATCTCACAGTGATTCAATAAAAAAAATTAATGTGGAGTTCATGCCCAACTCAATCAGCTTAATCAATGGCTGAATAAATAACAGTACTCAGACATTTATTTTTAATTTGTTTATTGAGTCACTGTGAGAACAGTTACAAAGCTTTTGTGTTTGAGTCTCAGTCATACAATGATCAAACACCCTTCCCTTCACCAGTGCACATTTCCCACCACCAAGAACCCGAGTATACCCCCCTTTCATCCCTACCCTTGCCTGTGTGGCAAATAATTTTCACATTACTCTCTCTCTACTTAGATTACATTCAATATTTCAGCACCAGTCCCAACATTATTATTTGAAATTTTCCTCTAACACCCAGACTTGTCAAAGATGCAACATTAGACAATTTGTTTTCTATTGCTGGTTATGAATGGCACATGATGTCACGTGGCCATGTGATCTTAGAATTAACAAATTTTAATAATTAAATTTGGAGAGATTTCTACCAAGAGCCACTTGGTTCCGAGATTCATTCATGTGTCTCTGGGATCATGGCCGTTAAGGAGCTTAATCAGTAACCAGGGAGAGCCGTTCGTAGGTGGGGTCTCTGACATTTTAAAAAAAAAACAAAAGAGCACAGGGGAAGCCAGAAACATAAAGGGATTTTGCACACCTGAACATGTGACACCCAGTAGCTCTGGCCAAGAAGATCTGTTTAGGATCATTGAAGAATTTTGATTCCTGAGGCGGAAAGAAGTTACAGGATAGTTATCTCCCTGGCCTATACTGCTTCTTGAGAATACTTTAAACATTTCATCATTCATTTCTTTTTCATTTTTAAAGCGTTTTTATCTTACAGCTTAAGCTTTCAACTGAGTTATGTACTTTTTCTTGTTATTAAATCACATTCATTATCTGGTCCTTTTCCCTAAAACAGTCTGTTTAATGCAATGTCAAAAAAAATCAAACTGTATGAAATAAAAGAGATAAGGTCTTATTTTCACTTCTCTGTGGAAGGCAGGCTAATGTAGCTGGTCATGCAAAGCAAGCTGAAATAGGACTTTCTCCTTGAAAAAACAAGAACTGGCTGAAAAAAAGGAAACAAAAGGAAAATTATGTGTTTGGAAAGCCATGAAACCTGGAGAGAGAGAGAGAGAGAGAGAGAGAGAGAGAGAGAGAGAGAGAGAGAGAGAGAGAGTGGGTGAGGGTTTTGCATTTGATAGCGTGGGTACAAGTGAAATGCTCTGTACCTGTGTGTATGTGCACTTTTGTGTATGTCCATCTGAAAATAGTGGTGTGCTTTTGAAGGTGCATGAAGGTGTGTAAGCATGTGAATGTATACATATGTGCATCTGGAATACGCAGCACTCACTGGTGACCAAGGAGTTGGCCTCTGGGGGTTTGGCACCAAAGAAAGGGCTGGGATTAATTTTCTGGTTTATGCTTCTTCAAATCATTGAGTAGGTGAGACAGAGAAGGGAAGACAGTCTCCACAGAGAACATTAAAATCATTTCCCATGAAATAGGGCTGCCAAACTTTGCAAATAAAAATGCAGGACTCCAAAGCTAAATTTGAATTTTCAATAAACAATAAACAAGTTTTGAGCAAAAAAATGTGTTTGAGCCATACTTGGAACCTCCTTAAACAAAGAATTATTTGTTTCCTGAAGTTGAAATCTTCCCAGGCATGCTGTAGCTTAGCTGGCAACCCGAAGACAAAAGAAAATGAATTGAAATACCTGCTGATTTTCAAACATCTTTAAAACCAAGCCCTCAAACCACTTTTGGATTCACAGGGACAATTGGTTCTGGCTCACACGTCTGCATATCCTTCCTCTCTCAGGCCCCTTAAGGATTCAGCAGCGCCACAGTCTACGAAATGGGGTGATCATCTGGTGAGCTCTCTCTCTCCTACAGAAGTTCACGTCTTCATCCTCAGGTGTAATGACTCTGGCCCTTCAGAGAGCCCCATGCGCCACTTCAGTAAAAAAATCAATTAAACATTTTAAGAAGGATTCTTATGGTATGTTTTAAATATCTAGCCGACTCCTGTGGGGCGCAGTATCTTTTTTCTTCTTCCCTCTCTCTAGCTCTCCTTCCTTTCTGGATAGTAAGCAACCCAGGGAAGTTTCTGGAAGGGATGGCCTACAGATGGGCACACGGAGAGGAAAACCTCCAGGGTCTTGCCAAGCTCCAACAGGTAAGTGGGGTGTGAGGTCTAGAGGGTCTGAGCTGTTGGAATTAGAGGGGTCTATGGTGCCTGAAGTGTGGGGGGGCATTTGCATCCTCTTTTAGTGCCTATAATAAGCCCCAGAACAAGAAATAGTAGGGGCTCTCAGGATGGGGAACCAGCACTCTGCTGTGTCTGCTGTGTAACCTCTGGGGTCTGCTCAGGAAACACAGTTATCACAGAAAAAAATGGCAACACTAACAAAGCCAGCTCTGGCCCTCAGAAAGAGATTTATTATTGGTGATTACTATTACTGCTTTTGCCTGGAGCGATTTTCCTTAGTGGTCAGTTATTGGTGTTAGTAAATTTTCTGATGGTAGAGATAATGTATGTTCACAGAAGAACAGAGAAGAATATAGAAAAAAAAACGTGGTGAAGGTGGGGGGGAAATGAAACTAGAAATGCCCCCAGAAACTGCTCTCTACTTTGTTTTCCTCTCTGTATTTATAATGGTTTTCAACGCTGAAGGTGCGGTCAGAATCACCAGGGTAGCTGTTAAGAATACAACACTTGGACCCCAAACCAGCCCTAATAAATCAGAACCTTTAGGATGGGAACAATAAAATATATTTAATTTTTTCCAGAACATTCTATTATATAACCAGGCTTAAGAAATCATGGTATTCACTTATATATGTGGCCTTTTCCCCATTCTCCCTCCCTTCCTCACCCTCTCCTTCTCTTTTTCCTCTCCCTCCTTCTCTTTTTCTTTTATAGTTATCAAAAATTGGACATTAAGACCTGCTGTTTCTCATGTTGCCTTTTCTCTCATCATCATTCTTCCATAATATTTTATTATTCCAATCTTAAGGCTTCAGCTGTGATTTCTGATAAGCCCTGATTGCACTACTTTCCACTCAGCGGTCCTTTTACAAAATGAATCCATTAAAAAATGTTGCCCACCCTCTGCCCCCCATCTGCCATGACTTATGAATAGAGTTCTCATTTTATTTGCCATTACTCTCCTCCCCCTTGGATTTGCACTCCTAATGGATGACCACGGAGCCTCCGACTTCTCTGGCAGTTGTGGGTCTGTGGCTTTGTGACTGAAAGCTAGCCATTATGCTGGCCGACATGGCCAGTGCAGCTTGAACATTTTCTTCCCTAAAATACTTGTCTGACATAGAATGCCATTTTTCATTTAGTGCTCAGCCAACCACAGTGGTGTTATTTTGGCTCAGAGCAACCCGAGAGGGTTCAGGGCAGGGAGGCGGAGGAATTTTCCTTGCCTGTCCAACTGACATTTTTGTAAAATAAAATGCCATGAAAGCACCACCCAACAGTGACTCCTACAGAGCTTTCTCCAACCCCTGATGTGGGAGAGAGGACACGGGGTGAGCCAGGATCTGAAGCTTGCAAACTCGGCCACTGGTGCTCATTCTATGCAGGATGTGGGGGTCACTGAAATAAATGAAAAAGCACTGGCCATCAAACAGCACCCCGACTTTCTGTCCTCAGGGTAACTCTCCAACCACGGAAGTAAAATCTCTGTTGACAGTTGTCTGAAAGCTTTTATGAAACCTCCAAGACCAAGGATTTCTTAAGAAGCACCTTGGAGTCAGAGAGATAGGACGGCTGTTAATGCATTTGCCAGGCATGCGGCCCACCGACCTGGGTTCAATCCCTGGCACCCCACACGGTTTTCGAGCCTATCAGGAGTAAGCCTTGGACACTGCTGGGTGTGGCCCTCCAACAAACAAACAAAAATCTCCCCTACCCAAAAGTGCCTCGAAACCATGCACATTCAGGTCTTGTTTTCATGGAATAGCAAACAGTATAAAGGAGGGCAGGGCACAAGCAGAAAGCAGAGAGAGGGGAAAAAAAAAAAACAGAGTGAGATGGGATCCCTGGAGAGGGACCTTTCTCTTTGTTCTCCAGCCAGGGTGAGTCATCAGGGCTGCAGGCCACTTGGAGGACAGCAGCGTTGCAGAAGTCTGCTCTGTTCCTCGAGCGACATGGGAGAGAAGGACAGCCGCTCCCCATTCCTGAACAGCTGTGAGCCCGGCACTCTGATGACGGCTCGAGGAGGCATCAGGGAATACCTCTCCTCTCTGGGGACAGAACATCTTATGAGTGGTGCTGATACAATGACTTCAGCAAAAGAGAAGATTATTAGAAAGCCTCAGAGGTGGGCTGGTGTATTCCCTTGGCTGCAGGAGGCTTATACATATGGGAACAGTTTGTTTTGCTTGGGGGGTCCTGGTGGCATGAAGCTCCGGGACCCCTCCCCTCCTGGCAGTATTCAGGGGACCACGTGGTTCCAGGAATCAAACTCAGGGCTCTTGCATGCAGAGTGGGCATTGAGCATCTCCCTGGGCCCTCGTGGAAGATCTTTGTTTTATATTATATTGAGAGAATATGGGTGTTGTAGTCACAGAGGGGACAAGATTGCTACCAAACAACGGAGGGGAGGCCCTCAGAAGACATACAGAGAGGTTCTAGGACCTGGAGGTGAGAGCAGGGAAAATAGACATCTAGGTCATGGGATTGGAGATAACCCCAGCTCTTCCCAAGAAAGAGATCAGGGTTCCCAAGGTAGAACAAATGCTGACGTGGGTGTGAGTTCAGTTCCTGGTATGACATCACCCATCACCCTGAGCATCACTGGGTGTGGCTCCTGGAAAAAAAGCATAGAATACGATGAGCAAAGTCTGTGTGGATGAATTAAAGCCACCCAGAGCTTGGGTTTCTGCCAAATCTGAGCAATAACTTTTCTTTCTTTTTTTTTAGCATTTGAAATAATAACTTTATTAAATTCTGTGTAAGTGGTCCAGGAGAACCTAAATTCTTTAGTTCTGATCAACAACTTTTCTAAATGACTTAGGAATTCTGCGTGTGTCCCTACTCTTTGGGCACAAGTGACAGAAATCATCCTCAAGTTTTAAATGGAAAATAAAGAACTGTACATGCTCATCTAATCAGGAAGTCAGGAATGAGCATCTACTGTGGCTGGAATCACTGAAAGAACGGTCACTTTCTGCTCTTCTCTGGGTCTGCCTCCTCCTCTTTCATACCTGAATCTTATACTCAGCCCAGATGTTAGGATCCTGGCTCAGTACCAGATACAGAAACGAGCAAGTTCCTTCAGTGTGCCTGAAGTGCACTGCGTGTGTGCTGGCTGTGAGGGGGGAGGAGGGCTTGGTAAGTCCACCTGTGCGGTGTGTACTGCCCTGATCACCCCGGTCAGGCTGTGGCCAGGGTAGGGCTGTAAATTGTGATGAATGCTTCTTCATGAGCTTGTAGTAAGAATGAAGGGCTCTGCAATGGAACTGAGTAGTGGGGGTGTGGCAGAGGTGGGCTTCTTAAGACCCTCTCCCTGGCTGGCAGATGGCTGCATGCCCACATGGCCCTTCCTCAGAGAAGCACACACACACACACACACACACAGAGGGAGAGAGAGAGAGAGAGAGAGAGAGAGAGAGAGAGAGAGAGAGAGAGAACTGGGTCTCTTCCCCCTCTCTACTGGCTGTGTGTGTGTGTGTGGCCAGGGGTGGTGGGTGGTCAGAATTCCATGCCCTCACTGAACATCCTCAGTCTTCAGCATAGCTAAGGCTGGAGGGAGAAGGCGAGAAGGCTAGGACTTCAGCAAAGGACCTGTGAGAGGATCCAGAATAGCCTGGCATCCAGGTGCTTCTAGAAGAGGTCCCCAAACTTACTTGGTCTACCACCTCTTTTTCAGAAAACAAAACACAAAAAAATCACTGGGGCCAGAGAGCTAGCACAGGGATTAGGGTGCTTGTCTTGTGTGCAACCAACCTGGGCTTGATTGCCGGCACCACATATGGTCCCTGAGTACAAAGCTAGGAGTAAGCCCACCTAGGAGTGGTTCCCCCAATACAACAATCAGTGAACCCCTGGAAATCAACTTTCTTAAAGTGAGGCAGAAAGTGCTCCCACCTACCATGCATGTGAGGCTACTCTGGCCCCCACCACACCTTCTCAGTGCCCCTTCCCCAGGGGACGGTGGGACTGATTTGTTCACTGATTAGTTCCTCCAAACTTTCAATGTCTGCAAGAGTGTTTCATGTGATGCTTCAAAGTGATGGCAGCATCACTTTGGGGTGATGCTCAAAGGGTTCAAAGGGCTCAAAAGGCTGAGCTGGACCTGTGCACACAAGAGGCTCAGGTGTGATCCTTAACTCTGCATGGTCCCCTAAGTGTGGAGGGGAGGGATCCCTAAGAACTGAGCTAGAAGTGGCCCCCAAGCCCAGTTAGGTCTGGTCCTGAAACAAAACCATGCAAAAATAGAAAAAAGGCCATAAATATTGGGGGTAGGTGGGAAAGTGGGATTCAAAAGGAAAGGGTGACTTGGCCTCTAGTCTCTTGGGTCCAGAGGATAGGGACAGTGCTCAGCGCTCTGGACTCTGCGAAAGACCTGGAATGAGGAAAGAACCCTAATGAAGGTATTGAAAGACCAGGGCAGTGTCTTCTGGTCTTCCAGATCACTTATCCAATCCCTGTTTTGAAATCAAGAGAGGGAAGATCCTTGTTGCCATGAAGGGTTTACCTCGCTGGAGTTTTTGTTTTTTGGGGGTGGTAATATCTGGCAGTGCTCAGAAGCGATGCCTGATTTTGTGCTCAGGGGTCCATATGAACCAGGGTTGAAACCCTAGGCCTCTCTCATGCACAGCATCACTCTAGTCCTTTGAATCATCTCTCCACCCCTAGCCTGGAATTTTTAAGAGACTTCCAGTTTTTTGTTTTTTTTTTTTGTTTGTTTGTTTTTTGGGTCACACCTGGTGATGCACAGGGGTTACTGCTGGCTTTGCACTCAGGAATTACTCCTGGCAGTGCTCAGGGAACCATATGGAATGCTGGGAATTGAACCCTGGTTGGCTGCGTGCAAGGCAAATGCCCTACCTGCTGTGCTATTGCTCCAGCCCTGAGACTTCCAGTTTTCTGCTACTCCTTCCTCTAATCTTGGTCTGAAGACATAGCAGCTAATGAGCAGCTCTAGTGCTCTGGCATCTGTTGTCTAAGACATACAATGTCACACTTGGAACCTGGTATGATAAAGTATTTTAATTTTGTTTGCTTGTTTTTGGGTGCCATACCTGGCATTACTCAGGGCTTTCTCCTGGTTGTGCACTCAGGATAAATTCTGGCAGAACTCGAGGGATGGTATGGGATGCTGGAGATTGAACCCAGGTCAGCCATGTCCAAGGCAAATACCTTACCCTCTGTACTATCTCTCTGAACCCTGATGAAGTGTTTTTAACAAAATGCATATGTATGTGTGAATACACATGCACACAAGACTGACTCATTTTTGTGAAGAGGAGTTTCCAAGTGGAGCTCAGGAGACCCAGTGTCCCTTCTGGCAATCCATCCTTCCTTCCTTCCTTCCTTCCTTCCTTCCTTCCTTCCTTCCTTCCTTCCTTCCTTCCTTCCTTCCTTCCTTCCTTCCTTCCTTCCTTCCTTCCTTCCTTCCTTCCTTCCTTCCTTCCTTCCTTCCTTCCTTCCTTCCTTCCTTCCTTCCCTCTTTCTCTCCTTCTCTCCTCTCTTTCTCTCTCTCTCTTTCTTCCTTTCTCTTTCTTTCTTTCTTTCTTTCTTTCTTTCTTTCTTTCTTTCTTTCTTTCTTTCTTTCTTTCTTTCTTTCTTTCTTTCTTTCTTTCTTTCTTTCTTTCTTTCTTTCTTTCTTTCTTTCTTTCTTTCTTTCTCCTTTTCATGTTTTTTTTTGGATTATACCCAGTGATGCTCAGGACTTGCTCCTGGCTCTGTGCTCAGAAATTACTACTGTCAGGTTCAGAGGACTGTATACAATGTTGGGGACTGAACCCAGGTTAGCCATAAGCCAGTTAAATGCCCTACCCACTGTACTATGGCTCCAACCACAGGCCCTCCCACCTTTTCTGGTGATTCTTGATCAAATAGGCCAGTGGTTCAATGCCAGGGCCTGAGGAAGCATCGCTGCTTCCACCCCAGTCTCGAGCTCAGGAGTGCCCAGGGCTGCACCCAGTTGAGATTAGTGAACTGTGTGGTGCTGGGGAAAGAACTGAGGGTGGCTACATGCAATGTATGGCCCTTCACCCTTACACTGTAATCCTAGGACTGGATTTTTGTTTTATTTTTATTTTTGTTTGTTGGGCCACACCTAATGGTGCTCCAGGTTTCAGGGCTTACTTCTGACTCTGTGCTCAGGAATGATTCCTGGTTGGTTTGGGGGACTCTTTGTGATGTTTGGGATCAACCTGAGTTGACCACATGCAAGACAAGTGCCTTCTCCACTGTACAATCTCTTTGGCTCTCTAGGATTGGCTTTTTAAAAATAGTCGCAGCTCGGGGAGATGGCACTTAGGGCTAGAACACAGGCTTTGCATGTACTTTACATGTGGGATCTGGCACTGCATGATCTGTGCGGTCTGCTGAGCACTGGTGGGTGTGCCTCTGCACCACAAAAAGAATAGGCTCAGAAAACACTCATTCTTAAGTTCTTAAAAATATTTTTTAGATTAAAAATTTTGTTTATATTTAGTCACCAAGATTTACAAAGGTGCTTAATAGAGTGTCAGGCACACAGTATTGCCAGAGCACCCACTAGCAGAGCCAGCATCTTTCCACCCATGAGTCAAGGTACCACATAACACTTCAGATAAAAGCTCTTAAAATAGTTCAACAACCCTCTGACCAATTGCATCACCAAAAAAAAAAAGGGAAGTTAAGATGAACAGACACTTCCACCAAGTAGACATGCTGATGGCCACAAGTATATGAAAAGGCATTCATAATAATATAAATTTTTAATAGTATAAGCTTACATTGTACCATGAATGTATTCACGTTCTAAAAGAAGCTTGAGCAAAGGAACAGATAATAATTATTGAATTAAGGAAACAGATTTTGTTTTTAAAATTTATTTTATCCTTTGACCATACCTGGTGTTACTCAGGGCTTACTCCTCACTCTAGGCTCAGAACTTACTCCTGGCAGTGCTCAGGGGACCGTATGGGATGCCCTGATCAAATTCAGGTCAGTCATATGCAAGGCAAAAGCCTTAATAACCACTGTACTATCACTATAGCCCCGTCACTGTATCACTGTCATCCCATTGTTCATTGATTTGCTTGAGCGGGTGCCAGCAACATCTCCATTTGTCCCTGTCGCATACTAGTGTAGCCCGATGGTGTACTGGGGGCTTTTTTAGGGTCAGGGGAATGAGGACTATCATTGTTACTGTTTTTGGCATATCGAGTACACCAGGAGAAAATAAATTTTAATTTCTGAGGAGATGGAAAGTAGCTGGTTTAAAAGTGAGTAGGACTTTTTTTTTAAGGGTTTTAAAGATTGTCTTCACCTGGGGCAGTATTTGTGTGTGTGTGTGTGTGTGTGTGTGTGTGTGTGTGTTGTTAGTGATTCTGGAGATTGAACTGGGGCCTCAAACACTCTAATATTGGGCTACACACCCAGCCCAATCTAGGGCAGTTCAGTTTTCATCTAAGGCAGTATCCACAGTTTTGTTCTTGGGCTTGTTTTCTTATTATTTTTCCTGTGCTTTATAGTTCACAAATGGTTATATTTTATTGGTAGATTGAGGCCTCTGTAATTTTTATTACTTGGGGGAGTTTGGCCACACTCAGCAGTACCCATGAACTATCTTCCCCGCTCTGTGTTCAGGGCTTGCTCCTGGTGATGAGACCATGTGATGCTGAGAATTGCAAATCACGTGCTGTCCTTTTAGTTCTGTCTGGTCCTTTTTTAAAGTTTTTAAAAATCAAAAGGACCAATTGGTAGATTGGAGAGATATCTCAAAGAGCTGAAACTTTACATGTGGAAGCCCAGGGGTTGATCCCTGCCACCTTTGGTGCCCTGAATACCACTGGGAATAACCACTGAGCAAAGAGCTGTGTCCAAAACCAAAACAAAATGAAGTGCTCCCATTGTGACGGCTTGTGATGAACTGTTTTCATGGAGTAGGGTAGACACTTCTGGAGGGCCCAGCTTGGGAACTGGGTCTGCTTCCACTGTTTACCAGCTCTGTGGACAGCTCTGGTAATCTGTCTTAGCTTCACAAAACTGTAGGGTAGATGAAATAATATGTGGAAAGTGCACGTGGACCCGTGGCTGTCTATAGAAAATGCTCTAAATTGCTCCCCTTTACAGATGACTCAGTATCCTACAGGCAGGGGTTTAAAACTCCAATGCCTTCAAGGGCCAGGAAAATAAAGCTTCTTGTGTGGGGTGATAGGGAAAAAGAGAGACTAATCAAGAGTGAAAATAAAGTAGAATTTTATCTCAAGAAGAAGATAAGAGATAGCCACTTATCTGGTGGCTGGATTTGTCCCTTGAAGACAGTTGGCTCATATCACTCAACATGATATTTTCCAAGAGACAGACATAGAAAGATTGCACTCATATGTGGAATATAAAGTAGCAGAGAGGTGCGAGCTTGCAATGATGCAATTTCTGGCAGAAAATTCTCTGGACTTAGTTACTAAAATACTAAAATACAGAAATCCCAAACCACATGGCCGCTATTGTGGCCGCTCGACCTCATATCTCTTCATTCTCAGCAATGGAAAACAAATTATCAAATGCTTCCTTTTCAGCACGTCAGACTTTGGGGGGAGAAACTCCAAACAATAATAGTGAGTTTTTTGTTGAAATATTGAATGTAATCAAAGTAAAGTGAAAGTAAAGTGAAATTTATCAGCTACACAGGCGGGGTGGGGGTGGGGGAGTGGGGGGGTGGAGGGATTGTGGGGTGGGGGGAGGTATACTGTGATTCTTGGTGGTGGAATATGTGCACTGGTGAAGGGATGGGTGTTCGAGCATTGTATAACTGAGACTTAAATCTGAAAGCTTTGTAGCTTTCCACAAAGTGATTTAATTAAAAAATAAATAAATAAATAGAAAAAAATTTTAAAAAGAAGACAATTGGCAACCTTTTTTTTTTTAGGTCACACCCGGCGATGCACAGGGGTCACTCCTGGCTCTGCATTCAGGAATTACCCCTAGCAGTGCTCAGGGGACCATATAAGATGCTGGGAATCGAACCCGGGTTGACCGCGTGCAAAGCAAACGCCCTACCCGCTGTGATATCGCTCCAGCCCCAAGTTGGCAACCTTTGTGCTGACTATTTTGTTTATTATTATTATTTTTTCTTGGGGTCATGCTCAGCAGTGCTCAGGGCTTACTCCTGACTGCACTCATGGATCATTCCTGGTGGAATCACTCCTCAGGAAACAATATGGGGTACTAGAGGCCAAGCTCGGGTGTGGCTTCTGGGGCTTCTTGCAGTCTGAGGGACTGGGGGAGCTGCTGCCCACTCTGAGAAGATCTTAGAGTTTTTGACTCCAAAATCAGTGTATATGGGAGTTTTGTTGGCATGGCGTCTCTTCAGAACTTAGTCATGAAGCAATGGAGAGAAGTAATTTTTGATAAGAAAGATAACCTAAGGAAACAAATACCAAGGGCCACAGATACTTTCATTCATTCATTCATTCATTCATTCATTCATTCATTCAACACACATTTATGGAGCACCAGCTCTTTTCAACAGAGTGACCGTCATTCCTTGGGATGGAGCATGAATTTTAGGTGGAAGAACACGTAGCATGAGAGCACCTGAGTGGAGACAATGCATTCACACATTGTATCCAAAGGGGAGCATGATGATTAATTTTATGTCTCAACTTCATTGGGTGTACAGATGTTTGCTCAAACATGATTTAGGATGTGTCTGTGGGTGTTTCTGGATGAGAGGATCATTTGAAACAACAGCTTGAAAAAGTGAATGACCTTCTCCAGTGTGGGTGGGCCTCATCCAAAGCATCACAGAATAAACAAGGCTGAACAGCAGAAGTCTATGCTGATGGTTTAAGATGCAGACACCTGTCTCCTTTTCCTGGCAGATCTGCACTAATAGGGCACTTTTATTACTGACACTCCTGATTCTTAGATCATGGACTCAGGCTGGAATGACACCATCAGCTTTCCTGGAACTCCAGTTGCTGAGTAAAAATCATGGACTTCTTAGATATCAGAAGAATGCAACCCAATTCATTAGTTTTGTGGGGGACACACCTGCTCCTGGCTCTGCATTCAGAAATTACTCCTGGCAGTACTCAGGGGACCATATGGGATGCCAGAGATTGAACTTGGGTCAGCTGTGCACAAGGCAAACACCCTATTTCTCCAACCCAGAATGCAAACCAATACTTGATAGTAAATTGAAGCCAGGTATCCTGTTGACTCTGTTTCTCTGGAGAGCCCAGACAAAATATAGGTATCCTTCCAAGACTGGGGAGATCCCCTGGCTATAGGATAAGATGACAGATAGGCAGCTTCATGGAAGGGATATTGGACTGAATGCTGAAGAACTGCAGAATGAATAAGCAGGGAAGTTGTTGGGTACCTATGATAAGAAATTTTAATCAATTCCTTAGTGACTTGGATGAATATATTTTATTTATTTGGGGAGGTGTATTTGGGTGTCATACCCAGAGGTGTTCAGGACTTACTCCTGTCTCTGTGCTCAGAGATCACTTCTGGTGGTGCTCAGCAGACTAAATGTGGTGTGATAATTGAACCAAGGTCAGTCACATGTAAGGCAAGTGCCTTACCTGCTATACTATCTCTCCAGCCCTGAGTGAATATATAAAAAGGCACATTATTACTGATAGCACATAATTCTGCGAGATGGGGTTATTTTTGACAGTGCTAAGGTCAGAATTTCAACAATCTTAGAAAGTAGAGTCAACAAAGTTAAACTTTGAGTAGTATTGACTTATTAACAATTTCAAGGCATTGAATAGAGGTAGTTAAAGGCTTTGAATTTGTGTTTCAAAACCAAAACAGCAACCAAAATTACTCGGGAGAGCCTGTGTTATTATTAAGGGTAAACTCTAGTTATTCATATTAAATGGTATATACAAATATCACATTAAACTTTGTTTCACATCAGAGGTAAATAATAACTATCAGCCAAATTCAGAAAATGCCGACTTTTATTTTAAAAAAGCATTTTAAATTGTAGCGTGACTGACACATATTACTTTAATGTTAGGTTTACAACCTAATAATTTGACATATATATTGCAGAATGGTCATCACAATAAATCCATTAACCATCTTTTCTTAGCAACTTGCAAATTTGCAATACCTATTATTGATCATATTCCCTAAATCTTAAATCACCTTGATGTTTGTATTTTGTAACTAGAAACAAGTACTCTTGTTTCCCTTCACCCATTTCATCCTGTGACTACAATTTTTAGTTTGTTTTTTAAAAATTAAATCACTGTGATATATGCAGTTACAAACTTGTTCATGACTGGGTTTCAGTCATACAGTGTTCAACACCTGTCCCTTCACCAGTATACATTTCCCACCACCAATGTCCACAGTTTCCCTCTCCTCAACTCCCCCTCCCCACCACCCATAAAAACTACAATTTTATGTTTTGTAAAATGGCTGCTTTTACTACAGGAACTGAGTTCTTTAGGTGCATTAGAGACCATACTGTCTATAAAGCCAAAAATATTTAACAGTTGGCTCTTTGCAAAAAGTTGGTCAATAACTGTTCTAGTCTACTATGAGTATACTGTGAACCAAGAGACCAAAAATCATCAAGTAAGGGAGATAGGTCAAGTGCTAGAGCACATGCCTAGCATGCATAGGCCCTGAATTTGATTCCAGGAACCATATGACCTCTCCAGCACCCCAGATATCGTCCTTGTTGCCCCCTAAGCACTGCTGAGTAAGGGGGCAGCTAGAAAACAGTACCAACAGTTCTCTTATGAGATTCTTTTGCTTTTTTCCTTTTTTTTCCTTTTGGCTTTTTGGGTCATACCCTGTGATGCTCAGGGGTTACTCGTGGCTCTGCACTAAGTTTACTCCTGGTGGTGCTTGGGGGACCATATAGGATGCCAGGGATTGAACCCAGCTCAGTTGCGTACAAGGCACACACCCTACCTACTGAACTATTGCTTCAACGCCCTCCCCCCGCTTCACCACACACACACACACACACACACACACACACACACACACACACACACACACACACACACACACACACCGGGATGGCTTCCTCTAGCCTTTTTTGACCAGAACCCATATAGTCATGACTCCAGACTGAGTGTACCAATTAAGAGGCATACTGGAGCTGGAACCTGGGAAGAACCGAGACTCATTCTGAGATGAGAGATGAGGGGTATTGGGAATTGTATTTGGAACAAAAGAATTAAAGAGAAGTATTTAGCTTGAAGAAGCAAATGATTAAGGGAGATTTTAACGTCAACATCCTCAACGATACTGAGTCTTCTGTACCAGCTCTTTAAACAGATCATCTTGTTCAATCTTCACCACAACCCTAGCTGAGGATAGCATTAAAATGCCTGTTTTACAAATGAGGAATCTGAAGCACAGAAAGTCAAAGTTCCTGAAGACTGCACAACCAATAAACAAAGAAGTAGAAACTCAACAATCCATGAAATCTCCCTCTGGGGTCCAAATGCTTCATTGTGTTTAAGTATTATGCTCATTATCACCGAGTCCCACTGGGTAACAGGCAGAGAAAATGGAAGCAGACAGGTGCTGTGCAAGGAAGACATTTCAAGTGTCTAGGGATAGCACAGTCTTTTAGTACAGGGGAAACGGTCAGAGGTGTTCAGGACCAGGTGACTAGGCCAATCTTACACAGAGGATCTTAGAATAGGAAAGAGCAGAAGTCCTCCTAGATTCCTTCCTAACCAAGGTTTGAAGACTGGGGTCACTTCCTGGGATGGCTGATATAGATAAGTAAGGCAACGGGAGAACAAGACCAGGGCAGGTAAAACATTTCTAAGAGCTTTCTGTTTGTTCATTCATTCCACACTCAAGATAGTTGTATAAACAGCCACCACCAATGCCAACACTCCCATTTTATAGATGTTTAAGTGGAGGCATATGCTGACTGCATAATTTATCAGCAATACAGTGAATAAGCAGCAGAATCAAGATTCAAGTTTGAAATGTTTTTTTGGCTGCACCCAGCAGTGCTCAGTGTTCACTCCTGGCAGGCTCAGTGAACCATATGGTGCTGAGGACCAAACCCAGTTCAGCCACATGCAAGGCAAATATCCTGCCCCGTTTACTATCTCCAATTACTTCAATTTGAATTTAGTCTGATTCCTATGCTATGCTTTTACCTATTTCCATAAAAAATCACTTAGAGGAGTTTCAATCATTTGAAAAGCTGCTTCTATTTCCCCTTGCCACCAGGACTTTTGATATGTCTCCTTCCTGGGTCGCTAACCGCTGTATTACTAGAAGTTAATGGTAGCAGCTGCCAATACAACAGCCTCATTTTGTCAGGTGATAATTTAAAGGGCCTGATTTTTCTGCTTCAGAGACAAGCTCTGAGGTAAGGGTTCCCAAATGCATCATCAAGTCCTGCAGACTAATCAAGCTGTTATGACTGTGTTTATTCTCTTAGAAGGCCCCACTGAAGTTATAAACAATAATGTCCCACTCAGTCATCTGTCTGATTTCTGAGAACTATTCCCTCTACTGTGGAGACCACTGAGATTCCAGACCCTTTCTACAGAGGCTGTTTTGCTCTGAATCATTTCTGGTCATTTAACCTCCCTGATGGGTAAGATGAAGTTCGGTCATAGGAACAGCAATTGACACATAGAAGGTGCTTGTTACAGATTTGCTCACTACATGTGACAAACTGATGTGTGACTTTGGGAGAATGAAGACATCAAAGGAATTTATTTTCCTTTATGGTGTTTTTTGGGGTCCTACTTATTTGTCTTCCTGAGATTTGTGCTTCCAGTAACAGGGCAGAAAAAGAGCTTCTACTCAACTGCATTGTTTCACTGAGTGTAAAAATCTTTCTTATGAAAAAACATTATTTAGACAAAGCTGTGAGTTTCTAGGGTGATTTTCTTCCATGTCTCTCTGTGCCTCCATATTTAAAGAAAGCCCCTCCAGTCCAATGGAGGCACACAAACAAGAACTCTTAAATAATTGATTCACTCTAGAGACAAGGATGCAAGCTTTTGTCTCTAAAGAGACTGCCTGATTCATTATGGCAAAGATAGAGCATTCCTGGCCTGTTTTTTTCCCCCTTCCTGTGCTTTAGCTGGGGCCACTCAGAGCAGTCATATTTCAAAGGTAAGAAGGCTCATGAAGGTGAGTATTTAAGTAAGAGCTTCATCACCATGTCTCAGCTTCACTGCCTGCTCTCATTTCTCCTCAGGGATGGAGATCTGAAGCAAAAATGGCAAAATGAGCAAGTTCCTAATGGATAAATCATCCTGGAGGCAGGCTGCCACAGGGCAAACTCCTCACTGTCCAAACTTTGTCTTCAAGTCCTTATACCCTCCTGACTCAGTCTTGTAGCCGGCACATGGCAAATGCTTCAGAAACATTGGTTGAAATGTTCAACTGAGACCCACTCACAAAGCTTTTCATCCTCTCCCACTCACCCAACTCCAAATCTGGTGGAGTGTACCCAGTGGTAATATTCAAACTTTTTAGCCAACAGCCCAGCATGGACCAGTTCAGCCCATCAGTCACTGAGATAAAACAAGTGCCTGAGTGAGGTCTCCCAAGACAGACATTGACTCTTAAGATCCTCTTTGACTGGAGATTTAGAGAAGGGACCAAAAGGACATCAGAACTGTGGCTACTTCCTCATTGAAATGAAAGTGCTTCAGTGTTTTAACCCTAGTACGGCTGTACAGTGCATACTGCCAGACTGCGTCTGTTCACTTCCCTCAAAGTCATCCAAGGCCACGCAGACAGATAAAGATAACTTCTTTATCTTTTTTACCAATATGGAACTTTCACAGCTTTTTCTCTCTAATAAAACATGGTTGTAAAATATTTTCGTAAATAGTGCTTGGAAACCCCCGGACTCCCCTTAAAATAAAAAAAAAAACCCTCCCAAACAACGAATCTGGGATATGACCAGGAAGCGTGCACAAGGATCAGGGCACATGTCTTGCCTGGACCTCTCCACATACCCTACTAGACATCACTGGGTACAGCCCCGCAGGCTCCGAGCTCTGCCAGGAGTGGTCCTGGTGGTCCCTGATGATGCTGGGGTGATCCTAGAGGTCCCCATGCTGCAGGACCCAAGCAGCACTGCCCCCTTAGGACCTCACACTGATCTGTGAGCCTGGCTGGCTCAGCATCACTTAGTGCCCCCCTTCCCTAAATAATGTTAGGGAGCCCCCTACCTCCATATCCAAACAAATAAAGAAGCTGGAATGATGGTTGCTGTGGCTTCCTTTACAATTGTTCTCGGAATCTCCAAATCTAGACAGACAGAGCAACTAAGTAAAAAACCCATGAAAATATAAACCAAAAGGGCCAGAGTTATAGTACAACAGATACGGTACTTGTCTTACCTGCAGCTGACTGCAGTTTAATTCCTGGAATCCTATCTGGTCTCCTGAGAATTGCCAGGAGTAATTCCTGAGCACAGAGCCAGGAATAACCCTTGAGCGTCACCACCCGTTGCCCTCAAATCAAACTAAAACAAAATTAAACAATACTGAGTAACAAGGTCCGCCCATGTCTCAATCCCACAATCCATGAAGCTCTGATAGCATAGGAGAAAGCAGTGGGAAGAAGCAGGACATTTGCTGGATCCAAGTACAAGAAAACAGCCCAATCATCCCAGATAATCACCTTGTGGGCCATCTGGGGAATGGCAGCTGTGAGCTGTGAGCAAAGAGATTTGCCAGCTGCAGGAGCAGGAGTGGGGTATGTAGCAGACACGGAGGTGCCAGATAGTCTAGTCCACATGAACTCTCAGCATCAATGGTCAGGGAGACCTTCCAGGGAAGGATTCTGCCTAGAAGAAAAACTGTGCAGTGGACAGCAGAGGTGAGGATAGAAGTCCAGCTCCAAGTGGAGAAAGGGAATGGACCAGGAAGTATTAGAGAACAAGCTGCCATTTTTTTTTTTTTTTTTGCTTCTCATCAAAACATCTGAAGAGGACTTCCATGATGTTAAAAACTTGCCTTGAATACACCTTCTAACATTTCAGGAAAATTAAATTTACACAAAACTAAGCAAGATTAAGTGTCCAGATCAAATCCTGCAAACCGATTTTAGAAGAAAGCAGAAATGCAGAATGGGACTGAGGAGAAAACTCAGGGTCCCTGGAGGCCAGGTCCTCACACACTCAGACCTCCCAAGCCCTTGGTGGCTTTTGCACTGCTGGAGAACCCCCGCCTCGCCGCCCCCCAAGAATGAAACTCCAATGAATAGTAAAAAGATATGCAGAACATCTGTTCAGGCAATGAAATCCCACCAGATATATACACAGAACAGATACAATAAAACCTTTTATTTAAAAGCCAGATTAAAGGTAATAAGAAAATGATCAAAGATATGAAAAGATAACATTGACCAAATGAAAATAAAAAAGGCTCCTTCCCCCCAGCCTCATATATACCTATTTAGCTTTTACACTGAGCTACATTACTGATCCCAGGAAAAAAAAACAAACTTCTGGGGAGCAGTTTGTTTTTGGGTTACACCCAGGGATGCTCTGGGAATACTCCTGACTCTGTGCTCAGAGGTCACTCCTAGAGGTGTTCAGGACCATGTGGTTCCGGGGATTCAACCAGAGCCTTTCTGCAAGTAAAATATATGTCCAGCCCATTGAGCTATAACTCTGACACCCCAGAAAAAATGTTTTTACTTTTTTTGTGGGGGGGGTCATACCCGACGATGCACAAGGGTCACTCCTGGCTCTGCACTCAGAAATTACCCCTGGCGGTGCTCAAGAGACCATATGGGATGCTGGGAATCGAACAGACTGCTACCAACATCCAGGAACTCAGAGAATATTCTTCCCAGGAATCTTTCAGAGGGATCTGATTGAGGAAAATAAAACTTTAGACAAGAGAGACTGGTGGCAAGAATCACAAACTTCTTATTCTGTTTTTTTTCCCCTCCCCTTCTTGTGTAACTGTGACAGCAAGGGCAAGCACACTGGACTGTGAGCCTCAAATGTCTGCAGTATTGCCAGGGACCACAGACCTGGGTGGGGTGTGTAGACCCATCTGTGGTGTGCCAAACAGGGCCTAAGGCCAGGCCACTGGAATTGCACTTGGTATATCGAGTGGTATTAGAGGTAGACCGTGCAGCCCCAGGCCTGCAAGGCAAGTGTTCTGCCACTGAGCTATCTCTTCCCAGGCCATTTTAAAATTAAAATGAAAAGGTGTGTTAAAGGAAGAGCGTAGAGTGTGTGATGGTTGTGTGATCTGGTAATGTATACGTGACAAAAGTTTTTTAAGATTGAGGCAGCAGCAGAAGACAAAGAAATGTAATATTGTTTTTCAAATGTTTCCAATAATAACACTGAGTAGAATTATGATATTTCAAGACAGTCTGGAGATATGGTAAGTGAGTAAATATAGGATATTCTAATTCTGTCGTTCCCTATATTCTTAAGAACAAGGGATTTGGGCTGTGGAGCTGTCTGAAAGGGCTGGAGAGCATGCTGTGTGTGCAGGAACACACAGTTCAATTCCTGACAGTTTGAATTCCTGACAGTTCTCTCCGCTGAGAGAAGTTGCAAGTGCTGGGTGTAGCTCAAAAGCCAGGGGTGCGGGCTGGCGTGGTGGGGGGGGAGGTTGCTCGGGGAAGAAGAAGAAGAAAGAACTTAAACAAACAAAAAATATCCAACCAAACCACACCAAGCAAAAGCCCACCAGGATTCCCATTTTGCAGAGTGAAAATATAGACATATTACAAAAGACAGCAAGTGAAATCAAAAACACAAATTTAAATTTGGGGTATATGTATAATATCTATCTGTATCTGGCGATTTTATATGTACAAAAATATGTTTGTGTATCTGTATTTTATTGTAGTCTGAGCTCTGTTCTCTGAAAAGACCTAAAATGGTGACCAAAGCAGCAACCTAGGACAGATTTGGTGCTCATGAAATGCCGGTTTTTATTAAATGAAATTAAGTCTCCTTAGAGAGACTGATGGTTCTCAGAAAAATAGCTGATTCCTATCTGAAACAGAAAATATACAAGATGAACTTAGAACATTTTGTCAATCTGATAACAAGGAAAGTACCAAACATGTCCAGGCACATGGCCAAAGGAAGAAACAAAACACCCTCAGAAGCTGAATTGAAAAGGTACCACCTGCCAAGATGGGGCGAAGTGAACTTTCAGAAAGGGCAATAACTGCAAATGATCGAAACTTATCAAAAGGTTTAAACCCACAAATATTTTAACAATTGATTATTTGGAGGAGATTGCAGAGACCAATTCTCTTGAAAACCATAAAAGAGGAACAGAAACAGCATTTTATTTTGATTTATCGATTTATTTATTTATTGCTGTATAGTCTGGGTAACCCATAGAGGATAAGTATTGCTTTATGAAAACATTCCAGGGAACGAATGGAAAAGATAAGAAGATTTAGGAAGTTCAATTTTGCAATCTTTAAAAAGTGTGTGGATACTGCCTTTTCCCCCTGGTAGCTCTCGGGCTGCCATCCTCCAGAGGCCAATGGAAAGACAGGTTTGGACTGTAGTGAGGAGGCACTTGGGGCCTCACGAGGTGGGGGTGGGGGCGGCACTTTCCTCCCCTGCCCAAATGAGACCCCAAGTCACAGTCCACAAAGGGCTTCTCTGACTCCTGATTAAGTTGCTGAACGGCCATGATCCCAGAGACTCAGAAACAAATCTTGGAATCCAGCGGCTTTGGGCAGAAATCCCTCCAGATTTAATTATTAAAATTCCAGAATTCCACAGTAGTAGCCACACGACATCATATGCTATTCATAGTCAGCAATAGAAAACAAAGTGTCTAATATGGCCTTTTTGGCAGATCTAAGTGTTAGGAAAAAAATCTCGAGTAATAATGGTAGAGCCGGTGTCGAAATATTGAATGTAATCAAAGTAAAGAGAGAGTAACGTGGGGGGGAAAAAGTGTGTGGATTGCTGTATTATAATTGCCATCCCAAGGAGAGACAAGCAGACACAAAATGCCTCTTGTTAGAAGCATAGGCATGCACAGAAAACCTGGATCCAGCTGCCATCCTGTAGGAAATACGACTGAGAAACAAACCAAAAGGCACCATGCTTGTGCAGGTGGCAAAATCCAAATGGAAATATGTGACAAAACAGTCCTGGTGTGGTGGTGGAGGTATGATTCCAAAGATATGAGAAAAGAAAGGAATGGAAGGGAGACCTTAAATATTTAAAGAGACATATGGCATGCTAAATTTTATTTTATGTATGCAACCGTACATGGAGGGGCTTGAGGATTAGTTTAAGTGGGAGAGCAAATGCCTAGTTGCACAAGACCCTGAGTTCAATCCCTGGGACTGGACATGGCCCCTTTGGTCCCTAAATACTTCGGGACAGATATTGGCTATCCCCCAGGGACGCCCCCCTACCACAACCACTGTAGGTCACATCACAGGAAGCTCTGCCAAGTAGCCCTTAGTCCCTAATCACTGTCAGATGTGACCTCTACTTAAAAATTTTTTTAAAAAAATCATTTATACTTGAGTGGAAAAAAAAACCTACCTGAATGTATAAGGGAAATAGGTGTTTAAAAAGTCAGAATAGTATTGGCTCTGGGAGAGCACAGGAGATACTGGTCTAAGAGGGGGTTGGGCCTTGTCTGGGAGGGTTTTACTTAGTGACTTAAGTAGAATGTTCACTTTAGCTGCATATTTGTTTTTTTGGTTGGATGCTGCTGTGATTCACTTTCAAATAAAAAGGTTAGAAAAGTGATGCTGAAGAATAAAAGGTCATTTGAGCCTCTGTCCTACATTCAGAGAGAAATACTGTTAACATTTTTCGAATGATATAGCATTTTTATTTAAAATGAAACCATTATTATTTTTTAATAATCACTCATCCTATTTCATTCTATTTTATTTTTTTAACTTTTTTTTATTGAATCACTGTGAGATAGACCCTTACAAAGCTGTTCATGATTGGATTTCAGTCATGCAGTGTTCCAACACCCATCCCTCCACCAGTGTACATTTCCCAGCATCCGTATTCCCACGTTCCATCTCCCCCTGCCTGCCACTATGGCAGGCACTTTGCTTCTCTCTCTCTTTCTCTCTCTCTCTTTTTCTCTCTTTCCTTTTAGGCACTGTGGTTTGCAATGCTGTCACTAATAGGGTATTGTGCATATCACTTTACTTCCTTTCAGCACTCAGTTTTTGTCTAGAGTGATCATTTCCAAGTGAAGTTGGCAGATGTGGCAATGGAAGTCCTAACTGGAAGTAGTAATGGAATAATGGAAGTAATAACCACCTGACCCTAAGGCTATCCAGACCCACCTTGTGAAGAGTTTTCAAAGAAGACCATCCCCAAACTACCCCCCATTGTCAACTACATTAGCAATGGCCTCTTATCTAGGTAGAAAGCCCCAAATGGGGAAGCTTTAGAAAAACCCTATAAAAGCTAAGTTGAACAAAGGAAGCACATGTGTATGCTTCCACAGCCCATGTGCTGCTTGTGTCCACATGGTCAAGCACATGCAATACCCGATCACATGTATTGCTCACATCTCCCCTCTTAAGATGTGTACTGGGGCTCTCTCCATCTCTGGAGAAGCCCAGGTTCTCTCTTGAGTGCGTTACTCTCTCTCTCTCTCCCTCCTTTCCTTTCCTCAAAAACCTCCAAATCAAATCTGTTTTTACTTCACTGCTCCTCCTGACTTTCTTTTCTGTGAGAAGGACAAGGTCCCAGAAGGCCTGAGTATGGCCTCAGACTGGTATTTCCTTTTCTGCAAAAAATTATTTGCTTCTGCCTGAGTACAGGGCTCCCCAAGAAATCAGGTGGTGGGGATTAACTCTTGTGTTGAGCTGACCTAGTGGACATCAGGTGATGTTTGATGGGTACCTAGTTTCTGCTGTGGGCTGGAGTGGCACCGACTTCACAACCATCATTGTTTCTAGATATTTTTAATGCATTCAGGTATCTGTAATATAAGGGTGTTGTTGTTGTTGTTTTGCCTAAATGTGGTTATATTGTAAATACAATGTCAAAATGATCCTTTTCAGTCAGCAGTATGTTATGGATATCTTTCCATGTCTAATCATATCACTTGTATCACTTGTAGTCCCGTTGATCTTTGATTTGCTCGAGTGGGCGCCAGTAACATCTCCAATTGTCCCTGTCTAGAGCTAGTGTAGCCCAATGATACCTGCTTGCTCCAGGAACAGAAAGAGCCTCAAATCGTTCACTCAGAGGTTTGACGAAGAAATCTGACCATCTAGTTGACGGGCGGCCATGAGGTCTTCTGACGTCCCGTGGAATCCAGTCTGTAACAGCTCTAGTCCAACGGTTGTCTCTGAATCGCATTACATGACTGGCCCATCTGATTTTTGACGCCTTGGCAAACAAGACAGCATCCCTGATATTTGACTGTCGACGGAGGTCAGAACTCCAGATTCCTTCTCTCACTTGAATGGGACATGATATTCCCAGCAAAGTTCTTTTGATTCCTCTTTGGGATACCCTAATAGCATTCTCATCCTGCTTGCGTAGGGCCCAGGTCTCTGAGGCGTATGTTAGTGCAAGAAGAACGGTGGAATCAAAAAGATGTGCCCGAAGTTGGAGGTTCTTCGTTCTCTTAACCATCTCTTCGACGCTCCTGAATGCATTCCACGCTGCTCTCTTCCTCCTGCGCAGTTCTGGCACCAAGTCGTTCCTCATGTTGATTTCTTGACCCAGGTACACATAGCTGCTGCATTCGGAGATGTTTGTTCCATTGAGAGCAAATGGAGCTTCAGGGACCAGTTCGTTTTTCATGAACATCGTCTTGTTGAGATTCAGCTGCAATCCGACCTTTCCACACTCGTGTAGAGCAGTACAATCATATAGAGCATCCATAATCATTTGTGATTAAAAGTTATGATTTCAAAAGAATAACATCTCTTCCTTACCAAAACTTTTAAGCAATGCAGAAAAGTACAAAGGAGAAAAAAAGGAGAAAATGTTCACTTTCTTCAAAATCTCACCATGAGGGAAAGGGGGGCGAGGAGATCATGCTATTGTATCTGTATGAGTTGATGGAGACTAACCAAATTTATTGTGATGATAACTTTGTATCACATACATAAATTAATGCAATGTTTTGTGCACCTCAAACTAACGTTATGTCAATGACATCTCGATAAAACTAGAAAATAGTCTCAGCTCCCGGAGGTTCTCTACATAAAAGCAGGAAAGCTAAACGGGGGTGATGGGGTGTGAGGACACCTAAAGACAGTGGTGGGGGGATGCTTAATTATCTCTAGTCTTTTATCCATGCCATTAATTCAATTTTCAATCATGTCTTTCCTGTAATTTGGCATTTATAATTTACATATTGAATATATAATGGTGTTGTTGTCATTCTTGATTTATTTTCCTGGATTTTAATCTTTTTACTCACCCTATGATGCTGTGGTGGTGGGTGTGGTACATTGTATTGCTGGAACATTACTGTATCTCACTACATTACATGGCTGCTAATCACAATGCCTAAATTAAAAAAAATTAAAGTAGTAGAGAAAGAGAAAAAAATTTTTTCAATTTCTCACTTACTCTATTATTATTATATATGTATATATATATTTAGTGAGTCACAGTGAGGATACAGTTACAGATTCACAACTTTTCGTGCTTGTTTTTCCCTCATGCAATGTTCGAGAGCCCATCCCTCCACCAGTGTCCATTCTCCACCACCAATGAACCCAGTATCCCTCCCTCCCCCCATCCCACCCCCCAACCCCACCCTGCCTCTGTGGCAGGGCATTCTAATTTGTTCTCAAGAAAGAGAAAAATTTAATTAAAACATTGAGTTTATTTTCACAGAAGGAAAACTAAACAGCAGTAATTCAGTTTTATTTAATTAATTTATTCTTTTATTGAATCACCATGTGGAAAGTTACAAAGCTTTCAGGTTTAAGTCTCAGTTATACAATGCTTGAACACCCATCCCTTCACCAGTGCACATATTCCACCACCAAGAATCACAGTATACTTCCCCTTCACCCCCCACCTCCCCAGCCCCCCACCCTGCCTATGAACTGATAAATTTCACTTTACTTTCACTTTACTTTGATTACATTCAATATTTCAACAAAAAACTCACTATTATTGTTTGGAGTTTCTCCCCGCTAAAGTTGAACCTGCTGAAAAGGAAGCATTTGATAAGTAATTTAGTTTTAGTTCACCCCCTTACCCACAGGAATAGTATTTTTCAAGACATTCCTGACACGGGGGTTGGGAGTTTCTGGGAATGAGAATATCAAGAGGTTACAATGATATTCTTTCCTTTGAGTTGTCTTTTAAGTCTGGATGGTTGCATTTGGGTCTGTTTAGGTGAAAGAGGAAGTAATTAGCATTTTCTTCCTCCCACTTTTCTTCTTTCACTTCCTATCTTCAAAAAAAAAAAAAAAAACCTTTGTCCACATTTGTACCATTTACATTTTGTCCTAGAGCTAGAATTCCATCTATTGCTCAATCTAATCTCTGTTTTGAAATAACTTACCTGCCTAACATCAGTAACTTTACCTCTTACTTAGGTGTGCTTGGTTTCTGAATTTTTTTTTAAGCAAATCTCCTGGTCTTGATTGGTTGAATTTGATTTTTCTTTACCTCCACGAATCACCATGTGGAATATTTCATTCTCTGAGTTTTTTATGTTTGAGCCATCTAGGTAGATGTACCCTTTTGAGGTCATACTTGTTTCTCTCTCCAAACTCTGTCAACATTATTTTATTGCCTTGTGTCACTGAGGTTGTTTGGAAATGGCTGAATGCAGTATGATTTCACTCCCAGCCACCTCTGTCACCAAAGATAATTTGCTTTTTCTATTCAGATATCTAAATAATAATTTCTTTAAAAAAAAAAAGCTAAACCATGCTAGGCCTTGATGGTTGTTCAAAGTAGGTCCCCCACTCACTTGCATACAATAGAATTTTTTCTTTCCAGATTTAGTTCTTCCTTAATTTTAGGAAAAATGTTCCAGTATTGTGTTTGTGAATGCATATTTTGTTACATTTATTGGACCAATTAGGGGCACCAATTATCCTTATGTTTGATTATCTTTCAGTTCTCTTGTTTTCCCTAATTGCTCTACTCCCTCTGAGTTTTCCCTTTGTATTTGCCATAATTATCTCCAGCCTCTTTTCCATGCCATTAATTCAATTTTCAATCATGTCTTTCCTGTAATTTGGCATTTCTAATTTACATATTAGATATAAAATGGTGTTGCTCTCATTCTTGATTTCCCTGTATCTGAAATCTTTTTACTCACCCTATGTCACTTTATTATCTAAATTATGAGGTCTTAATTTGCTCAAGTTTATATTCTTATTAATTTTTTTTAGTACAAGATATTCCTGGGTGATTTCTGATATCTTGTGGCTATGTTTTCTTCTATTTTGCTTTCTTCATAGTTCATTATATTATCTCTTACTTATCTTTCTTTTTATGGTGCACTGCATTTGCATGATCAACATGAATTTCCCTCCTACTCCCGCCTCATCATATTTTTGGTCACCTTGTGTATTATGAGTTTGCTGCCCTTTCTTAAGCTAGATTTTATTCATTAACTTTAGGTATAGAAAAAATAAGACTCTGAGCCATGTTTTACAATATCTTTATCCTAAAATCTTAGAATGCTTTATTTAAAATGCAGGGTTGTTTTTAAAGTCCACTATTTATTTATTTATTTATTTGTTTGTTTTGGCTTTGGAGCCACACCCAGCAGTGCTCAGGACTTACTCCTGGCTCTGTGCTTATAGATCACTCCTGGTGGGCTCAGGGACCATATGTGATGCTGGGGATCAAACCCAGGTCAGCTGCATATAAGGCAAGAGTACCTGCTGTACCATTGCTCCGGCCCTAATATGTATGTTTTATCCTGCTACAACTTGTATCAGTATATACTTTCTTTAGTAGGCTTAATGACTTTTAAAATTACTTTCACACTCACCACTGTCTTGGTTCAGAATGGAATAAGTAAAAAAAAAAAAAAGAATTACATCTTAAGTAGAGACTAACATATGAATCGTACATAAGAATTGCAGGTAATTTTTGGAAAAATATTGTTCTAAAGATAACTTGAAACTTTCATTTAAATTTCTAATGTGTGAATTTCATTTTGGTTGAATTGGTCAAAGGCCATCAAATGAAAAAGGAAACATTCAGTAGAAATTGTATTTGAAGTGATGATGCAACAGAAAGATACAGATGTCTTCCCTATCTTTCTCATATATTTTAAAAATTTGTTCTAAAGTCCTCTCGGAGAGCCCAGCAAGCTACCGAGAGTATCTCGCCTGCACGGCAGAGCCTGGCAAACTCTCCGTGGCGTATTCAATATACCAAAAACAGTAACAACAAGTCTCACAATGGAAACATTACTGGTGCCCGCTCGAGCAAATCAATGAGCAATGGGATGACAGTGAAAGTAACAATTGTTTAAAAGTTTTTGGTTATTTCTCATCAAACACATCTTATCTTACATCAAAAATTCTTCAACATTTTGCCCATCTACCTCTCTAGACTTAGATCCTTCTTCATTCTCTGTCATATTTCCTAACTGACCTAACCGAGAAGCCTCTTTGGATATTGCCTTCTTTACACAGACTTTGGTAGCATGTGTAGCATTTACTCCAGTTAATTCCCATTAATCCTTCAAAACCTAAAATTTACTTCAATAATTACTTTTCTGGGAAGTTTTCCAGGAAACTCCTTTGTTGCTTGTTCTCCATTGTGTACTTCAGATACTTCTTTTTTTGTGTTTTATGTCATAGTGTTTATCATAATTAGTTTCAATTGTCTTTAATAGAATGATATAATGGGTTTTGGAGTCAGATTACCTGGGTTCAGAACTCTGCTACTTGCTAGCATGACATTTTAGGGAACATTATGTAAATTTCCAGTGCCTCTTCCCTTGTGAGAAATAAGTTAATAATGTACATAAAGCTTTCATTTAGCACATGTTCAAGATATATTCACATGTATGTATATAAATTAAAAGGAGCTGTTAGTGGCAGCAATAAAGACCCCAAATTACCCAAAGACTCTCCCTGAAGACCCAGGAGCTGTCCGTGGTGCTAAAATAATAGTCTTCACCACAGGACCATTAATCATATCGAGCCCCATAGAAGTTAAGTCCCTGATTACATCTTCCCAGCTCTGACAGTAAATGTCGACATTCTTTCTCCATTTCTATTTCCACAATTGCCATTCTAATCTTAGACTTGATCATCTCATTAGCTCCATTGGAGTGTCACAGAGATTCAACCTCCTGTTTCCCTACCGTTTAAGGTTCTTCCTTCACACTATCCTCCTTCATGTCCATCTTGACAGCGAGTTATGTCCCTACACTCCAATTCACAAGGAATTTTAAAAGAGTAGAAGTAACTCAAATGACAGCATAAGAGTTTGGTTGAGTAATGTATCCATGGACTATTCATATAAAGCAATCAAAAGTAATTACTATGGCTTATAAAATATGTAAAATGTTAAGTACTAAAAAAATTATGGGATACATACCCAGTGATGCTCAGGGGACCTAGGCCACTCATAGTGATGCTTAGACTGGTGATGTGGGTAAGGCAATGATCAGGAAACATTATTGTGCTAGGTACTGGATCCAAGGCCAAACATATTCTAGGCATGTGCTCTACCACTTGAGCTATCTGTTCAAACTTCAAAAAACATTTTTGAGGGAAATTATCAGACTTAAATACTATCTGAATATTATTCATCCATTAATTAAAATGTATTGAGCACTAATTTTGTGATAGATACTATAGATGTAAGAATAAAGACAGTCCCTTCTTTAAAGAGCTCGACTATCAGAGGAAATACCAGGTTAACAGATTTCAGAGACATATGTTTGGATAGACTCTGTGAAGAAATATGGAGAAAGTCTATTATAATAGGGGTGGAATGTTGGGTAAATTTTTTTATTCTAAAGTTATTCACTGGGGATGCACCCTGATTTATGATCTCAGTGGGAATAAAAGATCAAATTCTTCACATGAAGACTCATGTAAACTCTCTTTCTATCCCATCTCTTGTCTTTAGGCCAGCTACTCAACTCCCCCCCCACAAAAAAGATAAGGGGGTTCCCAGTTTTTCGATTGTGGTTTTGAGAGGCTGAGCAGTCCTTGACACAGGCAAGAGAAAAAGAAACTGCATAGCAGTCAGGCAGAACTTCTACAGCAAAATAAATTACCCTGAATATTTTGAGTGATTGTAATATTGCAATAAAGGACATGGAGGGAATAATTCTAATGATCCTCTGATGATTATCCCAGCTTCTCAGTCACTGGCCATCATGCTTATAAGCACAGTTACATAACCCAGAACTCCGTGGGAAATTTGTTTTTTTAATTCTCATTTCTTCCATGTTACTGCTCATTCTATGGTCCCCTATTAAGAACATTCTTCACTCTTTAATTAAAAATCTCGTCTCTTTTTCCTCCCAAGCGAATGACTAATTTTCTTCAATAATCTTTTCTTAGATTCCTTCTATTCAAATATAAATACTTGAAAATCATAGATACTGTACATAAAATTCTTTGTTACACTTCTATTTCAGAGTCTGCAATAATATTAGTACCTGTTTATTATTGATTAATCCAATCATGGATTCAGACAGATTTAGGTTAGAACCAAATCATTTATTAACCATGTAAACTTTGACTAATCATTTGATCCCTATAAATCTTAGTTTCCAAATATATGGTGATGATAACAACTTGGTAGGGCCTTATGAGGATGAAATAGATTGATACATGTAAAATGGCTTGTCATATTGTTCAATATAAATACAATGTTCAGTATATGTGGTTTGTAATCATGATATTTCTTTGAAAATTTTCTTGTAATTTTGTTTTGGGGGCCACATTCTGCCTTGCTCAGGGTTTACTCCTGCCTCTGTGCCCAGGGACCACTCCTAGAGGGCTTGGAGGATCATTTGAGGTGCCAGGGATCAAACCTGGGTTGGCCACATGCAAGACAAGTGTCCTACCCATTATACTGTCACTTCAGCCCCTAAAGTTATTCTTTTGGGGAAATACTCAAGGAAATATTAATACTCCATATTAATACTCAATTAATACTTAAGGAAATATTAATGGGACCAAAAATCATATGTGGCCCTCAGTGTAGATATTTAATAT
Source organism: Sorex araneus (assembly GCF_027595985.1). Classification (NCBI taxonomy): domain Eukaryota; kingdom Metazoa; phylum Chordata; class Mammalia; order Eulipotyphla; family Soricidae; genus Sorex; species Sorex araneus. The sequence continues at coordinate 36,781,649 of NC_073311.1, read as the reverse complement.
GTATCTTTTGAAGGATTATAATTTAAGCATATAGCAAGGAAAAATATTGCCTCATTACTAATGCATTTCCAATTGGAGTATTACAGACTAATAAGGATTAATTGGTAACATTTAAATTAAAAAATTTAATTAAAAACATAATTTACAAGGTTATTGAGTTTTAGGCATATAATATTTCAATACCAATCCCACCACCAGTGTCAACTTTCCTCCACTAGTTTTCCCTATACTGCACCACCCCCAATTGGTAACATTTCTTATCTACTAAAAGTAGACCAAACTACTCGTTTTTATTTTACTGCTCATGTGAAATTATAAATGGGATCATTTTAATTCAATTTTATATGAAATTACTATGCACATTAATAATTTATAAGAGAAGTTTTGATGACCTCTGCTCTATTATAGTTTCTCATGTATATAAGATGGACACTATCTCCTTCCTCTTCTACTTTCCAAGAAAATTTTCTACTCTAAAAAAAAGATGGACACAGCATGAAGATCAAAATTGCTGAATAAAATTGTTTGTAACCAACAAAAATGTTCTTGCACAGTTAAAAAAATAAAGACCTCAGACATTAGTCGGTGTTGAAAAAAAATACAGGAACAACTGAATAGAAAAGAGGGAGATTTTGGCAAAAAACCAACTGCACTTGGGAAGGATATCCAACAGCCAAGGGTAGAAAACCAGATTTGAAGAGAAGGGGGACTGGGGGTCAGGTTTATGTACAGTAGAGAAGGGGTGTTGTTTGGGATTAGGTTTAAGGAAGATAAAGGAGGTGGCCAGTATGTTCAATTTTTTGACCTTTTACACCCAGAATGCTGGTGCCCAGAGGCAGAATGCTGCCTGGTGGGTGAGGGGGGATTTGAGGGGTGTTCTGTAACTGTTTCCACTCTGCTTCTTCTCTCAAGAATATCCCCTTGAGAAAACCCGTTACAAAGAGGTTAATTTTGGCACTGACATCCTGGAGCTGGAGAGGTAGTACAGCAGGTAAAGCATTTGCCTTGTACTTGGCCCACCTGGGTTCAATAATTGACATCCCATATGGTCCCCTGAGCATCATCAGGAGTGATTCCTTCGTGCAGAGCCAGAAGTAACCCTTGAACATCACCAGGTGTGGACCAAGACTAAATAACAACACCCCTCCCCCAACTAAAACAAAAGATGTTCATCCTGATATACTAAGGCCCTCGGATGTGTAAAAGTCTAGCCTGGCGAGATTAAGATAATGTGGAATTTGGTCAAAGAATATTGTTTTTCTCCTTCTGATAATTACTGGTTCTAAGCAATAAATATTATATTTAGAATTCAGTTGAGGCTCTCTGTGAAGTTGTTAGCCCCTGACCCCAAACACATTTTTTTCCTTCTCTCTCTCTCTCTCTCTCTCTCTCTCTCTCTCTCTCTGTTTTAGACCACACCCAGCATTGCTCAGGTCTTACTCCTAGCTCTGTGCTTAGAGGATCATTTCTGGAAAGCTTGGGATACCATAGGGGTTGCCGGGGATCAAACTCGGGTTGGCTGTGTGCAAGTCAAATGCCCTACTGACTGCACTTTGTCCATTCCTCTGTCTCTTAATTCTCTCTGTGTCCCTGCTTCAGACCTGCTTGTCCGTGACGGGTCCCTGAAAGTGTTTTTAATAGCTTATGCATATTCATGAGGGATAATGTGCATGTGCAATTAAGAAACAGATTCAACATACAGCACAGGTACAGAGATGGTGGAGTGTGTTTGTGAGGTGTGTTTGTGAGCCTGGTAATGAGGAGGAAGATAAGGAGAGGTCCATAAGGGCTCCATGGCATGTCTCCACTTGCCAAATAGTACTTTCTAGGGGCCTAGGGTCATTATCAATGCAAGAGTATTAAGGTTATTTCTTGACCCAATGACAACCAGGCAGCTTCCTCCAAACTATAAATTTCAAGTCAGTCTGTTTGGTTTCCTAATCACAAAGTCCCCTTAAGTTTTCTTGGGGAAAGAGAAGGAGAAAAGTTGCAAACATTTTGACAATGCTTTAAAAAAAACCTTTAGGCACTGTGATTTACAACACTATTTTTGATAGAGTTTTACATGAGCAATGTTCCAATATCATACCCTCCACCAGAGTGCATTCCCGTCTTCAAATCTTCCCCTCCCCACACTCCACAATGGTGAGCTCAGTTATGTAGACCAGTTCTCAGATGCTGTTGTTCTAGACTGCTAATCCCTTCCTATGTTCCCACATGTGATCATCTCTCTGACTTACTCCACTCAGCATGATACTTCTCCATATTCATCTACCTAACAGCAAGTAGCACATTTTTTTCTTTTCTTATATATGTGGTGTACATGTATTGTGTATATGTACACCAAAGTTTATCAGTCTTGTTCTTGGACATTGGGTTGTTTCCAGATTTTGGCTATTGTGAACAGGGCTGCACTGAACATAGGAGTGCGATTGTCTTTTCTGAATACAGTGTTTAGGTCCCTAGGTAGATTCCAAGAATTGCTGGATTATATGAAACCTCAGTTCTTCTTTTTGAGAAGTGTCCATATTTTCCAAAAAGGTTGAAGCAGTCAACATTCTTACCAGCAGTGGATTGGACAATGTTTTTTTTGTTGTTATTGTTATTGTTTTGTTTTGGTTTTGGGGGACATACCTGGTGATACTCAGGGCTTATTCCTGGTTCTACACACAGGACTTAGTCCTTGAGGTGCTTGGGGAAGCATAAGGGATGGTGGGGATAGAACCTGGATTGGTGGCATGCAAGGCAAGTGCTCTATCTGTGGCACAACATCTCCAGTCCCTAAACTGTGGTTTTAAAGAAACAATAATGTCTAAGTTTACAGAGCTAATGGAGATGTCATAAATGAAACAGAGATATAAGTTTTATTGAAACATTTTGAAGATCCCTTAAATGTAAAAACAAAACAAAAACGCCCTCATCTTTATATTACTCACCAAAAAGAGGAAAATCTGATTCAAACCAGTTTCAGTTACTTGGGTTCATCAAATTAGTTGAGCATATTGGAAACAAGGGGATTTCCATAGGTGACAGTATGACTGTCCCACTACCATCTGCTGTGTTGTCATTTATCTGGTACAGCTGAATAACTATCTTGGTTTCTGAAGGGAGTCAAACAAATGTTTGAAGATCACACCAACAATTACTTAACTGGAACAGGCATTCTCACACCAGGGGTCTCATTCAAGCTCAATAAGAAGCGAACATTAATTGGATTAGATGCTGCATTCACAAAGCAGAGGTTCATTAGAAAGTGGCAGAAAGAGTGTTGAAAAAAATCACTTGTATCACTTATATCACTTACCATCCCATTGCTCATTGATTTGCTCGAGGGGGCGCCAGCAACGTCTCCATTTTTCCCTGTCGTGTGCTAGTGTAGCCCAGTGGTGTCTGCTCGCTCCAGGAACATGAAGAGCATCAAACCATTCATTCAGTTGACAAAAAGTCTGACCATTTCGTAGGTGGGTGGCCAGGCGTTCTTTTCACTTCCTGTGGAATCTAATCAGTAACAGTTCTAGTCTAGTGGTCATGTCCAAATCACATTATGTGTCCAGCTCATCTGATTTTTGATGGCTTGGCAAACGAGGCAGCATCCCTGATCCTCAATCGTTGATGGAGATCGGAACTCTGGATTCCTTCTTCCATTTGAGTGAAATGTGATAATCCAAACATAGCTCTTTCGATTTCTCTTTGGGATTCCCGAATCCTGTTTTCTTATCCTGTTTTCGTAGGGCCCAGGTCTCTGAGGCATATGTTAGTGCAGGAAGAATGGTGGAGTTGAAAAGATGTGCCCGGAGCCAGAGGTTCTTCATCTTCTTAACAACTTCTTTGATGCTCTTGAAGATGTTCCATGCAACTCTCTTCCTCCTGTGCAGTTCTAGTGCCAAGTCTTTCGTCATGTTGAGTTCTCCACCCAGGTTAACATAATTACTGCCTTCGGAGATGTTTGTTCCATTGAGAGAAAATGGAACGTCAGGAATTAGTTTATTTCTCATTAACATTATCTTTGTGAGATTCAGCTGCAGTCCGACCTTTCCAAACTCACGGTCAAAGTCGGCCAGCATTTGTGCCGCTTGGCTAATGTTTGATGTTATTAGAACAATGTCACTAGCGAAGCGGAGGTGGTGTAGTTAAAAAATAGCAGAAGAAACCCCAAACGAGGGGCTTTATTAAGATAGGACATGGTGTCCACTAATATTGTGCTTTCTGGCTATGATTTCCCACAATGTTTTTTTGTTTGTTTATTTTTACTCTTTGGGTCACACCTGGTGATGCTCAGAGGTTACTCCTGGCTCTGCAATCAGGAATTACTTCTGGCATTGCTTAGGGACCATATGGCATGCCAGGAATCAAACCTGGGTTGACCATGCGCAAGGTAAACGCCCTACCCACTGTACTATGGCTCTGGCCTGGATTTCCGCAAATGGCGAGCACAAAATACTTAAATGGTAGTACTCTAAAACTAGAATTTTGCTTTGGGACACGTTCTTGGTGCATCTGTTCAGCCTGAAGTCTCATCCTACAGCTAAAACTCAAGAGAAAACAAGATTAAAGTGGTCTATTACAAGGTTCATGGTTTTATTTCAAGAAAAACTTTTCTATTACTATATTGTGTGTATGTGTGTCTATGTGTGGTGCAGGAGATTAAACCAGGATCTCACACAGGCACAGCAAATGCTAGACCACTGAGTTACAGCCCCAGCCCTATATACCTCCTCTTTCAATTTTTTGTAAAAAAATCTATTTAAAATTGTTTTTGATTAATTCACCGTGAGGTACAGTAGCAAAAATTTCATGCTTGAACTTTGATCATACAGTCATCAAACACCCATCCCTTCACCAGTGCACGTTTTCCACCACCCAAATCCCCAGTATTCTCCCCTCCATTCCACACTTCCCTCTGCCTATGTGGCAGACAATTTGCAAAATATTCTTTCTCTATTTTAGTTACCTTCAATATTTCAGGACCAGTCCTACCACCCCTCATACCTGCCAAAAATGCAATGCTAGACAATGTGTTTTGTATTGTTTGTTATGGATATAATATAATATTGCATGGCCACTTGCGGCCGTGTACTCTAGGAATTCTAAAATTTTAATAATTAGGGTCTGAAGAAATTGCTGTAGCAAGTTGCTCAGGTCTGAGATTCATTTTTGTGTCTCTGGATTGTGGCTGTGTAGGAGTTTAAGTAGACTGCTGGCTGATGTGGTATCATCTTGGTGTCCCATCAGGGAGGGGGGAAAGAGGAGGGCCCACTCCTCCCCTGTCCCAGGAAACTTGGGATTTGCCATCATTGTGACTCATACCTGGAGCTTCTTGCTGGCTTCTAGAAAATGGTGGCTGCTGGGGCTCCTAGATGTCAGGCGGAAGGATGATACCTGCCCCCGTCTGGAGCAGCCCAGAGGAGAAGGCCCAGGGGCCATCTCTGCCACAAGTTGTTTGGGTCTGAGGTTCATTTGTGTGTCCAAAAAAATCTATTCTTTAAAAAAATTAAATTTATTTTTAGTCTTGGGGCTGCACCTGGTGATGGTCAGGGGTTACTCCTGGCCATGCTTAGGGGGCCACATGCAGTGTGGGATTAAATCAGGGGTTGCACATGCAAGGTAAGCACCTCTATACAAGCCCTCTGGCAGTAAGGTTGATTTTAGCATGGGGGAATGTGGTTTAGGTGACACCCAGATATGTTCACGGCTTATTCCTGGCTCTGCACTCAGGAACCGCTCCTGGAACTTCTTGGGGACCATATCCAGTACCGGGGATCAAACACGCAAGATGTAGCATCTCTGTAGCCCCTGTAGCATCTCTCTGGCTGCAGAATGCCTTTCCTATGAAACAAAGCTCGGGGGGACAGTGAAGCTTAGGGAGTAGTGGGAAGGTCTTGGAATCTGACTGTCCAAGTCCAAATCCTGCACTAACAAGCTCTGTAGCCTTGGAAAACGTACTGAAAGTAAAATCCTGTTTACTTATTTCATAGGGTGGTGTTTTTTCTTAAGAGTGATTAACTCTTATTTCAGAGTTCTGCTGAAAGTGGTATTTTAGGCAAAGCACTTGGTGCATAAGGAAGTACATTTGCTAAGAGTTACTTCCCCAAAGACAAAGCATCAAAGTCCAAGCTGATGAAATTGACACCAAGGGAGAAAAATTCCCAGTTTATGTAGCTAAGAAGTCAAAGCCAAAGGGAGTTAGATGGTTTTGTTCATCTCTTTAGTTTTCTAATACATTATTCACCTCTTCTCTTCTTGTGCTGGCATACAAAATGTCATTGGGACTGGAACTATAGCACAGTAGGTAGGGCGTTTGCCTTGCACACAGCCGACCCAGGTTCGATTTTTCCTTCCCTCTCGGAAAGCCCTGCAAGCTACCGAGAGTATCCTGCCCACACAGCAGAGCCCAGCAAGCTCCCCATGGTGTATTCGATATGCCAAAAACAGTAACAACAAATCTCACAATGGAGATGGTTACTGGTATCTGCTCGAGCAAATAGATGAACAATGGGATGACAGTGCTACAGTGCTACAGTGCATTGGATCATAAAGGTATTTAGTTTAGTTAATATTTGGTTTCTGTAGTGCTGCTGACACTATCAATGTTAGAAAATTATAAGGGTGCTTCTTTGACAGAGGTAATCTGCCAAAATAATTGGCATCCATGCAATGAAATGTCTACCTAGCACAAGCCTCTGCATTCGCACTGCTCTCTGCCTTACCTGTCACAGCTGTTTCAAAATGCAAGCATCCTTACATGCTTACAATGGATCCTTTTGTAAATGAAGGAGGTTGCTTTTTGTTTTTTATTTTCCTGCATTGCATTCAGGCTGCCTGGAATTCTGTGCTGTTTGATGTACTTTGCTCTGCATTAGAAGGAGAAAGGCCAGATTTCTTCCTGGAAGATCCTCGCCCTTTATTTCGTCTTACCCTTGTTTCTGATTCAGGTTTGTGCAGTGTTTTCATGATTGGGAGGTTAATGCTACTATTCCCTTAGTTGTAGTTGCACATCCGCCATCTCCCCCACCTCCCCGCTCTAATCATCTGAGCTAGTTCTGAGTTACTTGGAGTGACTGGAGAGGTAATTACTGAAAACAAAGTTTTGCTCTGCACTGAGGTTTTGCAGGAAGATAGAGTTCTGCAGTAATAGGGTTGTGACATCCTGCTCCCCTCCCCAAACACACACACATCCCTTCTCCCCACGTTCCTTTCCCTGGCTTCTGTTTTGCGCTCAGAGCTGTCTCTAACAGGCTCTGTGCTCAGGCAATCACTCCTGGTTATGGTCAGGGGACCAGACGAGGTGCTGGGGGGCTGGGGGTCAAACAAGGGTCAGTCACAGCAAGGCGAGCACTCTCACCCCTGTACTATCTTTCTGGCCCTAGACCGGTGTTTTATCTGCTAATATAGGTGCACATATCCAGTGCATTGACATAGGATTGGCCCTCACTGATGAAAGATAGAGCAACACCCCATTAAGGCAAAAGTGGAGACTGTCATGTTCTCATCTTAGCAGACACTGCAAGGCAGGTTTTAGAAATGAGCGGATGGGCATGACCAATGCTTGGGGATGAAACTGGGCCAGGTTCGCAATACCTTCTGAGCTCTCCACTCAGGGTTCTTGCAGTCACGACCACCAGAAAAACCTCGCTCTGGAAAAGAGGTTTGAGAAAGAAGGTCCCTCCCAAACACCAAGTAAAATGTGATTGGAGATACCACGCGGAAAGGGAGATTCGTGCTGAACAGACTAGAGACTGAACATGATCGTCACTCAATACCCCGATTGCAAACCACAACACCCAAAAGGAGAGAGAGAACAAATTGGAATGCCCTGCCACAGAGGTGGGGTGGGGTGGGGGGGATAGGATTGGGGGGTGGGAGGGATACTGGGTTCATTGGTGGTGGAGAATGGACACTGGTGGAGGGATGGGCTCTTGAACATTGCATGAGGGAAAAACAAGCACGAAAATGTGTGAATCTGTAACTGTACCCTCACTGTGACTCACTAATTAAAAAATAAATTAATTTAAAAAAATTTAAAAAAAGAAGGTCCCTCCCTCGTGGTAACCAGAAGAGTAGGATGGAAGCCTGGAGTGCCCCTGTGGTTTGTCCCCTTGCTTCTCTGCAATCTCAGTCTCAGCTGACTGGACTCTGCCCACTGTCCTTTACAGCTTAATTTGTTGAATGTGGACCCACTCCCCAGAAAATCAAAGTGTAACTGTATGCAATCGAGTTGAGCCATAAAGTTAAATCTGGGGTGCAGAAGTCTGTGCTCCTGAGGTCTGACCATTACATTTCAGAGGTCTCGGTCTCAAGAGGTGGTCTTTCGTCCACTTTTCCCCACTCTCCCTTCTTCCTTCCCCGTGCCCCCAAAAGTTTCATGAATGTTCAGAGCTTTCAAAAAAGCTGATGTGGGGGGCAGGGGGTGTGAGGAGCGATAGTACAATGGCTAGAGCGTTTGCCTTTCACATAGCCGACCCCGGTTCTATCTTTGGCATCCCACAGGGTCTCCCGAGCACTGCCAGGAGTGATTCCTGAGTGCAGAGCTGGAAATAAGCCCCTGAGCATAGTCAGATAGGGCCCTAAAAGCATAACAAACAAAAAAAGCTGATGGACGCGCCTGGAGTTGCAGGGACAGCCCATCCAACTGGACCCAAAGGAGAAGCTACTTTAGCTCTTTTTGTTTAGCCACAACCCCCGCGGCACTCAGGTCTTACTCCTGGCTCTGCACTCGGGGATAGCCCCCTGGTGGGCTTAGGGGATCATATGGGATGTCAAGGATCAAACCCGGGTCTGTGGCATGCAAGGCAAATGCCCTACCCGCGGTAGCATCTCTCAGGCAGTCAGGAGGAAATTTTGAAAAAGTGGCCACAATTCCCACTCACTTTTCTACCCATTCCCTTTGAGCGGCTGGGGGTGGGGGGCTGGGGTGGGGTGGGGTGTCTTGAAATCCACCTCCCTGAAGGGTTGGGTGCGACTCAGAGTTGACTTTCCAACCTTCCGGGCTTGAGGGTGCGGGGGTGGTGGTGGGCCCAGGGCGTCGGGGGCCTCTCTGGGTCACCGCGACTGTGCAGAAGGAGGTCCCCGAGCTGGGCGCGCCGCCCGGCAGAGGCCGCCCTCCCGCCCGCTCCCCTGCTCCCCGGCCGCGGCGCACGCGTGTGCGGTTCTCCCGGCGGGCCCCATCGCGCCGCCCGGCCGCTGTCCACGCTGCCCACTCTGCCCACAGCTGCCGGCACCATGCGGAAGGTGAGTGCGCCGCGCCCGGGCGGGACCCCTGCGCCCCGGAGACACGCGCCGCTCGCACGTCGTGGCGGAGCTGGGGGGCGTCGGCCGCGTCTCTCTTCGCCCCGCCCCGGGGGCGTCAGTGCGGACACGTCGGGGGAGGGGGCTGCTCGTCCCAAGCCCCCCAATCCCCCAGTCTCTGGCTTTCGGGGGGAACCCCTGACGCCCGCTTGCACGATGCGTTCTGCGGCTGCTCAGCTCCCCGCCGCGTCCCCGGGAGCCTCGGAAACTTTCCCGCCCTCTGGGCGTCGGCGCTACGCCCTGGGCGCGGGCATCGCGGGAGGGAAGGGGCAGCCCCCCGGGGACCAGGACGAGTGGGCGAGGGGTAGGTGGTGGTGGTGGTGGTGGCGAGTAAGCATCCCTCGACCCCCAAGTGCTCCTTCTCCGGGCGTGGGAAGGCTCGAGGGAGTGTACGAGGCGCTGGGGAACCGGCGCAGAGACCTCGAGAGGCGCCCTGGCTGCTGTCCTAGGGAGCAGGTGGGAGGCGCACCCCGCCTTCCCCTCTCCTGGCCTCTCAGTGGGAAAACTTGGTCCAACCCGCTGGACTTCCATCTCAGGAGACGCCCTGCCTGGGAAATGGGGGCTGCTTGGCGCCTATCTTTCTGCAGAGCTTGGCCCTTTGCCCCACCCCGCGCAGCCGGGTCCCTCCTTGCTGTCGGGAGAGCTGATTTAGAGGAACGTGTGCATTGCCTGGAGTCCTAGATTGCCTGTTCCTTTCCAGCCTTTGGGATGGACTTTCTCAGGCCGCCCTTCACACCCCCCCACCCCCCGGAAACCGGTGCCCATGACAGTGTGGGGGCTGAGCAAACTTCGGGGATGAGGTGGGTTGTGTTGTTTTTTGAAGGGACAGCTTTTAGGAAGAAATAGCAAAAACAAGCATAAGCAGAGTAAGCCCACCACTAGGATTGGACTGGGGCTTCTTGCATCGCCGGTCCAGTGGCCCTTTCAAAGAGTTCTGCCTCTCAGGTGCTGGGTTGCTTCAGAGGAAGCCTTGTTCTGCCCTTTGCCCGGGTGGAAGAATGACGTCTCCCCCTCCCTCCTTCTTCTCTTGTCTCCTCTCATTGGTATTTTAAAGGTTATGCAGAACAAGTATAAATTGGCCTTTGCTGCTGCTGGAAAGTCTGTTAGTGAGCAGACATGGAAATTTACCTGGCTTACCTTTTTGGAGGAAGTCCAGACCTGCTCAGGTGTTTCTGGGGAGAACAGGATTCCAGCCAGCTGGCAGGTCGCATGCCTGGGTCTGGTGGCGCAGCAACAATGGAAACAGGGTTGTTTCCATTGTAGGGTTGTTTAAAGTCTAAATTTGGGGGCCAGCAACCATCTTTTTATACTCAGTGCCACAAGGGTGATTAAGAAATCTACTGGGATGGACTCTGCACACTTGAGTAGGGTGCTGTAGAGCAGTATTTCCAAAATAGGGGTCTCTAGGATACCCCAGAGGGTCATTGATGAAAATTGCAGAAATGCAGGGGTCATGACATGCATCTAGGGACCAACCAGTAGGCAGGGGGCTGGAGAGCAATAAGAAGGGAAAAGTTTGAGAATCTCTGTGGAGAAGGAGATTTTAAGATGTGGAGGTGGGAGTGGAGGACGTTGACCAGTGTGAAACTGATCTGCATGCTGTCTGCTTTAGGAGGAAAGACCCAGGTGTCTCCTGAAAGAGCGTCTTCAAAGCATCTTGCTCTGGAACTATAGGATCACTGAAACTGGGACCCAAACCAGCAATCTGTGTTTTAAACATGCATCACCTAATCACCATAAGGCACCCGTACATGCGATTGTGTAGATTGTGTATGTGTAGATGCGATTGCAAACTCTGGGAGTCTAGTGAAAAAGACAGCAAAGTTTTCTAGGACTGTCCTTCAATTGAGAATTTAAATAGTTCATAAGACTTCGGACAGTGAGGAGTGGTATGAAGACAATAAAGCAGGATCGTGAAATGGGTGTTGGATAGTTATGTTTTATGTGTGTGGACAAGGAAGGCATTTCTAAGGATTCTCTGTGAATTGCATGATGAAAAGAAGGTTAAGGTTCAGGACAAAGAGTGGTCCCCATTGGGGAACATCAGATGGTTCAGAAGCAGGAAAGGAATAGACCTTCAGGAGAAGCAGGAAGGAGACTCATTAGCAGAGGGGATTGGGTCTGGGTCCTGGAGAGTGGAATGCAGCGAGTGTAGAGACATAGGCAGGGACCGCATGTGTTGGGGCCTTGTTGGTTGTCATCCCATTGTTCATCGATTTGCTCGAGCGGGCACCAGTAACGTCTCCATTGTGAGACTTGTTGTTACTGTTTTTGGCATACCAAATATGCCACGGGTAGCTTGCCAGGCTCTGCTGTGTGGGCGGGATACTCTCAATAGCTTGGTGGGCTCTTTGAGAGGGACGAAGGAATTGAACCCAGGTCGGCCGCATGTAAGGCAAATGCCCTACCCGCTGTGCTATTGCCCTTGTTGGCTAGGATTCAAAAATTGGATTTGAGGGGTTGGAGTGATAGCACAGCGGGTAAGGCATTTGCCTTGCACACAGTCAACCTGGGTTCGATTCCCAGCATCTGATAAGGTCCCGTGAGCTCTGCCAGTAGTGATTCCTGAGTGCAGAGCCAGGAGTAACCCCTGAGAATCACCAAGTGCGACCCAAAATGAAAAAAAAAACCAACTCCAAAAACAGAAACAAAATAAAAACTTGGTTTTGAATTTTTGTATTGTTTTTTGGCCCCACTGGCTGTGCTTTGAGGCTTCCTCCTGGCTCTGTGCTCAGGGATCATACCTGAGGCTACGCAGGGGACCAAATGCAGTGCTGGGAATTGAATCTGGAGGAGGAAGTGCCTTAACTGCTGTACTATTTCTTCAGTCCTTGGATTATTTATTTACTTGTTAATTTTTTTGGTGGGGGTTGCACACCAGTGGTGTTCAGGGCTTACTTGGCTCTGCATGCAGTGATCACTCCTGGCAGGATGGGGTGCTAGGTATCAAACCTATGTTGGCTACATACAAGGCAAGCTCTTTACCTACTGTACTATCTACCTAGCCCCAGCCCTTGCATTTTAATTTTTATGAAAAAGAATATTAGAGAATTTTAAATGGAGAGATAGAATGATGGACAACATCTGGTTTATATTTTTTGAAGCTTGGCTCTTGGATGTGGAATAAATTCTGGGGTGAGTAGCGTAGTGGGGAAGGGAGACCCACTTGTGTTCAGGGTGATGGAGCAACAGGGACAGTAGTATTTTTTTAATTGAGGTTCTTTGATGTCCAATACTGTTAATGTTGGTTTCTTGTGTACATAATTCCAACACCACACCCATCACCAGTGTACTTACCTTGACAGGGGTGGCATTTTGAAGGCAGGGACAAGGGAACTTGCTGATGCTGTAATAAAGGAGAGGTGGGGGGTCCTCTAATGTGTACATCATTGTATCACTGTACCCCTGTCATCCTGTTGCTCATAGATTTGCTTGAGTGGGCACCAGTAATGTCTCCATTGTGAGACTTGTTACTGTTTTTGGCATATTGAATGCGCCATGGGTAGCTTGCCAGGCTCTGCCATGTGGGCGAGATATTCTCGGTAGCTTGCCGGGCTCTCCTAGAGAGAGACGGAGGAATCGAACCCGGGTCAACCGCATGTAAGGCAAATGCTCTACCTGCTGTGCTATCACTCCAGCCCAGTGTATACATAATAAGATCACAAATTTTTGGTGTGTGTGTGTACGTGTAAAAATGAAAGGGAGGGTCTTGGTTGGAGCACCCCCAATGCTAACAAAGGTGCTAATATTAGTTAGCAAACACTCACTAGCAGTGCTGGTGTGGGGGCCATATATGGGGCTAGGGATTGAGTATAGTTGGCCATATTGCAAGGCAAGTGCATTGCCCCCTGTATTATCTCTCGGCCTTGTCCTCTTTTCCAGCTAGGACAGGTATCTTACCAATGTTGAGGGCATTGTTCCAGGCTCTGTAGCCACACAGAGGAGCTAGGCTTTGGCCCTGGGTTTGCCTGCCTCTTGCCATCACACGCTGTTGTCTCCACACTACTTGCTTCTGCCCGGGATCAACTGGGGTTTGGGAGCAGCAGGTAATGAAGTAGTTTGGTAGATGCATGTGGCAGCCTTCCAGCTGTTGTAAATCAGCGTCTGTGGAGGGTGGGTAGCCCTGCTGTGAGAAGAGAAAGGGAACGGACTTTGATTTGGTTTTCATGAAGAGTGGAGAGGAGCATAGGGATTTCTCAAGCCGGAGCACAGAGGGTGCCCAGTAATTGGGTTTCTCTGAGGAGAAGCTGAAATGGTACTTTACCAGTGCCCCAGGCTTTACCCCTCCTGGCAGTGCCACCAGCGCTGCATTCTTATCTCCCCTCTTCCCATTCTAAATGCTTTATTCTTCATTTTGTATCCAGAGACCTCTTTCTGTTGCAGATCCAGAAGATTCAGGAGATGGGTTACTTGAAAAATACAAAAAGGTTTATAATAGCATAACAAGTCAGTTGTGGGAAATATGTTGATAGACACTGTTTATTGATTGGGCTCTTCTCTGCCAGGCATTTATTGTCTCCCTTCATTTTCATAGTTCTTTAAGATAAAATCAATCAGTTCTATCTTGACACAACATAAAATTCCTAAGTATGAAAAAGTTTAGAGAATTATTTCTCCTATTTTTTATGCCAGCCAGCTGGTTCCCTTCCTCCAGAAGTAATGGTGTTAATTAAGCTCATTTTGTGTGACCATTCAGAAATAATCTCTGCATGTACCTGTGGTTATATATGCACAATATGTCCCTTTTTCACATACAAATGTAAGTGGTAGCCTGAAACCATCTATATTTTATGCACAAAAGGGAATGGAAATGTAATATACAAGAGCACATCCTTTCCCCCCTTATACACAAGTATTTGATTCACCTGCTTCTTTCTTTTAGTGTGGGGGATCAAACTCAGGGTCTCTTATATCATAACATGTACTCTAGCACCAAACCACACCCCCAGCACCTGCCTAAACTTTATATGAATACACTAAATTGGTTGTTTCTAGTCTTTTCTTAGTATCAACCATGCTGCACCAATTCATCCTATACATGCATGATTCTGCAAGTCTATCTTTATGAGCCATTACAGTTGAATTTCTGAGTTAACTTTTATATACATCTTTTGTTCAGGAATGTGACATAGTGCATGGGGCATATCTCTAGCAATATTCTTAAATATAGCAACCCTTTAGTGCTGCGTTGCCTGAAGTTGAATTACTCTCTTTCTTACAAGCTGTATTAGTTACTTAGTCTCTCTTTGCCTCAGTTGCTTATCAAATGGGAAGGATAATAGTACTTATCAAAATGGGACTGTGAGGACTATGTCAGTTAGTTGGTGTTGCATACTAAATCACCCTAAAGTTTAATGCCTCAAAACAGCAATTATTTTACTTATCTGATGAGTCTTTGGTTTGAATGGTTGATTTTTCTACTCTGGGCCAGCACCATTGAGCTTGGCTGGGTTCTCTCATGCCTCTATGTTCCAAGCAGGTCATCTGATAACTGGGGAATGTCGGGTGGCCTTGCTCATAATTGAGTTGGCAGGTGACTGGTCTGTGGGCACCTCTTTGTGCATGGCACAAGCTCCCTTGAGCTTCAGTCTTTAGCCTAGATTTCTTCACATTGTGTCCCCAGGGTCCCCCATTAAAAAAAACATAGAAAATGTAGCAAGAATAGAAAACCTCAAGCACAAGGACTTTTCAGTCTTGGCTGCTATTGTATTTGGTATCGCCCCACAAGCCACAGCAGGTCTCATGGCCAAGTTCAGCATCTGGTGTAATGAGACCCTCCAAGAACAAGAATCCAAGAACAAGTGGAGAGAGTTGTTGTCACTACTTCCATAAACCATCTACCACAAAAATGGAGTGGGTATAACATTTGTAAATGCTAAGTCTAGTACCTGCCCAACACATTGTAAGTGCTCCTTAGGTTTGTGAAGTGAAAAGAGAGAGGACTGAATTGTCCTTGGTTTATACCTTCCCCACCAGCAATGTGGGAGAGGGCTGTCTTCCTAACCCAGATCAAAGCCTCTTGTTCATAGAGGTGTAATCGCCATGATTCTCAGAGAACTGAGAATCTTGTTTCTGTTTGATAGATGAAGAAAGTGACATTCTGGGGTGTCCAGTTGTTTTAATGTTTCAGGCTGACCTGGATTTGGATGCTGTATCTGGCCAACAGTAGCCCAGCCCTGCGTGGTCTTGCCACAGGGCCGAGGTGATTTCTGTGTTTCTGAAGCTGCTTGCCACTGCTCTACCACCCACCCAAACACCTTATGACCCTTATTTCCATTTCCTATTTTCATCTGATCTGGGAGAGAGGGGCTGTCCCTCTGGGGAAGTCTGTCACGGTGACTTTGGTTTCATTCTGGCCTGTTGAATTCTGAGTCTTTACAGAGATAACGGGCTCTGTTTTGCCTGGATAGGGAATGATACTAGGAAACCTGTCACTTCCCTAAATTGAGAAAATTTCCAAGTCTGGTATTATTTGGTTTAATCTTTCTATTTCTTATACCTTTTTTTTGCTCCATTTACAACCCAGGAACTCTGCCCTCCCAGGGACCTGTGTGGAGAGTGGAGACACCATTTCCCAGGGATTGAGGAACAATCTCCAGGAGACCCAGCTCAGTTATTAGCCATGTGACATGTTTGTCTACTATGGTGGGGTCTCCTGAGGTCCGAAGGCAGATCTGCTCCAGTTGCTCAGTCATTGTTACCAGTAGATAATGTTTGCTCTGTCTCAGTTCCATTTCTCACCCTTCCACTTGCATGTCCCTCCCTATTTCTCTGCCCCAGGTCTCTTTAACACTGCTGTACATATTGTTCAATCATTTACTCCACACACCCGGCCTGAGACTCAGTGCTGTTTTGCTTCCATTTGCATATGAGGAAGTGAGACACAGAGCGACACAGTAATCTGCCCAGCATAAAACAGTGAATTCCTGATGTAGTGCAACTTTATTTATTTTTTAACTTTATATTTGTTTGTTTCATCAGTTTGCTTGAGCGGGCATCAGTAATGTCTCCATTGTGAGACTTGTTACTGTTTTTGGCATATCGAATACACCACAGGTAGCTTGCCAGGCTCTGCCGTGTGAGTGAGATATTCTTGGTAACTTGTCGGGCTCTCCGAGAGGGACGGAGGAATCAAACCCGGGTCGGTCACATGTAAGGCAAACGCTCTACCTGCTGCACTGGAGCGATTGCATAGTGGATAGGGCGTTTGCCTTGCACTCGGCCGACCCGGGCTTGATTCCTCCATCCCTCTCGGATAGCGCAGCAAGCTACCGACCGAGAGTATCCCACCCACATGGCAGAGCCTGGTAAGCTACCCATGGCGTATTCTATATGCCAAAACCAATAACAACAAGTCTCACAATGGAGACGTTACTGGTGCCCACTCGAGCAAATCAATGAACAACAGGAGGATAGTGCTACAGGGTTATTTTTTTCTAAGAGCTTACTCCTGACTTTGCACTCAGGTATTGCTCCTGAGTAGGCTGGGGGACCATATGGGATGCTGGGGATCGATCCTGGGTTTGACCAAAGCAAACTTACCTGCTGTACTATTGCCCTGGCCCCTGTAGCGCAGATTTGAAACCAGGCCACTCTGGCACTGGAGTCTGCACTCTTTAATAGTCGTGCTGAATTCCATATGACCACGGAATACCGCTTCTGGGAATCTATCCTGAGGGTGCAAATAAAGCACAGTGGAAATGACATCTGCACCTGTATGTTTATTGCAGCACTGTTCACAATAGCTAGAATCTGGAAACAACCTGAGTGCCTGAGAACAGACGACTGGTTAACGAAACTTTGGTACATCTACACAATGGAATACTATGCAGTTGTTAGGAGAGATAAAGTTATGAAATTTGCTAATAAGTGGATGGTCATGAAGAGAATCATGCTAAGTGAAATGAGTCAGAAAGAGAGGGACAGACGTAGAAGGACTGCACTCATTTGTGGAATCTGATATAACATAATATAAGACTGACACCCAAGGACAGTCAACACAAGGGCCATGAATATTGCTCCATAGTTGGAAGCCTGTCTCATGAGTTGGGGGAGAAGGCAGCTGGAATAGAGAGGGGATCACTAAGACAATGATGGTTGGAGGAATCATTCAGGATGGGAGATGTGTGCTAAAAGTAGATAAAGGACCAAATGTGATAGCCACTCAGTGTCTGTATTGCAAACCATAATGCCCAAAAGTAGAGAGAGAGTATGGGGGAAATTGTCTGCCATGGAGGCAGGGGGAGGGTTGGAAAGAGGGTGATAATACTGGGGACTTTGGTGGTGGAGAATGTGCACTGGTGGAGGAATGGGTGTTCGATCATTGTATGACTGAAACTCAAACATGAAAGTTTTGTAACTGTATCTTGTGGTGATTCAATAACAACAATAAAAAAAAAAAGTTGTGCTAAAAAAACCCACGACGGCTGGTTGGGGATTTACCATGGAGAGCTTCTGTGCTGGGTGAACCACTGGTGAACTCGGGCAGCCTCCAGCCTTGGCAGCCGCCGAGCCTCCCCAGCTGTGCCTGTGCCTGAAACGTCCCTCACCCCAAGCAAAAATAGAAACAGGCAGTGATCTTGCCAAAAAAGCCTTTCCACTTTCATCATCATCATCCTAACAAGATTGCAAGCATGACTCTGTTGAAAGTACCCAGGACTTCCCCCTCTGGCTTGGGAAATGAAGCTGGCTCCTTGGGAGTCTTGCAGCCTCTAGCTCCATCCTGATGGATGGTGCCCCCAGAGCCTGCCAGAGCAGCTGGGAGAAAGGAAACAAACCCAGAGCATGACAGGTCACTCTTGGAAATGTGTCTCTTTAGATAGGGGGAGGCGGCCAAAGTGCCAACTTCATCATCTTTGCTTGCCTGTAGACCCAGCATGTGCTATGGTTTCCTGCATCAGACTTAGGAAATGAGGTCCTGCCACCTGTTTGTGTGCAGAACCCACTAGGTGTGGGCAGGTCCGACTCTCCTTCCTCACCCAACATGGGTCCTGTGTCTGAGAAGAAACATCCCTGGTACTGGGAACGGGGGAGACAAGGTTATAGAGGAAGACTGAATTGCTAGGGGGTGGAGTGGGAGTTCCGGGCAGGAGAGCTGGGATAACCTTCCAGCACCTGGGTGATTGAAGGGTGAGCTGGGGCCAGCAGGGTAAGAGGGCATCGCAGGGTGTGGGGTGTGAGCGGAGTGGTGGGGGGATGGATGCAGCCAGGAAGACAAGGTAAGGACAGGTTTGAGGAAGTGAGGCACCCATCCACTACCCAGTTAAGAGGAGTGGTCCAGAGTTGAATGAGGGCAGGAAGAGACAGTCAAGACCATGAGAGATTATGCACATCCTGAGTTGAAATATCCTAAGCGCAATGAGGTGCCAGTGAAAGATGGCAGAGCTTTAAAGAGCAAATACTCATTTCAGAAGATTCCATTGACCAAGAAGTCAAGCATGGACTGGAGCTAGGAAGATGGAGTAGGAGGCGAGGAGAGAAGGTGAGCAGGACTGGGAGGTGGTAGAAGGTAGGGGAGAGATGGATTCTGTTGGAGAAGTGTTTAGCAATTGAATCACTAGACTTGGTTTTGGGGTATGTGTGTGTGTGTGTGTGTTTATGTGTGAATGTGAGTGTGTGTGTGATTGTATTTAGTGCTGGGGATTCGACCCATGGTTACAGCACACAAGCAAGTGCCTTCCCTGATGTACTGTCTCTCTGGCTCAGAATCAATAGACATAATTAGCTGGTAGGATGTGGAGGATAAAGGAGGACAAGAGTTAACAATTTCCAGGTTTCTGGCTTGCTAGAGCTGAGTGTATGTCCGGGCCATGACCTGAGATGTAAGTTGTCCATGGGAAAACCAGGCGTGGGATTTGGGAAGATGGTTTCTGTTTGTGCACTTGGAGTTTGAGGCACCTGTGAGCCATTTGGGGTGAGATAGTCATTGAAGATGATTATTGTGGTCCACAGCTTAGAATAGTATTTCTCAACTGAGGATCATATGGCCCTCTCTAGACCCCCATGATATTCCAAGGGGACAAAAATTGCAAAAGAGGGGGCGTCAAAATAAAAGACCAGGAGGCAATTAGTAGAACAGAAGGGCTACAAGAAAGAAACAAGGTTGGAAGGAGTTGCAGTCAGAAAAAGGTTGAGAAATGCTGGCTTATTTTAATAAATTTTGCTTTGTTTTGTTTTTGTGCCACACATGGTGTTGCTTAGGTCTCTGTCCTAGCTTTGTGCTCAAGGATCACTTCTTGGGGTCAGTACAGGGAGTCAGGGGTTGAACCTAGGTCAGCTGCATGCAAGGGCCTTCTGGTCCTTTGAATTTGCTTTTTTTTTTTTTGGATAATGAATCAAGTAACTAATCATGTGTTTTAAAGGGTTAAATATATTAAGGCAATGCAATACTACATAACCTAGTTATTTTTTTCTTTCTGCTGTATATTTAGCTGGTTTTTAATAGTGCTGATGGGATTTTGTGTGTCTAATTGTATGTGAGTTTTAGGTAACTTAGGGGTGGGAGTGGTGGGCTGTAGGGTGAGAATACTAGCAATTCTATATTTCTATATATTTAGAAATATATTTATATATTTATATGTATTCATATATAAGTAATAATATAATCTATAATATATTGTATATGATAAATAAATAATAATATAAATATAATAATCACTGTATCACTGTCATCCTGTTGCTCATCGATTTGCTCGAGCGGGCACCAGTAACATCTCCATGGTGAGACTTGTTGTTACTGTTTTGGGCATATTGAATACTCCACGGGGAGCTTGCCAGGCTCTTCCATGTGGGTGGGATACTCTCGGTAGCCTGCTGGGCTGTCTGAGAGGAACAGAAGAATAAATAAATATGTAAACATATATTTTATATATTTATATCATATATTTACTTATATTAATATATTTATATATTTAGAAAAAATATAGATATATTTTCTATATATCTAAATATATATAGAAGTATATTTCTATATACTTCTTCAAAGAAAATTCGTTAATAGTTTATGGATGGATTGTATTTTTACTGAACAGTGCTGTCATGGTTAATTCTTCCCCAAATATAACTGGGTGAAATATTTCTTCAGTAGGATTTGAATTCATATTTCCCTGATTGAAAGTGTGATTGAACATATTTTTCTGTTTTTATTGGCATTTGTGTTTGAGTTATATGTTCAGATCTTCTGTTTTTCCTTTGGATCATCTTTTTCTTACTGAGTTGCAAAGGTATTTTTTTTCAGTTTAAGTCTTTCAAAATGGAATATTTTAAGGATTTTAATGTATTAGCAGTTATCCATTCCATTGTGGTTTGTGCCTTTTGTTTTATAAGTAATCCTTCCATGTCTGCAATTTGAAGATATTTACCGATGTTTTCAAATAGGATTTTATGTTTTGTCTTTAATATTTAATCTTTTAATCTGTTTGGAATTAATTTTAGCAGAATAAGCAAGGTAGGGATTCACTGTCCTTCAAAAAAGGCAATCAGTCATCACTTCCACACATATTGATCACTCATCCTCTCATAACCACTGTTAGATGCTACCTTTGTCATATTTACATGGATGCTGAATCTGTGCGTTCTTTAATTTGATTAACTTTGAGGTTTGGGTGCCACACTTGGCTGTGCTCAGGGATTACTTTTCACTCAGAGCTTAGGAGTCACTCCTGGTGATACATAGGGATAAGAGGTGCTGAGAATCGACACTGGGCTCCTGCCTGCAAAGCAGTTGCCCCAGCTCTGTGAGCCTTCTCCTGGTCTCAAGGAGGGCTCTTTATGCACATTTAAAGTATTAATTGTTATGATAAACTGATGTTCCATGGGATCTGACTGTCTTTGACTATGTGTGTTTTAATTACCTGGTTGTTGGGTGTTTGGAGCAGATGGCCTTTACCCGGCACTTCAGAAATAACTGTGGAATGAATGAAGGATTGATTTGGCTCTAGATAAATAACCTGGGTTTCCCTGACAGGTTGCATTTATCTTTGGGAAAAGGAAGAGAAAACAGCCAGGAACAGCATCTCCTGTTTCCCCTCTCCCTTGCTCTTCTTTGTCTTTTTGACCTTCTTGTTCACTCCAGAATCTTGAGAAATGAATCTTTAGCAAGCCCAAGATGCTTCTTTAAGTATGGCCACAAGCCTGATGGTCTAAGGCTTAGTGAGAATGGGAGGCAGCTGGGACACATATACCAGATTCAGTGCAACACTGCTCTGCCATTAGAAACAAAGCAAAACAAAATGAAAGTTTGCCTTTTGGGACAAATTGAATGTGGAACTTGGAGCAAATGTATTAAATGAAATAAGTTATGAAGTATGAGACAATTATCAGATAGCTTCATGCATATGTATCACTGTATCACTGTCATCCCATTGCTCATCGATTTGCTCAAGCAGGCACCTATAACGTCTCCATTGTGAGAATTGTTTGTTACTGTTTTTGGCATATCGAATACACCACGGGTAGCTTATCAGGCTCTATCAGAGGGGCGGAGGAATCAAACTCGGGTTGGCTGCGTGCAAGGCAAACGCCCTACCTGCTGTGCTATCGCTCCATGAGTTCCATGAATATCTAACATAAATAAACTGGCAAAAACAAACAAACAAACACACATCCAACAAAACAAACTCTTAGACTTAGTGAAAACATTGGTGGTTACTAGAGAAGACAGGAAGAAAGTTACTAAGAATAGATGGAAGAGTCTTTCTTATGGTGAAATGGTACTGAGCCCTTGGTGATCAGTGCACAAGCCCTAGACGCATAGAGATGGTATGAATTCTATGTATTTATAGATTCAATATCTATTCAATATCTTCCTGAGATTCAATATTGTTGTTAACTAATGGCAAATTGTTCAACAGTGGGATTTCTGCTAATTGTGAAATGAGTAGACCTTGACAACAAATTGTGGTGAATTTTGTGAGATCTTCTGAAATCGGGCCAATATTTGGGTTGCTAAGCCTTGGATTTAGGACAGGGGTTACTCGACATTAGGTCTTCTATACCCTTGTTCTTCACCACGTGGACCAGTTCCAGCCTAGTCACGTGGTGTCTAAGCAGAGGCAAATGTCTCACTAGCTAAAAATTATAATCTTATAACAATGGGTTTGCTAAATAAAATGCTCTCAACATTGGCTTTTCTTCCTATCTTATCTATCAGCCAACTGGAGAAATATTTCTCCTGATTCCCTAGTCTGCAGGTGTAAAAAAGCTGAAGGATGTTGTTCTATCCTGCATTTTAACATCCTTATTTAGTAGCTTGCATTGCTTTGAAACAGACTTTGTAGCATAGTTCTTGGTACATTTGTTCATGATAATAGAAAGAAGAGTGCCAAAATTTACTTTAAATGTTTGCTATGTGCAAGGCATTGTGCTAAACACTTTGTACATCATATATATTTCTTGAACCCTTGAAAAATCTTTTTTTAGTTTGGTCATTTGCAGTAAATACTATTTATCCATTCTTTTATTCACCTAACACTCTTGAGCCTTTGGGCTGACTTAGGAACTAGGACTGCCAAAGCATACATCCCCTCAGTGCCAGGAACTCTCAGTTTAGTGAGGAACAAATTTTTAAACAAATAGTTACCATGTGGTGATGATTGCACTAATAAAAACTTGTCCAAAATACAGTCTAGGAAAGAGCATGTTTTGCTCTGAAGGGCAGGAGAGGTGAGTTGGGGTGTCAGGGGAATTGAGAAAGATAGTTTTATTTTAATTTAAAACATTTAATTGAATTTTTAAAATTATAGTTCAGGTAACATGGTTATAACACTGTTCAAGTTTATGGCAAATTGATGTGTGCTGAATTTCACCATCACCAAAGTGCTTCACCACCTTCCACCAGGGTCCTTGTGTTACCTCTAGTCCCATCAAAATGACACTTGAGTGTTGACCATGCTCTTGAAGTGTCCTCTCTTCTCTCAAGCTTATCTGGCTCTGCAGACCTTCCCCATGGCTTCTCCTTCTCAATCTTCCATCTTGCTTTATTCACCCAGGGGTTCTTGTCCCTGGCTTCTGTCGAAACTACAATTTAAAAAATCTTTGTTGTTTTTCTGTTTAATTATTTTGTGGGAACATTGGTTTACAAGTGTGTAAATGCTTATGTGTTTTAGAGTGGTACAGTGTTACCACACCCTAACCACTGCCACAGTTATTCCACCTCTGCTTTGGTTGAAGCCACCTTCCTCCCTGTCGTGGTAGGTCCCCGGAAGTGGAATTGCTGGATCATTCAGAGCTTTATTTTTCATTTTTAAGAGACTTTTCTAAAGTAGAGACTTTCCACAAAGGACAAACAAGCCTACAGTCCCACCAGCAGTGGATTTCACCACATTCTTACCAGCACTGGTTGTTTCCAGTTTTTTTTAGATGCCATTCTCAGTGAAATAAGGTGATAGCTCATTGCTATCTTAATTTGCATTTTTTGGTAATAAGTGATGAGGAGCATTTTGTTTTATGTGATTGTTGATCATCAGTGTGTTTTCTTTGGAGAAGTTTTCAGTTCTGCTCGTTATTTGTTTTAGGGTTCTGTGAGTTCTTTATATATCTTAGATATTATTCCTTTGTCCGATGTACAGTGCACAAGTATTTTCTCTCATTCAGTAGACATTTTTGTTTGTTTAAGTGATAGTTTCTTTTATAGTGCAGTAAGACTTTGTTTGATGAAATCCTACTTGTATATCTGTGCTTTTGTTTCCCTTGCCAATGGAATAGAATCACAGAATACATCACAGAAGCCAGAATCATTATGTGTTTTGTATATGTGTCCTTCGATGTATTTTATGGATTCTCATCTAACATCTAAACCTTTCCTGTATTTTGAGTTAATATTTGTGCATGGTGTGAGATAATTATCCAGTTTCATTCATTTTGTATGTGACTATCAAATTTTCCTAACACCATTTGTGGAAGAAAATTTTTCTCCATTTTATCCTTCTGATGACTTTTTAAAAATTAAATTAGTTGCTAATTTTCATAAAGTTAGCTGTGTATTTGAGAATTTATTTAAGGGATCTCAGTTATATTCCATAGGTTATATTCAATACAACACAGTTTTGATTACTGTAACTTTGTAATATAGTTTAAAGCCAGGGAATTCACTGCCACCCAGGTTCTTTCTTATCAGAATTTTTACTGTTCAGGAGATTTTTTGTTATTATATGTATATATATATATACACATATGTATCTTTTAGTAAAGCTTGTTATACTCTGAAAGATTGCCATTTGGATTTTGATAGGGATTGCATGGAAGCTGTATACTGTGATGTGGATTGTCATTTTAATAATGTCAACTCTTCCAACTATAGAACATAGAATATTTTTCAATTTTTTGGGGGGATCACACCTGGCAATGCACAGGGGTTACTCCTGGCTCTGCACTCAGGAATTACTCCTGGCGGTGCTCAGGGAACCATATGGGATGCTGGGAATCAAACCCTGGTCAGCCGCATGCAAGGCAGACGCCCTACCCGCTGTGCTATCGCTCCAGCCCCTATTTTGGTATTTTTAAATGTAGAGACTCTGTAGTTTTTGACGTTTTAAGTCTTTAGCCTTTTTGAAGTTCATTCCCAGAGACTTAATTCCTTTTGATACAATTGTAAATGGGATTGCTTTATAGATTTATTTCTCATTCAGTTCATTGTTTACATATAGAAAAAATAGATTTTTGTGTATTATTTTTTTAGCCTGCCACTTTACTCACTGATTATTTCTAATAGAATTTTTTGTGACATTTTAAAGGGTTTGTGTGTGTATGTGTGTGTGTCTATGTGTGCGTACGTGCATGCATTATGTCACCTGCAAATAGTGACAACTTGAATTCTTTTTTATTTGTAGCCCTTTGATTTCTTTTTCTTTTTCCCTCATTGGCCTCTTCTTTTTGTATAATTATTGGGTCCATTTGTCTCTTTTGGTTCTAACTATTCTTGTTGTAAGGTTAGTCTGAAGTTATATTAACAGTAAATCAGTGTGTTTGATAAAGTCATAAGTTAAAATATGCACTTGCAGTGATTAGAAAAAACACTCTAATTATTTTTATTGTAACCACTAGGATTATTATTGTTTAGCTTTCCAGGATATTTGCAAGCATTCATTTTCTAATGGAGAACTTTTCTTATTCTCATTCCTGAGAAAGCTGTGGTGAGCAAACAGCTAAGCAGGCAGTTCAAAGGGGACACGGCTCCTATTTTTTTTTTCCGGTTCAAATTAGGGGTTTGAAGTATTCTTATAATTGAATCAGCTGAATGGCTCAACAGATGTTTCATAATTCATGTTGCCTTCAGAAATGGCAGGAATTAGATAATGGACCCTGGGAACTGTCTGGACTCTGATGATCTCTGCTCCTACCTTCACAGGAGGAAGAACAGCAAGCAACTCTTGCCATTCTACTTTAAGTATGTTTTCCATGTGGTATTTTCCAATGTTTGAATATTAATGCTAGGAAAATGGCAGTAGTTCTGGAAATATTTGTTGGCAGGCTATAACCTCCTATTCTTCAACCAAAGGTAGGCTGAAACAGCCTCAACTGAGGGCCTTGCTGAATAAGATGCACTGTTGGCTTTTTTTATTTTAATGCATCCATCATTTCAATAATGGATTAGAATGTGAAGAAGCCCTTCTCTGCCCCATCTTCTGATTTAGGAGACTGTAATAGCCTCAGGTCAATATTGGGACACTCAGGTTGAGAGAAGAGAATTGTGCATCTTTTTTTAGATCAATTGCAAAGAAAAAATATTTGTGTCGATTTAGTATTTTATCTCCTATTTAGCAAGTGAAAGCTAGGTCAGAATATGTTTCAGGGATACTGCCTAGTTCTTTCACAAAAACTGAGAATGACATGCTTTCTGATTAATAGGCTTGATCGTAAATATTTTAGGCTTGGTGGCTCATGTGGTCTCTTGTCACAACCATTTGACTCTGCTGCTGTAATGTGCATGTCTCCACAGACAGTGCATAAAATGATGGTATGGTTGTATCCCAGTAAAACTTAAATTGTAGATTGAAATTTGAATTTCATGTAATTTTCACATGCTATAAAATATTATTCTGATTTTCTCAATCATGTAAGATTATAAAACTTTTTTTTTAACCTTGTCAACGTTACAAAACATATCACTGGGTTTGGCTTGTGGACCCTTTGCCTATCGGCATTAGAGTTTTTTCTTTATTCCAGGTCATTCTGCCACTTATTTCCCATGGCATGGCATCCTTTTCTCCCACAGAAACACTTGCTCAGAGCTACACAGACAGAAAGAGTAGTTCAGTCCCTCACTAGTTGCCCCCCACATGTACACACACACAAATGTGCATGTAGACACACAGAGAAATGCACACACACTCTTATACCTCCCTCCCCCAACCTGCTTTATCTGATGCCCCTGCCTTCCTAATTTCAGGGAATCTCATTCCTATGTATCAGCATCCAGGAAGTCACATTAACTAAAAACTTACAATTATACATTGAAATCAAGCAGTTGGCATTCCAGCAGGAATGTTATAGAAATTATAGTATAGACATTATTTTCTTCAGAGAAGTGAATTTGACGGCACGATGTGTTTTTCATTCTTCAAGTTCAGATAATTTCTTATTGCCAGTTACACATGAAATTAGAATGTTACCAGCTGTATATTTGGCAAACTTACTAAAGTTCCATTTGAGTGCAGTTTTTTGGTGTCTAAATAGTGAAAAGTGGTTAACTGGGATGCAGAGGGACTCTGAACTATGTGGCGAGTCTAGCTGTTGAGATCATGGGTTACTGTTCTAAGCAATGTCCAAGTACAAGCCCTGTCTCGGTGTCATAGTTGAGGGTTGGCCAATTGCACGGGACCCTGTGAGATGAGGGAGACCTCAGGTCAGATTAGAGTTCACCAAGAGCTGAGAAATTTGGTGCTTAAATAGTGGTCCAGCATTATACTTATCGACAGCATCCGAAGCAATCCACAGCAAAGTCATATATACCAGCATCCAAAGCAATCCACAGCAAAGTCATATATACCCAAACTCATCTACAGCATCCGAACAGCATTCTGAGTGCTGTAACTCTGACCCCTCAGAGCCTTCTTCCTCACTGATAAAATGTGGATGAAGTTATTTTTTTTTAATTTATTTATTTTTAATTAGAGAATCACCGTGAGGGTACAGTTACAGATTTATACACTTTTGTGCTTATACTTCCCTCATACAAAGTTTGGGAACCCATCCCTTCACCAGTGCCCATTCTCCACCACCCGTAAACCCAGTGTCCCTCCCACCCTCCCCAATCCTATCTCCCCCCCACCCCACCCTGCCACTGTGGCAAGGCATTCCCTTCTGTTTTCTCTCTCTAATTAGCTGTTGTGGTTTGCAATAAAGGTGTTGAGTGGCCGCTGTGCTCAGTCTCTAGCCCTCATTCAGCCCGCAACTCCCTTCCCCCACATGGCCTTCGACTACAATGTAGTTGGTGATCGCTTCTCTGAGTTGCCCTTTCCCCGGAACGTGAGGCCAGCCTCGAAGCCATGGAGTCAACCTCCTGGTACTTATTTCTACAGTTCTTGGGTGTTAGTCTCCCACTCTGTTATTCTATATACCATAGATGAGTGCAATCTTTCTATGTCTGTCTCTCTCTTTCTGACTCATTTCACTCAGCATGAAACTTTTCATGCCCATAAAATGTGGATGAAGTTATTTAAGCACAGGCACCTTCAGTAAATTCTGAAGTGCTTTCTACCCAAAAGTCATATCTGTCATTTGCTCTCCGAATGTGCTCTTTGTCTGATTGGTGGTTCTTGAACCTTGCTGGCTGTTAGAATGCTTTGTGGGAATGGGTGGACGAGGCCAGAGGTGTGGCAGCAGATTTTAGAAAGTAAGATTTCCAGACTAATTCCAGACTTACTGGATCAACTTCTACAAGAAGACCTTAAAATCTACTGATTTTTATGTGTTGGAAAGGCTGGGCGGCATGGTGTTGGGGGGATGGGGGCTGTTGAGTAAAACCTTTACTGTCAATAAACAGGCAGGATGGCAGGCAGACTCATGACCTTAAAGTATCACCTTGTGTGATGTGAGTCCGAGTCATGTGGAGTGAGGGAGGTAACTGAGTTGATGGAGAGAACCTCACTGCCCTCCTGCTTCTCCTACCTGGGTTTCCCTGGAAATGTCTGCGGGCATAGAGGGCGGGCGGTGTTTGGATGCTAAAATCTGCTCGGAGCACCTGCACAGCTGGGCTGCTTGCATCCTGGCAGCCCTGCCTGAGGTCCCCGGTGCAGTCCCTGACTGGTTCTCAGGAAGTTGTGCCTCAGGCTGGAGGGAGGGATGGCTCTTTGCAGGAAAAGGACCATCAGTCCTGATCTCCGACCCAGTTTTCCAGGTCTACCATCTGCCCTCACAGAGAGGAATTCCAGAAGACAACAATCAGTGAGGTCAAAGAGCTCTGTTTAGGGACTGTGAGAAAGGAGAGCGACACTGACGTATTCATAGAGAACACAGGTTTCTCCAGAGGGGAGAGCACTGAGGGAACCCCAATAAAGTAGAGGAAAGGAATTGCATAGCCCAAGATGACATGTGGTTGATTCCTGAATGGGAACGCACCTGAACTTTGTATCTTAAATGGGTTCCCTCGGACATATTTGGGAAACTTTTGCTCATCAGTCTCAGCTGGTAGTGTCGGTAAACCACATACTTCCCCTTAATCCTAGTTCTGACCTCCCCCTTTTCATTTGTTTCCATCTGGAATAAGAGCATAGGAAGAGAGAGAGAGAGAGAGAGAGAGAGAGAGAGAGAGAGAGAGAGAGAGAGAGAGAGAGAGAGAGAGAGAGAGAGAGGGAGGGAGAGGGAGGGAGGAAGAATGCTCTTCACTTTTTCTTCTTAGGATGTCTGTTTCAGCTGAAATAGAGACCAACCCATGCTTCAGCCCAAATCCTATCTCTTCTTTTCGCCTGCTTCTGCTGCCCTGAGATTTATTGTGTTGTTTCCACTGCCTGTGCACTGAAGCGTGTTTGTGAAAGAAAGAGCCTGAGATTCGGCAGCCAACAGCGTACAACAGATTGACAGAATCCTTTCCAGTTTGGCTACTCAAAACTCATCATTGAAAATGTTTTTTTCAAGTTATTTCTGGCACAATTACACAAGAGTAGTGTTGGCATGTATAGATCACAAACACAACAAGAATCTCAGCAGTACTAAAAATAATCGATTCTGAATTTCTCACATTTTCTGCCTTGGCTCTAATTTGTCTAATTGAATCATTGTCGATTTCCAATGAGTGGGGCGTCCAGTCTGGCAGCCAGATCGTTTCCACAGTAGAACTCGGTGGTTTGCAGGAAGACAAAGGCTCTGTTGCAGACATGATTTTATTTTTCAACTATGAAATCCACTCCTTTATTTCAAAATTATTATTCTCTCTCTTTTTTTAAACAAGCCTTTAACAGCTGTTTTTATTGGTTTGGGGGCCATACATGGCAGTGCTCAGAGGCTACTCCTTGCCCTGTGCTTCCCGGTGGTGCAGCCCGGTGGTGGGGGAACATGCAGCACCAGAGATCAAACCTGGGCCTCCCACATGCAAAGCATCCACTTAGCCTGCTGAGTCATCTCTCTGCTCCTCGTCTTGTAGTGCTCTGCAACTTCCCAGTTTTCAGAAGCTACTCCAAAGCATACCCATTTGCATATATTTAGTATTTTTAGTATGTATTTAGCATAGCTTCCTTTCTTAATTGTAGGGGGTTATCTTCCAAGAGTCCAATAGATGCCTGGGATCTATATGATGGATATCTACTATATACTGGGATATATACTACGTATATATGTACTGTGTATGTATGAACTCTATATGGACTATATAGTTTTTGTTACATATTGTATATGTTTACAGTCTATTTTTGGATATTTTGGTTGTAAAATTTAATCTATAACTTAGGCACAGTAAGATTAACAACAATAACTAAGAATGAAAATAGAACAATTAGAATAATAATTCAGAGAGCCCGGCAAGCTACCGAGAGTACCTCACTTGCACAGCAGAGCCCGGCAAGCTACCCATGGCATATTCGATATGCCAAAAGCAGTAACAACAAGTCTCACAGTGGAGACATGCCTGCTCAAGCAAATCGATAAACAACGGGATGACAGTGCTACAGACAGTGCTACAGAACAATAATAAAATGATGTGACTGAGGTTGCAAAATATCTTACTAATATCCTTGGGCTGTGTGGGTAATAGATCACTGAAAACAACCTGGGAAAAAAGAGAACTAACTACTGTATTTTCACTTTTCCAGATATCTTGTTAGACATTTACTTTATAAGTAGTTACACACTTGTCATCTCTGAAGGTCACAGGCTTATAGGTGGATGGTCACGAATATATCACTGCAGTAAAAGTCAACTTGGTCATGAATAATCACTGCAGGAAAAAGTCAACTTTCCTATTAGTTTATTATTATTTGAGGGCATGCTGGGGACATATCTGATGCTGCTGAGGGCTATTCCTGGCTCTGTGCTCAGGAGTGAGCCCTGGCAGTGCCCGGGGGTCAGGGGAAACCAAGAGTGATGCTAGGGATCAAGCCAGGATCAACTGTGTGCAAGACAAGGCAAACACCTTAACCACTGAACTCCTCTGTGATCCCCCCTTAACTTATTTTAAGCATCTTATTTCTGGGATTCTCATTATAAAAATGGAGAATTTTTCTCATGAGCAAATTATGAGATCATTGCATCTACCCTGTGCATAGTCTGATCCTTTATTTCATAATTTACTGTACTTCATTTTCCCTTTAAAATTTATGACATTTATCATTATCTTTATGAAGCTACTACTTTGAGATCAAGCAAATGCTAATCTGCCTTATATGGGGAGAAATGTGAGTGGGGAATGTTTGCACACGTTGCCAGCGTCTGTTTCTAGTTTCAACTCCCCCTGAATGTGACTGAGAATGCTCTCACTACACTCGCCTCCAGATCTCCAGAGATAAATTTCCAGCAGAAGGGCTAGAGGTATAGTGTAGCAGGTAGGGCAATTGCTTTGAATGTGGTCAACCGGTTTTGCTCCCTGGCACCACGTCTAGTCCCCCAAGCACCATCAAAAGTGATCCCTGAATACAGGGTCAGGAGTAAGCCCAGAGCATAGTCTGTGTGGCTCTAAGACAAAAAATAAATAAATTTCTTGTTGGAGAGATAATAGAATGGATAAGGTGCTTGCCTTACAGCCAATGCAAGTTTAATTAAGTACCCACAAATGTTCCCTGAGCACCACCATGGTGAATCTGAGCACAGAGCCAGGAGTAAGTTCTGAGCACAGGCAGGTGTGGCCCTCCTCCAATAAAATAATTTCCAGCAGAGTGCTGAATACCTCTCCCCTGATCCCAGGCATTTCTCCAGCTCAGTAGGTCAGTAGCAAGCTGCACTTGCTTTGTACTCACAAACCTAACTATAGGATAGCATTGGTTTGTCCTTTTAGCCTTGCTGCAGGGAGCTTAGGTTTATTGGGTTATTCCTATCACAGTGCTCCCATGCTTCTGTGTTTACTTGTAATCTCTTTCTTTGTGCTCTGTTGACTTGTAAATATTGTTTTTCTTTTCTCCTTAAGTCCTTTGCATAGTTAATTCAGAGCAACATCCTTTTTGTATGGGCACAAGAAGATAGTTGATGCTATGCTTTTGTAACATGGGAGCTCATTGACTCCAGATAATATCCGGGGTATCTGTTCTCTCGACCTAAGCCACAGTTGCCCTTACTTCCTAGCACCCCCAAAGCAGGGTCCCAATGAGGGACTGGATGAAGCCAGGGCAAGCTGTGAATTATGTGCTACCCTGGCATCGAAATGGGCCTGGTCAAAGTACCATAATGCTTAACTGTAAGTTAAGAGCATGGTCATGGACAAATGCTGTTATGATCCATAAAGCAATAACTAGATTCGGACCCTGCTAGGGTTAGGAATGATTAATCCGGCCTGAGCACTGTAGTCTGAGTCTGTCCCCAGGAGAGCCACCCTACAAGTTCAATGTATCTCTGTGTCCATACAAAATAACTAATACTAAGAAATGGAATTAAGGTGACCCAAGCGGCCACACACAAGCGGTTCCTCTGTTCCTGAATGCCCATGATCCCGGAGGCCAACTAACTACTTTCAGCACCCAGCAACTTCTTGCAGAAATGCCTCTATACTGTGAACTAAACTATGCCCTCATGCTGCCCCAGGAGGGGAAAGGGTTTTCTCTCTCGGCCTTTCCTTTCCCCAGCGGCGTGGTGACCGCCATCTTGTAAGGCCCACTAAAGAGAGGTACGAGCTTGCAATGATGCGACTTCTGGCAGAAATAACTCTGGACTTAATTAACTAAAATACCAGAAATCCAAAACCTCATATACTCTTCATTCTCAGCAATGGAAAACAAATTATCAAATTATGCCTTTTCGGCAGGTCTGATTGTTGGAGGAAAATTCCAAATAATAATAGTGAGTTTTCTGTTGAAATATTAAATGTAATCAAAGTAAAGAGAAATTAAAGTGAAAATCATCAGCCACACAGGCGGGGGGGGGGCAGGCGGGGGGGTGGGATGGGAGGTATACTGGGGTTCTTGGTGGTAGAATGTGCACTGGTGAACGGATGGGTGTTTGATCATTGCATGACTGAGACTTAAACCTGAAAACTTTGTAACTTTTCACATGATGATTAAATAAAAAATAAAAAAAGAAAAGAAAAAGAAAAAAAGGAAAGAAAAGTAATGGAATTAAGATGTTAATTAAGTTATTGGACTAAGGGAAGGAGAAAAACATCTTAAGTGGTATTTTGCTGGTGAAGATGAGCAAAGGAAGGGCTTTCTTATGTTGATTTTGCTGCCAGATGCAGTGTGATGACTATCCACAATATGGAGAGTTGGAGAAGAGAGAGAGAGAGAGACAGACAGAGAGACAGAGAGAGAGAGAGAGGGAGGGAGGGAGAGAGGGAGAGACAGAGGGAGAGACAGAGGGAGAGAGAAAGACTAGAAAGGGGGACAGAGGGAAAAGGATGTAGGGAAGAATGAGGAACAGGCGCGTGGGGAGAATGGAATAAATGGCAACTGATTATCAACCAGCTTGGCCCTCGGCTCCTCCTTCATCCACCCCAATGCCTGGGGGAGGGGCAGCGGCCAGAACCCACCTTACCACGGGCAGTGGGAGGAAGAGCCGCAGGGGCTTCCCCTAGCGGCCGGAGAGATTATGCACCTAACCCTTCTCCTGGATCCCTTACCCAAGGGCTCCCAGCGCCCTTCTCCCGGGGCTTGCCTTTGGCCTCATCGCTGACTCTCTCCACCCTGCAGGGGGCTCACACCACCAGGTGGGTCAGTCTGCTCCCCTGGCCATCGCCACACTCCCGCTATTTCAGGTCTGTGTTTCTCAGAACACGGTTTATTGTTTGCAAACGCCTCCATGCCCATGCTCCAGAGGCTGCTCCTGCCGGTGCTCAGCCTGACTTCACTGCTTCACTGCTTGGAACGGAGTTGTGGTGTTTCTTGGGCCCAGTGGTGCTCGGAGGCCAGTGGTACCAGGGCTGGGACGTGGGTCTCGCTCATACAAGGCAAGCCCTTTCCTGGGCCCCTCGGTGCCCCGCTCTGTCTGGAACTCCACACTCACGTTGTTACTGTGGGTCTGGCTTTCTCAGGGGACTGAGGTTTTAGAGTTTAGAGAGCAGGGCCAGGCAGAATAGGCACTCGGTTGTGTAACCATTTTTTATGTGTCTATTTACATATTTATGTATGTATCAATTTAAATTTTAATTTATGTGATAGGATTATATAGTGTTTATATACTGTTTCAGACTATGCTTTTCCTATTTGTGCTTATTCCCGTGTATCACCATAGTATCACTATAATTATTTTAATATTTTCTTTATACCTTTTCTTTTTTGGCCGCTGAAGCTGTGCTCAGGAGGTCCGGGAGGCCGATCAGGAATTCTCGACCATCCAGGCCATTGGTTCAGTGCAGAAAGGCCCAAGGATGTGATGCTTCTTGGGCCCTGTGCTGCGGGGAGTACCTCGGCTGTCCTGATCGTGCTGGGGGCTTCCGGGGCTGTGTCCAGTGATGCTGGGGTACCACGTAGTGCTGAGACATGAACCCAGGTCCTGTGCATGTACTAGCTCCCCATTTTAATTCTTAGGTTGATGGGTGAAATTTATGCAAATTATCCCTTAGTTTTTAGATCTTAGTATTATTTTTATAATAATTAAAATTATTTGTTTGGGGCTGGAGCGATAGCACAGTGGGTAGGGCATTTGCCTTTCACGTGGCCGACCCAGGTTCGATTCCCAGCATCCCATATGGTCCCCTGAGCACCGCCAGGGGTAATTTCTGAGTGCAGAGCCAGGAGTAACCCCTGTGCATCGCCAGGTGTGACCCAAAAAGCAAAAAAAATAATAATAATAAAATAAAATTATTTGTTCAATTTAATTTTTTGGTTTGTTTTGGCTTTTTGTTTTTGACGATTTGTTTTATTCCATTAAAAAAGCTGCAAACAAACTTATTTTTTTCTAATCCAGATTATTTTCTTGTGAATCCCTTACTGAAATTAGGAGGTCAAAAGATGCAAGCACTTCTATTCTTCTTATATTATACTTCTAGTTCGTTTTTGTTTGTGTTTCTTTTAGGACTACATCTGGTGATATGTTAAGTTATTCCTAGCTCTGCATTCAGGAATTACTGTGAGCAGTGCTTGAAGGACCAAATGGGATGCCAGAGATTGAACAGCCGTGTATAGGGCAAACACCCTACCCACTTGTGCTATTGCTCAGGCCCTAGGGCTTTTGTTTGTTTTTCATTTTTTTCCTTTTTTTGGTCACAGTGGCAATGTTCAGGGGTTACTCCTGACTCTGCACTCAGGAATTACTCTTGGCAGTGCTCAGGGGACCATATGAGATGCCGGGGATTGAACCGGGGTCGGCCATGTGCAAGGCAAATGCCCTGTCTGCTGTACTATCTCTACGGCCAGGGTTTGTTTTATTAGTGAAGAGATCAAGAATTGAGTCATGACATATGACCTCTTTTTGTTGATGTTTCCTTTGTTTTTGATTAAATTTCATTTGGAATCAAAACTGAAAATAAGTGCTCAGAATGTTCCCTTTCCTCTGCTCCAGCTTGCCACTCTCCCCTCCTCACAGTCTGGGATGCCTTTGGCCACACCTTTTATTTTTTTTTTCTTTGTGGGTCACACCTGGTGATGCACAAGGGAACTCCTGGCTCCACTCAGGAATTACCCCTGGTGGTGCTCAGTGAACCATATGGGATGTTGGGAATTGAACCCGGTCGGACACGTGGAAGGCAAACGCCCTACTCGCTGTGCCCCTGGCCACACCTTTTGGAATGTGTGAAGTCCATGTTACTGCAGCCCGAGCAAGTGCACTCGGCCGGTCCAGTCATCTCACGGATTCACCCAGCAGTGGAACCTCTGAGCTACCTGCAAGATCAAGTCCAGCGGCGTTGTCAGGCCTCGTGATGGGGCTTCTGGTCCCTTTCCAGGTTTCTCATGAGCAGCTGCGCAGTGCTCTGGGCTCACCCTGCAGACAAACAAGCTTTCACTGGGACTGTGCTTACTGCAATGAACCCCTCAGCCCCTGGTCACCTGTGCCTGAGTTCCCTTCAGTGACTCCTGCCTTACTCTGCCCTCCAGCTCTGGCTCTCTGGAGCTGCTCCCCTGCCAGCCCACTTCCTTCCGGTTCTGTTTTGGTCCTTCAGTTACACCTCTGTCCTGTGTCTGGGAGTGCTGTTAGTTTTTCCATCTTCTCCCAGCATGCTCCGTAATTGCTGGGATGTGGTCTCGGTGTTTGGCAGCCAACCTTTTGCACAGTGACGAGCACATAGCTGTTTCTCAGTAGACATGTTCCCGTGAACTGAATCGCTACTTCAGTTTCTTCATTTACAAGTGGACTATTTGCAGGTCAGGCTGCTGCTTTGTAGTTTGTGAGAACGTTTATGGTATATACGGGTTGCTCAGAATTATCTGGAATATCAATTAAGAGCGTTGCATGATCTGGCATGCTTTCCTCTATGATTTTCCTTTTTTTCTTTTTAAATGGACAGTGATTATAATTGTGTTTATTAATTCATCTGTAAACCCTGGATGATAGTTGCCTTGACACGTTGCCTTGACCATCATCTCTCCAGAGCTAGGACTTTCCCGTGGTATCCAGCAAGCACATAATAGCGTCCTTTGAATGTGTGAATAGAGGGGCAGGGGAACTTCTGAGGGAAGGCCTTAACTGTGGGGCACCTCACAGACCAGATCAGACAGGAAGTTGTGACCCATTATGCATCTGTATCTGCCCCGTGTGATCCACTGCTCTGTGGAGATGTCCGCCTTGCTCATTCCTGCCCTAACCATCTCTGAAGTGTCCTCTTTTGTCCCCAATGCAGGAGCCTAAAAAGTGGTTTGAACTGCATCATCTCCTGCTCAGCATTGCAATGAGTGAAACCTGGGAAACATCACACTTATGCCAGGAAGCTGGCACCTTGGTGAAATAGAATAGAGTCCTTTTGCCCACCCCATCCCCCAATCAGTGAAGCATGTAACCTCTAGAACTAGGCTTGTCTGTCTCCAAATAGCGAAGCTGAGTCATCCAGCATCCTGTTGTTCTAGGGGATAAATAACAAAATCATATCTGCATGACTGGGCTGATTTATAGAGACATGATGTTGTCCAGAGCCAGCTGCTCAAACCTGGGGGAGGTCATTGTGAGGAGAGAGCTGAGTGTTGGCAGAGTGAACGCATACATCCTCTTCCCTGTGTTGAGTCTCCTTGGGATATGGATCTCATTTCCTGGTATCCTGTGGAGAGTTGGTGTGTTTCAACCACAGTTGATTACAAAAACAAAAACAAAAATTCCATCTACAGCTTAATTTCTCTCTTGGATTACTAGTCCCATTTTTAAAAAAAACGTTCTGAGGGAATAAGAAACTGGCAGTAATTAATGAAAGGGATGGAGGAAACATGGTATTACAAGGAAAAAGAATTATTTTCTGTTGCATGTTGGAATGATGGAAGACAGAGGAGACTAAAGTTGGGGAGGAGGAAACCATGAAAATAGCAGTGAAAATCATTAAAAAAGGTATTATACATTTTCAATGACCTACTCTCAGACTTAGGATTTCTATTAAAGCCCTGCTGTGTGAAAGCTGAAATCTTAATTGAAAAGAGAATGGATTGTGCCAGTACTGTATTTTTTAAAAGCTATTATCAGTGCTGACTGCCCTCAGATGTATTCTTTTGATGATGCTGGGAAGACTACAGGAAACTTTGCATCCTGAGTGTCATTTGGCTTTGTTGCAGAGATAACTGGAAGCAACAGTGCTCAGCAGGTGTAAACCAGGGATGGGTGTTTAAGTGACAGTGGCTGCTACAGCTGTGCCTGAGGAATACCCTAGCAGGTGAAACTGAACCTCTGTGGGGACTGGTGGGCTCCCACTCAGGGTGAGCGAACAGTCCTGGAAAGGACGGACATTTGAATAAATGAGAACCAGGAATGCCTGAGGAAGGTGAGAGCTTGGTTCTGATGTGGACAGTGTTTCTCTAGGTTCATTTCCAAGGTTCTTAAAGTTTTATTGACTCTAAAATTTAGGGGAAGCTGATGTATCAGGATTTTCCATAGAAACAGGATGGAGAATGGATGGATGGATGGATGGATGAATGGATGGATGGATGGGCTCATGAGATTATGGAGGGGGTAAAGTCCCACGCTCTGCTCTTGGCAAAACGAAGAATTAGAAGATAGAAGATTGTGTGGTCATCTAATCTAAAGGCCCCAAGGGGATTGTATAAGTCCTCTTCTGAGTCTGCTATCCACAGACCTAGGAGAGCCAATATAGAACAGGAGAAACTGGATGTTTACTCACACTCCTGCTTTTTTGTTCTAGATTGACTGATGCTCACTCACGGTGAGAAGAACCTTGGCTTTATTCAGACCATCAATTTAATAGCTAATATCTCCCAAAACCACCCTCATGGTTAATCCAGAAATACTTTTTGACCAGCTTCCTACGTAATCTTAAACTCAGTCAAGTTGACACAGGAAATTAACCATCACCACTGATTAATTTTTTTAATTGAATCACCTTTCTTAAGTGCCTAAACTTATGCATGTCTTTCTAGAGTCCCATATTCCCTTTCCACCATGGACACGAGAGAAAGGCCAGTCTCTGGCTAGTGAAGGAAGACAGTGAGGCGGAAGCTACTTCTAAGGATTCTGGGAAGAAACACACTGTTAGCGTTGGGTGGGTGATTGATGCTTCAGACCTCCATCTGTGAATTTAGAATTCTCCAGCTACTTAGAAGAGAGGTGTTTATGTGTTGTTTGTTGCACCTCTTTTTTGATCAGATGAAGACACATTTTGGATTAGAGATGCACCAACCAGACCCAAGGTGAAGGACCTTGGGGCAGGAAGGTACTGAGTAGGGTGGTTTTGAGACTCTGGCCATGTGAGGACTGTGGTTTTGGGGAAAAGTTGAAACTGGGAGGCAGGAGTCTGGGATGCTAGTGCTGAATCTGCTGTGAGTTCTACATCCCTAGAGCTGTCTGGGGAACATGTGATTTGGATTTGGGCGAGTCAAGTTTAGAAAGCAGTGACACTGGTTCTCAAACATGGGTTTGACTTGCTTTTCCTCAATCTGCAGCAAAATTGGCAGAAGGGAAATGACTGTGGTTGGATTTTCTTGGGGCAAAGTATATTCAGTCTATGGATTCTCCTTCATTCAACTTTGGGTACGCTCTGTCTGTTCTACCAAAGTTAAAATGCCTTTATGAAATGAGAGTGAAAGTAGGGGTAGTGGATTGTTTTTATTAGTGACTTGGTAAAATTTAAACTGGGTGAATGTTTTTGTTGTTGTTTATTTGTTTTCCTTTTTACTTTTTGGGCCATATTCTAAAAAAAGCAAGGTGTTTGAGGCTTACTCCTGGCTCTGCACTCAGGGATAGTGAGTGCAGGATACTGCACTCCTGGCAGGCTCGGAGAACCATATGGGGTGCTGACGATTGAACCAGGTCAGCCATGTGCAAAGCAAACACCTGACCAGCTGTACTATCTCTTTGTCCCTTGGGCTATGTTGTTTTAATCCTTAAATTCGTTCTGACATTTCAGTGGCATGCCACATCCATAATGTTCACACCAGAGAGACTTTAAACCTCTGACAGCTGAGAGTCCAGTCTTTTCTTGCCACATGTGACTGTGAGGTGAGAAATTCA
Organism: Sorex araneus; assembly: GCF_027595985.1. Lineage (NCBI taxonomy): Eukaryota > Metazoa > Chordata > Mammalia > Eulipotyphla > Soricidae > Sorex > Sorex araneus. Next base: position 36,742,196 of record NC_073311.1, on the reverse strand, counting down.
GTGTCAATGGGTGTTTACATCCTGAAATACGCTGTATTTTTTTTTAATGTACTCTATGGTTTATCCAGAAAAACCACAGTGCCAGTGCATTAGTATTTATAGCTTGTTCAATTTTTTAAAAATTGAAATAGAATCTGAAGCATTTCTTTAAATCTTAAGTAGACTAAAGATTAGAAGTAAAATGGAAACAGTAGGCCATATGTGTCTAGTGGGGGGGTGGAAGTCAGTCTGGTGGGGGAGGGTCTCTGTATTTTCTCTGTAAAGGATCTGATTATATTTTAAGCTTTATGAGACACGTTAGTCTTTCTGTCATATATTCCCCTCCCCTTTCTTCGTCTTCTGAATTTTGTTTTGTTTTGTTTTTGGATCATACCTGGCGATGCACAGGGGTTACTCCTGGCTCTGCACTCAGGAATTACTCCTAGTGGTGTTCAGGGGACCATATGGGATGCTGGGAATCGAACCCAGGTTGGCCTCGTGCAAGGCAAATGCCCTACCCTCTATGCTATCACTCCAGCCCCTTCTTCTGAATTTTAAAAGTAAAATAAATCTTGAAATAATAAATGTTGGACCAAAGAGCTAGTGCAGTAGTTAAAGTCTCTTGCTTTGCATCTGGTCAACTATAGTATGATCCCTAATATGATGTATGATGCCTCAGTACTGCTAGGTGTTACCCTGGCAGGAATAGCACAGAGCCAGGAATATACCCTGAATATTACTGTCACCCAAACCACACCTCCCCTTAAATCAATTATTTTAAATGTAAACTTATCTATAGCTCATGAGCTGTAATTTAGCCTATGGATCGTAATGTTCCGATCATTTGATCTGTCTCTGGAAGGTTGTTTGACTTTATCCAAGTAAAAGATGCAGCATTATCCAGACAGAGTAATTCCCTGCTGCGAGCATTTCCCCAGTGATTGGCCTGATTCTGTGTGAGATTGCCTGTATGAATAAAGTTCCTAATGCATTGCTTGACGTAGCAACATCTTTGAAACAACCTAGATATTCACTGCTATTCACTGGTTGGACTGGAGCAATAGCACAACAGGTAGGGCATTTGCCTTGCATTTTGATTTGATTCCTCCATCCCTCTCAGAAAGCCTGGCAAGCTACTGAGATTATCCTGCCCGCACAGCAGAGCCTGGCAAGCTACCCATGGCGTATTCGATATGCCCAAAACAGTAACAACAAGTCTCACAATGGAGACGTTACTGGTGCCCGCTCGAGCAAATCAATGAACAATGGGACAATAGTGCTACAGTGCTACTCACTGGTTACATATTAGAATATCTATATATCAGAATCTGGATCACCTTTTTGAAAGAATGCAGTGTCTCTGTGTAGAACGATAAATGTAGATGTACCATCAGGGAGGGAAAAGGTAAGATACAAAAGAGCTCTTTTGGCATAATACCATTTATGAGTTTAGAAAGAATAGTGCATGCCAGGAGTAATTCCTGAGTGCATGAGCCAGGAATAAACCCTTTGCATCGCTGGATGTGCCCCCCCACAAAAAAAGAAAGAATGGTGCATGTGTATGTGTCCACAGGCTCACAAAGCATCTCCCTCGATGGGGAGAATTCTGGTTTCTGTGGAGAGCAACTGAGTCTTTTAGAAATGTGAATTATAAGGAAAATGTCTCTTCTACTTCCTGTTAGTCACTCAGGAAATTTAGTGCCATGACCACATACAGCTTATTCAAAAAACTAAATTGAATTTTTGAAAAAGGAACTGAGATTGGGGGGGTGGGGACAGAATAATGGTAGTTCTCAGTATGAGCCAATTCAAAGAAGTGACTGCTTAAAATAGGTCTGACCCTTTGTTTAATCACAAGTCAGCCTGTACTGTCCTGAAAAAGGCCAGCAATTGATTTCCCTTTACGCAAAGGTAATTCGACAGGATAATAGTCCTTTGTCAACCTTTGATCATCAAAGTGGGCAGAATCCCATGTCACGGGATTTCTGGCTATGTTTCGTCTGATTCTGAAACTTGTGAGTGGCTGTTCATACGCCAAGTGATCCTAAAGATGCAATATCCATGAGGATGAGGTGAATGTGGTGACAAACTCTGTGCCATGAGACATGGGCACTGGAAGGCACTCCCAAAGACTTGGACAGCCCTGGGTTGTCTCAGGGCCTGCCAAGGTCATGTGGCAACGCCTTTCACTTAGATTTGCCTTGTGTGACCCATGGCAGAGGGAAGGCTGTGTTTCTGAGGGGGGTTGTCTGTTCAGAGCCAGCCTCTGCTTCTCTCTGTTCCTGAGGCAAAGGCAGGTACGTGGAGCATGAGTTCCCCTGAGTCAGACATGGGCCAACTCTGCATTTCCGGGCTCAATCTCAGAGGTCTGTCCTCTCTCTTCCCTCCCCTCCACCTGCGATTTCCTCAAAGCTCTCTTAGGAGTTTTGCTCCTTTATCCATCCAGAATGCCCAGCTATCACCTGAGGTCCTGGGGACAGCTAAAAAGTCAGGGCACCAAACAGCACCGTCTCTGCTGGAGGAAAAGGGTAGCCTGTGGCCCAGGGTTGTAGTCGGAAGAAGATGCAGAGCAAAGGATGCAGGATCACCAAGGCTAGACCTAGTGAGCTGCAGACAGATGATAGATAGGCCATCTGTGGGGCAGTAGAGCAGGAAGGTCTGTCCCTGTATCCAGCCTATATTGGTTCTCTTCAGGGAAGAGCCAGAATCTGTTTCCTCACCTGACTTGTGACTTCGGCCCCCAGACAGAGGTCATCGTGAGGAGTGAACGGTGTTGCCAGTTCAAGCCTTAGACTCAAGAGAGCTTGTGTCTGCTTTCTCCCCGACAGCTTCCATGGCCTGGAGATCATTTTCAAAACAGAGCCAAATGACACTAGTTTTCCTCACCCAGGACTAACACACTCAGCAAACAAGCAGCTGCCTGCTGGGGCGGGGGTGGGATGGGGGCTGATCACTGTGATAGCATCACTATGATCGGGATCCCAGCCAAGATCAGCAGAGATGCCTGAGCAACTGGCCCAGCCATGGGAGCCGCAGCACTTACTGCTGTTCACCAGCAAAGTGTGGGGGTGGCTTTTTCTACAGTATTATTTTGGAACTAGATAACTGGTAGATAGGAGATGGTGGGAAATAGGGCTTAGCTCTGTGTTCAGAAGTGGAAAGACCAGGACAAGCTTTCTCTCCCCTTCTACGTAACACCATCTGAAAACATGGACAAGAGTCCCGTAGAACAAAACAAGACAATAACAAAGCAAGACCTACGTCTCAGTGTCAGGAAAGTTTTGTACAGTTGGTGAAATACCATAGAGGAAAAATGAGCACTTACGCACGGGCTAGATTTAGCAGGAGTGATAGAAATGGCAGTGTGCTGTAATACTAATACTTCATAGACTTCTCCCTTGCTTATCCATAAATTATTAAACATAGTCTGTTGGGATTGTGCCATCCTCCCCCCACTCTATTTACTATGGAGTAATAGTTATTGAAGGTTTTTTTTTTAAAAAAAAAACTTACCTAATTTCCTTATGAACACCTGGAATTTGATCAAATGCCATTTGATATAATTTAATGTCTTTGGAATAATTTCTTTGCTTCAAATAAATATTTTCTATATTCACATTCAACCTTCCTGCATTTCTAAACATCTTTTTTCAATTAACTTTTTTAATTGAATCACCGTGAGATACAGTTAGCAATGATCAAACACCCATCCCTCTACCCGTGCACATTTTCCACAACCAAGGTCCCCAGTATCCCTCCCGCCATCAAACTCCTCCTCCTGACTCTATGGCAGGCAATTTCCCTCTTTATCTTTACTTTTGGGCACTATGGTTTGCAGTACAGCTAAACAGCTTATTTTTTTTTTACTATAACTTGGTATGTTTTTTGTGCCTCATCAATCATTTCATTAGCTGAATACTGACTGGCCAAGTTGAACAGAACTGAGTAAGTTAAATCCAAATTGATCATTTCCGGAGTTGTGATTTATTCTCGTCTCACTAGAACTCTGTCTTTTCTTCCTGCGTCTTTTCTAAGAAAATCAACTTTAAGTCTCCACAATGGTTGGCAATACCAACTCTTCTGCCAACTCGTTTACTTCTTTGTTTATCTAATCTTCTCTTCAGAACTGTCTTCATGTTCAGCCTCCAAAAGAGGAGCTGGTCCCCGTGACTGATCAAGAGGGCCAAAGGCAGAGTCTCCCCAGCTGCCTTTGCAAAACAAGCTGCTTTCACTGTGGCCATTGGTCCAGTAACTCTATCCCTATTTCCAGTAGCCACAGGCCTATAACTGCTGTGCCTGGTATTGTAGATTTTATTGGATGTCTTCTATGACTAGTTCTCACAGATTGCTGGAAAACTGTCAGTTTTCAATTCCTTAGCTCATAGGTTGGTTTGTAGTCATTATGACCAGAATAAAGATCATCATCTCTCCTGGCACCAGGTGTACATTCTGCATCTTATTCCTGTTTACAGGAGCATCAAACTCATGGTGAGGAGAACAGGGCGACCATGAGTCTAAGCCGGATGGGATGATTATGGTGACATGACATGGTCAGGCTCTGAGCTGTTGTTGCTACATGGAATCCTGGGATGTCGCTCCCAGACAGTTATTCCAACTTTATCAGTGAACTTATTTAAACTTTAAAATATTAGCTAGTCCCCATATTATATAATTTCTCTCAAATAATTGAATCCTGTTCAAGTAGAAATGCTACCCTAGTCTTATGATAGGAAAAAATCTAATAAACTACATAACAAACTTGAAAGAGAAACTCTAACAGAAGAATCATTTTGGATGTAGGCACATTTTATTCATTTATTTAATTTTGGTTTTTGGACTATACCTGGCAGTACTCAGGGCTAGGTCCTGGCTTTGTGCTCAGGAATCACTTCTGGTGGGATACAGAGGAACCATATTGGGTAATGGGATTGAACACGAGCTGGCTTCACACAGAGCAAGGACCTACTTTATGTACTATCTCTCTAGCCCCTGGTACAACATTTTTTTGGAGGGGTCACACCTGGTGATGCACAGGGGTTACTCCTGGCTCATGCACTCAGTAATTACTTCTGGCGGTGCTCAGGGAGCAATATGGGATGCTGGGAATAGAATCCAGGTCGGCCACGTGCAAGGCAAACGCCCTACCCACTCTGCTATCACTTTAGCCCCTGGTACAACATTTTATCTTAGGAATATAAACATGTTTTATATTTATTTTGTTCTTTTCTTAATCAACACTTTTAAATTAAAGTGGTGTGATTTACAAAGTTATTCATAGTTGAGTTTTAGACATACAATGTTGCAGCACCAATCCCACCACCAGTGTCAACTTCTCTCCACAAATATTCCCAGGTTTCCTTTCATATCCCCCTCGCAACCCCCATCCTTTGTCCCAAGCCTGATCTCTTGACAGATGCCCTTATAAGTTCTATTGTTTAAGTTTGGGTTACTTGATTTCTTGGGTCTCTGTTGACCCTGTGTTTTAGATATTTGGTTCTATCATTCCTTAACACCACCTATGTACCTGAACGTCCTGATTTGGCCTTCCCATTGCTTCTCATCTGTCTCTTCTCTCCCTCTCCTCCACTCTTCCTTTCCTTCTCTTACCAGTACTTTGTTTTTATTTATTTATTTATTTAAAAAAAATTTTTTATTGAGTCACCATGTGGAAAGTTACAAAGTTTTCAGGTTTAAATCTCAGTTATACAATGCTTGAATACCCATCCCTTCACCAGTGCTCATATTCCACCACCAAGAATCCCAGTATAGCTCCACCCCGCCCCCCCACACCCCTAACCCCCCCACGCCCCTAGTCCCCCCACCCTTAGCCCCCCCGCCTGTGTAACTAATAAATTTCACTTTAGTTTCACTTTGATTGCATACAATATTTCAACAAAACTCACTATTATTGTTTGGAGAGTCTCTCTGGACTTAGTTACTAAAATACTAAAATACAGAAACCCAAAACTGAGAGGCCGCTAAGTGTGGTCACTCGACCTCATACCTCTTCATCCTCAGCAATGGAAAACAAATTATCTAATGCTTCCTCTTACCAGTACTTTGGAGCCAAGGTTGATTTAGGCATTTCCCTTTTAAAAAATTTTGTTCCTTCACCCAATTTGTCTAAATACCACATATAAGTGATATGATCCTTGTGTTTAATCCTTCTTCTCTGGCTTACTTGATTTAACATGGTGCCTTCCATTTCCACCCATGTTGTGCAAATCATCATTTCATCATTTATCACAGCTGTGTAGTATTCCACTGCGTATATATACTATATCTTCATTATCCACTTATCTGTCATTGGACATTTTGGTTGATTCCAAATTTTAGCTATTGTACTGAGTGCTACCGTGAATAATGCTGTGCATATGTTCTTTTGAATAAATGTTTTTCTACCCTGGGGATAGATACCCAAAAGTGGAATTGCTGGGTCACATGAGAGCTCAATTCTGTGTTTACTGAGTACCTTCCATACTGTTTTCCATAGGGGTTGGACCAGACAATAAACGTGTTTTTAAAGAAGATCTGTAAATAGGTCTTAGAGTCAGTTGTTCTAGTAACATAGCATTTCAAATTATGCTTAATTTAAAAATAAAACTTGGGTCAGAGAAATAGTACAGGGGTTAAGACACTTGCCTTGCATGCCACCAACCCCAGTTTGATACCTGACAGTACCTGAGAACTCCCAGGATTAAGAACTGCCAGGTATGTCCCCAAACCCAGAAGTAATTAAAATTCTTTGAGAAATAGCATAGTTCTTTAACATGATTTAAGAATACTGTAAGTCAGAAAAAAAAGTGCTCTTACATATGCAAATATATTTAAAGCCAGAATCTAACATGCTTAGTAATAGTAAAGCACTGAAGATTGCCATGAAATTTATGTTGTTTTGTTTATTTCGGGGCTGCATCTGGTGAACTTCAGGAAACCATTCTGTGCCAGGGATTGGACCTTGGACTCTCACATAGAGCACTTTGAGCTATTTTGTCAGCCTCTCCATTAAAATTTAAAAAGGATAATATTCATAATTGTTCTGGCAATGCTTTCCAGTACAAGAAAACATAAAATATATATTTCAATTAAAAAAGAAAAAAGCTTTGTTGCTAATAGCATGGTTTATGACATTCAGGTACCCACAAGCTTAGTGACTTTTAATAAATTATATTGAAAATAAAAATTATTAAAACATTATGGGGCTGGAGCGATAGCACAGCAGGTAGGGCGTTTGCCTTGCATGCGGCCGACCCGGGTTCTAATCCCAGCATCCCATATGGTCCCCTGAGCACCGCCAGGGGTAATTCCTGAGTGAAGAGCCAGGAATAACCCCTGTGCATCGTCGGGTGTGACCCAAAAAAAAAAAATTATAAAGGACTTAGGACAAAATGAAATTCTTTTATGCCTTTCCTTCTGCTAACTCTATTACTAGCCCAGAGGGCAATTTAAGAAATAACAAAAATTTTGGGATAGAGCCATGGCTGGAAAGTTTTTCTGATTTAGAATATTTGTCTCATGTTTTGTATTTGACAAGGAACACATAATGAAATAGATCAGAAATGAGTGGAATATTTTCCAGTGGGCTAGGGTGCTTCCCAGCTTTCAGCATGAATAAATAAGATCAATTTCTCAGAGGAATTGGATAAAAGATACTTCCTAGAAATGTTTTTTCCCCATTTATAGTGAAATTTTTCAATGGCCAATTGCTATTTTTTATAGACTTCAGGTGTCCTTGAATACTGCTTAGCGCTAGGAACTGACTTTGGAGACACATTCTTCCTACCAAACTTTTATTTTGGGGCATGGAGGGGTGGGCCACACCCATTGGTGCTGGGATGCACTTCTGGTTTTATCCCCCATCCCTTGAGCAGCACCCCCAGCAGTACTCAAGAGATGGGGAACTTGTGGTTCCAGGGATCAAGCCTGACCTTCTGCATGCAAAGCATATGCTTAGCCCTTTGAGCTCTCTTTCTCATCGCTTCTCCTACCAAGTTATTTTTATTCTTTTTTACTTTTTGGTTTTGGGCTACAGCTGGTGGTGCTCCAATCTCACCCCTGGCTCTGCTCAGGGATCACTCTTGGTGGTGCCCATATGTGGTGCCAGGGATTAAACCTTGGTTGGTCATGTGCAAGGTAAACACCCTACCCTCTATACTATCTGATCCATACTAAGTTATTTTTAAAAAGTAAACAATTGCCTACAAATATATATATACATATATATATATAAAGCAAATGCATGGTAACACTATTTTGAACTAATGAAAGCTCAGTACACTTGTAGGTATATATGTTAATATTGAAAGTTTTATTATATACCAGTAGCAATGTTATTTTAGCTCCAATTTCACATTAGCAGCAAAAACCACAAAACTCATAGAAAAACGCTCACAACCATATACAAGGAATTTACTCTAAGATTTTAAAGAAATATTTTAAACAAATGAAAATTGCACTAGGCTTCTGGATATTAGAATATGGAATAGTCTATTGCTATCATTCTTCTTAAAATTATCTTAGAGATTTATTTAATTTTGTTCTGGGGACACACCCAGCTATGCTCAGGGATTATTTCTGGTTCTGTACTCAGGGACCACTCCTGGTGAACGTGGGGGGATTCTATGGGGTGTCAGGGATTGAACCCGGGTCAGCTGTGTGCAAGACACTTATCCACAATACCATCTCTCCAGCACTGTTAGGGATTTCATGTATAAGCCCACAGAATGCTAAAGAAGGAATCCATAGCTGTAGTCTTTCTTTTTTCTTTTTTTCCAAATTTTATTTTACTAAAGCACCATGGGTTACAAAGTTATTCATATCTGGGTATTTGACATACAGTGGCCCATCACTGATGGCACCACCAGTGTCAACTTCCTTCCCAGATTCCCTCTCCTCAACCCTCACCCCATCCACAGTCTGCCATCCTGGAAGTCATCTTTTACATTTGTTCATTAAAGTTTAAGTCTCACGATTTCAATGTTGTTGACTCTGTGGTTTGGATATTTAGCTCTATCAGTCCTTAACCCCCTGCCCCTGTTGCTTCTCATCCATCTCTTATTTTCTTCCCTTTCACTCTATTTCTTTCCTTCTCTTCCCTATATACTCTGGGGCCAAGGTGATCTAGGCATCTCCCTTTAAACTATTACATTTCCTCACCCAGTTACTTTAAATACCACATTAAATGATATCACTCTGTTTGTCTTTCTTCTTCTGGATTACTTCATTTAACATGATATCTTCCAGTTTCCTCCATGTTGCAGCAAATTACATGATGTCATCATTCCTTACAGCTCATAGTATTCCATTGTGTATGTATACCATATCTTCACAATCCATTGATCTATATAGGTTGATTCCAAATAAGATATTACCCTTAAGGTGAAAACTGAAAGCATTCCCACTGAGATCAGGTACCAGGCAAGGGTGTCTAGTCTCTCCTCTCTTATTGTTAGAAGTCCTAGCAATAGCAATCAGGCAAGAAAAGGAAATCAAAGGGGTCAAAATTGAAAAAAGAAGTCAAAAATCTCTTTTGCAGATGAACATGACATTATACATAGAAGACCCAAAAGATTCCAGAAAAAATTTCTAGAAACAATAAACCAATGCAACGTAGCTGCAGTCTTTCTGAGATCAGTTGGTTACATGTGAGGAAGACTCTGTCCTTTTGGATTACTAACATGATAAAATTTGGCCAGGGATAGTATAAGCAACTAGAGGCTTAGGTTTACTGTTTTTCTGTATAGAGGTATAGTATTTCCAGAAAATTCAATGGCTCAGAAACCTCATAGAGGATGTGATCTTATTCCTCCCCCTGTTCTGCCTTCCTCAGTGTCTTGCTTCTTCCCTGAGTTCTTGGATCCTCATAACCACTGGATGGCTGTGTCAGTTCCAGCCACATCCTCATACACTGGCATCTATAAAATGGCTCAGAGCAGCATCTTCTTATATGGGAGTCATTTTTAAAAAACTCCCCCAAAGATTCTTCTTGTCTCACTGACCAGAATAACATCAAATGTCCCATACAACAGCTGGTCTTAGCTTGCAGCTTAAAGGAAATTTGGTTTCCCCTCTCTTTGCTGGGGCTTATTCCCCATATTTCCCTCCCCTAGCACATGGTAGCACATAAGGTGAACAACTGAATAGTTATGGAGATGTGTGTGTGTGTGTGTGTGTGTGTGTATTGCTTTGACTAAACTAGTACAGGTAATCCAGGTAGTCCATACTGTTTGTTTTAGTGTGTGTTCTTTGAATCATTAATTTCAGTTCTATAAGTTTTATTATAAGAAAACTCAATCATAAATAACTTTGTAGTTCTAGGTGATTTAATTAAAAACAAATAAAAATCCCAAATCACAAAAAAAGAAATAAGCATAGAAGTGAGAAGCAAAGCTTTCTGTGCTCAAATGAATAGGATTGCTTATAACAATGAAAAAACTTTATTAGGTATATAAACTATAAAAATATATAGATCTGGTTTATATTATTGAACATCCATGCTAAGTGATGTTAAAAAGTCATTAAGTTTTATGTTTTCAGAGACTAATGCATAAAAGCATTCTATAGAGTTGGGCCAGGAGTGAGATACAGATTTATAACTGAACCAATGCCATTTTTATTTACTGACACTCTGAAGACTGGGATAAAATACACCAGATGGTTGGTTTTTCTTCTAGTGGTAGATTACAGATAATTTTTCCTTTCTCTGTATTTGATCTTTTTCCAATATTTTCCAAGATCTGAAGAAAAATTATGAAAACCCACACCTTTAGGTTCTTATATCAGCTAGATTTTTTGCTATTAACACACTACCCAAAACTATGACCTATTAAGCCCAGTTTGTGCTGGGCTCCGATGACTGGTTCTTTGTTCTTGGCTGGGATTGCTTCTGTACCTGAGTCAGTGCTGCCTTGGCTGGGGTCTAGCTCAGGGGCCTTGTCTTTAGACCACATATTTCTCATTCATGGCTACAGTACTGGATTGCTAGAGATCCGGCAGAAGTAATCAAGTCTTTTGGGGCTAATCTCAGAACTGGCACATGGTCGGTTTTCCAAGCATCCATTTCAAGGAGGCGGGGACTTCTTAATCCCAGATTTTGAAGAAGCCACATAATTATGTTGAATGAAAGATGGGACGCAAGAGGTGGAGAACTTCAGACTGTTTTTTGCAACCTGCCGTTACTTCTTCAAAAGTAAAATGGAACAAACAGAAGGTTACCCGAAGATTCAAGGAAATAGACTATGAAATAAAAGGTGCAAAATTTAGGTGATGAGAACTTCAATGTTTTTCTTCAAGGTTCTTGGGGAGTTTCTTTTTCCTGACTGATGGTTTAGTGATAGCCTATTTTTTGAGGTATTACTGAACACTAAAATAGAGCTGTTTTGGGAGGAAAGAGGGAAAAGCAAAAGGGTCTCTGTAAGTTAACTGTGACACACATTCAAAATTTGTACTTTTATGTGTTATTACTCATCCTTATTCCATTGACCTAAGATAAATGCCAAGTGATGGGACTCTATACCCAGAGTCTCATTGCTGCTTCATCTTGTTCCTCAGAGGGACGGGGTTTAGAAGAGATCTTGCTGCGAAGACTCGACTGAGTCATTTAGATGACACACGTCATCACTTGCCCACATGCCATTGTTGCACGGCTGTGACTGTGATATAAGTATATAGTTGATAAAAGACAAAACAAAATATTCTCTGGTGATTCTCAAACAGGGGATGGTGGGCCACACAGGGGTACTGCGGGGACTGAGGCTTTAGGATAAGCAGAAATGTTTCCTGGTACATCCTTTTGCTCCATCTCCCCTTTTTGTTCCATCTGTAGCCTTTTTTTAAATTGTGAAATAATCAAATTTAAAAAGATATTTTTAAATTTAAAAAATCCTCTTTGCTTTTCCTCATTGTGATGACCAGGGTCTCTCTCTCTCACACACACACACACACACACACACACACACACACACACATGCATATATGTATTCAGGGGTGTTGCACTTCTTTAACCATGGCAGCATGCCTGTTTCAGTTGTTTTCACTGAGGATTGCCCACATTAGTACTGGTGCTCACACACACTGGGGGAAAGCAGGTCAGAGATTATGCACTTCATGGTGGGGGAGGGGGTCCCAGGATCACAGACTGAGGGGCACTGAGCTCTTGCCACGTGCTGCCAGGGATCAGACACACAGCCAGAGGCTTGCAAGGCAGGCATTTTGTCACTGAGCAATCCCCAGGCTCCCCAGGAATCTGAGATTTACAAAAGAGTTGCAAATATTATGGAGAGTTTTTTGAGTATGTTTCATTTGCCTAATATTAACATTTTATGTAACCATGGAACATTTATCAAAGTGATGGGATTCACATTGGTAAATTATGGATGATACTAATTATTAACTATGGACTTTATTCAGACGTACCCAGTTTTTCTGCTATTTTTAAATATTTTTTGGTGGAGCAGTTTGGGCTACAGCTGGGGATTCTCAGGGATTACTCCTAGTTCTGTGTCAGAGATTATTATTCCTGGAGATGATAGAGGTCAATGGGTCAGTCAAGTGCATGGTAAGTGCTTTAACCCTTGTACTATTTACTATTTCTTTAGCTCCCTAGTCTTTTTTGGGAAGTGGAGGTTGCATACCCAGCAGTACTCAGCACACACTCCTGGCTCTGTGTTTGGGCAGTTTCTGGCAATGCCCAGAAGACCTCAGGTAGTGAAGGGCATTGAACTAGGGTGGCCGCAAAGTGAGCACCTTAACTCCCTTGCTCTCTCTCCACCCTATTTCTGCTGTTTTTGTTTGTTTGTTTTGGAGTTTTGCTTCTGTTTTGAAATTCAATTCATATTGCCTTTAGTCATTCTGTTTCCTTACTCTCAGTGTTTTATTTTTCTCCCCGTGACCTGGACATTCTTGAAGAGTACTGGCCAGATAGTTTGTAGACTATTCCTTGATTTGGGTTTGTGGAGTGTTTTTCCATGAATTTGGAGTTCAAACATAGTAGAGGTGATGGGTTCATGTCAAGGCACCCCCTTGGACATGTCACCAGACTCACCCCTGATGATAGTAACCTGGGTCTTTGGTTCAAGGGGGTAGCACTCTAGCACTGTCGGCCCATTGTTCATTGATTTGCTTGAGCAGGCACCAGTAATGTCTCCATTGTGAGATTTGTTGTTACTGTTTTTGGCATATCGAATACGCCACCAGTAGCTTGCCAGGCTCTGCCGTGTGGGCAGGATATTCTCGGTAGCTTGCCAGGCTCTCTGAGAGTGACAGAGGAATTGAACCCGAGTCTGCCCTACCAGTTGTGCTATCGCTCCAGCTCAGAGACTGGTTCTGGGGGTATCTGCCAGGATTGATACTGTAGCTACTATTTCTTCTTCCCTGTTCTGATCAATAGGAAAGAGCCCCTGAGGGCAGCATGTGCTTCTGGGGCAGGGGAGGAATTCAGTCCTGCTCCTGGAGAGAGGTGCATTCTGGTCATGCCTTACCACTGCCACCATAGGGTGGGAGAGGTAGCATGACGGTTGGGCACTTGACTTGCCAGTGACTGGTCTGGTTTCCATCTCTGGCACCAGCCAGGAGTGATTCAAGAGAACTGAGCCAGGATTAAACCCTGAGCACCACTAGGAGTGTCCCCCCACCAAACTATAAAATAAAAAAACAGCCAACCCTTCTTCTCCCGAACCAAAAAGCATCTTAGCTCTGCCATTACAAAGATTTACCATTAACAGCCAGGGCTTGGATCAGGTGGTCTGGGGATGGTAATATTTGGGACTTGGATGGGAGGGAGTGAGGTCTGAATATGCCTCTTAAAATGTCCTTCTGTATTTTGTCATCTGAACTAGGAGAACTGGCTGGGTGATATGGTTGAACCTTCACTTGCTCTGATCCCAGATTGCTATTCGAGAAGGGCAATTGGCAGACTAAAGAGATAAAACAGTGGATTGGGCACTTGCCTTGCACACAGCTGACTTGGGTTATATCCTAGGCATCAGTTATGGTTCCCTGAGCACTGCCCAGAGTGACCCCAGAGTGCAGGGTCAGGGGTAATCCTCAAACACTGCTGGGTGTGGCCCCCAAACCGGAAAACAAAAAAAAAAAGGGCAGCTGTTGGGGAAAGAGACGGGGTGCTTGGGGAAAGAGATGGGGTGCTTGCAAGAACTGAGTGCTGAAAGTAGGTAAGGCGGTGTACATGATGATCTTTGAGCATCTATACTGCAAACCACAATGCCGAGAGAGAGAGAGAGAGAGAGAGAGAGAGAGGGAGGGAGGGAGAGGAATAGAGAGAGAGAGGGAGGAGAGAGAGGGAGAGGAAGAGGGAAAGGGAAAGAGAGAGAAGGGGAGAGAGAGAGAGAGAGAGAGAGAGATTGTCTGCCATATAGGCAGATGGTGATGGTGGTGGTGGAACAGGGGACATGGGTGGTAGGAAATGTGCACTTGTGAAGGGATGGTTGTTAGAACATTGAATGACTGAAACCCAACTTTGAACAACTTTGAAACTATGTATCTCATCGTGATTCAATTAAAAATATTTTTAAAAATAGATTTATTTAAAAAAAATAGAAGGGCAGCTGGGGAAAGAGGCCTAGGTGCTTGCTGTACCTAGGAGGGCAGACCTGCCAGGGGGGTGGGGCCTGCCAGAGGGGTGGGGCCTGTCAGAGGGCATGGGGTCTGCAAAGGCGCCAGGAGGGCTCTGCTGCTGTGCTCTGAGGTCTGGCCTACAGGGTCTGTTTTTCTGTCTGTCGTCTGTTTGCCTCTGTATCTGAGCTGCAAAGCATCTCTGAAGAAGAGGTCAGCTGAGGATTCAGGCCGGAAGAGTGGAGATGGAAGACAAGCCAAGAAGATTTGCAGAGAAGGCACGGGGCTAACCCACTCTTCTCAGGCACCCTGGCGCGTCCTTCCTGGACTCTGCCTTCTGTCTGACCGTAGCCCCGGGAGCCAATGCATGCATCTCTCCCATCTGGAGACCCAGCAGAGCCACTTGGCTCTCAGTGGCATCAGGGCTGGTCGCTAACATAGAGGAGAGAGGCAAAGCCCCGGGGGCCGGCTCCAGCCTGCCCAGGAGCCTTTCTTCTGCCATTTTCATCTTTCACTTTTGAGTTCCAACAACTGATCTTTCCTGTCAGCCCGGGAAAGAAAGGGGTTGCTCGTTGGCTTCCTCCAGGATTTTCTTTTTTCCCCCCTTTTTTCTCAGCCTTTTAAAATTTCTCTGTTTAAACCAGGAACTTCTGAAGGTCCTGGTTTCTTTTCTCTTTTGAAATTCGTTCCTGTTTCACAGAGCTCAATCCCCTTTGACCCCCCCCACTTTCAGTCTGCCACATTGGCTGGTGATTTGCGTCTCCTCCTGCTCCCCATCTCTCAGCCTCCTCTCCCAAGCACAAGCCTTCTCCTGTCTAATTTTTTTTGGGGAAACTCACACTCTTGGGGTCACCCCTGTGTTGTCAGAGCTGATTTGCAGGGGCCTTTTGGCCATTTAAGACCTGGTTTGTTGTCCAGTTTCATCTTTACGAACAACCTCTCACACCTACATTTATTTATTTATTTGTTTATTTTTTTAATGCTATTTTAATGAATCACCATGAGATAGAGTTACAGACTTACACAACTTTTCGTGATTAAGTTTCAGTCATACAATGTTCAAGTACTCATCCCTCCACCAGTGCCCATTCTCCACCACCAATGTTCCCAGTGTTCCTCCTGCCACTCCCATTCCTTCCCACCCCCTGCCTCTGTGGTAGGCACATTCCCTCTTACTCTCTCTCTCTCTCTCTCTCTCTCTCATTTTGGGTGTTATGATTTGCAATATAGGTACTAAGTGGCTATCATATTTGGTCCATAGTCTACTTTCAGCACGCATCTACCATCCTGAGTGAGCCCTCCAACCATCATTTACTTAGTGGTCCCTTCTTTATGCTAGCTGTCTTTTCCCCCAGCAGGCTTACAGCTATGGAGAAATCCCCCTGGCCCTTATACCTACTGTTCTTGGGTGTCAGCTTCATGTGATGTTATTCTATACTCCACAAATGAGTGCAGTCCTTCTATGTCTGTCCCTCTGTTTCTGACTCATTTCACTTAGCATGATACTCTCCATGTCTATCCATTTATAAGCAAATTTCATGTCTTCATCTCTCCTAACAACTGCATAGTATTCCATTGTGTAGATGTACTAAAGTTTCTTTAACCAGTCATCTGTTCTAGGGCACTTGGGTTGTTTCCAGAGTTTGGCTATTGTGGCTGTTCTGCTTTTTGATGATGGGATTTCCATCACAGGTTATTCCAGTGTTTTCACTCACTTTCCTCTGTTTTAGGATGATGCCGCATTACTTCCATCAGACACTCTTCGAATCTTTCTGCACGGATTCGTGCCATCTTTGCTTGCAATAGGCTGCCAGGTTTAATAGTTCCTTTATGAGCCCCCGAGGGAGGATTGAGGAGGAAACCAAGAATAGGGACTTAGCTCGAATCATGTGCTCTTTGATGGTAACAGCGGATCTGAATCTTGTCACTGGTACCGAATCCTTGTTCCTGACTCCCGCAATAGTGCCCTGTGAGGTCTCTCTTCCTGACTCAGGACCTGTGTGTTCATGGAGAGGGTGGACTGCCCTCCAGAACACGATCTTTTCTAGTTTGTACAGATGAAGCTGGGCATCACCTTGGCATCACCTCACTCTGCCGGCCCCCCAGGCCGTCCAGTGCTCGTGGCTTTCTGATTTTGTGGTGGCAGAGGCTGTGCTGAAGGCATGCCAAAATGACGGGAACGTGCTCGTTTATGGTTTGGCTTCAGGGGCACCACTTCTGGTCCCAGGAGACTTTCCTGTGGGGATGTTGCTTTACCCGAAATTTTCCTGAGTGAGAGTGAGGTGGAGCCCAGAGAAGTCCCCCAGCAGCCCTGGGGGTTTTCCTGGCTGGTGAATGACAGCAAAGACCTCACATTAGGTAAATCCCATGACAAATTGCAGGGAACCTTTTGAGGTTGGGGAAACTTTTGCAGCTGAACAGCAAACATGGAGATGGAAGGCAGCTCTCTGTTTCCTGAGAAGGCCCCCAGCCCTCTGCCATGCCACTGAGGTCCCGTCCCAGACGTTCTCTAAGGGCCACTGCTGGAAGAGTGTCCCAGATGGCGAAATTCTTCAGGCACATGGAGTGTTGGTGGGCTTGTGGGATGCGCAAGTCAAAAGTGACCCCAGTAGTTTCCCCGACATTAATAATGAGCTGTGGTCTGCCTGGGCCTACAGAAATTTCCCAGGATGCCACAATTGCTGTGCCCTGCAGATAGGAAAGGAGGACAGAAGTGACTTGTCTTGCAGAAAAGAGCACTCCCTCCCTGACACTTTCTTTCCTTTCCCATACAAACTTCAGACCAAAAACATCCCTTCAAACCCATAAGGAAACAGCTAGCAAAGGTTGCTTGCCCCTGGCTGGGCTCGAGCTGCTCTGGGGCAGCGTCCAGTGCTGTAGTTCTGAGTGCTGGTGACTCTCTGTGGGGTGGTGACTGTTCTGAGCGCGCTCCCCTGACAGATGGCTTTATTTTCCCAGTGCTGTCTCCTCCTTGTCAGGCGGAAATGCTAACATTTTCTTCTTAGTCCAGGTCTCCTAGAAACAAAACAATGAAAAAATACATTTGTTAAAAAAAGTCTTTTAAATTGTTGACTTGGAAACTATCTGGCTTTGATAAGAGCTAGGAGCACTTTTGTTCGTGTTGGTAAAATGAAGCGGGGCATTTTGATTTCAAAGGCTAACTCACCAAGAGGGCACGGGTGGAGTGGAGTGTGACCAGATACTGGAGGGGGGTGAGAGTCCCTGGTACCAGCACCCAGGATGGGTACCAGGACCTAGGACTGGAGCGCTCTTGCGTGGGCAGGGCCAAGGTTCCAGCCTGCCGGTCCAGGAGATGGCCCAGAGCAGGTTCCCACAGACAGACGCTGTGTCCTGCACTTGAACCTGGGCTCTTTCCTGCCTTCTGCTTTGTGGGAGACTCTGGTTAAGTTGGGCCCGTTCCTGAGTGGTCAGTCCAGCCTGACCCCCCCACTTCATCTCCAGGCACATCCCCTCCAAAATCGCTTTATAAATATTCTGGGCATCTTAAGCTTTACCGTGATATTCTTTTTTTATTACCCCCCCCCTTTTTAATTCAATCGCAGTGAGATACACAGTTACAAGGTTGTTCTTGACTGAGTTTCAGTCATATAATGTTCCAACACCATTCCTTCACCAGTGTCTATTTCCCACCACCAATGTCCCGTTTCCCTCCTCCCCCTTCCCAGGCTACCTGTATGGCAGACACTTTTCTTCTTCTTCCTCTCTCTCTCTCATGAAGTTCTTGAAGAAATTTCCTTTGACAGATGGAAGAGAAAGTTTGCCCTTCCTCTCTATTCTGGGACCTTAAAGGAACGGACGCCCATGTATATAATGAACACAACCCAGAGAATTGGCCTCTGACCAGGCCAACTGTGCCTCCTGGTATGCCAGTATTTTTTTTGTCTTTAAAAGAGGTTTATTGAGGTATTTGAATATCATAGACTTCACTGTATTACTTATCACTGTCATCCTGTTGCTTGTCGATTTACTTGAGCGGGCACCAGTAATGTCTCTATTCCTCACAGACCTGAGATTTTAGCAGCCTCTCTTTACTCGTCATTCCCAGATTGGAGACACTTTCAGGGTCAGGGGAATGAGACCTGTCGTTACTGTATGTGGCATATCGAATACGCCATGCATAGCTTGCCAGGCTCTGCCTGTGCAGGCGGGATACTCTCGGTAGCTTGTTGGGCTCTTCGAGAAGTATATGTGTGTGTGTGTGTGTGTGTGTGTGTGTGTGTGTGTGTGTATCACTGTCATCCTGTTGTTCATCCATTTGCTCGAGCGGGCACCAGTAATGTCTCCATTGTGAGACTTATTGTTACTGTTTTTGGTATATTATTCTCTATGATTTGTTGCCTATTGTCTGAATAGGCAAGAAATACTGTCCATCAAATATGGTGTGGTAATTATGGAAAATGGGTAGGAAGTGTCTTATAATGTGTCTGGAAAGCGACCTAGAGTGTGGTGGCAGTTGGTTGGGTAGCGGACACCGGCTGCAGGGGCTGGGTCCCTTGGGGCGGGGAGGGTTCTTACCAGCCCCACTCTGGGGCGCCCTGAGTGAAAACAGCCTGTCGCAGTGTCCCTCATAAACTTCATCTATTATAAATTCGGTACTATTTAGTGATAGTGGTGCAGCCATTATGAGAATTCACATTTCCATTATTGTAGTAAGTTTTCTTGTGCCCATTAGCAATCCATCTCTGACCCAGGCCCAACCCCAGGCGGCCACTAATCTTTCTGGCTCCACATATTTGCCTTTTCTGGAAATTCCATGGAAATTGAATCCCTCGATAGATAGTCTTTTGTATCCGTCTTTTTTCACTTAGTGCAATGCTTTCAAGAGTTATTGATGTTGTAACATGCATTGGTTGTTCATTTCCTTTATGGGGTGAGGAGAAACAGAGCCTCCCAAATGGTGCTCTGGAGCCCCTTCCTGTGATTCTCAGTGTCTGGACCTAAGGATCCATGGGCCCTGCCATACTGTGGATTTCCTAGGCAACCTTAGTAATGCTTGGGGACCTCCAGGGCCTTACTCAGTCGTGGTAGGGGGCCTCCAAGGTTGTATCCAGCCTTGTTAGACCATGTGGTGTGGAGGATCGAACTGGGCTTAGCTGCACGCAACACATGTACCCCTAATGCAATATCTCTCTAGGCTTTTTGTTCCTTTTGTATTTGGGCCATACCCAGAGTGTGTTGGGAAGGAGCACACTGGGGGCCAGGCAGTACCAAGCCTTGAACTCAGGACCTTGAATGTACTGGGCATGTGCTGTACCAATTGAGCTATTTTCCCAGCCCCGTTCACTCCGTTCAATCGCTGAATAACATTTCACTGTGTAGAAATACTACATCCTGTTCATTCATTTGCTAGCAAATTAGCATTTGCATTGTTTTCACTCTGTCTTTCCTGATTAACATTGTCAGAATCATTTGTGTGTGAGTCATGGACAGATGTTTTCATTTCTCCTCAGTAGCTACCTGGGCTGGGAATGGCTGGGACATATAGTAGATGGGAACATATGGTTACCTTTTAAGAAACAGTTCACGTGTCTTATAGAGTGGCAGTACTGCCTTCCCATAACTGAGGGAAGAGGGGTTCCATTTGCACCGAGCCCCTATCAATATTTTCATGATACTGCCTTTGGATCACAGTGAGATCCAAAGGTTCATAAAATCAAAAGGTGGATTTCATCGTGATTTTTTTTTCACTTTTTACAACTCTTATTTTAGTGGAAGTAGACTTGGGATTTTGTGGGATCAGGAAAATTGAATCCCATGATAGGAAACTATTTTCCAGTTGGATGTCTCTTTTTTATTATTAAATTAAACTTTTTATTTCTATAAGGTTCTTCACAATAATTTATTCCATTCAATATTCTAATGCCAAATCCACCAGCATTATCCAATACCACCACCATTATTTCAGATTTTCCCATCACCACCCAAGCCTGCCCCAAAGGCTGATCCTAAATAATTTATTTTGTATTGCTTGTTAAAAATAGCGCTGTAGCATTGTCATCCCGTTGTTCATCAATTTGCTCGAGCAGGCACCAGTAATGTCTCCATTGTGAGACTTGTTACTGTTTTTGGCATATCGATTATGCCACAGGTAGCTTGCCACGCTCTGGTGTGTGGGCGGGATACTCTCAATAACTTGCCAGGCTCTTGGAGAGGGATGGAAGAATCGAACCCGGGTTGGCCATGTGTAAGGCAAATGTCCTTCCTACCTGCTGTGTTATTGCTCTAGTCTGCTTGTTAAGAATAATCCACTAACAATCTCATTGTGATTTTAATCTGAATTTTCTTAATGACTCCTGATATTTAGCATCTTTTTTTGTGTGTGCTTTCACATGTATCTTTGTGAAATGTGCATTCACTTTTTGCCTATGTTTCACCTGAGTTCCTTGTTGTTATTGTTATTATTTTATATTTTAAATTTTGGGTCACACCCAGCTTGGATCAGGAGCTACTCCTGGCCTTGGTTAGGGGCCCCTGCAATGCCAGAGATTGACCTGCTGGGCCTCCTGCACGTAAAGCCTGTGCTCCAGTCCCTTGTGTTATCTCTCTGGTCCCTGACATCATTATTATTTAGTAATGAGTTATTTCAATATTCTGGACCACATGTCCCCTATCAGACATGACATAAATATTTTTGTTTGTTTTGGTTTAGAGGCCACTTCCAGCAGTACTCAGGGCCCACTCCTGGCTCTGTGCTCAGGGGTCACTCCTGGAGTACTTAGGGAATCATTTGCAGTGCTGGAAATCAAACCAGGTTTGGCTGAATGCAAGGCAAGCGCCTTAACCCCTGTTGTATTCTCCCTGGCCCCTCTAAATACTTCCTTCTATATGTGGCTTGTCTTTTTTACTGAAGAGACTTCATCGTGGAGTCTTCCAAGCAATTCTCAGAAGAGACAGGGGCCACTTCCATCAAACTCTGCCAAGTGAGCCAGATTGCTCAATGTTCAGACCAGCAATGCAGCACTCTCAGGCCTAGTGGTGCTGAGAGCCACTAGGACCATCCCTGGCAGTGCTCAGGGGTTGTGTCGTGCTGGAAACTGAGCTCAGAGCCTCGAGTTCAGCCTTTTGAGCCTTTTTGTGGCCCTAGTCTCCATTTTCTTCATGGTGATTCGTGAAGACCAACAGCTTTTAAGTTTTGGGAGCCATACCTGACCAACGCGTTGTATCACTCGAGGGACCTATGATGCTGGGGATTGCACGGGGGTCCCCACATATAAACCATGTGCTCCAGCCTTGTGAGCCACCCACAGATTTGGTTTTTTGTTTTTGTTTTTGTTTTTATTTGCTTTTTGGGTCACACTTCGTGATGCACAGGGGCTACTCCTGGCTCTGCACTCAGGAACCACTCCTGGCAGGAGCAACAGCTTTTAAATTAGAAGCGCAGGTCCTCAATGTATTCTTTCATAGATTATTCTTGCACTGTGACTTTTAGTCCCTTTGTTTTATTCTTCGTTTCAGCACTTTAGTTTGCATTTTCACCCATGTCGTGCATCCTACATTTGCTTTACTTCAAGGGCAGAAGGCAAAGCCCAGTCTCTCAGCTCTTGCTGACTTAGAGGAGGAACACGCTGCTGGAGTTGTGTGTTCAAGGCTTTGGCTCACTGGATCCTGAATCTTGAAAGGAAAGGGAAGTGAGCTCTGACTTGGAAGTTTCCAGTTGAGATTCACAGAAGCATAAACCCGGTGCTCTTATGGAAGTGTGTTCTCTCTTTTATAGGTCAACTGATTGCTTCTCTGCATATTGCTAAACATCAGTAATAATAAATTTCTCTTAGGTCACTCTGAGGTTTTTCTACTTGAATTAGGAAAGTGCATATTAATATTAAAATTTTTAAATCCTTTTTTATTTTTTGATTTGGGGGCCATACCTGACTGTGCTCAGGTGTTGCTCCTGATTCTTCACTCAGGAGTTAGTTTTTGTGGTGCTCGGGGGACCAGTGAGATGCCAGGGGTTGAGCCCAGGTTGGCTGTGTGCAGGGCAAGAGATTTACCTGCAGGACTATTTTTCTAGTCCTGATACTATTAATTTTTCATGTTAATGTTAAATTAATATTTTAACGATTGATTCATTGCCATGTTCACAAGGATGTTTGAGTTTATTATTTATCACCTAAAAATAGAGAGGACAGCGGGCTCTATCTACTACTTTGATGGATCTCAGCCATCATCAGAATCAGAGAGTTGCAGTTTCTTGGGACTGGAAAAGATCTTAAAACTTGGGACTGCAGCCTGTCCCCTACCACAGGCACCCTTGGATTTCTCTTGTTTGTCGTCTAGGCACATCCAGTGTGTGGAATCATTAATTCGATCATTTTAAGCATTAGAAGATTATTTCACAATGGAAATGCAACATCTGCCTGTAATTTTCATCCTTTAAAAATGTGCTATGGGGCTGGAGTGTTAGTACAGCGGGTAGGGTGTTTGCCTTGCACGCGGCTGACCCCAGGTTTGATCCCCAGCATCCCATATGGTCCCCCAAGCACCACCGGGAGTGATTCATGAGTGCAGAGCTAGGAGTAATCCCTGAGCATCGTCAGGTGTGACCCCCCCAAAAAAAGCCAAATAAATAAATAAATATGAGCTATTATATATTTTTTAAATTTTGGGCACCATGGATTATAAATTATTATTAATAGATTTTCATGCATGAACTATTCTAGTACCACACATTCTACCCTAGTGTTTGCTATCCTCCACCATTGTCCCAGTGTCCCTCACCCACCCTTCTGACTCTGTGGTAAGTTTATTTCTTACTGAAGACATCTTCTAAGTTTCTCTTGCCTTTGAGCATTTGCTGTTCCTCTATTCTGTTTCTTTATGTTCCACATATGTGAGAGAGGATTCTGTGTCTGTCCCTCTCCTTCTGACTTTATTCCAGCTCCATATATGTGGCAGAAAATTTCACAATTTCCTTTTTTCTTATAACCAGGTAGTCTTCCATCGTGTACATGTTCTGCAGTTTCTTTATCCAGTCATCTGGTCTTGGAAACTTGGGTTGTTTTCAGATTTTTGTCTACTTTGGATAGAGCCACGCTGAGCTAAGGAGTGCAGATGTCTTTTCTAAATTGAGTTTTTGGAATCTTAGGGTAAATGCCCAGAGGTGAATTTGCTGCGTCATATGGAATCTCAGTTCCTAGTTTTCCGAGAATTTCTGGTTTTCTGAGAAGTGCCCATATTGTTTTCTTAAAAGGCTGAACCAGCCAGCATTTCAGCCAGCAATGAATGAGGGTTCCTTTCTTCCCACACCTACACCAACACTGGTTGATTTTGTTCTTTATGATGTGTGCCCGTATCACTGGTGTGAGGTGATCTCTCATTGTTGTTTTGATTTGCATTTCCATGATGATAAGTGATGTGCATTTTCGATATACCTTTTGGCTTCTTTGATCAAGTTCTTGTTCATTTCTCCCCTCACCCCCATTTTTTGATGAGAGGTTCATTTTGTTGTTGTCGAGTTTTATTAGCACTTAGTGTATCTTGGATATAGCTGTTTATCAGTGGGTAATAGGCAAATATTTTTCCCAGTCAATGGGGTGTTATTTTTATTCTCGCCATTGTTTCCTTTACTGTGCAGAAGCTTCTTAGTTTGATATAGTCTCACTTGTTTATCTTTGTTTTCATTTCCTTGGCCAGTGGTTTTGAATTACTGAAGATCCCTCTGGATTCAATGTCATGAAGTATTCTACCTCTGTTTTCCTCACTGTAATTTGTGGATTCAGGTCTGACACTGAGATCTTTGATCCATTTTGATTTTACTTCTGTGCATGGTGTTAGAAAAGAATCTGAATTCTTTTTTTTCATAATTCTTGCTCCTCTACTGAACATTAAATGTCCTTTTACCTAAAGTATTGTCTTTGAACTTTCAATTTTGCTTTCCTGGATTTGGAGCTTACCCTTATTCCAGTAACACACTGTTTGGATTACTGTTTTAATAGTATAATTTTAAATCGGGAAACGAGAAACCTCCCATCTTCTTTTCCCCTAGGATTGCTTTGACTGTTCTTGGGTTTTATTATTTTATATAAATTTCAACAATGGTGTTTTATCTCTGTTAGCAGCATAAAACAGCTTCAAGTTACTCTGTACTAGCTGTTATCCAAAGACTGAAGCTAGATACCTTAAATCTTTGTGTCTGTTGGCATAGATGCCTTTCATTCCAGTAACTATTTTTTTTTAATTTCGTTTGCATTCCTGAACAACAGTGAGCCTGGTCACTTCTTTCAGGACACACTCTAGGTTGTCCATGTGTTTGTGTTCAGTCAAACTTGTGCATCAGGTATGACCCGGGTGGTTCGAGTCTACTACCATAAGTGAGACCATCAGTTCTTTGATCTGGACAGGGATATCCTGTTAAAGGCAAATACTTAGCATATACATTGCCCTGTTGGTACATGTTCATTTTGGGATTGCCTCAAACCCCATTTTTTTATACCTATGGACTTTGGCCAAATTGGTTTTCTATTGAGCATTCACTCTCTCTCTCTCTCTCTCTCTCTCTCTCATTAACTAAAAACACCATGCTGCACATTACACCCCCATACTTTATTTTGTAATCATTAGTTAAAAAAATTCTAGCTTCATTTCCTGTAACTGCTCTTTTAAGCATACGTATAGACAGACTCTATATGATTTTACTCATGGAAAATATAATAAAATTTTTAGACTATAAGAACAAAATAGTAACCTGCACCAGGAGGCAGAAGGAGGTAATTACCATGGGGAGGATGGTGTGATCAGATAAAGAAGGTTGGCGTGATAAAGGATGGAAACCAGACTCAGGCTGGTGAACATACTGTGTGTTGGTGATCTATATTGCTGTGAGGCCTGTGTGCTGACAGAAATGAATACAGCTTAACAGAGAAAAAACCCAAAGAGCTTGGATACCACCAGTGTGACCCAAAATCAAATCAAATGAAAAAAAGCCAGTCCTTCGGTGGCTCTTGCCACATTTTGGGTGCCGAGTCATCGGCTCTGGCTATCTGCAACCACAGTGAGCAGTGCTTGGATGGAGCAGGCTCCATCGTGGCAGGAAGTTCTATTGGATATACATGGGCAAATGATGGGCATTATGAGTTTTCTCTGTTCCACTGCAGGGATAAGGCTGTGCTATGCTCTCAACTACTTAGTGGTCCTCGTGGCTTTCTAGAGCCCATCTTCTCTCTTGGGGATTTTCAGCACAAGAAGCTGAAGAGAAACAGAGCTTCATAGCTCAGGACCATCTTATCCTCTGTTGCTGTTATTATTTCAGAAAGTTGAGTTTTCTTCCCTGCCACTGTGCCTTTGTATCAGTCTGTCGGGGATGGGGGGACCGTAAGGGGCCCCTTACTGGATGATCTGGATCAGGTGCATGTGTCATAGTGGCCCAAGTGGGGAGGCAGGATGTCTCCCCACTTCTTAATTTTTAGTGATGTTTTAGATGCTAGAGAAAAAAGAAAACCCTTTATCACAAGTGGATATTTAGGAGGACTGGAGAGATAGTACAGCAGGAAGGACACTTGCCTTGCATGCAGCTGACCCAAGTTCTAACCCTGGTATCCTATTGTACCCTGAGTACCACCAGGAGTAATTCTTGAATACAGAGCCAAGAGTAAGCCCTGAGAATTGCTGGGTGTTGCCTCAAAACCACTTCCCCTCAGCCTCCCACACATCTTAAACCAACCGAAGTGGATTTTGGGTCACACCCGATAATGCACAGGGGTCACTCCTGGCTCTGCACTCAGGAATCACCCCTGGAGGTGCTCAGGGGACCATATGGGATGCTAGCAATTGAACCCAGGTCGGTTGCGTGCAAGGCAAATGCCCTACCTGCTATGCTATCGCTCCAGCCCCAGAATTTTTTTAAATAGACATTTGGATAATATTGTAGAGACTGGAGTCTGTGGAGACAATTTTAAAGGTACCACACCCTCCTACCAATTGTCTTGACCATCCTTTACAGTTTATGACCCCATTCAACGAACACTAGAAGATTTCTGCCTGATGACTTTGGACACGTACTAATTAGATTGCAGTACATCCACATTCTTCTCCTTGGTAAACTGCAACCCCCCCACCCCCACCCCACACACCAACCCAAACAAACCAAAACCCCCAAGACTCAAACAAACCAAAAATCAAAAGGAGAGTTCAATTCCTGCTACAGACAGGATAGTTTTGACATCTTCCTTTCTCTTATCCTCCAAATCTTCTGAAATCATGCTTACTATGAGCCAGTCTAAGAACTTTTGTATTATTTCTTGAGGTCTGGGATATGCTTTGAAAGATCTTAAGGATAATTTCTTTCTCTTTTGACCCAAGACATTAAAAATGTGTGTTGAAGTGGGTGACATTCATGCTCATCTGCTTTAAAGTAAATATGGTGAAAGGGTCTATAGTCATTCCCAAATGGGAAGCAGTGATTTACTTTAGACGGTTCTAGCGTTTCTTAAAACACAAATCCAAGTGGATGATGTTTAGAATAGGGCTTCTATGGTTAACCTAGTTTCAAACAGTGAGTTGGGCATAGCTGCACTGGTTCCTCTCCTGGATGGGCACTTAGGACCTTCACTATATTGATGGGCATTGTCACCCTTGAGAAGGAGAGTATAGGGAGTCTCCAGATTTAATTGACCTTAGAACCATTTTATGGTCCAGCACTGTAGGTACCAGCAAGCAGCCTATCCGACATATGTCTGGGGATGGCTAGACTAAAGAAAATTGTTTGCAGAAACAGGAAAGTAGGCCTTGTGGGAAAGTGCAAATAGAGCATTTTTGTAAATACTTCTGCTTTTTGTTTCTCAGTGATTATTTTTAACCTAAACAGTACTCATCTGAAGCTCTCATAAACTCAGGAGACTTCATAGGGTGAAAGAGGCTCAACCACTGGGGAAAAGGTAACATCACAGCGTTGTCCAGCCCAAAGGAAAGGTAAAAACTGCTCTCTGATTTTTTTTGTTGTTGTTTTTAAGAGGAACCTTTTAGTGAAATTGCTAATTCATTCCCTTCTAGGCTACTGTTAGGGTCTGATAAATACAGATTGCTGCTCCCAGGTACAGTCACATTCTAGGAAATAAGCAATTCACGGGCAGTTCTTTTGTGATAAAAATCCATAAATGGCTTTTAGAAGGCATTTAAAGCTCTGAGGGTAAAGTTTGTCGTCATGGGGATGGATTATATATTTCTACGAGTACTTTTCTGGGAAGATTAACAAAATGAACTTCTGCTTAACTTGCTCTCATACTGTCTAGCCAGGACAGTGTCTAATATTAATATTAAGAATACTAGCAAATATCTCTTACAAGGATGCTCTCTGCCAGGCACTATTTCCAGTTCTATGCATAGAGCAACTCATTTCATCCTTGTAAAAATTCTCTGAGGTAGTTGTTATTTTCCCTATTTCATAAAGTGGAAAAATACTGTAGTCATGTAATAGTAAAAGCAATAATTAATATGATTAGCTGTGTTCTAACAGAGACTAACAAAGCATATTGAGATGGTGCTAATTTGCATACATTCCTAGGTGTATATATTACTATCTGACTGTTGATTTTATAAATGTTTTCCTTTCCGTACATTTTGTAACTTCTACTTGGAGGTTTTAGACATCTTTAAGAGCTCAACAGTGGAATTTACTTACGGGTATTTGTCCAGCCATGTTTTCTTGGGCTAGTTTCTGTGTGTTGTTAGGAATGCAAAGATCATCGAGCCACAGTCCCCAGTCTAGAAATGTCGAAGAAGAGGAAGAGTTGTAATTCTCCAAACAATGACACTTCCTAAGCTGTGATAGGGAAAGTTGATTTCTTACCTTTTATTTCCAAAAGTCAAATATTAAAAGTGTGTAGGCCTGAGTGGGATGGGAAACCGGGGAGAAGCCACAGGGCTGGGTAATTAATTTTTTTATCTGTATTGAGATATTGACATATACCATATGCAAGTTTTATGTGTACAGTGTGATAATTTGATCCATGCATATTGTGAAATGATCAAAATAAAGTTAACCCTTCTTAAGTTTTCACATAATCAACCCTCTATCCTGTCCCTTGTATGTGGGAATAACATTTCAGATGTATTCACAATGGCTTTTAGATATATAATTCAATAATGGTAATTGTGACAACCCTGCTAAACCAGAGATCCACAGAACTTACTCATCTTACAGCCATACATTTGTTCCTTTGATCAGCCGACCCCATATTCGCAACCTTCCAGCCTCTGGCAACCCTATTCTATGCTTTCTATGAGTTAAGTTTTTTCTTTTTTAGGTTTTATGTCTTAGAAAGAACACTCCTTGTTTTCTTTTTTCTTTTCTTTTTATAAAGTAGTTCATAATATTTGATTATATTTAATATCCGAACATCAATCCCACCACCATTACACCTTCCCACGATCATTACACTTTCCCACCACCGTATTTTGGATGTTTCTATCCCAAATCCCAACCGCTGCCCCAAAGCAGAACCAAAGTAATTTATTCGGTATTGTTTCCTATGAATAAACTGCTGAAAATGCTCCCAAAAACTTTCCTTAGAGGAAAGTGTGTGAAGATTGTGGTATTTCACCCAGAGGCCATTAAGCCCTTCTATACGAGATCACTAACATTGTTAAAGGTTGAGCCTTGTGTGTGAATATATATAATATATATGTAAAAATATATTTCCCAGCTCCCATCAAATGTAGTGTGCTACTCTTGGAATATGAGTGGTGTGAAGTTCACGGGTAAGCGATCCAGAAATAGGTTCACTTATGGGTGAGGCTCGTCCGAGCATGTGGAGAGCGGCCATGCGCATGGTGGTGGTTTAGTTCTGGAGGTTTTTGACTGCCGGGGCTGGGTCTCTTGGGGCAGGGAGGGGCCTCACCAACTCTCTCCAGGATGCCCCAAGTGAAACAGCCAGGCGCGGGGGTCCCTCCTTGTTTTCTTGACTTAGTTCAGTTATTATGAGGTGCCCACCAGCTTAATTTGGGGTTATCTCCTAGTCAGTCAGATTAGATTTCACCCAGAATAGACCACTGCGGATTGCAGCCTCTGGCTTCTCTTGAGTGCAGGCTTCTGACGTCAGGGGAGAAACTTATCAGGGTTAGAGAAACATGGGCTGCAATGGGAACACCAAAGCTCCCGGACTGATCTCTCTAAATGCCTGAATGTCTGGTTGACTTCACAGAATGCAAATGAGAAAAGGAAAGTCCCAGCCTGCAGGGGTCGCTCTCCAGTGAGGATACATAGGAAAGACTTGGTGGCCAGGAGCCTCCTTTGGCACAGGATTGGAGTTATTCTCTCTGCATGGTGGGCGCTGGGCCAGGGTCTGGTTACCCATGTTGGGATCAGGCCACAAAGCCCACAGGCTTCCTGGATTGAATTCACTTTAAAGGAATACGGGGAGAGAAGAGATGGGAGGGAGCAGCTCCTGGAGGAAATGGCACAAAGATCTATTCATTGGGAGTTGGCAGGAAGGCCTCCGAGCTGAATCTAGCAGTTAGCGGAGACCTGGAATGTGCCCCCTCCCCCTCCCCACCCTGCTCCTGGTGCAGCATTGAAATGTTCCTTTGCCTATGAGGGTATACTGTTTCACAGATAATGATATTATTCTCTACTTGATATGTTTGGCTGAAAGGAATGTGGGAGCTTTTTCTTTTCCAGTTTCTGTTCAGCTGTCTTTGTGCCAGGTGTTGGAAGACAGTTCATGTCTCTAACTTACTGAAGTCCAAAGAAGTGTGCTTAGCAGGCTCTGTTCCACCCAGAGGACACTGACACGCAGAGAGGTTCATCATCTTGTTGAAACTATGATTTGAATTTGGGGCAGCAGAGATACTACAGAGGCTTGCCTTGCACATGGTACATGGCATCACATATGGTACCCGAAGCAGTACCCTGAGCACAGTCAGTATATCCTGAGCATCTCAGGGAGTGACCTCCAAATGAACACACACACACACACACACACACACACACACACACACACACGACTTGTATTTGGAAGCCTGGTCTGGTTTTGGAGGATAGTGGTTTGGCTCACACAAGAGCCTAATTAAATCATCCTGGGAAGATGAAGACATGTTTAGAGGCTGTGCTTCTAAGTGGTTCTCAGGGATTCGGGGGTCACTCCTGGCCCTTACTTGCCTAGTGATGTAATGCTGCTCAGGTCCAGAGATGCCGAGAGGGGCCATGTAATGCAAGCGTGTCATCCCTTTGAGTTGTCTCTCCCTCCCCCACTTAGATGTTTTTAAAGTCATCAAGGTACATAATTAATTAGGCAAAACCTTTCCAAATACTGTGCTTGTTATTGTAGCACTTGGGTGATTTGTTTCTGGATGAGACCAAGGTTCTTTGAGTTATTTTTGGCTCGCAGATCTCTGGCCGAGGTGCAGGTGGTGGTAAGAAGCCAGACTGCTAAGGATTATTTTTCATGCCTTTAAACTCCATTTCAGGAGACAGGGCATGAGTAAAATATGATGGAATAATAAAATGTCAAATCAGGGTGCTTGAGTGACCCAATAAGAACTGTTGCCATGTTCCTACCTCTGCTTTTGCCCTTTGCTATGACCTCCTCCACCTGTGATTACCTATCCAGACAGAAACACTGATTTTGTCGCTTTTATTTCTGCATCCCCTGTGCCTGACACATGAAAAGAACTAGATGCTTATGGAACAAATGAAGAAATCAATGTGTAGACATCTTAGGTAGCAACAGGGGAATTTACATTCTAACATGCAGTCTATCAGCACGGAGAGAAGTGCAGAGTCTCTCCAGCACTGGCTCAGAAGAAAGCTATTTATTTATTTATTTAGGCTTTTTGGGCTGGAGTGATAGCATAGCGTGTAGGGCGTTTGTCTTGCACATGGCCAACCCAGGTTCAATTCCTCCATCCCTCTCAGAGAGCCCGGCAAGCTATTGAGAGTATCCCGCCCACATGGCAGAGCCTGGCAAACTACCTGTGGTGTATTCAATATGCCAAAAACAGTAAAAAGTCTCACAGCATTACTGGTGCCCGCTCGAGCAAATTGATGAGCAAGAGGATGACAGTGACAGTGACAGTGATTTAGGTCTTTTGGGTCACATCAGGAGATGCTCAGGGGTTACTTCTGGTTCTGTACCCAGTAATTACTCCTGGCGGTGTTCGGGGGACCATATGGGATGCCAGGGGGAACAAACTTCGGCTGGCTGCCTGCAAGGCAAATGTTCAACCCGCTGTACTGTTGCTCGGGCCTGCAGAAGAAAGCTTTCAGAGTCTCTCACTCTGGATGAAAAACTTGTTCAAAAGAAACATTGCCGTGCAGGGAAGCGAGCAATGGTGATGGGTGTGTGAAATTCTTATTAACCGTATTATAAGTCTGGTACCTCAGAAGAATAATTAAATCATTTTTTAAATAAAAAGAAACACTGAAATATAAATGAGATCATAGATGTGGTGTCCTTCTTTGTAGTTGGGTATTATCTGCATCAGATTGGAGATGACTAGACAGTGAGCATTGAACATTTTTTTTTATTGCTACAGCTGTAGCTCTTGCTGGAAACTTGATTGGTGGCCCTAGATGAATTATAATTATAACAAGATTGAAACTTTATTGGAATTCATCTGTGTGCTGGGAGCTATTCTTAATGGTATATATTTTTTCAGTTTACTGAAGTTGGCTCCTCATAACCACCTCATGAAGTAGACACTACTATTCTTCTCATTTTATAGATAAAGGACCTAGATGCTGAGAGATTATCCCATATCACATAGGTAATAAGCCATAGAGCCAGATTCAAACCTGTATAGGCTACTCTGGGATCTGTATCTTAACTATTATGTGCTCAGAGCCTTTGAGTCCAAAGTCCTCTGAGAAATCTTGTTAAGCACAGAGAGCCTTGCTCTTTGAGGGGGAAAAATCCTTTTTCTGCTATTTTTTCTGATCTCATGTTATTCCCTTTGTCTGAAATTCCCCCCACTGTTCTGTGTCTGCTCTGATTCTTTGGGAGAAGTTGTTAAAAAATGTTGCCCAATGAGGATGAAGCTGGTGTGATTTGAGGTGATTTCATTATTATCTCTTTTAAGGTCTAGTTTTTCTATAATTTCTTATAAAATTTAGCTTTTTCTGAGCATTTTAAATGAAAAACAAACAATCTCATTGATTAGTACCAAACTTAGTTTTAACACTGCACTCTCTTCTGTATATCCCTTACTGATCTTGTGTTATTGTCACATATTTATGCATTGCATGCCCAACAGCATAGATATGTCTTGTGCATTTTACTTAAAAAATAGGTTTACTTTTTTTCTTTTCTGGTTTGATTTGGGGCCATACCCAGTGATGTTCAGGGCTTATTCTTAGTTCTCTGCTCAAGGGTCATGTCTGGTGGTGCTTGGAGGAATCCTAAAGGTGCCAGAAATTCAAACTGGGGTCATCCACATGCTGTCAACCAAGGCAAGTGCCTTTTCCCCTGTACTATTTCTCCAGTTTCTATGCATCTAACTTTTAATCATATGGGGAAGGTGGAGGAGAAGACAAGAAAACTTAGAAATCAAAATCTAGTAATACTGTTTTTTTCCAAATGTACCTCTGTAGTTACTTTTAATGGTGTTATCCATTTCTTCTTCTTTTACAATATTTTTTTCATTAGTTTTTTGGTGGGCCACATCTCTGTGATGCTCAGGGCTATTCCTGACTCTGCATAGGAGTGACCTCTGCTGGTTGTGACCATATTAGTGCTGGGAACTGAACAAGGGTCAGTCGCATAGAAGGCAAGTGCCAAATTTTCTGTACTATCTCTCTGGTCCAATTTCTTCTTAGTGCTTTTGTTACTGTCTGGTTTCTACCATTCCATTTCTTTTTTTTTTTTCTTTTTGGGTCACATCCAGCGATGCTCAGGGGTTACTCCTGCTTCAGGAATTACTCCTGGCGGTGCTTGGGGGACCATATGGGATGCTGGGATTCGAACCCGAGTCGGCCGCATGCAAGGCGAACGCCCTACCCGCTGTGCTATCACTCCAGCCCCCTCTACCATTCCATTTCTACCGTAAGGACTTTCTTGTAGGGAAGCTATACAGGAAGTGAACTCCTTTCTCACTTTTGTTTGTCTAGAAATTAAATTTTAATTTCTCTGTTATTCTCGTTCCAATTTTAGTACATGTGCTGCCGAAGTGAGCGCAATAGCACAGCGGGTAGGGCGTTTGCCTTGCTGACCAAGGTTCGATTCCTCCATTCCTCTTGGAGAGCCTGGCAAGCTACTGAGAGTATCTCACCCACACGGCAGAGCCTGGCAAGCTACCGTGGCGTATTCAATATGCCAAAAACAAGTCTCACAATGGAGACATTACTGGTGCCTGCTTGAGCAAATTGATGAACAATGGGATGACAGTGCTACAGTGCTATCATTCTCAAACGATTTTTTTTTCTGGGTATCGAATTCTTGGTTGACAGATTTTTCTTTCAGAATGTTAAATGTCATCTCACTGTCTTCTGGCTCCCATCCTTTCTTATGAGAAATGGTGCTCTCTGTTGAGGTGCTCTTGTACATGAAAGCTCCCTTGTATATTTCTCTGCTTTTTGCTATTTTGTCCTCTTGTTGGGCTTTGATAATTTGATGATATTGTGTCTCCCTGTACATCTCTCTGGTTTTATCCTGCCTGGAGTTTACAGAGCTTCCTACATGCGTAAACACTTGTATTTAACCTGGATTGGGAAGGTTGCAGTCATTGTTTCTTCAGATACTGCTTCTTCTTCTCTCTTCTAGGACCCACAATGTCTCTCTTGGTCTAATTGATGGTGCCCCACTAATCCTATGCACTTTCCTTCATTCTTTGTGTCTGTGTCTCAGAGTTCATCGCCTCTATTGGTCCTTTCTTCAACCTTTGTTAATCCCCTTTTCTGCTTGTTCAAACCTGTTCTTGAACCTCTCTGGAGAATTTTTTAAATTTCAGTTATTGTATTCTTTAAGAAGGGCTGCATCTGGCATTTCTGGGGTGGGTCCGAGGGTGCTCTCCCAGCAGAACTTTACCCTTGTGTGCTTGGGCCAGTGGCTTCCAGGAATCTAGCCTGGCTGTGTTTGGGGTCCATCAGGATTAAACCCTCTGGTGGTTGGAGGCATCAGAGCTTTAGTGGCAGTGCTTGGGGTAGGGAGGCATGTAGTAGGGATGAAATGCATGTTTTTGCCTATGATACATGTTCTACCAGTTATACTATGCCACTGGTCCAAAGTTTTTTTTTTTAGGTTATACCTGGATGTGGTCAGGGTTTGCTCCTTACAGTACTCAGGGACCATATGGGGTTTGGGTGATGGAAGTAGGAAAAGATGTATGCAAGGCCAGTGCCTTAACCCCTGTGCTATCTCTTTGGCTCCTATTGTTTTGTCTTTTAAAATGTTCCAGTGTATGCCACCAGGGAGAAGTCTGCTAGAACCAAGGCAGGCATCTGTGAGTCCCTCAGTCCCCCCACCACCATCACAGATTTTTAGGAGCTAAGGGCACCAGGACCCCTCTTGGTCCCATCTGAACACTTTGGGAATAGGGCTGCTCTCGTTGCACCCTCTGCAGCAGGTCTAGGGCTGAGGAATGGGGTATGGTGGTGGGTTTCCCACCCCAGCTCACCCAGGAGGGTTTAGCAGGCTCTCCCTCCATCAATGGCTCCCCTGGTCACTGTCATAGTTTGTTAGTTTCTGGAGTTCTCAGGCAGTTTTTTCTAGTCACTGCTTCCAGCCAGGGTGTGGCTTTGTTGGAGGGTAGATGCTGGAGTTTCCTGTGGTGCTTTTGTGTGGTACATCAGAGCATCTTGTTTCCAAATGGGGAAAAGTTCTGCATAGTGGATGGGAAATCCTTTGGGAGCAACAGCCCTGATGGGAGCAATAGGACTGCCAGGAGTTTCCTTCTTTCTGCATCTTTGGGCCATCTTTTGTCATCCGTCTCTCTCTTCACTGGGCAAGAGGTATGAACAATGGAAAACTCACAGCTCCATAGAAAGGCTAGCGGTGCTATCTGCAGGGGAGAAAGCCAAGTGCACAGTGGACAGATGTCTTCAGAGCTCTTGTGAAAACTTTGGAAGTGAAGGGAAATATTCTTTCATTTCTTTATCAATTTTGTTTCTTGCTCCACATCCCATGGCAGCTCAGGGCTTATTCCTGACTCTGTGCTCAGAGGTGTGCTCTGGGGACCATATGCGGTTCTGGAGATAGAAACAGAGTTGGCCATGTGCAAGGCCTCTTTCCTGTCTGTCTGGCCTAGTATTGAGATTTTTTTTTTGAGGGGGAGGGTCCTCCCAAGCGGTGCTCAGGGAGCCCAGGGCCACTCTCATTGATGCTCACCAACCTTGCCACGTGGTACAGCGCAGGCCTAGCACTGCTGGGGGACACCAGGACCCCACAGAGATGCTCGGAGGCCACTCAGGCTATCCCCTGTGGTCCTCAGGAGGCAGCAGAGACTGTAATAGAACTCAAGTCCTTGAACTTTCTCCATATTAATAGAGGCTTCACCTAAAGTAAGTGCAGATGCCCCCCTCATGCCCCTTGAGCTTCCTTCCAGCCTCCTCTTCTCCATCCCCCCACCTCCTTCTGCCCATGCACGCCTACACTTGATGCCAGCATAGTCATCAGCCTCATGATCATGGAAACCGCTGCTGTCAGCTTCAGTGTCAGCTTCCCGGATGCCTACCTCGGCCCCCATGTGCTAAACAGCCCCTGTCCTTCTCCTCTTGCCCTGGCTTTTTTTTTAATTTAAATTTTATTATTTTTGCATTATAATTTCTTTTTGTATTGAATAACCATGAATTACAAAGTGATTCAGTTATTCATGATTGAGTTTCAGGTGTACAATGTTCCAATATCCATCCCTTCACCAGTGTCCACTCCCTCCACCCGCATCCCCAAGTTTCCCTCCTGCCCCCCAGCCTGCATCCATGCACTGTTTGCATTTTAGGCTCTGTGGTTTACAGTGCTGTTACTCATCGGCCATGGTGCATATCATTTTACCTGCCCTGTCCTAATCCAGAGTGACAACTTCCCTCTATCATCATCATAGTGGTCCCTTCCCTGACCTCCCCACACAGGGGCAAACTTCCCACCAAGGACCAGTTCTCCTGTTCTTTGTTTCTATTGTCTTCTTTTAACACCAGCTTCTTTTCAGAGCCTTGGCACCCTGGTCTAGGATTTAGGAGTGGGCAAATGGAATTTGTAGATAATTATATTCACTTCCTGTTTATAAACCATGGGTTAATTTATTCACCAAATCCTGGCTGGACACCACCAAGTGTCAGGCACTGTGCCAAGCTCTGGAGGTGAGTGTACAGAGCCGGGGCCCTGATTCTGGGCAATTCATTCTGTTCTGGAAAGGCAGATGGAGCCCACTAAACCTCGTAGTAGGATCACCTCTAGCAGGGGTAAGTGTGAGAAGGAAATGAAATGGAGCACTGACGGATGAGTCAGAAGTGGTAGATGGGCAGGGAAGGCTGTGCTTGGATGAATGCTCAGCCTGAGACTTGGAGAGTGAGAAAAAGTTGAGTGTTATGCATCAATATGGCATTTCCTAAAAATCAAGACCTGAAACTTTGGCTCTCAGCACCTCGGGGCTGCAGCCTTGTTTGGGAATGGGATTATCTTGATGTAGTAGGATGAGTTCCCGCAGGAATTGGGTAGGCTGCTAGTCTGATATGACTGATCGTCTTTGAAAAGGGAGGGTTGGGGCACAGACAGCAGCCAGGGATGTCATGGGAAGATGAAGACAGAGCTCTGTCAACCAGAGGAAAACAAAGAGCCAGAAAATCAGCAGAGAAGGGGCACAGAGTCTGCCCTCTAAAGGGACCAGCATAGCTGACAGTTTGATCTTAAACTTCTAACCTTCAGAAGGGAGAAGGGAGAATTCAATTCCAAACCATTCCAAGTTGTGACACAGCGTTGCAAGAGCCCTGAAAACAGATATACCAACCTTGGAAAGTTCTGGATCTGGGAATAGAGTGTTTCCAACAGAGGAAGTAGTCAGTGCAAAGGTCCTGAGGCAGAATGATCTCCCCAGCAATCAACTATATTGCAATGTTTATCTCTTTCTGTGTTCTTCTGCCTTAAATGATCACCTCCTAAACAACAGATTTAGTGTCTTATTTGTCATGGTTCCCCTGTGCCTAGCATAGTACCTGACAGAGGATGGGGACTCGAGTTCTTATAACTGAAAATCTATCTTATTTAGGATGCAGCTTGTTTTTCTCCTGGTTATTTGGAAGGTTATTTCTCTAGCTTTTTTTTTTTCAGTCTATTTCTCCAGCTTATGTCCAGTGAAATGTCTTCCTGGAGATTCTTCTGTTGGAAGGTTACTGAAACAAGAATCTCAAACAATAAGGTAGAAATTGACTCAAACAATTGGAACTTTGAAAAGAAAAAGTAGCCCCCACCTCATGTATAGCTGAATCCAGAGGCTCACACAGCTTACCCCTTTGTTCTTTCTCTCTTCCCATTATTCATTTTTGACCCCTGTCCACGGTGAGCCCTGTGTTCTAGGCAGTTCTTGCTACCTCTACCTAGTCGAGTCCAAGGGCTCTGTCTGCCTTAGGCTCCTTGGCTTATAGCTCTCAGTCCAAGGGAGAATAAAGCCAGTTTTTTCTAACACCCTGTAGAGTCATAATTGGAGACACCCCTTCCTTCTTACTTTGGGTCACATCTGCTGCGGCAGAGGACAGATTCATCTCTTCCAGAATTTTCCAGTGGGAGTGGGGAGAAGAGCTCTCATGTTCCAAGATGGGGAAGCCGACCTCAGAGCAAATGCCTAGTAGTTATGGTCCAACTCTGGAACTGAAACCACACAGTCGCTGGAAGCCAGACTCTGCTGGACCTCGGGCACGCTGCTCTCTGTGCCCCAGTTTCTGTAGCTGTAAAGGGAATCATGCCCACGCAGAGGAGGATGTGAGGATGAAATGGGTCAGCACACGGGAAGCAGCAGCAGTGGCTGGCATGTGCCAAGTGCCAACTGTGTAAGTGTTATCTGTTATTGCTCATGGATGCAGTGGTGAACGTGGACTGTTCAGCTTTTTCCCGACTGATCAGCCCAACGACCCAATTAGAGAAGGGGATAAAGGGACCAGGGAGATGGCTCAGCTGGTTGGAGCACATGCTTGGCTTGTGGGAGTCCTGGGTTTGAAGCAGCCCCATACACCCCTAGGTAAGCCCGCCAAACACACACACACACACACACACACAACACACACACACACACACACACATGCATGTGAAGGGAGGGATAAGGTTGGCATTGTCATGCATGCTCAAACCATCCTTTTAGATTCAGCTTTTACCCCCAGGGTGTCTTTATACAGCAGTTCTCATTTTCCCTGTTCTTTTCTTTCCTCTCAGTTACTTTTAATGTCATCAGTGCCTTTACCTATATTCCGGTTCTTTTTTCTCTTTTGAGGAGCAGGGAAGGGTTTCCAACCAGTACGAGTGGCCCAGAGGCTACTTCAAGTGATTCCAGGGTCCAAAGATTCTGTGTTGGCTTGGCCCTTAAGGTCCTGGGGTCCACTGGGCCATATCTGACAGTGCTGGGCAGGGCCATGTGGTACCAGGGATCAAATTTGGGTCTTTGCGTGTGCAAGGCACATACCCCTAAACTATCGTAATCTCAATAATGTCTCCAGACCAGGGATATAGCTCAGGGGTAGAAATCTTGTCCTACAAATGTGAGGCCCTCGATTTGATCCCTGGCACTGAAAAGCAACCAAACATCCTCAAATTAAGTCTTTAAAACCTACATTGACACATAGTTGTGGGACATTGAAGACAGTTGATTTGTTTACATTTACTGGAAAATGAAGATACCTTCTGTACGCATAGAGCAAAGAAGTGGTTTGACTGTACTGGCGGCATTTCAGCTGGGATCTGTGAGCAGCCATGAGCTCGGTGCTGGCTGCTTGCCCAGGGCTGTGCTGAGGGCTCGGTGGGTCGGCCCAGAAGCCTGCGATAGCGAGCCTTCCCATTTTCCAGGTAAGCAGGCTAAGGACCGGGGAAGCTCAGGAACTTGGCTGAGCTTTTGTAGAGACTGGTGGATCTCAGAGACCCCTCATGCTTGTGTCTGAGTTTGGGCCATGTACATGGTGACAATCACTTGCATTATAGAATGTTAAAAGGTGAAAGACAGATTCAAATCGAAAACAAAACAAAAAGAACTTTGAACAGTACAACCTGCTGCATACAGATGGATATTGTAATAGTCTAGTGCTAGGTGGAGGCAGCTTCAAGATTACCAAAGGAATCCTGGTCCAATTAATTCTACAGTTGCACTGCAAAGATGTGTAAAATAGGCCAGGTAGACCAAATGCTAACAGTGAGTCTACATAGGTAAACCACACACTGATCCTAATTTATCACTTTTACAAAGTTATTTTAAGGATGTCATGTTTCTGCTTTGTTATTTAGGATGCTGAATTCTAAATGGGGCTGTGTAATAGACATTCTTAAGCAATCCCAAACGACTCCTATATTCAGACAAGAGGAAAAGAAACGTGTCTGAGACAGGCATTTCATCATTTTCCTATCGCTCTGCATTGGTTGGTGTCTTGAAATATGGGGGAAGAAAGAAAATAACCCCATGCTTCTCTGCTTATGTCCCAGGGTGTCCCAACCTGTCAGGGAGACAGAAGCTAGTTTAGCAAGATAAAAACAGGTCTATGAACATGTGTCCCTTGTGGATATGGGGCCACTCAGGAAAAACTGATTGCAAGGGATTCTTAGAATATCAGGTTGCATAGCCCCGACCCAAAGGAGAAGGGATTTTTAGAGAACAGACAAGACAAAAGAAAAGGTTGCTGACATTTAACCTGAGAAGACAAATCTATGGGGAAACTTTGGATGGATAAAGGTTTTTGCAAGCATTATTACATAGATTTCTTTGATACTGTCCCTGGTGATTAACTTCTGTTTTCGTGGGATCGAGCAGTCACCTTTGCTTTCTTCTTTCTTTCTTTCTTTCTTTCTTTCTTTCTTTCTTTCTTTCTTTCTTTCTTTCTTTCTTTCTTTCTTTCTTTCTTTCTTTCTTTCTTTCTTTTTTTTGGCGAGGGAGGGAGGGGCATCTGGCTGTGCTCAGGGATCACTCCTGGCTCCATGCTCATGACTCACTGCTGAAGGACGGAGAGGGACCGTATGTGGTGTCAGGGATAAAACCAGAGTCAGGTTCATGCAAGGCAAATACTTCCTCTTCAGCCAGGGACTACCATTTCTTGTCTGTGCAGTTTATTAGTTGTCTTCAACTTGAAAATAAACCTGAGGCTAAAATAGCACTTTTTGGGTGTAATCTGTGCTGTTACTGTGTACACGCCAGACATGGAGCATTCCAGTGAAGCCTCTCCTGCGAAGGCCGCCTGAGTCTAGGTACAGAGACACATCCATGAATGGGCCGGACAAGCCCTTCCCCTCCCTGGTGACAGGGTCTCACTGGAGACTAGAGGCAGTAATGAAATGTGTCAGTAGGATATGAACATGTCAGGGGGCAACTTTATATAGAGTAAAATAAAGCAGGGGTGAGAGAAAGGTACTTAAAGGGGTAGATTTCACTTAAAACAGAATGGCAAGGAAAGAGGGCTCCATGAAGACATAGTATTTGACTGAGTACCAGGGAAGAGGGTGGGGGTGATCTGTCTGTACAGCTGCAGGAAGTGTTCTGAGTGGCATGGCGGATCTGTTTATACCTAAGCCAGGAGGGGCTGGAGTGACTATGGGGGATCAGGTGGGAGCACAGTAATTAGAGAAGAGCTCTGGGAGAAGCCTGGAGTGAGTTGGCATAAGATTCTGGAAAGACTTATCAGACTCAGACACGAAGCTTTGGTGAGTGCCATCATGTCCCCTGCCTGGCCCTTGGCACCGGAGTTCTCCTGGGGACAGGAGACGCCTGTGTCACATGCTCACCAAGGAGGTGAGTCAGCAGCTGAGCATAAGAGTCTTGAGGTCCAGGACAGAGAGGGGCCCCCTCGGGAGCCCTCACCGTGTGGATGGACCCAGGATGCTGGGCGAGGGCACCCAGGGCTGAGGGCAACACGGAGATGTAGGACGAAACCTGGGGGCCACCGCCTGCACTTGGGAGAAGAGAAGGAAGTGGGCGAGAGGCTGTGGATGCTGCTCAGGAGGGCGGGGCATGGAGCAATGTCTCAAAAACTAGGGGAATAGAGTTCCCTGAGCGGGGCCCGCTGGCTCTGTAAAGTCTGCAGACCGGGCCTTTTAGATGTGTAGAAAGTATACACGTGGGACAGAGCAATGATCTGTGGAGTCATTGGTGTCACCGTGGGAAGCTGCTGGTGGATGCCAGCTGATCCGGCCTCTCTCTACAGGGGACACAAGCTACAGCCAGGCCCTCTAAGAACCAACTTTTTTTCCTCACCTTACCATCTTAGAAAATAATGTTCCTAAATACCTATCTCTGTAGATGTGTTGTTTTATTTATTTGAGGGTCAGGAGCTTCCAAACAAGGTGCTGGTGATACTTGGCCAACCAGGTTGGGCGATTGCCTGCCAGGACGAGCCGTGCTAAAGTCACCAAGGCCACACCAAGGGGCTCTCTGCAGTTTCAGAGCTGAGAAATGTTCTAGGTCTAGCTACCCCGAGTCACAGCTGCAGAGAACAAGGTCTCAACACTTCCCTCTGAGTCTGTCTCTCTGATTAAACTTGTTCATCATCAAGGAAATCTTATGCTCCAGAATGCTTTCGAGTTCTCAAAACTGGGTTTGAACTTCTTCTGTTCATTGGCTTGTACGGCTTTCAGCAGGCTAATTCAGCTCATTGAGCCTCAGTTTCTGAACCTGCAAAATAAGGGATACTGGGGGCAACCCCTAGATTGTAACGTTGTGTGTGCCCTTGTGCACCTGCTCAGCCCTCAGCATAGTGCCTGGCCACAATGCATGTTCCATGCAGGATGCTTCTCATTATTAGGGTATGGCGAATTCAGATTCCTGCTCTTTGCACTTTACATATGTCCTCAAAATGATTATTAATAGAATACCATCACCGGGGTTTATTTATGAAACAGATTTGGTAAAGTGACACCCACAAATCTGTTGTGATTTTCCCTAAAGAAGTTGTCAGATGTTTCTTTTTATCTTCTTAGTTGCTGCTATGGAAGGAAAAAGTCCAGCAACACAAAACAGGATTTTGCACACTCGGGATAAATGCCTGCCGTGTTCCCCTTTTATCAGCACTGGAAAAACAGAACAGTCAGTTTCCCATTCCCGACCTCACCCACAGGAGAGTAGCAGGAGGAGGTGTTCACCAGAACCCAGCCTGGAGTTAAAGGTCAATAAGCCTTCGAGATGCTTTAAAGGTTACCCTCACAGCAGTGCGAATTTTTCCACATGAATCTGTACTTTGCAAAATGTACTCGGAAAATTTGTAGGGCAAATTAAGTGATGATGTGTGCTTATAGATTTGTCTTCCTCAAACTTGCAGCTGTCTTTACAAAGATATTGATCAATCCAAGCCTTTAGAAGCAACAAAGCATTTCTTAATTCCAGTGAGCTCCTTCCATCCCATCTACTCATCCTTTTTTTTTTTCTTGTCAGGAACGCTCTCTGTCTCTCTGTCTCTATGTCTCTCTCTGTCTCTCTCTCTTTCTGTGTGTGTGTTTGTGTGTGTGTGTGTGTGTGTGTGTGTGTGTAGCAGATCTTGAGAAAGAACCAGGCAGAGAGTACAAAAGAAAAATGTGTGATTGAATGTTGACATTCTATTTCTTTATGCTCACGTAGGGACTTGATCTCATCCCTAAGTGCTTTTGCCTGAGTTGTTCTTGCTCATAATTTAGGGGCAGCCTCCTGATCTGTATTCTGGGTACCAGGGGGTCACTTCCCATGAGACTCGACTCTCTGGGTCACTAGTTTAGCATGGGTACCAAGACTGCAGTACTGCTCAGGCCCTGTGCAGGGGCTATTAGCAGCGTTTGGGGGCCTCTAAGGCTATACATGGCAGGTCCAGGAACCCAGCAGGTGCCAGGCCTATGCAAAGCATGACCACCTAACCCCTGTTCTGTTTTGTTTTCCTACATCATCATCATCATCATCATCATCATCATCATCATCATCATCATCATCATCATCATCATCATCATCATCATTTTTGTTGGTTCTGTTGTTGCTTTTGGACCACTTCCTATTATTATTGTTTTGGCTTTGGGGCATCTCCTGGCTTGATGTGGGGAATAGGGGAATAAAGGATGATTCCCTGCCCCTCTGGGGCATCAAGCTCAGGACATCCATATGCAAATTGTGCACTCCAGTTCTTCCAGCTCTCTCTCTGGCTTCTTATAATACGAGGAACTGAATGTAGTGCACAACAAAGATAAATGTGTTTAAACGGTAATTGATAGCACCATATATTTACCTTACATGCAATAAAT
The DNA here is from genome assembly GCF_027595985.1 of Sorex araneus. Classification (NCBI taxonomy): domain Eukaryota; kingdom Metazoa; phylum Chordata; class Mammalia; order Eulipotyphla; family Soricidae; genus Sorex; species Sorex araneus. The sequence goes on along the minus strand of NC_073311.1, from coordinate 36,698,331 downwards.
ACCGGAATTCCAATTATGTGCTAGATACTGAACTCAGCATGGGCCAATAAATAATAATTAATGCTAGCTTCAAGTTTCTGAAAATAGCATGTATATGCTAAAGAATTCCCCATAGCAAAGGTGCAATAAAAAAAAATGAGGGTTGTTTTTTTTTTTAAAAAAAGAAATTTATCCCAGACCATGGGCTTTTCTTGACTATCTTTCCCCAAAATGTTGCTGCATATGCACATTTGTATCTTCTTTTTGAATACAAAGGGGACGAAGAGGGTTCCACCTCTTGCTCTTTTCATTCAGCAATCATTCTTATTAATACGTTAGCACCACTGGATCTGCCTCACTGGTTTTACTGCGGTCACAAAGCATTCTGTTGTATGGATGTACCATAATTTAATTTTCCAGACTTCGAACTTATTTTCTAATGGAAGCATTATTTCCCGCACCACAGAGTTCTTTTTTAATGGGAATTACACAAGGCATTGTTGGGCTGCTTCTCTTGTTCCAGTTTATAACAGATTCACACTGAACATTGGCAGAAAGGATGAGTTCATCTAGTGGATTCATTCATTATGCATATTGTTTTTCCTTAAGGATAATGAAAAAATAAGATTCAACACCAAGAATGATCGCATATTGCAAACAAATGAAGTGTGTGCTAATGAGGCTTGTGTCCTTTCGGTGGCATCCTGGGTGCTTGATTTGCAGCGACATACTCAGTAAGTGTCCCTGATGGTGACAACTCAAATATTTCTGTGCTGCCCCAGTGCCAACGGGGGAAGCGTGGCTCTCTGTGGAGCCCCATGCTCTGAGACCCATCTCTTTCTCTCAGGCAAGTATTTTAAGTTGCACAGATAAATGGCAGAGATCTTAAGCTTGGACAGTTTAGACTCTGGAAGCAAAGACGTTTGAATGAGAGGGTTTCTTGTGGAGTTTTTCAAGTCTTTTGGGCTCTGACTCTGAAACCCCCACAGCTGGTCCAGGAGACTCCTTGAATTTCATTTCAGGGTCCACCTCAGTTTGGTAGATGTATAGTCTCCTTCAAGGTCATCTGACAATGCAGGCATTTTGGCTGTTGACTCAGTTGTGACTTGCCCACTGTTCTGTTATCCCTGACCATGAGTGGTCATGGAAGACATGGGACTCGCCTGTGCCACCCTCCCCCCAGCCCACCCTCATCCTCACCTGCTCCCAAGTTTCCACATTGCTTGGAAGGGAGGCATGAACTGTTCCCCAGACAGCACGTGTCATGGAATCTCTCAGCCATGAAGACTTTGCTCTGGACCCTCCGGTCACACTGCCTGTGTGACATCTCAGGCAGGGTCACCTTGGGGGGAGGCAGTTGACATCTTGTGCCTCAGTTTCTTCACAGATAGAAGGGATATAATAAAAGTACTTGCCTTGTGAGAATAAATTGCTACATGAAAGGAACTTCAACAGTGCTCAGTGCTCGGATACTTAGTAATTGTTCCATGTTGTTATGGTAACCAGGGCAATGAAAAATGAAATGATAATAGCAATGTTTTCTGTAGTAAGCTCCTTAGCTTGTGTTTGCCAACATCCCTGCTATGATTTCCTAGGATGGCCTAAGAAATAAGGGTTTTATTTTGGAGGGGCCGGGAGTTTGGGTCATATTCAGTCTTGTTCAGGGACTATTTCTGGCGCTGTGCTTTGAAGAAACCCCTGGAGTTATTAGGGGACCATATGTAGATTGTTGCACACACAAAAAAAGGTTTTACCTACCTATACTAGCTTTCTCGTCCAAGGACCATTTTCTTTCTTTTTTTCTTTTCTCCTTCCTTCCTTCTTTCCTTCCTTCCTTCCTTCCTTCCTTCCTTCCTTCCTTCCTTCCTTCCTTCCTTCCTTCCTTCCTTCCTTCCTTCCTTCCTTCCTTCCTTCCTTCCTCTCATTCTCTTTTTCCTTTTTTTTTTTTTTTTTGGAAGCAGGTGGCAGATACCAGTGCTCAGTGCTGTTCCTGGCTCTGTGCTAAGGGATCATTCCTACTGGTGCTTGAGGGACCATTAGGTGGTACCCAGGATCAAACCTGGGTTGGTGAAGAAGCTGCATGCGAGGCAAGGACCTGACATCGTTTATTATCTCCCCAGCCCGTGTGTGTGTGTGTGTGTGTGTTTTGATTTTTATAAACTTCCCTTTTGGGTCCCTGGCCCCTGAGTGGGAAGGATCACCTGGGCTCTTGTGCGGAGTGGGGCTCACGATCAGCCTCACACTTTCCTGGGGTGCTTCTTAAGCCACTGAGCATTCTCAGAGGGAATCCCACAGGGCATGGACTCTGAGAACCCCCTCAGCATGTGGGAGTTTTGTGCTTGCTTGGAAAGTGCTGTAAGCCATTGAATCCTCTCTTAGGCCCCTGGTGGAAGCTATCTTAAAGAGGAGAGAACAGGTTCAGAGAGGTTTAGTGGATGCCTTAGATCACACAGCTGTGAAATGACCCGCTCAAAAACCCACAGTCTTTCCTTTGAACAGTATTGAGGCAGGGGAGGAATCTTCATGCTGTGCATAAACAACGAGGCTGTGCATAAACACTTGAGCAGCTTCTCCAAGATCTCACGGAGGCCTTGGTTTGCTTAGGCCTGAGCCCAGCGTTTCTCAACACGTGTGGGGCCGATGGAAGGTGGAAGGACAGGCAGCAATATGTGCTCTGGAGGAGAGAGGCAGGGCCAGAGCACCAAGCCTAGCAGAAGTGAGAGTCCAGCCCAGGAAAATCCATCTCACACAGCTGGTCTGTGTGAAGTGGGATGGAGTGTGCAGAATGGTGGCCAACAGTCCAGCGCTGGTTTGGGTAGCCCCAAAGGGTCATTAGGACAGCCACCTGGGGTATCCATGGGCTCTGTTTGTTGTACTTAACCCGGAATCCACGGCCAGACTACACCAGGTCCCCCCCTGCTCTAGATTTTGAAGGCCATCCACACAGCAGTTTCATCAAATTAATAGGAACTGTTTATGCCTCAGGGGAAGCAGACTCCAAAGATTTATTTTTTGCTTATTAGTCTCATGTCCTCCACTATTTGCCTGATTTATTTTTCTTTCATATTCTGCCATTTTAGGAATTCAATATTATACATCATTTTTCAGTCTAGTTAGTACTTGTGTATCCTTTTGTGTGCATACTGAACATCGCCCCAGGGCATTGAGGTGCCGGTAAAGAATAATTACTTATGCCAGCTCATGGCGGGGGGGAAAGGGGGGGGAGGAGAATAGCGCAAGAACCTTTGCTGCTCAGAAAAAGGGAATTGAGTGAAAGTCTAGCTTTGGTTCGTTATTCAAGGAAGAAAATGCCACTTATTTGAATAGTTCCTGTTGAGATCTGCTGTTTTCCTTTTGTTGGCTTTAATTTGCTCTTTCGCGCACTAGGGGAAAGACGTATTTTCAGAATGAATTCATTTACTCAACAGTTCTGAGCAATAGAGATGCAATTCCGGCCTCTGTGTGGTTTTTAGCAAACAGCTGGAAACACACTTATCGTGGAATGTAGTAAATGCTGGGGTGAAAATCTGACAGGTGCTGTAGAGACACACGAGCCAGGCAGCTCACACAGCCTTTGGAGGTGAAGGGAGGTTCCTGAGGAGCAACGCCTGGGAGTGACTGGAATTAGATACAAGGCTTCCAGGTAGAGGAACCAGCATTGTTGGGAATTTCTCCAGAGAGACAGTATACAGGATAAGGCGATTGCTTTGCATGCGGCTGACCCCTTTCAATTCCTTGCAGGACATATGATCCCCAAGCACTGCCAGGAATGATCCCTGAGCACAGAGCCAGGAATGAGCCCTGAGCACTGCTGGGTGTGACTCAATCCCCTCTAACTCACCCCCACTCCCCAACAAAATTCAGGAGTTCTATTTGAGATTATTCAGGCTGGTTTTGGAGGCTTCTTATCCTGGTGGACTCAATATTGATTCTTCACATTCTTAAATGTCTTTCAATTTGGACAATCACTGATGTAGTTACTCTTACTATTTAGGCTCTATTTAACCCTTGTTTGGACCCTTAGTCCTGGTCTAGAACACTGTTTCCCAAAGTGTGGCTGGAGCTGTAGTAGCCCCCAGTGCACTTGGGGAAAGATTGAGCGAATTTTCTGATCATTGGTTTGAAGAAATCAATTTCTAAGGGAGCAGGATTTTTTAAAAATTTTTTGTTTGTTTGTTTCTTCCTAAGAAGGGAGAAGTAGGTCAAATAAGTTTGGGAACCTCTTATCTAGAAGCATGGAAACCATCTAGAGGCAGGAGAATGGGTAAGTAAATGATGGTGTATATTTCTGTGACATGTGACTGTTATTTTATAGGCACATGCAGAAATATGGATAAAACCTTAAAAAAATCAAATGAAAAACCAATGTGCAGAATACTTACAATTTAATCATTTCCATGAGGTTTAATGTAGCAAAATTAACTGATTTATTGTACAGGCATACTATATGTATCTATGATGAAACTATAAAGAAAAGCAAAGGAATGTTTGATTCAGAATTCAGTTTGTTATTCACCTGCAGTGTCCAGGGGGCAGAGTAGGGTCTGACTCACAGGACACTTAGGATTTCACACTGTTTTTAGAACACTCTTGTTCATTGTTGCTTTTGGATCTTTTTTTATAGTCACTGTCACTATCATCCCGTTGGTCATCGATTTGTTCAAGCGGGCACCAGTAACATCTCTCATTGTGAAGCTTATTGTTACTGTTTTTGGCATATCGAATACGCCACGGGTAGCTTGCCAGGCTCTGCTCTGAGGGCTTGATACTCTCGGTAGCTTGCCGGGCTCTCCGAGAGGGGCGGAGGAATCGAACACAGGTCAGCAGTGTGAAAGGTGAACACCCTACCGCTGTGCTATCTCTTTATTATCTAAGTGGTTTTATTCTGGGATAGCTATGCAGAAGGATATCTCATTATCATTCTGTCTTAAACTGTAACACAATATATATGTGTGTGTATACACACTTATGTATGTAGATGTAGTAAAAATGTGCATTCATATCCTGCACTTCCTTTTAGTGAATTGGAATATTTTACACACAAAGCAAACGACCAAGGCACAACATATACAGAACAAAATAAAAATAAACCAAGATGTTGTGTGAGATCAAGTTCTACGCTCAGTGGGCGCTGTTTTGGGGTGATTGTTAAGCATGGGGTGGTTGTTAATCTTTCAAGCTCTGAGCTGAGCTGACAGTGAGGCAGCTTGATCCCCCTCTTTGCACCTTTGACACCTGATTGCTTGGTCTTTCTTCTTCCTGTTTGACTGCTAGCTACCCCTACTGAATGAATATTTTGTCTGTCCCTTCATGGATATTATATCTATTAACACTCAAAAACAAAACAACAACAAGAATAAAACAGTGGGGAGAGAAGTTCTGTTGTGGTCTCTCCAGGAGGGACAAGACTTTGGAGTGGACAGTGAAGTGGTCAGTGGAGCAGAGAGGGGTCAGGGTGTCTCGGTAGCTGTGTCTGCACAGGACCTGCCCCTGGGACTGACAGCCCAGCAGTGCCAAATCTAATGGACCGGGGGCCTGGGGGAGGCACCGACCCTCAGACTTTTACAAAAGACCTTTGCTCCACGGTATTGTGGAGGATGGCATCAGTGTCAGATTTGCCCCATGGCCAGTGGGTTGCGTTTGGCCCCAGCTCCTTTCTCAGGATGGCGGCTCCCCTGGGAAGTAATTAGGAAATGGCTATTTCCTGCAGAGCTGAAACAGCTGGTCCTCCGTGCTCTTGGCCTCACAGCAAACTTGGATTTCATTCTCAACATGGGGAGAGGGAGAAGGGAGCAGTCCTGGTGAAACGGAATACTTGCAGGAATTCACAAACTTTCTATGGCTATCTTAAAAGCGACGACAGAGATAGTACAGTGGGCAAGGCACTTGCCCTGCACATTGCTGACCAGGTTTGATCCTTGGCACCAACTATGATCTCCTGAACCCTGACAGGAGTGACCCTAGAGTACAAAGCCAGGAGTAAGCCCTGAACACTGCTTGGTGAGAACCCTGACTTTTTTTAAAAGAGAAAGCTTGGGCCAGGGATATAGCTCAGTGTGTTGGAGCGTGTGCCCTGCACACATGATTCCCTGAGTTTGATCCCCAGCACCACACTGCCATCTGGCCCTGGGAGTCCCTGAGCACTGCCATACTGAGTATTGCCGGGAGTGATCATGGGAACCTAACACTGCTTGAAGCACCCCATTAACAAAGAACAAATACAGAAAATAGGAAAGAACAAGCACAATGCTGACTGGGTGCCAGCAGGAGGAATTATTGTCAGAGGGAGCCCTGCTCGGGGCGGTGGGGGGGTCAAGAACAGGGGGACCCCAGATTTTGGTCCCTGCTCTGCCACATGCCGGCTGGGAATGTGGGCAGGTTCCATTCCTCAGTGAAATTAGGTCAGAGGTCATGTTTGTTGTTTCACTCCCTCCTCCTTAACCAAATTAAATAGAGGTCACCTACACTCAGGGAAGGTGACCTTACCTGCAGGTCTGGAAATGTCTGTTCTGGAGGAGATGTTGGGGAAGTAAATGGAACTACTGGAAGACTTATTTTTCCCTTGGGCAAGAGGAAGGTAAAAAAGGAAAATCTCTGCCAGTGTTAACTTCCTGCTTTCTGCCTTGAACACAGCCAGAGTAGGATGCAACTGCTGGACCTGCTGCAACCATTTGGTGACAATGAGGAGAAGACTAGAATGATTAGGTAGTTCCCTGTTCACATTCTGCCATCGCTGGATTCTCTAAATATCTGTGGAACTGTTGACTCCCAGATTTTTTTTTTAAGCAAGAAAAATCCACTCCTATTTATATAAGTGACTACTAACCATGTCACCAAAAAATGATTGTATTCTGTATCAGATTCTCATAAGAATTGAGTTATAATCTTATTTTTTATTACCATTATTAAGTTTTAGTTTATTGACATAGTTACAATAGTATTAATGAATTTATCCTGGTGTACAGTGTTATTGCACCAGTATAAAATCCTGATGCTCCTCCCTCACTGAAAAAAATTATACCTGATTGTTATAGTTTAGGTTATGCTTGCACGAGAGTTGACAATTATGGTTTTGGTGTATATATTAACATCGCTTAACCACACAAAAGTGCTCAAGACACTTTTTATGTTATTTCTAGTCCACCTACTTGTTTCCACAACCCACTCATCCCAAATCTGGTATTCTCAGTTCTTTTACCTGGGTCAAGGGTTTATTATCAATTGAAATTGTCTGTAACTTTGTTTTGTTTTTCTGTATTCCACAGATAAGTGAGATCATCCTGTATTTGTCCTTCTTCACTTGTTTATTTTGCTCAACATAGTTCCTTCTAATTCATCCAGGTTGGAGTGAACTACATTGTTTCCTCTTTTTTATAATTGCATAGTATTCCACTGTGTGTACATACATCATCACATACACCATGACTATTTTATTCATTCTTTAGTATTTGGATTATTATTATTATTTGGGTTATTTCTGTTATGGATATTGTCCTAAGTGCTACAATAAACATAGATGTGAATACAGATTTTTGAATTAATATTTTTGTGTTGGGGGAGTTATATATCAAGAAGAAGAAAAACTGGATAATATAGGAACGCCATTCTTACTTATTTTTTATAAAATAGTCTTATTGTTTTCCATAGAGGTTGGACCAGATGACATTTCTGCCAACCAGCAGTGAATGAGAGTTTCTTTTTATTTTTTCACCACCTGCCCACTAGCATTTGTTGTTTTCAGTTTGGGCTATACATTTTTGGTTTCAGGGGGTTATGCTTGACTCTTTCACTCCTGGCTGTATGCTCAGGGATCAGTCTGGATGGCACCAGGAGTATTACCAGGGATTGAACCAGGATTGACTGCATGCAAAGCAAGTGCTTTACCTCCTGTATTATCTTTTCAGTCCTGGGCTGTAATGTTAGGTGGTCTGGAGCAGAGCAGATAGACAAGGACAGCTGCTGTCCTCATTGAAGCACCATCTGATGACACAGGAGGGTAGGCAGAAGAGAAAAGATGTGGAAAGATTTGCCTCTTCCCTTTCTCAGATTTCCCTGCCTCATATGGGAGGTTGCACAAAGCCTGGTGAAGTCTCGATTGCAGGGATGGGGTATTATGAGTAGAAGGGAAACGAATTGCTGGGGAAAATAATAGTGGAGGGGAGTCAGTGAGCACAGCTGGCTCACAGTTTCAATCTATTACCGTACTTGTTTATTTACCAGAAATGGGGTTCAGTTATCCCTGGTCACTAACATCTATTTTTCATAGGCTTATCAGCATTCATGACCTACAAACACTGTGAACAGTTACCCCCTTCGAATCATTAATGGCTGCCCCTTTGAAACAGTGCCCAGGGGACAGTGTTTTTTCCACAACAAACGTTTCTGGGAGAGGATTATCATAATGAAGCAAAGTCTTTATTTTCAGCGTCCAATTACCTTTCCATCTTGTGACCGTCATTCGGCTACACTTGCAGCGAGTGAGCTGGAAGTTGTTGGAAAGCGCGCATTATCCTGCAGGCATGTAAGACTGGGTCTTTGCATAATCATCGCTGCATGAGCTCCTGCCACTTGACATCTGTCACTCCTCCCCCTCCAGGGCCCTCATTTGGGATGCTGCCTGAGCAAAGTTCTGGTTCCTGGTTGGGATCGGGGCCCAGTCCAGGTGGGGAATGTCTCGTCACCCGCACAGCCTTTCCTTGTGGCACATTTTTGCCTTGAGTGGAAGCCCTGGGAGGACTCCAAGTTTGTCAGACAAATACAACGGAGGGCTTAAGGGCTTATTGGTGTGTATATTAGCCGGCTCTAGGCCAAGTGGGCCTTTGAGACAATGCGAACAAATGACAGGAGAACTAGTAGGAAACATGCCACATGAGGCGACTGGGGGTATAGGTCAGGAAAGGGGCAATGTCTATAAAGGAAGGAAGCGTTCAACCGGAAGGAGGTGGTGTGCTGAAAGGTGCTACGTATGAAACCCAATCAGCAACAGTACTGTAAAAAAAAAAGGGCAAAAAGTTATTATTTAAAAATACAAGCCTCCTGTGGAAGCAGACTGGTGGGTGGGAGGCAAATGGGGATGGAGGCAGGGGGACATTGGTGGAGGGAAGTGGACACTGGTGAAGGAATTGGTGTTCGAACATTGTATGTCTAAAATCCAATCATGAATAACTGTAATTTCATGGTTACTTAATAAAAAACCAAAGCAAGTGAGCCTTTGACCATCCCTCTGGCAGGAGGGAGGAAGGCTCGCTGCTCTTCTTCAGGAGGGCAGAGGGGAGCTTCTTGGGACCTAATCTTCTGGAGGGAGGTGGCTAGGGAAAAGCCTTTGATCTTGGACAGAGCTCACTGTTAGGAGAAAGTGGGGGGAAAGGGGTGAGCAGGGCGAAGGGGCCACAGTGGCATGTCTACTGCCCAGCTTGAAAGGAGAGTGAATAAAACCAGAGACTGATAAAATATTGATCAGTGGAGGCAGGAGAGACAGTACAGGGGGTTGCCTAGCACATGGCCATCCTGGCATCGTATGCAAGGAGTGATGCCTGAACACAGAGCCAGGAGGAAGTCCTGAGCACCACTGGATGCAACCCTAACCCTCCCCGAATTTTAATTTTTTTATCAACTGGCTGAAAGCAAGCAATTGCCCTATAACTGATGGAGGTGCCAGCACTGGGGGTAGTGCTGTGGCAGACCTGAATTCCAAAGCGGAGGTCTCTGTGTGGGACAAGATACCAGGCAAGCTGGGCGAGTGGAGGGTCCTGAAAAGGTGAGAAACAGGAACACTTATAAGCATGTGAGGACCTGGCACAGCCACTGTGCAGTGAGTAAGCAGGAAATGAGCACTTATAAAGCCCTCTGTGGGCCCCAAAGGACACGGGATGGGAGAAGGACAGGTAGGAGTTCATCTCTTTGCCTCGTGGCTGGCCCAGGGCAGGGGCTTCATAAATGTTTACTGGGAGATTTAATATGCAGACATGCACCAGAGTCCTCCCTGTGTGCTAAGGGGAGAGTGACTGTTTGGACCAGCCTCCCTGTGTGCGGCTGGTTTTGGGATTGTCTGTGGTAGAGGATTTTCACAGCATGAAGCAATGACTTGGAAGGAGCAGGAAAGCAAATCCTTGAAGAGAACATATTTTTCTCTTAAGAAAACTAGGTTTCTCTCCCATCCCCAACATGTTTATTTTTACAAAATTAGAAAAAAAAATCTTTGGAATTTTCTTCCTTTTCCCTCTGTCCTATCACTGTCACTGTATCACTGTCATCCTGTTGCTCATCAATTTGCTCGAGCGGGCACAGTAACATCTCCATTGTGAGACTTGTTGTTACTGTTTTGGGCATGTCAAATATGCCCTTTTAGTTGCCATGCTCTGCCGTGCGGGTGGGATACTCTTGGTAGCTTGCCAGGCTCTCCTGAGAGGGCCGGAGGAATTGATCCCGTTGGCTGTGTGCAAGGCAAATGCCCTACCCGTTGTGCTATTGCTCCAGCCCTCTCTGTCCTATAAAAAAAAGAAATAAATTTCTTCACAAAGGCAGCTAGTTCAGGTTCTTTTTTTTATTTTTATATTTTTTGCATATTTTGGGGTCACACTCTGTGGCTCTCAGGGCTTGCTCTTGGCTCTGTGCTCAGGGTTCACTTTTGGTTCACTTTTGGGCTCAGGAACCATCTTCTGTGCCAGGGATCGAACCAGGGTCAACCATGTGCAGGGCAAACATCTTAATGCCTGTACTATCTCTCCAGCCCTAGTTTTGTCTTTTAAAGTATCTCATTAGTTGACCTGAAATGTCTGTGATGGGGAATTGCATCAGCAGGTAGATTTTTTTCTTTTCCTAATGAGAAAACATGCATGAAAGAAAATGAGAGCAATGACTCTGGAACCACAGGTCCTGGCTAAGGGTGAGTAGCAAATCTCTTGGAGATGAGGAAGGCAGGTGCAGGGGAGCTGTGTCTGTACTACCAGAGTGAAACAGTTGCATCTGGGTACCAGACTAGCCACACTGAAGGCAGCATGTGGACTTAGAGCAGTGGATGGTCCCGATGAGTTTGCTTAGGGTGGTGGTTTGGCTGGAATGTAGGAGTCCAGGGAGTTTTATTTGACTCACTCTGCTCCTTCCTATGAAGAATTTAAAGTGACTTTTAACAGATGCATCACAAATATGTAATAGATGTTAACTAATAAAGTGAATCTATAAATTGAAAATTAGAATCAAGAAAAGGAAGAGAATGCCATAACCTTATCCGTAAGTGCTAAAAGAGACCATTTGATTGGTTTTACTCAAGCTTTCTGGCAGTAATAGCATCAAGGATAAGGCACTAAGGCCCAGGGTTTGGAAGGGAGAATCATGCAGTTTTCCCAGCAGAGACAAATCTGTTCTAAAATCTTGCAGGTGTGATTTTTATTATCATCCTGGATTTCATAATTTTGATCATTTAATGTGCTTACATCTTTCCCCTGCTGTTTTTTTGACTGTTGCAGATTTTCTTTTCCTTCATGGTTTCTTTAGTATCTGTGGAATTCTTTTAAAATTAAAATGAATTATTAAAAAAAACTGCATTTGAGGTACCGGGTTTACAGTACCTTTAATCACACTTTTCTTGCATACATCATTCTAACACCAAACCCATCATTGGAGAACCTCCTTCCTCTTAGCAGTGTCCTAAGGACCCCTCCCAACTAGCCCACCTCCATGTTTATCCCTTCCTCCATCCTTTTGCCTGGAACACAGATACGATGTCTGGAGCTTAATGTATAATATTGGATATGGAGAACAAAAGCCATACTTGAAGGATATATGAACAGTGAACTAGAAGACTGGTTCTTTGGGGATTTGATGGATCAGAGCTGGCATACTTAGTTCTGTGCCATCTACCTCTGTACTTTAGATGAAGATAAAATACAGTTTGATTTTGTTTAAATCATTATTTTAGGATATATAGGTCTCTGCACACAGCTGAGTCTCACATTGATTGCATGGATTTATCTGAAAGAGAAGCTGTGTCAACCATTTCAGTGTCTCAAACCTTATTATTGGACATAGATATTGTTATTCTGAAAGTTGAGGCCAAATGAAAGCAAATTGCAGAGGTCAGATGCTTTTCCTGTTTCTTTTCTTCCCGTACTTCTTTCAAATAAAAAAGCAAAAAGATATCTTGATAATACTATGCTTATAGATGCTCATTCCATGGAGAGAGTACGAATTCTCTCCCCCATTGTACAGATGAGATTGTGAGAGTTGAAAAGATTAAGTGGCCACAGTCTTATCTCACGCTGGAAAAGTAGATCTCTTCCTTCAACCTTCTTATTCCCAAGTCCAGTGACTCGCCTGTGTAGGTAAGCTATCACGTTTGCATACTGTTCTCCCTTCCAGAAACACTGATTCTGTCTGCAGTCTTTCCAGCTGCTTCTGTGTACCCTGTCTTTGTTCCTCCAAAAAATCTCTTAATTCCTGCAAGCCATGGCTTCCTCTCATTGCTTTCTTAGCACTTCACACCCCAAACTTCCACCACATATTATTGATATATTCTTTATTTGTCTTTCATGTAGACACAGAAATCCTGGAGAGAGGCAGGGTGGGTGGAGTCTGATTTTTTTGTTTTATTCCTAGAACATAGCATGGAGCCTGGCACAGAGCAGATGTTTAATAAATATTTGTTGAATTATTAAATGAACTCCTGTAGCTATTCAAAAGATGTTCCTGCTTTCTAAAAATTATATATATATATATATATATAATTTCACCCCCCTTTTAAGCTTAGATTTGTCTTTCTGACTTACTACTCTGCTAGAAGTTAAAATTCTAAGTCTTGTGCCATAGTGAAATGTGTCTATAATTTTCAGAGACTTGATTTGGTAGATGACTTAGTCTTTGGTCGGATGTGGTACTTCCTCTCAGTGCCCAGCAGGCCAGCTCTGCTGTTAATGACTTCACAGTATGAAGACACTTGCATCCTATTAGAGTGCAGTGATTTCTCCATCAGGGAAAAAAAAATTGAGGTCATTGTGAACAAGTATATGTGTGAATTCATTCAGAAAAATGACTATCTAGACCCCAAATTGCATAATCATTCTCTGTATTTTGTGGATGAGTGAAATGTTTTAGCTTTTCATGGAGTTGAAAGATGTGCTATTGTGTCAGAGGAGGGAGGAAATTAGAACTTGCCTAGGGACAGCCTGACTCTGTCGTGTTGTTCACATCAGCCTCCACAGCATTCCCATTCAGAAAAGTATGCACATTAAATTAGGCTCAAACGACTTAGCCGTACAGCATGGATGTGCAATCTTAATAAAGCTGTTTGAAAGAAAACCTGAGCAGTCATATCCCAGTCCTCCACAAGATGAGGATGCCATATCATGAAAGTAGACTTTTAAAATCGAATGTTTGTGCTTTTACAGAAATTAGTGGATTTGCTATTGAGAATCACAGGGAAATGAAAATGAAAATATTTTATTTCTCAGTGTGTAAGGAATAAAACAATTTTTGGCAATGTTAATAGTGTTTTTATTTTCCCTTTCACAAATGAAGATCCAGTTAATTAAATTGAGTGTTGCATCAAGAAGATCTTCACGGTCCTTGACACTACATTAGGTCTTCCTTCCCTTGGTATGGAAGTCTGTCTCTTTCGGACTTTGTAGGCCAGGCAGTATGTGTCGATATCATTGTGTCTCCACTGTCCACCTCAGGTTATCTCTTTTTAGGCATGAATCATTTCTTCCCTAATTGGGCACAAATTCCAACATCTTCTGCTTGTTCAACTGACCTCTGATGAACCTGTCATCCCTCTGGCTTCTGCCTAGTAAGTCAGTTGTAGACGCACCAGGAGGTATGCTTAAGGCGAATCAAGAGAGCTTTCACAGCTAATAATTTGAAAAGGGCTCACCTGCTGTATTAAGTTGTCATTGAGTTGGGTGGATTTCCATGGATTTCGTATATTTGTACAATTCCCAGTGTGCATTGATCCGATAGACTTTCACCCCCATTGATTTAAAAACAACCTCCCCCAGCCCCCCACCCTTGCCACCCACTCCCCACACATACATGCACCATAGCACTGTCATCGCGTTGTTTATCGATTTGCTTGAATGGGAACCAGTAATGTCTCCATTGTGAGACTTGTTGTTACTGTTTTGGGCATATCGAATACGCCACGGGGAGCTTGCCAGGCTCTGCGGTGCTGGCGGGATACTCTTGGTAGCTTACCGGGCTCTCTGAGAGGGATGGATGAATTGAACCTGGGTCAGCCTCGTGCAAGGCAAACACCCTACCTGCTATGTTATCGCTCCGGTCCACATATACACGAATCCTCACACAAGATGAAGGCACCTGACTTCTTTACTTCCTCTGATTCTGGAATCCCAGGACCAGGGACAGCTAGAAACTTGTCACAGGGCCTGACGTGCTTAGTAATCACTGTATCACTGTCATCTCGTTGTTCATCAATTTGCTCAAGCGGGCACCAGTGATGTCTCCATTCGTCCCAGCCCTGAGATTTTAGCAGGCTCTCCTTACTTGTCTTTCCCAATGATTGGAGGCTCTTTCAGGGTCAGGGGAATGAGACCTGTTATTGTTACTGTTTTGGGCATATCGAATACGCCACGGGGAGCTTGCCAGGCTCTGCGGTGCTGGCGGGATACTCTTGGTAGCTTACCGGGCTCTCTGAGAGGGATGGAAGAATTGAACCTGAGTCAGCCTCGTGCAAGGCAAACACCCTACCTGCTATGTTATCGCTCCAGTCCACATATACACGAATCCTCACACAAGGTGAAGGCACCTGACTTCTTTACTTCCTCTGATTCTGGAATCCCAGGACCAGGGACAGCTAGAAACTTGTCACAGGGCCTGACGTGCTTAGTAATCACTATATCACTGTCATCTCGTTGTTCATCAATTTGCTCAAGCGGGCACCAGTGATGTCTCCATTCGTCCCAGCCCTGAGATTTTAGCAGGCTCTCCTTACTTGTCTTTCCCAATGATTGGAGGCTCTTTCAGGGTCAGGGGAATGAGACCTGTTATTGTTACTGTATTTGGTATATCGAATATGCCACAGGGCACCTGCCAGGCTCTTCCGTGTGGGCGGGATACTCTCGGTAGCTTGCCGGGATCTCTGAGAGGGACGGAGAATGTATACCAGAGAATACAAGCAAGTATGTCAAAACCAAACATATGTGTGCTGTTTTAGGCACATCAGTGGGCTAGACTATAAGAAGAATAAAAAAAATAAAATAAAAAATTTTAAAAAATTTAAATATTTTAATTAAAAATATATATATAATAAAGCAAGCTCCTGTCTGCCAAACAGAGCCCCCTAATTTGATCCCCAGTGCACCAAGGATCCCAGCGGTACAGCACTGCTGGGGTCCCAGCCCTGAGGGTTCAGGCCTGCCTGGCCCAATCATAACCTTGGGCCTGGCCCCCATACTCCCTAGCAGTGTGAGGGAGGCCCCTCTGAAAATTAATAAATAAATGATCACTACTGGATATCACTTACTGAAATTGATGATAAACCTTAAAGGGGTGGAGCCACAGCAAAGCAGTTTCCATGTTGCAATTTTGTCTTGCTATTTTGTGTCTGCTAAAAGAGAACACCACTGCCAGCTGAAAAAAAAACTGTATACTGCTTTTTTTTTGTTTTTTTTGAGCTATCTTGACATGGGTTTGCAAACATGCTGATGTGGCCCTCCGGCACATGACTTAAACCTCAAGCATGAAGGCAGTGTTTGCTTTTTCTTCTGACAATTTGAGCGTAACGAATGTCAGTCTTGAGTCTTCAAAGGCACCTCTGGAAGGTGAACTCTGCAGGTCCTGTTGGTTTTCGTTAGCATGGTAGATGGGCCTGAAAGTGAGAGATCTTTAATCTGGAGCTATGCAGGGACTTCAAAAACAAAAGTCTGTTTCCCTACTATCTTGTTTTGCACTCTCCCTTGATTTGAGTTGGCCGTGAAGAATGGCAATGGTTCTCCTCAGGTTCTCACAGATTTTGTTGTTCTTGGGAGGTAGAATATTTAGAGGGTCTTTTGGAAGAGCTATAGAGGGCAAAAGTTTCCATCTCAGAAATAGGAGCTGCAGAAATGACCGAGCACGTGAGGAAATGCAGTGTTCCATGCTGGTGGCCAGTGTCACGGGGGCTAATGGACTGATGTTCAGGCTTCTCTTGTAAAGCTCTGGGAACCTGAGGAAGACCTTGTGTCAAGGAGCAAGAGGATTGTTCCAAAATCCCAGAGACCTTGCTTCGAGACCTGGCCTTGCCTGAGTCTTCGGGTGTGTCCTATCCCTGGTGGCACTTGGTGTATTTGTGGCCTCCCTTTGAGTTACTGTGATTCTGTGAGTTGTTGGTGAGCTGTTTTCTTCACTCCAGGTAGCATTATAATCATAGTTATCAAAGAGGGTGGGGAATCTTCAGTGTGAGCATCAAGCTTCCCTTGGACAGAGCACCAGGCTCTCTGAGCCTTTGTTTTCTTTTTTTCTGAAACAGAGATAATGCCTGCCCATAGCCATCTCTCAGAATTGTGCTGTGGATCAAATGGGAAAAATAATGTGGACTGGAGACTCTTTCTGTGTTTCCTCAGCTGCTGATGGGGAGGTGCTTGCCCGCTTCGCCCTCGTAAGGATTAGGAGGGGCCCCTTGCCACGCGCTGTGTAAATGGCAGTGCAGAATGCAACAATAATGCATTAGCCACCAGCTAATTATTTAATCCTGATCCTGGCCACAAGCATTACTGCCTAGCCAGCTGAATGTTGCCTGGCTAGATTTTTGTGCTGTTGTGTCTTTACATCCAGACGCCAAGGCTGTCTGAGCCTTTCTGGAATTGCCTACACTCACCTCTCTGCTTGTTCACATCTACTCTTTTGCCAAGGGTTCTCCCAGTTGATGGCATGTGACACAAGTCCCCATGGGAAGCATTTTCTTCTCCAGTGCATCTCCTGTTCAGCTGTCACGGCCTGGGCTGAGATATTTCTTCCCAGGCATGTGTGTTCTAGGCCTCTCTGGGTTGTGAGCTGTCCCTCACCCATAGGACTGTTCCCATGGGGCATGCTCTCGAGTTGTTTGTTGATTTTCTACCCCTGCAGGCATGCTCTGGTATGGAACAAGCCAGCAAATCCAAATCTTTCCTTTCTTGAGAGTATGTAGAATATTTAACCATTGAAACAATGAAGCTGAATAGTTAAATGTGCTTTTAGACCCAGAAAGCATCTTAGGAAGTTATTCTTTATTGCGTATGATAAGTGCTTATTATACTTTATTTCCTTTGTTTTATATCAAGTAAATGGTGGACTGGAGCGATAGCACTGCAGGTAGGGCGTTTGCCTTGCACTCGGCTGACCTGGGTTCAATTCTCCCATTCCTCTCAGAGAACCCGGCAAGCTACCGAGAGTATCCCGCCCGCAAGGCAGAGCCTGGCAAGCTACCTGTGGCGTATTCAATATGCCAAAAACAGTAACAACAAGTCTCACAATGGAGATGTTACTGGTGCTCGCTCAAGCAAATCAATGAACAACAGGATGACATGCTACAACTGCAAATGGTGGATATCATTGTCCATATTTACGGCAAGGATTCCAAGATTCATTCTCCCGATATCTCTCATCTCGAGCTTATAGGAGAGCAACTAAAACTCACCTTACTGCTTTTAAAATAAAAAACAGGTTTCGCTATTATATTGTTTTTTTCCTTTTCTTTCTCTCTTTCTCTCTTTCTTTCTTTCTTTCTTTCTTTCTTTCTTTCTTTCTTTCTTTCTTTCTTTCTTTCTTTCTTTCTTTCTTTCTTTCTTTCTTTCTTTCTTTCTTTCTTCCTCTCTTTCTTTCTTTCTTTTTGTGGTTTTTGGGCCACATCCAGCAGTGTTCAGGGGCTATGCCTGACTCTGTGCTCAGGAATGACCTCTCACAGTGCTCCAGTGTTGAGGATTCAAACCAGGGTCTATTGCTTATAACACAAACATCTAACCCTCTGTACTATCTCTCTGGCCCTTTATTTTGCTTCTGAATGGGAAAGGGGCTGGGCTCATCTCAGATAAAAGTTTGGAAAGAATCAATGTTGAGTGTAAAAATGAAAGCACATAATATCCAGGGCATTGCATGGCAGCAAGGACCTGAACTAGATGGCCACTGTCCAGTGCCAAGCGAAAGTATCTCCTGGGATTCCAAGGGAGAGGAGGTGGTCCTTCTCCTCAGACATTTCAAAAGAGTGCAGAAAAACACCTGGAAAGTAGCAGGGATGTTTGTCTAGTGTGGTGGCAAGGATGCAGCCTTTGCGGCCATCTGTGGACTCCAGTTCTGCAGCCTCTTCTTCCATGGACCCTGGCTAGCTTCCAGTTTCATCTTCCCTGGGCCTCACGTTCTGTGTTTGTAGATGGGGAGCATGACGTGAGAACTGACTCCTCAGTGTCAGCATAACAAGAAAAGAGAGGCACACAGAATGACTTAGAGTAGGGCTGGGGTGTTGCTCAGTAGTAGAGCCTTGCATGTGTGAGGTCTTGGGTTCATTCCTCACACACACAGAGACATACAGAGACACACACACACATACACACACATACAGAGAGAGAGAGAAAAGAGAAAGACAGAAGAGAGAGATGCCTGGTTCTAATAATAACAAGGTTAGTGAGTATTGAGTATTGGTGGTGGGTTATTGTTAGTATTATTATTATTGAGGCTGAGGAACATTTTGCACCGAGAACTTCAAACTCCTTGGCAAGAGCCAGCAGCTGATGGCCTTAGATTAGTCTCAGAAAGCACGTGGGTGTGTGCTCACTGGACCTTGTCCAAGTCTTGAGGATCGTCTCTAGGATCCAAACATGCACTTCTTTGCTGGAATGTGTCCAGTGAAGACAGACTTTGGAGCCAGGCCTTGTGCTGTGATCACAATAATAATTTTCTTTGACGATGAGATCGGCTTAAGGTGCTCGGCACTTTGGTTATTAAAAGCAAATAGCAACGTCCCCCCTGCCTCCCTGGATCCAGGCTCCGTTGACTCTCTCAGTAGGGCTCTTGACCCAGGGCTAAGTCCCTGGCGCTGCCTGCCCTATAAAGCTCCAGAGAGGCATGAATAGTTGATGAAGGTTTTTTTGTTTGCCCGCTGAACCTTTAATAAAGTGGAACTTGCCTGCATTTGGAAAAGTGCTGTAGCTCTTTGATGGCTGGACCCTGTAGGACTGACTAGATGATTTGAAGCAGCATGGATGGGTGTTTACCAGGTTTTTGAGGCCTCGGTTTAGATCAGGACTGGAGCCTGGGTGCCATCTTAGCCTTTGGAGCAGCCCCGGCCACGAGCTCGTTTCCTTGTCCCTCCCCTCCCCCAGAGAAGGTGACATAGGCGGGTCACGGACACAGCTCCTGTGTTGCTATCACTCAGGATAGGGCTGTGTTTTCACTATGTGTGCACTTGGAAAACGGCTGTCCACAGTTGGAACCCCGCAGTTGGTGAGGCCTCAGCACCCCAAACCCATGCCAGACTGCCTGGGGTTTCACGTGGCTTTCACATAGGACCTGGGCTGTAGGATCCCGCCCCTCCCACTTCAGCCCTTTCACTGGTCCCTGGGTCCACTTTCTAGAATCGCTAGAGAAGCTCACAGTGGGATGAGGCTTCTCCTGGCTGCAATGATTTGAAGGAGCTGCTGTTGCATAGGATCTTTGCTGTGCAAAAACAAACAAAATAAGGTCTCAGAAAGGCTGTGGAGTCCCCGTAACCTTCAGTCAACCAGCCCCTTGCATTTGTCTATGCCAGCTCAGTGTCGGGGGCTGGGAACAAATGCTGTGGAGGTCAGGGAAGTGGAGGGGGCAAAGGAGGTGGCTTGGCTCACATCATCTCTGAAAATTCTCAATTTTATTTATACACTATGATTTGCAACACTATTCAGGATAGGATTGTGTGCATATGGTGTTCCATTACCCTCCACCACTTCCCTCCACCATTATTTCAGGCTTCCTTTGTCTTGTCTCTCTGCCCTGGTGCATCGCTTACATTCATACAAACTTACAAACCAGACATTGAGTGCAATACAGAAAATGAACATTCACTCTCCAGTTTTATTCCTAAACTTCCTGTCCTGGGCCATGCCTTACTGAAAGGGCTCTATGCTCAGGGATCACTCCTGACCATTTGTTTTGTTGGAGATTGAACAGGGTTACCCACATTTGCCTACATAAAAATCAAGTGTCTTAAACTCTCTAATATCTCTCTGCCCTCCCCCCTACCTTTTAAGAAAATATGTTCTCTTCTCTTATTGACATAACTTCTTAACTTCTGGAGCGCCCTGGCAAAGGACTGTCTGGATCACAGCTATAGGGCTCTTAGCTTTTGTTATTTACTGTATATAAATTATGGAGCTCAGTCAACACTAAGACTCCTGAGGCCAAGGAGGAACCTACTCCCTTGCCTTAGGAATTGCATCTTGCCAAGCAACTCAACACCAAATAGCTGATAAATAGCCCCTTTTAGTGACACTCAGTGTCACTAAATTGATTAACTCCTGTCTCCAGCCAAAGAGGTTCCATATTGAGAAACAAACAAATTAAAAGCCTGTTCCACATTTTGCTCTCTGCCTTTCCAGCCCAAGAAACAAACCTATGGTTTTCCCATTAGTCCTTTGCTGGTAGAGGATCATTCCCTCTTCTCCATCTTTTTAGCCGAGTAGTTACCATTTTGCATATAAAGACCATTTAGAAGATGAAGGAGAAGGATGTTGTCATGAGACCTTAAGCTGGCATAGACAAATGCAAGGGACTGGTTGACTGAAATAGAGTTAGTTTTTCCAGGTATCTTCACATTGGAACTACAATTCAAATGAATTATTGTGACACAACTTTTCACATAGAGAATATGTCAAATTTTTGTCTAATGTGAAACGACAGCGGAGAACAGAGAAAGTGAATTGGATTGTTCTGATATAGGTCCTAAAGAGGGTCCCAGGAGTTAGGTCCCTGTAGCTACTCAGCCAGGATTCCAGCTCTTGTCTTCCTAAGTTCCCATTTATCCTACACTCTGGGTGACAGTAAAGAGCATGTACTAATTCTCCTTACACCATCTCACCCCAAACTAAGATTCCATGAAATCCCCATCCCATCATCCCTCTCCTTTGTAAGTGTTCAATTGCTAGACATTTAATAATTATTTACCATAATCTGAACAGCTTTGGGCCAGGAGGCTAGACAACAAACAAGCTCCCTGGTCCAACCACTTGGAGATTCCTGAGGACTGACAAGTTGGGGTTTGTATATGCAGTGGACGGGTACCAGATGGATCTACAGTACTGCATTTTGAGGTTTAAATGTATCTGCACAAATTCTTGGTCCTCATCAGAGCCTAGGGTTTGGACCTTTCTGGTTGTTAGGTTTGGATGCTGGGGTGGTACTTACCCCCAGTTCTGCTCAGCTAAGGGTAATCTGGGACTGGCTGGTCTGCCGCTAAGATGTCAATTAGTTGTACTTGAAACAGTAAACATCATGTGTGCCAAAGTTAGTAATTTTAATACCTTGTGCTAAAGCCAAATGGGAGGGAAAAACAGATTTGGTGGGATGCAAGCCTAATGCTTCAGAATTTTGCAAAAGCAAAGTGTGTGCTCTGCAGAATTTAACTGGGGAGGAGGAACTGTCCCCATGGTACACATATAAGCCAGTCAGGAGAGTCTTGGGGACTGGACAAAGAGAGCTTGTGTCTATGACTCATTGTCTACTCCTCGGCAGTATTCAGGGTCGAATCTGTCCATGCATCCTTCCGTCCACCCCTCTCCCCACCCACAGTGAACTCTTGAGCATATCAGAAGGGATACAGAAGGAAAAGGTACATTTCTCAGTACCAGGAAAT
This sequence comes from Sorex araneus, assembly GCF_027595985.1. Lineage (NCBI taxonomy): Eukaryota > Metazoa > Chordata > Mammalia > Eulipotyphla > Soricidae > Sorex > Sorex araneus. The sequence continues at coordinate 36,676,565 of NC_073311.1, read as the reverse complement.
CTGTGATCTAATGGATGAATCAGATAACTAACAAACAATGTCAACATGGTTTTGTAGGTTTTAAAAATATTTATGCCTTGGAGCCAGAGGAAGAACAGTGAGTAGGGCACTTGCCTTGCACTTGGCTGACCTGGGTTCAATCTCCAGCACCACACATGGTCCCTTGAGCACCAGGTGTGATCCCTAAGTGCAGAGCTAGGAGTGAGTCCTGAACACCACCAGGCATGCCCTCCCCCAAATATTTACTCCCTCTGTGGGCTGAAGAGGTAGCACAGTGGGTAAGGCTTTTGCCTTGCATGCGGCCGACCCAGATTCGATTCTTCCGTCCCTCTTAGAGAGCCCAGCTACCGAGAGTATCCCACCTGTACGGCAGAGCCTGGCAAGCTACCCGTGGCGTATTTTATATGCCAGAAACAGTAACAACAAGTCTCACAATGGAGACGTTCCTGGTGCCTGCTCGAGCAAATCGATGAACAACGGGACGACAGTGCTACAGTGCTGGTAAAGGAAAAGGGGAGACTGGGCCCCAGTACTGATGCCTGCCAGGAGGGCTCAGTGGTGTAACTGCACCAGAAGACTCGCTCATCATCCCCAAGATGCCCCACTTCGGACTTCCATTCGTCAAGCAATTCTACCTATAGGAATATTTCTGGATTACATACTAGTGGAAATGTGCATTGGTGTATCAGCGTGTTTAATATATACAAGACATATATTTTATTTATTTTTTAAGACATATATTTTAAAGATAGTCAATAAAAAAGGAAAGAGAGTTCAGCAACAGGGATTAGTGTCACCCTTGTCTGATCACAGAATCCCGTGTGGTCTGGGAACAATGTGTTTCAGAGGGAGTTAAAGATGTTTGAGATGCTAATGCTACATTGCCCAGTGAAAATATTCGGTCATAAAGCAGAATGATAGATGCATAAAACTGTTGTCTACTACATGCAGAAAGCAGCGTTGGTGAAGGTTACCTCTGAATTATTTTCTTGGTTCTTTGCAGATTCTGCCATTACCCGTGGCTCAGATGAATTATCCTTGCAAACAGCAGTGAACCATGGCCATGTCATATAAGCATCACTTAGTTACGATACTCATCCATGTCCATAGGGACATTGGGACGGGGCCCTGAAGAGACCTGAATGGAACAGACCTACTGTCCTTGTGTCTGCACCTGAAGTGGACAGACAGGCAGACAGACAGATCTATGTCTACATGTATGTGGTGATAGTAAGGCTGGAGAGTGAGGCAGAGTCAGGCAGGTCCTGTTAGGACTTCAAATTTTATTGAAAATCCAAAGCGTTTTTCACAGAGGACAGCTTTGGGCCACCCAGCTCAGAGGAAGTCTGTTGAAGGGCAGGGATGGCTGTGGGGACTCCCTGGCATCATCAGGGTTACCACAGCCCCAAAGGACACACAGCCTATCCCCCGGTGCCCAACAGCCACATAGCAGCCCCAGGCCCCACCTTCCCACCCTGTTCAGAGCCCAAGGGAGAAGAGCTATTTTTTTTAGCCAAAATTTATTTATTTATTATTACATCACCATGAAATACACAGTTACAACGCTGTTCATGATCAGGTTTCAGTCATCTATGATCCAACACCCATCCCTCTGCCAGTGTCCATTTCCCATCACCAGTGAACCCAATTTCCCTCCAACCCCCCCCCTTCCCCAAGCCTGCCTCTATAGCAGGTTTTTTACTTCTCTCTGTCTCGGTCTCTCGGTCTCCCTGCCTCTATGTCTCTCTGTCTCCCTGCCTCTATATCTCTCTGTTTCTGTCTCTTTGTCTCTCTCTCTCTCTCTCTCTCTCTCTCTCTCTCTCTCTTTTGCTATTGAGGGGTGAAGGTTTCCCCACTAACTCCCTGTGAAGTCACCTCTGAAACCTGGCTGCAGATCCTGCTAGGGGACCCTCCACTTTGTGCTCTGCTCTGTGGCAAGTAGCCACCGGTTGATCCCTCCCACGGGCAGGCTGGGCTGGGGGGCGGGGGCAGGCATTCTGGTCTTCCCTGTAGCTGTCAAACCAGGAACCAATCCACCTTCTTCCCAGTGACACCTGGGATGTTCTGACCAAACTAGCGACAAGGCACTGGTCCCTCAGGAGTTCCCCTTCAATACTGACTTGGGGTAGAGGAATGTTCCAGACCAACACTGGCTCCTGGTGTGGTCTGGAGGCTGATGTGCTCAGGGGCACTTAGGAATGTTTCTCTGGGTCCCCGCCTAGCCCGTGGGCTCCCATAGACATGGGGAGGACAGTAATGCCATCCTTTCTGGATACCCTCAGGCCAACAGAAACTATACAGAAGACTGACCTTTTTGTTCATTTGTTCTGGGTCACACTCAGCTATGGTCAGGGCTTACTCCTGATTCTGCACTCAGGGTTTACTCTTGGCAGTTTCCTGGGAGTCCATAATGAGGTGCCAGGGGTTCCAGCGAGGGTCAGCTGCATGCAAGACAACCCCTGCATTATTTCCTCCAGCCCCAGAAAGATGGAAATTTCAGGTTGGACCAATAGTATGGTAGGTAGGGAGCTTGCTTTGCACATAGCGACCTGGATTCAATCCCTGACACTCTCCCCCAAACACCACCAGGAGTAATTCCTGAGTGCAGAGCCAGGAGTAACCCCTGAGCATTGCCAAGTATGACCCAAAAACAAACAAAAAGAAAAAAAAAGAAAAAAGAAAACAAGAAAGAAAGAAAGAAAGAAAGAAAGAAAGAAAGAAAGAAAGAAAGAAAGAAAGAAAGAAAGGTGGAAATTTTAGCTGTTCCAAATTTTATCTTTGTGACTGAAGAACTGTCCAAAGGAGAAGGCAGAGCCATAACACCAGGAGGCCATGAAGGGCACAAATTTGGGAGTCATGTTGGCCAGGATTCGTCCTCACTCTATAACTAGCTGTTGCTGTGCAACCTGAACCAGTTCTTTCACTGCTCTGTGCCTCAGTTTCACCTGCACATCGGGAAGAAGGGGTGTTATCTCCTTTCTGTGTCATAGCAAGGATTCACTGAGATGATGTGTGGTGCTGAGCACGTTGGGTCAGCTGGGACTGTTTTCACAAGAGTACTGGGAGCATGGTTCAGTGTAGAATATGTGCCTTGTGTGAGGCCCTGCATTTGATCACCAGCACCTAATATTCGTGTGTGTGCATTTGTTTGTACGTGTATGTATATGAAATAATTAAGGAAATTAAAACACAAGTAGAAGTGGCAGAGTGATTGAATAGCGGGTAGCGTGTTTGCCATGCACATGGCCAATCTCCAACATCCCATATGGCCCCCTGAACACTGCCAGTAATAACTCCTGAGTGAAGAGCCAGGAGTAGTCCATGACCATCACTGGGTGTTACCTCACCCCCAACCCCCGAATAAAACCTAGCAGGACAGTCAGCATGGTAAGGATTGATCAGGTGTGTTAAGGGTGGTCATTGTTGAATGATTATGCTTAAAAAACAAGAGTTTTTGTCTTTTAGATATGATATATGGAGGTATTTATGAATGATATAGGATCTTTGAGGTTGATTAGAAAATTGCTGGGCAGATGGTGGTTGGGAGTTTGACAGTAAATTAATAATAAAGTTGGATGATGATCACACAGAAATTCATTTGAACATTCTCTCTTTTATACGTTTGAAGTTTTTATAATAAAATGTGTGAAATTTGAACACCAATAGAAATTTGGTGGCAGATAACCCTCTGTAAATATCTCTTCACTGAGTGATTCTCAGTCTTTATCTGACCTTGTTTCCTTCCTGTGCCACTCCCCATCCGTCTGGGTGCTCCCCTCATCTCGTGCTATGGTTCTCCATTTACATGATGTTTACCTGTGGCTCCTTTGGAGCATCCTGGGGCCCACAGGGGGCCATGTGGTACTCAGGTTAGAAGAGCGGTCCTAACTCATCTGACTTCTTTTTCTCTTAGGTGTGACTTGTGCCACATCATGTGGTGCTCAGTGTTTATTCCTGGCCGTGTGCTCAGGGACCACTCCTGAAAGTGCCTGGAGGACCATATGTAATGCCAGGGATAAGACAGGGTTGGGTGGGAAGCAAGGCAAGCATCATGATTCATGTACAATCTTCTTGGCCCCAAACTCTTCTGAATTCTTTTTTTTTTTGGCTTTTGGGGTCACACCCAGCGATGCTCAGGGGTTCCTCCTGGCTCTGCACTTAGGAATTACTCCTGGCAGTGCTTTGGGGTCCATATGGGATGCTGGGGATTGAACCCAGGTCAGCCGCGTGCAAGGCAAACGCTCTCCCCGATGTACTATTGCTCCGGCCCCATCTTCTGAATTCTTAAGAAGTCAGCCTGAAACGTAGACCTGCCTTGCTCATCAGCCTTGCACAGATGTTACCCTTCACTGCAGATGCTGTTTCAGGGCACCTACCATCAAGGAAGGGGTGAGAAATTTTGCAATAAGGGCAGAAAATATTCAATAAATGACCTCTTTCCTCTACTCTGTTCCATATTTTCTGAAGTGATATCTTCTATGTGATAACACAGCGGGTAGAGGTTTTTCCTTGCACACGGCCAACCTGGGCTTGATTCCTCCGTCCCTCTTGGAGAGCACAGCAAGCTACTGAGAGTATCCCGCCTGCATGGCAGATCCTGGCAAGCTACCTGTGGTGTATTCGACATGCCCAAAACAGTAACAAGTGTCACAATGGAGACGTTCCTGGTGCCTGCTCGAGCAAATCGATGAACAACGGGACAATAGTGCTACAGTGATAACTTCTATGGAAATAACTTGCAATTTTTAAACTTTAGCAGTTCAGGGAGATAGTTCTGCAGTCAGGGAAGTTAAGACCCCACATTTGACCCCTTACATCACCTGATGCCCCTCCTCCACACACACACAACGCAGAGCCCAAACACTGCAGCATCCTGGCGTCCTAACATTGATCTCACCTAGTTTTGCCAGGACTGAGCACTTTTTGGGAGTTCCAACAAACAAACCAGCCAACAGAAAGAACACTCACTTAGATGGATCATTGACTAAAGTGCCTGTTTCAAGCATGAGACTGAGAGTTTGTTCCATGAACCCTTCCACACACCTCTTGTGCCAAGTGCGATGCTAGCAGCACAAGTGTGTGGTTTCTAAGGCACCTCAACTCAGTGTGTGTGAATGCCCCCTTCCCATCCCCGGAATCACAGCACAAGGAAGGGATGAGGCACTGCTATTATATTGAAGTCTTCTCTAAACAGGATTTGGGGGCAAGGCATGGGCTGAGAAGCATGGATGGCCTTGAGCTGATGTTGGCTTTTCTCACAAACAAGTTCGGTGGCTTTAGATTTGCCATTTTGCAGCCCAGAGCATCCATTTCCAGACAAGTAGGAAGAAGACTGGGCTAAGCCCCTCTGGTCTCTTTTAATTCCAGAGTTTTATTTTAAACAGTGACTTTCCAATTCAAGAGGTAGAGGTTCACTAGGGAAAGACAGGAGCTTGTGGAGAAAGCGAAACAAACACAAATCACAAATGTTCACGGACTTCTATATGAACTGCTGTATATCCAGAGGATATGTCTTAGTGTTTTCCACGGCTCACACATTACTGCTCTTTGTTCTTAAGACTAGCACTCATGGCAGTGACTTTGTGAAGCGACAATTGTGCTAGTTGTTTGGAGGACATTGAAGATGAATCCACATGGCCCTCAGAAGCAAATGGACGTGTCTGCTCTGTGGTTTCTCACTCCATGCAGGTCTCCAGAAAGAGGAGCCTGCCTCCTGCCCCTTGAATCCGGGGACACTGAGCAGTCGATGAAGTTGCCCCATGCTCTCTCTCATTATGTGCAGAGTCAGTGCTCACAGAGGCAGGCTAATGAGGAGAGGCCAGACTGTTCCCGTTACTGTGGTTTCTTTGATGCCCTACCTAGCTTGCATCAAACAAGCCCTTGTCTGTGCTTCCTGGGCCACCAAACTGCCTGTGATGAGGGCAGAAGAAGTGCAGAGACGCTCCCCTGGGTAGACGGGGAGGGGGCGGGGAGCTGGCAGGCGGACTTGCAGAATCACAAGTGTGCTAGATGCTCACCCCGCTTCCCAGGACGGCACATTCTCACCCGCCTCCCACTGCAAGTTGCGAGGAAATCTTGTGATAAACTTGAGAGCCAAGACGAGAGTGGGTAGGAAGAGAGAGACTTGGGCTTTATGAGGGGTCAAATGTGGTGCTCGAGGCCATTTCCCCTTCCTCCTGTAGGCTTGCTGTTTATTGGTGAGTTTTGTTTTGGGTTTTTGTGTGTGTGTGTGTGTGTGTGTGAATCTTTTCCACTTCGGTTTTGAAGTGAGGAGGTGTGATCTCTGCCTGGCACAATGTCCTCTCTGTACACCAACACTCTGGTAACCTTGCCAAGTTTTTGGAAGGGGGATGGGTGGGTTAGGTTTGTCAAGGCCCTTTTCTTGACTATTCTCTCTCTCCTTCCCTGAGTATAGCATTCCCACCTACCTACCAAATAAATGGAAAATCAGTTCACAGAGCAAATATGGGGCTAGAAAGAGGTGCAGGGGTAAGACACTGAATGTGGCATCCACGGCTGAGAATCAAGGCTGGGGCGATGTGGTAAAGTCTGTCCAAGTACCATAGAAGAAATGGGCTTTGAAACCCTCATGACCGAGTGACACAGATGCTCTACAGGACACCTGGGGCTGAGGGTTGCGGGTTGAACTGTCATCCAGGTGCTTTTCATAGATCAGTCAAGACCGGTTGTGTGGAGAACAGATTACGGTTCTGGTGTTTTATTTTATTTTGTTTTTCCTGTGTGAGCTGCAAAGAGGTCAAACTGACATTTTAGTAGTGAAAGAGAGTGTGCCGAGACAGGGAGAGGGTTTCTTTTTATTATTATTATTTTTTATTTTGTTACAAATTTTCTTTTTTATTGAATCACTGTGAGATACAGTTACAAAAGCTTTCATGTTTGAATTTCAGTTATACAATGATCGAACACCCATCCCTCCACCAGAGCACATTTTCCACCACCAATGTCCCCAGTATCCCCCCCCATCCCACCCCTCCCCTGCCTGTATGGCAGACAATTTCCCACATACTCTCTCTCCTCATAATCTCCTCATCGGCTAACCTCCAGATCTCACTGCTTCTCCTGGAAGGGAGCTTAAAATGAGCTCCCACAACCATGCCATCAGGCTCCGTGCCAGGCTGTTTCCACTCGAGGCACCCCAGAGGGGGCCAGGAGAGAGCCCTCCCCGCCCCAAGAAACCCAGCCCTGGAAGCCGACCTCCACTACCCAACCACTGCCACACTCCAAGCCGCTTTCCATATGCTCGGGCCAAGCCTCACGCATGAGTGAACATATTCCTGGACCGTGCGTCCCCTTCACGGCCACGCGACACATCATAAGACACTCCCTACCCATCTCCATAAAATCATAGAGGGAAATATATATATATATATATATATGTGTGTGTGTGTGTGTATATATATACACACATATATATATATGCCTCTTGGAGAGCCCGGCAAACTACTGAGAGTATCCTTCCTGCACGGCAGAGCCTGGCAAGCTCCCTGTGGCGTATTTGATATGCCAAAAACAGTAACAATAACAGGTCTCATTCACCTGACCCTGAAAGAGCCTCCAATCATTGGGGAAGACGAGTAAGGAGAGGCTGCTAAAATCTCAGGGCTGGGACGAATAAAAACGTTACTGGCGCCTGCTCGAGTAAATGGACGAACAACAGGATGACAATGATACAGTGATACAGTGATACTCTCTCTCTACTTTGGGGCATTATGGAGGGAGAGGGTTTCTCATTGCTAGGCAGAGATGGGGTGTCTGCTCACCCTCCCTCACTTTGCTTCTCCCTCTTGCTCACTCTGCTTCTCCTGTGGCTACTTTCCCTGGTTCCCTAAAGGATCCAGGCACTTTTCCAAAGTGCTGGGTTTTTTGTTTGTATTTATTGGGCCACACCTGGCCTTGTGGTGCTCAGGGCTTACTCCTGGCTCTGTGCTCACTCTTGATGGCTCCGGCAGAACCATATACAGTGCTGGGGATCAAACCCAGGTCAGCCATGTGTAAGGCAAATACCCTGCCTGCTGTACTATCTCTTTGGCTCCTCCCACAGTGCTCTTCCTTTACCTGGAATGCCCATTCCCCCACTCCTACCCCTGTTTCAAGCAAGACTGCTTTTCCTTTAAAACTCAGCTGAAGTTAGAAAGTTCCTTTAAGTCTCAGACTCCCCTAAACACAACCAAAGTGACCCTGGTAGTCCCCTAATATTGCAGAGTGGGATGGTAGTCCCGGGGCCACAGGGTTAGGGCAGAAGGGCATCCTCAGGCTGCCCCAGCACTGAACTGACAGGTTGTCAGGAGTGACCCTGGGCCTTTGGAGCAATTCTGGAGAGCCCCTTCCCTCAACCCCCTCCCCCTAACACCCTCTCTATCATAATGTCTTGTATTTTTCCTTTTCATCCCTTTAACCTTTGTATATTTATGTGTGGGTATATAGACCCATGCATATTTCACAGAAATATAAATGTAAATTTATATTTAAATATAAATACATTAATATAAATGTAAATTTCATGCCTCTATCATGTGAACACAAATGATCACAGGAACCATTTAGAGGTGCACAACTTCAGCTCATGTGTTCAGTAGGTGCTTTACCATGGTAGCTAAACTTTGCAAGAAGACCGAATCATCTGCCCTGTTCATTCTTTCATCCTCTTCTGTTCCATGTTGGTAGGTGCTCAATCAAACCTCAATAAATGAGTGACAACGTTGATAGGATTCAATACCCCAAGTGTCTTGATTAGCATCATTCTAAGAGTGCATTGTGTGCGTCAGAGCCACTTGGAGGCAGGACCTAGGGGCAGCACGAAATAATATCCCAGCACCTTGTGAGAAAGTAATTTCTTTTCCATTTACTTTCAGTCGCTCTGATTTTATCAGGGAGAAAAGTTGGCTTTGGTGACAGGCTTTAATCGCTGCTTCACACACCCGTCTCCCTGTCAGCAAAGGGAGAGAGAGAGATCAGGCCTCAGCAAGCAGCATTCTAGCTGAAATTTAATAACATGTTTTGTTTTTTATTGTATTCACTCCTAGGTTCACTCTTGCCTTTTATGGCAAGAGATATTGATTTTTTCCCTTTGTGGAAATGATCCCCAGTTTTCTTTTAAAATAAAAAACCATACAAGTTAAAAAATAATGAGAGTTTACTTTAATGAAAAAATGTGAAGGAAATTCTCGTAGTTATGTTATGATGGTGGTGCTTGAGGCCATGAAAATTTGCTTCTTGGAGGGTCTGAAATCATGGGCTCCCATGAGCTCCTCTTCAGAGCAATGCAGGTTCATGCCCGAGGAAATGCAGCCAAGTCAGAGAAGTGAGTCTCTAAAGCGCAGCATGCTCACGAGCACTCGGAGGGCGCGCCCTGCTTTAACAGAAAACCCTCCCTTTCTGAAATGGATGTGTTGACTCAAAAACATGCCCTTAACTGAGCAAAGAAAGGATGGAGGCTCTATATTGTTTCTTCCCCTTGAACTACATAGGACTGATCATGTTAGTCACAGAATCTCCTGCCCCCTCGCCAGGCTGTCTTCATCGAGGCCCCCTTGGTGGGGGGCGGGTTGAGTTTCCCTCCCCACCCCAAGCAGAGCCCCAGCAGCCAAAAACCTCCAGAACCCAGCCACAACCATGCCCAAGGCCACTCTTCACACACTTGGACGAGCCTCACGCATGACGGAACCAGCAGAGGAACCCAGGTATATGCGGGACCCGTGGCTGAGATCTCCAAGCCTGCTCGGATCGGGACTGGGCCTCCTCCACCCAGATCCCCACTATTCCAGTAGCTTGGCAGTCACACCACAAACTGCCCCCGGCACCATATAATCTCATCAATGGCCAAGAACCGGAGACTATAAAACAAAGCTCCTGGAAGCGTGCAGCTGCAAAGTTCCTCTTATTGTCTAGTTCTCCCTCTCAGAGAACTCGGCAAGCTACTGAGAATATCCTGCTTTTACAGTAGAGCCTGCCAAGCTACCCGTAGCGTATTTGATATGCCAAAAACAGTAACAATAACAGACCTTATTCCCCTGACCCTGAAAGAGCCACCAGTACAGCAGTGTTGGGAAGGACGAGTAAGGAGAGGCTGCTAAAATGGTTTGATGCTCTTTGTGTTCCTGGAGCAAGCAGACGCCATTGGGCTACACTAGCATGTGGCAGGGACAAATGGAGATGTTACTGGCCCCTGTTCGAGCAAATCAATGAGGAACGGGATGACAGGTGATACAGGTAACCCATGGCTATTAGAAAACATTTGAGGACTTTTGTGATGCTAGTGCTGAGGGCAGATTTAATTGATGCATCAAAATCTTGTTTGTGCTTTGTGAGTTGCATAAGTGTGTGTGTGCACACACACACACACACACACAGGTCCTCAACATAAATGTGGATGTATTACACCAGCCTTTCTCTGCAAAGAATTTGTGTATTTTCCGTTTCCTTCCAATAGGAATTCCAAGTATATTATTTTGATAATGAAAGAGGACGTATAAATAATGGGTGTAAGTGATCAGTGATGTTTGTATGTCGTAGCACTGTAGCACTGTGTTGCTACATCAATGTTGTTGTCCCGTTGTTCATCAATTTGCTCGAGTGGGCACCAGTAACATCTCCATTATGAGACTTGTTACTGTTTCAGGCATATCGAATACACCATGGGGAGCTTGCCAGGCTCTGTCATGCGGGCGGGATACTCTCGGTAGCTTGCTGGGCTCTCCAGGAGGGATGGAAGAATCGAATCTGGGTTGGCCCTGTGCAAGGCAAATACCCTACCTGCTGTGTATCGCTCCAGTCCAGTGTTTATATGAGGGGGGAAAAAAATGAAAGAGATGAGGGCAGGTGGGGGTGGATGGTAACTGTGCCTTTAACAACTTCTTTCATTAGAAAGAGGACAGGGGTGGTGGGACTTAGAAAGGGGAGCTCCCAGATGGTAGAAGCCTCTGCATTTTCCATGGTGGGCTATCAGGGCCAAGTATAGAGGAGAGCAGGAGTTGGCAGTGAGGAGAGAGGCCAGTCATGTGTGGAAAGATTCAAAAGCCAGCAAGTGCCCTTTGACACAACAGCCCAGAAAGAAGTGAGCCTCATGGACATTTATCAGCATCACTGCCCTTGCCAACCATTTTCTAACTTTACTTTCCTTGCAGAACCCACATCCTAGCACTAAGACTCTTCTATCCCTAGCAGAAATTCGATGGAGTGATTTAGATTATAGAGGTTATGGTCTTTGTTTGCTTGTTTAAGTCACAGAGGTGCTTGGGATTTACTCCTGGTTCTGCCCTTTGGGATCATTCCTGGCAGGCTCGGGGGACCTGGTGCTGGGGATTGAACCTGGGTCACTTGTGTGTAAACAAGTGCCCTACCTACTATTGCTCCAGCCCCAAGTTGATAGAATCTTTGGCAAATGCCAGATGACAAATATTCAAGGAACTAGTTAGCACCAGGGCTGTGGCTTTGGCTTTGCTTCCTTTAGTGACGTTGTTTCTGTGGTCAGTATCATCTGGCACTTTCTGAGCCAATTATCCTTGGTGTGTGTGTGTGTGTGTGTGTGTGTGTGTGTGTGTGTGTGTGTGTGTGTGTGTGCGCGCGCGCTCGCTCATATATGTCCAGACCAGTGACTCCTATTGATACTCACTTCTGATCCAGGATATCAAGGTTCTGCAAGCTTCACCAATGCTTAGTGGGTGCTTTTGGAACATGGGTGAATTATGGAGCACAAGGAGAGTGGGCTGCCTTGAGGGTCTGTGTTCATGTCGATCCAGATGTGCAACTCTGTATTCACACCAGTACCGTCCAATTTACAAAGAGCCTACTGCTGTGAGAAAGGGATCAATCAAACAATTGAGCACGGAGCAAGAAACACTTCATTCCAGGCTGAAATGAAGGAAGGCCTACTGAAGAGGCTTTTGATCTGGGGCCCAAGTAGGTGGAGTGGAGGAGAGATGATAAGGATTTGCCAGGTTGAGGTAGCAGCATGAATAAGCATATGGGAAAATGCTTTGCTTGGGGAATCATGCCCCCGTGAAATGAACCCCCACCCAGATCATCACATAGTGTATGTGTGTATGGTGATGTATAATAAATACATATGTAGTATAGGCGATATATACAGGTATATGGTAATATGTATTATATGCGGCATGTGTAGGAACATATGCATAGGGTAACAAATAATCTTTGTATGGTAATAGAAATGCCATGTATATGGTACATGAAGGTGGTACTCACATTGGGAGAAAATAGCTGTGTACTTTCTATTCAGGAAGCTCGGCACGGGGGAGGGGCAGCAATAAAGGAATTGGATAGAAGTTGTGGATGCCATGATACAGGGAAAATGCCAGGAGGCAGTATAGATTGATAATTAGTTCTACTTCATGGTTATTAATCAATAAATGTCTTTTGTCAGGAAAGTTCCAGTAGATCTATACTTGCCTTTACACATTGGAGGGGGAGGGAGGCTGTTACATTTAAGAACATGTAGGCAAATGTCACATAATGAAGTCTATGCCCAGTCAAGGATGATTTTCTCTAGTGCTTCTCACCGTTCAGTCAGCAGAGTCTTGGTTTGCACATAAAAGTTTGCTTGAGCTTGCTTACAGAGTGCTTCTTCTTTCAAAGCATGTTTTCCATTGCAAGAGGTGATCTTTTCCCCAGAAGTAATCCAGGCTTGGCCCTTTTAAATTAAAAACCACTTGAAACCAGCCAGCAGAACCTCCCATCCACCCCTGCTGTTCCTTCGCCTTGAAACTGAGCCTTCTAAGCCTTCGCCAGCAGATGGTGGCAGCATTGTCTGCTGGTTCACATTGACGTTTATCCAGGTGGATGAAACACGCACCGGCAGCCACTCATGGTAGGGAAAGAAAGCGCACTGGGGTCAGGGGTGGGCGTCACCTGCTCACCATAGGTAATCACTGCTAAAGACAACTGACCCCAGGTGGGAACAGTGAAGAGGCCATTGGTGGATAGTTGTACCCCCACTCCCGACTGTTTACAGAGCCCTAGAGATGGGGATCATGGGTCTTATCCTAACAAGCTTCTTCAGAGGTGAGAGGAACAAGCCCGGATTGTGCTCAGCCCCGGCTCCTGGACAGGGGCAGCCTGGTTCGGGTCAGCAAGCCGCCTGGCTTCCAGCCTGTGTTCACAGGAAGAGGAAGGTGAGGACAGTGACATGTCTGCTGCCTTCCTCCCACCTCCCTGCTCGCTGGCCACAGAAGTTGCTGCCAAAGTTCTGGAGACACCCAGGCTGCTTGCCTTTCCTGATTCCCGACGCTGGCGCCGAGAGTCATCTGTGCCACGTTTCAGGGAGACCTGTGCATTTGGAACTCCTGGCTTTACATCCACTAATGTGGATCCACTCAGTGGCCTAGCAAGTGCCCAGGGCAAGCACGAGATCCTGAGCAAAATCCTGGGGGTGGAGATGAACCTGACAACCCCCTGGTATGGGGTCCCTTGGAACCCACGGACCCACAGGAGGGAAAAAACGGTGGTGAAGAGATGGTCTAGGGGTTAAGGCACTTGCCTTGCATGCTAGTGAACTTTGTTCAAATCCCCAGCACCAGCATCCCATACGTGACCCTGAGCACTGCTAGGAGTCGCTCCTGAGCACAGAGTCAGAAAGAGCACCGGAACTTGCAGAACACCCTCCTCGCCCCCCCCAGACTCATTTTTAATATCCAGTATGCTTATGAACAACCCTCCAATATTGATCTAAGATAAAGGTAGTAGAAGCTTTATCAAAACCACCTCTGGAGCATCAGCTTTTTATTAGAGTCTTTCAGATGCTAATAACTGCTCTGAGGCGAAGAATTATTATCCACACATCTGTCTATCAAAGTGTTTATGCTGCGTATTTGGGAGAGAATTCAAGATGCTCCCAATTTACATGTAATGTGTGTACGTGCATAAATTGCTTAACATTTTGCAGTTTGCATTCTTTGTATATGCCGCTTAATGTGGAATTGCATTCGATCCATGGGTTAAAACTTGGCCATGTCATTAGTAACATGTAACAAACATATTTCCGGGTCAGTGCAAACAGTTGGGCTTTGCTTAATGATGGAGACGTGTCCGGAAAAATGAGTCATTAGATGACTTTGTTGTTATTCGAATGTTATAGAGTATAAACGAGCCTACTTGGTCTAGCCTACTGCACCCCAAGGCTGTGTAGGATAGCCCTTCAGACCCCGTCCTGTCTGTACTCCACCATTGGCTGAAATGCTAAGGGGCCTCTACTATCTCAGGTTCCATATTGTGTCTTTTTAAAAATGAAAATTTTCTTTTTTTACCTGTTTGTTTTAGGACTACAGCACTATTCAGGGCTTACTCCTGATTCTGTGCTCAGGGATCATGCCTGGTGGTGCTTGAAGGATCATACGTGGTGTCCAGCATCTAACAGGGATCAGCCATATGCAAGGCAAGAGCCTTAATCCTTATGCTATCTCTCTGGCCCGAGGGAGATGTTCCTCACTTGTTTAGACGTATGGAAAGACTAATTTCCAAATATAGTCAGTTTCCAGCCCCAAGGCCAAGCTGGTTTTCCCTTCTACGTCCATATGCTGCCTGATGCTCAAAAAGAAATTGTTAAAAAAACTTGAAAAGAGGGCCGGAGCGGTAGTACAGTGGGTAGAGTGTTTGCCTCTCGTGCGGCCGACCCAGGCTCCGTTACTGGCATCCCATATGGATCCCCGAGCACTGCTAGGAGTGCTACCTGAGTTCAGAGCCAGGAGTAACTCCTGAGCATCACCGGGTGTGACCCAAAAAGCCAAAAAAATAAATAAATAAAACAAACTGACTCCCTGTAGTGAGCCTAATTTCATGAAAGAAAGGATCTTGTGGAATTTAGGCTTTTTTTATACCAGGCTAGGGCCAAAAATATATTCAGAACCTGGAGGGATGGAACAGTGGCAGAAAGTGTCCGTTTTACACACACACTGACCAAAGTCGGGCAGCTTTGCTCTCTGTGACCCTCAGCACAGCAGCCTTGTTCTCTCTCAGCGCACAGCCAAGGGTGTGCAAGCGCCATGACCAAATGATGCTCAGACAGCACAGCCACTAGCAGCAGCCCCTCGAGAGTGCCTTTGAGCACCACAGAGCCCCCTGGGGAAGTCCCAGAAACAGAGAGTGCCCACCACACATGCTGCCACAATCCAGAGACCCAGCGCCACAACCAAGTACACGTGCCACCCTTGTCATTGCCACAATAGTGACAAGGAGAAAGGAAGGGGAAATCCCAAGTAAAATATATAGGAAGGAAATGACTGCTCACATCAAGGTCGAAGTGACCTTTTTGAGGTAGAGATCGAGGCTTTCAAGAGAGGAAGAAGCAGGACCCTCCTCCTCCATTTGCCAAGTGAAGAGCAGAAAGGAGGTGACACACCATGACCAGGAACTTATCTGCAACTATGACAGCTGGATGGGGGGCCTCTTCCTCTGTGGTATGGGTATTTATCATGATAACTTATGAGTCAGTTGGCTCTTTTGTAGTTTCCTCCAGTGTGTTTTCAATAAACTGTTCTGCACATTCCCTGGTGTTATTGATTAGAAGAGTTTTCTCTGCCTCTGCCTCTCTCTCTAGCCAAATTGACCATGATAGCATACTCAGTGGAAACTTGGGACATATGTGAGAACGTGCATTCCCACACCCCGTCCACTCCCCGCCAGCTCTAACATGTGTAATAGCATTTGTTGTACATCTTTTCAGATATGCCTTATTCACATATGGACATTTTTATGTGTAAGATATATAGTAATTATTTCTACAAAAATAAGATCGCTCTGTTTTATAACTTGCCTTGTAAAACTTTATAGCGCCCTGTAAATTTTTCTTTGCTATTTTTCATGGTGATATTGTGTGGACTGCATCATAATTTCTTTAAACAGTCCTACTGATATCCACTGGAGTTGTTATTCCCAGTGCCACCTTGCTGTACATGAGCTTTTGTGTTTTCCGATTTTAAAAAACTGTTTTGCACATTCTTCATGTTATTGCTTGGAACAGTTTTCTGTCTCTGTACTTTCTGGCCAAACTAACCATGTGAGCATAGATAGAGAAAGCTTGGTTCAACCCCTCCCTCTACTTGTGATTGATACTGATGCGACCTATGGGTTTGCTTTTGCTTATGGCTTTGAATGATCATTCTCTTAGAGTCCTTTCTCAGTAGAGAAGGGCCATCCAGTCGGGCACACTGGGCACATTGGACAAACATTCCTAGATTTCTGCCTTAAGTGATGTAGCTTCCACCCCAGGTGCAAACCATCATTCAATCATTCAGTCTGTTGTACACACGCTGACAAAGTTGGGCAGCTTTTCTCTCTGCAGCTTCTGGCACAGTAGCCTTGTTGCTAGTGCACAGCCAAGAGCGCGTAAGCACCATGACCAAAACGATGCTCAGACAGCTCAGCCACAAGTTGCGGCCCCTTGAGAGCACCGTTGAGTGCCACAGAGCCCCCTGGGGAGGCCCCAGAAATAGAGAGTGCTCACCACGCATGCCACCACAATCCTGAGTCCAAGCACCACAACCAAGCACATGTGCCACCATTGTCATTGCCACAGTAGTGACAAGGACACTTCTATTTGTTTATTGGGGGAGGTCTCATGCAACATGCTCAGGATTACTCCTAGCTTGGTGTTCCAGGATTGCTCTTGGTGGTGCTCAGGGGATCATGTGGTGCCAGGGAGCAAACCTGCACCTCCTGCTTGCAGAGCTTGGATGCAGCCCCTTGAGCTATCCCCTGCACACACCTTTGTTAAATAGGAGTTAACCTGGTGATTCTCAAAGGGTTAGCAGGGTCATACCTGGAAGTGCGAAGGGGCCTTTGAGCATGCAGGGCATGAGCTCTACCCCTGTGCCACCTCCCAGGGGGAGCCCTACTTGTCACCTTTACCTCCAGGCAGTATGAGCTGTCCCTACTTTCTTCTAAAATGTCGCACCTCATTTTCTTACACTCCCAAGCTCTGGCGCTCAGCCTATTATTTGAATATTTGTTAAATCTTCTATCTCTACCACTCCATTTCTGTGCTCCTTAGATTTTCTTTCATTTTTATAAAAACTTCCAAGGTAAACCATGTTCACTACAGGGGGGGAAAAAATCCCCCAATGCTCAGGGCAAAACCTCACGTTAAGGAAATAGCCAAGATCTTTGCCTGTTTCCATCTTCCCCTGTGCTGTCCACATGCTTGTCTCATTAGTGTCTACGGCACGTGAGCTCCTAGCTGAAACACAGTCCTGGACAAGCCTCCTTGCCCAGTGGGCCAGGATTCTGTCTTTCCATCTCTGTGTCCCTGGCCCTTTCTATGTGCCACCAGGACATAGTGCGTCTCAGTAACTGCCACTGGGAAGAATGGGGAGTAAAACGAGCCCCACAAACCTTTTGCAAGCACCTGTAATAGATACTGGTGTGACCTATGGCTTTTCTTTTGCTTCTGGCTTTGCACGAACCTCTCCTGCAGTACCAGGGCCTCTACAGGAAAGCGAATGCTGATGAAATTCACCCTCTTCTACATGATTTGGTCTCAGAGCCGTGAGAATCTACTTAACAAAGCAATTGCAGGAAGCCCTGGGAAACAGTTATTAGCTGAGGGAGATTGGTTTAACGGTGTGATCAGTCGCTCCGCGTGTTCATTATCCACTGGTTCTATGCTCCCAGAGTCAATATCCGCTGCATTCTGCTGAGCCAGGAAGACTGGTGAAATAGAGCCAGGCGCTGTTCAAATCCCAGAATCTCATAGCATTGAGTGCCATATAGAGGATGTTTTACATCTCATTTAATCTTGTCAAAACTCTAGGTGGAAGATGTTATTTTTCACCAGGTTCCAAATCATATTCAGCCTCAGGGAGATAGACTGGGTCCACCAAGGTCACACAGCATATAAGGAGCACTGTCTGGCTTTGAATCCAGTTGTCTTTGTTACAAACCTTGTCCATTCCCTCCATTTTTTCATCATTCCTTTTCTCGTCACCACCCACAAATCCAGCCATGATCTATGGAAAAATGAAAGTAAATCATATGACAGATAATCTTGCTATATTTTGTCTTATTCATTGAAGTCACCCTTTGAATCCTCAAGGAATTACTACCTCTTTAACTAAGGTTGTCTTCTATTCTAAATATATAGGCCCCAAGAGACAGAAAAGGTCAACTTCATCGGTTGACATTCTGTTGGGGGACAAGCAGAGTCATGCCACAGCCTTACCACTCATTCTGCATTGCAGTAGAAAAACTTCCAGATTTTGTTGAAAATCCTGCAGTTACTCTGGATTTCCATGGGCAGAGCTGGAGATTAATGAAGAAGTTTCCAAACTTATTTGGCCTCCTGCCCCTTTTTCTTTCACACATATATTTTTTAGTTAAAAAACTATGATTTACAAAGTTATTGGTAGTTGAGTTTTAGGTATATAATATTTCAACACCAATCCTCCCACCAGTGGCAGCTTCTTTCCACCATGTTCCCATATTCCATCCCTACTCCCATCCTCCATCCCATCTCCTGTCTCGACATTACAAAGTTGGAAGTGGTTGCAGCTTAGATATCATGTTATCAGTGTTGTTGTGTCTAGTTTTAAATATATGGCTATACCTCTTGCCCATATTTCACTGGTTCTTGCAGTCGCATAGTATTCCATTGTGTATATATACCACCTCTTCATAATCCATTCATCTGTCATTGGACACCTAGGTTGATTCCACATCTTAGCTATTGTACTGAGTGAGCAATGAGTAATAATGAGCATATGTCCTTTGATGGAGTGTTTTTATGGTCTGGAAGTAGATGCCTCCAAGTGGAATCACTGAGTCCTGTGGCAGTTCAATTCTAAGTTTACTGAGAACTCTTAATAGTATTATCCAGAGAGGTTATATCAAACACCATTCCAACCAGCAGTGGATCAAAGTACCTTTTCCACCACATCCCTGCTGACACAGATTGTTTCTACTATTTTTAATATGTGCCATTCTCACTGGTGTGAGATGGTATCTCATTGTTGTCTTGATTTGTATTTCTCTGATGATAAGTGACACTGAGCATTTTTTCTCATGTGCCTACTGGTGAAACACCTGTCTTCCTCTGAGAAGTGTCTATTAATTTCCTATCCCCATTTTTTGATAGGGTTTTGGAAAATTTTTTGATTGATCTCTGTGAGTACTTTCTATATCCTGGATATCAAACCTTTATCTGATGTGTTGAATACAAATATTTTTCCCATTCAGTTATCTGTCTTTCAGTCTTAGCCCATGTTTATTTTACCATATGAAGCTTTTAATTTTGTTTATTTTTGATTGTGTTGCCTTTGCCAGTGGTATGAGATCATTGAAGATGCTTTTGAGATCCAAATCTTAACGTGTTCTGCCTATATTTTCCTCAGCATACTTTATAGTTTCTGGTTGGATATCAAGGTTTTTGATCCACTTTGAATTGACTTTTGTGTGAAATGTAATGAACTGGAATGATAGCACAGTGGGTAGGGCCTTTGCCTTGCATGTGGCCGACCAGAATTTGATTCCTTCGTCCCTCTCGGAGAGCCTGGCAAGCTACTGAGAGTATCCCACCCACACAGCAGAGTCTGGCTAGCTACCTGTGGTGTATTCGATATGCCAAAAAAGTAACAAGTCTCACAATGGAGATGTTACTGGTGCTCACTCGAGCAAATTGATGAACAATGGAACGACAGTGCTACAGTGAAATGTAAGATATGGATCCAGCTTTTATTTCTTACATGTAGTTATCCAATTTTCCAGGCACCATTTATTGAAGAGGCTATCTTTATTTTATCTCATATTCTCAATTAGCTGTAGTTGTATATTTATATGTATATATATGCATATATATACATATATATGTATATATATTGTTCATCAATTTGCTCGAGAGAACACCAGTAACATCTCCATTGTGAGACTTGTTGCTACTGTTTTTGGCATATCGAATATGCCATGGGTAGCTTGCCAGGCTCTGCCGTGCGGGTGGGCTCTCTGAGAGGGACAGAGGAATCGAACCTGGGTCGGCCACATGCAAGGCAAACGCCCTACCCGCTGTATACACACACACACACACATACACACACACACACACACTATATATATATATATATATATAGTCATTGAGTAGTCAGTTTTGATCAGGGAGCCTATCCAGTACCATACATTTTTGATCATTATATATCTATAATACAAAATTCCAAATTAGGTAGTGAAATACCTCTCAATTTTCTTTTTTTTTTTCAGTATGGCCTTATATTTCCCCATTTTCTTAAAGATTAATAACCATCCCCCTGAAATATACCTTCTTTATGCAAACATACAGAAAGCCCCCCAGCACGCACACACACACACACACACACACACACACACACACACACCCTGGAACTTTGGGAAATACTAGAATGAAACATCACAGATAAGTTGTAAACCAGAACAGAAGAGAACCATAAGGATCAAGTTGGTCCATGGGCCCCATAAAGACACACGAACTGTCCCTAAGCCAGGATGCTCCTACCAAGAGTCCAAACCCAGCTGGTTTCCTTTTGCTCACAATCACCCCCTTCCCACGGGGGCCAGACAGTTTTAATTAATCTTATTAGCTTGCAGAATGGAGATACACATTCACAACAGCTTATCTAAGGTTTTAGGGGAAACTTAACTCATTACATCTTATGTTGTGTAGCAGACACCTTTAACCCCTACAGCAGGATGGGGGTGCCCTAGGTCAGCCACACTGATGTGACTACAGATGGACACGTGGCTCTGCTCATAGGGAGCACCCCAGAAGGCTGTCACTGCATCTGTCCCCAGTGCTCAGGTGTCTGTTATGTGGGACTTTTATTTGTGTGTGGTAGAATGTGTGTGTGTATGTGTGTGTGTATGTGTGTGTGTGTGTGTGTGTGTGTGTGTAGAATTACAGAGTGGGGATGTAAACCTTCCCTTTTTTGCACTGGTAGATACTTAACTCACAAAATCCCCAATAATACATTTGACTGAAGACCTTGGGCCCAGGAGAAATCCCATGGGGGCTGGGGGGGAGGGGCTGTCTCCTTACAGAGTGGGGCTGTTTAGCAACCCCTTCGCCTCCTGCTTGACAGTTCTCTGGGTAGATAACTGTCACCGAACCCTTCCCCATACCCCAGTTCCTTGAGCCATGGCTGCTTCTCCTGATTCTCCTGATGGCTGTTGTACCATCCTTGGGTCTGGGGAGCTGCACCATGGAAATGATGCAGGCTTGTCTCCCTCCATTCCTAGGTGGCCTCTGAGCCTCCGCTGCCCACACAGAGTCCCGGGACTGTGGAGCTCGGCCCACACACACGTGGTCTTCCTGCCTTCTCTGCTTCTCTGGGCTGGTGGCACAGTCCCCAAAGTTTCCTCCAGCAGATGGGGTTCAGCCTCACCCTGCTGGGTGCCCTTGCTTCTGAGTCACAGCCAGCTGAGAGCCGGACGCCTTCACCCATGTGAGGGCTCATGGTCTTTCTTTTTTTTCCCCTTTTATTTCTTTCTTTCTTTTTTAATTGAATCACCATGAGAAAAGTTACAAAGTTTCCACGTGTAAGTTTCAGTCATACAATGATCAAACACCCATCCCTTCACCAGTGCACATATTCCACCACCAGGAACCCCAGTATACCTCCCATCCCACCCCTCCCCCGCCTGTGTGGCTGATGATTTTCACTTTACTCTTTCTTTACTTTGATTACATTCAATATTTCAACAGAAAACTCACTATTATCATTTGGAATTTCCCCCCAACAATCAGACTTGCTGAAAAGGCATCATTTGATAATTTGTTTTCCATTGCTGAGAATTAAGAGCAGATGAGGTTGCACGGCTGCGATAGTGGCTGTGTGGTTTTGGATTTCTGGTATTTTAGTAATTAAGTCCAGAGAAATTTCTGCCAGAAGTCGCGTCACTGCAAGCTCGTACCTCTGTTTAATGGGCTCTAAAAGATGGTGGTTGCCACGCCACCACTGCCGAAAGCAAAGGCCGAGAGAAAAACCTTTCCTCTCCCAGGGCGGCATGGGGCCGTAGCTTAGTTCACGGTCTAGAGACATTTCTGCAAGAAACGCTGGGTTCCAAAATTAGTTAGTGGGCCTCCAGGATCATGGTCTTCTAGGAGCAGAGGACCTCATGGTCTTTCAAGGCCTTCTGGGATCATCAGTGGCCGGAGCTCTCCGTCGGTTGGACAAACTGTCCCTTTCATATTTCCTCCAGGCAGGGTGTAGGAAACAGGGAATGTTTGGAGAAAACAAGACCTGATACTGTCTGACTGGAGTTTCGGGGAGGAGGGGAGTGACTGCTCACTGCCTCTCCCAATCCCGATTGTTCCCTGCATGCTGATCCTGCCAGGATGCTCTCACTCGGACCACGTGTCTTTAGTCAGTCCAGTGAGTGAAATTGCTGAGGGAACTGTGTATGCACGCCCTCAGAATTTACAGCCTGCTTCCAGGCTGGGAGTTTCCTCTGCATTCTTGCTGACACAGCTTGCTCCTATAACTCCCCCGCTTTATGGGGTGCATAAATCTTTGGGCTTCCTCCTCCCACCCCTATTCCCTCACCCCCCTCACTCACCAAAGTCCCTTCCCTGTGTCCTGGATCTTGAATTGGGCTTTTAAAAATGAAATGAGCTTCAGAGGATCCAGGGTCTTCTGAAAATTGTGAGCACTGTTTTATCTCAATGTGTGTGTGTGTGGGGGGGGGGGTGTGAAGGTGGGGACAGGAAAGGCTTAGCTTGGATTCTTGGCTTCACATTCTAAAGCATTGTAGCCTCAGGGAAATGAATTTGTCTTTTGCATGTCTGGAGAGATGAGAACGCTGCTAGATTTTTTTTTTCTCTTTCCTTTGAATGAGGAAGCAAAGGTGCAAACCGGCTGCCTCACGTGGGATCTGTAAGTGTCCGATGAATGTCAGCTACCATTGTCTGAATCTGCGAGATTCAGAGGCTTGATATTAGTTTATGCCTTAAATTTAGGCCGCAGGTATGCAATTAAAAACAACCGTCCACATGCCGACCTCTTCCTGCTGCACAGAGAGCTTTTGCAGGGCTCCCTCATGTCACTGGGTTCTCCCTGGCATCCTCGGTGAGTTTGGGGGGAAGCCTGGTCCCCATTCTCAGATGAGGGAACTGAGGCTCAGGACGGACCCAGACCAGCCAGTTAGTAAGTCTCAGGAAACGACGCCTGACATGAAAAGCCTTTACCATGCAGGGGATATTGATTATGTCATGTCCCAGAGGGACTGGACGTGCAGGCCAAGCAGAAGGCCAGGAAGACTTCCTGGAATAAGTAACATTTAGTGAGCACAGAGACATGGGGGCGGTGTGTGTGTGTTGGGGGGGACAGTGGCTCAGAGAGTGGGCACAATGGTTGTGCATGTAAAGGCTCAGGCCCTGGGGGAGCTGGGAGGGGTTGGACTCTTCTGGCTCCAGGGCACGAGATGAGCAAAGGCCCGAGGCCAAAGGCCGGCTTCCAGGATTCCTTCCCTCACTCTCCCCTCAAAGGATTAAGACTGTTCAGAGAAACTAGCAAAGAACTGAGCAGAGAATTAAGTTTGGACTCATCTCACATACCTGCTAACCAGGCGGCCACGTGAAATAATTGTGGCAAAGTCGAACAGGCCGGGGTGGGGTGTTGAGCAAAGAAGAGTGGACACACGTGTCCAGGGACAGATGCAGAAGCTACAGGGAAGAAGGAAAAGGAGGCCTGGGCTAAGCCAAGCTGTCCTGCAAGTTCATTTTTAATGTGCTACTTGGTAAAGTTTGGTTTTAACTGCTGATGGCTGTTGGTGACTCTGGGTCACGGTCTTCCACAGGACCCTGCAGCCTCTTGAGTTGGAGATCACTCATGCATCCACGCATTTCCTGCCAGCCATGCTTCAGGCCTTTGTGTGCCCTCCTCTGAGGCATGCACGAGGCGGGCGACTCTCCCAGAGAGAGCTCAGTCCCCCACCCTACGCACCCCAGAGAGCCCGCTGGGCAGTAGCACCTGATCTTCCCTTGGTTCCCCGACACCTCTAATTACTGCTCCTCTTCCCTGTGTTTGAGAGAGGGGAAAAGGTGTTGCCAGACACTGAGCAAGTCTCCCTCCAGGATGGAGAAGGAACGGAGCAGGGAAACGGAGCCAGCAGAGCGGTGACAGCTGAAATAACCGGGTAACCAGCAGAAGTGTCCGTTTGACCTGGATTATTGCTTTGGAGCTTGGTGCCTTTGGAAACTTGCCTGAATTCTTCTAACCTTTTCATGGGGATCAAAGGCTTTGTTTGCTCTGAATGTTTTTTTTTTTTAAAAACCATTAGCTGTACACTTTCCCTTTTCCGAAGGTCAGAGGGGCTTGGGTGGGGGGGCGGGTATCCTGTTTGCTGCTGCTAGATGGGGTGTTTGTATATTGTTCTTTGCTTTTCTGAGGTCCATAGAAAGGCCGCCTTGGGGCAGAGGAAGAGTGGGGAAAATTGTGTCTCCCACACCGAGCCGAGCCGGGTGTTTGCTTTGCCGCTTATTGGTGGGGGAGGTGGCGGGGGATGTGAAGTAGAAGGGTGACAGAGAGGGTCATTCTACTGCCCCTTCTCTCGCTCAGCTCAGAAATTCTTCACAGGAAAGAGTCTGAGCATTTTGAGGACCTATAACCAAAAAGCAGGAACAATATGAAAAGCGTTCCCTGACCGCAACCCCCGCCCCTTTGGGGGCACCCCATTCCTGACGCCATGACGCCCCTCTTGAACCTTAAGATCTGTCACTGAGGCAGAAGAAACAGAGTGGCCCAGAGAGGACACCTCCCTGGATGCTGGGTCCCCTCGGCTCTCTGTTTCCAGAGCTCCTGACGCACCAAGGCCCAGAGGGGTTTGTTCATCCAGTGGTTGAAGAGATGCATTAGTGGGGTGATTGGGAGGTAGCTGGCTGATTCCCACACCTGGAGGTCCTTGCCCATGAATCCCCCACTTCTTCTGCAGCCAGCTTTGTGAGTTCTCTGCCAAGGGCCTGTCCTGGGGAAACTTTTCTGATGCACTGTACTTTCTAGTGTTGGGAGTGCCTTGAAGAAGGACCTGTCCATTTGTGGGATATAAAAAATGTAGTATAAGATGAATACCCAAGGACAGTAGAAACAAGAGCCAGGAGGACTGGCCCATGGTGGAGAGCTTGCCACAAGATACAGGGAGAGAGGGTATTTAGGACAGAGAAGGAACCACTATAAAAGTGATAGCTGGAGATGATCACTCTGGACAAGAACTGAATGCTGAAAGTGGGTACAGGGTATAGTAGGTATAGTATATATACATATCATATATATGGTGGCCGCCCACCAACTAGATGGTCAGGTTCCTTCGTCAAATCTCTGAATGAAAGATTTGAGGCTCTTCCTGTTCCTGGAGCAAGCAGATATCATTGGGCTGCACTAGCTCTCTCTCGACAGGGACAAATGGAGATGTTACTGGCGCCCACTCGAGCAAATCAAAGATCAACGGGACTACAAGTGATACAAGTGATATATATGATAACCTTTCAGTACCTGTATTACAAACTGTAATGCCCAAATGCCCAAAAAGGAGAGAGGAAGAAAGAGAGAGAGAGAGAGAGAGAGAGAGAGAGAGAGAGAGAGAGAGAGAGAGAGAGAGAGAGAGAGAGAGAGAGAGAGAGAGAGAGAGAAAGGGGGAAGGGGAAGTACTGTAGACGCAGACTGGGGGTGGGGATGGAAGGAGGGAAACTGGGGACATCAGTGGTGAGAAATGTTCGCTGGTGAAGGGATGGGTACTGGAACACTGGATGACCGAAACCCAATCAGGAACAGTTTTGTAACTGTGTATTTCATGGTGATTTAATAACAAAAATAAAAAGTAAAATAAAGATAAAAGAGGAGCTGTCAAATGACTTAACCACTAGCAAACTCCACGGCAGACAAGGTTTGAAGAGGGGAGGGTTTACCCCACCGGGAAAAGCATTTTCTTTGCAGCAAGAGGGAAGGTAGTTTCACAGAGGCGTGGTTGGCCACAGTGCCTTGCATGCCTGTGCGAGCTTTTGAGATTCTACAGCTCATTAAAATCTGGGTGCAGACTTTCTGGGGTGAGTCAATTCTTTTTGTTGTTGTTTTGGGTCCACACCCCGAACTGCTCAGGGCTTACTCCTGGCTCTGGGCTCAGGGATCACTCCTGGTAGGACCAGAGGATTGAATGTGGTGTGGGAGATTGAACCCGGGTCAGCCGTGGGCAAGGCAAGTGCCCTACCCACAGTACTATATCGCTCCGACCCTCAGTTCTTTAACTTATCTCTTCCTGGGCAGGAGGCAAGGACAGGCCAAGTTTCTCAGGCTTTATGTGAAACCCTGTGTTGAAGGAACGGACACACAACTGGATTAAATTGTGATAACTGTTTGTTTTTTAGCTAGAAATGTTGAGACTTTGATGGCAGCTGTGTTTGATCAGGTACAGTGATGTTGCTTTATTATAAAGCCAAAATGGAGAAAGAAAAAGGAAAAGGAGAAAGAAAAAGGAAACAGACATGTCTCTTGGCTTCTCTTTCACTCAACATTGACGGCACTATTCTGGAAGCTGAGGCTTATGCCAGGCTCAAGGGCACATTCCCCGATAGGACTCTTGCCGATTAGGGGGCAGCTTCGGATATGAGAATGGCCCTGCCAGGGAGTGAGACCTGGACCTGCACCAGGCAGAGAAGACCCACATTTGAGTGGAGGAACAAAGAACACCCTTGGCATCACCAATGAGGAGAAAGACCTGCAAATGTTGCAGGGAACCGCTCTCTAAAGAGAGGGATGTACAGTAGAAGGAAGTCACCTTCATTCAGGGAACAGACGGAACATGGACTGGGCTGCTCTCGCCCAACTGAGCAGCTCTTCCCATTCTCCTTTCTTTTCTTCATTTTCCTCTTAGGCATCATTCCTTCCCACAGATCAGCTCATCTCTCTCAATTTTATTTCCGGTCATTTGGCTTTGGAGCTTTCTCCAGGTTCCCACCAATGTTTCGCCTCGATTTTGTGTTGGGTGGGGGGAGGGCTGGACTGAAGCTCTGAGAACAGGCTCCCAACCATGGAAGCTTCTGGGGGTGTAGGTTGTGATGGCAGCCAAGTACTTGTGGTGGTTCCAGAGCTTTGCAAATGAAGTTCTCAGTGTCCACGTTAGCCCCCATTCCACCCTCTCATTTCTCACGAGCTGAGTTACAGGTGTTGACTTGTGAAAGGAACTTTAGAAATCATGTAGAAATAAGATATTGGGAGGTCCTGATTTTTTTAATTTTGGAAATGATAATTCCCCTGTATGTAAGAGAAAGTGGGTAGATAAATAGCATCATATATTGCAGATTAGAGAATTGACTGGTTTTGGCTTTGAAATGTGCATGTCCTGTGGGCCAGGGTGGGTGGGGGAAGAATGAGGGAGAGAAAGAGAGAGAGAGAGGGAGAAGAAGAGGGAGAGAGAGAGAGAGAGAGAGAGAGGGAGAACTCAGTGGGGTTCACATGAGCTTTGCATGCAGGAGGCCCAAGTTCCATCTCCTCCAATGCATGATCCTCTGAGCACTGCTGCGAGCGACCCCTGAGCACATAGCTAGGAGTAACTTTAGCATGCTTCTGGGTGTTGCCTCTCCACTAAATAAAAATATCTTTATAAAAATTCCTAAAATGTGCACACCTTTTGACCAAGAAGCTCCCTTTCTAGGAATTTATTCTAAGAAAATAATCAAAGAAGTTTGTGAAGGTTTGTCTATGAAAATTTTCATCACAGTGTGTTAAATTGGAAATTATCTTTATGTTGAAGGATAGAACATTAGTTGAAATAATTGTGGCACCTATATTTGATAGAATACAGTACAATCCCCAAATAGTAATTCTATGGAACATAACGTTGTTCATATTATATTTTATGTCAGGAATGCTTTGGGTAACTAACAATAAAAATGAATTTTTTTTGGTCACTGCATGAAATAGGGATTTATTTTTCTCACATGACAAGAAAGTGTGATAGGCAACTGCTTCCGTGGGTTCCCTGGTCTTGCCACAGCAAGACCACATTTGCTATCTATTAACTTTCCACTACTCAATACCCGAGGTCACAAGACGGCTGCAGCGCTAGAGGCATCGAGTCCCCATCCCAAGTGGAAGTAGCACCTAATTAACAACTTGCTACTAATTAACAACCTCTTATCTGGGAAGCAGAAGCTTCTTTGCAAGCCTCCAGCTGATGTCTCTTCATATCTTACGAGCCAAACCCACGTCACATGGCCATTTCTGGTTGCCAAGAATGTTAATAAAGCGAGTCTTTAGCATTCCAAAACTGTCAGGTATGGGCAGACAGGGAAATGAGGGTTTGGAAATGAATCAACCCACAGGTCTGCCATACCACACAGCATCAACTGAACACCAAGAGTTGGCAGAATAACGTTTTCAACGTGGTCCTGTAGAATAAATAATATAAAATGAGTATTTTTATGAATATTTCAAAGGTAAAAATGTTCCAAAATTTCAGTCCTGAATGAGTGATTAATTTTCTTGTTTTACATACTGTGATACAGAGGTGAAAAAAAAAGGAATCTCTGTTTAACTCTGTCAGTCCCCTCATAAGCCTTTAAGTTGGGCCCAGTGGACATGACTCTGAGGGCTGGAGCACCCCCAGCGTCATCCTGGTGGTCCCCAGCACCCTGGGCCTGAGCTGTGTCACCAGCCCCAGCACTCTGTCATCAGGCCCTCCAAACAGAGTATTACTGGTGTGGCCCCTGAGCACTCATGGGGAAGTCCCCTTACCCAATCCCCTCACCCCCAATAACAGCAACCCTGGTGTTCTATGTAGAGTGACTTTTAGAGCGCTAAAAGCAATAAGAAGCATGTCCTAAAGCCCACATAGAATTAGAGGTGCCAGGTGTGACCTCTGCAGGGAATTGTATTGTAGTTACATGCATACACACGTTACTTTCCTTCTGGACCCCTTTAAAATTGATCATGGACTTGTAAAACCCTCCGAGCCACAGATTCCTAACTTCTTCATTGTGACTTGTGTCTGATTTTCCCTAATACCTGGTTGTCCTTCCTGCATTCTAGACATTGACCCCTAAGACCATCCACAACTGTACAGGGTTATCAGTTGGTCAGCGGTCAGGGGGGTTGGGTAGATGTGTTGCCAGATGTGGTACTGAACCCTGGGAATAATGCGGCAAAGGTGACCCAGGCTTTCCCAGAGGAAGCTCACGCAGCTGGCCAGGCAGACAGAGAAAACAAGCGGTGACCACCTGGAGGGGTCCTGCTTTGATCAGAGCAGCCTGGGAACAGGGATGGCGGCGCTGACCCAGCCTGGGGAGTGAGGAGAATCTTTCAGCTCAGACTTTCACGAGGGAGTCAGTAGCAGGAGGGGGTGCAGGAAGGTGGGGATGCTTGCCAGGCAAAGGAAACAAGTGACAGCTGTTCCCATGTCCAAGGGCTGTGGGATACTGTTTCTTCCTGGGAAAGAGGCATGATGATGATGAAGGGACCCTAAGACGTCTGACTATCTGTTCCTTATTTATCAGGGTGTTTGGGCCATACTCGGTGGTGCTTAGACTTACTCCTGACTTTGTATTCAGGGATCATTCCTAGAGGTGCTGGGAGACTATATGCAGTGCCAGGTATTGAACTGGCCACATGCAAATGCCTTAACCCTGGTACTCTCTCTCCTGTCTGGGAATCTTCAGGTTTTCGCAAGTCCTAAACATGATACAACACTCTCTCCACAGACCTTATTCCCCAACCACTTTTCTCTAGGGTCTAGCTTCTCAAAGTGTGGGTGACAACCCCATGCTGATGGCATAACTGAATGTGGGGTTCATTTCTTTACCTGTAAATGTTCAATGTGCTTACCTATTTTACATGCCTTCATATCCAGGCTTGTGTAAAAACTTCTTGGGCCAAATGCGATCTCAGGTGGGAAACCTGTGAGGAGCCTGCTCCAGGACTCTTGGGCCTTAGAACTTCTCTTAAGCTACTGAGTGGTCATTGAGCTGTGTGGCCTGAGGGAATTCGCATTTTCCTCCTTAGATTTTAATTTTTATTTATTTTATTAAAAAAATTTATTGAGTCACTGTGAGATAGACCATTACAAAGCTGTTCATGATTGATTTCAGTCATACAGTGTTCCAACACTGCATGTACCTCACCAGTGTACATTTCCCAGTACCAGTGTCCCCACATTCTCTCCCATCACCCCCCACCCCCACTCCCTGCCTGACTCATTGGTAGGCACTTTCCCTCCCTCCCTCCCTCCCTCCCTCCCTCCCTCCCTCCCTCCCTCCCTCCCTCCCTCCCTCTCTCCCTCCCTCCCTCCTTCTCTCTCTCTCTCTCTCTGTCCCCTTTTGGGCATCATGGTTTGCAATATTGATACTGAAAGGTTATCAAATATATCCCTTTATCTACTTTTAAACCTTAGATCTTGTCCATGTGATCATTCCCAGCTATTATTGTCATACTGGTCTGTTCTCTATTTTACCTACCCTCAGCCCCACACACACTTGTGGCTTACTTCCAACCATTGACCAGTACTCCTAGCCCTTGTTTTCCCTGGCCATGGACATTAGTCTTCTACTATATATATTTTTATATACCACAAATAAATGCAGTGATTCTATATCTGTTCCTTTCTTTCTGACTCATTTCACGGAGCATGATACTCATCATGTTTATCCATTTATAGGCAAATTTCATGACATCATTTTTCCTAACAGCTGCATAGTATTCCACTGTGTAGATGTGCCATAGTTTCTTTATCCATTTGTCTGTTCTTGGCCACTCCAGTTATTTCCAGATTCTGGCTATGATGAATAGTGCTGAAATGAACATATGAGTGCAGATGGTGTTTCTGCTGTGTGTTTTTGGGCCCCCAAGGTATATCCCAGAAGTGGTATTGCTGGGTCAAGTAGGAGCTCAATTTCTAGTTTTTTGAAAAATGTCCATATTGTTTTCCAAAAAGGCTAGACCAGTCAGCATTCCCACCAACGATGAAGGAGAGTCCCGTCCTCCCCATATCCATGCCAACACTGGTTGCTTTTGTTCTTTTGGATGTATGCTAGTCTTTGATGTATCACCAGCTCTCTCTTTCCTAGTTACTTGGTCGCATTTTGGAGCAGGTTTTTAGTACAATATGAGGAAAGATCATTTTGGAAACATTTTCTGGAAAGGGGACTCAGGCTTATTTAGATTCCTTGTTGAAAGAACAATGTGAAGAAATGAGATACAAAAGCCCGGGGAAGTAGGTTAAAGGTAGAGCACTTTCCTTGCATGGGTGAGACTCTGGGTTTGATCCCCAGCAAAAGATTTAAAGGTAAACAAGTAAATTGTTTTTTAAAAAATTTAGTGAATAAAGGGGCCGGAGCCATAGCACAGTGGGTAGGGCGTTTGCCTTGCACATGGCCGACCCGGGTTCGATCCCCGGCATCCCATATGGTCCCCCAAGCACCGCCAGGAGTAATTCCTGAGTGCAAAGCCAGGAGTAACCCCTGAGCATCGCTGGGTGTGACCCAAAAAGCAAAAGAAAAAATTAGTGAATATGATTCTTAAAGTTTTTTTTTTTAGTATTCCTGGGATTTTTTCCCCCTCTTCTTCTTTTGTTCTGTGGGATTGGAGTATAATAGGTCAGTAGTGTTGTTTAAACTCAGCGATGTGGTATGTCCTTGGGATTGGAGCAAGACTAAGAGATCTAGAGAGATATGCTTTACATCTGCCACTCCCTGACCAGTCAGCACCTGCCTCTTTTAGACCATGTTTATCCAGGCAATTAGTAGAAACTCATAAAAAAGAGTAGCAGGAATTCCAGGAGGTGTCTGGATTTCATTCTCCCTGTTTCAGCCTTTTGCCCTCTCTGGGGGCTCCTGGCTCTTTCCAGGCTCATCGGCAGAGTCACACTCACCCTTCATGACCTCATACTTGCTTTTCTCTGTACCCTGAACACTGTTCCTATGGCTGCTACTTCTCTTTTCTTCCAAACCAGGTGGGAAAGGCAAAATATTTGGAATCAGGCTGGGTTTGAATCCAGGGTTCTCACTTAAGAGGTCATTTTACTTAATCAGCTTCATTGAATCATCTGTCGAGTAGGCAAATTGTTCAAGACTAGCTCTCAGACTGAGTCTGCAGCATCAGACCACGAACCTGGTGGTGTATAAGCACTGCTGCTGCTCAGAGTCTGGGTAGGGCTCCACCCATGCACCTGGGCCTTTGTAAAAAAGTGAGCAGGTTCAATTTACTTTATTTGGAGCAATAAAGTAAATTGGTACTTAACTGGTCCAACCCTGGGTCTTAGGTCCATCCTGATTTTCCTTCCTATCACTCCAACCCAGAACTCCAGCCTCCAGCCACATTGCAGTTCGCACCCCACCCACCTGCCTCTGTTCTGACTCTTGGCCCTGCTGACATTCCGCTCATTGCTTAAGACAGCGAAAGAAGCCAGAACAGAAGGGGACTGTTGCAGGTGATTTGGTGTTGATAAAATCCAAAGCTACGTGGTTTAACTCGTCCATGGTAATGGAAGTCAAGAACTGGGGACCAGAGCTTAAGAACTGGGAACCTGAAAGGACACACAGCAACTGTGTGGGGTGGCAGAAATGTTCCCCGTTTGGTTGTAAATAGTGACCACACAATGGATCATAGAAAGCTTGTGCATGTCGTTGTGTATTAGTAATACCTTAAAAAAAAAAGCTGTGGCCATCACCCCCTCCAGGAAGCTTTCCTGGCCCCATGTCTAGTATCACACAGCCCCAGGACTAACAGATTGCCTTGCCCAGTTGCTGCAGGTAACTGAATAAGTCTGACTCTGTGTCTGGTAATAGTGGGTTGCTGACATAGTGGGAAAAGTTCCAGATTCTATTGGAAATGCAGATAAGGGAGTACTGTGTTGATCAATAGACCTTAGTGCCATCTGATTTGGTGTCATCAGATGATCAGTATTTTCTGAGACTCTAAGCGAGATGGGTTACTTCTCGGTAACTGCAGTGAGTTGTGAATGACAGAGAATTCTCAGTCTGTATATACAGCTACAGTGGCCCAAGGTTCAAAGTGGTAATTTCATTTTTAAAGTTTAAAAGACTTCAGGTTTGGGAAGTAGAGAGTTAGTATAGTGGGTCAGGACTTTCCTTGTGTGTGGCTGACCAGGGTTCAATCCCCAGCATTCCATATAGTCCCTTGAGCCTCACCAGGAGTGATCCCCAGGCCAGGAGTAAGGTCTGAGCACTACTAGATGTGACTCAAAATACCCACCCCCCAAATTTTTTTTTATGCCCTACCCGTTGTGCTATAGCTCTAGTCATTATGAACTACTTTTATGAAAATAAAATATATATTCTAAAAAATAGAAATATACTCAATACACATAGGACAGAGAAATGTCGCACTATATAACTCCAGGAGTTTCCATGGAGTTATTCATGTGAAAAGTTGGGGAGAATGAGTGGTTGGGTTTACAAAACAATACTGTCACCAGGGAAATAGCTCACTCATTGGGCCAGAGCATATGCTTTGCATGAATATATCCCCAGTTCAAATCCTGGCACCACTTGGGTTTTTTTTTTTTATTAGTTTATTTTTAATTAGAGAGTCATCGTGAGGGTACAGTTACAGATCCATACATCTTTGTGCTCATGTTTCCCCCATACAAAGTTCGATAACCCATCCCTTCACCAGTGCCCATTCTCCACCACCAGTAAACCCAACATCCCTCCCCCCCTCCCCAGTCCTGTCTCCCCCCACCCCACCCTGCCACTATGGCAGGGAATTCCCTTTTGTTCTCTCTCTCTGATTAGGTGTTGTGGTTTGCAATAAAGGTGTTGAGTGGCCATTGTGTTCAGTCTCTAGTCTGTATTCGGCCCGCATCACCCTTCCCCCACATGACCTCCAACCACATTTTACTTGGTGGTCCCTTCCCTGAGTTACCCAGAATGAGAGACCAGCCTCTAAGCCATGGAAACAATCTCCTGGTACTTATTTCTACTATTCTTGGGCGTTAGTCTTATAGTCTATTATTCTATATTCCACAGATGAGTGCAATCTTTCTATGTCTGTCTTAAGCTTTTAAAAAATTATTATTATTATTATTATTATTATTTTGCTTTTTGGGTCACACCTGGCGATGTACAGGGGTTACTCCTGGCTCTGCACTCAGGAATCACCCCTGGCAGTGCTCAGGGAACTATATGGGATGCTGGGAATAGAACCCGGGTTGGCCGCGTGCAAGGCAAATGCCCTACCCGCTATGCTATTGCTCCAACCCCTATTATTATTTTTTTTAATAAATCACCATGAGGTACAGTTACAAACTTACAAACTTTCGTGCTTACATTTCAGTCATACAATGATCTAGTACCCATCTTTCCACCAGTGCCCATTGTCCACCACCAATGATCCCAGTATCCCTTCCACCACCCCCACCCCATCTTCCCATCCCACCCTGCCTCTGCGGTAGGGCATTCCCTTTGCTCTCTTTCTCTCCTTTTGGGTGTTGTGGTTTGCAATAGAGGTTTTGAGTAGCCATCATTCGGTCTGTAGTCTACTTCCAGTACACATTTCCTATCCCGAGCAGGTGCTCCAAGCACCCTTTACTTGGTGGGTCCTTCTCTATCTGAGCTGCCTTTTCCCCCAGCATGTGAGGCCGGCTTCCAAGCCATGGAGCAAAAGACTTAAGCTTTTAAAGTTTGCTGTGCTATACTCCTTTCTTGAAATATTTGGGTCTCCGTAGGAAAAGTCAGAGCTCAGGGGTTTGAACGGACAGTAGGAGGTGTATTCTTCTCACGTATTGGAGCCGGAAGGTTAGGCTGGTTCAGCTTTTAAGCAGGGCCATTTAAAAGCATGCTGGTTCTCGCCCACATGCTGACACTGTGGTGGCTGCAGCTCCAGGTGTCTGATCTGCATTTATAGAAGAGAGGGAGGAAAAGAGTTTGTTCTGCAGGACCAGAGAGGCTGCTTGCCTTGCACCTGGCCAACCACCAAGGGTCAATTCCTGGCACTCCATGTGGTCCCCTGAACCCACCAGAATGGAGTCCTGGGCACTGAATCAGGAGTAAACCCTGAATACAGCTGGGTGTGGTCCCCAAATAAACCAAAAAGTTTCTCATGCAGACTGTCTCCTCTCATTAGGAACTTAAAAAGATAGACTTAGTTTTTTATTCACCAGAACCATGCTCGTGTGACATCTGTGAGTGACTTGACGGAGCAGAGGGGGCAGGGCCAGGAATGAGGATATTTAGCTGGACAAAACTGGGGTTACATGAACAAGGAAAATAAGAGGAGATACGGCATGTACAACAAACAAGCCTGTCCTGTTTCCCATCCTTAAATGCATTTCTATTGCCTTCGAGTAGAAGAGCAACTCATATTTACTACTACTGAACTCTTTTTTCTCTGCTGTAACTCAAATGTATTCTAACACTTTTTCAAAGTGTTCTCTGTAGAAGGCAGTTTTGCAGCAAATAACCCTGACTTAATGGGAGAAATATATTGGCTGGATTAAGTGTTTTCTGGAAGCCACAGTTCCAAATTGCAACCGTTTTTTTCCACTACCAAGTTGTTTAAACAGACATTCATCATGTGTATGCAAATCTGGTGTTAATAATAGCAGTGGGCCTGGATGGTCCCTGCTGGTGGCAGGAACACTGGAATGATTCAGTGTGCCCAGGGAGGCCCTCCTTCACATCTTGACTGCTCGTATCAGTCATTCTTCTCCATCACTTAGTTTATGATATAAATTTGTTGGAAAGTAAACTCGAACAGCTCATAAATAGTATAATTAATTTTTGTTCCACTTCACTTCCAATTGCTAATTGATTAAAACCTACTGCTGTGTTATTTTTCTCTGCTTCCCATATATTCTGTGAGTCATGACACTCACTGGGATGATTTTTACCTTCCACTGCAATTGCATGACCGAAGAGGACCACATCTATCTGGTTTCCCATCTGCTTCACTGAGTGCATGGTCTGTAGTAGGTGCACAGTAAACACTGGTTGAACAATGTAATCTTCAAACAACTCCTGGTGATAATCAGTTGCACATTAGTAACTGAATCAGTCTCAGCTGGCTTACTTGGCCCTGTGTACCAAAGTTTTATTTACAAAGATTAGGAAGCGCAGGCTCCACACTTGATGATGTCAGGCTGGCTTGGGATACTGAGTATCTTTAGGATTGTTTCCCATTTACCTCAAGGGGTGGAGCTGAAATGCTTGTTTTCTAGCTCAAGCACCCAGAGAGAGAATGACTTCTTGATTCTATTTCCCAGGTACCAGGGAATTGCTTTGTTTACCCTCACATAGGTCAGGAGCCTATTCCAGTTCAGACCTGTGTTCAGGAGTGTGGGTCACTGGACAATGCTCTAGTTAAGGTGTAGGGGAAGATAGCTGAGGGGAGGGACAGCAGGTAATGTAGTTAATTTAATTGGACATTTTCAATTTCCCTGCCCAAAAATTTACCAAGTCAAGATAAAAAATAGGAAGGCTGGGCGTGGTTAATAGGGAATCTAGGCAATCTTCTCTTTGACCCCATGCATGCGCACAATGGAAGGTGTCTGTCTTTGCCATCTCACCTGTGCCAGAGCTAACTGTAGGGTTTCAGGGTTCTCACCCATGTGCAACTGGCCTTCACTGGAGAAATAAGGAAAGCTGAGAGGAAGGGATACTGGGCTATGGGCTCAGAGGTAGATAGGGTCAGTGACAGGCATGGAGCAGTGAGAGACCAGGAGGGACTTCGAGAGACAGGCCAATGAGAGGACTTTGAGAAGTAGAACCAGGAAGAGACCAGAGCAGGGACTTTGAGGGAGAATATGCACCAGAAACAATATGGGACTAGCTGGAGTCTAGTATAGAACATAGGCGGGTCCAGCGCTACCTTCTT
This sequence comes from Sorex araneus, assembly GCF_027595985.1. Taxonomy (NCBI): domain Eukaryota; kingdom Metazoa; phylum Chordata; class Mammalia; order Eulipotyphla; family Soricidae; genus Sorex; species Sorex araneus. The sequence goes on along the minus strand of NC_073311.1, from coordinate 36,639,759 downwards.
AAAGCTGTTAAATAATTAACCATAACTTCATAAATACCTGGGTTTATTGTTTATTGAAAGTTTTTATTGGCATCTTTAGGGTCTTCTATGGATATTATTGTGTCCTCTGCAAATGACAAATTTATTTCTTCTCTTCCATATTGGATTCTTTTGTTTCCTTTTTCTCTCCTAATTGCTATTGCTAAGACTTCCAGTCCTATTTTGAATAGTGGGTTAAATGGGCATTCTTGCCTTGTGCCCAGTCTCAGAGGGAAGGCTTTTCATTTTCTTAGTTTTGGGGAGGTGAGGAGTTTCTTAGCTTGTTTTTGTTTTAGAGCCACACCTGGAAGAGTTCAGGATTATTCCTGGCTCAGTGCTCAGGAATCACTCCTTTCCGGCTTGGGGTGCCTGGGATAAAATCTGGTTCAGCTGTGTGCAAGGCAAGCACCTTACCTTCTGTACTATTGCTCTAGCCCCCTCTGGCTCAACCTGGGTTGGCCACATGCAAGGTAAGCACCCTACCCACTGTACTATTGCTCCAACCCCAAGTCAAGGTTTACTAAGGAAAAATCACATGCAATCCAGGCAGAAGCACTGGGAACAACTGAACCTGTATACTCCGACTGGCGACTTTCAGGGAATGACTTTGTCTATCTCCTTGGAGAGCCTGGCAAGCTACCGAGAGTATCCTGCCTGCACGGAAGAGCCACAGCAAGATGCACGTCAAGCTCTCCATGGTGTATTCGATATGCCAAAAACAGTAACAATAACTGGTCTCATTCTCCTGACCCTGAAAGAGCCTCCAATCACTGGGAAAGATGAGTAAAGAGAGGTTGCTAAAATCTCAGCGCTGGGACGAATGGACACATTACTAGCTCCTGCTCAAGCAAATCGATGAACAAGGGGATGACAGTGATACAGTGATACCCTTGAGTATTATACTAGCTGTAGGTTTGTTGTAAATGGCTGCTATTATTTGAAGAAGTTTACCTTTATCCCTATTTTGTTGAGGGTTTAATTTTTTTTTAATCATGAATAGGTGGTGGATTTTTTCAAAAGCTGTCTCTGCATCAATTGATATACTTTTTTTAGTTATTGTTCTTTGGGACACACCTGGTGATATTTGGGGCTTACTCCTGGCTCTCCACTCCAGGATCACTTCTGGGTGGGGTTTGGAAGACCATATGTGGTACTGGGAATCAAACTTGGGTCAGTTGCCTTCAAGGCAAATGCCCTGCCCACTGTGCTTTATCGATGGCCCCATTTTTAAAACGTTCTTATTTTATTGTTTTACTGATTGAGGTTCTGTTATTTACAATACTGTTAATATCGGTTTCTCATGGTTTGCTAAGGTTTTGTTGAGGATTTTTGTATTGATGGTTATCAGTAAAATTGGTCTCAAGTTTTCTTTTTCAATAATGTCTGCTTGGGGCATTAGTTTAATGTTGACTTCATAGAAACTGTTGGGAAGGAGTCCTGTTTCTTCTGTATTTCCAAAGAGCTTGAGGAGTATATGTAGTAAATCTTCTTTGAAGATTTGATAAAACTCACCAGCGAACGCATCTGGACCAGGGCTTTGTTCTTGGGGAGGTTTTACATTGCTGTTTCAATTTTCCTACTTATAATTAGTCTGTTCAAAGTTTCTGGTTCCTTCTTTTTCAGCTTTGGGAGGTTATATGCTTCTAGGAATGCATTCATTTTTTTTCAAGTTTCTGCAGCTTGACAGCACAGCTTGCATAATAAGCTCTCAAGATCTTTTGTATTTATGAGGGATCTATTGAAATTTCTCTCCTTTAATCTCTGATCTTATTTTTTTTCTATTTCTCTTCTCACAAGTCCAGCTAAGGATTTGTCTATCTTACTTATTTTTTCAAACAACTAGCTCCTGGTTCCAATGACCTTTTGTATTTTTTGATCTCTATGTCATTGATTTTACTCTAGTTTTTATTATTTATTTCCTTCTACTAGTTTTGGGATTTGTTTATTGTTTCTTTTCTACATTTTTAAGATGTGTGTTAGGTTGTGACACCATGCACAAAAATCAGATCAAAATGGATTAAGGACCTCAACATCAGACCACAAACCATAAGGTACATTGAAGACAAGGTTGGCAAAACCCCCCACGATATTGAAGCTAACGGTTTCTTCAAAGATGACACACAACTGGCCAAGCAAGAGGAAACAGAGGTAAACAAATGGGACTACATTAAACTAAGAAGCTTCTGCACCGCAAAAGATACAGTGACCAGAATACAAAGACAGTCTACAGAATGGGAAAGGATATTCACCCAATACCCATCTGATAAGAGGTTGATATCAAGGGTATATAAGGCACTGGTTGAACTCTACAAGAAGAAAACATCCAACCCCATCAGAAAATGGGGCGAAGAAATGAACAGAAACTTTCCCAAGGAAGAAATACGAATGGCCAAAAGGCACATGAAAAAGTGCTCTACATCACTAATCATCAGGGAGATGCAGATCAAAACCATGAGATACCACCTCACACCACAGAGACTGGCACACATCCAAAAGAACAAAAGCAACTACTGTTGGAGAGGATGTGGGGAGAAAGGGACCCTTCTACACTGCTGGTGGGAATGCCTACTAGTTCAGCCCTTTTGGAAAACAATATGGACGCTTCTCAGAAAGTTAGAAATTGAGCTCCCATTTGACCCAGCAATACCACTTCTGGAAATATACCCAGAAGAAGCAAAAAAGTATAGTCGAAATGACATCTGCACTTATATGTTCATCGCAGCACTGTTTACAATAACCAGAATCTGGAAAAAACCCGAGTGCCCGAGAACAGATGACTGGTTAAAGAAACTCTGGTACATCTATACAATGGAATACTCTGCAGCCGTTAGAAAAAATGAAGTCATGAACTTTGCATATAAGTGGATCAACATGGAAAGTATGCTAAGTGAAATGAGTCAGAAAGAGAGAGACAGACATAGAAAGATTGCACTCATCTGTGGAATATAAAATAACAGAATAGGAGACTAATGTCCAAGAATAGTAGAAATAAGTACCAGTAGGTTGGCTCCATGGCTTGGAAGCTGGTCTCACATGCTGGGGAAAAAGGCTGCTCAGATAGAGAAGGGAACACCAAGTAAAATGTGGTTAGAGATCCCGCCCGGGAAGGGAGATGTGCACTGAAAGTAGACTAGAGACTGAACACAATGGCCACTCAATACCCCTATTGCAAACCACAACACCCAATTGGAGAGAGAGATCAAAAGGGAATACCCTGCCACAGAGGCAGGGTGGGGTGGGGGGGAGATGGGATGGGGGAGCGGATACTGGGTTTATTGGTGATGGAGAACGGGCACTAGTGGAGGGATGTGTTTGTGAACATTGTATGAGGGAAAAACAAGTTCTAACATGTGTGAATATGTATCTGTACCCTCATGGTGATTCACTAATTAAAGAATAAAATTTTAAAAATATAAAACAAAAAAGATGTGTATTAGGTTGTTGATTCAAACTTTCTCTTCTTTCTTAATACAGGCCTGTATTGTTATAAATTCCCCACTTAGTACTGTCTTTTCTGTGTCCCACAGGTTCTGTGTTTTGTTTCTTCAGTTTCTTTATTCCCATTTGCTTCAAAGAATGTTTTTCTTTCTTCTTTGATTTACTCTATGATCTGCTGTTATTTAGCAGCATTTGTTCAGTTTCCAAGTGTTGGAGCTTTTCTAAATTCATCTCTTTATGGTTAATTTTAGCCTTCATAAACTTGTAATATGAGAAGGTCCTTGATATGATTTCTACTTTTTTTTTTACTTTATTATGTTTATGTCACCTGGTATGTGGTCTATCTTAAAGAATGGTCAGTGTGCACTAGAGAAGAATGTGTATTCAGCTTTTGGAAGACCCTACATATGTCAGTTAATCTTAGTCCTTCCAGTTCCTCATTTAGGACTCTTTTTTTCTTTATTGATATTCTGTCTGGTTGATCTGTTCAAAGGTGAAAGTGGAATGTTGAAGTCACCCACTACTGTTGTGTTTCCATTGATGTGCTTTTTTTGTTTTTTTTTGTCTGTGAGAGCAGACTGGAGCAATAGCACAGTGGGTAGGGCGTTTGCCTTGCAAACAGCCGATCCTGGTTCAATTCCTCTGTCCCTCTCAGAGAGCCCGGCAAGCTACCAAGAGTATCCTGCCCGCATGGTGTATTCGATATGCCAAAAACAGTAACAACAAGTCTCACAATGGAGACATTACTGGTGCCTGCTCGAGCAAATAGATGAATAACGGGATGACAGTGAGAGCAGTATCTTGATTCTGTGCATTAGTGTTGATGAGAGTCATGACCTCTTAATCTATTGACTCCTTAAGCAGTACATAATGACCATCCTTATCTATTATTACTTTTTTTCTAGCTTTGATGCTATTTGGCTTGAAATAATGTAGCTGTCTTTATTTTTTCTCCCTCTACCATTCGTTTGTGTATTTGTTTTCCATCCTTTTGCTCTGAGCCTGTGTTTATCTCACTAATTCAAGTGTGTTTCCATCAACAGCATAAAGTTGGGTTTTGTTTCTTGATCCAGCCTGCCACTCTATGCCTTTTTGTGGAGGAGTTTAGTCAATTGATATTCAGGAAGATTATTGACATAAAGAAATGTACTGCCATTTTTCTATGTGGGTTTTGGTTGTTTTGCAATTAGCAATTTTCTTTTTATAGACTGGCCTTTCAGTAATTCTTGTGTGGTTGGTTTAGATGCAGCAAATGTTGCCAGCACTTGTGTTTCTGGGAATATTTTTATCCCTCCCTCAAATCCAAATGACAATTTCACAGAGCAGTGGACTCTAGGTTGAAGGTTTTTTTTTTTTTTTCATTTAGTACATATGAGGTGGGCTGGAGCAATAGCACAGCAGGTAGGGCGTTTGTCTAGCATGCAGCCGACCGGGATTCGATTCCTCCGCCTCGCTTGGAGAGCCTGGCAAGCTACCGCGAGTATCTCACCCATACAGCAGAGCCTGGCAAGCTACCCATGGCGTATTCAATATGCCAAAAACAGGAACAAGTCTCACAATGGAGACATTACTGGTGCCCATTTGAGCAAATCGATGAGCAACGGGATGACAGTGATACAGTGATTCAGTACATAAAATAAATCATCCCATTCCCCTCTGGCTTCTGTAGTTTTGTATGAGAAATCTGTAGTGATTTTTGTATTATTTCCCTTGTGTTTGAGGTTTTGCTTCTCTCTTTATGCTTTAAGTAGTCTGTCTCTCTAGTTCTTGCCATTTTGATTCTAATGTGTCTAGTGTTGTTTTATTTTATTTGGTACTTTTGGGGCTTCTGGAATTTGTACAAAAATCTCCCTCTAGACACTAGGGAAGTTCTGAGCTATTATCTCTCACACCAGCCGTTCTCCCCTTTCTCTTTTTTATTCTCCTTCTGCTATTTTGTAATTTGGGGTTTACTCCTCTTGCTGTTACCACTAAGTGTTTCACATTTTATTCCATATTTTTATACCTCCTTTGCTTCAGCATTTTTGTTGCCACCTTGTGTTTTGTCCTCAAGTTCACTGATACAGTTTTCAGCATTCAGAATTCTATAACTGTGACTTGCTATTATACTTTTTAGCTCTGTCAATTCTATTTGTATGACTTCTCTTATGTTCTTCATCAGTTCTTCTTTGAGCTACTTGAATTTCTCGTCCAGTGCTTCCTTAATTTCCATTGCCATCCTAAAGAGTGTTGTTTTGAGTTACTCCCTGACCAGGATTGAGGCTTTGTATGAACTTGAAAGCTTCCCTTTTCTATCTCTACTGGAGTAGCTAAATTCCTTTGTTTTCCCTGGCAATACTCAAGGAATACTCCTGGCTCTGTACTTAGGAACCAATCCGGGTGGTACTCAGGGAACCATATGGGACGTGGGGGGTGGAACCTGAGCTGGTGACATGCAAGGCAAATGTTCTATTCACCAGACTATCTCCTCAGCCCCAATTTTCCCATTGTTCCTAAAGTTTCCTGGGTGTTGGCGACAGAGCTCTAGATTTCAAAAGATTTGAGTGTCAATGTGCCATATTGTTTTGTGCTGTCAGGCTGCTGTTTGGGTCTCTATTGCTCCAACGCCTTGTGAAGATATTTCTTTCAGCAGGACCGGCAGGGTGGAGCTAGTTCCCTTGTTCTAATGGCAGCAAGTTTCTAGGAGTATTCTGGCACTAAAGGAAGACCCTGTGGGTTCCCAGCAGCCCATACAGACTCAGTGGGGCATGGACAGCTGTCTTTGTGTTCTTACAGTTCCTGGTGGGTGCTGTGGGTGGGGCTGGGGCAGGAAGCTCCGCTGGGTCCCAGCTGGGACAGGTGCACACCTAGATAGGAAGGGGTGCAGGGGGAGCCTTACTGTGAGATTCTTCAACAACTTGCATGCAAATGCGGTATCCAAGAAGGACAGACACTCCAGAATCACAGCTGAAGTTTTGTAGGCACATCATTTTTTTTTCTTTTTGGGTCACACTCGCCATGCACAGGGGTTACTCTTGGCTCATGCACTTAGGAATTACTCCTGGTGGTGCTCGGGGGACCATATGGGATGCTAGAAATCGAACCTGGGTTGGCCGCATGCAAGACAAATGCCCTACCTCCTGTGCTATCACTCCAGCCCCTCATAGGCACATCTTTTATACACAACCATGGACCCGCTCAGGGATGAATCTAGTTGGCAGTGACACTCTTTCTATAACCCTTGAGTTGGGCTGAGAGCTATGCCTGGGAGAGGGGTCCCGCTGTCGTCTACAGGCCTGTCTCTTCAGAAGACATGCAAGCTTGCATGTTGTGTCGTTGTTTCCTCAGCAGTACCCATAAGGCTCCATGAGGCTGGTCTTAGGCTACTGCTCCGGCTTATACTTGATGCCTGTTTCCTTTTCTGGAGTTTAATGTGGCAAGACTTATTGTGTAGGATGATTGGAAGGATAAAATGAGAGCCTCTATGTTTATCCTGTATGTATTATAAATAGCCTATGAATAGAGTATCTGTAGGATATGTATTTCATTGTGCATGTATAGAAACTTGGAAGCAGGCCTAGTACATGAGCACTCAAGGAAGGTCAGCTGGGCCCACAATTCTAAAAGTCTCAAAACTCGTGACAGCCAAATATCTTCATCAGTTGGACGGAAACTTCTTACATGTTGGGAAACCAGTGGTGTGCAGACACTGAGCTGAAGGTCTGAGAGCCTCTTCTGGGGCTTTGTGTAGGCATTCACACACTGTGCTGCAGTAAAGCAGGTGTAGATTATAGGGCACTGTGCTGGGTTCTGCTAGCAACAATACCTAATCTCCGAAATCACCCACAGCTCCTCCTCCTCAGCAGTGCACCTGGAGTGTACAGATTCCTTCCCCTGCCTTGCAATGAGTCAGCACCAAGAGCATTAATGCTGGTGTGTCTGCCACTGGGTCAGTGGGATTCGGGACTTTAGGGGCATTTGGAACAATCTTTAAAATCTGTGTGGAAGAAGGTTGGTGGAGTTCAGGAAGGCCTCTCAGGGGGGGGTTCCTAGGGTAGACTGCGAGAATCCAGCAGCTCCTCAGGCCCAGTGTTGGCCTGGCCTGGAGCCCAGCACGGGGGTGCTGATGCCTCACGAAAGGCAGCAGCTACCACCCAGGGCATGAACGAGGGTGTTCTCACTCACTATTCTATGAGTCTGCCAAAGGGACCTAGTTCTGGTCCAGGGTCCCAGCAGACCTTCCTGGCCCTCCAGCCAGGTAAGTTGCAAGATTTGAGGGAGGTGAAGATGCCACCTATGGGCAAGCTGGAGAAGGAAAGAGGTAATGGAGGAAGCAGCAGGAGGCTGCAGAAAGCTTTCCTTCTCCAGGAGCTAGAGAAGGGAGGCTGGCTGCAGAGACCAGCAGAGGGAGAGAGGGCGCGCCACAGGACAGGGTCTGGCTACCTGAGGGTGTCTCAGGCTGGCTTCCGGCTCTTGTCCCCTTGTCACTGTTAATGATGTTCATAAGTCAGCCCTGGCTGTTTTGGATCCTTAGAGTACATGGCTCATGCAGCCCGAGAACTGGCTTCGAATACTGAGGCTTTATTCTCCTGGGAAATGAGAATCCAGTGGAAAATTGTCACCAAAAAAAACCAAACAAATGAAAAGCCCAACAAAAAACAAAAGCTCAAAAGCGTGATTTAGGTCCTTGGGTTTTTGTGCTTAATAAATATTTTTTGTTTTCACTCTGCTGATTCTTCTTTGGGAGGGCAGAGTTGTTGGATAGATCCTGGCCTGGGAGAAGAATTTTGAGTGTTGGTCAGCACTTCTGTTACCTTAGGACAGCAAGGTAATTTGTGGTCTGTGTGTGTGTGTGTTTATATAGAAAAAGAACCAGTCTGTCTGTGTGTATGATCTCTATGTGTGCAGAAATAGAACCAGAAAGATTATTTGTGTGGGGTAAGTGTGGTCTGGGGTGGGGGATTGTATTTGAGGTGTGTTTGTGTGTGTGTGTGTGTGTGTGTGTGTGTGTGTGTGTGTGTGTGTGTGTATAGAAATAGAAACAGTAGAAATAGAAGCAGTATCTGATGATCCTGGGAAATGGAAATGCCCTTTCCTTAGCTGCACTCTCAGGGGTTCCTGTGTTGTCTGTACCCCTGAGAAACAATCAGAGATCTGTCTCTGAGTGTTCCGGAAGGGTGTTGCCTTGGCTTTCCTTTCTCTCCCAGTCCTGCCACGTGCAAGTGTCTGTCCCCCATTTGATTTTCCTCAGTGAGCAGAGCTGGCCACTAGCAGGCACCTAGGCATCAGTCTCCTGCTTCCAGCCGAGAAAAGACAGAGAAGAATTCAGGAAGGCCAGAGCCTGGTGTTTCTCATCAGTGTAGGATGTGCTCAGTACCTTAGAGAGAGGAGGATTCACCCCTTTGGGAATTTCTTTACTTACTTCTTATTTCTGTCACTTGGAGAGCTCTCCTGTCTGCTGCAGGGGAGGTGGAAAGATAAAAGGTACAGACAGCTGGTAATCCCCTCGAGCCTCTCAGTGGGATGGAGTTTAAGGCGGTTTAGTGATAAGAAAGCAGATTAGAATGAGAGGAATTGAAATGTTTGGAAGGTGCTGGAAAGCCGCTCGCCCCTGTGGACTAGCGCTCTCCAGTTGAGGATGCTGTGGAAGAGGTTTGTTGAGCCTGTTTCCCTGGGATGAGTTTCCTGGGGAGCCCCCAGACTGGCTCTTACCTGAGGGAGTTCATCTCCACCTGGAAAACCAAGGTCTGGTGGCACTTGGAGGAGGGACAATTCTCTCCAAGACCAGTTCTCTCTCTCTCTCTCTCTCTCTCTCTCTCTCTCTCTCTCTCTCTCTCTCTCTCTCTCTCTCTCTCTCTTTCTCTCTTTCTCACACACATTCTCCTCTCAAAGGCAGGTTCTCTGTTACTGTCACACAAATATTCTCTTCTCAAAGGTCAGTGCCTTCTCTCTTTCTCTCAAACACACACACATTCTCCTCTCAAAGGCTTATTTCTCTCTCTCTCCCTCCCTCTCTCTCTCTCTCTCTCTCTCTCTCTCACACACACACACACACACACACACACACACCACATGCACGCATGCTATCAGAGTGGCAGGATTGATTAATTTGCCCTTAAATCAGGGGCCCAGAGATGGCTCATGGGGCTTGAGAGCGTGCTTTGCCTGCAAGACCCCTGCATTCCATTCCTGACGCGACCTGCATCCCCAACTGCTACCGCATGAAATGAAACAAAATGAAATTGCTCTCAAGTTGAATGCTTGAGTTCTCTTGCTAAAGAGAAGTTAAGTCACAATTTAAAAACCTGTTTGTTCATTCCACCCTGAAACAAACACATACCAGCAACGTTTTACATATCAGTTAGAGGGGGTGAGTATTGCCATTTTGGAATGCCCCTCCTAGGTTCCTAAGGCATAATCACATAACACAATAAATCATTTTTGTTTAGTTCCATGGCCATGCCCCAGGAGTCCAGGAGCCCGATGATTGGGGGGAGGGGTGCACAATTTCCTGATGGAAGGGTCCATAGCTTTCATGAGAGACTCACCTCAAAAGCAGAATTGGGTTGTGGATATCCACACCTGGCAAATAATTTGAAACTCTCCTAAGTGATAATTTTTATTTCTTATCCTTTATTTATTTGGGGGTGGTGGTGGGTATACACCCTCTATGCTCAGGGTTTGTGTAACTCTCATCCATTCTAGAGTACTGAAATGGTGGGGGGTTTTGTTTTTTGGTTTTGGGGTTTTTTTGCTTTTGGGGTCACACCCGACAATGCACAGGGGTTACTCCCAGCTCTGCACTCAGGAATTACTCCTGGTGGTGCTCAGGGGACCATATGGGTTGCTGGGAATCGAACCCGGGTTGGCTGTGTGCAAGGCAAATGCCCTACTCTCTGTGCTATTGCTCCCAGTCCCTGAAATGGTTCTTTTTTTTGCTTTTTGGGTCACACCCAGAGATGCACAGGGGTTATTCCTGGCTCTGCACTCAGGTATTACTCCTGGCGATGCTCAGGGGACCATACGGGATGCTGGGAATCAAACCCGGGTCGGTCAAGTGCAAGGCAAACGTCGTACCCGCTGTGCTATTGCTCCAGCCCTGAAATGTTTTTTTTTTCTTTTTAAATTAGCCTCCCAACCAGTGCTCAGGGTGCCCAGGGGCACTCCTGGCAATACTTAGTCAACTGACTTGACTGTTCGATGTCTGGGCTTAGTCTTGTGATGCTGCTCAACCTACAGTGCTGGGGTCCATGAGCCTTATCTCGAAGATCCTAGAGGTGGACTGTGCAGTGTAGGCACCAGAGCCTGCACCCCGAGGCCCCCAAGCTCTCTCCCAATGAGAGAGAAATGGTTCTTAAGGAGAGAAATCCTTCAGCTGAAGAAGGAAGTATTTTCATTAAGGAAGATGAGGTTGTTGGAAAAATGGAAGAAACAGACTTCTCAAATTGCAGCGATTTGCCAAAGCCACAGTCTCCAGGAAGCCTAACCGTGGGGTATGAGAGTAGGGCGTGGCCCCCAAACAAAATCAAACAAAATGTCTTAGGGTGGAGTCTATTTACTAAGAGCTGGGATCTTGAAGAGTACTCACATTCCACACTTTATATTTTGAGAGTATTTAGACTTTAATGTTTTGTTTTGTTTGGGATTGAGGGGGGTGCAGACCCTGGCAGTACTCAGGGCTTACTTCTGCCTCTATGCTCAGGGATCACTTTTGCTAGAGGCTTTGAACCCAAGTCAAGTGTGTCTTATCTGCTGTATTATCTCTCCGGCCCAAATATTTAGACTTTTGATGAACATGTATGAATTTCATGAATGATGTATGTGACTGGCATGAAGGTGATTTCAGACACTGTTTAGAGCACCTGGTTCTCCATGTTGGTCCTGGCACTTATCTTAGGCAGGCGTCAGTAGACTTGTCTACACTGTGCCAGCTAGCAGATCACAGAGTCCCTCCCTGTCTCAGCCACTCAACCCCTATGATGCCGTGTAGGGGCCACCACAGACAGACGATGTGCTCACCCACAAAGGTGGCTGGCCGCCGCGCCACTTACATTTGCTCGCAGCCACTGACATGTGAATTTCAGAAATTTCACCCCACAAGCTGTTGTTTCTCTTTTGATTTTTTTCTTTCAACTGTTTAAACTGGAGCAACTCCTCTTTGCTCATGGGTCACACATAATCTGGTGGTGGGCACAAGGTGGCTCATCTCTTGTACCCATCCGCTTCCCGCAGAAGTCAGCTAAACAGATCAAAATCACAAAAGTCAGGGCTGGAGAGGTAGAGTAGAGGGAAGTTACTTGCCTTCTATGCGACTGACCCTGCTTTGATTTCCAGCACCTTCTAAGGTCCCACAAGCATGGCCAAGAATATACCATGAGCACAGTCAGGTGTAGCCCTAAGCCCCACCCTTCCATGTCCCTCTCTGCCTCCCAAGAAAAATCAGAAGACTAGGCTATGATGATAAAAGACAGTTTTCTTTGGTGGTGTGGTGGGGTTCACTCAGGGTGCCAGGACATGACTTTCTAGGCGATGACAATGTTCCGTGTTGTGCTGGAGTTGTAGGGGTTACACGTGTGGATGCATTTCATTGTCAATAAATGACATTAAAAACACACACACAGAGAGGAAGAGTTATACTGATCATAACAACTACAAAATTTTAGGGGCACAGAACAGCCCAGTGTTTTTTTTTTTTTTAATTCTTTTGCTTTTTGGGTCACACCCAGGGATTACTTCTGGCTCTGCACCAGGAATTACTCCTGGTGGTGCTCGGGGGACCATATGGGATGCTGGGAATAGAACCTGGGTTGGCCACATGCAAGGCAAACGCCCTACCTGCTGTGCTATTGCTCAAGCCCCTCCTCAGTGTTTATTTCTTACTAGCAGATTGGTCAGGAGGAGCCAATCTGCCCCATTCCCCATTCTGGTCCCAGGCTGGACATTGGCAGAAATTCCCTTGGCGACGGCCCAAGCATAAGCCAGCCCACTGTCCTGCCTGCACCTTTCTCTCTTGCACACACCATATTGCCTTAACACAGCCTAAGCGCAAGTGGCTGCAAACCCTCATCAAAAAAAATGTGGTTGGAATGCAAGCAAGTTGCCACCCTCACCTAGAAAACCTTCCAAGTCTCAGCCTCCAAAGGGTTGGTGCTTGATCAGGAACAGCAGGATGTCCCTGTAGGAAGCAACGGAAGAGCAGGACAGGACTAAATGGAGCTGCGTGCCAGAACTCTGTCTCCAGATGAAAATAGGTTCTTGGCAGGTCCGAGAGGACACATTGTCATCTGCATAGCAGCAATGGCTGGGAGCTGATGCCGGCTTCGCCTTCCCCTCAGCACAGGGCTGTGCACATCCTCCCTGGCTGCAGTACCCACTGCAGGAGTTCAGCCTGCCTGTGGCTGATACTGCCCCCTTTTACTGCAACCCAGCATCTCTCTGGAGCTCTGAACCCTCATTTCCAGCTGTCTGCTGCCTTGCAGAGACCACAAACATACCTGAAGCTGTACTCCAGGACCGACTCTCAAGTTCTGCGTGTGGAAACTGCACTGCTGTCAAGCCAGGCCCCCAAGCCATGCACATTGCACCGGCTCTATCTAACCAACCTGAACACTAACCAACAAACACTAACCAACATTTCACCAATTCTTTTTGTGTGGTTGGTTTTTAGGGCCACACCCATCTGTGCTTAGAGCTTGCTCCTGGCTCTGCACTCAAGAATCATTCCTGGTAGGCTCAGAGGACCATATGGGGTGGTAGGGATTGAACCCAGGTTGGCTGTGTGCAAGGCAAGCAACCTACTGTACTCTCTCTCTAGTCCCCATCACTGATGCTTTATGTTTCCATGGGTTCTGCCTCAAGTTCCAGTCCTAATTCCTAGAGCCTTTGAGTAACTCCCAAACTGGCCCCTGGGGTTTAGCCTCGTCTGCCCTACACTCCCCTTAGTTTGTCCAGAGTGAGCTATAGCTGATCTTGTCTCTCCCTTACCTGCACATGTGTGTCTATGTGTGTGTGTGTGTGTACATGTGTGCATGTGTGCATGTGTGCATGCAGCAGCAGTTGTCTCTAGAAAAAGATGCCTGGGGTGGGGCTGGAGCAGTAGCACAGCGATTAGGGCGTTTGCCTTGCAAGCGGCCGACCCGAGTTTGATTCCCAGCATCCCATATGGTCCCCTGAGCACCACCAGGAGTAATTTCTGAGTGCATGAGCCAGGAATAACCTCTGTGCACTGCCAGGTGTGACTCAAAAAGAAAAAAAAAAGATGCTGGGGTTTAAAACTAAAGACTTATTTTTTACTTTATATTGCCTTGCACGTGCTGACCTGGGTTCGATTCCTCCATCCCTCTTGGAGAGCCCGAGCCCGGCAAGCTACTGAGAGTATCCTGCCCGCACGGCAGAGCCTGGAAAGCTACTCATGGCGTATTTGATATGCCAAAAACAGTAACAAGTCTCACAATGGAGACATTACTGGTACCCACTCGAGCAAATCAATGAACAATGGGACAACAGTGCTACAATGCATATCTGTACATATATATATATATATATATGCATGTGTATATGTCTATAGTAGACTATTTTACCATGAGTATGATTCTAAGTTCTCTGATCCAGTAAGAGATATTAGAAACCCTGGCAGCCAGACTTTATGAAACACTGGAGCCAAAGAGCAAAGAGAAGGGAAATGGGAAGCCTGGCCCCCTGGCTTCCTGGGAGATGCTAGCGTGTGGTGGCTCAGCAGCCTGCTGCCTTTCTGTAGCTCTGCCTTGAGGGCTTTATTTTCTACCTCATGAGTTGTCAGTTTCCCCAGGCAGACCAGGTCTGCTCGGCATCCCATAGCCCCCCAGGGCAGGTCTGCAGTTTTCTCATCGAGCACTGTTCAACCAGCAGTCTGTAGACTGGCGTGGGTCCACAAGCGTAGAAAGACTGAAAACTTCCTACTGGTCCACAGCCTCGGTTATAACTGCTGCTCCATGGACTGGTGTGCAGGACAGGCGCTGGTCCAGACGCTGCTCTGATCAATGCTTCGTAGCATCCAGCATAATCCATAAAAACAGGTGCAATAGAGTGTGAAGTTTGAAACTTGGCTTTGGGGTCCTGAATCTGGTATATACTAGATATGTTTGGGCAAGTCATGTGACTTCTTTATTGATTTATTTTTGATGCCAGAAATTGGGCCCAGGACTCAGACCTGCAGATCTGCGTGACCCCTGAATCTCATCCAGAGCTCTCTCGGACTTCTGAAGTTCTCTCGCCTGTGAAATAAGAAGCATGGATAGTGCCCCTTCATCATAGTACTTTAAAGATTCACTGAGGTTTTTCATGTAAAGCTCTGACCACAATGTTTGGCTCATATTATGATCTTAGTCAATGCTGGCTATTTATATTAATAAAGTGTGTCCAAGAAATTTTTGCTTTTGGGGCTGGAGTGATAGCACAGCCGGTAGGGCGTTTGCCTTGCACGCGGCTGACCTGAGTTCCATTCCCAGCATCCCATATGTTCCCCTGAACACTGCTAGGGGTGATTCCTGAGTGCAGAGCCAGGAATAACCCCTGTGCATCGCCAGGTGTGACCCAAAAAGCAAAAGAAAGAAAGAAAGAAAGAAAGAAAGAAAGAAAGAAAGAAAGAAAGAAAGAAAGAAAGAAAGAAAGAAAGAAAGAAAGAAAGAAAGAAAAAGAAAAAAAAAGAAATTTTTGCTTTTTTTTTTGCTTGGAAACCACCGGTGCCATAAACTTATGGTTGGCAGCTCCATTGGTCTGATGAGTCATATTTAATGAAGAGCCAACTGCAGTGAATCACTCCCAGTCTTCTTTACCTTCACATTTTCTGAGCCTAGAGCTCATCACCCCGTTTCTTACAGACTTTATAGATGTTTGTATCACGTTATGTCTCATTTACTCTCATCTCAAGAACTGATCTCGGATGAGACAGTGGCTGAGTTTTAAAAGCATTTACACAACCTGTGAAATATAAGGCCAGAGTGGTTTGAAGACATGCGATGGAGGAAATTCCTAGCATTTTGAAGTCATTCCTTTGAACTTCAATAAATATTAAATTGCTCTATGTGTCAGTCACCACTTTGGATGATGGAGTGAAGAGACTGCTAAGAAATTGCCCCTTACAGCTTACTTTTCTTTCTTTTTTCTTTTCTTTTTCTTTCTTTTTCCTTTTCTTTCTTTCTTTCTTTTTTTGTGGGGGGTGCTTTTTGGGGTCATACTTGGCAATGCTCAGGGGCTTACTCCTGGCTCTGAACTCAGGAATTACTCCTGGTGGTGCTTGGGGGACCGACCATATGGGATACTGGGGATTGAATCTGGGCCAGCTGTGTGCAAGGCAAGCATCCTATCCACTGTACTGTATCACTCCAGCCCCTGCAGCTTACTTACTGACTTAAAACACACAGTCAAGGTGGGGCTGGAGCGATAGCACAGTGGGTAGGGCATTTGGCTTGCGTGCGGCCAACCCAGGTTCAAATCCCAGCATCCCATATGGTCCCCCAAGGACCGCCAGGAGTAATTCCTGAGTGCAGAGACAGGAGTAACCCCTGTGCATTGCTGGGTGTGACCCCCCAAATTTAAAAAAATAGTCCAGGAGATGATCTCAGAGAGAAATCAGCTCTCAAGGATGAATCAATAAAGGGTTATGGTGTGTGCCTGCCACCCCCCTGAGCAGACTTTGATCCTGGGCACCACAGAGTCTTCGAAGCACCACCACGGTGTCCCAGGTAATCTTTGACACTGCAGAGTCTGAGCATCCTTGGGCCCTAGCACCAAACCCACACACCCAGTTGACCAAGTATTGCTGGGTATGGCCCTGACTCCTCTGAACATTGCTTGGGAGACTCAAAATATGAACCAACTGCATGAACTTCAGGAGAACACCTCAGGTAGAGAAAGCAGCAAGAATGAAGCCTCTGAGCTGAGAGATGGAGACTATGAGGGAGGAGAGAGGACTGGGTACCCAAAGGGAGAAGGACACACCTGGGTTACCTCACTGGCAAACCCCAGTAAGGAGTTGGATCTGTATGAGATGTCTGGACTCCTTGCAGCCATCTAGTTCCTGGTGGAGGCCACCAATCACAGGTCAGAGCTCTGACAATTGAGTGAAGGAAGTGAAGGAAGTGAGGAAGGAAGGAAGAAAAGAAAGAAAAGACATCAAACGTGATGCTTATGTGATTGCGTGAACTTACCGAAATAGGTGAAATAGAAGTGGGACACGTTTTCGACATATCAAATTAGAATGCTCTAAAGACATCTCAGTCTGTTGAACAGCAAGTGGATATATCAGTGGAGGTCTCAGAACTAGGTCCCTAGAGGTTGCCTCACCCTTGGAGTATGCCCACCCTTCTGAAGAACCCCCCCTAGGGCCACCACGATTGCCTGGCTGACACTTGGCAAGCTGTATTGTTTCAGTGTGTGTTCAGCTTTTGTCCTAGGCTCATTTTTCATTGCCTTCTCTGAGCAAGCCAAACAAGCAGCAAACGGGGTCTTAAACGAGGCCTCGTCCGTCTGATAACTAAAGAGTGATGAAAACAATTTAGATTAATTTGTGCCCCAAATGTGTACAGTTATTTAGTGTGTTTACAGAGAGCTAAATGGGGTTTGTGAATTTTAATTGATGTTTAACTTTTAATTGTGTTCACTCGGGGTGGCCAGTTGGAACTGTGCCTAATACGACTGAGGAGTGGCTCCACATTTGCATAAGCATCTCGTACTGGCCAGCAGGAAGGGAAAGGGTTCCAGCCAGAGGAGGAAAATGGTACAGAACAGATTCTCTCTCTCTTGCCTCTCTCTCTCTCTCTCTCTCTCTCTCTCTCTCTCTTTCTTGGGTCTCTCTCTCTTCCTGTCCCATCTCTGTTTATTGGTCATACCTTATGGTGCTCAGGTCTTCCTTCTGGCTCTCTGCTCAGGGTCAATCCTGACAGTGCTCAGTGGAACCATAAGTGGTTCTGGGGCGAACCTGGGTTGGCAGCATGCAAGGCAAGCACCATATCTGTTCCCTATACTTTTGTTCCGGTCCTGGATTCTCTTTAAAAAAACCCTTGATTTTCAGAACATAAAACTGCTTAGTGCCTTCATTTTCTGCTCTTAGAGAGCATAAGGAGGAATATTATTTCCTCATTAGTGTTTTTTATTTTTTGAAAGCATGCTTATATTAGGAGAGGAGCTAGGTATGTACTACGGACAGGATTCTGATTTGCAAGAATGTATGGTTCATATGTGAACCAGAGCATCAAAATTTTCCTGAACATCTAAGGCTCTGTTACTTGGCTAAGTGCTGAAGGTGGGGTGTGGGGATACTGGGAAAATGCCTCAAAATGCTGGAATACCTACTTGGCATGCAGGAGCCCTGGGGTTTGACCCCTGGCATCATATCATCCCCTACATACCAACAGAAGTCACCCCTGAGCACTGCAGGAGTCATCCCCAGCACTGAGCTGAGTATATTCCCCAATGAGCCACTCCCCCAGCCAAAAAAAAAACCCAAACCCTAAACATTAAAAAGATTTTTTTTTAAGGCTGCATTTTGCATAGCTACACTGACTTAAGTAATGGGGAAATAAGTCTGCGCCTTACACAGGAAGGAGCAGGGCAGCTTCCACTCTCAGTATATCACGTTGGTTTCTGGTCATGTTCACTGTGATTCTCATCATTCTGCCCTGTGGTTTCACTGGAAACAAGATGGCTGCAGGGAGTCCAGACGTCACATACAGATCCCATGATGTCCAAAGGGAAGAGAAACTTGTTTCGTGTTTCTTCTTGCATGAAATTTCCCAGAAGTTCCCCAGCTGACTTCTCATGTATGATACTGCAAAGTGGAACAGACAGCAGTCCTAAATACAGAAGATGTGTATTTATGATTTAGGCCATGTCCCTGTTCCTCAATAACATTCTTATGGAGGGGAAAATGATATTTCCAAACATTAAATAGCTGCAGATGGCTGCCTATAGTTTAATCGAATGAATCAGTTAACACAAATGAAAGGTGTGCCATAAATACTTGTAATCAGAATTCACTGTGAAGTGAAAAACAGATTCATGGTGATACATACTTGGGAGGAAAGGGGACTTAACTGCTGCTATAAAGGTCAGTTATCATATAGCATTCAGACAACTAGGAAGGAAACTAGGACTGACATTGGGTGGAGTCTGGGAGACAATGTTATGGTGGGAAAAGGAACAGAGGTCAACAACCAGAGGGAACTGTATCCAAGGGAGGGACTGATCGCTGTGTTTTGCCATGTCCAAGCTCTAATGGACAGAGTTCCTTCAAGGTGAAAAAAGTAATATCGCAATAGTAAGGATCCAGGACTTGAAGGAACTAGGTAGAGGTTCAAACTAGATTCCAGTTCTTTCTTAGGACAGAGGGAAACTCAACTTGCAGGGCAACAAAATGAAGTGCTAAGCCCTCTAATGAGGCCAAAGGATGGTATTACCATGGGGACTGTACCAGGGTGAAGGACATTTGCTCTGGAGTTGGCCAACACAGTCTTTTTCCACTCCTTTCTTACCATGTGTGTCCAGGATGAGTAATTTGACATCTCTGGGGCTTAATTTGTTTTATCTATTCAATGGGGGATAGCCTGTAGCTGCTAACTGTGGAACATGTGATTGCTTGAGTTCTTGGTGCAATTCCTGAATTATAAAGAGGTCCAGCATGCTCATAGGCTCTATTTACTAATAGAGAACTTCAGATGAATTTTTGGAATACCTATAAGATCCCTAGGACATTGACCCAGAATTTTGTCTGTATAGTAGAATCACTTTGGGAATTTACTGTTGTTGTTTTGGGACTACTTCCAGAAGGGCTTATGGGTTACTTCTAGCTCTGTGCTTGAGAGCTACTCTTAGTCATGTTCAGAGGACCATGAGATGCTGGGAATTAAACTGGATTGGTCGCATGCAAGGCAAGCACCTTAACCACTTTACTATCTCTCTAGCCCACTTTGGAAGCTTTACTATTTTTTCCAAATTAAAGATTATCTATTGAAGCGTGGCCTATAATTTATATGCAACATTATATGTCAAAATCTGACTATTCTGTATTATAAATTCCAACAAAAGTCTTCATAACTAAAAGTTTCCATAACTTTTTACCCTTTACCCTTTTTACCCACTTCTGCTATGAGGTCATCATTTTGTTCTCATAATCTGGGTTTAATTTGAAAGATAGTGTTTTTTGTTTTCAAAATAATACACCAATCTTTCCCTGATCAGTTGAATCATAATCTTTATAGTGGGAACAGAGTATGGATAGTTTTTGAAGCTCTCCAAACAATTCTGGGGTACAGCTGACATCCAGAGCCTTTGTATCAGCCGTCCTGGTGGTCCCTGGCTCAGGACCTCCCCAACTTCACATCTGGCTGTTTCATCAGAGACAGCTGGTCACAGCCCAGAATGTCTCTGCTGTAGACCTCATCATAGACTGACAATCACTCTGAGCTGGAGAGTAGCCCACGGAGGATAGTTGGTGGCTAACCAACCACAGACCCATTCAGTAATGCCACCAGTCTGTTGGGAAAGAAGCATTGCATAGAGCAGGGAAAGAATGAGCCCTCCCTGAATTCTGGGTGGATCCTGGCATATTGAGAGTGTTTTGCTTTCCAGGACGGATACAAATGAAAGCTGACATTTGTATCTTCTCAGGCCATGGAATTGAGCTAGGAGTGGCTATATGGGACAAGCAGCCTTTGTCCTGGAGTCACTGTGTGCCTGATCTCACAAGCACAGGAGCACAGGAGTTTGCTGTGAATCTGCAGTCTATAGGGAACACAGAGCAGGAAAGGGAGAGGACTATTCAAATTCAGGGAATAGCACAAGAGGTCAAGAGGAGAGCAGGGCTGAGCATCCTCTCAGGCTGCTGAGAGATGAACAGTGAAAGCAGAGGCACTGTTTATTGGACAGAGATTGAATGTGTATGTCATTAAAAATCAGTTTAGAAAATCAATTTTGTAGTTACTGAGTAATTGACATACTTCTCTGCACCAGGGGTATATTCTTTTCTTTTGTTTTGTCTTGGGGCCGTGCCTGGGCAATGTTCAACTCTTAGTCCTGGCTCTGTACTCAGGTATTACTCCTGACAGTGATTTAGGATAATATGCTGTGGATCAAACCACAGCCCAACATGTGCAAAGCAGGTGTCTTATACCATACCTCCAGTCCTCAAGGGCATATTCTTAAAGCCCCAACAAAACCCCCAGTTGTTATCACTCACAAAAGGATGATAAAAGGCTCAGAAACCATGTTTGCTGAATAGTAGTTGAAGAACTAAGGCTGTTAAGTCTACAGAGAGCTGACAGGGTATTTGAAATAACTGTTTGTAGAAGGGTATTTCAGGTCAATGAGTGGATATGACAGACAATCAGGTATTTTTCTCAGTATTATGGCATTATTTTAGCATCAGTGTTTTTTGCCATTTAATTAATTAATTTATATTTTCCAATTTCCCTCTTACACTTTATAATAAACACCTCTGTTTACAGAGTTGTTCATAATGATTTGTTACAGGCATTCAGTATTCCAGCACCATTACACCTTCCCTCTACCATTGTCTCTAATTTTCTCAACCATCTCTAAAGCCTGCCCTCATAGCAAGCCCTCAATAATTTATTTAATATTGTTTGTTGTCAATAATTTGCTAAGATAATTGTAAAAAAATATTTCCTTAAAAAGAAAGTTAGTGCAGATTGTTGTATCTCATCTTGAAGCCATTAAGTCCTTGTATGAGAGATTCTTAAGTTGTTACATGTTAAGCCTTCTCTGCTTATATTTTGTTAATCAAGATTTGTTGTCTTCTACATTACATTCCACTCAATCTAGTGTGCTACTACTAGTTTATCAGTGTTGTGAAGTTTGAGATGTCGCCTGACTGTGAATGCAGCCATTTAGCATTAGTATTGGTATTAGAGTATGACAGGTAAAGCCATATGTCTCTAGACATATGCAAGATGTTATTGTGAAAAAGTTTTTCTCCAAAAAATTTTCCATGTGTAAAAATCAAAAAGAAAAAAGTAATAGAGAGGGTTTTGTTTTGTTTTATTTAATTAAATGTTGGTGTATAATTTCCTATTTTGTGGGGGAGCTTACTATAACATGTGTGCTTTACTAGTTAAGTTCATATTGGAGCAATTGATTTTTCCCTAAAGAGAACTGAATCTTTTGTTTCTGCAACAGTGTAGTCTTTTAGACACACACACTCACAAAGAAATGCTTCCAGCTTTGGAGTGTGGGGTGGACCATGCATTTGAAACGTGGTGTTTCTATGGCCTTTGACCAAAGTTTGCTATGGGCAGTCTTGATAATGAACCTTTCTGGCCCAGGATCTCCAATTGAAACACTGACCCCAAACAATCCTGCAGAATTTTTGCTGTCAGACAATGATTGTAAAACCTGTTAGAAGCTCAGCAGTCTCTATTGCCTACTATTTGGAAAACAAACACTTGTGAGAGCTAGAAAACACATTATGGAATTCTATTGCCTTTTTGATAATTTTATGTAAATGATGATACTTGGGGGCTATTCTTGGCTCTGTGCTTGTGGGTTGCCCAGTGGTGCTCCGGGGCCCATGAGCTGCTGGGGGACTGAACCAGGGTCAGCTGCACGCAAGGCAAGTCCTTAACACCTGTGCCCCTTATCTAAAAATAGGATCAGTGAATGAGTGTCCACACCATGGCTCTCTGATGGAGCTTTCCATTCTGTCATGATGGGAAATTAAGCAATTTTAGTGCCTCTTTCAGTCTGCTCTTTATCTCTGTGGGAGAAAGACAATCTAACAGAGAATGTAAACTTGCAGTGCCTGCTCTCTCCCTTCCTCTGAAGGCCCTAGTGAACATGCTTTTTATAACATAGTCTCGGAGCGCTTTTTATCATTTCATTCTGCTAACAAGTATTTTTGGAGCAACTACTCTGTGCCTATTACGGTGCCAGGCACTTGGAAGCATGGAATTTGAGATAATATAGTTTCACATCACTGTTGTCTTGACGAAAATACTGAGGTAGAGCCATAAGAAAGGTTAAAATTATGGTTTGACTGTATTTGTTCAACAAGCAAGAATTACTGGATAATGCAATAATGCAAGTTCTCTCCTGCCAAATGCCTTCCTAAAATTTTTATATAGTTATTGCATTTAATATTCACAGCAACCCTTAGCAAATGTGCGCCCTTATGCCTTAACCAACCCCCAGATAGTTAAGGAAATGAAGCCCAGAGAGATTAATTTGCTCAAAACTCACACAACCAAAATGTGATATACTCTGAATTGAAACAGGCCAACTCTTGCATCTGTGCTCTTCAAGGACTTATTACTGAGGACTCTATTGGTTCATAGATATAATGAATTAATGGTCTCCAAGTTTTATTGAAAAGAAAAAGTTAAAGCCTGTGGTCTGTCTATATCCCCTGGGTCTGTTGAAGTTGCAGGCTGCAAAACAGGTCGAAGAGCTTTCAATGGATACAATGGCAGGCACATTGCAGTTGAGGGTTACAAGTCACTTCTAGACTTAAAGAAAATTGATCAAGTATTTATTGTGCGCTGGCACTTTGATGGATGAAATTTCCCCCGTGTCGAGTCTCCTTCGTATCAGAGAGAATTTTATTCTATCACTCGCAGTGTCATTTGCAGTGGAAAGAAATCCATTGAGCTGTTGGTTCTGCAATGTCAGCCTCACCACTGTTAGTCACTCATTGTGACATTTGCCTTCATGTGTGAAAGTGTTTCCCCAACATGCTGTGTTGGGATGCTTTCCTAACATGCCTGCTTATACAGGTGTTCATGTACATACACATACTTTGCTTAAAAATATGCAAATTTCAACTGGCTTCTAGATCTTTCTTCTGTATGGCCTGTGGTCTGTGAGTCTAGACACCCAGTTGGGAATTATGCCTGAGACTGAGAATAACAGTGATTGTAACTAGTCCATGTCACCACACCAACTTGATCTCATGGTCCCAGTTGACCTTTCCTCCCCTTCATTTCATCCTGACTGCTATGGGAACTGCCATTCATGAGCTGACCACTGCGTGCCCAACTTTGTATGAAGTGCTGCTTGGTATCTCATTTAATTCTCTAAATCAGCATTTCTCCACTGGGGGCCAGATTTAAATCTACCTGGGTGTAAATCATAGGGGCAACTGCTAGGACTTGACTGGACACAGACAGGAAACCAGTTTGGAAGTAGCGGGGCATGAAGTGGTGGGGGGGGGGTGGGTATGGTCGGGGAAAGGTTTCCAAGAGCTGGTCTAAATAGCCTTTAAGGTGAATTTAGTTTTCCTCTCTGTCTTGATGCCAAGGTGAAGACTTAGTTAAGATCGGTTACTCCTCCACATGGCACAGATGCAAGTGGGGCATGAATGCCTGTGTACCTGACTTCCAGAGCAGTGGTTTCTCTGTGTGGAACCTGAGCTAGACTGTGCAAGGGGAGGAGGATGTTTATGTGGCTGCGGGTATGCTTCTATGGAACACTGGAAGACAGTAACTAGAACTTCCTGAGCCCTGATGGGGTGGACTTTTGTATTCTAGCTCTGTTTAGTATAAAGATAGGCAATCACTATTTTTTCTGAGCCTTGTTTTCCTCAATTATAAGATGAGTACAATAATACTATGCTAGGTTGTTGTAGGACTAAATGAAACCATGGAAATAAAAAGGCAAGATGTATGTACGGAATTATTTACCTGTGCTCCCACTCCCCTTTCATCCCACAAACTTTTTTGTTTGTTTGGGGGCCACACCCAGAAATGCTCAGGGGTCACTCCTGGCTCTACACTCAGGAATTACTCTTGGCAGTGCTTGAGAGACCACATGGGATGCCAAGGATGGAATCCAGCTCAGGCACCTACAAGGCAAGCACACTACCTACTGTACTATCTCTCTGAACTCACCCTCGTGAACTTATTTATTTATTTTTTAAGATTTTTTAATTGAATCACTGTGAGATAGACCCTTACAAAGCCATTCATGATTAAGTTTTAATCATACAGTGTTCCATCACCCATCCCTCCACCAGTGTACATTTCCCAGCACCAGTGTCTCCAGTTTTCCTCTGTTAACCACTCCCACCCTGCTCCACCCCACATTACATCTATGGTGGCACTTTTCTTTTCTTTTCTTTTCTTTTCTTTTCTTTTCTTTTCTTTTCTTTTCTTTTCTTTTCTTTTCTTTTCTTTTCTTTTTCTTTCTTTTCTTTTCTCTTTCTCTCTCCCTCTGTGTGTGTGTCTGTCTGTCTCTTTCTCTCTATCTCTCTGTGTCTCTGTCTCTGTCTCTCTCATTTGAGGCATTGTGGTTTGCAATATAGATGCTGAAAGGTTATCACATATATCCCTTTACATACTTTCAACACTCAGTTCTTGTCCAGTGTGATCATTTCCAACTATTTTTGTAATCCTGGTCCCTTCTCTATCTTACCTATCCTTTGCCCCACACGCACTTGTGGTAAATTCCAACCATTGACCAGTCCTCCTAGCCTGTTTTCCCTGGCCTTGGATTATTAGTCTTCTACTATATATTTTTTTAATATACCACAAATGAATGCAGTCATTCTATATCTGAACTTTTAAAACTCATTCTTTAAGATTGAAAAAATTACATGCTTCCATGGAATCACAAGGTTTCTTAAAAAGAACATGGTCCTCTTTCTTTCACTTCATTCAAAAACTTTTATGGGAGTTGAAAGCTGGAGATAGTACAACGTTTAGGGTGCGTGCCTAATATCCTCCTGACCCGATATTGTTCCTGGTACCATATGGTCCTCCTAGACTCAGTGGGTTTGACTTTGAAGGCCTGAAAGCACCCCTGGGTGACCCCAATAATACCTGGTAATGCAGGACCCGAGCCTCATGGCACCCTCATTCCCTTGCATTGAACCACGGGTCTGGTACAGCAAGAATCATTGGTGAGACCTTTTGAGGTCTGTTTGAGAGCCCTCTCCAAATTATGTTTTTTGGGTACTTACTATTTCTCCCACAGGTTTTGGTTCAAAACTGGCAGTGTTGAAGGGCTACTCCTGCCTCTGTGCTCAGGGACATTCTTAGTGGCTCTCTACTATATCCCAAACATAGGCATGGTTGCTAGAGAAGAGATGGCTCAGAGTCGGTCACGGGCAATTTCAGACATTTTTATGGTGAAGAGTTACCCACAGCCCAGGTGGGCCCAGTTCCACACATCAGTATACAGGGCTGGATTTTGTCTGTGGTGACCCGACCGACCTAGGTGAGCAAAGTGCCGCAGTGATGGGCATATGGCACCTCTTGTGTTTTGTGTCTTGTCCTGTGGGATAAAGGAGTGAATAGGGTAGTGGAGTGTGAAGCAGAACCAGCCCTGTTCCCAGACCCCAAGGCCCAACAATTCTCTTTGGATTTATAGCCCAGCACACTTCGCTGACCATTTAAACGAAGTGTTCTGCAGGATTTGGCTTTGTAATTTTTGTCAATATTTACATGGAACACAGGCTCCTGGAGGCAGTGGGGGTGGAGGAGAGAGAGAGAGAGAGAGAGAGAGAGAGAGAGAGAGAGAGAGAGAGAGAGAGAGAGAGAGAGAGAGAGAGGAGCTGTGCTGTCCAATGAGCGTTATGAAGCGTTTTCTATAAATACGCCTTCTGAAAGTTCAAAACACGTGCTTGCCAACCCGAGCAACACAGCCAAACCTCTAGGTCTGTCACTGTGACTCCTTCCTCTCAGAGTGGTTTTGGTGGAGCAGTGCCAGAGACTCGGAGAGTGCGTGGGGAGGGTGAGTGGAGGACATGTCATCTGAGACCAGGAATGGGATCAGGTGCATCTGCACTATCATTACTCTTGTGCTCTCTGGTCATCTGGTCATCGACCGTGTACCACCATTTCCACTCAGCGCCCGGCCACCTTGTGTGCAAACACGCATAAATGCACATTCATGGCAGGAAACAGCCCACCAGTGTAATAGGCAATCTGGCGGGGCACTGAGGAGGACAGGCTCGACTGGAGAAGAGGACAAGGAGTTTCTCTTTCCAAAAGTTAGGAGCAAAAATGCTTCATGCCTCGCTTCGGTATACACAGAGGCAAAGCAGGGGAATTGGACGATGTCCAGTGAAAACAAACCCTTGAACTCTGACAGCAGAAATGAAGTTACCAAACATGAGGGTGGGGGAGAGAGTAGGGGAGGGACACAAGGACAGTGGTGGACAGTGGTCTTTGGCACTCTGTTGGTGGCGACAGTGCAGGGAGACTATACACCTGAAGCATAAATGTTAGCGTTATTGTAGCTGTGTTACCGCAGTACTGATAAAATATTTAAAATGAAGAAATAAATTGAAGGATGCCAGAAAAGAAAGAAAAAAAAACCCACATACCAAACAAACACTTAACTGAATCGATACAGCAGAGGTTCATTTGTAGGTGAATTCTAGCTTAATGGAGACAGCAGCCTGGTGGCTCAGGGTGGCTGCGTCTGCAGGGGTAAGATGATAGCCACCTCCTTTGCCAGTGCCCAGGCAGCTGCCACTCTGTAGGTGAACCTGGCAGTGAGAGGCCCAGGTCACCTTGATTTGTGTTACTGGGTATGCGTGTTGCAGTGAGCATGCACAGGAGCTATGGGAGAGTACCCCAGTTCAGGCCAGTGATGGCCTCACCCTCCCCAGCCAGGGAAGTTGGACCTCAGGGTCAGGGGCCAGCCTTCCCCCTGCCCCTTCCAGCCAGAGCTGGAAATGTTGTTGCTCATGGTACGCATAGTAGAGAGGGAGCTCTTTCCCAATTAAAGTGGAGTTCAGAAGCAGGGCTTGGGAGTTGGAATGACCAGTGGTGCAGGCCAGAAGCCAGCTTAGGGTTCGGCCTGCATGTGGGAGAGGAGTCGGGGACAGGTTGGCTCTGCAGATGGGCAGCAGGAAATTCTTCGAGCCTGTATGCAGCCTGCTAACAGCAAGATGAATTTTCCCACACCAGCCTTGGTTCACTTCAGCTCCTGGGGGGAGGTAATGCCCATTTCGGTTCTGATGGGCAGCGCAGCTCCAATCGCACTGATTGCATTCTGCATCTCTCCGTAATCTTTCAAGAACTTTTGAGTGACTCTGATAGGCTCAGCTCCTGGCCTCGTTAGAAAAGGGAAGGCGGGCGCTGATTACTGCATCTCTGAACATCTTTCCTGCGACATGCATTCTCATTTCTCCCTCGTTTCTCATTCTAAAAGCAGGGGAAAACTCCAGATCTATGTCAAGTTGTATGTTTTAGTTCTGTAATTGAGGGGAGGAGATATCAAGTGGAATTCTGTCCCAACTCTGCATTCTCTCCAGAAACAAATTTTATTTTCTGTTTATTCCTAAAAAGGAATGTTCATATGCAAATACATGTACATATTTCTTTCCTTCCTTACTTTCTTTCTTCCTTCCTTCCTTTCTCTCTCTCTTTCTTTCTTTCTTTCTTTCTTTCTTTCTTTCTTTCTTTCTTTCTTTCTTTCTTTCTTTCTTTCTTTCTTCCTTTCTCTCTTTCTTTATTTCTTTCATTCTCTTTCTTTTTTTTGTTTTCTTTTCTTTTTTTTACTATTTTTTTTTGCCTTTTTGGCTTTTTGGCTCATACTCAGCAATGCTCAGGGGTTACTCCTGACTCTGCACTCAAGAATTACTGCTGGTGATGCTCAGGGATTATATAGAATGACAGGGATCAAACCTGGGTCAGCTGCATGCAAGGCAAATGCCCTACCCACTGTACTATCATCCTGGCAACACAGATCCGTATTTCTTATATACCCATGTATAACACACATATAACATTTATTTGTTTATCCTCTTTGTATACACAAGTGATAGAATACTACATATTATTTGGTACCTCTCTATTTTTGCCTATTGGGAATTATTCCAGAATGCCTCTTGGAGAGCTACCATACTCTTTTCTTAATTAATAGACAACACTTGCTCCATTGTTAAATGGATCATTGTGTACTTAATCAGCCTTTTATTGTTAGACACTTTGGCTGTATAGTTTGTGCAATCTCAGCAATACTTAATTAAAGGCTGGGGAGATAGTGTCAAGGGCTGGAGCACATAATTTGCATATGGACCCCCAAATTCAATCCCTGACACCTCACGGTACCCTGAGCATTATTGGGAGTGACTCAGGAGCACAGAACGAGGATTAGCCCCCAGCATTGCCAGGTGTGCCCCCTCCCAATCAGCCACTGCCCCCTCAAAAAAAAAACAACAAAACACTAAAAACAAGACTCATTTGAGTATCTTTTAATTTAAATCTTTGGGCACCGGTGTTAATTTATCTATAGAATCAGTTTGCCAGAAGAGAAACACGAAGTCAAATGGTATGCTGTTTTAATATTAATGAAGTTGGCTGACTTGCTTTCTGACTGAGGCTTTATTCATTTACCTCTTCTGAGCAAAGTGTCAGAAATACATCCTCCTGTGCTCACCTGCACCAAGGCCATACCTGAGGCTGGTGTTAAGGAGAGAACACCCCCAGCTAGGCACATAAGCTTGAGTGTTTTGAAAACTCATCCCACAGATGTTAGCCATTTTTCATTCAGTACTCGTCACAGAAAAACTACCTCAAACTGATTTAAAATGAACACTTTTGGGGCTGGAGCGATAGCACAGTGGGTAGGGCATTTGCCTTGCACAAGACTGACTTGAATTCAATTCCCAGCATCCCATATGGTCCCCCGAGCACCGCCAGGAGGAATTCCTGAGTGCAGAGCAAGGAGTAACCATTGAGCATTGCCAGGTGTGATTCAAAAAGCTAAAATAAAAATAAATTAATTAAAAATAAATAGAATGAACACTTTTAAAGGAAAAGGAGAGAAATATACAGGCACATTTAATAACAGTTCAGAGAGAGAATGTGAATGATCTGTGTTAGGACAGGCTGCTGTGTTGCCGGACAGTGCCAGGGGACATGTTCCCCTGCCTCGAGCCCAAAAGTTTTTTGTGTAGGATATCAGGCAAGATCTGGGGATTTGGTCATTTTCCACTTCTGTTTTTTGGGGGTGGGGTGGGGTAGGAGATGAGGACTGAGCCACAGCAGCGCCTAGGGATTG
The DNA here is from genome assembly GCF_027595985.1 of Sorex araneus. Classification (NCBI taxonomy): domain Eukaryota; kingdom Metazoa; phylum Chordata; class Mammalia; order Eulipotyphla; family Soricidae; genus Sorex; species Sorex araneus. The sequence goes on along the minus strand of NC_073311.1, from coordinate 36,610,323 downwards.
CTCCTGGTGTTCTCAGGAGACCAGTATGGTGCCAGGAATCAAACCCATTTTGGTCATGTGCAAGGTATGTGCACTACCCATTGTATTATGACTCCAGCCTCACTCCCACTAAATGTTCTTTTATTGCTTTGTTTAGGGTTTTATTTGGGGGATGGGGGTGCATACCTGGTGGTACTCAGGGCTTAGTCCTGACTCCTAGCTTTGTGCTCAAGATCAACTCCTAGCAGGTTTAGGGACTATATGGTATGGCAGGAATTGAACCCAGGTCAGCTGTATACAAGGCAAGCGCTCTACCCACTGTGCTATCTCTGCGACCCACTAATAGACTTTTGGTTGCTACTGCTGCTGCTGGTCCAAGTGTCACACCCTGAAGCCAGGATATCCTGTGAATCCACTGGCCACTCCCACTCCTTGTAGCCTAATAATTTTGAGAGTTTATAGCATCTACTGAAGAATGTGATGAGAGCAAAATCTCAAAATCACTCCATTCCAATTTGTCTTCATTTCAAAAGCAAAGAGAAATCATCGGTACGGCCACATTTAGCAAAAAATGTAAGTGCTCTTAAAACATTCAGTCTTGTTAGAAATTCAGCCGTTGCCTGCCTTGGTAGGGTGATGAGGAGGAAGGGCTGAATTGTTCCTGGGGAATTGTATATTTCACTAATGTTGGCAGGAAAATAACTTTTCCTTCTAGGAACTCTGAGCTCTCTGTGATCTTAGTTGGGGTTGGGGGGAGGAAGAGGGGAGGTGAAGCTATTGTTTCTACCATCAAGACAGTGACTTATTAGTTCTTGCCTGAGAAGTAAATTTGCTCATGGCAGATACAGGCTATATAATATCTAGTTAACTTGTCCTAACTGGGTATCCCGATAGCAAAATCTGGGGAACAATATACTGGTTCCTTAGGAATAACAAAACAGTTTCTCTTGTAACAAACTGCTTTGTAAATTTGTTTTGTCCTGAGGAAAAGCCCGTGGTGCTCAGAGCTTATTCCTGGCTCTGTGCTCAGGGCTCACTCCTGGTGGGGCTCAGGGGATAATCCATATGTAGTGTCAAGGATTGGAACAGCTTTGGCCACATGCAAGGCAAATGCCTTACTTTTTGTTCTATCTCTATGGCCCCTGTAGATTTTTAAACAATTAATTATTTTCTCATCATCTCTCAGATTCAGTATCTCAGTCTAGGACTAATTTGAATAGCATTCAACATTTTATTTCTCTAATTCAGATCAGGCATAAATGGACTCCCCCTCCCCCCACCCGCCACCCCATTCTCTCTCTCTCTCTCTCTCTCTCTCTCTCTCTCTCTCTTTCCCTCTCTCTCTCCTCTCCCTCTCCCTCCCTCCCTCTCTCTCTCTCTTTCTCTCTCTCTCTCTCTCTCTCTCTCTCTCTCACACACACACACACACGCAGCAACACTACTTTTTGAAGCAGGAAAAAAATATGATTTCTTTTGCAAAGCAATTTCATGCCTTGTTATCCCCAGTAAATCCTCCTAATAGAAAGCTAGATAACATTTACCAAAAAGTTCCTTTTCGTTCCAGAGATTGAAGGGGACAGTAAAGTTTGTAAAGGGACTCAGCATGCCCATAATACTGTTTTCCCAGTACCCCAGGCCTCCTATAGCACCATGATGCAATTTACTCCTCAATTATCCCTCCCTCAAAAAACAAAAAGATAAAAAAAAAAACTGGGGCCTCAGACACTCGCCTCATTATGTAAATAGGGGTTAATGAACTGATTGTACCAAGTGTACCATGATTCAGAGTTTGGTTGTTTTAATGAGAAAATTAACAAAAAGACAGCTGGATTTTTCCTCTGCCTCTTTTTGTGGGGTGAGGGAGGGTGGTGAGGGGTGGTGAGTGCATCTTCATACTTGTTTGTTTGATAGGGCTTTCAGCAGAAGGGAAGTAAGCCTGAACACAGCCATGCGTTAATTATTGGAAGGTGAAGTCTCTACAAATATGTTTCCTCTCTAAATACAATGATGCCCACATTTGTCTTTGGAAGTTAAGATGCCCTGAATAGAAGCTAATTGCTGCAACACAGATGGAACTGCAAGACACCATGTCAAATGAAGTAAGCCAGAAGAACAAACACAAACATAGGATGATATCACTTATCTGTGGTCTTTAGAGTAACTGGGTGAGGTAATGCAGTGGTTTAAAGAGGAGCTGTCTAATCACCCTTGGTCCTAGAATTTAGGGAGAATGAAAGAAATAGAGTGAAGGGAAAGGAGAGAATTGATAGATGAGAAGAAACAAGGGCAGGGCTCAAGGGGACTCAGATATGTTAGTGGGGTCAAGGAATGATAGAGCCAAATATTCAAAGCATAGAGTCAACAACACTGAACTTGTGAGACCAAAATTTTACTAACCTGATTTTAAAGGTGACTGTTAAGATGGCAGGCTGGGGATTCGGGGAACAGGGTGCAGGAGGGGTAGGAGAGGGCATCTGAAAATACTGGTGGAGCGATGTTGACACTGGTGGCATCTTTGGTGGTGGAACAATGTATGTCACAAACCCAGTGACTTTGTAATTCGTGGTCCTTCTTTAAAATAAAACTTGGGGGGGGGGTCGGGGATAAAGAAATGAGATGTTTGGGATGTTGCTGGGTCCCTCTTCTGGTTCTCAGTCACCTGAGTTCCTACAGTTGCTGACTACATGGCAGAGCAAAGTATAGAGGATGCCCAAACTGGCAAGTCATGAATAAATAAAATTCCACTCTAAACGTGGAATAAAATGGAGAGGATTTTTTTTCTCTTTATTTTAGATACTTGTGTTTATTTTTTTTTTAATTTTTAAAATTTTATTGAATCACCATGAGATAGTTACAAGCTTTCATTTTTGGGTTACAATCTCACAATGATCAAACACCCATCCCTCCACTAGTGCATATTCCCCACCACCAATATCCCGGGTATACCCCCCCTTTCCCACCCTCCCCACTGCCTCCATGGCAGACAATATTCCCCATACTCTCTCTCTCTCCTTTTGGGCATTATAGCTTGCAACACAGACACTGAGAGGTCATCATCTTTGGTCCATTATCTACTTTCAGCATGCATCTCCCATCCCAATTGGTTCCTCTAGCCATCATTTTCTTAGTGATCCCTTCTCTATTCCATCTACCTTCTCCCCTCCACTCATGAAACAGTCTTCCAGCTATGGGGCAATCCCCTTGGCCCTTGTATCTACCATCCTTGGGTGTCAGCCTCATGTGATGCTACCCTACACTCCACAAATGAGTGCAGTCAGAGGATTCTTTTAAATCCAGTGAGAGGTCCCTCCACCCATTGGCATAGAACAGAGAGGGTCTTTTATTGCAGCAAAGGGATTTCTTCTGCCACCCATTAGCAATATGAAAAGTGGGAGAAGAAGATTTGGGGATTTGAAAACTGGCCAAATGGCTTTCCGCCCCCACCTCAAACACTATATTGAAAGCCTGCTGTTTCTCAAGGAATGAGGGTAGCTTCTGGGTCCATAGTGATGAGTCTGACAGACTGAACTGTGACCGCAAGTAGATAACTTAAATGAGCCATTTCATTTTTCCAGGAGACCAATTTCTAATCACCAGGGTTCCTGTGATTGTCAAAGATGATTAGAAAAATATGAGGTGTGAAGCAGATGTAGAGTTCTTGAGATCAACATGGCTTTGTAGCTTTGGTGATGTCCTTAACTTTCTACTTTCTAATATCAATTGTTTTGCTTATTATCTACATTTAGGAAATTATTCTCCAGAACCCTCACTTTGCCCTTGGTCTTTTGTAAGTTACATTTTCTTCCCAAATATGGAAAAATCTTTTCCTGATTCTTCATCAATATAAACTTTTTTTATAGTTGAAATAACAGTGCATCATAATATACTTCAGATAGGCATTGTTGAAAATAATGATGTGCACTTTCTACATCAAATTCAGCATGAAAAGTCCAGATCTTTCCTGCACCATACAATTTTTACCCAAATGTGCCCTCTTCTGATAACTACTAATTGGTCTTATAGTGCAAAATTTTATTTTTGTGGGTTTTTTGGGCTGGAGCGATAGCAGAGCGAGTAGAGCATTCACCTTGCACGAGGCCAATCCGGGTTTGATTCCTCCACCCCACTCAGAGAGCCCGGCAAGCTACTGAGAGTATCTCACCCCCATGGCAGAGCCTGGCAAGCTACCCGTGGCGTATTCGATATGCCAAAGACAGTAACAAGTCTCACAATGGAGACGTTACTGGTGCCCGCTCTAACAAATCGATGAGCAACAGGATGAAGTGACAGTGGCAATTGGTATTAAAACAAAACATCACTGAGTCTCGGGCCTGGGCTGGTGCCGGCTCGAGCTCTGCCAAGATTCGACCCAGGTGGCCATGCCTTTGCACAGCCGCTTTGCTGCAGAACGACCAGGATCCAGAGCCAGCTATATTACTTGGGGTCCCAGCGCGTGCTTGCAGCCATGTCTCCAGACTGTGAACTAAGCTTTTGCCCCATGCTGGTTAATGGGGGAAATATCCTTCTTCCTTGGTTTTTCTTCCTTTCAGGAGGAAGTGGCATGGTGTCTGCCATATTTTGGAACTTTTAAACAGGTATGAACTTGGTGGCGCGGGAAAAAAAAATGTGTTTTGAACTTGAAACAGCGGGATGCTTGGGCAGTCTTGGGCCAGGGCCGGTGCCGGCTCAAGCTCCGCCGAGATTCGACCCGGGTGGCCATGCCTTTGCACAGTCGCTTTGCTGCTGAATGACCAGGATCCAGAGCCAGCTATATTATTTGGGGTCCCAGCGAGTGCTTGCAGCCATGTCTCCAGACTGTGAACTAAGCTTTTGCTCCATGCTGCTCCAGGAAGGGAAATGATGCAATTTCCAACTTAAATCTCCCTGGACTTAATTACTAAAATACAGAAATCCTAAACTTTATATCTCTTCATTCTCATCAGTGGAAAACTAATTATCAAATGTTTCCTTGTCAATAGGGCCTTATTCTTGGGGGATAAATTCCAACAAGAATAGTGAATTCTGTGTTGAAACTCCAACAACAATAGTAAGTTTTGTGTTGAAATATAGAATGTAATCAAGGTAAAAAAGAAAAGGAAGTGAAATTTGTCAGTTATGCAGGGGGGGTGGGGGCTGGGGGGCGGGGATGGGAGGTAAACTGGTTTTTTTGTTGTTTTTGGTGGTGGAATATGGGCACTGCTGAAAGGACGGGTGTTTGAGCATTGTATAACTGAGACATAAGCCTGAGAACTTTGTAACTTTCCACATGGTGATTCAATAAAATAAATTTTTTAAAAAATCACTGCTGCATAAAGAGGTTTTTTTAGTCATTTATTTGGGTTGTTTTTTTTTAATCTATTATCATCTGTACTATTTCTCTGAGCCCTTTGGTCACTTTCTTTCTTTTTCATTTATTTTTTGTTTGTTTGGGCGCATACCTGGTGATGCTCAGGGGTTTCTTTTGGCTCAGTACCTGGGAATTACTCCTAGCAGTGCTCAGGGGACCATATGGAATATTGGGGATTGTACCCGGGTCACTGCATATAAGGCAAGCCCCCTACCCACTCTACTATCTCTCCGGCCCCCTTCAGTCTACTTTTCTACTTGAAAGTCAGAATTTGCTTTCTTAAAACTTAGTACAGAAATTGCAAATGATTGCTATAAGACTTCCAAAACTTGTGGTTAATCTGAGTTACCAGAAAATATACAGAAATGACATTCATTCAGTAATGAAAACCTACTGCCATATAAGTACCTTTCTATCTTTTTGGAAGTTTGGGGACCACACCTTACAGTACTGAGGAGTTATTCCTGGTTCTGCATTCCAGAATCACTACTGGTGGTCCTCCAGGGATCATATAGGATTCCTGGGGTCAAACCCAGGTCAGTTATGTGCAAGGCAAGTACCTTACCTGTTGTACTATCTCTCTGGCCCCAATCTTTTTGTATATAAAACTAAGAGATAAAACTGAGGTGTTAGTTGACATTTATGTGAGAATAGGGGTGTAGACCTTTTTAAAAAGTTTAGGCAGATAATTTGCAATACTGTCAATGATGGGACTGGAGCAATAGCACAGCAGGTAGGGTGTTTACCTTGCACATAGCCGACCAGTGTTCGATTCCTCCATCCCTCTTAAAGGCAAGCTGCCGAGAGTATCCTGCCCACACAGCAGAGCATGGCAAGCTAGCCGTGGCATATTCGATATGCCAAAAACAATAACAAGTCTCATAATGGAGATGTTTCTAGTGCTCACTCGAGCAAATTGATGAACAATGGGAGGACAGTGCTACAGTGCTATCTATATATCACATATGACTGAAATTATACAGGGTTTGTCTTTTTCCTTCTGATTACTTCATTACCATCTAGGTCAACACATTTTGTTGCCAATGGTGGGGTTTCATCTTTTACTTTATAATGGCTGAGTAGTTCTTTATTTGAAAATGGCTGAGTACTCATACTACTCAACCGTTATAAAATAAAAATTGTCTATATAAATGCATATATATACACACATATGTATATATCTGTCACATCTTCTTTATCCATTCATCTGTCAGTTCACACTTAGATTTTTTGCAGCTCTTGGCCATTGTGAATAATGCGTGAGGAATACAGAAGTGCGTTGATCTTTTTGAATTAGTGCTTTTATTTTTGGGGGGTGGTAGTGGTGGGTAAAGTGCCCAGAAGTGGTATAACTAGAAATGGAATTTATAGTTACAAGGCTTCTTTAATGTTTTTATTTTTTCCATGGATTTATCATTGGTTTAGGTATCATGGAATTTCAGGAACTTAATTTCATACCTCTACATGTATGTACTTCTCACTACTCAAATCATCAAAATTCCAGTGCTAGCACTCCACCAAATAGACCCCTCTGTTAATTTCTCTAGTCTCATCTCTCCTTTCCTTTTGGTAACCTCTTTAGTTTTCAATAAGATGAGGAATTAGTTAGTCTTTGGTATTTTCTCTTTCAGTTCTTTTTCTTTTGTTATTCACACCAGATAATAAAACTATCTGATAGTTGTCTTTCACTTCCTAACGTATTTCCTATAACACAGTAATCTTAAGTTCCATCTATTTCATCCCAAAAGGTAAGTTGAGAGGTGTAAATAGTGGTATTTTTTAATATCCTGTGGGTATATGTCTAGAAGTGTGGAATCATACTGCAAATAATATGGGATTTTTAATTTCTGTTTTTAGGTTTTTGAGGAGCATCTGTCCTGCTTTCCATAATCGCTGCACTGACTTATGTCCAAGCCAGTGTGTGCAGGGCTCTCTCCTCCCCACGTGGTCCCCAGCACAGGCTGTTTCCTGTCTTTCAAAGAACGGTCATTCTCACAAGTGTGAGGAGCTATCACATTGTTGTCTTATTTGCATTTCCCCAATAATTAATGATGAACATTTTTCCATGTGGCTATTAGCCATCTGTATAGGTCGGTTCTTTGGAGCAGTGTCATTCAGAGATTCTCCCCATTTTTATATTGTTTCTTTATTGTTTTCCTAATCTTTTATATATTTTGGGTACTAACTCCTTCAGATATAGGATGTGCACATATTTTTTTTTCTTTCATTCTTTAGGATACCCTCTCTCTCTCTCTCTCTCTTTTTTTTTTTTTTTTTGCTTTTTGGGTCACACCTGGCAATGCACAGGGGTTACTCTTGGCTCTGCACTCAGGAATCACCCCTGGCGGTGCTCAGAGGACCATATGGGATGCTGGGAATCGAACCTGGGTCGGTCGCATGCAAGGCAAATGCCCTACCCGCTGTTCTGTTGCTCCTGCCCCTACCCTCTCACTTTGATGAAGTTTTATTTTGTTGTGCAGGAGCTTTTTAGTTGACATAATCCCATTTGCATATCTTTTTTTATATTCCCTTGCTGTTGGAGTTGAGTCCCCAAACATAGCAATGTCAAGGGATGTATGGACTCTGTTTTCTTCTGTCTGTTTTATGGTTTCCGGCTTTGCACCCAGGTGTTTTTCCTCTCCCCTCCCTTTTATTGTTACAATGACTGGGGTAACACACTTGACTGTGATGCTCGCTGGGATCAGACTTCAGTTGTGGTGATGACATACACTTGGTTGTCCCAGAGATCATACTCTTTTAGAGTGGTGCCAAGAATTGTCAGTGGCAGTACTGCCAGGGTCATGCTTTTTATGTGGGGCAGTTCTGGGGATCAAATTCATGGCATCCTGCCTTCAAAGCAGAAGTTTTATCAATGGACTAGGCCTAGGCCCCAACATCCAAGTCTCCAGTCCATTTTAAATTAACTTTTGTATATGGTGTTAGATTGTGCTGGCTTCATTCTTTTGCATGTGGCTATCTTGCAATACCAGCTTCTTATCTGCTTTGGGAAATACCCTTCAAAAAGAAGGGCCTCCAAACAAAGAATTTTCATAGTCATTTGATAGGAACTCTGAGAAATGAAAATGACTATTCACAAAAGGTATTAGGGAAAAAAATCAGAAGCAATTTTCTGTATTATACATACCATAACAGAGACTTTATAAAAACCCCAGTCCCCAGAATATAGTTATCTCGAGACATCTCTGTCTTTTCCTACAGATAGAAATAAACAGAGCAATTTCTGAACTGGGCAAGCGGCCAACTATGTCATTGGTGGAGAAGAATGATGAGGGTCATGCTCTGAGCAAGGGAGCAGGCAAGAAGGGACTTTCTCTGGAAAATGCCAAATCAGTGGAGACTAGGAAATGCTTGGGGAAAGTTGACTGCCCACAAGGCACTGTGGGCTCCCGATTGTCACTCAGACTCTCAAGGCACAGGATTTGGGTTAGGGGCTCTTGACACACATTAGATATATTTTCTGTTAGCTAAAAAATAAAAACTAAATCCCTCCTTCCTCTAGTACTCACATTCAAGGTAATATACATCTCTTTCTTTGCTCTGTGTCTGTTCTCTGTTCTCTGTATCTCTGTCTCTCTCCATCCCTGGCCCTACCCTGCCTCTGTGCTCTCATTAGGAAGAAGGAAGAAGCACAGTGAACCCCAAGTCCGATGGGTAAAGATAGTGTCAGAGGCCTTGCAGGACACTGGGAACGTGTGCAATTGGCAGCTCCTGATAAGGAATACTTGTGTTTACTCTGTCCTCAGGTGGAATCAGGCTATGCAGTGGGCATTTAACAGGGCACAGTGGTGTGGTGCAGACATGGCATGGGTCTACTGTGAGGGCCAGATGGCAGAGGGTGTCTGTGATCCCACTGCCTCTGTCACGCACTCACTCCTCAGTGTGGGCAGATGGCTGTGGGCACCAAGGAAGCTAATAAGCACTGTGGTGTTCCAATGACCGTCATTCAGGACACTGTATGGGAAAATCACACAAGTATTACATCATGGGCAATTTTCTTCTTTTAATTTTTTTTAAAACCATTTAACACAAGGTCCTTAGAGTGAGGGTTTGGGCCACTTTGTTCATAGCGGAGGTATAATTACTCTGTCAATCATAAACATGAGACTGTTACTTCAGTAACAGTTCACCAGGTTGCTTCAGTATTAATACAGTAAAAAATCTGTCAACATTAAGTTAAAATTTAAAATATATGAGTTGCATGTGGGCCTTATAAACTCAGATGGTGAGTTGAGTTTGACCCACGGACTGTCATGGTGTGTGGAAGAAGCACAGACAGATGTATGAGAGCCCTCACACTCCGGTGTTGGTTTTACTCCCTTTCAGCCTGAACCTGGCCACGTAACTTCTCACCTCAGCTTCCTCAGCAGTAAAATGAGTGTGGAGAAGGGAAGGAAAGGTCACTTTAGAGCAGTGGTTTTCAACCTTTTTATCACTGTTTACAGTAAAGGAACCTGGCAGGTCCCCTTAGCCCAGTGATTCTGGTCACATGAGGCTTCCCCGGTGTCCTTGAAGGGTGACAACGTGGCACTTCCTTTCCGTGGTTGCTATCCAGAAGGCCCATGGCCTCAGATGGAAAACATTGGAAGGAGCTACACTTGGGATGTTCCACAAAATACTTGAACTAAAATCCCTTGAAATCATCTATGTCAGGCCAGAGAAATAGTACAGGGGTTAAGGCACTTGTCTTGTATTACAGTGACCCTGGTTCCATCCCCAGCACTATATTGTTCTCTGAGCATCGCTGGTCTTGGCTCTGGAGGCCCCCTTAACACTGCTAGGGTGGGCCAGGTAATTCCTTGCACCCCAAGATCTAAGTGCCACCGAATCATAGTGCTCTCACCTTGAATGCCAGCCTGGTTGGCTGAAAATCGCCGGAAAGGGTCCTGGATCTCCTGAATATGACTTGTGAAATTCCTCCTCCCCCCAAAACAACTGTCCTGGTCATCAAGCACAAATGATGTCTGAGAAGCTATCACAGACCACAGGGTATGTAAGATGCCTTCACTCAATGTCCTGGTGGCTTGGAGATGGGACCCAGAGATAGGACTTCAGGGGAGTGGTAAAAGGTGCGGAAGGTGTGAGTTTACTGAATAGGAATGTTAGAAAAGTTGGCTCTTTAACGGTGGCAACTCTGTTCAGTTATGTAAGCTAAAGCTCGGCTGGGAGGCCTTGGGGAGCTCGGTGCTGTCTTTGCAGCTGTGTTGTAAATCTAAAACTAGTCCAAAATTTAGAGTTGATTTTCTATTATCTCAAAGTGAAGAGGTTTTTTATTTCTGCTTTTTGAGCCACACTCGGAGATGCACAGGGGTCACTCCTGTCTCTGCATTCAGGAATTACCCCTGGCAGTGCTCAAGGGACCATATGGGATGCTGGGAATCGAACCTGGGGTGGCCGTGTGCAAGGCATACGCCCTACCTGCTGTGCTATTGCTCCAGCCCCTCAAAGTGAAGAGGTTTTGATAGTTGATTAGGTGTGGAGGGCAAGGGAGAAAAAGAAACCAAGATTATGTTGCGGTTTTCAGCCATGTATGTGGAAAAACTTTGGAGAGAAATAATGAAGAGGGAAGCCAGGTTAGGCTGGCTTGGAATAGGAAAAAATAAACTAGGGGTACCAGGACACCTCCATGAATATAAGATTCTGTTGAACACGGAAGTGTGATAAACTGTTCCAAAAGGGCTTTTGAATTTCAGATGTTTTGTTTCAGATGCTCTCCAGCCTTATAGGGTTTAACAATTAAATCATAATTTGAGAGAGTATGATTAACTGGATTAAATAATACAGTAGTTATTAAGCTTTGTACAAAGAGGTGACTCCTGCTTATATTTGTATGCCATGTGGGCATGCTTGTCCCATTGTCACTAATATGCTGCTCAGAGTTTGAAGAATCAAGTTAAGCCCTTCTCTATTTGCAAAAGAATTAAAGTCACATTGTTAAGTGGCACATAACTTACACGACTCAGCACCCAGAGCCGTCCTTTTTTTTTTTTTTTAAGAAATACTAGTGATGTTGACCCACCCTGGGGAGCATGTTTTGTTTACTTCTGTCAAAAAGTAAGAGCTGTGTTTGAGTCACTCCTTTTACTTTACATTTTACAGCTGAAATTGCTTCTGAGTGCACACGAACCTGTGATGACTGCTGTGCATTAACAATGTAGGGGGGACCACAGTCAGGACCCTACACCTGCACAGGTCATGAGCAAAAGGGGTTCAGGTGGCAATCAATGTCCGAATAATTGAATTTCACAAATAGTCAAGCTGTGTGATGAAATAGAAGCCAGTGAGATGATGATGTTAGCGAAGAAACAGAGGATTTGGTGCTGGCAAGGATGTGAGGATGAGCAGCCTAGTGGGAATATAAATTGTATAAATTGATAGGCTCTGAAAATGTGCATTTCAAGACACACATATATGTGTGTGTGTATTCTTTGCTCCAATAACTGCCCTTTAAGGATACTATGCTAGGGAAACAATGCAATAGGCATAGAAAGATTTTTGTAAACAATGATCGTCTAAATATTGTTTAATAAAGTGAAGCTCTGGATAGCATTCAAGAGTAGACCATTGGTTAACTTTATCATTATAGATGTATCTATTATGATAGACTTGTACTATTAAGTTTTTGCCAAAAACATTTAAAAATAAATTTATTGTCATATTTACATAAAATGAATGTGTGAATTTGCATATGTAGAAGAACATATGCTAAATTTTAAATGCCTTCGAAACATAGATGCAAATAAAAACATTTTTTAAATCGAAACTAAGAAATAGACACTCTGCTAGACTCTGAGTGGTGCAAATTGTCCTTGATCATAAATTATATTATTGTTAAAGCCTAAGATAAGTTCCCATCATTGCCTGTACTCACCCTCTCCAAAACAATCCTGACTTTCATTTTAAAAAGTTATAGTTAATCCAAACTATTATATAAGGACTTTTGTTCATAAAGTGAAGAATCTGGGGTCACACCCAGAAACTGCCCCTGGAGCTGTGTAATCCCATCAATGGCCAACATCCAGAGACTATAAAACCAAGCTCCCTGAAGTGGACGGCCACAATGCAGCCACGAGACATCTGATAGCCTAGTTCTCCCTCTTGGAGAACCTGGCAAGCTACTGAGAGTTTACTGTCTGAATGGGGGAGAGCCTGGCAAGCTCCTCATGGCATATTTATATGCCAAATACAGTAACAAAGATGGGTCTCATTCCCCTGACGCTGAAGAGCCTCTAATGTGGCACCATTGGGAAGGACCAGTAAAGAGAGGCTGCTAAAATATCAGGGCTAGGATGAGTGGAGAGGTTACTGGGCCACTCGAGCAAATCAATGACCAATGGAATGACAGTGATGACAGTGATGAAGTGAATCTAGTACCATCTTAACCCAAGAGAAGATAATAGTGACCATTCCTTAATGTTATGCAAAAAAGTTAAAATATTCAGGACAGTGCTTAGTATAAAGGATACACAATACACCATATAAAGGACACAGGGTGGAGAAAAAGAGATCTTAAGGGGCAAAATATCATTCTTCATTTAAAAAATTTATATTGTGTCTCTTTCCAAATGTACTTAAGGTATATCAGACTCAATAGAATGTGTGCTGAGTGTGTGTCAACTTACAGTGTTGACAATGGGGAAAAAATGTTCCATTATACTACTCCCAAGTTAATGGTGATTTCTTAAAGATAGAACATATTTCCAAACTACTCAAGAGTTCTGAACTAGGAGCATCAACTATAACACATGAATAAAAGTATCCAAAATTTTCTTTCTCCTGAGGTCAATATTAAACCCACGTGAATGTGTCATTCATTTTTTTTTCTTTTTCTTTTTTTTTCTTTGCATTTTGGGTCACACCCAGCAATGCTCAAGGATTACTCCTGGCTCTGCACTCAGGAATTACTCCTGGCAGTGCTGGGGGACCATATGTTATGCCGGGAATCAAACCCAGGTTGGCCACATGTAAGGCAAATGCCCTACTCGCTGTACTATCACTCAGGCCCAGTGACTGTGTCATTCAGATCAGGCAGGAAGTAGAGTTCAAGAAGAGGAGCTTGATATAGCTAGTCATCAGGGAGATGTAAATAAAAACAACAATGAGATATCATCTCACACCACAGAGACTGGCACACATTAAAAAGAACAAAAGCAACCAGCGCTGGCATGGATGTGGGGAAAAAGGGACACTCTTTCACTGTTGGTGGGAATGCCGACTGGTCCAGCCTTTCTGGAAAACAATATGGACAGTCCTTCAAAAACTAGAAATTGAGCTTCCATATGACCCCACAATACCACTTCTGGGAATATATCCCGAGGATGCAAAGAAGCACAGTAGAAATGATATCTGTACCTATATATTCATTGCAGCACTGTTCACAATAGCCAAAATCTGGAAACAACCCAAGTGCCCTAGATCAGATGACTGGTTAAAGAAACTTTGGTACATCTACATAATGGAATACTATGCAGCTGTTAGGAGAGATGAAGTCATGAAATTTGCTTATAAATGGGTAGACATGGAGAGTATCATTCTAAGTGAAATGAGTCACAAAGAGAGGGACAGATATAGAAGGACTGCAGTATAGAATAACATCACATGAGGCTGACACCCAGGGACAGTTGATACAAGGGCCAGGGGGATTGCCCCATAGCTGGAAGACTGCTTCATGAGCGGAGGGGAGAAGGCAGATGGAATAGAGAAAGAATCACTAAGAAAATGATGGCTGGAAGAATCAGTTGGGATGGGAGATGTGTGCCGAAAGTAGATAATGGACCAAACATGATGACCTCTCAGTGTCTGTGCTGCAAGCCAGGATGACCAAAAGTAGAGAGAGAGTATGGGGAATATTGTCTGCCATGGAGGCAGTGGGGAGGGAGGGAAAGGGGGGGTATACCAGGGATATTGGTGGTGGAGAATGTGCACTGGTGGAGGGATGGGTGTTTGATCATTGTATGATTGTAACCCAAACATGAAAGCTTGTAACTATCTCATGGTGATTCAATAAATTTTTAAAAAAAGGAAGAAGATGAGCTTGACTATGCTAGCAGGATTCTTAAGTGAATAAAGCTTCATGTGATCACATACAGCCAAATTGAGTCACTTGGGGGCTGGAGTGATAGCACAGCGGGTAGAGTGTTTGCCTTGCACCCGGCCAACCTGGGTTCGAATCCCAGCATCCCATATAGTCCCCTGAGGACCGCCAGGAGTAATTTCTGAGTGCAGAGCCAGGAGTGACCCCTGAGCATCGCTAGGTGTGACACAAAAAGAAAAAAAAAATGGTTACAAATTGAGTCACCAACAACAGGGAAAGGTGTGAAAAAAGTGGGAAAGTTTAGGGATCACCTGCTCTTTACTAGGCAGGCAGCTCATTGTGTGATGTCTCATTTAGTAAACTATAAGCACACATTTTTGTCTTCAGATGGTAGTTGGTTCTAAATATTTCTGAATAGGTTAGGGCTTTTTATTGGTATATTATTCTCACTGGCTGTGTCCCCTAACCAGTCATTCTCTAGATCTGCCATTTTCCCAGTTTGTTGCTAATGATCTCAGATTTCCTTCCTTCTAACATAACTCAGTATTCCACTAGCCTCAAAGGAAGCCATGTGCCATAACCACAGTGAGGAGAGACTACTTCATGAAATCTACTGATGGCTCAATTTCACTGACTTGTGCACAGGACCTGATTTTAATTCACTGATGTGTACCCATCTCCTTCCAAAATGAATTGAATGTGCTGAAATCTTCTAACACTAGTTATGCCATGGGACATTGCACAAGACAGAGAACCTGAGGAATTCCATGCAGAAGAGAAATGTGTTTAAAAAAAAAAGGCAATCACAGATGGTTAGGAAAGGAAAGAAGGTAAAAGTCTCTGTGTTTTAAGGAGCAAAAGAAATAGGGAAGAAAGACAGTTAGGATTGGAGCTTCCTAAAACAATGATCACATTAGCTGATGTATCCAGTGAATAAACTGGGCTTTGAGGCCGGATTATCTCTTAGTCTTTGTTAGCATCAGGGGACCTTCTTTCTATGATTCCAAAATTCGAAATATGCCCGAGTCTGCTCACTAAAGCCAAGGGCCCTATATCTCTAATCTGAGTGATTCCTGTCTAATTGTTACTACCTGTGATGCTTGTCATAATTAATGTCTCAGTATGGGAAGTCTCTTAAGCTACAGGGACTTTGTCCAGTGGCAGCCTCACTTGTCAAGGAGAAGAAGACAGTACCCAGTTCATTTTAACTAAGCGAACTGAGAATTTTAAGAGACATGCTGGAGGCTAAGTGGAAATACCAACACCAATTCTTTGACCTCCAGCTAATAATCACTTCCAAGAACTTCTTCCACATGTGCACTTACAGAACATAAGTTTTTTAACTGTCTACCTGGCAGAATCTCACATGGCAGAGCCTGGCAAGCTACCTACCCGTGGCATATTGGATATGCCAAAAACAGTAACAAAATGGGCCTCATTCCCCTGACCCTGAACGTGACAGGGACAAATGAAGATGTTACTGGTGCCTGCTCGAGCAAATCGATGAGCAATGGGACGACAGTGATACAGTGATACCTGGTGGATCTGACCATCTGTTAGACAGCTGGAGCCTGGGATGAAACTGAACCTGAGATGGGGTGGACCTGCCCTCCAATATTTTCCAACTGACTCAGGACCTATTCTCCCTTCTCCATCCCCTTCTCCAAGAACCCCACCTCCATGGACACCGAGACACAGGGGTACCTACATTGGCACGGTCAGAAGAAAGAACAGTGAGACTGAGCGATCCGTTCCCCCTTTTCCTCCTCCATGGCTCACTGTGCGCTCTCTGTGTCCTTCAACAAAATCAAAGCTGTGGCCAGGGAGTGCCTTTCTGTTTGATTTTGGCAGGGGCACGGGGTTGCGGGGTGAGCCACACTCAGAGCTGCTCAGGGCTTACTCTTCACTCTACTCAGGCATCCCTCCTGGCGGGGCTCGTGGGAGACCGTATATGGGATCAGCTGTGTGCAAGACAAGAGCCTTAACCCCTGTGCTATCTCTCCGGCCTGGGCAGCCCCACTTTTTAAAAAAAATTTATCTTCTTAATTTATTTTTTAATGAATCACTGTGAGATACAGTTACAAAGTTTTTATGATTGAGTTTCAGTTACACAATGATAAATTCCCATCCCTTCACCAGTGGGCTTATTCCACCACCAATGTCCCCAGTGCACAGCAGGTAGGGCATTTGCCTTGCATGCGGCTGACCCATTGATTCCTCTCTCCCTCTCAGAGAGCCTGGCAAGCAACCGAGAGTATCTCGCCCACACAGCAGAGCCTCGAAAGCTATCCATGGTGTATCTGATATGCCAAAAACAGTAACAACAAGTCTCACAATGGAGACATTACTGGTGCCCGCTCAAGCAAATCGATGAGCGATGGGATGACAGTGATACAGTGAATGTCCCCAATATCCCTCCTGCCACCCCCACCCCAACCCACCCCCTGCCTCTGTGGAAGGCATCTTCCTTCTTACTCTTGCTCTCTCTTTTTGTAGCAGCTGCCCCTTTTGTCCCAGATGCTGGTAAGCCCGCCCTTTCCCTTTAGGCTGGGAATAGCCCTAGGCTCCTTGCACAAGTTTCTGCACTTTCCCTCCAGCCTTGTTTTGTTTAGACTGCATCCTCCACCACTATCTCTTCATGCCTGACAAGCAACAGACCATGAATCTGCTGTCTCCAGGAAAAGGGGGCACTGGACCTCCTGTTTGCCGAACTCTCTACCATTCCCTATTGTTGGCCCAGTCCTGGCCATGTTCCAAATATCAATCTGGATGGCCATCAGATGAGCACATTCAGTGGGCAAAAATTCATGGAGCATTTAGTATTCTGTATTGTCTGTCACTAAAAAAACAAACATCATTCCAAGCTGGAATCTTTATTTCTCCAGACACACCTTGTAGCTGCAGCCCTCATTGTATTTTCTCCATTTGGTAGATGAGGATATGGGGTCATGGAAAGACCAGTTTGTCCAGCGTTATAACACTGGTACCCAGCAGAGCTGGGAACCACACCCAGGAGACTTGGTTTCCTTCCTCCTGGTAGCGTTTCAATCATGAGATGCTCTAATTCTATCCTTGGCTCCTTTGGAGGGCCACTTTATGATCCAGAACACAATCTTCAGAGACGCATTTGCAGGGGTTCTTTTATGTGCTGTGGTAGATTAAAAGATGAGCAGGCATCAATTCTTTACAATTCCTTCTCCTGAGCCATGGGGTCGAATCCCCCAGCTCTGTCACTTGAGCTGTCCTTAATCAACAGCACAGAGAGAAATGGCACTGAGTGACCTACATGGCAGACTGCACAAAGACTAGGAGTGTCTCCATAGGAAAGAGAGGACAATGCTGGCTGACAGCGCCGGCGGAGACCCCAGACACCAGCCAGCACCCGCTGACCACAGCAGCAGGCGAGGGAATCATCTCCCCAGCACCTCTCACAGTCTCCCCTGAGCAGCACAGCTTAAAGACATACAGAACAGAGATGAGCTATCTCTGACGAGCACTGCACATATCACAGATTTTATGAGCAAAATAAATGGCTGCTGTTGTTTCAAGCAAATTGTCAAATTTTGGCATGCTCACTTATGCAAGGAGCGGGTAACTGGAGCCTGGCAACTTTGTTTTACCACTTTAAGTTAAATAAAACCTTAGATCAAAAAGGTTGCCTTTTCTTTAAGATTTGTACTATTACAGGAAGTATCTTGGGATGGGGGGGTGCAGGGAGGGGGTCTACCAGACTTAGCTCTTAATTCAAACCATTCCAGAAAATTATTTCTGCATAATGAAACATGTTTTTTCTCCCCACTTCTCTCCTCACTAAACCAAACACAAAAGATTGCCTCTATTAATAGAGATTTGCTGACTACATAGGAATCATCTTACGAATAAAACACATTTGTCAGTAGAATGTCAACAAGGTGCCTTCAAAACAGTGCTGGAAGAGTCACTGGAAATGAGTTACAAGAGCTATACAGTCTTCATTCCTCACAATAGCCAGATAGACCAAATAAAATATAACATTTTGTTTGGGTCTCTCCACTCACTCAAGACGTTTGCTTGGCAAATGTTTCCCCAGCCAGACAGCAAAATTACAGAGGGTGTGTTTCAGGCCCGACCAGCCAAGTCACAGCATGATGGATAACCAATGCAGTGTGTTTACTGCAAAGGGAAGTCAGGGTTATCACTCCCCCTCTGAGCGTTCCAGTCTGCACTCCCTGTTCTTAGTACTGCCTAGGAGATAAGCCAGGAGTGGAAGAACGCCCTTGAACGCCTGCCCTAGGAGAAATGCTGGGGGCTATGGCTAGGGCCAGGGGATGGGAGAACGCTGATGGGCCTACGAAACATTTAGAGGACCCCAACATCTGCTTGAATTAAATAAAACAGGTTGAAAGACAGGAAGCATTGTGTAAGGCAGCTTGTCTGATGTCCACATGGGTAAATGAGAAATGAAATTTCATAGTATTTTAACTTGCTACAAAATATTGTGTTTGGGGCCAGAGAGATAGGATAGCAGGTAAGGCACTCGCCTAACATGCTGTCAACCTAGGTTCAATCTCTGATACCATATATGATCCCCTGAACAAACCAGGAATGATCCTGAGCACAGAGCCAGGAGTAATCATTGAAGCAATATACATATTGTCTATTCCCCTCTTGATTTGTTTCCTTTTTTTTTTTAATGTAGAAACTATTCTTAGCTCACAGCCCTGCAGAGACAAGCTGCAGGCTACCTCTGGCTCTAGGCCTTGTGTGTTGACCCTGGTTGTCATTTGGGTGGAGTGAGAGTTGTGTGCCTGGGGAGAGAGGAAGTGACCTCTTTCCCACTTCCTACTTTCTAAACTTTTGTATTTGGGGAACGTACTAGAATAAACCCACACAACTTATAATTTAAAAAATCTGTGATATGTCTGTGTTAATATCTAATGGGAGGAGAGGTCTCAGTGCAAGGGGCCAGTTATGTTTCCGCTAGAGGAAGGCCTCTGGGATTTATGTTCAAAACTCAAGTTCTCACTCATTCAGAGTTATCCGCTCACAATTTGGGTTGGCAAAAAATAATTTTACAACAGGCATTTTCTGACTTAAAAAAAGAAGATATTTTTTGTCAACTTAAATTATAAACCATTTAAGCAAATGGTGTTGCTAATTATAAATCATTTTCTTTTGCGTATTAAAGCAGGTCCAATAGAGTATCTGCCTCAGAAGATTGTGAGCCCAGATTAAGATGCTTGACAATCGCATTGTATTTTTCAAGTGCTGCATGGCCCAGAATAATTCAGATTCCTCTCTTTTCTCATTTTACCCATTATGAATTGTGCTTTTGTTGCATCTGTTTTAGGCTAATTTGCACTGGGATTATTTGTGTTCTTCTATTCATCTTCATTTTCTGTAAATCCTCTAAAGGCACAGTACTTATTCCTGTAAATCACAGTTTTTCATTCATTCAACAAGTACTTACCAGGCATTGTTCTAGGCCCTGGAGATTTGGGAGTGAGCAAAGCAAAGTTCCCAAACTATGGAGCAAACATTCTGTGTTGAATCTAATCACCACCCCACCCCCACCCTGTTAAACTGCCCTACTATGTTCCTTCAGGCATAGCAAGTGAGTCCTCTCCCCCAACCCTGCCCTCCATCCCCGAATACCAAGTCAGCTCTGGTGGTTACTGGCTGGTTGCAGTAGACATTAGGAGATAATCTGAGAATCAACTAAAAAAGAGGAAGCTCTTTAGTACTTATCATGGAGAAGAATGAGAGAGCTAAATTTGTGTCCTAAACACTATCTTTCCTTTATTTACCTATCCTTTTAACTTTATCTATAGGGGCCAGAGCAATAATACAGCAGGTAGGGCATTTGCTTTACACTCGGCCAACCCAGGTTCCATCACTAGCATCCCATATGGTCCCCCAGCACCGTCAGGAGTAATTCCTGAGTGCAGAGCCAGGAGTAACTC
Organism: Sorex araneus; assembly: GCF_027595985.1. NCBI lineage: Eukaryota > Metazoa > Chordata > Mammalia > Eulipotyphla > Soricidae > Sorex > Sorex araneus. Next base: position 36,590,003 of record NC_073311.1, on the reverse strand, counting down.
CTGAGCATCACTGGGCGTGACCCAAGAAAAAATAATTATCTATAATTGCAGCACATAGTGAACAGCTGAAAGGAAATATGAAATGTGTGGTCACAGTCATGTAGCTAGAGATCTGCATCATTCAGGATTCATATGAATTTCTCTTCTACCCCTTCTTTACAAACCATTCCATGAGGTCTCACTTACCTTGGCTTTAGAGGGAATAGGGAGATTGTTACCTTCTTCAGAAGATTGTTATAAGGGTTATTCATTCTTTTATCCCTTATCTATCATCATCAGTGTCATTATAAACAGCTAAAATTGTGCCTGTATTAGGTCTTGTCTTCAGCATTTTATGTGTTTTTGGCTCATTTAATTTTCTTAGTAGCACTGTAGATGGGACCTAAGGCTCTTCTATCTTACAGATGAAACACTGGGCTGAAAAGAGATAAGTCGGCTCACGGCTACTGGGTATATGATGCCATGTGTGCCAAAGACCTGGACCTGGCACATGACACGTGTCCTCTCTGCGTCCCTTTATGCCTCCACCCCTTGCTACATAGAGCAGATGTAGAGGGACTACCACTGCTTGTGGGCAGTCTGTGTACGGGCTGGCAGCAAAAGTCCATCCGTTCCTTTTTTCTTCCCCCAGAGCTCCTTCTAAAATGACTGTATTCTTTAGGCTATTTCTAAGAGTTCTTTCTTTCCATTTATTATACGTGATCAGCTGGGACTTTTGACAGTCCTGCAATATCAACCAGAGTCTAAACAGGAACTAGATGAGACACACAAATTCAATCATTTTTAAATGACTAATAAAGATCTCCTGACAAAGCTGGAGAGAAAGTACAGGAGCTTATGCAGGGCGTCTGGTGCTAGCAAACGAAAGGGCTGTTTGCAGGGGTGGGATTTCCAAGATCTGGGACAGAAGTGGAGGCTGTCTGGGCCAGAGAGATAGCACAGCGGGTTAAGGCGCTTGTCTTGCACACGGCTGATCCCACGAGCCCCACCAGGAGTGATCCCTAAGCAGAGGCAGGAGTAGACCCTGAGTAAAGCTTTGAGTGTGCCTCACCCCCCACTCTGAACCCCCTGACAAGATCAAATAAAAAGGCACTACCTGGCCAAAGCTTTGACTTTGGTTAAGGACACAGTGAGCCATAGCACAGGAAAAGTGGGGACAGATCCCTCAGCCTCACTGTTCCCTCTTGCTAGCCTGCCATGTGCCCCTGGGATGAGGAATCCCTGGAGGTAGGCCTCCTGGAGAAGGAGAAAGGGAAGTAAATCCTGAGTCAGGTGGAAAATACTTGGGGCACAGCTCAGCTCCTGTCTCCCCTCCCCCCCAATTAACACACACTGTTTCAGGTTCAGTTTGTCACACTTCTGGGGCTTTGTGCACTCAGACATCCCGGGCTCCAGCTGTCTCCACAGATGGCCAGATCCACCAGGTAGACAGTTAAAAATTATGTTTTGTAATTGCACATGTGGAAAAAGTTCCTGGAAGTTACTAGCTGGAGGTCAAAGAATTGGAGTCTGTATTTCCACTTAGTCTCCAGCATGCCTCTTAAAATTCCCAGTTCACTTAGCTAAACTGAACTTGGCACTATCTTGTTCTCGTTGACAAGTGAGGCTGCCACCAGACAAAGTCCATACAGCTTGAGAGACTACCCATGGTGCAACATCTTATGATGATGAGTACCACATGTAGCAACAATTAGACATGTTATCTTATTATGATGAGTACCACATGTAGTAACAATTGGAAACACAGCTCGCAAGTTAGATTAGAGAGACAGTGCCCTCAGCTTTAGAAAGCAGACTCTGTGGCATATTTCAAATTCACGTCTTAGTTTCATCTTGGAGGTAAATAGCTGGACTTAAAAGATCATGGTGTTTTTCTCTGGCTTTTTCTGGATATTAGCCTTAGATGTACTGATCAGAGGAGAATTGAGACAGATTTTTTTTTTAAATCAACCATTTAAATAAAATATCTAAATCCTCCATTGCTGTTACAGGCATGTCCCAGAATGAATTACTAAAATATCAATGGAATATACAGTACTTCTCTTATGTGGTAGCTACCATGTGACTTAACTTTTAGACAGTATGTTGGTAATCCTGTGAAGTAACTGGAAATCTCATACATTGCTCTCAGAATAATTGCTTCACTCATTTTGAAAAACTGATAGTTTCTACCCAAACAAGACATACACCCACTCCCAGGAATACAGTTCCTCTCAGATATGTAGGATCTGAGGATTGTCATGAGTGCCTCTTGGCCCACCCTCCACCCCAAGTTATCCCCTGGTATTTGGAGCAACCTTATTCCCAGTAGCAATAAAACAACTAGTCAACGGAGTATCAAATGGATTATGGGTAAAATAAGCTGCATTACTTTTCTACACTATCATACTTCACAGCAATAAAATACCATGTCTAATTTTTATATGATAAACTAGTGAAACATGCAAAAACATGGATAAATTTCAAATATATTATGTTGAGTAAAAGAAGACATACAAAAAGAGAACTTACACAAAGTTTAGAAACAGGTATTCAAGTAAGGAAAAATAAGTACTATGCTTTGTGTTGGGTGGGAGTGGGGAGGAAGTAATTTGAAGGAGTCATAGTTAAACTTTTGGGGATATTAAAATTTTTGTTTTGATATGAATGTTGTTGTTTTAGACTGCATGCAGTAGGTTGTACTATTTATTTATTTTATTTCCTGGATAAAACTTTAATAAAATGGTTTTTCACCTACAGTGTCACTTTCAAACCTGGCAAATACAGCAATGATAAGTACCAGGAAAACACAACGAAACATTTACCTTACTACAGAGTAAATATAGATACAGTCTTTCTGGAGAGTTTGCCAGTGTGCATATGAAATCCTTTAGGAGTAAGTCTTTCTTTGATCTAGCACTAGCATATAGGAATTCTTAAAAATGTATATGCAAATTTACCCATAATAACTCTCATTTCAATGACCTTTGTAGCAATAAGCATTGGAAACAGAGGGGGTGGGTCTTTGCCCCAAGGGACCCAGCCCTGGCAGCTGACCTCCACAACCCAACTGCCACTACACTCAAAGCCGCTTCCCACTCGCTCAGGCCAAGCCTCACATATGAATGAACATATTCCTGGACACATCATAAGACACTCCCTACCCATTCTCCATAATTGCCACACCATAGTTGGTGGGGTTCAGACAGTAGGCAACAAAAAATAGAGGGAAATATATATATATATATATATATATAAAATATTCTTTTTTTTCAGATATATATACCAAAGCTCACATCACCCAAACTTGAACAACATGTTAGTGATATCCTATAGAATGTCTTAATGGCTTCTGCCAAAATAGAACAATCTTCACACTGTTTCCTATATGAACACTTTTTGTAAGCATGCTCAGCAGTTCTTCATAACAGACAATATGAAATATATTCTTTCGGTTCTGTTTTGGGACAGGGATTGGGGTTTGGGATGGAAACATCCCAAATTTGGTGGTGGGAAGGTGTAATGGTGGTGGGATTGGTGTTTGAATATTAAATGTAATCACATATTGTGAACTAACTTATAAATTAAAAAAATTAATAAAAATAAGCATTTGAAACAACTCAATGTTCAATTTAGAGAACTGGTAAATATGTTTGGTAATAAAATCAAGGTTTTTAAAGCTATACTGGGGAAGGGGCTCTGTTTGCATTTATGTGCATTCCTCTTGAGGAATTGAGATACTCAGAGCAGAGATTCCAGACTATAGTTAAAAAAAAAAAAGTAGCTTTCAGCCAAAAATGTAACTTAGTGGTAGAGTGAATGCTTTGCATGTATGAGGCCCTGGATTTGACACCTGGCAACACACACACACACACACACACACACACACACACACACAGCTTTAGTGATGAAGCCATTTGAAATATGATATTGAATTAAATTAATAAATCAGATATGATTATATATTTTTTCACATTCCTGGATAAAAAATATTGTATGTCTTAATGTTACTTCTTTAATTCTATTTATTCTCACATTTTGGGGTTTCCTTCTAGACTTAGAGTCTGTGTATCTGATTCTGACTCAGAAAATGGATTCCTAACAGTGCCCTGAAATTACTGTTTTCCTTTTTTATCAATTGTTGATCAAACACACTCTGGACCTCTAAGAAAGCAGGTCAATGTAGATATAGAGCCTGAGTACAAACCAGTAAAGCCAGTGGAGAAGAAGCTGTTGAATAAAGTCGAAGTCTAAAACCATTTTCATGATAAAAAAAAAAATTCCTCCGATTTTAGTACCCATTAAACAACTTTTTGAGTTGTCTCTTAAGAAACCCACAGAGCCATTTTGATTTTCTAAAATTTAATGTTATCTCTTTTGGAAATAACATTATTTGATAATTGTCACAGGCTATGATTCTCCATATTGGTCAGTATAATACAGAGTTCTGATTGCTGTTTCAAGAAAGGGATCCCAAAAGTTAATTTGTCTCTTATTTTTTGGATCAAATAATAGTTTAAATAGAATTAAATTGACACGAGGCAAGTGCCCACTAAATTGTAACTATATATGTACATCACTGCAGTCACATGTGTGTACAGAAGTCATTCTCTCAGTTTCTCCTGTTTGACCTGGCACCATATTTAGCACAAACTAGAATATTAGAATATACATATGTATGGTTTTTAATATATATAAACATATTTTTTAAATTGCAGCCTACTTTTTTTCTGTGTTCTTTAGGCCACATTAATCTGGGACTTTAGTAAAAATATAACTATTTTCTCCTAAATTAAATGCCATAGCACTCTCCTTAACCCCTTCCAAAACTCTTCACTCTATCCACAAGGTTTGTTTCAAGAGACCCTGGCCACTCATTCTTTCTATTTTGGTCCACACCCAGCAGTGCTCAGTTTTATCTCACTTTTTACCTCTATGCCCAGGAATCATTCCAGGCAGGGCTTGGGGTGCTGGGGGCGTCGAACCGGTGCATCTAATGCAAGGAAAGCACATTAACCTTCGTACCATCTCTCCAGCCCATTTGTTCTTTGGTTGCACAAATAGTTACCAAACTTCTGTCACACTGTTAGGTGCACTTCGGTGGTGCTGGAGACATAGGGAGAAAATCAGGAAGAGGCCCTGTCTTCATCTGTGAAGATTCTCTTCCTCTGGGCTATCCTCACAGCTCCTTCCCTTGCTTCTTCTGCAAACAGATTGTTAGGGAACCCCACTCCCAACTCCACTTTTGCCTGTGAGCTAGTATCAGGATAATACTGGTGGGTGCAGTCGTTTCCCGGGCAGTGGGCTTCCCCTCTGGTTTCTTCTGAGCAAAGAGCCCTTGATTGTGTTCTCGTGGCCAGACAGTGGCCGTCCAGCCCTTACTGCTCTGGAGCATTTGCTCCAGGAACCTCATGGAAACAAACGGTATTGTTGCCCCGGATGTTGGCTGCAGATTTGAGAAGTATCCCGTAAACAAACCCCAGGCTCTCTGAGGCTTGGCCACACGATTTACCAGCATCCTTTCATGTCCCAAAGATGTGGAAGGAAAACCAATGATAGCTCCTCTTGGCATAAACCAGAGAGGTTTTCAGGGAAGAGCGAGGGATCCCAAGGCTCTTTCGGAGGTCTTTAAACAGCCAGGAACCTACAGAGATAAAAAAGCAGAAGTAAACAAAACTGTGCGTGTAGAAAGAACACAAAGAGGGGAAATCCTTCTGTGCAGACAAGCTTTCCTCCAGAGGAGAAAAACAAGTACCCTCGTGCTCAGCGCGTTGACAGCGTGCGTCTGTCTGGCCCGGGGCTGCGCGGCTCTGATGGAAATGAACGATGCTTGGCAGGCGCAGGAGCCGGCCCCGTGGGGCATGGGGACACAAACACCCCAATGTGGGAAGCTTATTTCGGGAGCAGGCTAAGCAGAAAGTGGGGAAAGGGTACAGGGAAGTCAAGAAACAAACAAGCAGATTCTGCGAAGTCTGGCACGAGGGTGGAGCTTATTTTCCCTGGGTGAGACGCTCATTTGCAAATGGAGTGGCAGAGCTCACTGGGCCTAGGTGCTGCAGAGGCCGGGGATGGGGAGGCCAGGCATGCACCCAGCAGTCACTGTCACTGTCATCCCATTGCTCATCGATTTGTTCGAGCGGGCACCAGTTATTGTTACTGTTTTTGGCATATCCAATACGCAGGGGTAGCTTGCCAGGCTCTCCGAGAGGGGCGGAGGAATTGAACTCGAGAACTCAAGCCGGCAGCGCAAAAGGCGAACGCCCAACCGCTGTGCTATCGCTCCGCACCCAGCAGTAAGCACAGTAAATTTGCATCCACCAACCCTGCTGTTCACCTCCTAGGGGGCTGGGAGGATCCTCCTCCAACAGGAAAGTGACCTCAGGCCCTGCCCTGGGTTTGTTGGGTCTAGCAGTCACTGACCCCCTGCAGCTTTGGAGCCTGTTCTGGGCTTGGCATCTGTCCCCAGCCCACCCCACCTTCTATCTCTGTGATCTTTATTTTGGCAGTGGAATGTCACTCTCCCTGTGACCTTTGGTTACTCTGTCCTTGTCCTGACCCTGTTGGCAGTTGATAAGGTTAATTCTGCAGACTCGGCTGGCTCCTGTTTCTCCCCTTAAACCTCCAAATATTTTTTATTGTTGTTTTATTGGGAGCCACAAGTCACAGTGCTCAGGGCTTACTCCTGGCACTGTGCTCAGGAATCACTTTTTTTTTTAAATTGAATCACCATGAGATACACAGTTACAAAGCTGTTCATGATCTAGTGATCTAGTTCCAGTCATATAATGTTCCAACCCCCATGCCTCCATCACCAATTTCCACATTTCCCACCACCAATGCCCCCAGTTTCTCTCCTGCTACCTCTCCCCTCCCCCAGCCTTTCTCTATGGCAGGCACTTCCTTCTCTCTTCTCTCTCTCTCTCTCTCTCTCTCTCTCTCTCTCTCTCTCTCTCTCTCTCTCTCTCTCTCTCGGGCATTATGGATCACTCTTGGCAGGGCTCAGGGAACCATATGTGGAGCAGGAGATGGAACCCCAGTTGGCTGCATGCAAGGCAAGCATCCAGCTGACTGAACTATCTCTCTGGCCAGAAGGGTGTTATGTTTCAGGTCTCATTGATGACATCTTCGGCCAGATGTTTTTTCTGAAGGCTTCACTTCACCTCCTCCCCCATAATCTTCTCGGATTCCCCCTTCCATCCTTCAAGACAAAATTTAAGGCTTTCCCATCCAGACCAAACAGTATAAACTAAGATGCAAGCCAGATATAAGACATTGATAGATTGCAAACTGCATTGGATTGCAAATGGCATGCCAGCATTTTGAAAATGTTCTTATTCTGAAATCAAGTCCTATTTAAATTCCTATGTTTATAGGAGAACATCACAGAAATGCTTGATTTACAGAACCCTAATGTAAAATGTGCACCAGTGCACATTCTCCACACCAATATCCCGGGTATACCTCCCCTTTCCCACCCTCCCCCCCACCTCTAAGGCAGACAATATTCCCCATACTCTCTCTCTCCTTTTGGGCATTATAGCTTGCAACACAGACACTGAGAGGTCATGCAGGAGTGACAGAAGAATCACAAATCAATATGACTGCCAAGATTTCAAAACCTGGAGCTTTCGGGGGAGCCATGCCCAATAGTGCTCAGGAACTACTCCAGTCTAGTAGTTCAGGGTTTCCTGGGCAGTTCAGGTTACCATGTGGGACTAGGAATGCAACCTGGGCCTCTTACATCAGAGCATGCACTGCAGCCTCTTGAGCTATCTCCCAGCCAGAAAACACAAACTGTTTTGTTTTGTTTTGTTTTGTATTTTTAATTTTAAAAATTGTATTGAGTCACCGTGAGATAGTTACAAGCTTTCATGTTTGGGTTACAATCTCACAATGATCAAACACCCATCCCTCCACCAGTGCACATTCTCCACACCAATATCCCAGGTATACCTCCCCTTTCCCACCCTCCCCCCCACCTCTAAGGCAGACAATATTCCCCATACTCTCTCTCCTTTTGGGCATTATAGCTTGCAACATAGACACTGAGAGGTCATCATGTTTGGTCCATTATCTACTTTCGGCACGCATCTCCCATTCCAACTAGTTCCTCTAGCCATCATTTTCTTAGTGATCCCTTCTCTATTCCATCTGCCTTCTCCCCTCCACTCATGAAGCAGGCTTCCAACTATGGGGCAATCCCCCTGGCCCTTGTATCTACGGTCCTTGAGTGTCAGCCTCATGTGAAGAAAGCACAAAATGTTAAGAAATCTGTGTCTTTCACTTTGATCATTTATTCAGCTGGTACTTATTGAGCCCCTCTTATAGACCAAGCATTGCAGTTCCAAGAATACATTTAGCAGTAAACAGAGCAGAAAAAGAGAATATTTGTTGTTACAGAGTTCTTGTTTCTACTCCCAGAGTGCAAACTTAAAGAGTGAGCACATTCCAGGGCATATTAGAAAAGGACAAGTGCTGCCACAATTCATGGCAGCACTCAGTACAAGAGCTAAGATTTGGAATGAACCTAGATGTACAACAACAGATTAGTGGATATTGAAGGTGTGGTATATTTGCATAATGGAATACTATGCCGCTGTAAGGAATGATGAAGTCATGCAATTTTCTGCAACTTGGATGGAACTGGAAGACATCACTTTAAGTGAAGTAAACTAAAAGAAGGACATACATGGATGATATTACTTATATGTGGTATTTAGAATAACTGGATATGGAAATGCAATGGGTTAAAGAGGGGATTCCTTGATCACCCATGGTCCCAGATTATATGGAGGAAAAGAAAATAAATAGAATGAAGAGGAGGGAGAGAAGAGATAAATGAGAAGCAATGGGTCAGAGGTCAAGAAGACTCAGCTACACGGGTAGTGTCTAGGAATGATAGAGCTAAATATCCAAACCACAGAGTCAACAACACTGAAATAACAAGACCCAAATTTTAATAACCAGGTTTAAAAGGTGCCTTGAAGATGGCAGACTGGGGCAGAAGGTAGGAGATAGGAGAGGGAATCGGGGAACACTGGTGGAGGAAAGTTGACACTGGTGGTGGGATTGATCGTGGAACATTTTATGTCAAAAATCCAATGATGAGAGTAACTTTGTAATTCATGGTGCTTTAACAGAATAAAATTTTGGACAAAAGAAAAGAGAAGGGCAAGTGTTAAGAGGAAAGATGAAGCAGGAGGAGAGTTGGGAAGTACCAGAGGATATGGTTGCAAAACGATTTTACATAAGGACAGAAGAAAGATTTCCAACAAAGGGGCAGTGGGTGGAAGGTAAGACCCAGGATCCTGAAGACAAGCTTTCCAGTCTGTGGGGACAGTGGACCTAGAAAGCGCACTATGTTCTCTAAAAGTGAGGACACCCCTTTGGAGCACGGGGTGGGGGGTAGAAGAGAGGAGGAGGCCCCACTGGGTAGGGATTTGTCCTAAATGCTGTAGAATTTGGGCTTTCCTCTGCATCAGATGGAGCCGGTTGGGGATTGTGTGTTGGAGCAACAAAACTTGATTTTGTTTTAATGGAAGTTAATGAGGCCAAGAAAGATTTTTAAATGATGGGGCAGATAACCTGTTTATATAAATAGTCTATAGAAAAATATGGGAGGATGAAAGGGAAAAGAGGGGAAACTCGCAAACACCATATCTGTGAGTTGAGAGGGGCATGGGAGTCTAGAGTCTGAGGAAAGGGGCTGGTCCCAGGATCACAGACAGTCAGCTTTGTCAGCCTGTCTGGAACCGGGGTTCATACGTCCTAGCAGAAAGGGCAGAACATATGCAGGAACAGAGGCAAGAACAGCAGTGGGAACTCAGGAACTTCTAATGGCACTGTTTTCCCCCCAAGAGAAGTGAAACCAAGGGCCTAAGCTAGGGGTGAGGCCAGAAGGAGGTGTTGGGGCTCAGATTGAGATGAGAAGTTTGAGGATTGGAGCATGAAAGAACAACAAGGAGAGAGGGCAAATAAATGGACTAAGGCAATGGGTGGTATCACCTGGTGCTAATCTGGGTTTTGCTAATCTGGGTAAATGTGATGATGTGAAAGGGAGGCAGGGAAATTGGAGGTATTAATATGGGAGCACAAAAATAATGCTGATAAGAACTTAAGTGAATATGTGGAGGGCATTGCAGCGGTAGGGAAGATGGCAGCAGGCAGCATCATGCACTGCAGGTCTCTGTGACACTCAGTGGTCACTCAAGGGAGGGAGCTGGAAATCTAGGAAGCAGTGGTTGGGGTGATGAGACTCCATGTGGTCTGGGGTGACAACATGGTCTGGAAGCTGAGGTGACGTGGAGGACAAGATATTTGGTAGGAAAGAAATCAAGAGGCAGGAGGCCCTTCTGTGGATTCTGAGATCACCACGTTCTCATAACATGAGTAATGTTGGCCCACGGAACAGTGAGTCTGTGCTAACTTCTTTAAGGAATGAGAGCAGAGTGAGGGATTAGGGAATTCTATTGATAACCACAGAAAGGAGCTTTCTAAGATGACAATGCTTAAAAGCTGATGAGTTTTTAAAAGAAAGAAAGGTGACTGACAGAAGCAAGGACCTGATGTGAGGGTCTACTCAGGTCCTAGACATAGAAAGAATGGGAGAGACAAGAGCAGACAGAGAGAGCAGAGTCTGAAGGTTTCAGTCAGAACAAGGCCATGAAGGAAACAGTTTGGGGAGAAAGAGGGCTTTGCTGACGAGGCTCCAAGGGTTTTGCTAATGAGACTCTGAGAGACATAGCTTTGCTGAGGGGCTCCAAGGATTGACTAGGAGACCTGGGGCACTGAGCTGTCAGAACTGTGAGTGGGTGGTCACACCTGGTGGTATCTGCTTCCCAGGATCCCTGGTGGGCTACCCCACATAGCACGGGGTAGTTTCAAAGGTTAAAACGCATTCTGCAACAGCATGGTGACAGGAAAGTGAGTCAGCAAGGAAGGGGATTCTTGCCAGGACATCTTGAAACTTTGTCTCCTGGTGATTACAACTCTATGCAACAAATATGTAGAAAAATAAATGTATAAGTCCTGGTTGTAATTCTAACAGGGCAGTGGGATTCTGGACAGCTATCCTCAGTCATTGTTTCCTACCCTCACCCCTCTTGAAGTCCCTTGGAGGACCTCATCATAGAACTGAGTGTAACGTCAATCCCTACCCCACTTATAATTTAAATAAATATCATCCAATACTCTTTCACAGAGTGCAGCCTACTGTGTTTAATTTCATGCAGAGGGAAATATCCTGGTTGATGATGTTTCCCTAGATGTTCTGAATGTGTTTTCACAGGATATCCCACATAAAGCAAATGCCTTTCTGTCTGAGTACAACAAAGTGCATTGCATCCGGCCCCACACTGCACTATATTTTGTTGACCATACCCAAACATCTCGGATACTTCCAGGAAGCATGTTCTCAAAATTTCCAGAGCCTGTACAGAGAGTCCAGGGACATGGCTTTGGAGTCAGGGTGAAAGAGGCTTTGTCTTCGCTGAATTCTCAAGCTTCAAAAGTTGCTAAAGGTCAATTATACTAAATTTCCAGTTTTGCTATTAAGTCTCTTTTTTCTATTAGATGAAGAATGCAGTCATTCCCTTAATCTCTGTCCCTTCTTTTTAATCAGTTCTCCTGGGTCTACAAGCTAAGATTATCGCAAAACTGTCTCTAGAACACGAAACATAATCTCTATTGTATCCTGCTTTAAAGACAGTATGTTGATTTTCCTCTAGGTTGTAGGTAGAATACTCTTCCCTAAAGAGAGATACGTTAGAATTAAATGTGCATGTAGGGAATACCCTTCATCACAGTGTATTTCTTAAGAGACTATTAGATTAATATTACAAAATCCCTCATAGCGTTCAATTGTTTTCAGAGATTATCCTGTGTATGTCAAGTATGAAATCTTGCAGAGAGCAGTAAGAACTGCTGGAAATGAAAATGCAGAAAGCAGAACAATTTTTTAAAATTTAATGTGTCTAACAATAAGTGTCTCTGACTTAGTCTCTCTGCTGCTTAGTATCTTGTTTTGCTTATTAGTTTTGGGGTCATTCACGCGGTATTCAGGAGATCTGGGGTCCCCACCAGCAGTTTTTAGCCCACCAGGCTGATGGCTCCATGTAAGAGCCTGAGGATGCTGTGCTGCAGCAGTGCTGGATTTCTCAGGGTCGACTTAGAGGTCCTTGGGGGCCTCCAGAGTGGCACCCAGCAATGCTCAAGTGACCACTTGGTGCTGGAATCAAACACCGGGAGGGTGCATAGTAAGCAGGTACCCTAACCATTGTGCTATTTCCAGGTCCCTCTGTCCTTAGTTTTATCATCTGAAAAAAATGAGAGGATCTGACTAAAGCTATAGAATTATTTATAGTACAAAGGGATCTTAGGATTTTCAAATTTTCCTCAAAGGCCACTAGGAGTTCTATATCTCCATTTATTTTCCTTTCTGTTATGCCATGCTGAGCTTTAAGCCACTTTCAAATTTAAAAAGTCAGTGACCCTGGCTTTAAAATTAGTTGGAAGATGTGGCTGCATTGGAAGCAGACATGCATAGGCCCTTCCCATTCTACCCTTACTCCAGGAATTTGAATCATTTCAGAGAATCTGAGGACCAGAAGTCCTATATCATAGAGATAGTTTCACAGTTCTGTGAATATACTAAAGCCTGTTGAGTTGTACACTTTAACACATTGAAATCAGCGCATTCCACTGGTGGCTCACACGTGAATGTGGTTTAGTTAGCACACATTGCAGTTCCAGTGTCAGTGTGTCTAATGGATGAGTTGTATAGTAGATGAAATAGATCTGATGAAGCTAGACCAGAAATTGGGGCGGGGGTGGGGGAGAGTTGGGGGTCTTATAAGTGATGCCGGGAAACCCTGGAGTAACCAGGCCAGTTTGATTCCGGGGTCTGAGGTTTGGTGTTGCTCAGATGGACAACACTTAGGGACCAAATCTAGCCTCCTGCCCTTTAAAACTATTCCTAAGAGTGCAAAAACTCTATTCAGAAAAGAAATTTGCATTCCTATGTACATCGCAGCACTATTTACAATACTCAAAATCTAGAAACAACTTGAGTATCCAATATGAGATGACTGAATAGATAAACTGTGGTACAAATGCATAATGGAATAGACTTAGCTATAAGAAAAGACAAAATCATACAATTTGCCACTACTTAGACAGGTCTAGAGAGTATCATGCTGAGTGAGAAGGTACAGAATGATCTCTCATGTGTGAGACATTGAGTAAAGTAAGATAATAACAAATGACCAAAGGTAACAGAACCTGAGATCTGGTCTATAGAACAAAGTTTATCATGGTGGGGAGGAGAAGAGGAGGAGCAGGGGGCAAGACCCTGAGACAATGGTGGATGGAAACAGTCATTTTGGTGGAGGATGTGGTCTTAGAACACTTTATACAAGACCCCTATCATTGGTAGTATTACGACTCACAATTTTAGCATTGTAAATAACCTTCAGGCCTGGTGCTCACACAGCTGGGCCAAGTACCTCCAGGAGTGGTCCCAGATCCCTTCGGGAGAGCCCACCCTCATAAAAAATAAATAAATAAATAAATAAATAAATAAATAAATACCCTTTCTCTTTCCACATCTTAGTTTTGTCTTTGACTAAAAGAAAGGTAGTAGCTTATTCGCATGGAGCTCATTGTGAAGCTTAATTAGATTAAGCATAAACTGTGTGGCCAGATTCCTACCCCATAATACCCACTCAGTAAGTAATCTTATTTCCAGCTCTCCTTGTTGTCAGCAGGACATCAGCTGTGGCCAGAGGAAGGCCATTTTGCCCTTAGTAATGAAGAAGACTTGCATGAGGAGGAACATTTGATGTGGGTCCAGGAAAGAGGGATTTCTGAGAGAAAGGAGGTCTCCTGCCATCCTGCAGGACCTGAACCTACAGGCAGGGGTGGACTGGCAGGGCATGGGCCTGCAGGGCCAGGAAATGTGGAATAGCTGCCAGATGGAAGTTGGGGGCAGCTGTTGAAAGGGAAGAGAGGAAAACAGGTCTTGATTTTTTCCAGGAGGCCTCCAGTGCTGATGGTCATATTAATTTCCTAGTTCCTACTATAGTCTTGGGAGCCAAATACTCAGGGAAAGAATTGCACTTTAAGAAAAAAATACTCCTTATCTGAGCTAGTGCTAATTGGTTCAATTTGTTTTGTTTTAATTTAATTCAATTTATTTTTAAACTTTCTTCTGGGCCACACCTGGCAATGCTTGGGGCTACCCCTGGCTTTATGGTGGGGTGGACATAACTCCCAACAGAGTTCAGCAGACCATGTGGAACGAGGGATTGAACCTGGGCCTCCTAGATGCAAAGCATACACTCACTCTCGCCTGCTGAGTTGCCTCTCCAGCTGCTGCCAGTGCTGATCTGAAAGCATGAGGAATTCCTTGGCAGCCTTAGGAGGCTACAGAGATTAATTCTGAAGTCACTGGATCTATCAGCTCTAAGACAAGCCAGGCGTGTTCTCCAAAGCTCCACAGCCCCCTCAGCTCTGTCCTGGCAGCCCTGAGCAGTCCAGAGAACAGTGTGATTTGGATGACATCAAATTACCCAGTAAGAAATACCTGGTTTTGCAGAGAAAGAGGAGGCTGCCCAGTTTAAGGACTGTTGAGAGAATGATTTTCACTGTTATCTTTTTGGATGTGAGTCTCATTCACTCCCACTCAGAGGTGCTTAGGGCCCAGAGTGTTACATAAGTGAAATGCCTTATGCATTCGGTCTCCGTAACACTTAATCCACCACCTCCTCCCCCATTTGGCACTTTCAATATTTGTGAAGTACAGTGGTAGCTCAAGGGCAGGACTAGAATGTCTTAAAATTAAAATGTCAAAGCTTAAAGCCCAAATGGTTCTCTTGCATGTTGGTCTCTCCAATAGGAGATGGCCACATCCATGTACCCTAAGGAATGGGGCTGGGGTCACCCTCAAAGTGGGCTGGAGGCATGTGAGCCTGCCCACAGGAAAGCCTGACTTCCAAAGGGCTTCAGGGAACACCGCAAAGCGTGACTGGGCTGCAGTGTGACTGGTCATACTGGTTTTCCTTTGGCTGTGAACAGACCATTTGCTGCAGGAAGAGCTTGGGGGGGACACAACTGGTACCTGTTTGATCCATAGTAAAATGAAAACCTGTCGCTTCAAGCCTACAGAGAGCAGCTACTGAAGCCTTCTTGAGCTGGTGCCCAGGGTGACTGTTGGGCAGTGCCCATCACAGTAAAGAAAAGTAGACATACAGGTGTTTCTCAATACAGGACCAGTGGCATTCAGCAGCCCTTGAAGTTTTTTCCCTTAAATTATTTGGTGAATATTTGTACACATAATTGGCTGCTTCCAAGCCATGTAGATTATAGTGTTTTTTTAATGATACTTTAAATCACAAAAATTGTGGGGATGGATGCCACGCATTTCTCTAAAGTACTGTCATGGGCCTGTCTCTGACTTTACACCAAGAGAGGCCCAATAGCTATTACCTGACATGGAACCTGGACAGAGTGACAAAGGTAACCCATGGTTGTCCCACAAGTGACCAGGTAGGCTTCCTACATCCCTGCATCCGGGTGCAGTGCATAGAGGGCCAGGGCTGGGTCTCAGTGGCAAAGCACTACCTTGCCTATATGAACCAAACAAATGAAAGAGCCCAAACTTGCCAGGACTGGAGCTATGCTGGGCATTCTGGAGGCTGGTGTTGGATCCCGGATGCCGTATGGTCCCCTGAGCACTGCTAAGAATGAAACTCAAGCACCAAGCTGAGAGCAGCCCCTTAGCACTAGAGGGTTTGATGGTGTGGCCCAAGAAGAAAAACCCTCAAACAAACAAAGAAAACAGGTACGCCAGAGGGCCTTTACTTGAGGCTCTCACAGAATAGCAGTGTCTGATTTTTCTAAAGAAAGCCTTATCTCTTCCAGCTTCCCAGGGTGACC